>NW_023603184.1:36528512-38001845 GCF_014898055.3 Talpa occidentalis | reverse complement strand
CGACTAAACCCCCATTCCAAAAAATACTACAAGGAGTCCTAAAGCCAGAACCTCAGAGGGACAAATAACAATGAAAGAAGGCCAAAAAAAAGTTATTAAAAGAATAAATAAATAAAATCAAAGGAAAGACAAACTCAATGGCAAATACAGATGCTAACATATCAATATTAACTCTAAATGTAAATGGACTAAACTCTTCAATAAAAAGACACAGAGTTGCAGCCTGGATTAAGAAACAAAACCCAATGTTTTGCTGTCTCCAGGAAACACATTTAGCTACAAAAGATAAAAATAAACTCAAAGTCAAAGGATGGAAAACAATCCTACAAGCAAACGGACCAAAAAAGAAAGCAGGAACAGCTATACTTATATCAGATAAAACAGGTTTCAAATTCAAAAAGGTAAAAAGAGACCCCAATGGTCACTACATTATGATCAAGGGGACAATACTTCAAGAAGAAATAGCACTCATTAACATATATTCACCAAACGAAGGAGCACCAAAATATATCAGACAACTATTGTCATCTCTGAAAACAGACATCAGAGGAAACACATACGTAGTGGGAGACTTCAACACACCACTAACAACAATGAATAGATCAATGAGACAAAAAATAAGTAAAGACACTAAAGCTCTAAATAAGGACCTAGAGTGCTTGGGCTTAACAGACATCTATAGAACACTAAACCCAAAAAAAATGGAGTACACATTTTTCTCAAGCGCACATGGATCATTTTCCAGGATCAATCACATACTGGGACACAAGACAAACATCAACAGATACACCAAGATTGAAATCATACCAACCATCTTTTCTGACCATGAAGGCATCAAACTAGAAATAAACCATAAAAAGAAGGCAAAGAACTCTCCTACCTCTTGGAGATTGAAAACCACACTACTGGAAGACCACTGGACTAATGAGGAGATCAAAGAAGAAATTTAAAAATTCTTTGAATTGAATGACAATGAGGACACCAATTTCCTAAATGTATGGGATGCAGCAAAACCAGTAATAAGAGGAAAATATATAGCAATAGAGACTCACATCAAGAAACAAGCAATAACTCAAAGAAACAACCTAATCTCAAAGCTCAAAGATCTAGAAAAAGAACAACAAAAAAAAACCCAAAACCAGTAGAAGAAAAGAAATAATAAAAACCAAAGCAGAAATAAATGAAATCGAAACTAAAAAAACAATCCAAAAGATCAATGAAACCAAGAGCTGGTTCTTCGAAAAAATCAATAAAATAGACAAACCCCTAGCCAGGCTCACAAAGGAAAAAAGGGAGAAAGCACAAATAAACAGGATCATAAATGAAAGAGGAGAAATCACAATGGACACAGCAGAAATCAAAAAAGAATAATCAGTAACTACTATGAACAGTTATATGGAAACAAGTTCAACAATCTAGAGGAGATGGACAAATTCCTACAACTCTACAATCACACAAAGCTAGATAAAGAGGAAGTAGAACACCTAAACAGACCAATTACAAGCAACGAAATTGAAATGGTAATCAAAAACCTCCCCAAAAACAAAAGCCCAGGACCTGATGGATTTACAAATGAATTCTACCAAACATTCAGAGATGAATTAGTGCCTATCCTTCACAAACTCTTCCAAAAAATTGAGAAGGAAGGGACAATACCAAACACGTTCTATGAAGCCAACATTACACTATTACCAAAACCGAACAAGGACAACACAAAAAAGGAAAACTACAGGCCAATCTCCCTAATGAACACTGATGCAAAAATCCTCAATAAAATTTTAGCTATCAGAATCCAACAATGTATCCATAAGATAATTCACCACGACCAAGTAGGATTCATGCCAGTGACACAAGGATGGTTCAACATCTGAAAATCAATCAACGTTATCCAACACATCAACAAAAAGAAATATAAAAACCATATGATAATATCAATAGATGCCAAGAAAGCTTTCGACAAAGTGCAACACCCATTCATGATAAAAGCTCTTGAAATTCTTGGGATACAAGGAACATACCTCAACATCATAAAGGCCATCTATGACAAGCCAACAGCCAGTATCATTCTCAATGGTGAAAAGTTGAAAGCAATTCCATTAAAATCTGGAACAAGGCAAGGATGTCCACTCTCACCACTGCTTTTCAATATAATACTGGAAGTCCTAGCCAGAGCAATAAGACAAGAGAAAGACATACAAGGAATCCAAATAGGAAAAGAAGAAGTCAAACTATCACTATTTGCAGATGATATGATAATATACATAGAGAACCCCAAAAACTCCACAGAAAAACTAATTCAACTCATCAATCAGTTCAGTAAAGTGGCAGGATACAAAATCAACATGCAAAAGTCAGTAGCCTTCCTATACACAAACAATAAATCTGAAGAAGAAGAAATCAAAAAAACCATCCCTTTTATTATCAAAACAAAAAAAAATTCAAATACTTGGGAATAAATCTAACAAAAGAGGTAAAGGACCTATACAAAGAAATCTATAAAACACTGTTAAAAGAAATAGAAGAAGACACAAAGAAATGGAAAGACATCCCCTGCTCATGGATTGGAAGAATAAACATTATTAAAATGGCCATCCTACCAAAAGCAATATACAGATTCAATGCTATTCCAATCAAAATTTCAATATCATTCTTCAAAGAAATAGAACAATTATTGATGAAATTCATATGGAATCACAAAAAAACCCGAATAGCCAAAGCTCTCCTGAAAAAAAAAAAAAGAAGGGAATGGAGGCATCACACTCCCAGACTTCAAACTATACTACAAAGTCATAATCATCAAAACTGCATGGTATTGGCACCAGAACATGCACACAGACCAATGGAATCAAATAGAAAATCCAGAAATAAACCCACAGATTTATGGTCAACTAATCTTTGACAAAGGACCAAAGACTATGCATTGGAGCAAAGAAAGTTTGTTCAATAAATGGTGCTGGGAAAACTGGGTTGCTACATGCAAAAGAATGAAGCTTGACCACTACCTCACACCATACTCAAAAAATCAACTCAAAATGGATTAAAGAACTAGACATAAGACCTGAAACCATAAAATACATAGAAGGAAATATAGGCGAAACACTACGTGATTTGCACATCAAAGACATCTTTACAGACACATCACCCAAAGCAGTGATAGTGAAGGCAAAGATAAATAGCTGGGACTACATCAAATTAAAGAGCTTCTGCACAGCAAAAGAGACAATAACAAAAACAAAGAGAAACCCCACCGACTGGGAGAACATTTTTGCACACAACACTAACGATAAAGGATTGATCACAAAAATCTGCAAAGAGCTGATGAGACTCAGCACAAACAAAGAAAATAATCCAGTCAAAAAATGGGCAGAAGAGCTAAAAAGAAATTTCTCTGAAGAGGAAATGCAAATGGCCAACAGGCATATGAAAAAATGTTCAACATCACTTGTAATCAGGGAAATGCAAATCAAAACTACCATGAGATACCATCTCACACCAGTGAGAATGGCACATATTAAAAAAAACTAACAACAACAAATGTTGGCGAGGATGTGGAGAAAAAGGAACTCTTCTGCACTGTTGGTGGGAGTGCAAACTGGTCCAACCACTATGGAGAGCTGTGTGGAGATTTCTGGACCTACTAAACATAGATCTTCCATATGATCCAGCAATTCCACTCCTAGGTATTTACCCAAAGGACACAGAAACATCGATTCCAAAGAGCACCTGCACCTCTTTTTATAGCAGCACTGTTTACAATAGCTAAGCTTTGGAAACAACCCAAATGCCCAAAAATAGATGACTGGATCAAGAAGATGTGGTACATATACACCATGGAATATTACTCAGCATTCAAAAAAGATAAACACATGCAATTTGCAGCAACATGGATGGCGCTGGAAGGGATCATGCTCAGTGAAATAAGCCAGAAAGAAAAAGATAAACACCGGATGGTCTCACTCATAGCAGGAATCTAGAAAAGTTAAATAAGGGACCAGGAAAAAGAATAACTATAAGAAAGAAAATATCAAAATCAACAAACAAGTATGAACCAGAGACACTCTATGGGGGTGGGGGGTGGGGAGGGGAGGGATTGAGGTCAAAATAAGGGGATTGCAATTGTATGGGGAATATAAAATTAAAATTTATTTTAAATAAATAAATATGGGTGTTTTGTTGATTCATACAATACAAGGCTATTAAAATTTTATTCATTTTAAAAAACACAATCTTTCTTCCTTCAGAATTATCTCAAAATCTTCTTTCAAGAAGTTTTCTCTGTGTAATCCTAATCCACTCTCAGGCACCTGCTAAGAGCACATGCCTTGAATGAGTGGAAGAAGCCTCCTTCTAAATGGGCGAGTTAGACACAAGTGCTCTTGTTGGTTTGCGCAACACAAAGCTGATAAAGACACGGGAGTCATGGAGCAGGCTACACAAGGCAGGATGCTACTGAGAGCAAGAGTCTGGCCATTTTTATTGATTGAAGAATCATAGAGCATCAGCTACGTGCATTAGGAGGACAAGGAGAAAAGAATGGGTGACACTCAAGAATGTCATCTAGGGCTTGGGGGACACAAGTCTGCTGACCATGTTATCGGCTTGATGACCAGGTGTTGTAATCGAAACTAGACCCCAGACCCGCCCCCCACCACCCAGCCACAGTCCTAATCTTATCAACAAAGCTTTCCACTGATCAGCTTCTGGGGTCCCTTGTCATACATTGGTCCTCGGCCCCACGGGCGTTGCCGGTCTTACCTCATGATGTATGAGTCAGGAGTAAGTTTATGCATCCGTCCTTAGTCCCCCTCCCCCCCGGGGTGTTCCCCGTCATACCTCCTGATGCATACCCTTCCCAGAGTGGTCAAGCTTTCTGCTCTTGATGGATATGAAAGGCACCTTGCAAAGTTTGGCTCATATGACTGTGACTGGACAGTTCTGACCTTTGTATAGGAATGCAGAACTGCAGGCAACCATAATGGTGACTGAGCAGGCCGCTTAAGTCTAGCAGACCCACATGCTCTCCTCTCAGCAGAGACCCTGGGGACCACAGTTTTGGAAAATGAACAATATCGTTGTAAGAAGAAAATGGCACTCCTTCTGAAGCAGCTCCTACTTCCAGTAAATGCAACTGTGGGGTGGGAGCGGAGGGTGGTGAATTGGAGACAGAACTTCCACCCTTGCTCAGCTCCACCCAGCCAGCCAACTTCAGCGGTGCACACACTGCACAGTGCTCCCGCGGCAGCCCTACCTCGGCTGATGATGCCTTTCCTCAAGCCATGCTTTGGTTCCTTTCAGAACCATGCAGAACTTACCTGGGCTAGAGCTATACAAAGATCTTGATCAGTTAGTAAATGTGTGAACCTGGCATCAGCTATTTGTATTAATTGATGTGCTGTGTAACTAAAGGAAGGGAGAAATTAGGTGACCCGGAAGCAGTGAGGGGAAGAGGAAAACCAAAAATTGAAAATAAATGATTCTGCTCCCTACAAAATATTCTTCACCTAACTGCTAAGACGATGGAACAAGAGACTGTCTAAACGTGACACACCAAATACCCATTTTATTTTATCTCCAAGATGTTATTAGAGAAGGTGAAAAACTGAGATGAAATATTCTACCCACTGTTGAGAAGATGTGGTAAAATCTGAAATGAAAACAGTCCTTTGTGAGTTCCCAGGTATTGTTTCCATGTTCCTGTTCACTGACTAGGAACAATGTGAAAAGTTCAATGAATTCTTTTGTTCCTTTAAACATTTATAATTGCAGTTTGCAACATTATTCAAATTAATAAATATTGCACCTAAAATGGAGGTCTCCCTCATGGCACAAGGGGTTAAATCTTAGCACTATGAAGCAATCCATAGCCACCAAAGCACAAATTCAATCCCTGGCCAGGAAGCTAACCCACATGGCGCAGCAGACCTCTCCTGTCTTGCCCACTGCTCCCCTCAGCAGTGTGTTTCAGTAGATCTACCTGTTCTGCTCCACACTCTGTCTCCGGTGAATCCTCTCATCCCCCACACCTCTGGCCTGTACCCCAGTTCTTGTATGCATAAATAAATAAATCTTTTTAAAAAAATTGCACCTAAAATCCCTAAACACTATCTCAAAATTATTTTAATGTCAGTTTTTCTTTTCGCTTCTCCTCGTTCATGAATATGCACATGCAGTCTTTACGTAGGCATCATTTTAATGGCCACATAACGTTCCAATATCTATTCAAACTTATTTCTTATTTTTCACTATCATAAGTAATTTTCTACAAACCTCTTGTTTGTAGATATTCACCTACAACAAAATTGGGAAGTTAGCAATCATTGGCCGACTTCCACAAGTAGGAACATTTCCCTGGTTTCCCTCTCCACAACCTACTACCCCCTACCTGCATTTTTAGTTGTGTGTGTTTCTTTTTGCACAGAAGAACTGGGGTGTTGGCCAGAGGTGTAGGGGGTGAGAAGACTCACCAGAGACAGAGTGGGGAGCAGAACAGACAGACTGAGGAAATACACTAATGAGGGGAGCAGTGGGGGAGACAGGAGAGGTCTGCTGTGCCATAGGAGGGTCAGCTCCCTGGTGGGGGGGTGGAACTCAGCCATAGTGGTGATAGCGCTGCAACTTAACCCCTAGACCACCAGGGAGGCCCTGCATTTTTAGTCCTGCTCCAGGTGGTAAGGTGAATCATGTTCTTTAGGTGTGAGGCAGTTTAACACCCTGGCTCAATGCTCATTGACGGGCAATTACTACTTTGGTGTTTTCTGTGTGCTAGATGCCAATTAGGCTCAGGGAATTAACAAAAATGAATGAGATAGAGTCTTTTCTTAATGATTTTGTCACCTTGAAGTCTCTGTTTCAGGCCCATGTCCACCATGCTGAATTCAATAAAAATTAATCAATAGAAGTGTAACAGAATGTTCCAACAGAGCCTACATAAACATGACCTTGCTCTATAAATTGCCCCTCACCAAGAGCATCAATCTAACTAACTGCACTGTTTTTATTTCCAATAAAAAAATCTAACTAAAGGAGGTGGTCAACGCTGGGAACTTGAATGGGAGACGAGAGAAATGTGGGAAAATAGGATCTTCCCACTTAGCAGCAGCCCTGAGCCATATGCTCTTGGCAAGGGACCGTCTGTTGTTCAGGAAACCAGCAGAGCTGCTTCCGGGTCCAGAATTTAAGCTTCCCCTAAATTTTCATTCTCAGAAGAGGTCTTAGTTTCCCTTAGATTCCAGTTTCTTATTCCTAGACCTCAGGCTCCCTCTACCACAACACACACAGTGTTTTACAACTGCCAAGTTCTTGACTCCTTGGAAGCTCTTACCTTTTTTAATCTTAAGGAAAATATACTGTCTCTCCTTAACTGCCAAAGCCTCTCAGTTTAAATGAGTTTTGCTAATGAGTAGTCCATGTTGGTATAGACCAGGGACACATTATCCATTTCCTTTACCCAATCAGGAATTTGAATCCTACTGCTGTCATGTTCTCTGCCTCTCTCCTCTGTCTTGAGCTGATCACTGGTATCATATTCATCATCTGATGAGAATTCCTGAACAGTCATGTGGTCAAGCACAACTTCGCATGCAAAGTTTCCTTGTGTTTCCTTTCTGCCGTTTCATCAAAGTCCACCATCCAATGAAGACAGCCATTTGAGGGGAGATATTTACCTCCTTCATTGAAGTCTCTAGGTCATAGTCTCTAGAGACTCTGAACCCACCAATGGACCCCACAACATGTTCATCACCCTACTTTTTTAAATTTTGTATATATTTTTAAAGATTTTATTTATTTATGCATACAATAGTTGGGGTACAGGCCAGAGATGCGGGGATTGAGAGGATCCACCAGAGACAGCAGGGAACAGAACAGGCAGAAGGACCGAAGCACACTGCTGAGGGGAGCAGCGGGTGAGTCAGGAGAGGTCTGCTGTGTCATGTGGGTAGCTCCCTGGCTGGCTGGGGATCGAACTCATGCTGCAGAGGCTGGGATTGCTTCATAGTGCTGTGCTTGACCCCGTGCACCACCAGGGAGGCCCCTATTTTCTATATTTTTTACATCATTTTTCATTTTTGTACAATGTATACATTTTCATCTTGGTTATAGTCCCCATACAATTCCTACCCCCCCTTGTTTTGATCCTACTCCCTTCTCCCCCCACCCACCCTGCCTTAGTGTGTCTCTGGTTTATAGTTGCTTCTTGATTTTGATTTTGATTTTAGTATAATTAGTCTTTTTCCTGATCCCTTATTTAGGTTTTCTAAATTCCTGCTATGAGTGAGACCATCCAGTAGATCACTTCCACCCACCATTAGCTAAAAAAAAAAAAACCAAAAACCCAGACTGGTAACAAACACCCTTGTAGATCTCCCCTTTGGGCATGTGTGAGACTATCCCTTGGGTTGAGGCTCAGGAGGGAAATCGTTGAGTAATGAGAGGCACATGAAATCTTAATTTTACTTAATACTGCAGGTTAAGGTCCAGAATGGCTGTACCAGTCTATTCTGCCACTGGTAGTGTATGAATGGCTCCAAAAACTCTTGGCAATAATTAGCTACTGACGTTAAAAAAAAAAAAAAAGGTAAAAAGTGATGTAATTCTTAATTTTAATTATACAGTAACACAATGGCAATGCTACAGATGGAGCTTTGGGTCCTCATCAACTCAGCCCTCTCTGTCATGTCTCACACCTACTCAGTTGTTAAATCCCATCAATTTATTGCTGCACACCTCCCAAACACATTCCCCTCTTTCTTTACCATAATCTAGGAAAAAAATTTCCTGTCACTATTGCAATTGCTTCCTAATTTGTTTCTTAGCATCCAGATTCCACCCCATCAATATTTTCTATATCTGCTACCAAACTATATTCCAGAATCACAGAACTTTGAGGCAAGAATGAGGATACTATGGGTGAATAATGGTGAGGATTTTAAACTAAAATGTTGATTTCGAGGTTACCAAAGATTTTCTTCCTAGTAGGATTTCTAAACCTAATAAACTGTCAGTCAATTGAAGATATTATTCTTATATAAATGTCCACAGGGGAATGTCTAAAAGGGGATTATCACACCTTAGTAGAAAGAAAGTCATTAAGAAGTTTAGAATAGCTGAGCTTGGAATCCACTCACATGAGTGAAAGAAATAACTAAATAAAGCCTTCTAATCATTAGCTGATGCCTCCTTTCTTTTGCTTTTCTAGACTTGGCTTCATCATACTAGTTAGAATCCTTTGTTTAATTTGAATTGTTATGAATACCAATTCAAATTAATTAAGGCAAAAAAGAATTAAGGAACAGAAAGGAGGGAATAAGTTATTATAAAAATACACTAGTGTCTCACAGAACCCAAAGGGGAATGTATAATCAGACCCCAGGAGGGGAATTTGAAAGTATAGCTCTGCAGGAGCTTTTCATTCATTTCTCTCAGCTGTCTAACTTTCTCTATTTCTTGTACTGAATGGGAGACTATTATTGCCGTATAGATCCTGAGTTTAAAGTCTTACAAGGCACAACCCACAGAGGCCAGCTTATTTCTCTCTTGGCCTCAGGATTATCTCACTTTGCCAAACACCTTGGATTTCTGTCACCCAAGAGGCCTGATAATATAGAAATCAATAGCAAAAATGGAGTGTAGCTAGTGGCAGACTGAAAAAATTAGAACTGCTGGGTAGAGTCGGGGCCCGTCGTTACATAGCCTGGGAGTTTTTGGAGCATAAGAAACAAAATCCACGCCTGAGGCAGAAAGTACTCAGCGATCCTGGACCACAAGAGGAAGTGACAAGTGACCAGACTGTCACCCTTGAGTGAGTCTGAGGTGGCGTGTAGATTGTGCTCATGGAGGCATTTGGCTTGTATAGGTGAGAAAACAGGCAAGTATGCTGAGCAACGGAGTGGGTAGGCTGGGTGAATAGGATTGTTTCTGTTTCACCAACATTCTTCACTTGAAAAGACTTTATGTGCCAAATCTTTAAGTGGCATCTATTTTTTTTTAAGATTTATTTATTTATGCATACAAGAATGGGGGTAAAAATCAGTGGTGTGGGGGGTGAGAGGATTCACCAGAGACAGAGTGGGGAACAGAACAGACAGATTAACTGAAATACACTGCTGAGAAGAGCAGCAGGTGAGTCAGGAGAGGTCTGCTGCACCATGTGGGTAACTCCCTGGCCTAGGATCGAACTCATGCTGCAGTGGCTGTGGATAGCTTCATAGGTTGCATCTTAACCCCTTGCACCACCAGGGAGGCCCTTCAGTGGCATCTATTACTCTATCCTAACTCCACCTACTAGACCTGCCATGTGACCTCACCCACCTGCCCAGGAGACTGGGAAAGGCACTCCAGATGTGATCACAGGAAGAAGAGGAAAGAAACTGGTGAATATCTCACACTCTCTGCCACTAAGGTCTTCCATGTTTCCAAAATTGCTTCAAAATCGTTTCAATTACCCATAGTTTACTCTGGTCTCCCCTCACCCCTGCATTCTTCCCACCCTTCCTGGTTGCAGAGACCCCAGCAGAGTATAGTTGGAACCTGGACACGTGAGGTATACAGTGAGGTGGAGGTTAGTGCTTTGTTGCTGTAGAAAGGGGAAAAGGGAGGTGCCTGGATAGAGAGAAAAAAGAAAAAGAAAGAGCCAGATGGTGTCTATTCACCAACTAGATCAAGGAACCTTCCATTCTCCAGCTTACTTAAACTTCTAGGCTCAGAAATTGAGAGGAAGCTTCCTTGAGGCACCAAATATGTACTTTATCTGAGTTGCAAAATGATGAGATGGGGGAGAAGATCAAGAATTCAAAAGAAATGTCATTCTATTTTCAGTTCAGATCATCCTAATTTAACCTCACGTGAGGTCTGCTGGTGAGTTCCTATTTGCAATTTTGGAGTTGGTAACTGTAGGCTGTTTATCTGTGAGTCAATTTATGAAAATGTGATAGGGAGAGATAAAGAGTTCAGAATTTATAATTGAACTAACATTAGAACATGATTTTAAAAGAAAATAATATAAAGATATAACTTCAACCATAATCTTAGCATACCAACATGGTATTTTTATTTCCTTGTGTTTCTTTTTTGGTCTTTATTCCAATATATAAATATACTCACATATTTTTTTACATATTCATCGTTTTCAAAAACTACATTATAACTACTGTCACAATCAAACGGAGACTAAGGAGGCTTGACAGCTAAATGATATGTGGTATTCTAAATAGGATTTGGAAGAAAAAAGAAACATTGGCAAAAATATAGGAAATTAAAGTATAAAATATGAACTGTAGTTAATAATCAGGGATAAGTATTGATGCATTAATTGTAAAAAAATGTTCCATACTGATGCAAGGTATCAATGATAGAGGAAATCAGGGGTTGGGTATATAGAAGCTCCCTGTACCATCTTCTCAATTCTTCTGTAAATCTAAAACTGCTCTAAAAACCAAGTCTATTTTTAAAAAGACTACATTATTATTCTATCCAGTAATTGTTTTTCTAGTGTGAGACATTCATGCTGTTTCTGGCTTTCCGGAAAAATTATGTTAAAAATTATGTTCTATAACCATCTTGTACACTGACCTTTTAAATGAATTCAGAACTAGAATCAGCTTCAGAAAAAACTGCAAAGTACCCAAAAAAACAAACCCCAAAACTGAAAAGCACACAAGTTTTATGATTGCTCCCTCTCCTTTTCCAAACATTCAACAATAGTTTACCCCCATGTTTCAATCTCTTAGAAACAGTTCTAGCCCAATACTCATTGCTCTAGCAAACGTCTATCAAGCACCCCCACTGTGTCAGCTAATAGGTAAACAAGAGCTCCTCTGTGGCAAATATCACTTTCCTTAAGGTAAGAATATTTCATAAAGTTGTTTCTGGGCATCTAAACTTGGGTATTTGCATTTAAAAAAGTGAAGCCTGTTTCATCTTATGTATGGGAATATTTTCTTCAGATAGTTTTCCTCTTTCTTAATAGAAAAACTGTGTTCAGAGTCTAAATAATGAGTATACTTTGGCTTAAACTCTATCAAGAATGAAAAGCCATTTTGTGTTGGTCAATAGGATACAGTCAGAAAAATACTCTAATTTATTAAACTCGTGTCCATTATCAAAATTAGATCATTGAGTCAAATGAGTATCAGACCATAATTAAATCTTAAGAGAAATAAACCAATGAGTGATAAAATCCCCCTTTCTGATGGGAATGTTCTGGAAAAGAGAACCCAGTGAGAGATAGATGGAGTGTTTAGGAGTGGTGGAGGTGGAATGGAAGAGTGGCATGCAGTCGGATGGACAGGGGCCTGTAAAATAGCCGAGGCCTGCTCACATTCCCAAACAATGTGATTCATGTTGCGTCCATCCCATTAGGAAGATCCTTTCATCTCAACCCTTTTCTTTCTTTTTTTTTTAATAATAAATTTTATTTTTATATTCCCCATACAATTTCAACCCCCCCCATTTTGACCCCAATCCCTCCCCTCCCTCCACCCACCCCCCCAAAAGTGTCTCTGGTTCATAGATTTTTGTTGATTTTGATTTTCACTTTCTTATAGTTATTCATTTTCCTGGTCCCTTATTTAAGTTTTCTAGATTCCTGCTATGAGTGAGACCATCCGGTATTTTTCTTTTTCTTTCTGGCTTATTTCGCTGAGCATGATCCCTTCCAGCGCCATCCATGTTGCTGCAAATTGCATGTGTTTATCTTTTTTGAATGCTGAGTAATATTCCATGGTGTATATGTACCACATCTTCTTGATCCAGTCATCTATTTTTGGGCATTTGGGCTGTTTCCAAAGCTTAGCTATTGTAAACAGTGCTGCTATAAACATAGGGGTGCAGGTGTTCTTTGGAATTGATGTTTCTGTGTCCTTTGGGTAAATAAATACCTAGGAGTGGAATTGCTGGATCATATGGAAGCTCTATGTTTAGTAGGTCCAGAAATCTCCACACAGCTCTCCATAGTGGTTGGACCAGTTTGCACTCCCACCAACAGTGCAGAAGAGTTCCTTTTTCTCCACACCCTCCCCAACATTTGTTGTTGCTAGTTTTTTTAATATGTGCCATTCTCACTGGTGTGAGGTGGTATCTCATGGTAGTTTTGATTTGCATTTCCCTGATGACAAGTGATGTTGAACATTTTGTCATATGCCTGTTGGCCATTTGCATTTCCTCTTCAGAGAAGTTTCTTTTTAGCTCTTCTGCCCATTTTTTGACTGGATTATTTTCTTTGTTGTTGTTGAGTCTCATCAGCTCTTTGCAGATTTTTGTGATCAATCCTTTATCATTAGTGTTGTGTGCAAAAATGTTCTCCCAGTTGGTGGGGTTTCTCTTTGTTTTTGTTATTGTCTCTTTTGCTGTGCAGAAGCTCTTTAATTTGATGTAGTCCCAGCTATTTATCTTTGCCTTCACTATCACTGCTTTGGGTGATGTGTCTGTAAAGATGTCTTTGATGTGCAAATCACGTAGTGTTTCGCCTATATTTCCTTCTATGAATTTTATGGTTTCAGGTTTTATGTCTAGTTCTTTAATCCATTTTGAGTTGGTTTTTGTGTATGGTGTGAGGTAGCAGTCAAGCTTCATTCTTTTGCATGTAGCGACCCAGTTTTCCCAGCACCATTTATTGAACAGACTTTCTTTGCTCCAATGCATAGTCTTTGCTCCTTTGTCAATTGACAACTTTGTCAATTGACAACTTTGTTAGTTGACCATAAATCTGTGGGTTTATTTCTGGATTTTCTATTCGATTCCATTGGTCTGTGTGTCTGTTCTTGTTCCAATAACATGCAGTTTTGATGATTATGGCTTTGTAGTATAGCCTGAAATCTGGGAGAGTGATGCCTCCATTCCCTTCTTTTTTTTGTCTCCCCAGGACAGTGCAGATGGAGACCTGCAGAACTGAGCCATGGTCAACTTAGCCATTATCAAAATGTCCAGGGTGAGTCACATTCATTTTGAAGGGACTCATATGCAGGGTTTCCATCTAAGAAGCCAGGGGGTACTGAATGGTTGGAGTCCTTTTTAATTTTTTTCTTTCAGTCTTTTTACACAATAAAGTAATCTACTGGCTTCTTACTCCAGGTGGAGAACATGTGTTTATGCCTTTTTCCACATAAGAATTCATTATGTGATAGGAAAATAAGATATAAACTCACAGCAAAGAGAAAACAAGAAGAAGAAATACCAGTGTAGAGAAATCTCAGCACACTTCTAAGAGAAAGAGAGTGGAAGTAGAAATAGTTACTGATGAAACAAGGTACCTGGAATATGCAAGAAGACAGAGTTGCATAGAGGCAGAACCCAAGAGAACCCGAAGACTCAGAACACCAGGAATAGCCATAGGAAGAGAGAACACTTGGACATGAAAACTGGGAAGAAAGTTGAAATTCTATGACTAGATCACTGTATCTTCCTGAACCCTCTTTTATCCCATTCCCACACAGAAACCCCAGCATGCAGACATCTACCTCCCTGCAACTGTTTATAATATGCACTCTGGCCACCTGATTACTGGACCAGCCTAGAACAAAGTTCTCTAATAAACAAGCTCAGCCCAAGTCACAGAGACCCAGTTAGATCTTTCTGGCTCATTCTTAAATATAAGTGACAAAATATTACCAGGTATTTGAAAACCTGTAAGATGAAAGAGAGAAACCAAAATAAAACAAGAACAAGAGTCTATGAAAAAAGAACAACCAAGGAAACAAGAATGAGCTCCTGGAATGTGTGTGTGTGTGTGTGTGTGTGTGTGTGTGTGTGTGAGTGAGTGAGTGTGTCTGTGTCTGTGTGTATTTGATAAAATAATTCAATATTGTATGATAAAGAAATAGAAAATAAAAGATTAGCAACATTAGAGAATAGAAATCCCAGGAATTTCAAATGGATGAAACAGAGGGTGAGAAATTATTAGAGGGATAATAGAAGAGAACAATCAGAGCTAAAGGACACAAATCTCCAGAATAGACCTCCCTGGTAGACTAGAGGTTAAGTCTCAGTGCTATCACTGGTACAGCCCACCTCCACAGCCTGAGTTCAATCCCCCACCAGGGAGTTAACCCACATATGGTGCAGCAGACCTCTGTCTTGCCTGCTGCTCCCCTCTGCAGTGTATTTCAATAAATCTATCTCTTCTGCTCCCCACTCTATCTCTGGTGAAGCCTCTCAAACCCCCAACCGCCCCCCACCAGCACCTCTGGCCTACATTCCAGTTCTACACATAAATAAATAAATAAAATCTTTTAAAAATCACAAATCTACAGACTAAAAGGATTTCCAAATTCAAAGCATGTGATTAAAAAAAGACTCACATTTTAATTAATCATTGTGTTATAAAGAAGATTCAACAAATCTGAAAAAAGAATTTATTTTTTATTTTTTTTTTTAGGCTTATGGAAATCTTTTTTTTTTTAATAATAAATTTTATTTTTATATTCCCCATACAATTGCAGCCCCCCCATTCTGACCCCAATCCCTCCCCTCCCGCCCCCGCCCCCCTAAAAGTGTCTCTGGTTCATAGTTTTTTGTTGATTTTGATTTTCACTTTCTTATAGTTATTCATTTTCCTGGTCCCTTATTTAAGTTTTCTAGATTCCTGCTATGAGTGAGACCATCCGGTATTTTCCTTTTTCTTTTTGGCTTATTTCGCTGAGCATGATCCCTTCCAGCGCCATCCATGTTGCTGCAAATTGCATGTGTTTATCTTTTTTGAATGCTGAGTAATATTCCATGGTATATATGTACCACATCTTCTTGATCCAGTCATCTATTTTTGGGCATTTGGGTTGTTTCCAAAGCTTAGCTATTGTAAACAGTGCTGCTATAAACATAGGGGTGCAGGTGTTCTTTGGAATTGATGTTTCTGTGTCCTTTGGGTAAATACCTAGGAGTGGAATTGCTGGGTCATATGGAAGCTCTATGTTTAGTAGGTCCAGAAATCTCCACACAGCTCTCCACAGTGGTTGGACCAGTTTGCACTCCCACCAACAGTGCAGAAGAGTTCCTTTTTCTCCACACCCTCGCCAACATTTGTTGTTGCTAGTTTTTTTAATATGTGCCATTCTCACTGGTGTGAGGTGGTATCTCATGGTAGTTTTGATTTGCATTTCCCTGATGACAAGTGATGTTGAACATTTTTTCATATGCCTGTTGGCCATTTGCATTTCCTCTTCAGAGAAGTTTCTTTTTAGCTCTTCTGCCCATTTTTTGACTGGATTATTTTCTTTGTTGTTGTTGAGTCTCATCAGCTCTTTGCAGATTTTTGTGATCAGTCCTTTATCGTTAGTGTTGTGTGCAAAAATGTTCTCCCAGTCGGTGAGGTTTCTCTTTATTTTTGTTATTGTCTCTTTTGCTGTGCAGAAGCTCTTTAATTTGATGTAGTCCCAGCTGTTTATCTTTGCCTTCACTATCACTGCTTTGGGTGATGTGTCTGTAAAGATGTCTTTGATGCGCAAATCACGTAGTGTTTCGCCTATATTTCCTTCTATGTATTTTATGGTTTCAGGTCTTATGTCTAGTTCTTTAATCCATTTTGAGTTGATTTTTGTGTATGGTGTGAGGTAGTGGTCAAGCTTCATTCTTTTGCATGTAGCGACCCAGTTTTCCCAGCACCATTTATTGAACAAACTTTCTTTGCTCCAATGCATAGTCTTTGCTCCTTTGTCAAAGATTAGTTGACCATAAATCTGTGGGTTTATTTCTGGATTTTCTATTCGATTCCATTGGTCTGTATGTCTGTTCTTGCTCCAATACCATGCAGTTTTGATGATTATGGCTTTGTAGTATAGTTTGAAGTCGGGGAGTGTGATGCCTCCATTCCCTTCTCTTTTTTTCAGGAGACCTTTGGCTATTCGGGGTTTTTGGTGATTCCATATGAATTTCATCAATAATTGTTCTATTTCTTTGAAGAATGACATTGAAATTTTGATTGGAATAGCATTGAATCTGTATATTGCTTTTGGAAGGATGGCCATTTTAATAATGTTTATTCTTCCAATCCATGAGCAGGGGATGTCTTTCCATTTCTTTGTGTCTTCTTCTATTTCCTTTAACAGTGTTTTATAGTTTTTTTTGTATAGGTCCTTTACCTCTTTTGTTAGATTTATTCCCAAATATTTGATTTTTTTTGTTTCAATATAAAAAGGGATGGTTTTTTTGATTTCTTCTTCTTCAGATTTATTGTTTGTGTATAGGAAGGCTACTGACTTTTGCATGTTGATTTTGTATCCTGCCACTTTACTGAACTGATTGATGAGTTGAATTAGTTTTTCTGTGGAATTTTTGGGGTTCTCTATGTATATTATCATATCATCTGCAAATAGTGATAGTTTGACTTCTTCTTTTCCTATTTAGATTCCTTGTATGTCTTTCTCTTGTCTTATTGCTCTGGCTAGGATTTCCAGTATTATATTGAAAAGCAGTGGTGAGAGTGGACATCCTTGTCTTGTTCCAGATCTTAATGGAATTGCTTTCAGCTTTTCACCATTGAGAATGATACTGGCTGTTGGCTTGTCATAGATGGCCTTTATGATGTTGAGGTATGTTCCTTGTATCCCAAGAATTTCAAGGGCTTTTATCATGAATGGGTGTCGCACTTTGTCAAAAGCTTTCTCAGCATCTATTGATATTATCATATGTTTTTTATATTTCTTTTTGTTGATGTGTTGGATAACATTGATTGATTTTCGGATGTTAAACCATCCTTGTGTCCCTGGAGTGAATCCTACTTGGTCGTGGTGAATTATCTTATGGATACATTGTTGGATTCTGATAGCTAAAATTTTATTGAGGATTTTTGCATCAGTGTTCATTAGGGAGATTGGCCTGTAGTTTTCCTTTTTTGTGTTGTCCTTGTTCGGTTTTGGTAATAGTGTAATGTTGGCTTCATAGAACGTGTTTGGTATTGTCCCTTCCTTCTCAATTTTTTGGAAGAGTTTGTGAAGGATAGGCACTAATTCGTCTCTGAATGTTTGGTAGAATTCATTTGTAAATCCATCAGGTCCTGGGCTTTTGTTTTTGGGGAGGTTTTTGATTACCATTTCAATTTCGCTGCTTGTAATTGGTCTGTTTAGGTGTTCTATTTCTTCTTTATCTAGCTTTGGGTGATTGTAGAGTTGTAGGAATTTGTCCATCTCCTCTAGATTGTTAAACTTGTTTCCATATAACTGTTCATAGTAGTTAATGATTATTCTTTTGATTTCTGCTGTGTCCGTTGTGATTTCTCCTCTTTCATTTATGATCCTGTTTATTTGTGCTTTCTCCCTTTTTTCCTTTGTGAGCCTGGCTAGGGGGTTGTCTATTTTATTGATTTTTTCAAAGAACCAGCTTGAAAAAAGAATTTTTTAAATTCTTATGTATTCTTTATTCATGATTTGTTTATCATGAATAAAGAAAAGATCCTAAAAGTTTCAAAGATGGAAGAATTTGAAATTAGACTTGAAAATTAGACTTGCAAGAGCGCTATCTTGTAGTCCTAGGTACTCTGAGACATTGGAATAGTACCCTTAGAACTCTAGGCATTATTTCTAAGGATTTTCTAATGATATCTGCATCAGATCTATCTGTCCAAGGCCCTTCTTTATCAGCCAGTTGATCTAAATTAGGCTCTGTCCTTAAGTTAACCTATAATTTAATCAGGCTTGAGCCAAATAATCCATAGTACTCAAATTCAAATTCAAATTCTTTGAATTTATATCCTGCCAAATCTTCTATCAGTGAGATGGTAAACTAAAATGTTGTTAGACAAATAAGTAACCTTTATCTCCAAATATCCATTATGAGGAAGTTACTGAGGATATATACTCAAATAAGACAAGTGGAGTAAGCCAACAAGCATGAATACTTGTGATTCAAACCAGGAGGATAATGAATTGACCAGTGGGTTAATTCAGGAGGAAGGAGCCAGAGAAAATACAGACTGAAAAGATTTGAAAGCCTAGAGAATTTGGAGACACTTAAGGCAATGAGGAAGGTTGTGTTTATTTGTAGGAAACTTCTATTTCTAAAAATAATTATTTCAAAATTCTTATCTGATTTGTCTAAGCTATAGTTTTCTCCCCTTGTTTGTATCCTTCTAGGAGCCGGCTGTCCAAGCAGAGCTTACCCAGAATTTGGGGCTATGAGGTCTGAAACTTCCTCCAGGCATCTGTTCACAAGAATCAATATTTATGAGGAGCAGGGACCTTGATAGGCTTTGCTTTTGAGCTGTGGATGGTCATGCCTGGCGGAGAGATAGGAGAGTTACAGGGAAATAAAGAATGACATGATATCTAATGATATCTGCATCAGATCTATCTGTCCAAGGCCCTTTTTTATCAGCCAATTGATCTAAATAAGACTCTGTCCTTAAAATAACCTATAACTTAATCAGGCTTGAACCAAATAATCCATAGTACTCACCAAGGACATTATTGGGTAAGAGGCAACACTTGCTATAAGATTTCCAACCACAGATAATCCTTAGGACTTTAGTTAGAAATATTGAAGCAAGGATTTTTACTCTTTCCTGCAGGACAAACCTGGAATTATGTAATCCTAAAAGTTGGTGGCAGTCACATCAAAACCACAGGGAAGAGAGAGCCTCTCTGAAGAATGAAACCAACAGGGGCCACCATAGTGGAGCAATGGGTTGAGCGCAGCACTGTGAAGCTGTCTGCAGGCTCTGCAGTGAGGGTTTGATTCCCGGCCAGCCAGGGAGAAACACATGCTGGAGCTTCTGCCTTGAAGCTACACTTGCAGGCAACACTGTTCTAAGACTCCCTTTTTGCTGAAGAATTTGGATTGAGTTTTCTCTTGCAGGCAATATAAGAATGCTTTTACCTGATATAGACTTTATACATTTGCTTATTGATTTTCAACTTTTTGATTAAACAGAATCTATTATGGCACAGAAAAAGATATATATCTACTTTTTTTTATTTGATTTATTTTCTTATAGAGGCATGTTTTATTTATTTTGTTTTTTTGTTTGTTTGTTTGTTTGTTTGTTTGTTTATACATGCACTGGGTACAGTCAGAAGCGCGGGAGGGTGAGAGAATTCACCAGAGCCAGAGCGGGGAACAGAGCAGGCAGAAGGACCGAAGTACACTGCTGAGGGGAGCAGCGGGCGGCAGGAGAGGTCTGCGCGCCATGTGGGACCCTCCTCTGGTGGCCGGGGAGCAGCCGGGGATCGAACCGGTGCCGCAGAGGCCGCGGGCAGCTTCTCAAGCCAGCGCTCAACCGCTGCGCCACCGGGGAGGCCCTATATATCTACTTTTAACCTTGACAGTATAAAAATAAAAGTATACAGATGATCAAAACAGATAAAAGGTAGAAACAAAGGTATAATAAGAATAAAGGTACTGATTTCTTTAAAAGTTGGGGTCCAGGGACACAGCCTATAAGTGATGAAACCAGAAATATAAATTAACATTTAAAGTTACAAATGGAATAAACAAAAGCAATGGGATAAGCACATTAGGAGGATCAGGAAGAGGTTAAAAAATTCACATTTTAGGAGCTATATGGAAATGAAGATCGGTTATAAACTACCAATGACAAAAAAAATTAAGCACTAAGAGGAAAAAATGAAGAGAGAAAGTAGATGTAAATTATAAGGCTCAGATGGAGAAAACTAGAGGACAAGTTTAAATGAAGACTTGAAAGACAGCATTTTCTTCATTCTGTCTTTAGGAAGAGTTTAGTGCTCTTTCTTTGCTAAAAGTTACTCCAGAAAGGTTGGGTTTCTTTTTCTTTCTGGAAGATTAATATTCGAGTGCTGCTATGAGTCTGGTCACCTGGACCTGCACACTTTGGAGAGTGAGGAAGCTGGAGCTGAGGGTTAAAAGAGAAAATAGAAATGGAGACTTTTTAAAAATATTTTATTTTATATAATTCATACATCATTTTTCATTTTTGCACAATGCATGCATTTTTATTTTGGTTATATTCCCCATGCAATTGCACCCCCCCTTATTTTGACCCTAGTCCTTCCTCTCCCCGCCTCTCCTCCCTACCCCTGTAATGTGTCTCTGGTTTATAGTTGCTTGTTGATTTTGATTTTTACTTTGTATTGATTAGTCTTTTGTTTAGGTTTTAGGTCCCTTGTTTAGGTTTTCTAAATTCCTGCTATGAGTGAGACCATCTGGTTTTTTCTTTTTCTTTCTGACGTATTTTGCTAAGCATGATTCCTTCTAGCTAGAAATGGAGACTTTTAAATTGAAGGGACAAAACTGTAATTAAATCATGTGACTTGGTCTGATGATTTCATATATCCTTATCTTAGTATCAGCTAAGATAAGAAGTTGTATAATGAGATCTCACATTACAGAAATGTCATAAGAACCTTGGCAAACATAGAAGGAAATTGGACACATTCTATGATATCCTCATGCCTTCTTATACATAGGGAAGGAAAAAGGAAAAGGAAAAAACCCTTTCCATAGCATCAAAGTGGCCTGAAAGGATCCCATTTTCGGCCTGCCTTCCCTTGGCTGAGGAACAGAACCAGCTGGTGTGCACTTCTGGGGCCTAGATACCGACTCTTATACTTTTCTCCTGGTATAAGAGCTAAGGTTCTGGGAAAGAAACAAACTGATTTGGTCTCTTAACATCAGAAGCATTTCAAACTGAGCCTCCTGTCATCCACTTAACAAAGCAAGATGAGTTCAGACAACTCTGGGCAGATCCAGATGGCTGATGCCTTTAAAAGCAAGCACTCCTTAGCTGTTTGGAGTCCCTGGATATCCCTCGGTTGCATGCTAGCAATGACAATCCTAAGTAGTTAGGGAAAAGATTTCACAAAGGGAACTAAGAGGTGGTGGTGATGTACACACTAGTTTGCCTATTTCAACCTAGAAATAATCAGACTATAACATAATCAAGGGAACATTTGAGAATAGGAAAAACGATCCAGGTCCAGGATCCAGGGAGTCCTAAGGAGTGTCCCACCAGGATCAGGACACAGGAAAAATTTAAAGGGAAAAGCAGGGGAGTGGTCTAACTAAGTATAGACCACTTGAAACTTTGAGATGGATTGACAGGAGTCTTCAGGCAGAACGCTGAAGGATGGGGTTTTTTGTAACCATCAGCCGATGGCCTTCCTTTTTCTTTCCTAATCATCAGGAAAGAGAGAACAGGATGTTGCTGTTCTTTTGTAGTCACAGACAAGGAGCAATCAGTGAGGGGGTGTTCTTTCATAGAGACCCAGAGAGGGGTGAGTGAGGTTGCTTACTTTTTATCTGTAAGTCTCAACACGGCAGGTTAGGAGCAAGATGGAGTCTGTTTGGCTCAAAATAGGTTTCACAAATATAACCATTTTAAAATTTTATATTGATTGACCCAAGCAATGTCAATGATGCACTGGTATTTTGGTCAACCCCCAGAATATAAGCGATAGGAGTAACCTTGGTGAGTAAAAGAACTCCTAGAAGACATGGGTCAAATATAAGCAATATTTGTAAGAGGTAGGAGGGTAAGTGTGGAAGATGGGGGAGATATTTGTGGAAAGTTAGGGTAAATTGTGGAAGATGAAGAAAGAGTTGTAGAAGATGGAAACTGTAAGTGAAAGGTGGGGAAAACTCAGGTGAGCCCCATTAAGCAGAGAGAAAATCTTTATTGGAAGATGGGAGGGTGTCAGGTTAATTAATGGAAATAAAATCATAAGTTCAGTAAGTTCAGGTTGTTGTGTGCAGGTCACCAAGTTCTTCTATAGAGTTGATCTAAAAGAAGAGGGAGGTTTGCACATCGCATGGAAAAAGTGGGAAACAGAATGGGTTGGTTGTGCGAGGCTGAAGCAGCTCAAAAAAGGGGAGTCAGCTCAGGTAAAGAAGGAGTCAGTGTACTAGAAAAAGAGAACAGTAGGTTATGAGAGAAATGTCAAGAAATTAAAAATAGACTCCTTTTCATGAGAAGATAAAGAATCAAAGTTACGTAAAATAAGTGAGGGAATGAGAAGAAAAAAGGACACTGAGGGTTATCTAAGTTTTAAGAGTGTCTTAGAAATAAATAGACATGGGCCAAATGCAAGCAAAGAAAGTCAACCTCCTGCCAGAATGTGGTGTAAGATATTGAAGGACTAAACATAGCAAGACAGCAGCCATTTTAAGGAAGATGACCATTTTGAAGAGCACAGCTGAGCCCAAGTTTCATTTCAGGGTAAAACCACAAGTTCCCCAAGGCAAGGATAAACAACTTAAAGGTTGCCAAAGAAAGGTACGTAATCAGATTGAACTTGGTCCCTGTTGAGAAAGGTCCCCTTTTTCTGATATGAAAGGTCCCCTTTTTCTACTGTAGACAGAGTATAAAAAAGTTTGTCACCCTTAAAGGGGTCCTTCTCTCAACCTGATGAGACTGCTGTGTCAGTACACCAGGCAGAGTCGGACCCTAGCTTAAGCTAGCAATAAAGCCTTTTTGCTTTTGCATCTCTGGCTCCGTGTAGTTTTTGGGAACCCCGGACGGAGTTGAGGCGCCAACTCCTAACAGTGGACCCAAACGACAGTGAAAAACCAGACAGGTGGGTCCAACATCAGCTCCCGTAAGATCTCATAGGGAAGAGGACACCCCAGGATGGGGGTTTAGTGTGCCCACTCAGCCGGAGTGAGAAGACACCCCGATGTCCTAGAGCATCTCTGTCTGCAGAAGTCGCGAGGGAGCTTGTGCTTTCAAGGCAGGACCCATCCCCTACCCTGTAGGAATCCTTTTTCCACAGGACCAAGTGGGGACCCCCACGTTCGCCCTTTACCAAGAGCTCAAGGAAGCCCTCTCCTGAACGCATGCAGGTGCTTCATCACTCTGCCCCCAGGATGAAGCTCATTAGCCCCTTTAGCCACGTGCATGTAGCCCCTCAGTTCCTCTTCCACTTGTGCATTTTTCCTGACCCTGTCTTCCAGAACCTCCTCTCTCCTGAGTCTTCATTGTGTCTCTGGAGCGCAAAGTCAATCAGTAGAACACTGATGCCCATCCCCAGGCAAGGATGAGCTCTTCACTCTCTTGCTCTGACCTGTAATTCTTACCTGAGGGTGCTGCTTTCTTTGCAATCCCCCAAGTGGTATTGGATGTTCTCCTACAACCTTCAGGGGAGGGCCTGGGGGTAAGTTATACATTCTTATATATGTGTGTGTATGTGTGAGTATTTTACTCCTGGATATGTGTGTGTGTGTGTGTGTGTACATATATATATAGCCCCAAAAGGGTAGATTTATTATAAAAGCGAGGGAAGGGTAAACTGCTTGCACAGACACAAGCAGGCAGAAAGAGCTGCCCCTGAAAGAGACAGGTTTGTTACAGAGATGGCCTGCATAGTCCTAGGTGGCAGCCTTGGGAGGAGAGCAGCCTCTGCTGCTTTGGAAGAGGAGAAGGTTGGTGAAAAGAAACACCGGCATAGGCACAGGCAGGCAGAAGGGCTGCTGCCGTATTCTCCTTTTCTTCATTGCTACTCCCAAATGCTCTCCCTCTTCCATAATGTGAAGAGACTATACTATCCACAACCCCTATTTATTGGGTCTTTTCTGCTCCCCTCCACCATGCTTTGACGATTTTTACTCCTGGATCACTCTCTCCAGCACTACTCCAACATCATTCTTGGAGATTTCCATATTCACATTATGATTATTCTAGAACCTCAGACTTAAATTCCTTGAAAGTCTCTTCTCCACAAACTCGTCCTTTCTAGCTAAGCCATTATCTTCCACATTTTTATTCTAGACCTTCCACAACTAGGTCACTGGGAGTCATGATCGTCAGGGACAATCCTACTTCTACTGCCTCGTAGTTGTCCAGACCTCTGTAGTCCAGCTACTAAGAACACAAAACCTCCCCATTACGCCTCATATTCCCTTTACCTGCTGTCCCAACACCCCTATAGTAATGCATTCCCATGGGAATCACAAAGGTTAGCACCACCAATACAGCTTGAAAGATGCAGAGTAGCTATCCCTACCACAATTCCATTTAATTTGTCCTTTTGACAGATGCAAAACCTTGATGGATTTCGATGAGTGACTATGGATTATTGTAAGCATAATCAGGTAGTGAATCCAATTACAGCTGCAACCTGGAAATGGTATCTTTATTGGAACAAATCAATATAGCCCCTGGCATCTGGAAATTGTTTTCTTTGCAATTCAAAAGCAATCTGCCTTGTGTGGTGACAGCTGCATTACTTCACTGTTTTTCCTTGGGGCTAACATAGCCAGAGGGGGGTCTTCGTCATCTCCATAACCCACAGAACATCATGCTGGTCCATTACATTGATGACATTATGCTAATTGGACCTTGTGAGTAAGCAGCCCAGCTCCTTTGGAACACATGCATCCCAGAGAATGAGAAATAAACCCTGAAAATTGAGGGACCTGACACTTGGATATGTTTTTAGGAGTCCAATTGCCTGGGGGAATGTTGAAATAAGCTTTTTTAAATGGGAGACAGATTGTTTCACACATTGTATTGAGTACCATGAATAAAGAAGCACAGAGCCTGGGAGGCCTGTTTGGATTTTGAAAACAACATATACTAAATTGGAGCATTTGCTCCAACTCATTTACCAAGTCATCTACAAGGCTGCCAGTTTTGAGTGGGATCTAGAGCCAGAACAGGCTCTGTAGCAAGTCTAAGTTGTTCAAGTGTCCCTGCTGCTTGGATGTTGACCCAGCAGTCCCAACAGTATGGAAAGACACCAGGAAAATCCCAGTGCAGACCTTTAGGATTTGAAGTAAAGTGAACACCCTTTTCTGTTGGTTATCCTCTGTTTGAAAATCAAATAACAACTTATAATGAGATGCCTGTAGGGAATAAATATCCAAAAATGAAAGATGAAGTGATGATGCAGGCACACTCCTGCTTGAGATGGGGTGCTGTCAGCCCAGGATGAGTTTGCAGTCACACGGAAATGTCAACCACAGTAATGGTTAAAATCAGAGATAAGCTAAGGAAATATGACACGGCACCACAGGCTCTAGTGCAGTCACTCCTGGTATGACTGAAAGGCCCTCGTGTCCCACATTAAATTCATTCTGTTAGAGATGGTGGCCAATTGCAATCTCCGTAAAAGATTTAATACACAGGGATTACTGATACAAGTGATAATCCCCCTAGTTGTAGCTAGTCCTAAAATGGTAACTAATATTATCTTTCTCTCTATCCATGGCCCATCCTAGCACTTCATCCTGTCTAGCTTGCTTACCGGTAGGATGAACCAAACCTTCACCCCTCCAGGCGTTCTTGGTTGCTCTGCTGCTGTCAGATTGTGGTCTCTGTCATTGCCCAGCATGGGAATGGCAAAAGACACCATAGAACCCCAGCATTCCAGGTCCTCCCTGTCCTTATTATGTGGCAGCTCCCCTAGTCATTATGATATTTAGGGTCAATCACACCTATTGATCTAGTAATGTTTTCAATGCCCCTTAGTCCACAGGAGCTCAGTTTTTGAGGAGCTCAGAGCCACCAGATAACTGCGGTAGATTCAGGTTTAGTAAAAGTTTCACCATGTTCCCTAGGGGAAAAGTCCTCTTCCCAGGGTGCCAAGACCCCAAAGCCAGCAGTCTAAGACTAAAGAGTTGAGAAAAAATTGGGGGGTTGGTTACTGGGAGTAGTGGGGAGAGGGACCAATATTCTGTCCTTATATACTAGCTACTGGTTTAGTGAATCCCCTTGGAGGGCAGGACCTACAGAGTCCTGTCCCCACATTGTCACCTTAACCTTCATTAGGCCATTTCAACATTCTGTTTTGCCAGATACAATATGGTGTATGGTAGGGCGAATGGATGTTGTGATTATTGTCACACACTTCTTTGAAATAAAATGGTTCCTTTGAGACAACATTATATGGGATTCCGTGTCTGTTAATCAGACATACTTTTTAAGTCCAAGCTCCAGGGATAGTGCTGCTATTAAAAGCACTTAGGGCAGCTAAGACAAGCATTTCCAGAGCAGTAGTCAGTTTCAATAAGGTGGAGTCACTGCCCCCTCCACAGTGGACAGGACCCTTTGAAATAACCTTGCCACTGAATGGCTGGCTTCTGTCTTAAAAGGATGGCACCATACCGAGGATTTAGCATCAGTTTCTACTGCTGACAGAGCAGGCATTTATTAATAGGCACAACCAAATCAACCTGGTGAAGAAGTCTATGCTGCCCACTAGTGAATAGCTTCTATCCTTGCCACTGTAACTATTGTGATCATGGGTCCATTGTGAAAATATTGGGTGACCTAAGACAGAGCTGGCTGTCTTCTATTAGATGAGTCACCTCTCTACCTGGTTGTGATGACTATTCTCTAGTGGATGCTCTCTGGTGGATATTAACACATGACAATAAGATCTATTTACTTTCATGCATTTCCGTTAATCTAGCCACATGATCTTCCTCTAGACCACTTTGTCTCCAATTTCCAAATCTTATCTTTTCAGGCCTCTGGCCAAGCAGCTAAGTCATTCCCTACTGCTCCAGAAATCCATGTATATCCTCACCTCAAAGTACTTTACTTTCATTCAAAGTGCCAACCAAGTGTCCTGTTCACTATTTCTTTTTTTTTTTTTAATAGAGGCATGCTTTATTTATTTATTTGTTTGTTTGTTTGCTTGCTTGTTTTGTTTATACATGCACTGGGTACAGTCAGAAGCGCGGGAGGGTGAGAGAATCCACCAGAGCCAGAGCGGGGAGCAGAGCAGGCAGAAGGACCGAAGTACACTGCTGAGGGGAGCAGCGGGCGGCAGGAGAGGTCTGCGCGCCATGTGGGACCCTCCTCCGGTGGCCGGGGAGCAGCCGGGGATCGAACCGGCGCTGCAGAGGCTGCGAGCAGCTTCGCAACCCAGCGCTCAACCGCTGCGCCACCAGGGAGGCCCATCACTATTTCTTTTAGGACTACCCTAAATGGAGACTGTATGTGGCATTTGTCCCATTTTGGCTAACAAAGACACATCAAGGCTGCCCATCTATGAAGCTCAAAGTTGCTTTTTCCCCTTGTCAACTGGTTGTAAGGAACAATTTATGTATGTGTGATTGTATGTGTGAATTAAGGGCAAGGCATCAATGCAACAAAGGTAGGTGATATGGTCTGGGCCACTCACTCATGCAACTTACTTGTATCTCTGAAACTACTCTGGCCTGATCCCAAATACACCATAAAAAGTAGATGGAAAGCTTTCACTTCTGCCTGGAACTGCCAAAGTCCTTTATTTTTCAGGGTTCTATTTGAATCTAGCATTTTTCTGAGTCACCTATAAATTGGAGCAATATTCCTAAGTGGGATGTATATTGCTCCCCAAGTCCAAAGAGGTCCCACCAAAGCACTGCCACTTTCTTGATGCCATGGGTTATAACAGGTAGCAACTTGTCCTTTATTTTAGAAGAATGTGTCAGGGTTCCTCAGACCAATGGGCCCCTAAGAATTTTAATTTGGCACCCGCTAAACAGTTATAGGTTGCTGTTTAATAGGTTTGCTCTAATAGGTTTCTTATTAAGGTATCGAAAATACTTGACTCTTCCTATTTTCCAGGCCTACTCAGCAATTTGCCACCAATCTATCAGCATGTGTAGTGATGCAACCACCAGAGCATTAAGCTATCAAGACCACACAAGGACTAGGATAGAGATGGAAGGGAAGGTGTTCTGACAGAGAGCAATTTCAGTAGCATGGAAGGTGAGGACACAGATTGCATCTGGGGTGTGAGGAACTGGGAACTGAGGATGTGGACAGCTCTTTTGAAGAGCTCCACTGAGAAGGACCCCAGCAGCAGTTTCCCCAGCTAGAGCAGGGACCCTTCTGGCATTCATCCTGCCCTCTGAATCCACTCCCATCTCCATGGTTATCCAATTCCTCACTGGACTAAACCTGAGGCTAGGCCCCAGTTCTGCTTCTCCCCTGTATTATCTCCTGTCCCTCAGTACTCAACACAGCAGTTAGCACATAGCTTGGCTCCAGCCATGCTACTCATGCTGTCTGACAAGGTCCATGCATGAGGAAAATTTCTGAAAAGTCAGAAAACTCCATAGCTGGCTCCTGCTACTTCCTTTAATTTGTTTATGGCAGTTATTGAAACTACAGAAATTTTCTATAAGCTTTAGAATAACACAATGAGTGTTGGCATTCATGCCAGTTTCAGTAACGCACACTTCAGTAGTTTGAGAAATGTACCTGCCAACACAATTGATAGTGAAACAGTTTCCAATATTTCTCCACTTGTCCTCCAATTTGTAATTCAGTTACCATGAGTAACATTAAGTTCTTTAACAAGCCACATTTGGTAGAACTGTTGGAACTGGCCGGTAAAAGTCCCCACTAGAGAAGGCCCTGAGGCGCCCCAGGAGGTGAACTGGTCCGAAAAAAACACACCACATGCCGTTCCAATGGTACCGGGATCCCTTGATTCTATAAAGAAAATAGGAGGCCACCCTCGATCTTACGATGCCTGCTTAGCCTTGTTTTAGTTACCTAGCTTGACTGCATAAATCACGTTGTGTGTAGCACCCATTTCTATTTTCTGAATAACATACATCACCTAGGGAAATAATGTATCCAAGTTAATGTAATCAAGCAACCAAGTTAATCATAGACTAGGAAAATTTAAAAAGGGCTGTGTATGGTCTCACTCATAGCAGGAATCCAGAAAACTTAAATAAGGGACCAGGAAAAAGAATAACTATAAGAAAGAAAATATCAAAATCAACAAACAACTATGAACCAGAGACATTCTATGGGGGGAAAGGAGGGCTTGGGGTCAAAATAAGGGGGTTGTAATTGTATGGGGAATATAAAAATAAAATTTAAATAAAAAAATAAAAATAAAAAAATAAAAAGGGCTGTGTACTGTTAATGATCATTAATAATTTCTGAAACAATGTAAAAATAAAATCAATCATGATCGCACGATGTAATGATCAAATAAAAAATTCCTGATGTATAAATAAAGCCCCGCTGAGGCTATCAGCAGGAGATACTTGCACCCTGATCAAGTGTCTGTGTCTCCTCATTCCCTCATCCCCTCATTCTCTCCATTCTGCCGACGCCACCTCGTCCTTCGGGGACCCTGCCCCTGTCGGAGCTGGACTCTGGCACTTGATGCCATGGGTTATGACAGGTAGCAACTTGTCCTTTATTTTGGAAGACTGCATCAGGGTTCCTCAGACCAATGGGCCCCTAAAAATTTTAATGTGGCCACCCACTGAATAGTTACAGGGTTTATCCCCCGTGCTCTAACATGTTTCTTATTAAGGTATCTAGAATACTTGACTCTTTCTATTTCCCAGGCCTACTCAGCAGTTTGCCACCAATCTATCAGCATGTGTTGTGACACAACCACCAAAGCATTAAGCTATCAAGACTACCCAAAAACTAGGCATAGAGATGGAAGGGAAGGTGTTCTGACAGAGAGCAATTTCAGTAGCATGGAAGGTGAGGACACACATTGCATCTGGGGTGTGAGGGACTGGGAACTGAGGATGTGGACAGCTCTTTTGAAGAGCTCCACTTAGAAGGACCCCAGCAGCAGTGTCCCCAGCTAGAGCAGGGACCCTTGTCTGGCATTCATCCTGCCCTCTGAATCCACTCCCAGCTCCATGGTTATCCAATTCCTCACTGGACTAAACCTGAGGCTAGGCCCCAGTTCTGCTTCTCCCCTGTATTATCTCCTGTCCCCCAGTACTCAACACAGCAGCTAGCACATAGCACCTCGAGTAATCAACCAATTGACAAATGACATTAGGAGTGTTTGTAGTCACGGAGATGTGCTGCTCAGATACCCTCCAAGGAAGGCCTTGCTGCCATGGAAAGTGGTCAGCAGAGACTGTAGCTGTCGGCTCTGTCATGGACTCTGAGCAGCCCTTGATGGAGATGTTGTGGGGTGTGGATGAAAATACAGCCATTTCAGCCTCATAAGGGACACAGACAGGCCATATTCCAGAGTTAGTCTGGCAAAGGCTTGTGTAGGACTGGATATCAGTTCCGTTCTTCCTGCAGTTCTGCTTCCTCCTCCCTCACCTCTTCCTTCTGATAGGTCTCAATCCGATGAAAAAATACATTTTTAACTGGGGAAATTTTGAAGATCTTTATTGGGTTTACTCAATGATTTATGAGTGGGGTGGCATCCAATCTAGCAAATAGAAAGGAGGTTAAAGGAGATGTAAAAAATAAAGACTTTCTTGAGCAGAAAGGAACAGGAACAAGAAAGTGGCATGAGGCATGCTAGGATTACTTGGTACAAGGTTACTTTCCCTGTTGGAGATTACCTAATTTAGGTTGACAAGGGATTCCTGATTGGTTGAAGATTCCATTTTGGGGAGAACTAAAACTGTAAGTCTTGGTTTGGTGACCTGGGGCTTGGCATAAGCAACTCCATTTTAAGTGTATTGTCTTGTTTTTAATAATCTTGTTTTTAATAATTAACTGCCTTGCACCCCAAATTCCATTTCTGTTTCTGCTTCCAAAGACCCCATCCTTTACCAGGAGACAAAGTATCTTGCTCCACCAGTGAAGCAAGACAGAGATGAGATTGGGTGTAGGAGTTTAGGTGCCCAGGGAGAGGGGTTTGCCAAGCAAATCTTTGGCCCGAGCTCACTGTCCTTACTATCAAGAATAAGTGCTCTAGGGCCTCCCCGGTGGCACAGTGGTTGAGCGCTGGGCTGCAAAGATGCCCGCAGAGGCTGCAGAGCCAGTTCGATCCCCGGCCACCAGTGAGGGTCCCACATGGTGCGCAGACCTCTCCTGCTGCCCGCTGCTCCCCTCAGCAGTGTACCTCAGTCCTTCTGCCTGTTCGCCCCCCCCCCCACTCTGGCTCTGGTGAATTCTCTCACCCTCCCACGCTTCTGACTGTACCCAGTGCTTGTATAAATAAATAAATAAATAAATAAATCTTAAAAAAAAAAAAAAAAAAAAAGAACAAGTGCTCAAGGGCCTCCCCTGGTGGCGCAGATGGTTGAGTGCAGCGCTGTGAAGCTGTCCCAGCCTCTGCAGCGCCAGTTTGATCCTGGCCAGCTGTTGAGGGTCCCACATGGCGCAGCGGACCTCTCCTGTCTCCCCCTCTGCTCCCCTCATTAGTATATTTCCTCAGTCTGCCTGTTCTGTTCCCCACTCTGTCTCTGGTGAATCCTCTCACCCTCCTGCACATCTGGCCTATACCCGGTTCTTGTATAAATAAAATAAAATCTTTAAAAAAAAAGAAGTGCTCTAGAATTTCATCTATTTGCCTTTTTAAGATTGGTTCTTCTATCAATATTCTAGTAGTTATGTTTGCAAATTATAAAATATCTCAGATAATGAAAGGGAAAGGAGGCTTGTATTGTGCCTGCCCAGTTAGTGAGGCCAGAGCCTCTTGGAACTTGGAGAGGGGCTACCACTAGCCATGTAGTACAGCACCTGGGAATTCCTTCCCGCTGGAAGTTCTCCCTCCTGACTTTCGTTTGCTGTGCCTTTGGTTCAGTTATTTGAGAGAACGCACCCTCATACCCCATTTTTTTCCCTGTGAGCTGGGATTAACAGTCTTGGCTTTGGGCTCAGACCAGCAGAGCCCAATTTTGCCATTTACTAGCTGGTTGGTACTGTTCTAATGACCTTTCTATATTTTGCTGTTCTTATCTGTAAGATGGATATTGTATCTTCCTCCTGGGATTGCTGTTGGTGTTAAACAAGATAACACACCATAAACACTAAAAAGAGAGCCTTGCTCACAGCAACATCTGTCTTGCACAGACAGAGGCCCATCTCACAGCTTTAATGCCAGGGCTCACCCGGCTGCATGCTGGGCACCACCCTGGCTCCACTTAGCTGGGGAGTGGAGAGAGGCTTTCATGTGGGCTTCAGTCTCAACTGTAAGCCTCATCCGTCAACATGACTAGTTCCTCTGAGACCCGAGTTATCACCCTGTGACCCAAAAAGCCTTGCCCTTCCTCCCTAGCACCAAGGCTACAGAAAACAAGCTCTTCTGAAGGAAGAAATCCAATGAAGGAGAGGAAAGAAGGGAAAAGAGAAAAGGAGGGAGGGAGAGAGGGAAAGAAGGAGGGAGGGAGGGAGGGAGGGAGGGAGGGAGGGAGAGGGCACATTGAGTTGGCTGGGAGAAGCAGAGCATTAACTCAGGGCCCAAGAAAAGCTCACAGAGCAAAATCTTCATGGTGAGAAGTCAGTTCTTGATTGAAATTCTTGTTGCACTGTGCACTTGCACTGAACTCTGGTTAAGCATTATTTCTCATTTTGCAGCCCCTCCGACTCTACACCTCAGCCACAGTGAACACACCATTCCTGAAACCCTTTCCTAAAACATGCTTTGCAAGAAAAAAAAGAAAAGTATAGCTCCAAGAATTTCTACACTGTGTTCCCTTTACAGTGAGCAATGCTCCAAGTGCCCCAGCCCACATCAGCTACCATCCCCTTTCATCTGGCCAATTTTGCTTCTTTCTGCAGAGCTCAGCTCAGACAACACTTTCTTTAGGAAACCTTCCCTGACCACTCAGCCTGCTATAGGTTCCAAGAGAAAGAGCACTCCATAGTGCTGATACTCCCTGTGGAAGTAGGCTCCCCAGAGCTCTGCCTTCTTCCTGACTATGGTTTCAGTATCTGTGGCTCACAGCTGCTCAATAAATGAGGCTGAATATTATTGAAACCCTGTAAGCTTTAAAGGGTTGGACAAATGCACAGGGTGAGCATGTAACAGGCATTCAGGAAATATTTGTTAAGAAGGGTGAACAAAGAATGAACCCCCAAACCACTAAACAGTTTCATTAAAGAAATAGGCCAGCTCCTGCCAGCATTGACCAGGTCTGAGATTTATACAAGGACAGATAAGAATCAGAACAGCTCCTGCAAGAGAGGGATCCTGGAAAAGGATTGCCATTAATTTTAAAGATTTATTTATTTATGCATCAAGAGCTGGGGTACAGGCCAGAGGTGTGGGGAGGGGTGAGAGGATTCACCAGAGACAGAGTGGGAAACAGAACAGACAGACTGACTGAAATACACTGCTGAGGGGAGCAGCAGGCGAGACAGGAGAGGTCTGCTGCGCCATGTGGGTTGCTCCCTGGCTGGCCAGGGATTGAACTCGTGCTGCAGAGGTTGCAGATAGCTTCACAGTGCTGTGCTTAACCCCTTGCACCACCAGGGAGGCCCCACATCAGGGTTTTTATAACAGTGTTCAGGTTTTGGTGGTGTTGGTCATGCAGTTTCTTAATTGGTGGTTTGGGACTTTCTCATCCTAATATGCTTGTGATACTATGCTTCAAGTCTGTCCTCCCTTATGCCTTATGTGTTGCTCTGGTGTTTCCCTCCTATTGCACCTACCCAGAACCCTGTTCCTATCTGACTGTCAAGGTCTAACTCCTGGGAATAGACTGGTGAAAATTCTGATTTTAATGCTATCTAGCAGCATTACCTTGAAATGCCACAAGATGTCAGTATTTTCATCTGAGAGGGAAAAATGCAATCCTCTGAAAATCAATCCCACCATCTGATGCCAGAGGTTAAAGTGACTTATTGGTATAGAAATAATACAGATTGGTTGATTTAACTGAATATGCCATATATGTATTGCCAGTATATGCATTTACAAAATCCAAAAGTGTTTACAAAGGAAAGTAAACCCTCCCTCCCTACTTCTCTCCTTTTATGTCCCCTCCAAGGGCCACTATTTGTACCATCCTTTCAGAAACATCCTAAGTGTATAACCATATAAATAGATGTATATTTTCTCAAAGGATAGTAATGGTTGTATACAATTTGTGTTCTGTGCCTTTTTTCCTTCTTAAAATACCGCAGTGTCCCATACGAAAAGAGATTTTAAAATAATATTAAAGACAATATTCTATTTCGCTGTATCCAAATGTATTTATTTAATAATTATCCTATTGATGAATATTTAGGCTGCTTCCAATTTCTTGCTATTACAAATATCCCAAAACACTTCTCATTTTGTACGTGTGCTTGTATATCATATTTTATCTCTCTTCTCTCTTCTCTTCTCTTCTCTTCTCTTCTCTTCTCTTCTCTTCTCTTCTCTTCTCTTCTCCTCTTCTCTGTCTCTCTCTCTCTCTCTCTCTCTCTCTCTCTCCCCCTTCCTCTCTTCTCTCTCTCTGTATCATTGGTTTACATCCTTATTAGTGTTTTGGAAGTACAGGATTTCCCCCTTCAGGTGTAGTCACCATAGCGCTCCCACCATGGAAGCACCTGTCATCCTCCTCCATAGTCCATTTTGCTTTCTTCCCATCCTATCTCATCCCTCCTCCTTCCCTTCCCCTCCCTCTCTGGATGTCCCAGTTCTACTCTCAGCTTTCAAGGGTTAGCCTACCATATTTTAGATTCCCATATTTTGATATTTCCCGAACTCAAGAATTTTCAGAGTAGGGAATCAAATCCACTCCTGGAGCTGCTATTTCTTGAAGACCGCTGTGAGCCTGGGATGGAGCTAGTATACACATTATCTCATTTAGCACAAGTAATGGTCTTGAAGATAGATAGCACCATCTTTGACAATAATAAAGGAAATAACAGAGAGGAAAAGGAGTTTGTCCAAGGTCACACATGTAGTAAATACAAGAGTCAAATTGAAATCCAGGTCTGCCTGTACTCTAGAGCTCACATTCATCCCCCTGTCACTTACAAGGTGAAAGTTAGCTATTCACCAAATAAATATTTGTTATCTTCCTCTTTTTGTTCAGATATATTTCTAGATAACAGTGATATAAAAGTGAAAGAAAATGGAGTGTATGGTGCTTACCATGGATTTAGTCTGGGAAAGGGGAGACGAGGTGCAAGTATAGGTATTAATGGAGCAAATGAGTTCTGTCAGAAGACTTGAGCTTTATTTATTTATTCAGTTTCTAACATCACCCTCCTCCCTATAGAAACTAATAGCTATTGCCCAGATATCATGGGATAAGATAACTCGTGTGAGAGACCCTTTTGAAACTAACACAAGTGATAAAGTAAGACCAGAAGTCAGCTTTTTCATTGAAGGGACGTCTGTGTGGGAAATGAATAGGAATTCTTATTTCAGGAGCACTGGTTACCCTAGTCATCTCTGTCCCAAGCTGAAAATTAGGGTAAAAGAAATAACCAAGGTCCATTACTGGTATATGCCAAAGGTCCCTGTTTAATTTACACGATTCAGAAGTTGCGTCGCTCATTTTAACTAAATTTGAAAAGAAGCTCTGGGATTAGAACCTTTCCTCCGATCGCCACGCCTCACCTTGGCGTTTTCCACCTTGCCACGCCTCCCCGCCCGAACTCCATTTCCCAACATGCCCCGGGCTCCCGTAAAGCGGCAGTCCTTGTGACGTAGTTCCACAGCATTCTGGGAATGTAGTTTATCTGTTCTCCTGTTGCAGGAAGATCTCCGGCTGGTGGACTACCACTCCCTTGAGGTGCTGCGTCATCCACCCCCGCGGCGTCTTCGAACGCGCCGCGGCAGCCATGTTGGACGTGGCCGCCACAGGGGCCGGCACCAGGGGGTAATCAGCTGTCACGATGCTGGGGTCCCTGGTGCTGAGAAGAACAGCGCCGGCGCCGCGATTCCTCCTCCAGCTGCTTAGGTCCCCATCGCTCCGGAGCCACGGAGGTGCCTCTGGCCGGAGTGTGACCACCGGCGGCCGCGGGGAGCCGCAGTGGCTGAGGGCGGCCGTCGAGGGGTGCCCTGGAACTTCGTCCACCTTGCTCATCGGAGGAGGGGCAGCCACCGAGGGCCACCTGGGAGGACGCACCGAAACCCCGTGCCTAGCAGCCTCCACGTGGGGACATCTTCCTAGCCCTGAAGAAACACCCCTTCGACATGACTGCTGGAACGGGGTCCCCAACAGGGCCGGAGTAGGCATGTGGGCCCTGGCCATGGCGCTGGTGGTTCACTGTTTCAGCAAGAGCCCGTCCAACAAGGGTGATTATTGGGACAATATGGGTTCAAGGTTGGGAGAGGTGGGGGGGAGAGTTCTGAATCTTAATCTTTGGAGGGTGACGGTTGCTTATAGATGAGACCATCAGAGGTCCTCTGAGGGACCCAGATATCACGTGGTCTCAGAGGCCGGTTGTTTCAGGGGAGAGCGCAGTGCCTCTGAGTTGTATTATTTCCCTTAAGAGGTAAACTTCCCTTCCTCCATATGTACAACGAGAGCATTGGGCTAATCCTTTAAAATTAAAGCATGGTCCTTTTATGCTCTAATATTCTGCCTGATCCAGTTCCTCTTTTAAGAAGTCTCTAGGAAACCACAGCATGTGTTAAGAAAACCACTAGATGGTTTAGAGAAGGTTTCCCCCTCTCCCCTCCTCAGGTGTCCTGAAAAAGGAAAGAGACTTGGTTTCAATGTAAACTTTGCCATTTCTCACCACCTCCTTTCTGGCTTCAGTTTCCCTACTTACACGGTGAAGGGTAACTTCTCTTATAGTTACTCTTACAGTTCTGTTATTTTTGACTCCACTTGGAGTTCAGAGGCCTGGGTCTCCCTATCTCCCAGGGTTTTACTATGCCTGGTCTCCAATGTGAGATGACCTTACCATATGGGGCAGTTGGAGGATAAGGAAGACAAAGAAGTTGGGCCTTTAGAGACCCATAGCAGCCATAGGGACTGTCTGACCCAGATGGGCATCTGAGTGCATGCAGTTGAGCAGAGACAGGGAGAGTGGGCAGAAAGCTAGACTTCTGACCTGAGCCTAACCACTCAGTTATTACTCAAGGGGGAAGACCAAGACATGTTGTTTGTAGATTCTGTGCATCTTCAGCTCTGGGATTTGAAGCAGGAGCGGGTACTGCCTTGACATTGATTTGTTTATTCAACAGGATGTGGTCAGCTATAAAGGAAGGGCCTTGGTTTGGGAGTTAGAACCCCTGGGATCTTGTTTCTGTTCTACCCTAACTCCCATGGTGACTTTGGACCCTTGCTCCTGCTCAGTGACCATATTTCTTTGTCACAATGAGAATGTCGAGATAGAGACTCTAAAAGGCTCTTCAAGCTTGGGCATGCCATTCCATAACTTTCAGCATTTTTTGGAATACCCTCCATGTGCTAGGCAGCGAATTCCTAACAAATCATGAAATCCGTTAAGGGGACAGTGCAGGCGTTAGGCCTGTGATCCAGTGAGAATTCTGACTGTGTGTTGTTGGGGGACCCTAGGACCAATAGGGTTAGGAAAACTTTCCAGGAAGATTGAAAGCCTCTAGAGGATGGGAAATTTGAATTCAAGTTCTGAAGGATGAAACAAAATATGAAAAGGAGAGTGATCATTTGAGTTCATTGAGAATAGGAATGCATTGTATCTCTTTTCAGCATGAAACCAGCTCCTTTTCCAAATATCTTGAAATCCTTTGCCCATCGTAGTGCCTGGAACCTGACAGGTATTCAGTAAAGGTGTCTTGAATTGGACTGTATTCTATGCAGAGGCTTGTATGCAGAGAGAATGAAAATATGAGTTATAGGTCAGCATGGTGTATGCAAAGGCTCACAGAGTGGCCAGCTTGGTCGGAGAGCGGGGGTTTTGGATTGAGGTGAGACCAAATAGGGTTGGAGCCTGGATATCAGGCAGGAAGATTTAAAATTTTTGAAATTTCTCCTGTAGGGAGAGGAAAGCCATGGAAAGTTCATGAGCAAGGAATGTCCTGAGGCCAGTATGTTTAGATGGATTGGGGGGAGGTATCTAAAATTTTGCCTTAGAGGTTCTTGGAACCTCCAGACTGGACTTTGTGATGTGAATTCCAGCAAGAAGACAGTGACCAAAAAGCATGATCAGTTCCAGCCCTTCTGACTTATTAGTTATCCTTGTCTCTTTACATGGAGTTGGGAGCAAGCCCCGCAGTGCCTTGTGGCTGAAATTGCCCTTTCAGAATCTGCAGAACCTGGTTCTAACCTCAGCTCATTCTTTACTCCCTTGGTGATTTTGTAGTAGAGCGAGGGGAGAGTGCATACAGTGATCTCTGAGGAAGGTTTCTTCCCCTTCTAGCTGGAAGCTGCCTGAGCATGACTGGGTATGTACTTAGAGACCAGGGAAGATAACCAAAAAGACTTGGCCCTCCAGGGAGTCCAGGCGGGAGTTAGGGTGAAGGCACTGATGTTGGAACCACAGAACTGTTTTGCATAGGCATCTTATCCCTATCTTGCATATAAGGAAACTGAGGCTCTGGAGGTTAGCAAGTAATACAGCAAGTAAGTGGCAGAGTTGGGACTGGAGCCCAGGTCTGTCTCACCCTGCTCCAGTGCCACCCCTCATGTTTCACTGGCTGTCTCTGGGCTGGACTGAGCTGGGTCTGAGTCTGTGCAGTGCCCATCCCAAGGCAGCACTGGGTATAAATCTTCCCAAGGCCCAACAATATTGCTCAGAACCAAACTAGTCACAAAGAGCTCCCTGGGCACTTGGTATTGCACTGTGTGAAAAAAATTCTCTGCTGACTTTTTTTTTTTTGTTTTGTTTTGTTTTGTTTTTCTGTGTCTTGCAGTTTTTCTTTGTGGCCACAAGGTGGTGTCAACAGCCTGCAAGCTGCCTGGGCAGGCCAGGTTAGCACTGCTTTTCTCCTGGGCCTGGTGATTCATAAGGGATCTGAACTCAGCTTTGGGTCTTCCTTTGCTGGCCATGGCACTGGAGAGTTTGCAGATTTTTAACCACCATTTCTTCTCCTCAGCTTCCTTTTGAAGCAGGCCAGGCAGAGATTATTGCCTCTGCTTTATAGTAAGGAAGCTGGGGTGAATAGGTGGCAGAGTGTGTTGGAGCTAGGTCTCCTGACACCTAGTTGAGATTCCCTCCACTTTCAGAGGGGCCCACACCCCTGCCCGCTGCTCCACAACATGCCCCTTCCACTGAGTATAACCTGTGACATCAAGAGTCAAAGCTGGACAGAGAAACCAGAGTGGGGGAGAAAGTAGGGTCAGGTGAGGGAACGACACCAACTGGGAAGGGTTAATGACACCAGCAATGGTCACATAAAACATCATGCAGAGCTTTATAGCTGATGAAGAGTGAAGGAATTCACACATTGAACTTTTACCACAGGCACACGTCACGTGATGATAGTGCTTTTCCTGGCTCACCTGTATGAAAGGAGTTGAGAGTTTGGGCTCTATAATAGAAAGATGTGGAAGGCAAGTTGTTAACAGTGGATGCCATGTGGGCAGGGGATAAATAGCTTTCTCTTTGAGTATCCTGCCATTGTTTCCCTTGTTAAAGATGTGTTTCTGAAGCATTTCCACTTCTGTCTTACTGCCCTCCAAGTAACCCTGAGGGATAGGTCCTGGCCAGGGATCTGACCAGTGCCCCCTCTCTCTTTAGATGCAGCCCTGATGGAAGCTGCTCGCGCCAACAATGTCCAAGAAGTCAGAAGGTGAGTGGACTCAGGAGGGGCTGAGCGGGGTGAACCCCTTCCTCTGGTGATGGCTGCCTTGGAGGAAATCCTCACGAAGCTGGAAACTGAATCCTGTGACTTTAGTCACAGAGTCACCTGGGCTTCCTGTGCTCATGTCAACCTGTAGATATCTCAAGGTAGAGAGTCAGCCCCCATGTCTCCTCTTTTTTTGACCCCAAACCTGGGTCTTTCTGCTCTTTTGTTCTTCCCAAGGCATGAACATATCCTATGGGAGTCCCCTCCACATCTTGTGGGTTCTTCATTGAATCTTAACAATTTGTTCTTGTTTCTCTGTGGAACTGGCCTTGTGTTATTACTTATTGCCTGAATGGGGTACAGGCGGGCCTCTGTGGCAAGACTTATGGATTTGGGAGGGAGCTAGAATAAACCTTTGCTGCTGGCTCTTCGGGCACTAGGAAGGCCTGCCTGCAGGGCTGCAGTGCGCCTGCTGGGTCCCTGCCCAGAGCTGGACACATTCCTCCAGCTTCCTACTGGCATGTTGGATTTGAGGTTTGTTCTAATAGGATGGGGGCAGGACTCAGCTTGGGTTCAGCCTGGTGCCAGGGGCAGGGCAGAGACCATATCCAGGGTGGATGGGACCAGCATAGAACACCAGCACGGGGCTGTTGTCTAGTGAGAGAGGTTTTATCCTTGGTGAAACTAGTGTGCTCCACTGGGTCTAATCTTAGCTTTCTTATCCCTTTGTGTGGAGCTAGGTGGCCATAGGCCACCCCCCCTCCCCCCTTGCTTTCCTGTCACTGCCTCCATATTTTAGACAGGAAGTCAGGTATTGAGGTAACTATTCCTGCACCCAGTGCCACACATCCTTGGAGCTCTTCCTCTCTCCAGCTGCCTGAAATGTAAGAAAGTGTTGCAAGGCAACCACAGCCCCCACCAAGACTTACTGCTTTGATTCCCTTTCATTCTATCTGCAGCATTATTATTGATTCTCAAGGGTGCTTTTGAGTATTAATGTTCAAGGCTTAGTTTTTAATAAACCACTTTTGGAAGTATGGGCTGGGAGTTGTTTCGTAGCCAAATAAATATGATGGAGCAATAGTTTAATAAACATGCGATGATGCATCTTAAAAATCAAGCACAGATGTCAGCTTGTTGTTATAAGAGCCATTCATAACTGCAGGCTGTGTGTGGCATCTTCATTCCCCCAGAAACAGATGAGCCTCTTTTCTGTTGCAGTGTAAGGGAGCAAGGGGGCGGGAACTGGCTGGGCCCCACTCCTTTCAGGCCTCTGCTGACCCTGGACTCTCCTATTGGTAACTGTTAGGTGGCCAGCCTTCCTCTCTGGCAGCACAGTGGAGGCAGCGCACCAACTGAGCAGGAAGGCTGTGAATCCACCTTCCCAGCACCCAGAGGAGACTGAGCTTACCCTAGCCCACTGAGCCCCCAAATGTGATTATTTTAGCTCTTTAAAATACATGTTTTTCTAATAGCATCTAAACACCTGCCCAAGGAATACAGAAAGTAAATGAACTTATGGGACACGTGTGACTTGCATGCTTGCCTGTGTGGATAGGGCCTGTAGGGGCTCGTGTGTCCCAAGTTGCTAACCTACTTTTCTCCTTTCTTTTCTTGTCCCATCTCCCTTGGTCATGATGACTCAGTCAGAATCTCGAGTGAGGCCAGCACAGACCTTGTTCTTCAGCATGATAGTCTCTCTCTCCCACCCGCCCCTAGAGGCAAAGAACTGGGAACAAGATGAGCAGAGATGGGCCAGGAGACCCTGGTTGGCTGGCTGGCAGCAGGGTCCAGTGAACATGTGAATGCCACTGAGTTGGTATTTGTGCAGGGTTGCAACGTTTGGGGAAAGAAGGGAATTTGAAAGAAGCTAGAAAGTGCAAGTCTGGGAATCATGGTAAGAGAGTTTGAATTTTTGTGAGTGGAGACATGGGGAGTTTGTAAGCAAGGGAATCACCCAGTTAGGGTCATTCAGAAGGGTGAAGGATGAACTGAACTGGGGAAAGGCCGATTTGTTAGGTCTGTTTCAGTATGGCAAAGAGGATGCACGCCTCACTTAAGACATCCTTCCTTCTTCACATGAAACATTTTTACGAATGAATGAGTGGGCTCTGCTGGGCAGTGGAGATGGGGGCAGGAGGGGTGATTTGGTGGGGAGGCTGGTAACTGACCTGCTTATAGTGGAGTAAGTCCCATTCTCAATTTGAAAAACAACAATAGTTTGGGTGTCCATGTGTATGATCAGCGTGGTCAGCAACATCAGTGTTTGGAATAAAGCTCAGACCTGGTGAATAATACTGTCCTCCCCTTCTCCCCCGCTTTCCCTCTGTGGGGCTCTGGTGTGTGTCTGCTCCATCTCTTCCCCTCCCCAATCCCAGAGCCTTGGGGGAGCTCTGGAGAGTGAAGGGCAGCAGCTTGAGGCTCTTCTGCTCATAGAGCAGGTGCTTCGACCTCTCTAAGGTCACTCTGGAACCTGCTGTCCTGGGTCCCAGGGCAGGCTCTCCACACAGACTACCCATGTCTCTCTCTTCACCCTTGCCTTATCTCACAGCCATCTAGCTTCAGCTCAAGTGCTGCATCCCTTGGAAAGCCTTCCTTGACACCTCCTTGCCAGTGTGAACTCCCCTTCCTTCCTCCCCTTCCCCCGTCTGGGAGGGTTGGAAGGTCATCAAGGAAGGGGCATGCCAGCCTGTGGCAGAAGGAATTCTTTTCTAGAAGAGAAGTTTGGGGGTCAGATGAGAGAACCAGGGCTAAGCCTCAGCAGTAAGAAGAGGCACTCAGTCCATGAACGGGAAAACCAGGAGGTTCACATGCTGACTGGATCAGGAGCAGATCAGGAATCCTCACAAATGTCAAAGCAGCAGCTCTGGACAGCACCCTAACATGTGGGCACTGTTGACCTGCTTTGTATGGGGCTACAGGCCTGCCTGGCTAAAGGGGCAGGACTGGATCTGCCATTCCCCCTACCTACTCTGTTCTTTATACCAAGAAGGTTCTAGGCCGGACTTCACTTAAACCTCTACATTGTGTACCTCCCCAGGACAGGGACAAGGTCTGGTTCTTCTGCTCATCTCTTACCCTGTTCTCCAGTACAATGCAGCTTGGGGAAAATTACAACTTCTCAGCTAACCAGAGTCTTACTTCCATATTTTACTTGGCTATATCAGACAGGCTGAGTCCCTTCCTTTCCTGGTCTTATTTTCTGTGTAGCAACCAATTCTTCCTTCTCCCCCAAGACACGTAAACCTTGTTAGTATGTTCAGTACTGGCTCTTCAGGAGTCAAAGCTTGGTCCTGGGGCCCTGTCCCTCCTGTCAGCATTATGAGCTGGTGACTGCTCCCAGACTCTGCCCAAATCCAAGCCTGACTTCTGGCCTCCAGAGCCACTCACCCGAAACTCAGGGCACAGGGCAGACTGAGGCACATCTGTCTGGTCTCACGCTGAGCCCTGCAAGTAGCTGTCAAGGCTGGCAGAAGCAAGGCTTCTGTTCTCCCAGTGGAGATCACATTTCCTTCAGAACAAATGGGTGAAAGACAATACCCCTGCCCACTTCTCTTCTCCCAGGAAGAGGGGCCTCTGCTGAGTGCTGGACTCGTTCATCAGCCCAAACATTCTCTAGTGAAGGAGGCCTGATGGTATAAATCTTGGACTTCAGACTGCCATTTCTCTCTAGGAGTCATCTGTTTATTTGACAGAAATTTGCTGAGCATGTGTATATGCTGGGTCCTAAGCTTGGCACAGTGATTGGGGGCATATGAGTAAGAAAATTGAGAACCAACAAAATAAGGCACATCTTGCCTAACTTCTTTGAGCCTAAGTAACATGCAGGGAATACCTGCATTCATAGAGTTGTGGAGTTAATATTAATAAAATCATTACTTCATTCACTCCATATTTGTGAGTACTTCTTAGCACATAAGGAGTGCTCCTAGGCATTGAGTGCTGGAGGAGCTGCAGCGTTGTGAGCGAGTTATCACTGTATACTCTGGGTACTTACAGTCTAACTGGGAACCAGATGACTGTAATTATAATTATGTACTTAAAAATAAAGTGGTTTCTCTTTTCAATAAATGATGCAAAGCATATCCACAAGCAAAAAATAGGCAGTTGGAGCCCTTCTTTTCACCGTTTACAAAAAGCAACTCAAAACGAATCATAGACCTAAATGTAAGAGCTAACGCTACAAAACCCTTAGAAAACAAAAGTATACCTTTAAGACCTTAGTTTAAGTAAAACCTTAGATAGGGCACTAAGCACAAGAAAAAAAAGGAAAATGCTCATCAAAATTAAAAACTTGCGGGCCTCCCCGGTGGCGCAGCGGTTGAGCGCTGGGTTGCGAAGCTGCCCGCAGCCTCTGCAGCGCCGGTTCGATCCCCGGCTGCTCCCCGGCCACTGGAGGAGGGTCCCACATGGTGCGCAGAACTCTCCTGCCGCCCACTGCTCCCCTCAGCAGTGTACTTTGGTCCTTCTGCCTGCTCTGCTCCCTGCTCTGGCTCTGGTGAATTCTCTCACCCTCCCGCACTTCTGACTGTACCCACTGCTTGTATAAATAAATAAATGAATGAATGAATAAATAAATAAATAAATAAATATTTTTAAAAAAATTAAAAACTTGATTTGGAAGGATACAGGAAAGTAAAAGACTCCCACAGAATGGGAGAAAATATTTGCAAATCATGCACCTAAGAAGACATATCCGGAATATATAAAGAACGCTCACAACTTGACAATAAAAAGATAATCCAATTTAAAAATAGGCAAAGGATCTGAAGATTTTTCACCAAAGGAGACAGATGACCAAGCGCATGAAGAGGAGCTCGGCAGCATCAGTCATGAGGGAAGTGCTGATCAAAACCATAAGGCAATGCCACTTCCCATCTACTAGGGTTTTATAATCAGGAAGACAATAGCAAGCTCCTGAGGTTGTGGAGAAATTGGAGCCCTCACACATTGCTGGTGGGGATGTGAAATGGTGTAACTTCTGTGGAAAACATTTGGCAGTTCCTCAAAATGTTAAACATTGTGTTACCTTGTGACCCAGCAGTATACGCATAGATATATACCCTGGAGAAAAGGAAACATGTACATTAGTGTATGTGAATGTTCATGTTCATAGAAGTGTTCATAATAGCCAAAAGAGAGAAACAACCCCAAAGCCCATTGATAGATGAGTAATAGCTGAAAATCTGGAACATTAGTCATCAGTGGGAAGGAATGAAGAATTGATGTATGCTGCAGCATGAATGAACCTTGAAAACATTCTTCTAAGTGAAAGAAACCAGATGCAAAAGACCTCATGATTTAGTTTATATAAACTGTCCAGAGCAGATAAGTCTATAGAGTCAGTAGATTAGTGATTGCCAAGGACTGGAGAGGATAGCTGGGGGGTTGGGGGTGGGGGTGGGGGGTACGGAATGGAGTGATTGCTAGTGAGGTTCAAAGTTTCTTTTGAGGGCAATGAAAATGGAGTTTAGTAGTCAAGATTATACAACTCTGATAGGTGGAGTGTGTGGTATGTAAATTATATCTCAATAAAACTTTTAAGTGAAGTTTAAGACATTTGGGAATCTGGCATATAGGAGGGATAGAGGCGGAGGTATAGTAAGGGAAGCCCCAGATGTGATTGCAGTGAACTCTGAAGGATGAAGAGAAAGGTGAAAGAGTGTTCAGTTAGAAGGGGTGGCAGGAGGAAGATGCTGAGCAAGAAAAGGTGTGAAGTTGAAATGAGAGAAGGCCAATACGACTGGATTCTAAGGGTAACAGTGTGATGAAATGAAACTGGAGAGTAAAGCAGAGAAGTACTGCATCCATAGGCTGTGTTAATGATTATTGTTTTTATACTACGGGCAGTAGGCAACTGCTGAAGAATTTTAAGCCTCATGGGGGAGGAAGGAGGACAAAGACATGGTGACATGATCTAGATCTGTAATTTTAGAAGATCTGGTTGCTCCATGGAGAGCAGATTGCTGGAGAGCCATGGCAGATGAGGCAGGATGGTTGAAATTGACTGGAGTAGTTCACATGAGAGAGGATGGCAAATGGTGATGTGGACTTAACATGTCAGTAGCAAGGCCTCCCTGGTGGCCCAAGGGTTTAAGCCTCAACACTGAAGCTATCGCCGCACAGATCCCTGGCAACATGGTGCAGCAGATCTCTCCTATCTTGCCAGCTGCTCCCCTCAACAGTGTATTTCAGTGGATCCGCTTGTTCTGCTCCCCACTCTTGTCTCTGGTGAATCCTCTCATCCCCCTGCACCTCTGGCCTACACCCTGGCTCTTGTATGCATAGATAAAATAAATCTTAAAAAAAAAAAAAAAAAAGATGTCAGTAGCAGAGTCGGAGGAAGTGAGCTGGACAGAACTTAGTGAAGGTTAGTAGGTATTTAGTAAATGTTGAATGAATGTATAGAATTAGAAATGGTTAATTAGGAAGAAGAAAGTCTTAAAAATGAGTTTTAATTTTATGACTTGATCAGCTGCATGGATGTGTTGCCATCCACTGAAATGACGATACTAAGGAGGACTTCAGCATCTTGGGATGGGGGAGAAGATTACGAGTCCACTTTTGAACTTCCCGAGCTTAACGTGCCAGTGAGATGCAAGTAGAGATTTTAGCTGGGTGGTTGAATGTCTAGGTCTTTCTGACTCTTCCCGTTACACATACCACGCTGCTCTCAAAAAAATAAATAAATAAATAAATAAATCCTCCATCGCCAGTTAGAGATTGTGTTGATGTCTTGTTTTGATGCTTTTAGAAAATAAAGGACTTCACACCAGCTCACACTTGTTTGCTAGATGCTTTTGGAGAGAAGCCTAATTTCACTTTCAGTTCAGGAAAGAAGAAAGGGTTGGGTATTATTGATAGCCAAACATTTATTGTAAACATTTATTGTAACTTTGCATTGATGGTTTAGTTTGGTTCTTGTCCCTGGATGCCCTAGCTTGGGCCTTGAGGCATTTGCTGTCCATGTGCCAGGATTAAGGTGTCCAGAATGTGCTTAGCTACAGCATAGGTAAATGTTTTGCACATTGATCCAGGGACTTTATCTAATTAACAAAAACCCAGGCTGGTAAATACATTTGGCTGTCTCAGGGCCTTAGAGAGGCTGTTTATCGATTGTTGTATCATTTTGGCTGGGTGGGAAGATATTAATGATGGCATCAGAGCAACCAAAACATTCAGGTCTCTTAACCAGTAAATATGTAAGTGTCCTTGTGGCTTACAGTAGGTGGAAGTGAAAGCTTTAACCTAGACTGAGTGTCAGGGCCTAACTGGTATCACTCTTGTAATGTGATACTTGTTGTGAGAGCTCCCTGAGGTCATCACACTGTTTTTGAATGCCAGAGTATAAACCTACATAGGCTTTTTGAAAGCTAGAATGTTGGAAGTGAGCATAATATTACAGAAGGACACAAGATTTTTAGAATTTGAAGACCCAAGTTCTGTTGCTGGCACAGTTATTGACTGGCTCTGAACCCCAAGTCATAGAACCTCCTCAAATCTTGTTAATCTTGTTACCACTGAGAATGTGTTAAGCTCTGCAGAGAAAACTGTGGACCTTCAGCAGGCAATCAGTTCTGTAGAGTGGCCCAGGGCCTTATACCCTTTCAGAGGTGTATGACCTTTTGAATCTCTGCTTGCTTGCTTCCTGTTGACAGAAAGTAATTGGGGAAGATTGGATTAGCGACTTTTTCTGAACCTCATGGGTAGGTTGTAGAAATAACCAGAAACCAAACAGACTTGGGCAAGGGTGACCAAGCCCATGAACAGAGAATAGTAGAGCACACTAGGGTGGCCTAGGGAGAGGAGGGTTGTTTCTAAAAGGAGTCCAGCCCTGGGGTTGAGTCTCTAGTGTTGGCCCTACTGCTTCTTGGCTGTCTTCACTTCTCTTTGCTTTTTCAGTGACTTTGACTGAAATGTCTTTGAGGGTACCTGTCTGACCACTCTCCCAAGATCTCATGAACATTCAAAGCAGGTGAACCCTTGATGTCTGGGAAATTACTCATCCTTTGGGTCATCCTATCATCTTCCAGGAGCCCCTTCCCAACCCTTCTCGATACCTGTAGGTTCCCACCGTATCCTGGACTTCCCTGTGACAGCATCTGCCACTCTCTGTTGAGGTAGATCATGTTTCCGTGTCTCTCTCTCTCAGTCCTGTTTTAGAGGTGACAGACCAGTGCTTTGGCATCCATCCCACGCATGTTCTTGAAAGAGTTAACAAATATTCATTGAATAGTATGTGTTTTATAAACAGGAAAGAGTTAAGGCAGATATTAGTAGTTATCTGCAGTCATAATGAACCTGTAAACAGGACTGACTTCCTTTTGAAAAAATAAACTAAAAATGGAGAATCAGTATAGTCATTTATTCATTTGACAGATAGTGCCTGCTTTGGGCTGGCACTTCTCAGCACATCAGTGGTGAGCCAAAAGCAGGAACAGCCCTCTCATCATGGAACTTAAAGCTGATAGAAGTTAGTTGTGTGAATGTGAGATTACATCTGTAACAGATGCTGCAGAGGAGTGGTACAGATACTCCTGAGCTCCTCTAACTGCTTTCCTGAAGGAGTTAACTTAGGTGAAGTAGAGCCAGCAGGACTTTCAGGCACAAGAAATTTCTATTTATAGGGCCTCTCTGGTGGCACAAGGGATTAAATCACAGCACTATGAAGCTAGCCGCAGCCACTGCAGCACAAGTTCAATCCCCAGCCAGAGAGCTACCCACATGGTGCAGCAGATCTCTCCTGTCTCATCCACTGCTCCCCTCAGCCGTGTATTTCAGTCAGTCTGCCTATTCTGTTCCCCACTCTGTCTCTGGTGAATCCTCTCATCCCCACACCGCACCTCTGGCCTGTACTCCAGTTCTTATATGCATAAATAAATGAATATTTAAAAAAGAAAACAAACTTCTTTTTACAAAGACCCTGTGGAGGAGGAATGATGGAAAGTGTGACAGACTAAGTAAGATCTTAGGCCAGTGGGACTGCAACCCAAGGAGGTGGCAGGATCCTGGGGAACAGGTAGGCAATGCGGCTTTAGTGCAGGGCATCAGACTGTTGTAAGGACCTTTGTTTTTATCCAGCAGGGGTAGCTGGCTTGGGGTAAGCTGGGGGTGTAGAGGATGGAGTTGTGATGGGATTGATATGATCAGCAACCATTTGATTGCTTAGAAACATTAGGAACCAGTGTGAGTGCTGCCTACCTGCTTGTGTGCCAGGACCTTCTTGGACACTAATTGAGCACTCAGGATAGTGCAGGTCACAACACTGCATCCCCTTGCAGCAGGGGCCACTCTCAGACTGTTGCCCCACCAGCATTCTGAGGCCCAAGTCCTGCTTCTCAGAAATCCCAACTCAGTCATGGCGATAACCCAAATCCTGTCAGCATGGCTGGGAACAGTTGGGCTTTTTCCCAAGGAATTTTCCTGGTACCTGAGAAACAGAAATATAAGAATTTTGAAACTAGTCAAGCTAATGTGTTCCTGAGCTTACAGTATTCACATTCGCTTGTTGCCTCACAGTTCTGTTGTGTCCCTGTTCTGTATGAAAAGTCTTCTCAGAAAACCTTACTTTTGAAATTCAAGACTCTCCTATATCCTGCTTCCTTCATTCTTCTCACTTCTGAGTAGGGATCTGAGATGTAAAGAGACCTAAAGGCCTCGGAGGACAGTATGTAGTTCTCTCCTTGTGACTGTCTGTTGGGTGTGCCGGAGAGGCTTCCATGCCATTGTCAGGAGTTGTGGTGGCCAGGACTCGGGCTTCAGAATCTGCAAAGTGGGATGATAATTGACCCATGTCACCCCCTCATTGTATTAAGTAAGAAAATCCACCTAGTGTTATGCCCAGCGCATACCAGATGCTCAGTACATTGTAGGTATTACTATTGAGTGATAGAATTTTCTGGACATTTAATTAGAAATTTTTTATCAAAGTTTATTGATTAACTATTTGTTTGTAAAACTGTGTAACTGGGAGGAAAGCTTCACCCTCAATATGCATGTGTACTTTATTCACTCTCCATTGAAGTTTGTGCCAGCACAGTCAAATTGACCCCTCTACCCCTTCCTCCTGTGCCCCTTCCCCTCATCGTCACCATATTTTTCACACAGTCTTAAGAGTTATTTTTGTTGTATTTTGCCGTGTGTTTGTTTGATTATTTATATTCCACAAATGAGTAAACTATGTGTTTTACAATTAGTTTTAAAACTAAATTTGCTGACTGTCACTTAGCACAGTCATCTCAAGTTCCAGCCATGTTTTTGCAAAAGGCAAGATTTTTTTTTTAATACTGAGTAGTTTTCCATTCCTTCCTGAGTATACTGGATACTCAGTGTTTATCCTCTACATTTGTCTTGAACTCTTAGTGTGAACACTTAGACACCCCAGGCTAATGACCACGTGAATAGTAAAGTGAATATTAAACTGACATACAGCCCATCATGCTTAGTTTTACCGCTTTTTTTTTTTTTTTAAAGATTTCTTTATTTATTTATACAAGCACTGGGTACAGTCAGAAGCGCAGGAGGGTGAGAGAATTCACCAGACCCAGAGGGGAGAGCAGAGCAGGCAGACTGATGAAGTACACGGCTGAGGGGAGCAGAGGGCGGCAGGAGAGGTCTGCGCGCCATGTGGGACCCTCGCCGGTGGCTGGGGATCGAACTGGCTCTGCAGCCTCTGCGGGCAGCTTGGCAGCCCAGCGCTCAACCGCTGCGCCACCGGAGAGGCCCAGTTTTACTGCTTTTTTTTTAGGATTCACATATATATTCAGAATTTTATGTAATGTTTATAGCTTTTTATTTTAATAATATAATTTTTGTAGATATTATTTGTATGTGTGTATTATAAAATAATATTTTAATGTTGATGCCACTATTAGTGACTGTTGCTAACTGAATCCATTTTTTTTTTTTTTTTTGAGGCAGACATTATGAGAGATTTATTTACCAGGTCCTCATAACTGGAATAATATAGCCCCATTTCACAGATGATGAAACAACTTCAGATTGCTTGAGTAATTTGCCCGAAGTTGCTCACTTGGAAATGGACCACTGCTTCATTTCACAGATGTGGCACCTGTGAGGCCGAAGGCAAGAGACACTTGCCTGGGTCAGTTTACTCTTTCAAACTCAGGGAGCTGTTCTCTAACTAAAGGGAGAAGCCTTTCTGCCTGCCTCACTGAGAGCCCACAAGGTTCCTAAAGATAAACTCAAACCCAGGCTCCTCTCCTTCCTTCTGGTAACTCTGCACCTCAGTGATCCCTCCCTACACTCCAGCCAGACCTAGCCTTCCCTTCCATCCTGAAAACTGTCCTTCCAGTCAGACTGAATACTCCCTCTCCCAAACAGGTAGCTTACTCCACCTGTGAGAGAGACTGCAGTGCTTTCGCTCCACCCCTTCCTTCTGTCTCTAGATCCTTTCCATGCGTCCAGGCTCACCTTCAGCCCTTCCTCTTACAGAAGACTTATCTGACTGGCAGTAATTACTGTCACTTATTAAATACCTAGTCTATGTGAAGTGGAGTACTAGATACTGTATATTCATTCCTTGCTACAGCATTGCAAAACATATTTGTTATGCCCATTTTCCAGATGAGAAAACGTGAAACTCAGACAAGTTTAGTGTTTACTATCTTACAGCTAGTAAGTCCTAGGCTCATGTGAATCCAGAGTATGTGCTTTCTCCACTGTAGTTCATTGTTTATTCTAGTCCATGTTCATCTTTCTTATCAGAATTCCCACAGCTTTGAAGTCTGAGCCATACAATGTCTTGTTTAGTTTTCACCTCCTTGCCTTTTTACTCAGTTGCTTCATGCCTGTGTCTTCTGACCCAGGCTGTGCCTTCACAGCAACATGGCTGGCACCTCTTGCTGCCTCCACCGTAGCTAGACTGGCTGAGCATTCAGAAATCAAGTAGATAGAGTCTGGCTGGTTGATTAACTGGTTGAATAGAACCCTGTTTATTCTCCAGAGGCTGCCCAGCAGGAGGTCACAGCCCTGCTCAGCAGCTGGGCATGCTGACTGGTCTCCAGCATCCTCCATTCATGTGGATGGGAGGCCCAGGAAGGCTGCATAAGAATCTTCTCTGAGGCTGAGCGGAGGCTTCCATCTCAATGCCTTTTTGTTTGGGGGGATAGCACCCAGGCCTCCCGGGAAGTCTGTGTGTTTGACCTGCCTTTGCAGATGGACGGTGGGCAGGGACAAGATATAAAGCACAAACAATTGGGGGAGGCCTCAGGAATCCCCAGGGTTCAGACCAGCAGGCTGGACTGGAGCTGATAGATCGGGGCTCAGTCACAGCCCCCACATGGATCAGACAGGATCCAAGGCACTTTTGTCTTTGGCCTCACGTCCTCTCTAGTATTCATCTCCCCTTCTTAGGATTTGTGATGATCACCCATTTGGCCCTCTGTTGAGCACCTCTAGGTCTGAGGCACTCGCTGCCTCCTGAAGACTAAGGAGACTGCACAAGTACCCCCTCTTACTTCCTTCCCTCCCTCCCTTTGTCCCTTTCTTCCTTCCTTTTTTCCCCTTGAGATGTAATTCACACACTGTAAAATTCACCCTTTTAAAGCATATTCCTCGCTTTCGGTGGACTTAAAAGATTATGCATCTATCGTCTTTGTCTTAATTCTACAACATTTTCAACACCTCACTTCAAGAAGCCCATTCCCATTAGCAGTCACTTCCCATTCCCCCCAGACCTTGGCAATTACTAACCTATTTCCTGTGTATGGGTTTGCCCACCTATACATAATGGAGTCAGACAATATGGGGCCTTTTGTGTCTGTGTTCTTTCATTTAGCATGTTTTCAGGGTCCATCCATACTGTAGCTTATATCAGTATTTCATTCCTTTTTATGGTTGAATAATATTCCATGTGTAGATGTACCACATTTTATTCATTCAACAATTACTGGATATTTTCTGTTCTCACTTTTTGACTATTTTGAATAATGCTGCTGTGAACTGTTGTATGCAGGTTTTTTTTTCTTAAGATTTATTTATTTACGCATACAAGAGCTGGGGTACAAGCCAGAGATGCAGGGGGTGAGAGGATTCACCAGGGACAGAGTGGGGAACAGAACAGGCAGACTGACTGAAATACGCTGCTGAGGGGAGCAGTGGGCGAGTCAGGAGAGGTCTGCCTCACCATGTGGGTTGCTCCCTGGCCAGCCGGGGATCGAACTCATGCTGCAGAGGCTGCAGATTGCTTCATGGTGCGGTTCTTAACCCCTTGCGCCACCAGGGAGGCCCTGTATACAGGTTTTTGCGTGAATGTTTAGCCTCATATCTAGGAGTAGAATTGCTGGGTCCTATGGAAACTCTTATATTTAAGAGTTAAGGAACTGTTAGCCTGTTTTCCAAAGTGACTACACCATTTTAAACTCTCATCAGCTTGTACAGGGTTCTGATTTCTCCACACGTTTGCCAACACTGGTTATTGTCTGTCATTTTAATTATAGCCATCCTAGTTTGTGAAGTGATATCTCATTGTGATTTTGATTTATATTTCCCTGATGACTTACTATGTTGAGCATCTTTTTGTGTGCTTTTGGTCATTTGTATACCTTCTTTGGCATTTATTCATTCTTAATGCTCATTATGAACAATTTGCACCATTCAGCAGCAAGGAGGAGCATAAAGTTTTATCATGATGACCTTTGTCTTGCAAGGAACTTGTAGTCTGGTCAGAAAGCTATAATTAGCATATAGGAAAAGTTAAGGTTTCATAGACAATGTGGCATTTAGTCTGGGCCTAGAGGTAGGCAGTATTTGGATGTAAGGACCTTGCTGGAAAGTTGGGCAGTTTCTGGGCAGTTGGGATGATGCAAGCAAAGGTACTTTGTAATGAGAAAAGTATGTTATCTTTGATAGATCCTGAAGTAATATGTGTGAATGCATCTGGCATAGCCCTTGACGGTGTCGTTGTCGTGTTAACCCCCCTACAGCATTTTTCTCTTTGACTCTAGGCTCTCGGACTGCACAGCTCCCTTTTCCTGTTCCAGACCTTTAAATATTAGGAGTTCCGTGTCAAATCAGCCTTGGTTCCCTAAACTGTGGTTTCTCGATTCCTCCCTGTGCTAGTCACATTGTAATGAAATGCCAAAGTTTTGGTGCCCCTGCTGAATTCCAGTGTGACTGTTATTTCAAGGGCAGTCATCACTTTGTTAGAGATTTTATGCATCTATTAATATGACCTGAGTTTACATTAACTTTCTTGGCAGCTACAGTGTAGTCCTACGTTCTATTAGGCTTGCATTCAGCCTAACATCTGTAAGCTTTTGATTGGGTGTGTTTGCCCAGGTTGTTTTAAACTCAAAGCAAGACTACTTTAAAGCTTTTTTTGCCATATGAATATTAAAGTGGCGGTGGTGATGTGGAGACTACCATGAAGAAGGGGTAAATTGGACCTTTCTCATGCTGGGTCTGAAAGAGAGTGTCTTCCAAGGGAAAAGGTTCTAGAAAGCAGAACTACTCAGAGCATCTAATCAGGTATCCTCCTTTCCACTTAAGGTTTTTCCTTATCAGTTTCTGTCAGTTGGTTAGTCTACTCAGACACCTGAGGAATGCTGGCCCTAGTAAATGAGATAGAAGGGAAGAAGGTGATAGGCTAAGTGGACTGCAAGGGAGTTTGGCATGGGCTCCAGCCCCAAGTGACTGCTTACTGGCCATGGAATCCTAAGTAAATCAGTCTCTAAGACTCAGGCCCCTTCTCTCATCGCAGGGTGAGATGTGATCATAAATGTCCATTGTCTGCTGGGTAGTTGCTCAAGAAGTCTGCGCTCTTTAGAATTCCGCCATTCGAGGACTTTACAAGACATGAAGAGCCAAGCTTGCTGTGTATTTGCAGAGCCTGCACAGACAGCTTTCAGAACACCTGTGATATTTGAAACACTTATTTGTGTACTTACTTGTCCCATTTCCTATCCCAGTTCAGACTGGGCGCTCCTTGTGGGCAAAGCTCATGACAGATTCATCTTGGTGCCTGCAGAACTGGGCTTGGAGAAGATATTACTCAAGCTTTTTTAATCTGGAATTAAGTCAATGAAGGCAAACCTTTGCCCCCACCTGTTCAAGGGACCAGGTTTTGTAGCTGACTTTGTACAGTCCATTCTTTACTAAAAATCCCATGGGGTTCCAGAGCTTAGAAGTGGTGGCTCAAGTGCCAACCCTGTTTGAGAAGTTTGAATCACTTCAGCGTCTCACTGCCATAGTGTGACAAGCTTCCAGGCAACCAGCCAGCTGCAGAGGGAGGCCAGTGCATCTGCCTAGAGTCCTGCTGTGGTGTCAGTAGGTGGCGCCCACCACCCTTTCCCACACTGCAGTTGACTAGATTGAACTTTCTTGTCACCTAGTCACCAAGGCAACTGCTGACCGACTCTCTGGCACATAGTTCTGGGCAGAGGTACCCAGAATGAGGGTACCCTGGGCCCTGCCCTTCACTTTATGGCTTTGTAGCAATAGGTTTTCATGTTTGATTTAGTCCCAGCCACAGCACACACCGTTTAGGGCAGCAGAGAGAGCTTCCATAGTGGATACCAGGAGTGTTATAAGGGAATCTGCACTCCTGCCCATCCTTTCTGGCATAGCTCATGCCTCTGCCTCCAGGAAGTTGTCTCTGCATCTCTGTTGCTCTGACCTACTCCATGACACCTTCCTCCAAGGTCTTTGCTTATATTTTAGCTTTTTGCCAAGTGTGTAGCTGTCCAGTGACTGCCTGGAAGGCAAGGACACTGCAGAATCCTCAGCATCCTGCTCGGAGTCCTATAATATCAATCTCAGGAATAGTTTGTGGAATAAATGGATGAGTAAAGGAAATAATTCTTCAAAAAAAAAATTGTTATCCAAATGGAAGAACCAGCCTTACTCTGCAAAAATGTAACTATCATGAAAAACTAAGTGACTATTCTAGATGAAACTAAAAACACAAGCAATGACTGATCCCTACATTGATCCTGGCTTACATGTGGATCACAAAGGGACGGGGGTCTACTGAACAGATACTATCGGAGTAATTCAAGAAATTTGAATACCGTCTGTATAGTAGCTAGAAATATTTTATCAGCGTTTAATGTCTTGAATCTGTTATTATTGGTTAGTTGTTGTGTAAGAGAATGTCCTTGTATTGGGAAATAAGGTGCTAAGGGTATTTGGAAGAAAGGGGATATTGTATTTGAAGCTAGCATTCATTTGGTCCAGGAAAAAATAGAAAAGGAATAGTAAAACAACTGAGTGAAATCCAAGGAAGATTTGAATGAAGGATATACAATGGTTTTTTGAGCTGTTTTTGTAACTGCTTTGTAAGTTTGGAGTTACTTTGAAAGTTTTAAAATGAAAATCTGTGCATTTCAATATATGCCAAGTTTCTGTGAGAGATGGGACAAAGAGCTGTCACCCCAGCATCGGAACTTTATTCCCTTGTATCTAGCAGTCTTCGTTGAGGTCCCAATGCAGCTTCTCTGCTGTGTGCCTTTGAACAAATAAAACATCTGTAATGACACATACTTGGGAAATGAAGTGTTCTCCCATGCACTATTTCCTTTGGTCACCTCAACACCCTTGTAGGTAGGGCTGGTAAACTGATAAGGAAAGATGACTGCAGTTCATGGAGTTAACGGGACTGCCCACAGTTAAGCAGCCTGGAAGAGACAGGCTCGGACTTGAGCCAGTCTGTTCTGAAGGTAGTGCTGTCTGAACCTTCGTGTCTGTATGTATGTGTAAAGGGAAAGATTGGATTGATCTCTGCAGATCACTCTTCAAGTCCAGAAACTTTAAGACTTTATGTGCTAGGAAATAACTGCTTATGAAGCATGCACATACTTTGCACATGTGCCTGCATTCATTATAGGTGTTGCGTAAGTGCCAGTCTCTCTACACCACAGCTGGCACTGGGCCTGAGGGTGTGGGATGGACCAGCTCCCTGAGAGTGAGAGCACCTGGAGAGCTTCCTAGAGGAAGTGTCCCAAGGTGGGCCTGGAAGAGAATGTCCAGAGCAAGTACTTTGCAGAAGATGCCAGAGTCCTTGGGTCTGCGGTGTTAGGGCACCGGGACCCTTCCCAGGCTGACCCAGGCCAGGCCGAGAGCAGCCTCTTCTTGGCCTGCCCCACTCTTGCCATCCCTGGCTGGCTGGGTAGATAAGGCACAGATGGAGGCTGTGCTGTATTCTAGCCCCAGGCATCTAGCCTTTGTTCAGACGTGGGGCCTGGTGCTGTTATTACTGTAAACAGGACCTTCTGCGAGGCTCCAGCCAGGGCCCTGTGGCCCAGATAGCAATCATGATTGAGTCTGCATGGCTCACTGCTTCCAGGCCTCTGATGCAGGTGGGACAGGGTTCCCCACCCAGTGACCCCCTCCCCAGCGGCAGCTGAGGGCCGGCTCCTGCCAAGGAGGAAGGATCCGGAAATCAGATGGAACAATGCACGATTGAAGTTCAGTGGATGCTTTGTATTGATTGTTCATAAAGGAGGAGGAAGAAAAATCAAGTGACACCCCTCCCTCCCCGAGTGGAAGAGCTGGCTAGCCAGAATAACTCAGAACTGCCCCTATTATCTGGGATTCTCTCCCTCCTACCAACAGCAAACCTAAGGTGTTTTCTTTTCTTTCGAAGCCTGCCTGAGTTATCCATGTCTGCTTGAAAACCCATCTCAGTTTTGGTACTACATATATTAAGAGTCCTGAGATTTTAGAACTGACAGGAACTTCAGAAATCACTTAATTCAGTTCTCTTATTTTACTGCAGAGAAAAGTGAGACCCAAAGAAACTGAGATGTATCCATGGTCACACAGCTAGGTGCTGGTAGAACCTGGACGAAATCCGGGGCCCCAAGTCTGTGTGTAAGTGCCCTCTGCCTTGAGGGAGAGAAGCTGCATCCACACCCTCTTACGTATACACAGGAACCTAAATTCTCTGAAAAAGACAGGCACACAAGTGTAAGATAGGTTATACCCAACACAAGACAGATGTATTGGTGAGAGATTTGGGTGGGGAGATACTGTAAACATTTGTTTGTGCAGCCCCTGATCCCTCGGATTTGTGCATCGTTCTCTTGCCTTGAAGAGGCAAGGCGCGTCCTGGTCTCTGCAGCACACGCTGAGTACTGTGGGCTGAGCTGCAGAAACAGGATAACTATTGATGCAGGTTAGCAAACAGTGCTAAGTTGTCTTCCAGGAAAACTTCTTGGAAGAAGCTTGTGTTTTTTTTTTTCCTAAGAAAGTTTTGTTTTTAAAAAATGGAGTCATTAGCATGTTTATTGTTATAAAAAAGCAACAAAACTGCGAACTCTACAGAAACATTCACAGCACTAAGGGGAAGTTTGACTCCCCACCCCCAATGTCCCATCAGAGGTTATCACCATCCCATTTGGTTGGCAGCCTTAAGGATTCTCCTGGACCCCTGAGAGATGAAGCAGCTTTGTTTTCTCCCTTTGATTTGTTTCTCTTAGTGAAAATCTTCAGTTATTGAGCTGGGAAATCCTTATTCTACCACTGCCTTTGGCGGGTCATTTGAGACCATTCATTTTTCAATGCACACAAAATTCTGAGCACTTATTCCAAGTTCTGTGTGCATCTTTCATGTACATATTTCATATATATAATAGCATAGGTACTCCTGTTTGTGTAGCACTTCATTGCATGCCAAGTATTTTTGTTTATCTTGTCTCATTGTCTCTTCCTGGAACTCCTGTGTTACATGGAGCAGGGCTGGTGGGGTTGTCTCCGTTTTTTAACAGATGTGGTAATAGACTCAGAGAGCCAGAGCTGTCACCCAGATGAGGGGACCAAGTGAGCATAGTCCAGAGAGGTTAAGTCACTTGTTCATCCAAGAGGGATACCCACCCAGCAAGTAAGAACCTGCATATGAACTGCAGGCTCTCCCACTTATTTCGCTGGCCCATTCTACTGCCTGTAAGTTGTCCGAGAGCTGGGATTCAACTCTGGATTCAAAGCTGGTGTGAGCTCCTCTCTGTCAAGTACCCTGGGTCATCCCCAATTAGTGTCACCTAACTCTGCCTGGCCAGGCAGGAGACCGAGTTCATTAGGGAAGGGCTTTCCATGAGGAAGTGAGCCAAGAAAGGTCTGCAGTGCCCACCCCCCACTCCCCGGCCCCCCGGACACAGGCTGATCTGCCCTGAGTGGCAACCTGCATTAAGCATTCCACTCATCATCTCAGGGATGATGGAATCCTAACCTTTTCGGAGACACCGTGCTCTGTCACAAGCATTGCTCTTTTTAAAAGAGATTAATTCACTTGCCGTATTTTGTCCATTGGTGAAAATCACAGGGGAGAGCAAGGGTGGCTTTCTCAGGCCTCAGAGGCCCTTTCAGCCACTCTCAGCAGGCAGTCACCCGCCCAGCTGGCCCAGGACTTTGAATTGACTGCCTGCTGGGCATTCACTTGCAAAGCAACAAAATGAAATGGAGGAGAGCTGGTTTGGGAAATCCTAACTCGTGGGGCTGCTCGCGGCCCCAAAGGAAGTGGAGGAGGGGCCCACCCAGTTCGGTAAGATGAAAAGTTGTTTGCGTTGGGTTGCAGGGTGGTGTCTGTTTTGTTCTGGTCCTTCCTTGATTTACTAGGTGCCCCTCTCCTTGTGGAGTTGTGTGTGGTATCTGTTAATCCTTATAACCACCTTGCACAACAGGGATTAATATCCTTCATTTCATAGCTAGTAAGTGACAGAGCCAGAATCTGAACTCCAGCCTTTGGGCTCCAGGGTCATTGCTTTTTCCATTACATCTCAGCCCCAAGAGACTGCAAAGAATGATGCTCAGTCAGGTTACTGGGCAGGGCTTAAACACTGGAGTCTCACTTAAGATTTGCCTCCTAGGAATTACCCCTCTAGTTTGTAGAGCCCTTTCCTTCAGATTCCAGTGTCGCTACCCTGTGAAGCTGGTGGGGATTATGATCCTCATGGGCCCAAAAAGAGACTGAAGCCTAAATGATATGCCTTACCAACATAAAGTAGGCGGTGGCACACCTGAAACTAGAACCCGGGTCTCCTGCCTGCTCTGTGTTCTTTCTACTTGATTCATTGAAAGAACAGCAAGTTTGGAGAAGCCTCCTTTCCCCACGACCTCTCCTCTGAAAAAGAAAACCCTATAATGTACAAGAAAAGGAACCCCCAAATGATAACATGCATATAAAAAATAATGTAAACTTGTTGGCAATCAGATACACAAATATAAGGCCCCTTCACCCCTCCGGGACTGGCAGTGGAAGCTGGCTGCTGACAAGTGTTAACAGGGAGAAGGATCCACAGGAACACCCTGTCCTGTTGGAGGGAGGGTCGATGAAGCAGCTACCCTGGAGAGGGCCCTGGCATTTTGTCGAATCAGGTACCCGCTGTGACCCGGGGATCCCACTCCAAGTACATGCCCCAGGAAATAACCACAAAACTTCAAAGGAGGGGTGTGTATGTAAGAGTATGTTCTTTAAGCATGACTCTTGGTGACTCGGAGATAGTAACTGCCTGGACCAATACCCGTGGGAGAGCAGAGGGAGACTGTGGTAGATGTGAGATATTATGAGAATTATGGAGCAATTAAAAACTGGCTGCACTAAATTTCTGCTACCTACGCCCTGCTTTCTCATTTCCCTGCCTTAGCCTATCTCTCTTACAGCAACTTCCAAACTGGTTTCTTGTCCACATTTCTACCTTCTTCCCTTTCAAATTCAGCCTGTTTAAGTTATTAAGTTAATTTTATGATTTCTTTTGTCCCCAGACCTTCAGTGCCAGCCCCACTGCCTGCAGTGAAAGTGCAGGGGGTGACAAATGGGCTTCCTTGCTGTCACCAACTTCAGTTGATTGATGGAAGCTGATGGGAACCAGTGTTGAGGCTGGTTCTGCGGCTCTTCCAAAGGCTTCACAGGAAAGAGCACCTGGGAAAGATTCTGACTTAGGTGCAGAGAGTCCAGAGTGGCAGCATGCATGCGTGCCAGGCGTCCGTCAACCCTGTAGGTTGAGTTTGTAACCTAGGGTCCCACCCTAGGTTGATTTCATGTAGACCTGGAAACCTGGCACCTCCTTTCCCAGCTGCCATATGTAAAAAACAAAGAAAAAAGTCTTTTGAGTGTGTTTGCTCCTATCCAGTTTTCTGGAGTCACCTCTCTATCCTATTCAGAGGAGTCCATGGCTCAAAATAGGTCTCTGCTCTCTGCCTGGTGTTTGAGGCCATGTTGTAGGCCTTGCAGACCTTAGCAGCTGTGTGTTTCTCTGCTGTGAACTGTCATGAGCAGATGGACCTGCTCTATGGTCTCTGAGCTTGCCTTCCCGTTCCTCCCTGCTTTTGAGTAGTGTCTTGACTGGCAAGCCACTTCCTCCCTTATCTGCAAATTGTTCCCAAGTCTTTTCCCTCAGAAACCATTTTGACTTGCTTCGTCCCATCCTGATATTCTGGTTTTCTGGACCAAGCCCCAGAGAAGCGAGGCTGTGCCATTAGAATCACAGTTTGGATAAGAACTCCAGTCTCTGAATTCTCAGAACCACGTACTGCCTACTGCACCACCTTAGCCTGCTAAACAAGGTGGAGGTTTTGTAGATTAGGAAAGAGGTTTTGTACAAAAAAGAGACTTTTGCCTATAGAAAATTCATCTCCCAGATTCTAAACCTCTTTAGCCCTAAGAAATTGTTGCTGCATTAAAAAAAAAAAAAAAAAAAAAAGAAAAAAAAGCCTAACTATGTGCGGTGAGAAGGCCAGGGCTTCACCTCCAAAGCAGAGGTGAGAGATCAGGGTTTCCCAGCCTCCTCCCTCAGTATTCTCCCTTCCCATTTTGTGCCCCAGTCATGCTAAGCCTTTATTGGGGTTTCTTATACCCCTTGCCACCTCTTCCTCTGTGTGAGAGACTTCACATATGCCTGGAACATTCCTTCCCTTCTTCATCTCCTTTTGGCTGGCTAACTCTCTAGCATCATCTCCCCAGAGAGGCCGTCCTCTGAGGTTTCACTGAGATTGTGTTAGGTTCCCTGGTTGTGCACTTGCAGCCTGTGATCCCCATTATAGCTTTTGCCTGGTGTGTCATTATGTGCTTGTTGGTCTGTCCCCCATCAGGCGCTAACAGTCCCTGTCTCCTCCACATCAGCACAGGCCAGGATGTTGTCTCATCCCCCCAAACCATAGCCATTGCTTACTACAATAGCACAGAGGTGTCATTTGGCAATTTGGTCACTTGGTCTTCTGGTCCAGAAGATCATTTACTGTGACCGTGGTGCAAGAAAGGTGCAAAGGCACAAATTGAGCCTTTGGACTCTCACCAGCCTCTTTCAGCAAGAAACCAGAAGAGCGGACAGCTCCCACTTTCCCACTCTCTGCCCATTTCTCACAAGTAAATCCTGCCTCATTGGTGAATTGCTTTTGACTTTTGGGATCTCCCTTTCCTGGCCTCCCACAGCACTTACATAACTCCTGCAGAAATCACACAACTAGCTCACGATTTCATGCTGTCCTGAGCCTTCCTTCCGCAACTAAATTGTATGCTTCCCTAGGCTACACCTCGTCTCCTTACCTCATCTCAAAATCTAGCTCTGGACCAAGCACATACCATGTTGAGTGCCGAAGTCACTTTAGTGTGCATTCTCCTGTGCTATGTGGAACCATGTTCGGTAGAGAGGAGGAAGGGTGGTGGGGTAAGAAGGATGGGAATCATAATGGTCCCTGTAATGGCCCCTAGCTAGCTGTGAGACCTTCAGTGAGTCATTTCACCTCATTGGCTAGCTCATCCATGGAAACAGATGAATATCAGTTCCTTATGGTTTTGTGAAGAACAAAGAAGAGCATGACTAAAGTTCCAAGGGCAGTGCCTTTTTTTTAATGGGTGCTTATTGAGAGTTGGCTCAATTTACTCCCTTTCTATTCATTTCACATTATGTGGCCCCTTGTCCTTGGGGCCCAGAATTCAGGATTTTAGCGATGCACTTAAACCCCTGTGCATGTGTTTGTCCTACAACTGTTGTGCTGCTATATTCTGGGCCCTGATGTATAGAGTCACATAAACTCATATGGACTATGTGATTAGGAACCTAATCCAGCTTTTCTAACACTCATTCCATCTTTCCTTGATTTTAAGACTTTCCAGTGACCAAACAGGTAACCTTGTGTGTGTTTGATCTTTTCTCGGAACTACGTAGGTAAGAGGTGATACTGGGCATTCATTCTGTGCTAACCACAGGAAAGTTTGAAGGAAGAGAGATCTGTGGACTGGATGAATCAGGGAAGCCTTCTCAGGAGAGTGTGTAGGATTAGAATAGGCAGGGAAACAGGGAGAGAGTGTTCTGTTCTGAGGGATTGGGAATTCTGGGGATTCAGGTGGAGAGGCTTCTCAGAAGGCTGAGAGGATAACAGTAGGAGGCAAACTCATTTTAGGGAAGCAGGAGAGAGACAGGGAACACCTGGGGTGGGAGGAACGTGGACAGAGGAGCTGGAATAAGATAATTATTTCTCGAAGGTTTCTATTTCCAGACTTACCCAGCCTCCTCATTTGTTGACTGTCTCATTTATTGCATTCATGTGCATCCTCGATAAACCACATATTGAAACTATCCCTGTTTCTTTCTAGACTGTTGTCAGAAGGTGCAGATGTCAACGCAAGGCACAAGCTTGGCTGGACAGCACTCATGGTAGCAGCCATCAGCCGAAATGACAGGTCAGTCTCCTTCCACGCAGCGCTCCCTTAGCCAGATCACTTCAGATCATGTTCCTCACCCCTCTCCTGTGTTCTCCTGTGCCCCTGTGGTCTTCTACAGAGGCAGGGAGGTGATTCTGTCTAGGGTACTGGCCTACATTTGGTGCAGTGAGAGGAATGATGTGGCTTTGGATCACAGCTCCATCATGCATTGTCTCGGTGATCTTAGGCAAGTTATTTGCATCATTGAAGCAACAAAATGTTTGAAAGCCATTGTAAATGATCAAGTGTGTATGTGCAAATTGTGTTGGTTTTTTTTTTAAGATTTATTTATTTATGCATACAAGAACTAGGGTACAGGCCAGAGGTGTGGGGGATGAGAGGATTCACCAGAGACAGAGCGGGGAACAGAACAGGCAGATTGACTGAAATACTGCTGAAGGGAGCAGCAGGCGAGTCAGGAGAGGTTTGCTATGCCATGTGGGTAGCACCCTGGCCAGGGATCGAACTTGTGCTGCAGTGGCTGCCATCAGCTTCATATGTTGTGTCTTAACCCCTTGTGCCACCAGGGAGGCCCACAAATTGTGTTTTCATGATCTAACCATCTGTCCATGTTGAGAAGTCCACAGTTATGTGCCAGTGAGGGCCCTACTGGGTTGTTTTCCCTGGAGATTCTAATGGAAACCAGGGAAGGTTGGAGGATGGGGCACTCCTTTCCTCCCATTGGAGGACCTGCTATTTTTCTACCTTCTCCCTATTCCCTCAGGACATAACTGTTATATAAAGATTGAAATAGTTCACTTTGTAGAGTGAACTATTAGAACTAATTCTTACAATCACTCCATAAGACACATGTTACTATTCTCATTTCACAGCTGAGAAAGTGAAACCAAAAGAGATAAAGTGACTTGGCTACGGTCACACAGACAGGATTTAGAACCTGGTCTGGCTGCCTGCAAAGCTTGAGTTTTACTATCTCACTGCTGCCTTCCTCTGCTAGGTCCCAGGCTGATGCTAGATTCCTCCCTCCATCCCCGTCTCTAGCTGTGATTTTGCAAAGTAATGATTGTTAAGAACAAAAAGAAATGCTCTTAAGGAAAGCAAACTGGGCATGGTAGTAGTAGCCAATGAAATTGGTAGTTGGAGGTAACAATTTAAATTTCCCCATCAAACAGATCTAGAAGGTTTTTTTTTATTTCATACTGGTCACCTTCGGAAAAACAATAAATGTGGTGGAAACCAACAAAACGGATTTATAAAACAGGAATGGTAGTGCCTCTGACTGGCTAGGGACTTAGCTGTACGCAAGAGGTTCTCTTCTCTGCTTCTCTTTCCAAACTTGATCTCAGCACTGCATTTCCTTATTTGCCTCTTTAATCCAAACACTTAGTCGTTAAAGAAAAATTGATATAAATAGGCTTTTGCAGTTGAGATCCCTGAACTCCATTCCTGGTTCTGATCCTTAATTGAATTTCAAAATCCCTTGGACTCCCTGTTTCTTTACCTGGACTGCAAACATGTGATTAATAGCTACTCTGAGCCAGGCTCTGTGCTGATCTTTGAGGAATCAGAGACCTCGGATACTTGTGGTCTAGTGTGGAAAAGAAAGCATGTTGAGAGACAGTGTCATCAGTGATACCAGAGCCGTGTGGACAGGACATTATCAGAGCAGAGCATGAGAGGCCACTGAACTGGCAGCAGAGTGGATTCTCCCATAGGCTTGTGAGACTCAGTTGAGCTGGTGCATGAGTTCCAGGTTTCAAGTGGTGAGTTGTTATTCCCAGCTGCACATATTAGGCCTCTTACACTCCAGCACATGCGTGCGCACGCACACACATACACACACACACACACACATGCTTGTTTGTTCTGTGTCACCGATACTCTCCCTACCACCACCTCCACCCTCTCACCATTCTCTTGCCCCGCCGTGGGCATTTCTCTCTGCAAGAGATAGCCAGTGGTAGAAAAAGGGGGACTGAGTGCCCTTCTACGTGTTGTAGTATTTCCAGGATTTAGATCCTGGTCTGGTTGAACAGGAAATAACACTATACTTTATTTATTTTTTTTAAGATTTATTTATTTATTTATACAACCACTGGGTACAGTCAGAAGTGCAGGAGGGTAAGAGAACCCACCAGAGCAAGAGCAGGGAGCAGAACAGGCAGAAGGACCAAAGTACACTGCTGAGGGGAGCAGTGGGCGTAGGAGAGGTCTGCGCGCCATGTGGGACCCTTGCCGTTGGCCGGAGATTGAACCAGCGCTGCAGAGGCTGCGGCAGCTGGCAGCTTCGCAGCCCAGCGCTCAACCGCTGCGCCACTGTGGGAGGCCCAACACTATACTTTAAGCACTGTCAATCAGTGAGCAGATAGCTAGTAGATGTGCTTTGGGGACAATTCTCTCTGAATCTAATGAGTTGTTGGTTTAACTGATTGCTCTCTTTGTCCTGGGCCATTAGCAAATCAGGGATGCTCCTTGAGCAAAGTGAAAGTGTTGGCTTATATTTATTTGCTTTGGTTCCTAGGACTAATTATTGGTTTTCTAAGTGTCCATTTTGTGTCTTCTTCCTTTTAATACCAGCAGGTGTGTGTGTGTGTGTGTGTGTGTGTGTGTGTGTTTATCTTTTGTTAAATAACACACACTCAGGTTGGGTTTATGTGTTCATATCACAATTTTGGGAAGTACCTACTGTTTATGAGGCAAAGATTCCTGCCCTCATGGAGCTTATTCCTATAGTAGTGGTAGTCCCTGGATAGAAAGAGGCAGAGACAGATGATAAACAATAAATACATAAATAAACAATAGATGATAAACAATAAATGCATAAATAAATTGGATAATATGTAAGGATAATAAGAAGTGCTATGGAAGAAAGGAAAAGTAGAATCTGGTAAAACGGAATGCCAGGAATACAGTGGTCAGGGTGAATAGACCTCATTGGTAAGGTACCCAGGGGGTAGTCTTGAAGGGCTATCATATCCGTACCAGCACCATATGTGGGTAAGTTTCTCCTTATTAGAAGTGTGCTAAGCGGCTAAGCAATCATCAAGTCCTTCTGGAATCATACTGACCAGGCCTGAAGTGCCACCACCCCTGAATCAAAGTTGGATGAAGTAAAGGTAAGGGGGCAGCACCACTTGATTCAGTACTGACAAGAGGGATCCGTCACCTCCATTATAATATTGGCAGCTCACAAGCCCAAGGGAGAGATCGTGAAAGCAGCCTAGTCATGTCACCCTCAGCTGCATCGAGTGAGTGCCTGGCTAAGGTGCTGAGTCCTGAGGGAGAGAGAACACAATTGTCTTTACCCTTCAAGAGATTAACTTCTGAACTTTTGAGTATGTATGCGTTATTTTATTTTATTTTGAATAGTAAAGACAATATTGTTTAACTTTGAATAGGAAATACAGTGCTATAGAACAAAATTGAAAAATATGCATGGGAACTTAACTTACAATTTATTCCTCCTTTTATTTCCAAAAAGAGTTTGAGATGACTTAAATTAAAATACAAATATAAATGTACACAGGAGAGTTAAAACTGAATCAAGATCAGAAATCATACCGGTAAAAGGAAAGATAATTATATCAGGATTGAACCAGAGATTTTCTTTTCCCAAAATAGGTTTATTGTTTTTGTAAAAATTATATAGAGAAGGAAGCAGTCACCTGAATTCCCTCTATCTAGACATTGATCATTATATATGTGTGTGCATAATTTTACATAAATTAACCACGCTGTACTCAATGTAAATCGGATAATTAGTGGAACCAAGTATTAATTTAGATTGAGGGTTCCTGATGAGCAAGGCAAAAAAGGTATTCAGAGAATTCCTGTTCTTCAGAAGGAAGGAATTTTGTTCTGACATCCCTTTATATTATTGTTTTATGCACTCAACAAGCATTTTTCAACAACTGGTCTGTGTCTGATGCAGATGTGCTAGACTCGGGAGGGATTCAGAGTGTAACCAGTCACAACCTTTGCCTTCAGAAGCTTTCTTGGACTGCTGACATCAAGGACTGGAATAGTATTCCATTATCTTCACTAACCCTTCTGCCAAAGGTTTACCACCATTCTACTAGGACAGCCCTTGCCAGCCCTAGTAACAGCTTGGCTGTGGTATTGACTCCAGGAGCAGTCCCTGGGGGCTAGCCCTTTCCCCACAGTCAGTCCTAATAAGCCTCATGCCACAGGCACTTGTTTAGCCTGAGTCTGAGTGCCTCATTCTGTGTTACATTCTGATCCAGAGCAACTAAAGACTAAACCACAGCATCCCAGAATGATACTCTGATTTAGCATCGCCTTCACTGGCTCGTGCAAATATAACCAGCCTTCAGCTAAATTCAATTAGTTTTTCTTTAAGAAGGGGAAGAAATCCAATTTTACCAAACATGGACAGACGGTGGAAGGCACTTTGATGTTACAACTTCTCAGTGATGCTTTACTTAGTCACAAGTTCATAAGCAAGAAGGCTTAATTACTTGAGAAAACACAGGATTAAAACTGGACACAATGGCTGAGTATCCACTCTTGGGCAACTTGATTCGAACCCATGCACCCAGTTCGTGTGTGGTGCAAACTTTGATGTGTGCTATGACAAGCTGAAAGTCATGACCCCCCTCAGGGAAGCTCCTTCAGATGGCATTTGCAGGATGTGTAGGCGGAGAGGCAGGGCCTGCCGGGCCTATTTGCTCAACTTTGATGTCCAAGCAGCCACAGGCCCCACTGTTTGCTCTTTCACTGAGGGATGGATTGGGAGCCTCCTACCTTTCCCAGTGCACAATGGCCAGCAATGGAGTGTAACGACTGTTGACCATTCCAGGGGCCTGGTGGACCAGAACAGGGCTTTAGGAGGTATAGAGCCTGGGGGGCCAAATGCTGTTTATAGGATAGCCATTTCTCCAGATGTAACTTTCCTTAAAACCTGATGTTGGTTGGGTGCCTATAGTGGAGGTAAAAATAGTCTCATGAGTTTTAGCAGGTGTCAAATACTGCTTGATCCCATTCAATGGCACTTAGTAAGGTGTTTGTATGTATGAAATACATACATGAGTGTGTATGTGCAAGGGATAGAGGTTTGGAAGAAACCACTTCTTATCATTTCTAATTCTTCAAAAAAGAAACTGGTAAAACACATGTCTGATAAAGGAATAGTGTCCAGAATATGTAAATAACACTTACAAATCAAGAATAAAAAGACAACCTAATTTTTTTAAAATGGGCAATAGATTGGAACACTACCAAAGCAGAGATGGATGGCAGATAAGCACATGAAAACATGCTCAGCAGCAGTAATTTCAGGAAATGCAAATTAAAATCACAATGAGATACCACCTACTACAGTAGCTAAAGTTTAGAAAAACTGACAATACCAAGTGCTGACAAGGATGCAGAACAATTGTCATCATTGCTGATAGGAATGCTTAATGGTATAACCACTTTGGAAGACACTTCGCAGTTTCTTATAAAGGGAAAACATATACTTACCATGCTAACTCCTAGGTATCTGGCCACAGGAAATTAGAACATACAATTGTAAAAAGGCCTGGATGCAAATATTTCTAGCACCTTTATTCATAATTGCCAAAAATTAGAAATAACCCAAATTTCCATCAACTAGTAAATGGACAGCCAAATTATGGTTACAGTCATCCAATGGGCTACTGCCCAGCAATAAAGAAAAAAGCACAAACTACTCATATATGCAGCAACATGAATGAATCTTAAAAGTCTTATGCTAAGTAAAACCAGGCACAGAAAGCTGTCATTATATAAATCCATTTATATGACAGTCTGGGAAAGGCAGTACTGTAGGAACAGAAATCCAGTTAGTGACTGCTAGGGTTTAGGAGAGGGAGGAAGAGCCTAAAGTAACTTTGAGTTTTGGAAATATTCTAAATCTTGATTACAGTAGTAGTTACACAATCTGAACTTAAAAGGATGAATTTTACTATGCATAAAAGATACTTCAATAAACTGACTTAAAAAAAAACTTTTAAGAAACCGTCATTCCCCTTTAATTTTCATTATTAACTATGACCCATGGCATACTGAGAATTCATGTTTGTAGTATCAAAATGAATTCGTGTTGTTAATGGTCACCTAGAATGTTTCAAATTTGTATCATGGATGTATCTCATAGCAGCATACTATATCTCATAGGACACTATATTCTGCTTGTTTAGTAGAGAATGCAGATTTGCAAATTAACACCATCTGTGATATTCTGAAATGTAATTACTGATGGGTAGTGATAAATTCACTTTATGTGTGGTATACAGTGGGCTTACATTAAAAATCACAGTGTCACAATTCTTCATTATAGCAAGGAGAACACATAGGTCACAGAATCAGGAGCTCACCTCCCATGCACATCACTCTTGGGCTTCTTGACCCTGGACAGCCATGCAGTGAGAACACCTATATATAGAGGACATTGCAGTGCTTTAGGTACCAAAGATCCTGAAAGGAAGAGGTGGTGATAGAGGGTGAGTCCCCTTGGACTTGCTGTTTTGATAGCCTGGCCTGGGAGAAGGTGGGAACCACGAGGCAGAGCACGAAGCTCCAGCAGACAACTGTTTGAAATTCCCCACAAGAGTCTCCCTCCCTCCTTCTGCCTTTTCTTCTGGAGTGCATTTCATCAGCAGCTTCCCGGCACTGCCTTCCCTGCTTGGCCCGGGTCCCTGCGGAACTAAGCTAATGAGCGGATAACATGCATTTGCCAAGGCCTTCCTGGACGTGGTACCTGGGCTTTGTTAATTTTAAAAGGCCGCCATCCTTGGCTGAAGACCATTTAATTCCCTCTCGCAGCAGTCATTTATTTTAGCATTTCCACCTTACTGAGGGGAAGGGGATATTAAGTCCTATGTTATGAAACTAGCAGCACAAGCCAGATTGCTGTCCTGCAAAAGAAGTTTTCAAGCCTTTCTTTGTGGACCGGGACAATTTCACAGGTGTTTTTCAAGCACAGAGCTGAGGCTGTTCCTGCAGCTGGACAGGGTAACCTCTGTGGGAGGCTCTCTTACCTTGTTGACTGGCCAGAAGCAGAGCAGGGGTGCACCCTTGCATCTGTGCTTGGATACAGAAGTCCTTAGGGGTGCTGGCCACATGGAGGCCTATCCTACAGCCTCTTCCATGGTCCCCAGCCTACCCCAGACTGGCTGCTTGGTGCAGAGTGATCTTCCTTCAGCCTAAGGCAGTTGTTGGGCTTTGTGCTGATCTCCTGATTAGTGATAATAACGACTGCAGATGATTGGGTGCCTTCTTGTGTGCCAAGCCCATGTGAAGTACTTCCTGTGTTAACTCTAATCCTCACTGCAATACTAAAAGGGAGAGGTTATTATCTCTATTTTACACAGAGGGAAATCAGAGCTCAGAGATGCCAAGAAGGTTGTCCAAGAAGTATAAGAGGGAGCCAGGATTTGAATCCCAGACCTTTATTCTCTCCACTGTACTAACCTGCCTGCCTGTGGAGGGGACGGGGAAGGAGGAGGCCATGGGATGGACAGAAGACTGCTTAGACCAGGAGTCACACCAGCACAGTTTCTTGATGACCCATTCTGTGCTGAATGATTTTGACAAACTACTCCCCATATCCTCAACAAGCTGATAGTAAAGAGATAAAACAAGCCCCACTTTATCTGTAAATGAGGCAGAATGTGGTCAGTGGCCCAGAAAAAAACACCTAGAGAGTTGGGGGAATTATTTAAAGGAGGCCTTTTCACATGAGATGGGGCCTGAAGATGGACAGATTTTCCTTGCTAGAGGTGGACGGTAGGACAGCATATCTAGAAAGACCATTTGAGCTTAGGCTGTCCGAGGTGAGCAAACAAGGAGGTGCCAGAGCTATAGGAGGACCTGGAAGAGCAGAGAGAGTGGAAGACAGATCTTACCCAGCGTCGGCCATGCTCCTCTCAGATGTGACAGTCTAGCACGAGGTACACAGCTTTGACTCTAGACCCGACTACCTGGGTTCAAATCCAGATTCACTTTCACTAGTTTTATACTTTGGCAAGTTCTTATACCTCTCTGTGATTGTTTCTTCAGCTGTGAAATGGGGATAATTAGTAAATCTATCTCAAAAAGTGGTCTTGGGGCCTGCCCGGTGGCACAGCGGTTGAGCGGTGGGTTGCGAAGCTGCCTGCAGCCTCTGCAGCGCCAGTTCGATCCCCGGCCGCCGGGCAAGGGTCCCACATGGTGCGCAGACCTCTCCTGCCGCCCACTGCTCCCCTCAGCAGTGTACTTCAGTTCTTCTGCCTGTTGTGCTTCCCGCTCTGGCTCTGGTGAATTCTCTCACCCTCCCGCGCTTCTGACTATACCCAGTGCTTGTGTAAATAAATAAATAAATCTTTAAAAAAATTTAAAAAGTGATGTTTAAACATGTAAATATCTGTAAAGTGTGTAGAACAGTGCCTGACAGTAACAAGCACTGGATAAGGGTTAGCTACTTCAATTAAAAGTAGTGCAATGGTAGTGGTGGTGCCTTAATTATTATTACTAACACTATTGCTACTGATTGTGCTGGCCCCAGGACAAAGTTAACGAGTAGCCTGCCTTTGATGAAGGTGGGGTATTTATTACTTGTCTCTAATTAATATCTCATAGGTGACTTAGAAGCAGTAGGACTTTAGAGATTTTTTTCCTGGTCCTTTTGTCTAAGAAACTGGGCCTAGAACATGGGACCTCAGAGCACGCCACTTTGATATGGGACTGGCTCTTGTCCCAGGTGGCCACCTGCCCAAAGTGGGACAGTGCCCAGTATTTCCCAGCAAGGAAGGTGAATGAGGGTGCTGGCCAGGTGCCCAGAATGCCAGTGCCTTGTCCCCAGAAAAGTGTGCCGAGCTTGACGTTTCTCCCACCGCTGCTGCTATGGCCGATTATCTCTGAGTAACAAAGAGTCATTTCTAATCCCATTTGGAATCGTTGCTCGAGATAATCCTGTTTCGTAGTAATGATATTCCAATTCCAGCATGCACCCGTTTCTAGTTTGGCAGATGCATTCCTTGACCTCAGACAACCCAAGACACTGCTCCCTGGAAAGTGATGCCAGCTCATTTGCCTAACTTGACAGTATCAGGGTTCCCTCCCACCCCACTTCTCCAAATCTGTATCCCATCCTGGGGTTCTGTGTGATCAGTGCTGTCTTCATAGAGTAGATCTGTTGGGACCAGAAAAACATCTACTGCTCATCCAGTTTAGCTGCTTGGTTCCGTTTCTAGGGCCTGTGAAAAGGACCACTCCTGTACCTCTTCTTTTTTTTTTTTTAACCAAATGTTATTGATTTGCCACTTTTTTTACAAAACAATATAATGTCCGGTTCAGCTTCATACCTTGACGTGTGCACTTGCTTCACTCACCTGCCTCCAAAGCTCCAGTACTGCTACACTACCACCTTCACCCCCTCTATTCCCACCTCCTCCTTCCTCAAGGTAACCCCCATATTTTTCACAGTAACATCTGTTACTTTTGTTGCTGCACCTCAGGGTTGTTTTTTTTTTTTATGTAGACAAGTGTTTAGGTGCCCAGCACAGAGCCAGTCATAACATGGCCCTCAAGAATTGTGAGCTCCCTGGTTTTTTGTTGTTGCCGCTGTTGTTTGTTTCTTCTTTTAATTGATGTAACATTAGTTTACAACACTAGCAGTTCCAGAAGTGCCTTTTCTTACCTCAACAACTGCATCTATCTCAGCACGACCTCCACCAACAACCAGTCACCATCTACCACTAACCAGTCGGTCCCCTCTACCTATTCCTTTCCCTGACTCCTCTCTCTGGTAACCACCACTCTATTTCATAATCTTAGGGTTTGATTTTATTTTATTTGTTCAGTTGCTTCCCCCACCCGCTTTATATTCTGAAAATGAGTATAGTATTTGTGTTTCTCTTCTGACTTATTTCACTTAACATAGTCCCTTCAAGGTCCATCCATGTCACAGATGCCAAGATTTTGTCCTTTTTATGGCCAAATAGTATTCCATTGTGTATATACATCACATCTTCTTCTTTTTCTTTTTCTGTTTTTAGTTTTATATCACATCTTTATCCATTCAGCATTGTCAGGCGCTTGGTTTGTTTCCTTATCTTGGCTATTGTGAATAGTGCTTCAATGACTATTGGGGCTTCACCTCTTCTTTATACGACATCAGATCCATTCTGTGCCTATTTAAATGGGACTGCCAGGCTGGTGGGTTAAGGGTATTTGGTAGATAAAGGTGGGTGGGATTCAGTAAAGTATTTGGCAGTCTCTCTTGGTGTGAATCTAATATGGTATGGACAATAGTTGGGTTGATAAGTTGTAAATGACTTGATTCATTGATTCTATATGAATGGATATCGGATAGGAGAGCAGACGTAATGTGTCCTGACTCATGGCTTCTTTGATCTTTACCCCAAATCATCTCTCCTTGTCTAGTCCCAACACTGATTTTGACCCTTGTCCACATGAATTGGTCTCTCTCTTATCCCACTTAGCTGCTGTGAAATGCTTTGCTTTAATTACCGTCTGAAAACATGACTACCCCTGGCACATAGTTGGGACTCAGTAACTATGGAATAGTAAAACAGACTAATAGATGGCCAGGGGAATGAGAACCAGTGTAACTTTGGGGAATGTGTACCAGGTTTGGCCCCAGATAGACTTGATTCGAATGTTGGTTCCTGTGCTTATTTAATGTATATACTTGGACAACTCCTATTATCTTGCTGAGCCTCATTTTATTTCTTTATAAAATGGGGCTAGTACCTCACTGTAAGCGGTTCTGAGGGTGTGAAATGTGAAATAGTAAATGTAAAGTACTTAATAACCAACTACTTTATTATGATTATTGACCCTTATCCTTTGAGGTAAGTAAACAAAAGATTATTAATCTCATTTGAGGAGATTGGAGCTCATTTTCTACACAGGTACCTGGCTTCCTACCTACTCTTTAGTTTGTTTCCTAAGGAAGCTGGCATTAAATAGAAAACTGTTCTCCCTCCACTCTCCACCCGAGCTCAGGCCCTCATGCCACAGGACCTTTGGATTTAATGCATGTCGGTGCCTTTGGTCAGGCCACCCTGCTTTCCTCACCAGCCCAGAGCCCAGCCAGGGCATTGAATGAGCCACATCTCATTTGACTTAACAGCAGACCTCCTGAACTGTGACCTCTTTGCTTCCTCCCTCATCGAGGTACGCACTGGGTTGAGAATAGGTCACTCTTTGTCTTCTCCTTGGGACCCGTGTCACTCATCACAGTGACCCTGCACTTTAGATGTGGGGGGCAGAGAGGAGGAGGAGTTGGAGGAGCTTCTCCTGAGGCTCAACATTGTGTGGGGACGACCTGGAGCTGGGATCACTGCCCTTCTTGCTTCACCAGCTCCAGCTGCCTGCCAGCCGTCTTTGACACGCGCCTGGCCCAGCACAGGCCTCATCTCACACCATAGGTTTCCTCACTCTTTCCCAAACAATGCAACGACCCCAGCCCCCCCGGCCACTGTGAGCAGAAAGCCTTAGCATCGATCGATGTAACTGTCTTCCCATGTGTTGTGACTCCCCACTGTCCTGAAAGCGGGAGCTCAGCAAGGTCAGTGCAAGCCAACCTTCTACATGCACTCCCACCTCTAATCTAATTACAAGCCGATCAGCAAATTAAAACTCATCTCATGGGGGATTGTGGCTCCAAAGGGAGTTCCATGAGTCGTAGGAGCTGCCACTTTGGGGCCTCCATCTATTTCATTTCCTCAGCTTTGTCTGACTGTAGCCCTGGAAGGGCCTGGTGCAGAGGAGCGGAAGATGGAGGTTTCCCAAGTTAATCTGCCTGTGGCCTCATTTGAACCCTCAGGTGGGAAAAGACTGGGCAGAGCTGAGACAGTTGCCTTCCATTCCTCCCCTGTTTCCCACCCAGTAAAATAATGATTTCATTTATTCATTCTTCATTCATTTCTTCATGCACTCACTCCCAAAATACCCATTGGCCACCTGTGACCCAGGCACTGAGCAAGGAGCTGGGAAAGAAGGTTAAGACATGGTCCTTGCCTCATAGCCTAGAGGGAAAGGCGAATAAAAGTACTGTTGGCAGTTACAGGACAGCCTGAAGAGGGTGTCCTACGTTGGGGTGAGTACTGGGTTCGGTGCACTAAAGAGGAAGAGCCTGGACCCAGACTGGGGGTCAGAGACCTCACTTGAGTTAGTCAGCACGTCACAGAGGAGTCCTAAAGGCGATGAGCACTGAGTAGGCAGTTGAAGCAGAGGGGACACTCAGCAGGAGGAGTGGCATCATTGGTGGCCAGTTCCTTGTTTTCACTGAGTCTTCATCCTTCATCCCTCAAGATCACTAGCTCAGCATAGGAGTGAGAAGTTCTGCAGTTCAGAGACTGCCTGGAAGAATAAGCTTCTGGTACAAATGGTTGAGTTCAATTAATGATTAATAGAAGATAGGGAATCAACAGTTTAAAAAAACTTCATCTGTTCCTGTTGCTGCAGCTACATCCAACTGTTGTAACTGCTACAGCTTGTTTTGTCGTGTGTATCTGCACACTTATCCATTCCCCCAGAGATGGACACTTGATTGCCTGCAAACCACCCTCCTCCCCACCCCCCCACCACTGCCACAGAATGCTGTGATGAATGTCATGCAAGCTGTCCTTTGTGGACTAATAAAGAATTTCTCTGGGATGAATATCTATGTATCTATGCCCATCTGTCCACTCAGCCATCCAGCTATCCAGCCATCCATTATACACTCAGAAAGAGGTGCTGGGTCCTGGGATAGGTGCTTTAATTTGACAGAGTATTATAAGATTGGCTTCCAGAATGGCAGCTCATCCCCTGACAGTTTGTGAGGAGACCCAGATCCCCATGTCCTCACCGACACTTTGGCATTCTTCAGTTTCTGACTTTTGCCAGTATGTTGAATTTTAAGTGATATCTCATTTTTCAATTTGCATTTCTCTAATAACGAATGAGGTTGAGGGTTTCTTCACATACTTAGTAATAATCCTTTCTCTCTCTCTCTCTCTCTCTCTCTCTCTCTCTCTCTCTCCATCTTTTTGTTTTGTTTTGTTTTCTGCTCTGGGGAAGCCCTCTGTTGGGCTTCTTGGTCCTAGCATTGCTGCTAAAACCAGGATTAAGTCAAAGTGCTCCTCAGACTGTTGGCTATCGAGCAGGCAGTATGGGGAAGTAAGGGCCATCATAGCAAAGTCATAAGGACATGGACTTTGTAGCCAGCCTGCTTTGGTTTGAATCCCACCTTCATGCCATATAGCTAAATGACTTAGGACAAGTTACTTAACCCCTCCATACCTCTCTTGTTTTCCTATGTGTAACCTACCTCATAGGGATGTTGTAAAGATTAGGCTAGTATACATAAGTACTTAAAACAGCATCTGGCATGTAAATCTTACCTCTCATTGTTAGATTACTATCTTCCGCCTCCTTACCCACACTCTATACCTTTTGAAAATAGATACCTATACTGGCAGGCAGTACAACAGGGCAGAGAAAATAGCAGTTCTCCCAGCCAATTCAGGATTTGGCCTCTGATGGTCTGTGGAACGATGCCTCCCAATGTCAGTATCAACCTCAAAGGCCAGATATCTTCTCCAGACACTATTTGCCTTACTGGTTTGAAGAATCAGGGAGTGTCTTTAGCCCAAGAGGAAGGTCTGCAGTTAGCCTTTATCGACTTGATCCTGATAGCAGTACTTGCCTCCCCGTGTGCCCACCAGAATCTGTTGCATTCTTTTCTCTACCAAGTGAGCAGACTCAACAAAAGGACTGGGCCCTGCAAGCACTGAAGGTGAAGGTTATGAGGGACAGTGTCAAACTGACAGGCTGGCAGAGTCGCAGTAACAGGTCGGAGCTAGCCATGCCAGAGGTGGTGGGGGGCGGGCATTGCAGGCCCGGAAATCTGGCTATTCAGAGATAGTATGGTTTTGTAGGTTGGCTTAAGGTAGGAAGGAGAATGCAGGTCTAGAGCCCAAGACCTTGGTAAGAGGAGTGGTGAGCTCTGATCCTAGGCTGCGAGCTGTTTTCTCTGCCCTGTTCTGCTGCCCAGTGAGAACCTGTGGAGTAGTCAGGGTTGTTCCTTTGAGTGAAGATATTTTCTGTTTTGAAAACATTAAATGAGGGAGATAATGTACTCTGCCTCTTCTAATCCAGGCTAATAAGACCCTGACCACAGTCCATTGCCACCTGCTTTCCAAATTTACAGCAGTCATATAACTAAACCCAGCACCAGAACTGAGGGATGGAGTTGTCCTTTGGTGCGTCACCTGGCATAGCAGTACCTGACTTTATGGTGGACCCTGTACTCCCCTTATCAGCCAGGTGGGCTGACTTACTATCTCCCAAAAACAATTTTCAACTTGGGGATTTGTTCCTGCTTTTGCAAAAAAAAACAAAGTCAAAGAAGCAGAACTCACATCATTTCCAAGGTTTCCTCGCTGTTGCTCCTGGTTTCTGCTGCTTCTGCCTGGCCTTGACTCTAGTACCAGTGTATTCCTTGGTTTCTGGATGCTTATTTGGTTGTAGTCTACTGTTCTACCACGAAAAGTTCTACCATTTCTAGTCTTTAACAATTGACTAGGATTTTGATTCTCACATTTCTGCTGCATGTCTCTGACCATTGGTTATATTTTGACTATAAAATTAGTACTTCTTGGGCCTGGCCAACTGCTAAACCTCTTCTAACTAACCTCACCTTAGTTTTCTCTTACCTAACTAACTTCCTACCCTGTTTCTGCCTTGCTTTGGCCCATAGGTCATCAAAGCTTACTTTGGTCACCAAAGCTAATCATACTCTTATAGCCCTTTTAGCCTGATCTGGGCTGGTTCTTTTAAGAACAGCCTGATCTCCACAAGCTCTGAGTTAGAAGCTTTTTAAGTATGTGATGGCCCTTGGATGAAAAGCTATCTACAAGGTATTTGGTGCCACTCTTGACCACTGAAGGGCTGAGGTTCCTTTAGTCATAGCTATATTCCCACAGTGGGGCTGCTGCCTTTTGAGTTTTATTAAAAATGAAGGAAATCTTCTCGGAGGTTATGGAATGAGTCACTAGCATGGATGCTTACCCTCTTTGGCCTCCAAGTTTGTGAAGTGAATTGCCCATTCCTTTTGATTGGGTTAGCAGCCCCAGAGCTGAGCCTAGTCACTTTCCTCTCCCCATCCTGCCAGACCACTGTCTGCCCTCTGGGACCAAGGGCAGCATACTTGGTTGCTTGGACACGTCTTGCAGCCTGCAAATTGGACAGATGGAATCAATACTCATGAACCTGGAGAGGCCCAGGTAGCACAGTTAGTGACACTAGCTGCCTGGAGGGACAGCCTGCCATGGGAGGGGGTGTGATTGAATGGTGATTGGACGCAGCAGCTGAGGATTAACCAAATTATGTCCCTTTGAGTTTAGATCCAGAAGCCCTTCTTCCTTGGATTTTAAAACAAACCAACCTGTGCAGAATATAGAACTGCCTTCTCAACAGAGAGCTGTGTCAGCGTGAGTCCTGAGGGTGGTCAAGGATAGATAGATCTGATGCCCACTTCAGCCAGGCTTATCTTATTATCACTAAGATTACATGGGCAAAGGGAAAAAAGCTCATATTTGTGGAGTTCCTTCTATGTGTCAGGCACTATGGAATTTTACGTACTTATAATCTCCAAGGGAGGCATAATTATCTCCATTATTAAGGTAAGGAAACAGTCTCAAAGGAATAGTAACTTGTCCAAGATCAAGACAGTAAATGACAGAGCTTTGATTTGAACCCAAGTCTCTGCTTATTATAAAATGTCATGCTGTCTCCCCAGTTTAAGTGTCTTAGTTCATACTTCCCTTGATATTCCCCACAACCCAACCAGAGGGTCATAATAGTTATAACTGACAAGTTAGGCACTGAATGTGTCAGGCACTATTTAAGCACTTCACATACATTAACACAGCCATATAACTAGATACTCTTATTATCCCTGATGATTATTACAAGATTGCAAAATGATGATTTTCCAATTTCATCATTTGTTCTACCTTTATTATTTGTCATTCGACAGTAAGGAAGAATTTCCCATTCTCCCCCTCTGACTTAATCTGTTTTTCACATGGACTCATCATTATTGTCATTAATCTCAATACTCAGATTGTCCTAGGTTTTAAAGGCAGTGTTCTTAACCTCCTTACCATACTACCTCTCTATCAGATATTGTTTCTTACTGCTTCGAGCTAGTTTCCTTAACTATAACAGCCTTTTTGTATTCTCCTGGGTTTTTTTTTTTTTTTAAGGGTTAATGCTTTAAGACTGACCTTTTTTTTTTTTTTAAATTTTTATTTATTTATTTATTTATACAAGCACTGAGTACAGTCAGAAGCGCGGGAGGGTGAGAGAATTCACCAGAGCCAGAGCGGGAAGCAGAACAGGCAGAAGGACCAAAATACACTGCTGAGGGGAGCAGCGGGCGGCAGGAGAGTTCTGCGCGCCATGTGGGACCCTCGCCTGGCAACCAGGGATCAAACCAGTGCTGCAGAGGCTGAGGGCAGCTTCACAGCCCAGCACTCAACCCCTGCACCCCCAGGAGAGGCCCCTACTCCTGGGTTTTAATCTTCTGGAAAATGGAAAGACTAATGCCAATCGTGTCCAAATTATATGTAATCTAAGAGTACATGATCTCCAAGTGAGAACCTGGCAGACTCTGCTGTGAATTAAATATATGTTTTAGACTCAGATTTTAGCAGCTTGGGGATTATTCTCTTTTTGGGATCTTGCATAAATTACCTGTGAAAGGTAATATTTAAGGTCCTTTTGGTTAGGTGAGTAAACACAGGAGACTTATCTGGCCATGTTAGATCAGATGTGGAAGAACATCAGCTACATGGGAGATGAATTCTGGTTCTTTGACTTAACTATGAGGTGTTCATGCGCATGTGTGAGTGTACGTACATGAACTCAGAATTTACTGAAATTCATTCATCCCTTCAGCAAATAATTGAGCTAGGTCCTGTACATGTTAAACGTAGTGAAATCAAAATCAGGTAGTATTGAAAAGACCATCAACACTGCTGGTTACATATATTACAATGCTAACAAGGAAGAGAAAAACTATAATTTGGCATTTTAGTAGTCATGATAGAGTAATTTTTGAAATGCTTGCCATTTATGCCTTCAAAAGTAAAGTGAGATTTTGAAGGTCAGTAAGCAAAAGATTAACATACTAAGAAACACCTGGGAAAAGAACAAGGATTTGTAAAAAAAAGAAACACAAATGACCATTAAACGTATCTTTTTTAAAAATTCCAAACTCACTAGTAATCAAAGAAATGCAAATTGAAATAGAATGTAATTCTCTTTTCTCTTCACCAGATTAACACGTAATTAAAAAGGGGGGGGGACCTATTTTGAGGAAAGGAAGGCAGAACAGTTATTCTCCTTCATGTTGTGTTAGTAAAAATAAGAATTGGCAGTTTTTCTGAAAGGCAATTTAATAATATTTATCCAAACCCCTAAAAATACTTATACTCTTGATCTAGAACTAACCCAAAGGCAATAATCAGAGGTATTGTGTTATTGAAGTATTTAAAGTAATCTGATTGTTTTATAATCAGGGTTTGGCTAAATATAAGAATATTTTTATAGTGAAATACTAACGGTCATTAAAAACAATGCGGTAGACAAATATTTAATATATGGAAGCATGTGTATGTTTTTAGAGAAAGCGTAGGACCTCATATATGAGTAAATAGGAATATGTATGCATTGAAAATACTGGAAAGATAGTCTGTATTACATATATATTGATTATATTTTCTAAATTTGTAATAGTGAACACAGACCCTTTTTGTTAGGAAAAAAACACTAGTAAGAACACTGCATGATAGCAGAAAGAAAGAAAGCTGACAGAGAGTACTTCCTGCGTCACGCTTTATAAGTATACCTAACCTAACCGTGTGGAGGCCCCACCTCAGTCCTCCTCCCTCCAGTTTATTCTCACATGCCCCTGGGATGATGCCTCTAATAGCAGAGGTTTGGAGGGAACTACACCAAATTACAAGTCATGATTATTCTTGAAATGTAGATTAAAGGGATGGATAGAAGGGGAGATTTTCATTTAATATTTCAGTATGGTTTGAATTTTTCAAGTATATGTCTTTTGAAGTGGGACGGAAAAGCATATGCCGTCATCCTGTTTCCCCTCTAAGGCCTTCGGTGGTTTCCCACCTACCCCTGTCCTTCCTGACACTATCCACTCCGTCTCTACTCTCTTTGGGGAAGCACTCTGCTCACCACCAGCATTTGTAAGTGCACTGGTTCCTTCTGCTTGACCAGCCCAGCTCGGGCCTCTTCGCCTTCAAGTCTTAAATACCACGTCCTCTGGGAAGCTTTTCTTGGTCCCTCCTTGGCTTCTCCTGCCCATGACACTTCTTCCACCATAGCCTTTATCACACTTCACCCTAACTTTATGCTAAATTGTTGCCCTTCTCAGACTTGCAGTGGCACAAGGACACAGGCCCCAGCACCTAGGACAGTGACTAGAGGAATGTGATGAGTATTTGAAAGGTAATTGTTGAATAATCACTCTTTGTTTTTATAGTTGTGGAAACCAAGCCTTTCAGAGGTGTTAAATAAACTTGGCCAGACCCCCTTAGCTAGTCAGGTCAGAGCCAGATAGCCTGCCCTTATCTTTTGCACCCCCAGAGTTCACATTCTTTCTACTCACAAGAGCAGAGGCAGAGCCATTTCCCAAACGTGCCTCAGAATCTCTACTTCTGGCCTTTCCTGCCTTGACTCTGTCTCTCTGATTTCTTCAGTGTGGTGCAGGTTCTGCTTGCCGCTGGTGCTGACCCAAACCTTGGGGATGATTTCAGCAGTGTTTATAAGACTGCCAAGGAGCAGGGAATTCACTCTTTGGAAGGTAAGTGGACTCCCTGCTGTTATAAGACCTCCTCCCTGTGGCCTTCTGGCGGCCTTGCTCTGGGCCAACTCTACCAGCAACTCAGGGTGAGAACCCGCATGTCTGGGAACTTGTGGATAAGCTAACAGGCTTGGAACACAGTCCCTCTGGCTCTGTAATTTCTGTCCTTTCAGAATTCTTGGGGGGAATAAAATAGAGGCCTGACATGACGTGGGGAACTTTGAACTGGCATTCTCCCAAAAGTGCTTTGGTCTGTGGAGCTAAGTGGACAGTGGAGGTTTCCTTAAAATAAATAAGGCAACTGCATGGAATGTGGATTTGTTCTTCCTTCTATTTCCTGCAGACTTACCCTACCCCAGAACTAAAAAGCAACCTCAGTGGTTTCCTCAGCCTTAGATGTCTCTCAGCAATACTCTGACCAGCCCAGCTCTGGCCTCTTAGCCTTTTTCTCTCGTCTTATATGTAAAATACAGTCCTACCTCCGCGACTGGCCCCTCAACTTACTGTACTACACAGGACAGTCTGTGGACCTTCTTTGTGCCTTGATGTCTATGCTTATAAAATGGAGTGGTCATCAGTGCCCCCTGGCTGTTGTGTGGTGGTGGTTTGGACGTCTTCAGAAGGAAGAGAAACCGTGCACTCTAACAAGGCTCCCCCATGTATGTTGAAGGGAGCCTGGGCAAATCAGTCCATGTTGCCTCTGGTGGTGGCTCATCTAAAGTGGGGTCAAGAAGAAGTCAGGTTGCTTTGGCTGCAGTCAGAAATGAGGATTTTACATTGGAGCTTTTGCTTGTCTAGACCGGATCTACTTCTTGCCTATTCTTCTGGATCACTTGCAGAGGTAGAGATTCCCCTAGTTTCCAGCATCACGGTGGCTGAGCACTGGCTGCTTAGGGTTGGCAGTGCAAGAGGGTAGACATCTTTGCCGACTCCCTGAGAGTCAGAACATTGACTAAGGAAGGTTGAGCCAAGAGGAACAGTACGATCAGCCCTAGAGCCATCAGCGAGGCTGCCAGACTGAGAGGCGTGTGGCACCTGGAGTGGCGGTGTCACTGCTACCCCAGCAAGGTCTCTCAGACTAGCAGTGGGAGGGTCAAGTCAGAAGTATCAGAGCACTATTGCCCAGTGTGACGTACACCCTCCCCCTGCCTCCATGTCTCTCAACCTGCTCCTTCTGTCAAGCTCTGTTGCTGGGACTAGATCCTCCACAAAGCCTTCCCTGTCCTTGGCAACAATTACAGCCTGCCCTCAGCTGCTCTTTTGAATGTTCTCTAAATGCTGGCCTTTTCTCTCTGTTTGAACTCTCATCTACCCATGTGTCTCTTTTCTTCTCCTCAGCTGACATGCAGGCCATGACCTGTGAATTCCCCATTGAACTGGAGGAATTATGTTCACTTTATGTTTCAAACAAGGGAATTTTATAAGAACCAAACTTGCCCTGTATTTGCAGCCTGATATGTGAGGACTCAACTTATAGGCGCTCCTCACTCAAAGACAGCTCTGTATTCTGTTAGGGAATTCTCACCAAAAAGCAAGCAGGAGCCTTGGCTGAGAAAGCAGGGCTAGGCAGAAGGGAAGGACTATTTGAGTATCTTCTTTTTTGCCCTGAGATCCCAGCAGGACTCAGTAAGTATTTTTGATTTCATAGAATCACAGCTATGAAGCTCTCTTGTCATACCAGTCCCCACTCCCCGCATTCAAAGTTTGTATTTTTGTGTTCTAAAGTTTCTCTCCAAGCTGAAGACATATTCAACATTCCAGATCAGTTGTCAACAAACTGTTTTCTGCAGATCCATATAGTAAACATTTTAAGCTTTGTGGGTCAGTCTCTCAGCTATGACTATTGAGACAAGCATACCTCACTTTATTACACTTAGCTTTATTGGGTTTCACACATATAGTGCTAATGTAGTTTTTGAAGTTTATGGGTTTAGAGAGTGGGATCCTTGGGCTCACTCTGGGAAACTCTGGTTTCACCAGAGCTCCCCTTTCAGCGGCACACGACGAGTTTCCCAGACAAGCTTTTCCATGAGACAGAGACGTTAGTTATATTTAAAGATTAGGTTTATTAGGGAAAGGCGACAGAAGAATAAAGGACACTTGGATAGACACAAGCGGGCAGGAAGAGCTACCCCGAAAGAGACAGGTTTGCATGGTCACAGGCGGGCAGCCTTGAGGAGAGCTGCCTCTGCTGAGGGAGGTCAGTGAAGAGAAGCCTGGTGTGGTACAGGTCATGGGCAGGCAGGACGGCTGCTGCCCTGCAGAGGGAGAGAGTTGGCAAAAAGAAGCTCTTCATAGTCACAGATGGGCAGACAGAGTGCTGCCCCAGCCAGTGCAGAGACTGCCCTAATACAGTCTTCTTCTCTTTGGGAGGGGGTTACTCCTTTGTGGAGTGGCTTGTTTGCTGCTGATTTTGGATAACTATGCAGAATCCAAAAGGGACCAGAGATTCCACAGTGGGCCCAGTCTCCATATCTTTACCCTCAGGTCTGTGCTCCCGACATTCCCTACAGCAGTCTGATACCTGCTTGGGTCTTATGCCTTGTGATAAGGCACTGGTGCCTAAGGATTTTGATTCCACAGCTGGCTTAATGGTCATGTTATTTCTCTCTACCCCCAACACCTTGTGTGAGTCAGATTCTTGTCTTATGATGCCTCCTTTTGGTTTTCTGTTCTTTCCTCCATTGCTGCCATTTTTATGAATTGAAGGTTTGTGGCCACCCTGCATTGAACAAGTCAGTCAGCACATTTATCCAATAGCGCATGCTTATGTCTTGTTTGTGTGTCACATTTTGGTAATTCTTGCAATACTTCAGACTTTTTCATTATTATTATTATATCTGTTGTGGTGATCTGTGCTCAGTGATCTTCGATATTACTATTGCAACTCCACCAGCAAAAAGAATGCAACTTGCTAAAGGCTCGGATGATGGTTAGCATTTTTTTTTTTTAATGTATTCACCTATGCATACAAGAGCTGGGGCACAAGCCAGAGACACAGGGAATGAGAAGATTCACCAGAGACAGAGTAGGGAAGAGAACATGCAGATCCACTGAAACACTGCTGAGGGGAGCAGCGGGCGAGCCAGGAGAGGTCTGCTGCGCCATGTGGGTTTCTTCCTGGGCGGCCGAGGATCAAACTTGTGCTGCAGAGGCTGCGGACTGCCCCATAGTGCAGTGCTTAACCCCTTGCGCCACCAGGGATGCCAATGGTTAGCATTTTTTAGCACTAGTTTTTAATTAAGGTATGTACCTTTTTTTTAAGACCTAATATTACTGCACACTTTATAGACTATGGTATAGTAAACATAGCTTGTGTATGCATTGGAAAACAAAAACTTCCTTGTGATTCACTTAATTGCACTATTCACTTTATTGTTGTGTTCTGGAACCAAATCCACCATATCTGTGAGGTGCACCTGTACTCTGCTGGGCCATTGTAGCATAGAAGCAATTATAGACACTGTATATGTTAATGAACAAGGATATGTGCCTGTAAATATGGGCAGTAGGCTGAGTTTGGCCCCTGGAGTATAGTTTGCCAGTCCTCTTCTTTTCTTCCTTCTTTCCTTCCCTCTCTCTTTCTGTCTCACTATCTCCTTCCTCAATTCCCTTTCTCCTTTCTTTTCTTTCCTTTTTTTATTTTGTCAACTTTTGAATTTTTTTAACTCTATGTTAGCCAGCTTATATTCTTTCTAGGTAGGTAGGTAGATAAGCAGGTAGATGCAGACAGCAAATATATTGAGAAAAGCTAGTATAAAACTGAGACAGACTGTCCCACAGAGCTTAAATTGTTTACTATCTGAAATAGTTCCTCATGAAATAAAAGATAAAAGTATTAAGTATCCTTTCTTATTTTTTCTTTCCTACAAATGTGAGAAGGCTTCCTATGGATTAATTTATTCATCAATTTTATTGATCACGTCTCTGTCTAGTAGGCAATGTTCTAGGCTCTGGTGAGTTAGACTCAAATGCCTACCATGATGTGCTTTACATGTCCATCTTTGACTAAAATGTTTATATAGACTGTTAAGTGTAGAGCCCTGGAGCACATGATCAAGACTGTTTTGAAGCATTATTTGACATTTACAACTGTAAATCCACCAAACTTCATTCTTTTCTAGTCTTCATTTTTCTATCTTGTCCACAATATATTAAGGAATTTTCTGACATTTCATGCTAAAATAAAATTGTGTTTAGTATTTGTCTTACTTTTTTGTGCAGTAACCATTTCCCAAAAGGATGCTAGGTTATTCTGGAGTGATCTTGTCTTATTCCTTGGGAACCCATACTGGCACCCAATAATTGCCCACATGTTTAAGGACAATTAAAAAAATACATTCTTTTGGAGAATTATGGGTGTTTTAGTGGCATGTATAGTGTGGTAACATAGCTATAAAAGAGTGAACTTACTCCCCTAAGTCTTATACAGTGAAACCAGGGTTATCTCGATTTAAAAAATATATATTCTAGAATTTTTCAGGAATCATTCATTGATAAGCTCACTGTTCTGTAACTTTCAAGATATACCTTTCGCCCTCCTTTTTTTTTTAAATACCAACCATCTTTGTCTGCCGCAGTTTCCTGGCAGCTCATTCTACTTTCCTGGTGTATCAGATTAGATGTGATCTGCCTCTGCTTTGTGTACTCTGTTTGCTGACTCTGGACCTAGAGAGTGATAATCCCTTAGAGTTAGCTAAGGACTGCCTTAGCTCAGGGCTTTCCTCTCCTTCCCAAACCTTTAGCTCCTCCTTAACCATCGTTTTCTTAAAAAAAAAAAAAAGATTTATTTTATTTATTTATGCACACAAGAGCTGGCGTATATGCCAGAGGTGTGGTGGGGAAGTGTGGAGAGGATTCACCAGCCTCAGAGTGGGGAGCAAAACAGGCAGATCCACTGTAATACACTGCTGAGGGGAGCAGCTGGTGAGACAGGAGAGGGTTAGCTCTGTGCCATGTGGGTTAAACTCTCCCTGGGTGGGGATTGAACTTGTGCTGCAGTGGCTGCGGAAAGCTTCATAGTTCTGAGACTTAACCCCTTGTGCCACCAGGGAGGCTTTTCATAGTTTTCTTTCCTTTTTCCATTTAAAGAGTCTTTCTTTCATGCATTCAACCAGTATTTGTTGATTGCCTAGTCTGCAAAGCACTATACCCAGTTATTGGTCATTCTCACAGAGAACCCAGCTCTACGGTTCTTTTTATTTGGGTCAGATAACTTTTTTACAGGAAGTTACCTGACATGAGGGGATGTGGGGGGGAGGGGGATAAACCCCTTGACAGAATGTGTCCAGGTAAATTCATAGAAAAGTCACAAGCTCAGGAAAGTTAGACAACCTTCACTGTTGGAGCAGAGTCGGTGCCAAAGTCTATCAAGTTCACTACCTGTCTAATAAATTTTCTGTGGGCCTCAGCCTGTGCTCAGTACAGAAGAGAGGTGGTGAGTTGTATTTTATGACCTTGACAAGACCTCCTTAAATCCTGGTAATTTATCCCTTGTCCACCTTATCAGTATTATTGTGAAGATCAAGAGATAAAATATGTCATGTGTGAATGGTCAAGTGTTCTACAGTTGTAATAGCTTATTAGTTTCATTTATTTATAGTTCAGCATGCATTTACTGAGTGTCTGGATCTCTGCCAGATTCTGGGAATATAAAAATGAATATACATGGTCAAGCCCCTCAACAAGTGCTCCCAGTCAAGTAAAAAAACCTATGAACGGGCCTCCTTGGTGCCTCAAGGGGTTAAAATGCAACCTATGAAACTGACCACGGCCACTGCAGCATGAGTTCTACACCCGGCCTGGGAGCTACCCACATGGTGCAGCAGACCTCTCCTAACTGGCCCACTGCTCCCCTCAGCAGTGTATTTCAGTCAGTCTACCTGTTCTGCTCCCCACTCTGTCTCTGGTTAATCCTCTCACCCCCCACACCTCTTGTATGCATAAATAAATAAATCTTTAAAAAAAAAAAAAAAAACTATGAACAGGCACCACAGTGCAAAGGGATAAATGCAAAGGCAGATATGCAGAAGATACAGGCAACACTGGTATATAGTTAGTGATGAGTGCACCTGAGGGCAGGCTGCTGTTGGGGAAGTGTCAAAGGCTAAGTGATTTAGAATCGGACCTTAAGATGGTTCTGAGTTGCCAGGCAGATTTATAGGGATGGCCCTTCCAGCAGAAGACCAACACACAGAGAGACAGGGGACGGCAGGTGATAGCAGTTAGAATCATCTGCCAAAGTTTTGAGGAGAATAACAAGAAGTAAGACCAGAGAGGGAAGCAGGGTTCCATTGGGAAGGACCTTGCAGTGCAATTCTAGGTGCTCATACCAGTTTCTCAGAGCAATTAAGCGGGGACTGTTCAGTTTCCCTTTGCATTTTTTTGTCTTTTTTTAAATTAATTTTTTTACTTCTATCTTTTACATTATTGAATATTCTCCATAAAATTCCCACCACCAATTCACCTGTGAACCATCACCATAGTACATTTGCATTTTAGATGAACCATTGTGATGCGGTGGGGGATTTATTGGAGGGGAGGGATTAGCCTTGGTTCTTGACCTTTGGAGGATAAACTGCATGAGAGAAAAGCTCTACTCCACTACCCCAAAATGTACTTAAAATTTCCGGGGTTTCCATCTTTGGGAAATGGAAAATATTAAATGTTAGAAAAATATTCAGAGGAGATTGAGTACTTGGTGGAATGTAGGGCTTGGTAGAAAGGGAAGTAAGTGCCCTGGGTGCCCTTGAATTTGGTTGTGTGTGGGTCTGGAGTTCAGAAGAGAATTCTGGCAGGAGATAGGGCTTTAGGAGTCACCAGGATTTGTTTGGCAGTTCAAACAGTAGTTGTGCCGGCTTAAGGAATTAAGCTTGGCACAATGGATGAGCCTGCCCAAGGAAAGGAATTAATGTGAGAGGGCATGAAGACAAGTTCCTCATCAGAGTACCAACATTTAAAATCTAAATAGGAAAGCAAATCCAGGCAAGATAACCAAAGTATCAGATTTGCTGCTTGGTTATTTCTGAGAGGCTCTGTATCTGTTCTACCTGCTCAGAAAGGCACATCTAACAGAAGGAAGAAATATCTGGGCTCTTCTGGCTGAGTCTTTTTCATCAGTTACCCATTCCCAGTGATACCCTTCTGTTTTAAGGAGCAGTGTGGCCATTGCTTCTTAACAAGAAGCCTGCTCAGCTGGCTACATTATGGTGTCTTCCACTCTTTCAAGGTTGGTGTATTCTGGGAACGGCTGGCCTGCTGGTGCAGGTGACATAGACATGCTTGGTGTTGAAACCTTGTAGGCCTGACTGTTCTGTCCATTCTCTACAACTCTGAGAGTGGTATCTTCAGTTGCACAATAGTGTCCAGGAGAAAAGTCAGGCTTCAGTGCCAGGAGGTCATGATTGAACTTACTAGTGATCTTAAACCAGTGCTGTAAAATCTTTGAATGTCAGTTTCTCATCTGTAACATGGTAATAATAAGATAATCTAGTCATGTATTGTATGTAAGCACAGTGACATCTGATGAAGAATTTTTTTATGGAGCTGGATTTTGACCCAGAGTAAAGCAGTAAACCTGAGCAGCTCACCACTCAAGGGGCAGTGGCAGAAGCTAGATGTCTGCCCTTCAAGGTTGGATTGGGTAAAAGGTTAGCAGCTCCAAAGTCTCTATTAGCCATGTGATTTCCAAGATTCTAAAAACTCTAGTCTCACCATCAGAGCAAGTAATGTACTTAGGAGAAATGGGGGTCGGGCTGGGCTTTGGAAAGTGAAAAGGAGAAGAGAAAAATATTCTAAGCAGGGAACTTAGCTTGAGCAAAGGCACACAGAGGGCAACAGGAATATCATGGCCACTCCTCTACCAACTCATTCCCTCATTTGGCCACATTCCATTCCGTGCCTTGGGCCCCATCCATGCTTGCTGCAGGAGCGTTCCACTTGTGGCTGGCTGATGGGTGATGGTCCCCAATCCTCAGGTGGAGAAGGCAGTAAATTAGTGGTAACGGTAAACAAGTTCGCCCAGCCTGGGATGCCGCTGGCTGCTTGTAAGTAACTGTTATAAACCTTGGGTGTCTGGGGCTGTCAGAAATGCAAGCGAGCACTCTGAACGCCTCTCATATGTACAATTAAAACAATAAAACACGGCAGAAACGTAGCCAGAGCAGACTATAAATCAGCTTCTCTTCTCAGCTCCAAGTGGCAGCCGAATAAAGATAAGTTGTACAGAAGCTGGATTGGCATAGGGCCCTCTTGGGGATAGAGGGTCTGGCTTGCCAGGCTGAACCTGCCACAGTCAACTCCACCAGCTTGGGTGGCCCCCTTCCCACAGCTCCAGAGGCTGCAATTCCTGGCCCGCTCCAGCTGACCTCCCCATCTCTGTGTCTTCAGATGGGGGACAGGACGGTGAAAGCTGGAGCATCACAAATCAGTGGACAAGTACCCTGGAGTTCAGGACATGTCTAGGATTTCCCACTGGTGGTAATGGAACTGCTCTCTATTTATTTCTTCCCCTCCCCAGGACATGCCAAGGAGTAGTCTTGTCCTACCTTGTCTGTTACCCATCCAGCACCCAGCCCTATCCAAGCATAACAGAGATAATGTATGCTCTAGCAGAGCACAGACTCACCTGAGTTATAAGATTCACAGGGATGTAAGAATCACCCAGAGAGCTTATTAAAACACAGATTCCCATGTGCCACTCCCCCACCCCCACCCGCCCTGAGATTCTATATCAGTGTGTCTGGGGTAGGACCTGAGATTTTCCATTTTAGGTCCTCACTCTTTGAGTAGCGTGATCTAGACTAGAGGCTTTAGTTGTGCCTGCCCTGCTTAAAAAAAACTGAACCTTTTCCTTCCTAAAAGGACCTTATTTTGCCACTTTAAGCTTCACTCCTTGTGTGTTTAAGTCATGGTACTATGAGAGTACAGAACCCTTAATGCCTAGGGCAATTTTCTGTGTATCTCAGAGGCTCTGTCTAAGGTTATAGGGAGAGTTAGTGTTCTTTCCTAGCTAAACCCTTGAACGTAGGAGGTATCCCATTAATGTAAATTTCTGGTTTTACATCCTCATCATCCTCATCACACTATTATGGATTTTCATTCAGTCTTTTTTTTTTTTTTTTTTTTTTTAAAGATTTATTTATTTATATAAGCACTGGGTACAGTCAGAAGCGCGGGAGGGTGAGAGAATTCACCAGAGCCAGAGCGGGGAGCAGAGCAGGCAGAAGGACCGAAGTACACTGCTGAGGGGAGCAGCGGGTGGCAGGAGAGGTCTATACACCATATGGGACCCTCCTCCGGTGGCCAGGGAGCAGCCGGGGATCGAACCAGCGCTGCAGAGGCTGGGGGCAGCTTCACAACCCAGCGCTCAACCTCTGCGCCACCGGGGAGGCCCTTCATTCAGTCCTTGACACAATCTTCCAAATGCTTTTCAGTGGTAGCACACTGGTATCTACAAAGAGCCAAAAATTATTTAGAATCTGAGGAAGGGGTTGGCCTTTATCTAACTGGGTAATCTCAGGCAATTCTCATTATCTCACTGAGGCTGCACTTTTTTTCCATCTGTAGGAAATATTATTTCCTTTATCAGGGGCCTATGATAAATATCGAATTGAAGTACTTAAATTGAAGAAAATACAAGTTGTTGTGCAAATACAAGGTACTAGGAACAACAATAATTAATAATATAAAGACTAAAGACATGCCAGGTCAATATTTGATGAGGGTCCGGTCAGAGGTACTGATGACAAGGGTGATCGTAGTTCAGAGAAGCAGCTCTCTGACTGAAGCAGTCAAGGAAATAAATGGTATTTGCACCTTGAAATATGCAAAGGCTTTATGGAAGGCCAGTAAATGTGTGTGCTTGGGTGTGAGCAGAGAAATGGATGTGCTATGTCCAAAACACTCGGAGGTGGGAAAGAGAAAATATAAATTTCAGGCTGACAAGTGAACTTGTTAGGTTGAAGCATCCCACACAACAGATTCATTTCAGAGAGTAACGAGCGATAAAGATGCAGCGTTAGTAGACAGTGGCCCAATCAAGACACTTGGACTTTATCCTTTAGACAGAGGAACCTTGCAGGTCCTAGAGGAGAAGGCTCTGTGGGAACTGTGCCTCTTCCAGATGAAGAGGCCAGGGAGGCAATCATGAGGATGATGATAAGCTGCAGCAAGTAACATGTATTGATACCATGTGCTCATGGCAGCTCCATGCTCTAGACTCTGAAGGAAACTGAGGCAGAGAGATGATGCCAAATGCCAGCAGAAGTGTCTCCAACTTTTATAGAGAGCCCAACAAATATGTCAGCCTATGTGTACCCAAAACTTAGCTCAGAACCTCTGTTTTGTCCACAGTCTTGGAAGGCTTGGCAATCTGCCACACCAAAAGCTCTTTGGGCAAGTTATTAATTTTTAATAGCATCCCTGTCTCTTCCTCACCTTGTCAGAGCCTTGTCAAATCTCCAGGGTCAGTGGTTCTACGTGTCATTTCTCAGCAGTGCCAGCCACTCTAGTCACCAAGATGGGCAGTGTACTGTCAATCCATCAGGCCTTTTAGTCAACTTCAAGATTAAGTGTATCAGGCAGTTAGGTTAATTGTTTCTATCCTCTTATGCCTGCAAACTTATCTCGCTATATATATGTTTGACTAGGGGAAGGAGATAGACTAGTTGACATGTTTTATTAAAAAGAATAAATTCGATGCATTTATGAAAATAAGAAAAAGTGGGATGGAGTGGCAAAGACCTAGTCTTGTGATTTTTAACTGATTTACATATTTTGTGTATAAATATTTTTTCATCAAAAGTTCCAAGTCAGGGATGGGTCCCACACACCATACAAAATATATTAGAGACATTTATATGGATAGCAGGAAGGGAGACAGAGGGCTGAAATTTTCCAGGCACCCAGTGATTGATGGGGGCTGAGGCTCCCCCTGACGCTTTATTGAGTTTCCGATGATTATCTCTCGCTGAGACATTTTTTACAGATGACGGTCGAGCTGTCACAATGGACCATGGGGGAAAAAAAACCAACAATAATAACACTTTAATCTTTTTACTGCACTGCTCCCTAGTATCTCAGATTCATCTTCCCTGACGCACGCAGTTCATTATTCTGCCCCTCCCTGGATTGGAAATAAAGGAAAATAAATATATATGTAGACACACTTACCCACATACATACACACACACAGAGTGTATGAAAGAGACCACCTCAGAACCAGAGCGGGGCAGAATTTATTGTTCTTTTTGCAAGTGTTGAGGTTTATTAGTAGTGATACTGGGTTGGCTTGGAATTGGCTATTAATTACAGCATTTTGTATTTGTTTTTTATTGTGAGTTTTTAACATCTTGAAGAAAAGGCAGAGGAGAGCAAGCAGGTAGAGAGATGGGGGAGCACAGAGGGACCAAGTTTGGCCAGCCAGGTGGCAGTGTGGCTGAGAGGCAAGGAAGGTGGCCCCTTCCTCTTGTTGCCAGACCTGCCAGAGGATCCCAGGTGCTTAAAGAATACTGCTTTGGGCCTTCCCTGGTGGCGCAAGGGGTTGAGACACAACGTATGAAGCTATCCGCAGCCTCTGTAGCACGAGTTCTATCCCCAGCCGGCCAGGGAGCAACCCACATGGCGCAGCAGACCTCTCCTGACTCACCCGCTATTCCCCTCAGCAGTGTACTTTGGTCATTCTGCCTGTTCTGTTCCCCACTCTGTCTCTGGTGAGTCCTCTCATGCCTCTGGCCTGTACCCCAGCTCTTGTATGCATAAATAAATAAATCTTTAAAAAAAAAAAAAAGAATACTGCTTTGGCTGGGATGGGAGGAGCAGAGAAAAAGGGGTGGGTATGGGGGGAGCAGAGTAATATACGGGATGAATCAAAGGGAATTTAAATGCCTATGAGCATATTACTACTCTGAGAGTTAGAGCTGATGGGAAGTATAGGAAATGCAAATGGAGTGTTGATGGGTCTGTAGGTTATGGTAACAGATTCTTAAAAGTTTGCCCCATTCTTTGAATGTGATGGTGTGGAGGTGAGACACGGACTATGGCAGTTTCCACCTGGGCATGTGCTCAAAGGAGGGGTTCTGAGCCAGAAAGGATGCCACACTGCCTGCCTAGGGCCACAGGCAGGGTTGACAACCTGTCTTCTTAAAGTTTCAGGCAAAATGTCTGGCTTTCCTCCTTCCCTTTCACAATGCTAAGAGAAGGTGGTTTGAGGGTTCTTATGGAAAGGCTTCCAATGATGTGTCTCTCATGGAGTAAATGCTGACCCAGTCCTCTCTAAAACGCCTAGAGTGTGTAAGTTCCCTGCTATGGTAATGTAAGGTAATCATGAGGGGACCAGGCTCCTGTTCTTAAGGAGAAACCTTCCAGTTCATGAGCAGAGTTCATGGTATCTGTGAGAACCTCCAGCCATAGGCCAGGCAGAGGGTCACAAGTACCAGATTTTTATGAAGCATAGAGATTACACAAACACAGTGACTGTCCTCAGGAACTGTTTCCTGCTTGGGAAGACAAACCTAACATCTGTTCACTAAAGAAGTATTTACTGAGCACCTGCCATGTTCAAGAGTATGCACATGAAGCCGTCTGAAAGCGCAAGAGACTGTGAAGAAAATACTAACTCAGTTGGAGTCTAGACGTTACTAGAACACACAGAGGAGAGGGAGATCAGTGAAAAGCAGGCTGCTTGAGTTATTAAGGATGGGTAAAATGTAGATAAATAAAAAGGAGTGGTGAAATCGTTTAATAGTGAAGCCACATAAGGAAAAGAGCATACAAGCCTTGGAGGTAAACAAACCAGCTTGGTCATGGACTATGAATATGACCTGAAATAAGTTATATAACCTCTCTGTATCCCAGCTTCTTCATTTATAAAAATTACTACTACTAATGATAATGATGACTATGATATTGATAATGATAATAATAGCCTACTATGGTTCTTTTTTTTTTTTTTTTTAAATAGAGGCATGTTTTATTTATTTATTTATTTGTTTGTTTGTTTATACATGCACTGGGTACAGTCAGAAGCGCGGGAGGGTGAGAGAATTCACCAGAGCCAGAGCGGGGAGCAGAGCAGGCAGAAGGACCGAAGTACACTGCTGAGGGGAGCAGCGGGCGGCAGGAGAGGTCTGCGCGCCATGTGGGACCCTCCTCTGGTGGCCGGGGAGCAGCCGGGGATCGAACCTGCGCCGCAGAGGCCGCGGGCAGCTTCGCAACCCAGCGCTCAACTGCTGCGCCACCGGGGAGGCCCGGTTCTTATGAGGAAAGGATTTGGAAAGTTCCCAGTACAGGGTAAGTGCTCAATAAATGGAGGTCACTGTTTTCCTATTACTTCAAGAGTTATATACTTAGTTATCTTGAATGTTGGAGAAAGAGTCCTGCAACATTAGCCTCCAGGACTCATCTGTGACTTTCCACTGGGTATGTAATAAATGCCTTGCAATGAACCTACATGCTCTGCTGTGTTTGTGGTAGAGGCCATCCTGGCCAGAGAGGTAGAGTGACATCCGGAAGAAGAAAGGGCACAGTAGGACATTTATTGCCATTTTTTTTTAATCTTTATTTTTTTAAAGATTTATCTATCCATTTATACAAGCACTGGGTACAGTCAGAAGCGCAGAGGGTGAGAGAATTCATCAGAGCCAGAGCGGAGAGCAGAACAGGCAGACTGACGAAGTACACTGCTGAGGGGAGCAGCGGGCAAGACAGAAAAGGTCTGCGCGCCATGTGGGACCCTCGCCAGAGGCCAGGGATTGAACCGGCACTGCAGAGGCTACGGGCAGCTTCGCAGCCCTGTGCTCAACTGCTGCACCACCAGGGGAGGCCCTATTGCCATTTATTGAGTCTTTATTACATGCCAAGTAATGTGTTCAACTGCTTAACATGCATTTTTTAAATATAACTTTCTCATTGGGATTTAATTCACATTCTTTACAATTCATTTAATGTGACTGAGTTAATGCTTTATAGTCATAAGAACTGTGCAACTATTACCATAATTTTGGAATGTTTTCCTTACCCCATAAAGAAACCCCATGACCAGTCATTCTCCATTTCCCCTCAACTCCCCCTATCTAGACCTAGACTACCACTAATCCACTTTCTGTCTCCATAAATTTTTTTACTTTGCACATTTTTTTTAAAGATTTATTTATTTATGCATGCAAGAACCGGGGTACAGGCCAGCAGTATGGGGTTGAGAAGATTCACCAGAGACAGAGTGGGGAACAGAACAGGCATATCTACTGAAATACACAGCTGAGGGGAGCAGCGGGCGAATCAGGAGAGGTCTGCTGTGCCATGTGGGTATCTCCCTGGCCAGGCATTGAAGTCATGCTGCAGTGGCTGTGGACAGCTTCATCGTTTGCATCTTAACCCCTTGTGCCACCAGGGAGGCCCTGCACATTTTATATAAATGAAATCATACAATATGTGGTGTTTTGTGACTGATTTCTTAAACTTAGCATAATGTTTCTCTATAGTAAAGCAGGTATCCGTACTTCATTCCTTTTTATGACTGAATAATATTCCATTAATGGATATACCACATTTTATTTATCCATTTATCAATTGAGGGACATTAGGGTTTCTACTCTTTATTATTATGAATAATGCTGCTGTGGATATTTGTGTATAAATTTTTGTGTGGACATAATTTTTTCCATTTTCTTGGGTTTAAACCTGGGAGTAGAATTGTAGAGTCAGTGATAACTCTGTTTAGCCTTTTGAGGAACTGCCAGCCTGTTTTCCAAAAAGGCTGCGTTGTTTTACATCCCCAGTAGCCATGTGAGAGATCCAGTTTCTGCACATTCTCACTAGCTCGCTATTGCCTGTCTTTTTTACTTTAGCCGTCCTAGTGGATGTGAAGTGGAATCTCATTATGGTTTTGATTTGCATTTCCCTGATAACGAATGATGTTAAGCATCTTTTCAAATGCTTTTTGGCCATTTGTATATTTTCTTTGGAAAAATAACTCCTTAGATCCTTTATCCATTTTTTTATTGAGTTTGCATTGAATCTTGTGAGGTAGCTGATATTATTTATTTTACAGGTGGAGAAACAGATTCTCAGAGAAGTTAAATATTTTGGTCAAAGTCATGCAATGAGTTTGCTACCCAGTCTGACTGACTCCAACCTCTGTGTTCTTCCTAAATCCACAGTGCTGCCCAGAGAAGATTCATGGCAGGATCACCAGGCGCCTCACACCAGCACCTAGGGAGGCAGGAAGGGAGAAATTAACTGGGCCCAGGTAGGAGTTGCTTCTGAATGTCAGGCAGGAATGGGGATATATTCCAGATTTCAGGAGAGGGGAGGACATGTTAATTTGAAAATTGCCTCTTCTTAGGTGCCAGTCTCTTCCTGGCCCCTCACTATACCACTTCATTTCTTATTTTTCATAGCAATCCAATTAGTAAATATTAATATCCCAATGCCCAATGTGATATTTGGGAATGAAGTGATTTTCCAGAGACAGCAGGATTAGAATCCAGGTCTCTCCTCAAAATTCAGAATTCCTCCCTTTCAGAGATATATTTTAAAAGAAAGATTTTTTAATATTACAAATTCCTGAAGGCCAGGCTTCTTCTCTACCCCAGTGACCCAGCCCATGAGAAGAAATTAGTTTGATGGTTGAGCAGGGAAACAGACTAGAGTGTAGTGTGTAGAAGGACCTAACTACAACTGGGATTTTAGCATGGAGAAGAGGAGGTGTGAGTGAGGTATTACAGTTCTCATTCCAAGACTTAATGCCCCAGGGCTTTGTTCTAACTTTATGAACATGAACTTGAGAAGATTCCGGTGCCCAGACATCCTGGACTCCCTTGGAGCAGAGCCAGCAGGTGGAGATCTTTCTTGTGTTCTTCACAAGAACATAGAGAGGGAAAGACCCCAGAAAGCAGCTAGTCTAGTGCTTTGAAGAGTTAGAAGCATTGAGGACCAACACAACAGATTTTTTTTAAACTATACATTCCCAGGCCCTGCTTAGTAAATCTAAAATGCTGAAGTTGGGGCCCCAAAATCAATGTTTTTTACAAGTTATCTAGTTGATTCTTTCTGTTCACACTAAAAGCTGAGAACTACGATGTAGGGAAAACTCTACTTTAAAAATAGGAAATCAGGGTCTCCCTAGTGGCGCAAGTGGTTAAGATGCAACCTATGAAGCTATCCACAGCCACTGCTGCACAAGTTCAATCCCCGGCCAGGGAGCCACCCACCTGATGCATCAGACCTCTCCTGACTCATCCACTGCTCCCCTCAGCAGTGTATTTCAGTCAATCTGCTGCCTGTTCTGCTCTTCACTCTGTCTCTGATGAATCCTCCTCTCACCCCACGCCTCTGGCATATACCCCCATTCTTTTTTTTTTTTTTAAAGATTTATTTATTTATACAAGCACTGGGTACAGTCAGAAGCACGGGAGGGTGAGAGAATTCACCAGAGCCCTAGCAGGGAACAGAACAGGCAGACTGATGAAACACACTGCTGAGGGGAGCAGCGGGCGCTGCAGGGGAGATCTGCGCGCCATGTGGGACACTACCCAGCGGCCAGAGATCTAACCGTTGCTGCAGAGGCTGCGGGCAGCTTCACAGCCCTGCACTCAACCGCTGCACCACCAGGGGAGGCCCTATACCCCAGTTCTTGTATGCATAAATCAATAAATCTTTAAAAAAAAATAGGGAATCTGGGGGCAGAGAGATTGAAACACACATCAAGTGAGTGAAGAGCCACTTTTGAATCCCGTTCTGTAGTGTACTGGTCTGTTCTTGCTCTTCCCCCTACTGCTTTATTCATTAACAAAACCCACTGCCCGCCCGTTACTTTCAGGATAATGCCTCTGCCTGCCTGGGCAACCTCATCTCCATGCATTCCTCTACCCACCTTCACTCAGCATTCCAGGATCATAGAGGGCATCTTGGTCTCCTGAGTGAACAAGTTTCTACCTTCCGGTCTTTACAAATGCCACTTTCTCTCCTGGAATGTCCTTTCTCTCTACCTGGCAAGATTCCCCTCACTCCCAGGACTGTCCTTCTGGGAGATTCCTCCCCAAGCTACATGCCACATGGCTTATGTTTGCTGTAACCAGACTCTGTGTTTCTCTTACTGTGCCGAGGTGCCCAGGGGTGGGGTTGCTCATAGGCCAGTAATGGTGAGGGCTCATGTGTGCTCACTGCTGAAGCTGCATGAAGTACATACAGGAAGTACAATATAGGAAGTCATCAACTAGTTACTGGCATCCATGAGGGTCTAGGGTCTAATTAGGGAATAAGAACAGAAGGGAAATTTTAACACAAGAAAGTAATATAAGAGGTGTTGTAAGACAATAACTGGATTTAGGTACCTATAATCAATGTGTGGCATTCTTGGAAGAGAAGGCCTGGAATTTGTCTTTAAAGGACAGGTGGGATTTGAGAGGAAGGAAGGTCATCCAGGCTGTGGATGGAAATGAAGGGCCTTGCTCTATCCAGGGATGCTCTCATGATGACCTAGCAGAGGACTCTCGCTCTTGTCCCCACGCCCAACTGAAGATAAAGGAAAAGCCTGCAGTGCCCACAGCAGCTAAGGAGGCACCCTGCCCATGCTGGGCGGTAGGAAGCTGTCTTTCAGGTTTCAGTGAGGATTTAATGAGATAGTAGATATAAAACACCTGGGGCAAGGCAACTGACAACCCAGAGGCTTCTTCCTGGAGCCTCTGGATAAGAACTTAGCTCAGTCCCTGAGCATCCAGCAAGGTCATCAGAGCACAGATTGTATGAGGTTTGTGCCTCTGGGCACTGGCAGAGGCTGCCGGGTGGAGGGTGTAGCGTCTAATGCTAGCCACCACTAACTGACAGTGCGAGTTGGCTGGAACACCTAACTTCACTGCTTCTGTCACCTTGTCTGTTCAGTTAGAGACCTTCCTGTCCTAGGTTGTTGTGAGGATGAGAAAGCCCTCGCGTTGAAGTGTTCTTTGAACTACAAGTGCTGCACTAAACTAAGGGACTATTTTGGTGTTTGTCATATTAATCATAGCTATTCACTCATGAGACATGCTCCTGTCTTTAAAGTCAAGGGCAGGCCTCCCCAGTGGCGCAGCAGTTGAGCACTGGGTTGCGAAGCTGCCCGCAGCCTCTGCAGTGCCGGTTCGGTCCCCAGCCACGGGGCGAGGGTCCCACATGGTGCGCAGACCTCTCCTGCCGCCCACTGCTCCCCTCAGCAGTGTACTTCGGTCCTTCTGCCTGTTCTGCTCTCTGCTCTGGCTCTGGTGAATTCTCTCACCCTCCCGTGCTTCTGACTGTACCCAGTGCTTGTATAAATAAATAAATAAATCTTAAATAAATAAATAAATAAATGAAATAAAGTCAAGGGCACCAGTGATACTCCACAGCATGAGATGACATGAGCTCCTGGGAGTGGTGGGTAGAGTCTAGGCCTGTAGGAGAGGCTCTCCTAGCTCAGCTTGCTTCTCCCCTCCACAGGGCAATAGTAAGTAAAGCTTTTGTTGTCTGAAGACCAGCTGTCTTGTCTCACATACTTTTTTTCAAAATCTCCCCCGATAGCCATATGAGGGACAGGAGGCTTGGCTGATTCATCTCTTTGTCCCCAGTGCCTAATTCCAGGGAGAAGGCAGCATTAGGAAATTTTTGTGGTAATGTTTTTAAAACCCAATTATCAGATTTGATTCTCAAAATACCTAAATATTTTGATATTTTTGAAATTATTGCTTATCATACCCATTTTACAGAAAGAAGAATCCACTAAATGCTAGAGCTGAGATTCAGGGCTATATGACTTCTTTATCTAAAATCACTGTTTCTCATTGTGGGAGACAGTGTGGTTTTTGTTTTGTTTTTGCTACTTCCGCAGTGCTGGAGAGTGACCAGGCCTACAGGTACGGCTCAAGGGACTATTTTGCCCTACACTGACCCCTTGGTACTCCTGAGGCCAGGAGTCCTGCAGAGTATATGTCAGGCACATACCTGCCTCAGCTCCCAGACCGACACTGGCCGCAGCATGCAGGCTTACACTTTGCAACTTCAGAAGCCAGAGGTGCTGCTGATGGGCATGGTGTGATATATACTTTTATCAAGACATGAAGTTGTACCCCTGAAACTTATATAAATGGTAAAACAGTGGAATCTCTATTTAAAAATACAGGAAGACAGAGTTGGGAGCAGAAGGATGACAAAGTGATGCTTTGTCTCTCTCTGTGGTCAGGGGGCACTGAAGAGACAGGAGTGACTGCGAGAGGGAACAGGAGCCTGTGCTGGAGACAGGCTGGCAGGTGTCTCTGGTGGGAAGGCCATGGTTCACTGGTTGAGGACAAGGTATAAATATGGGGCCTCAAAAGCTAGTGAGCCAGTGTAGGGTAAGGTAAAAAAGTGTAAGTCTTTTCTGTCTTCCCGCCTTTAGGTCCTGAATGCGTGCCTGATGGCGGGCACCTGGAGGAGGGTGTGGGCATGCATAAGTGGGTACACCTGAGCTAAGACTGGGCTTATAAGGGTGGTGTCATGGGGACGCCAGCAGAAGAGCAGAGAAGCAGAGAGAACGCAAGAGAACACCGGAGAGCCCAGAAAGAGTTAAGACTTGCACCCTGCCTGCCGTGTGCCTGGTAAATCCCAATAAAAGCCTGAAAAGCCACTAAGGGCTTCAGGACTCTCTTCTCCTCCTTACCCCGTCTGCTCGGATCATAGAAAACCTGCACTATGCCCTTCCTGCCCTTACAGCCAGTCTTGGAGGAGTCACTACCTCTAAGTGTGTCTTTTCTCCCTCTCCCTTAGTGAGTGTGCGGGTAGACGGTGTTGCTTCCCCACCCCTGCTTTCCACCTTTTGCCACTTTTTGATAAAGAAGCCTGTAAGACCTAATGAATTGGGGCTTCAGTAGGATCCTCTGGGACACTGATACTGGGTGATGTGGGGAAGGCGCTCCCTGCGAAGAGCGTGAAATGGCCTTAGCTGAACTGGATGGGGACCACGCTCTAGTACTAACTGATAGTGGCATTTTTTAGCAGTTCACTTTCCTCAGCTATAAAATGGAGAGAGCAATCTTACACCTTGTAGGGTTATTCTGAAGTGAAGAAATGAAAATGCTTTATAAATGTTAATAGATTGCAAAGCACTACTCAGTTCCAGTGAATGATCTGTGGATACCAATACTGGTTAAGAAGGGTTAGGTGACAAGACACTGACAAACAAGAACCTGCTGAGTAACCAGAGTGCTTCTTGTTCAGAACTACATTCTTATGCTCAATGAGCCTTTCTGAGGGGGATAGTATATCCAAGATTCCACAAATGGAACCTTTGTTCACAGAGAGAATACACATTTGAAAGGATAAGACCAGATAGTCAGGATGATGACTGATGTTTACTGAGAGGTACTGAATGCCAGGCACTGCTCCGAGCCCCTTTACTCATCGCGTCTCCCTGCACTCTTATACTAGCTCATGAGAGGGCATCTCCATTTACAAATAAAGAAATGTGGCACAGGGAGATTAGGTAAGTTAGCCAAGATGACACCACCCATAAATTCAGAACTGGGATCCAGACACAGGTGGCCTGCCTCTGGAAATCACTCGTGGTACTCTGCTGCCTCCACTGACACTTGATGTCTGACATCATCATCATCATTCTCCCCAAACCACTGTACCATTTGGACATTATTCATATATCATGTATTATGTTTTTATTTGCTGACTCAGTCAGTATTTGTCAGGCATATTAATGGCCAGTCACCATGCAGGGCACTGCAATACAATGTGAAGAAGACGGTCACACCACCTATCCGCATTGAGCTTTTGGCCCAGTGACAAACATAGTCAAGTAAAAAGGTAATGACGGTAGAATGTAATGAATACTCTACTGGGGAGATGCCTAAGGTACTGGGGAGCTCTTGGGAGCTGAAATTACCTCAAACTTAGGAAGAATCACTGGAAAAAGTGACTTCTAATTAGAGGCCTAAAAATGAATTGGAGATAGCTGATTGAAGGTGTGGGGCCTGGGAAAATGTTCTAGGCAGTGGAATAGTATTTGCTAAAGCTCAGACAAAGCAGATGGTGAGAGATGAGACCTCAGAAGTGAGCAGGGGCCCTCCTCCTGAGCCTCTTTATTAGCTGCCACTGCTGGCGTTTGCCCCTGAACTAGATAGCCCCAACTGTGTTCCTCGAGACCAGTGCTTTTATTTGTTTTTTTATGAAGGTTTATTTTTTTTATGCATTTAAGAACTGGGGTGTAGATCAGTGTGTGGAGCATGAGAGGATTCACCAGAGACAGAGTGGGGAGCAGAACAGGCAGATCTACTGAAATACACTGCTGAGGGGAACAGCGGGCAAGACAGGAGAGGTCTGCTGCGCCATGTGGGTTGGCTCACTAGCCAGGGATCGAACTCATGCTGCTGTGGCTGCCAATAGCTTTATAATGCTGACTTTAACCCCTGCGCAACCAAAGAGGCCCCAAGTCCATCTGCTTTTCATGGTAAGCACCCAACGATAGTTCTATCCCTGCACTTGCAAAACAAGTTTTGCAATTTGTTCAGTGGTCTGATTCTTGCATTAGACTACTAACTTCTTAAAGTAGGGACTGTGTTTTATATCTCCAGCAGCCGCCACCATGCACTGGTACTCATTAGGTGTTGTTTGTTGAATGAATGATGTGTTTTCTCTGTAAAATGGATTACCCTTCCTGCTTTCTTGAGCCAACTATCACTTTTCCTCAGGTTCATCATTATATCCAGTAGTTAATGTTCTATGTGGCAATTGAGTGAAGCCCTTAGGGGCTCTTGAGGTGCTGAATTCTGTGAATTCCTTCTCCAGCTTTATATTGTGCTGTTCTTTTCCTTCCCTGCCTGGCCAGCACTCAATTGTAATCAGTCTGCTTGACTCAACAGCTTCCTCCCCAGCCTTGTTTCCTTTTCCTAACATGCAGTGGACTAGAAACAAGATCTCTCACCAAGATTTGATACCACTGTTTGCAACTAAGAGTTGATAGTAACCCACACATTAGATCCTAAAGCACTCACTTATGGGAAAAATGTCGGTGACTTTGCTCATGAGACTTGCGTATTAGCTACTCAGAGGCCTTCTTCCTGTTCTCCATGCTCCAGGAAAGGTCAGATCACTCTTGGTAGAGGGGACAGTAGGGCCCCTGTCTGGTGCAGAAGAGCTGGTTGACCACGGGTTCACTAATCCACGAGAAAGTGTTGTCTCTTCTCTAGTTATATGCTCCACCAACTTCATTCTGACAAAACATTTGAAAATATAGCACCTACTATATAAGGTAGACAAGAGAATTAACTAGATTGTGTGGCATGCCAGTAAGTTAAATCTGCTAGAATTAGACAGCCTTCTGCCTTTTGGAACTTTTAAATATGAAGATCAGTTTTGCAGAGGGAAAAACACAGATTCTCTTCTAAGATCACTTGAAAAAGAATGGTTTAGAAATTGGTGCTGTAGACTGCCTAGGTGAGGTTACTTCTGCACTGAATTATACCCATCCATTCCTTGTAGGCCCCATGCCATGGGCTAGGGGGAAGGAAATTGATTCCACCCCAAAGGAACTCAGCTCACGAGGGAATATAAAACAGATACTCTTATAATATCTGCATGAGGCAGGAAAGAACTACTACCTAAGCAGGATAGCTATTCTTTATTTATTTATTTTATATATATTTTACATCATTCTTTGTACAATGTATGCTTTCTCCTCTAAGGTGTAGTCCCCGTGAGATTCCCACCACCAATTCACCCATAACCCATTGCCATAGGCCCTTGTGCTCTTCCCTCTCCTGTTTTGATCCTTTTCCCTCCTCCCCTGCAGAGTGTCTCTGATTTATAGTTGCCTATTGATTTTAATTTTTAATTTATATGGTTACTTTTTCCCCCCAACCTCTTACTTGTTTCCTCAACATTCCTCCTATAACTGAAACCATCTGATATTTTTTTTTTCTTTCTGGCTTATTTCACTGAGCATAATCCCTTCCAGCTCCATCCATGTTGCTATGAATAGCATGAGTTTATCTTTTTGATTGCTGAGTAATATTCCATTGTGTATATATACCACATCATCTTGAACCAGTCATCTATTTTTGGGCATTTGGGTTGTTTCCATATGGAAAGCTATTGTTCTGTAGGGTCCCAGTTCCTAAGAGAGGACAGGTAAGTGGCGTAATCTTCCAACTTATTGTCCAAACTGGGACTGTTTGGGACAACAGGCAATATAAAGCAGGACCATCCTGGGTGAACAGAGTCACGTGTTGTCACCAACCCAGAGGATTCTGTAAAAGGTTCTTCTATATCAAACTGGAGAGAGTCAAATATATTATCACTAGATTGAGCCTGGGTGGTTTTAGGTCTTTGACCACATAATATGCTGGTCTTTTTACCTTCAAAAATATCATCATAAAAAAAAAAAAATCATCATAGTGCATTTATTTAGATTATAATTTAAAAGCAGATTATAAAATTGCAATATAGTAAATTCCAGTTTTGCAAGATATACATGTGTGTGTATGTCTATGTTTGCATATATACATATATACCAACATGCTAAATGCAGTTTCTCAAGTTACTGAGCTAGTGATCCCTTTTCTTGTTTACACTTTTCTGTAGTTTCAAAATTATTATGGCTTTCTAAATTTAAAAAGCTCTTTACAAAATAATATATAATACTCATTAGATTGTAAACATCTTCAGAACACAGAGATTTGGACTCTTCTGCTATGACCAGCCTCTGTCTCCTGCCCCATTCCCCCCTCTGTTAGCCCAACCTTCTCTCATCACCTGGATTATTCCTTTTCACCCTCAAAACTTTCATCCTCTGGGATTCTCTATTGGTGCCCAAATTGAGCTAAGTTCTCTGGCTTTCTATACCATCCTATTCCCCATCTAATATGGCATTTATCTCACTACTATAAACACGTTTATTAATCACACAAGCATGCTGCCGTTCTCATGAAGGGCAGCCATATCTAATTCACTTCTGTGAATTAGTACATAATAGGTGTGAATAAACTTTGTAAAATGAGCTGGCCCCTGTTTTACTTCCTCTTACCCAGCAAAGCTGGTCAAATATAGTAAGTGTTCTTAGGCATTTAGTAATTAAGTACAGAAACAAGTATATTAATATGCCAAGAGGAAAAAGGCAAGATTGGTGGTTCATGGCATTTGTTGCTAATGGAGGCATTTATGTTGCTTTCCTCTCCAGTCCTGGTCACCCGCGAGGATGACTTCAACAACCGGCTGAACAACCGTGCCAGCTTCAAGGGCTGCACGGCCCTGCACTACGCTGTCCTGGCCGATGACTACAGCACTGTCAAGGAGCTACTTGATGGAGGTGAGGATGTGGGTGAATGTGAGGGAGGGGTATACTGGCAGGGGCCAGTAAGAGAGTATTTGGCAACCTTTCTAATCTGGAAATGCCAGGCTTCCCCAGAGTCCTGTTACCCTCCTGGAGATGGAAAAGGTGGAAGCACAGAGGAGGCTGCCCTTCATGAAAATGACAGTGTATTTGTGTGATTTGCCCTTGTGTGACTGGAGAATATTCTTTGCCTACATGTGTCTGAGGCACCATTCTATCCTGCCTGTTTGCACATTCTCTGAGAGTTTTCTTGAGTGTTACTTTTCCCATGAGTGTCCTCTCTTCCCTCTATGACCTCCAGAGCAAGACTAGTAGAACAAGGAAGGGGTCCTTCAGATTCCTGTTAATTTCAGGCCTCAAAAACATCCTCCTTGGTCCCACCCCCACCCCAGTCTAAATTAGGACCCTCCCCTTACCCTGGGTATGGCGCCCTGTTCTTCCGCATCATTGCACTTGCCACATCTGAAAGTGTTTTTGGTGTTTTCAGTAGCATGCTCCCTAACTTAGCTCTGAATAATGAAGGCAGGAACCGTGGCTGATTCATCCCCAGCACAGGTAGCATAGTGCTCACACAGTAAGCATTCAGTAAATCTTTGTTGAACGATTGAATACCCTCCCTTTGGAGAACATGGATTTAATTGGCAGGAAGGACAAGTTGTGCTGGTCTGGTCCCATGCAAGTCTGGTACAGTTAGTTACCTAGCATCCTACCAGATGCTTCCCAAGCAGTCACTTTCCCTCCCACTTCACTGCATCCCACTCCAGCCTTTTCACGGGACAGGAAACATCTTGCCAGGATGTGTTTCCCAGGTCAGTTGACGAGGTCCTCCATGTCAAAGGCCAATAGAACCTACAAGTTGGACAGGTCCTCAGAGATCCTCTGTGTCACTCTGATTGCCTCCCTCTACTCCCAGAAGAATCCTTCCTAACAGCTGGCCATTTGGCGGTACCTTGGATTCTGTGGGGGGACCAAGGTGACCCTACATCTTCCCTGAAGTCCATTCCATTTTAGTTCTTCTCTGACTGTTTGTAATATCTTCTTTTAAATGAGCTGGGACTTTCTTCTTTGAAACTTCTGCCAACCGTCCTTTTCAGCCCCATCACTTTTTCAAGATCCAGTCTTCAAGGAGAGTTCTTTCAGTCCAAAAGCCTTTGCCCTTCCAGTCCAACACCCCTAGATCACCTTCTAACCCATGATCTTACATGATTGGGCTGGAGGGATTTCCAAGTAACCTTCAAATTCTGCCACCTTCCTTAAACCACAGCCATCCTGGCTTAGACTCAGGCCTGGGCTGTAGCCCCAGCCTGCAGGGAACCTGGCCCAGAGTAGCCAGCATGTCACTTGTTCTGGGGCATGCACACCATGAGGGGCAGGACTGTTTGTGGCTGTGGTGGCAGTGCAGAGGCTGACGAATGCTTTGGAGTGAACACACATCTCTTAGAACACAGAAAAGGTCCCTTAGCAGGAGGCTGCTCACTTCGTCCTTTGGAAAGCTCTCCATAAGACATTTGCAGCAAAGAACTGGAGCATTCACCATGGGGTTTCTCTCTGCTGTGTCTTAAAAATCAGTCAATACCTCAGCCATTGTCTGGTGGTTTACATTCCCTGCTGCCCCTCAACCCCAAAGAGACAGGGAAGTCACTCTAAAAATAGACCCTCTTCCCAGCCTTCCAGATCGAACACCTTTGAAATCAAGAGGCATGGGGCTTTTATGAAGCTCCCCCCATCTTTACCCCCCAGGCCAAGGGGCTGGCCCTTTGAGCTGTTTTGGAGGCATGGTTCCTGCCTGTTGACATGGAACAGATGCCCTTAGCCCCCAACCTTTACAGTTCACCCACCTGCCTTTTTACCCAGCATCCATTTACACCCCCTGCTCTGGTCTTCCAGCCTCAAGGGCCAAAACCATTAACCCACCATTTCTCCTTTCCTGACCTGAACAAGTGGCCGTCACTCAGGGCCCGCAGGCTGCCAACTTCTGACCTCCCTCCCGCCTCGACCTCATTTGGTTGCCTGTGTGTGACCAGCCAACCGAGAGACAGGATCCTGCTCCCTTGTCCGTGGGGCTGTTGCCAGTAGCATTTCCAAAGTCTTCTGCCCTCAGCTGACCTTCTTCAGAGGATTTTAGGGACAGCAGGAGGGGTCTGTCTTTCTGACCTACCAGTTTTCTTAACTTACATTTGCTACCAGTTTTGCTGCTGCGACTTCGAGGGAAGTGCTCTCTGTGAAATCCAAGCTGGCGTGGACACATGGGCCAACCAATGCTCACAAGGTCCACACAGAACCCTTGTCCTTGGAATTGCTTAGTCCACAGGGACTTGTGTCCCCAGATCTGAGAAAAAACTCAGGGGACAGCTGTTCTTGCTCCCTGGCCAGCTATACCTGTGGGAGAGCTGGGAGGTCCCCATAGCAGCATCAGTCTGACCATGTGGGGTGTTTTCTGGCCCGTTAGGAAGCAGCATGGAGTTAATAGAGAGCACACCTCAGGCTTCAGAGTGAGACCAGCCTGAGTTTGAATTCCAGATCTCCCACCTACTAACTGTATTGCCTTGGACACATTGCCTTAACTCTCTAAGCCTCTGTTTTCTATCCAGAAAATAGTACTTAGAAACTATCACAGGGATAATGTGAGGATTTGTGATGCTGTCCCTCAGTTTCCTGGAACTTGGTAGATGCTCTGTGGTTTGTAGTTCTCATTTCGACTATATAAAGAAATCAAAGTTTTGCCATGGCCACTGTAATCCCAACCCTCCCCATATGAAATCTACACTCCTATCTAACAGCTTAACTCTGTTTCTGCCTGCATCTCCTCCACTCTGCCTAAAACCCCATGTGTCCCCTCCTCATTTAGACCCTTCAAACTGTTCAAGGCTTCCCTCTCTGAGGAAGCTTCTCCTGGAGGCCTGGTCCACTCTGATAGCACCTCTACTAAGCTCTAACAGAGTTGGGCTGGGTGCTTAGCACAGAAAGGTCATTTCTTCATCTTCAGGGTGCCCCCTAACATTGCAAAAGGAACAAAGGCTTAGGAATCAGATAGACCTGGGTTTAAAATCTCAGCTCTGTGATATGACTCTGGGCAAGTCTGTTGCCATCTCTGAGACCAGGGACCACAGAGCATCCTGAGATAGATCAGGCAAACTGTCCCTGACCCTGAGAGAGTCTCAACTGATGAAGGAGAAAGATGTGGAAACAGGTGGTGACAGCAAGGTGGGTGCTCTGGCAGGAGACTGGATAAGGGGCTCTGGGGACCTAGAGGAGGAAATACCTGCTTCTGCCTGATGAGCAGGGAGGTAGAGTCAGCCACAGAATGCCTCCCAGAGGAGGGGCACTTAAGCCTGTCAGGAAGGCTAGTAGGAGTTTACCAGATGGATTTCTGCAGAGGGAATCTGAATGAACTAGTGTCCATTTTCTACACCGGACCTCTATAAAAGCGTGGGCGCACAGGCCCCTGTGGTTTAATCTCTGAAGATGCAGCTTCAGTCTCTCTTGATGGCTTATGAGCAGGTGGGTTCTGCTTCAGCCCTTGACTAACAAGTACAAGCCAAGGTTGGAGGGAGGGGTGGAGAGACAGGACAACTGAGAGGGTGGCTAAAGCTTCTGCCCTCAAGCCTGGAGCTGACTCATCCCGATAGTTCCAGGGCTGCTATGGCGCTGTCACAGCCATTTCCTCCCAGGGATGTGATCCCTCTGCCAGATCCATCTTCCAAAACATATCTGTAATCTTGGCAGCCTTTCTCAACTAGGGTTCTGGGTTTCTAAGGCATGTGTTATATACAAGGAATTGACTTCTCTCCCAGGGATCTAAAATGGTACAAGTTATATAGTATTCTTGGGAGAATTGAGAAAATCGTTACTCAGCTATTTCCCCACATGTGGTAAAAGGAAAAAAATCCAGCTGAGAAAGGCTGCAAAGAATGAGCATGAACTCTGGAGTCCTGAGTACCCGACTGCAGGTCCTGGGTAAGCCACCAGCCATCTGGAAGTTCTTTCCTCATCTGGAAATTGAAGCATTATCACCTGCCCTCTAAGATTTGTTAGGGTTAGGACATGTATAATTCTACAGAGTAGGCTCTTTGTACCTGTTATTATTCACTTCAGAAACACTTAATGCTTGCCCTTTTACAAAAAAGGAGAAATCCTGCCAGTCCTACTTTGTGAACTGGTTTTAGTGGTGCTCTTCTGACCCTCTCCTGACTTTTCCCAGCGCTGCCCTCTAATGTCCAGTGTATTCATTCCCACCACAGTGCCTTCATTCTTGCAGGTCTTTCTGCCCCTTATTTCCCTTCAAGACTTTGTTTTTCCACTTGCTGGAATCCTTTCTGCCAATTGATCCCCCAGCTCTTGTGCCACTTTCCTGTGAAATCTCCCCCATTCCCTGGTCTGAGGCTAGTCCCCCCTATTGTCTAAGGTAGATTGAAGGTGAGGACTATGTCTTATTTGTCCCTCCTTCCTTTGCCACAGTGCTTCATATGTGGTTTCGTAGATGTTTAATGGTACTGATCAGTCTCTAAAACCACTGTGGATTTTCTATTTGGAGGTGTGGTATCTTTGCTTCCCGGCCCAAGTGTCATTGTAGCTGCTGACTTTTTAAAGCCACTTCTTTTCAGCTGTCTTCCTTCTCCTTACAGACACAGTGCCACTGACTGTCCAGCCACCAGTGCCCATCCCTCTTGTTGTGCCAGCAAGCACAGGGCAGTTTCTCTGTGGATCTGGGCAGAAGGGTCCCGGAGCCCTCAACAGCTCTTTACAGGCTTTAATGCTCTTTCTACACCAATTGTAATGCGGCAGCCAGGCACAGTGCAGGCAGTGGGGTCAGGAGGCCAGGTAGCTGAATCTGTTCATTTTCTCTTTGGGCTCTCTCTGGCATCATCTCATAGTCCTGTGTTCACACTTAATGCATGTGCACACCATACTCCAGGTGTCCACCATCAGGCATGCGTACCCTGAACCCACGCTCCCTCTGTGTTCAAGGCTGCAGATGGTAGCCACACTAGCAGCTTAAAACCCTGACCATCACTTACCCCTACACCTCTGAAAGACTGTGAAAACTTGTTAATGCTTTCCTTAGAGCTTCCCTTAGCCTCTTTCCTACCTGCTTTCATGGCTCTTCCTTGCCTCTCTCCAAGTACAGGGCTCAATTGTCAGTGTTAACTAACCCTCTCCCATTGAGTCTTTCAGTTCCCTACCACCCCCACCTGAGGTGAAGAGCCTTTCTAGCCCTCATGTCCTCCCTTTAACGGCCTGTTAGTTTGTCGTCAGGGCTCAAAACTTAAGAGAACGAATATAACCAAGATGAAAATGCATACATCATGCAAAAATGAAAAATGATGTAAAAAAATATGTGAAATAAAATTAAATCAAAAAAAAAAAACTTAAGAGATTCATTTCTTGCACCACTTCACTGTCTGTCCATCTGGCTACACTGCCAGGTGTTGAGGGAATCGGCCTTGGCTATGGCTGTCCTCTGTGGAAACTGGTCCTCTGATTCCTGCCAGCAGTGCAGAGAAGGGAATGAACACCAGGCTGAAAATCAGAAGTTCTGGCCCTGCATGAACAAATCCTTTCTCCTCCTCAGGAAAATAAGGAAATTAGGGTGGCTGATCTTAGGGATCCCTTCCAGGCCCAGCATCCTCTGTCATCCCTGGGTAAATCTTAAAAACACTTAGTTCAGACATTTTAACAAAAAATTGCTCTTTGATGTTAATGGAGATATATAGAAGATGTTATGGGATCACAAAGGAAAGACCATTTCAATTTCTGGGGAGGGCAGGGAAAGCTTACTGTAGAAGTTGGCATTTGCCATCTTATTCTATAACAAGAAAACTTTTTCTTATAAAGATTAAAATAAGGTATTTTTACTGCGATTACTTGATGATCTAGATTTAGGGGAAATTGCTATGTTTATAATATACAGTCTCTATATAATAATAAAATGCATTTTATCATTTATTAGTCTTTCATATCTCAGCACAGGATTTTTCTTTCCATTTATTTATTTTATTGAGGTAACATTAGTTTACAGTGCTGTATATGTTCCAAGAGTACATTTTCTCACCATGCCTGCCACCATTCAGTAACTAATCCAGGTCAGCGTGATAATCCAGTTCTCCTGCACAGTCACCACATCCTCCTGAGTAATCTTATATTTCTACTCTTGTTCCTAAATCCACTGTCCAAAGAACGGGGTGGGGGGGGGGGACTTTTTAAAACATACGCCATGTCTTTCTTTTACTTAAAATCTTCCATTGCTTTCCCACTAGAACCAAAATGAATTCCAAACTACCTTCTAGAGTCTGCAAGGCTCTATACAACTTAGACCCTGCCTGCTTCTAGAACTTTATTTCTCCCCTTTGTCCTACATTCTCCAGTAACACTGGACTTCTCTTGTCCCACAGACACCAAGCTTCTTCCCATCTCAGGACCTCTCAGTGATGGGAACACTCTGCCCCTTGGGGTGGCTGCCTTCTCTTCCAGGTCTCAACTCAAGTGTCCCTTCTCAGTAAGGCCTTCCCTAAAGATTGTAGTAAAAATAGCCCCCTCCCCCAAGTCACTTTCTATTGTATTACCCTATTTTATCGTCTTCATAGTACTGAACAGTTCCTAAATTGATTACGTTTATCATCTGTCTCTCCCCTGCTGGGATGTAAGCCCAGGGATGTGATCATAGAGATTTTGTCTCTTTATGTTACTGTTAAATTCACAGCTCGTAGGGAAAAAAAAAAAAATTACAGGTGGCATGTGGTAGTTGATTTATAAATAGCCTTAACCAGTCAAGAAATTGGTGGGATACTCTTGTAAAAGATGCATAGATGGTAGTTGGATAAATGAGTCTGAAGCTTAGGGAAAAAAGGACTCTGAGTCAGACATAAAGATTCAAGAGTTGTCAATCTCTTGGAGGTGGCAGATACCGGTTGAGTCTATTGGCCAACGAAAGTTGTAGAACCAAAGAGGCTCAGGGACACAGTTGAGAGAAATTACATTCAGATGTGAGCACAGAAGGATAAGTGCAAAAGATTCAAGGAAACAGGGAAAGGAGAAACAGAAGCAATTGGGGAATAAGTTGCTTTAAGGCAGTACTTCTCAAACTACCTATGAAAAACCTGTTTCTGTTCTTGTTTGAATTTGCAATTTGCCATAAATCATTACTTTTGTAAAATACAATAAAAATGAATGATTAGAAAATTACATTTTAAAAAGGCATGCAATACAGGGCCTCCCCGGTGGCGCAGCAGTTGAGCGCTGGGTTGCGAAGCTGCCCGCGGCCTCTGCGGCCCGGGTTCGATCCCCGGCTGCTCCCTGGCCACTGGAGGAGGGTCCCACAAGGCGCGCAGACCTCTCCTGCCCCCCGCTGCTTCCCTCAGCAGTGTACTTCGGTCCTTCTGCCTGCTCTGCTCCCCGCTCTGGCTCTGGTGAATTCTCTCACCCTCCCGCGCTTCTGACTGTACCCAGTGCATGTATAAACCAAACAAACAAACAAATAAATAACATGCCTCTATTAAAAAAAAAAAAAGGCATGCAATACATAGGCCTATATTTGCCATTAGGTTCAGCAGATATAAAATTATTCTGATGAGTCCTTATAAAAGTTTCTAGACTCTGAACCCTTGATTACTGTGTTTATTGAGGTTTGGTAACAAAGTTCACAGACCAGCACCAGTAGAGACAGAACGTTCAGCATCTCATGGTACTCCCAGAGAAGGAGGAAGATAGATGAGCAGCATAGAGCCTCTGCCCCCAGGTGGCTTAAAGTTCAGTTGGGTAGACAATTTGGGACTCACAGTCACACTGCATAGCAGAGAGGTCAGAACATTGCCTTAGGATGCAGGCCTCAGGGACTGTGGTTCACCCCAGCTCTGCCACCATCTTACCCTGTAGACCTTTGGCAGATCACAGTGCCTCTCTGGTATCACTTTGTCTCTATATGATGAAGAGATTATGTCAGATGATTGGACACACTAAGTTTACTCTTAGTGATTGGACACACTAAGTTTAATATTATTTGGATACAGAGCTGAAAGCCCTCCCTGCCAACACTTGTCACAAGGAGGGGTGAGTAGTGACTGCTAATGGATACAGGTTTCTTTGGGGGATAATGAAAATATTCTAAAATGAGATAATGGTGATGATTATATGATTCTATAAGTATACTAAAAAACTATAAAAGTGTATAAATGGGTGAGCTTTGTGGTATGTAAATTATATCCCAATAAAATTATTTAAAAAGAAAGAAAATTCTCCATGCCACTGAAAACCAGAAAAAACATGGTCTTGAATGGATGACAGGTTCCAGGCCACAAAGCCAGGTGACCCAGTCAATCCCATAACTGAAGTGATAGCTAAGAGGAGCCACTCTTTGTACACACATGAATGCTTCCTTTTAAAGACTACTATTAAAAATTTCTCTGTAAAACTTATCTCTTGCCTGTACTCATTTCCTATTTCTGCTTTAACAAATGTTTATTATACTCCTTATCCTTATGGAGCTTAAAGTCTGGCAGAGTATAGACATTAGGCAAATCACAAAATTATTAATTACCATTGACAAGTATTATTAAGGAAGAGTAGAGGATACTGTCAGAACATAATAAGGACTTAATCTGTCAGAATGGGCTGAGGGAAGCCTTCCCTAAGCAAATAGCATATATACTGAGACATAAGGTATAGATATTAGCCTGTCACTTGAAACCATCCTGTGGCAAGTGATGGCCACCAGTCATCCAGAGGGACCCAGCAGTCCATTAGGGCCATTGTTGGGAAGTAGAGACGCTCTGTTGGCATTGTAATGGCACTCTCTGTGGTAGGTCAAGGCTGAAAGGGACCCTGAGTGGCCCAGAGTCTGCCTCTCCCCTAGGACTAGTCAGCCCCTTACCCAATGCAGAATGAAGAACTGTCCTTGCTAAACCCCAGGGAGAAGCATTTCTGTATCCCACATCCTGTGACTATAGAGGAGTCAAGCGCCTGGTCACCAGAGCCCGAGCCCTCCAGAGCCACCTGCCATCCAGGCACCCACATTTCATCAAGACTTTAATCGGCTCCAGGCAGTCCTCCTCTGAGCCTGGCTGGCATCCGGCATGACCTCATCACCGCCAGCAGTGGCAGCTGGAAGCCAAGTCTCCCTTGGGTGAGAGAGAGGTCAGCATCTGCTGGGCTGGGTCTCTTCTGCATCTTACACACTCTACCTGCACTGAGCCCAGAAACAGTTGACTAGGATTCAGATTTCCCAGGGCAGGGACAACTGCATTTTGCCAGCCCACTCCTGCCCCTTAGTGCATGTGCTTTTAGGCAGAATGCACAGAGAGGGCAACATTGCAACTTTCAGACGGGGAACATTAATTTGAAGGTCCAGGCCTGCAAAATAGAATAAAGTTCTCCTCCCAGTGTAAACTTGGGAATGGGCCTTAACCAACATTCTTTTCCCAAAAGGCTTTTGCTTCTAGCATTTGTGTGTTCTCTTCTTCTACACAAAGGCTTAGTGGTATCAGGGGAAGAATATAGCAAGGTCTCTGGAGATTTTTATCATACTCCTTCCTGGACACCATTTTGGAAATTATTTTAAACGCTGTTGAAGATCATCCAATGACTTAAAGATTCCTCCAAAGACTCCCTTTGAAGTAATGAAGTCTATGCAGTGGTAAGTGTCAAACAGGGGCAGGTGACCTGGCGCTAACTCTACTATATGTAGAACCTTGACTCCTTGCTGAGCCCCAACTTCCATATCTGTAAAATTAAATAATTGGCCTGCAATCTTCACTTCTATTTTTGTGGTTCTGAATGAATAATTGCCCTCTGATTCATCTAACTGCAAATCTAGGTATTCATATTTTTTCAGCAACTGTATTTTCGTACAACTGACCACCAACATCCTAGTTATTTCATTTATGGATCCCTCTTCACTACACAGTCATGCACAGTAGTTGCATCTGGGCCTACAGAGCTTATATTCTCAGAAACTTGCACTATCCTTAGCACTTAATAGGTGCTCAGTAAATATTTGTTGACTAAGGTAATTTGTAAGCGGGCACTAGGCATTAGAGGAACTGAAAAGATACAGGCCTTCCCCCAGACTGCCTCCTACAGAGGGATAACTTGGTGAAAAGGTCCATATACAACACAGCCTGGAACAGCATGGGATGGTAAGAGGCAAGTTTTTATGGGTAAGGAGGCTTGCATGGGGGATTAGGGGGAGGGAGCTTGGTTATGAGCCAGAGTACTCATTACTTAACTGTAAAGTCAGTGAGAGCTCTGAAATGACTGTCTGTTTAGTGACTATAGTGATAGTGAAAAATACACAAGACGAAAATTTCAAGCAGTCCCAGAGGATACAGAGTGAGAAGGAAGGCTCCCACACCCCAGGTCGCAACCCCTATAACTTTTCTTTTGTAGCCTCCCCATTGCGGCAATAAACAAATTATCACAAACTTAGTGGCTCAAAACATTTCAAATTTGCTGTCTTACAGTTCTGGAGATAAGTTGAAATGGATCACACTGCCCTAAAGTCAAGGTGTCAGCAAGTTGCACTCCTTTTTGGAGATTCAGAATTCGCCCTTGCCTTTAGCAGCTTCTAAAGGCTGCCCACATTCCTGCTCTCAGCTCCCTTTCATCTTCATATCAGAAAGACTCAGTGGAGCCTTTCTCATACTTCATCCCTCCTACTCCTCCTGCCTCCTTCCTTATTAGGAGGCCTTTCAGGTAGGGACCCAGGTGATGACTCTGAGCCTACCTGGATAATGCAGAGTACTTTACCATCTCAAAGTCAGCTGATTAGCATTCTTTTTTTTTTTTTTTAGCATTCTTAATTCTATTTACAACGTTAATTCCTCTTTGCTTAGTAATTTAACACATTCACAGTTCCAGGGATTAGAATGGTCACCTCAGTGGGGGCCTTTGTTCTGTCTGTCACACTCATCAGAGATACTTTATACTCGTTTTATTTTCCTTCCTATGTTTGACTAGTTAATACTGGCCCACAAAATTCAAAGGGGTTTTAGGTCAAAAACCTTATCCCATCTCTGACTCAAGTACTGCCTATTTTCTCCACTGTATCATTATTACTCTTTGCCCTTGAAATTGACAAGCAATCCTGGGGAGACACTTTTAAGGCCATGCAAATATTCTCATCGAAATTTCCCCCTAGAGGGCCTCCCCGGGGGCGCAGTGGTTGAGCGCTGGGTTGCGAAGCTGCCCGCAGCCTCTGCAGCGCTGGTTTGATCCCCGGCTGCTCCCCGGCCACCAGAGGAGGGTCCCACATGGCACGCAGACCTCTCCTGCCGCCCGCTGCTCCCCTCAGCAGTGTACTTCGGTCCTTCTGCCTGTTCTGCTCCCCGCTCTGGCTCTGGTGAATTCTCTCACCCTCCAGTGCTTCTGACTGTACCCAGTGCTTGTATAAATAAATAAATAAATAAATAAATAAATAAATAAATCTTTAAAAAAAAAAAAAAGAAAGAAAGAAAGAAAAAGAAATTTCCCCCTAGACCACTCATCCATTGATGGTTCTTTCCTGAGCCTATCTGTAATACATGATGGTTGAGGAATGAGTGTGCACAGCTTTCCCATCTCCAGCGCTCACTCCACATTGGCTAGTCAGCCCCTGTCATTCCATAGTAAGCAAGATCCTCTTGCTCTCCCCGCCACTCCCTTACCTACTCATTGTCAAAAGGAGCTAGTGGCCACTATTGCTGTAACGTTCTGTCATTCGTTAGTATCCTTAGTTGTGTTGGTGCTAAAATAGTCGCAGATGTGATCCGTGTGGCAGCCCTCTATCTTTTTTTTTTTCCTCTCTTCTTTTTTCCAGCCAAAACAAGATGTTTCAGTCTTTTCCTGTACCCACCTTGCTGCTGCACCAGAGTCAGTCATTTTCTCTGAGGGTCCCTGAGACTTTAGTGGGCAGCTGTATTAGAGACTGAAGGCTGAGTACCGAGTGTGCTCTTTTACTCCTTCTGTTGACAGAGCTGAGATACACACATGTAGACATGTGCACATCCATATTTTAGGAATCCCACACCTACAGGGTTCTTTCTTGGCTTCATACATTTCACATTTGTGTGTCCCAACTTTCAGTATGAGAATGCTGGCTTTGAAAGCACCAATGCCTTTACTCATTAAATCTATGATACACTTACGAGAACTTCAGACCTGCCTCACCCATGTCTCTAGAGACAACGAAGCTACTGGAAAGAGTTTAGGTCAGTATTTCTTTGCAGTTGAAAGAAATACTCCATCCAGGGTTCATTACTTGGGTGGGCTCCTTCTCTTCTGTGTGTTTATGTTCTTCATTTGGGTCAATTTTTTAAATTTACTTTGAATTTTAAGGTTTTCCCTTCCCAAGAATGCAATGTGTTAATTTTGTTGTTTGAATCTGTAGAACATTAATTTTTTTCTAAAAACTATATGTAGGGTAAGAGAAGTATCAGGCTTTTCTCCCCTCCCGCAGAAAAGGATTGATGATGGCTCCTTGTGATCCTGAATGCATGCCTGATAGAGGACACCTGGAGTAGGGTGTGGGCATGTGTCAGTGGGTACACCTGGGCTAAGGCTGGGCTTGTAAGAGCAGTGTCACGGGGACGCCAGTAGAGTAGAGAGCAGAGACCACCAGAGAATGCCAGAGAGCCCAGAAAGAGTGAAGACTTGCTGGGGCCTGTGAGGCCTGCCAGCCTCCTGGCACCCTAGCACCCCTTGCCAGCAGTAAATCCCAATAGAAGCCTACAAAAGCCACTGAGGGCTCCAGGACTTCTCCTTTACCCGTCTGCTTAGATCATAGAAAACCTGCACTGTGCCCATTCCTGCCATTACACTATACATAAAGGTATGCTCAAAGAAGTAAAACTCCTTCCTGTCTCCCTTTCAGCCTTTTTCTGCTTCCCTCAGTGAGTCCTTGTATTTCTGTATATAAGCAAATCTATGTATGTTTTCTAATTTCCCCCTTTTTACCTGCCCAAAACATAGCATGCTTTGTATGCTTGCCATTTGCTTTTTTTTTTTTTTTTTTGTATTTAACCATAGTTCCTGCAAATCGTTAGTATCAGTTCACAGAGATCTTCAGTCTGTTTCACTCCGCATAGTAATCCATTGTTTGTGTGTGCTGTGTCTCATGCTTGGACATTAAGGGTTCCAGTATTTCATAATTACAAATAATGCTACAATGATAACATCTTGCATGTATATTTGGGATTTCTGGAGGTGTGTCTTTTCAATAAAGTCCTAGAATGGTGTTGCAAGGTCAAAGGGTAAATCCGTGTGTCCTTTCATTCACTATTTCAAATTTCTCTTCCATAGAAGTTGCACCATTTTGCATTCCCACAAACAAGGCATGCAAGTGTTTTTTCATCTTTTTTTCCTTTTTTTTGCATTTATCATATATATATATATTTTTACATCATTCTTCCTTTTTGTACAATGCATGCTTTCTCCTCTCAGGTGTAGTCCCCATAAAATTCCTACTACCAGTTCACCTGTGTACCATCATCACAGCCCCTTGTGCTCTTCCCTCCCCTGCTTTGATCCCTCTCCTTCCACCTCCTCTGCAGAGTGTCTCTGATTAATAGTTGCCTGTTAATTTTGTTTTTTAATTTATTATAATTATTTTTTTCCTGATCCCATATTTGTTTCCCCTATATTCCCTCCTATAAGTGAAACCATCCAATATTTTTCTTTGTCCTTCTGGCTTATTTCACTGAGCATAATCCCTGCTGGCTCCATCCATGTTGCTGCGAATGGCATGAGTTTATCTTTTTTGATTGCTGAATAGTATTCCATTGTGTGTATATACCACATTTCTTGTTCCAGTCATCTATTTTTGGGCATTTGGGTTGTTTCCATAGCTTACCTATTGTAAATAGTGCCGCAGTAAACATGGGGGTGCCCGTATCCTTTTGAATTAATGTTTTTGTTTTTAAAGGTTTATGCATACAAGAGCTGGGGTACAGGCCAGAGATGCAGGGGGTGAGAGGATTCACCAGAGACAGTGGGGAACAGAACAGGCAGACCCACTGAAATACACTGCTGAGGGGAGCAGTGGGAGAGTCAGGAAAGGTTTGCTGCGCCATGTGGGCTGCTTTCTGGCCAGCCGGGGATCAAACTCGTGCTGCAGAGGCTTCTGATTGCCACCAATGAGGCCCTGAATTAATGTTTTTGTGTTCTTTGGGTAGATTCCTTGGAGTGGAATTGCTGGGTCATATGGAAGGTCCTTTTTTAGTAGTTTGAGGAACCTCCACACAGCTTTCCATAGTGGTTGGACCAGTTTGCACTCCCACCAGCAGTATAGGTTTCCTTTTTCGCAACAGATTTGTTGTTTCCTGTTTTTTCAATATGTGCCATTGTCACTGGTGTAAGTGATGTTGAACATTTTTTCATATATCTGTTGGCCATTTGTATTTTCTCTTTGTAGAAATGTCTTTTTAGCTCTTCTGCCGATTTTTTTGACTGGATTGTTTGTTGAGTTGTGTCAGCTCTTTGTAGATCTTTGTGATCAGTCCCTTATCAGTAGTATTGTGTGCAAAAAATTTTTCCCAGTCAGTAGGATGTCTCTTTGTTTTGGCTTATGTCTCTTTTGCAGTACAGAAGCTTTTTTAAATTTGGTGTAGTCCCAGCTGTTCATCTTTTTCTTCACTTTCTTTGCTTTGGGGGATGTATCTTTAAAGTTGTTACTGAGGTGTATGTCATGTAGTGTTTTGCCTATATTTTCTTCTATATATTTTACGGTTTCAGGTCTTTTGTCCAAGTCTTTTATCCATTTTAAGTTGGTTTTTGTGCATGGTGTGAGGTAGTCTAGCTTCATTCTTTTGCATGTAGCGGTCCAGTATTCCCAACACCATTTATTGAACAAACTGCCCTTGTTCCATTGCAAAGACTTCATTTTTAATTTGTGCTTCTCTCTTCACCACTGTCTAAAATGTTGGAGGTTTCCTTAACCAAGTTTATCCTTCTGATTTGTCATGCAGTCTCTTTTTTTTTTTTTTTTTTTTTTTTTTTATAGAGGCATGTTTTTATTTATTTATTTATTTGATTTGTTTTTGTTTTGTTTATACATGCACTGGGCACAGTCAGAAGCGCGGGAGGGTGAGAGAATTCACCAGAGCCAGAGCAGGGAGCAGAGCAGGCAGAAGGACCTAAGTACACTGCTGAGGGGAGCAGCGGGCGGCAGGAGAGGTCTGCGCGCCATGTGGGACCCTCCTCCGGTGGCCGGGGAGCAGCCGGGGATCGAACCGGCGCCGCAGAGGCCGCGGGCAGCTTCGCAACCCAGCGCTCAACCGCTGCGCCACTGGGGAGGCCCCTGTCATGCAGTCTCAACTGTAAGATGAAGTTGGTAAATTTCTTAGAATTAATTAGGGAAAAGCCCTCTTGAGAAAAATGGAATCATTAGCACCAGCAAGAAGCTCTGGGTGAAAATGCCCCTTTGTGCTTGTTATCTATTCATTGTTTTCTACTTCTTCCTAATCTGCAGCTATCCTTCCACTTTCATTTTTGGTGACGGTTGCCTGGTGATGTGGTTGAGCATAAAGGAAGGAGCATAGATTGGAATAATTCTTGTTGACAGTGGCCTCTAGTTTTTTTGGTGGGTTTTTTTTTTTTAGAGCAGCAGTTTTATGAGGGAGATGAGTAATTCCTTCAGCCATGATGGGAGGTTGAAAAAGCAGACATTAGCAGATGAGTGGTTCTTGTGCCCAGAACTGTAGCCTGTTCAATTTAATAGTTTAAACATATCCTCTCCACACTCCTGATTCTTCTGTCCACTGGGAAGTACAGTTAGCAAAAATATTTCATGGGTTTCTATTTCTGCCAGTGGTCTCAAAACCAACTGTAAATAAGACCTCCTGCCTGCCTTGAGGTCAGAGTGAAAGCATGTATATTTGAGTACTTCATTCCAGGGAGCCTGACTCAGCCACCACATTAATGTACCCATACTTCTCCCAGCAGAAAGCTTTACTTAACTTTGGAAATGACTTGATTGGAAGCATAAGCCATCTCCTGATAACCCCTCATCCCTGCTATGGACATTAGGCCAGAATTGGTCAACAGAAGCTTAAACATCTGGTCCGCTCAGTCCTTTGGGGTGGTTGGTGTTTTATAGACAACCCATCAAGATGGATTGGCCTCATAACTGAATTAGCCAGATGTGTGGACATTGTGTGCCCTTTCCTCAGCCTCCCTTCAATGTTGTTAGATCGGAGCAGACATACGATTAGCATGTTTAAAGATGTGTTTTTAGTGCATGAACAAAAGCTGCTTCTGCAGCAATGGTGGCCCTGTCCCAGACGTCAGCAGCATAATTGTGACTGCTAAATTCAGTCCAGGGCCCAGGCTCAGGGCTGCCTTGGTCTCAGCTGTCATTTGCAGGAGGGGGAGGGGGCTGCAGAAGCCCAGGGACCCAGGCTCTTATTACAGCCCACTTTGAACTCTGCTTTATCCAGAGCCTTTCCCTCCCACTGACAATTGCTCCCAGCTGCTTTCTGGTCACAGAGCTGGCTGCCACCTCTGGGGGAAGTCTATGCTGGATTGTGGGGAAAGGGAGAAATGGGGCTGACTTCCCGAAAGCCCACAACTTTCAGGAAACTTACATTGAAGACAAGCTGAAGTGCCTTATACTTACACTGCCTGTGTTACATGCTATTCAGAGCAATAGCCCTCCCCCCCAATTGAGAAACCCCCTACCTTGGGTTTGCATTGAGCAGAAATCCTTGGCTGGAGTTTTTACTTTCCCCCTTTTCCTCATCTCACTTTATATGTAAAGTATGTTTGAACATCCATTTCCATACTTTTGTGCCATCTCTTTTCTAAACAGATTGGCTTACGTCTTAGAACAAGCCAAGCATTCTCATAGCTCTGCTGATGCTTAGTATTCTGTAGATATCTCATACTCAGTGTTTCCAAACCCTACCATCCTCAGACTTTTCCCATTTTCCCTATTTAGTGAATAGCATCATCAACTATCTACCTGTCACCCAAACAAAAATGTCCAAGTAAATCTGATGACTTCTCCCTCACTCTCCACCAACACTGTCTTTCTTGGAATATTCTCCCAAGTCTATCCTCTTGCCTCTGTCCCTGCTGACCTTGTTCAGCCTTCATCATTCTCACCTACACTACTAAAAACAGCCTTTTTATTAGTCTCCCTACCTCCAGGCTCCCCTTCAAACCAGTCTGTACTCTGCAAAACCCTGACGCTTCCCTGTTTAAAACCTCCAGCAATTTCCAGTGCCTTATAAGTTAAGCCCAGATGTCTAACCAGCACATAAGTCTCTGCAGTCCACCATGAGTCTTCAACTCTTCTTTAAGATGAGTTGGGGACAGTGATTTGCTTCAAGAGTGAGTCCAGAGCTTGGTGGAACTACCTGGGGGGTGGCCGCAGTCAGGTGGAGCTGGGGAGATAATAACGGTCTCTGCCATAGGCGCATTGTACTGCCCACTCACTTTCAGTCTTTCATGCCCTTAAACCTTTGCTCAGTCACTGTTCTCTGTCTCAGATGCCCTTTCTGTAGTTTTTTACCTGTTAAACTCCTACATAGTGTTCAGGATCCAATTCATTGATGTCTCTTCTGTGTAACTTCCCTGGTTTGCCCAGACAAAGTGAATCAGCAATTTCTAAGAGGTTATTTTATATTTTATATTAGATTACAGTTGAAACTTCAAAAAACAGAACTGAACTTGTATCTCTTCCTCACACATCCTCTTCTCCCCACTCATTCTGCTGCAGTAGCCCAGGCCAGGTCTCCAGCTTGTGGAAGGCCACCCAGTCTCCATTCTGTCTACTAAAGAGATGGGGTGGCTGGCTTCCTGCTCAACACCCCATCTCAGCATAGACCTTTGGTGAGACACACTGTAGAAAGGAATGCTTGATAATGGTAAGTGGAGTAAAGATAGCAACAGCTATTACTTATTGAGTTCTTACTATGTGCTAAGGCCTTCTATCTCTTTTAATACTTAAAATAACTAAGTTTGATACTCATATTCCCTGCATTTTCCACATGCATAAGTAGGGGCATTAGCCTGTTAAATAGCTTGCCCAAGTTGCAGCACAAATAAGTGGCAGAGCTGCTGTGGTATGTCTGTGATTAGACTGGCAGATGCCAGTCTGGGTTCCCAGAGCCTAGTAGGTGCTCTACATTGTTGGCTGGTCAATCAAATGAATGAATGAATCAGCGTTCCTCCCATTGAACTTGGCTACAGGCTTAAGAGGGACTGGCTTGAGCATCTTTAGCTTATGCCAAGTAGTATGGATTTTGTCTCATCTCCTAATGCCCAGCAATACACAGACATGTTTTCTCCCACTCAGTAACAAACTGCCTGGAACTCTTTCCTGGCTCATATTTACAAGAGAATGTGATAAATTCCGTATTGATCCCTCCTGTTCCACTGTAAATTTTGCAAAAGATGATTAAATAGAGCAATAGAGTCTGCAGGCATTGTGGCTCAATATGTTGTGGAGTAGCGTATCGACCTCCTCCATCCAAAGGCAGCCAGCGCCTATCCCTGCTGCCCCAGACCAGTAATTAAAATCCTGTGAGACTGGGATTTAAAATCCAATCATATCCCTGAATCAAGCCTTCTAGCCTCCCCATGTGACGAGTGCAATAAGGTAACGGCAGGAGCATGTTTATGTCTGTGCTGAAGCAGTCCCCATAGGGTGGGTAAGAAATGGAGAGTTGGGTAGCCCTGCTGGCTAAATCACTTCACCCTGACACCACAGCCACTTGTAAGACAATCTGTAGGTACATAAACAAGTCTGAGCCAAAAACCAAACCTCCGTCCATAAGAGCAAAATAGCATGCACAAAAACTCACACATTGTGCTTAAGTGTACACTTCAACCTCACAGCCAGTCGTTGGTTTAAGCAAGTGACTTGGCCTTGATTAAACTAATACGTGGCTTTGAGTAACCAAATTTGTGTTTGTATTTCCACAAGAACTCATTGATTTAACCTCAGCTGAAGCCAGTCTTCCCTGTGCTGAGACCTGTAATCACAACACATGGTACTATTGAAATCAACCTGTCCATCTCCTCCCTGCAGGCTCAGGTGCTCCTTAGGGGCAGGGACAATGTCTTCTCACCCACCTTTGTATCTCTGGCCTCTAGCCAAACATAGTAGAAGACCTTCAAAAGAGTATCTCTGAATGAATGAAAAACTCAAATTAACTGATCTTGAGAAAACCTTTGAAAAGGTTTGTAAGTAGTAGATGTATAAGTAGTAGACCTACCAAGTGGTTGTCCACTCAGTGGCTGAACATTTCCAGTGCTGCGGAACTCGTACATTTCTAAAGCTACTCATATTCTCTCTGGATGTTCTGATGGTTAGAAATTGCTTATGTTCAGTTAAAATTGACTTTAAGGGTCTTATTTTCCCTTTGGGCTTATGTAGAATAAACTAATCCCTAGTCCACATTGTGATCCTTCAAATATTTGAAAATGCAGCATGTTCTCCTGAGCTATTTTTTCTCCAGCCAAATCTCCAGTTACTTAAATCATGACTTCTGAGCCCTTTCCTATCTCAGTTACTCTTCCCAGAACGATCTCTACTCTGTCTGTCTTTTGGAACCCATGACTTCCCAATTATCGCCATTAATTTTCCCCTTTGTTTTGGTTCTCAAGTTCAGTCTTCCAGTAGATATATTTGGTGCCCTTCACACTTTAATCTGGTGTCTGCTGATTTGATGAGCAGGCCTTCCCTGTGCTAATCCATGTCAGGAGTAAACAAAACATGCTGAACAGGATCAGGCCTACTTTCTGCCACTAGAAACTTCCTTCCAGGTCACCTCTGATCATTTCATCCACCCTCCTTGGGTTCAGGTAGTCCACTAATCACTTACCCTCCACACTGTACTGGCATCCAGCCCACATTTCTTAGTCACATCCTCAGGGTTGTCCTGGGACATCCCATCAAATGTCTGATGAAGCCCACACATGTCCTAACTGCATCTGATTCAGCAAACTGGTAATCCTGACAAAGAAAGGAAATGAGGTTGGTCTGGCATGATTTGGTTCTGAAAACCCATCCTGATGCCTGGCACTCATCACCATTTCCTTTTCAAAGCAGTCATAAAGCCTTCCTTTGGTAATACATCTGGGTCTGCAGACAAGACATATCTATGTGAAAATTATGTGATCAGAGAAGTGCTCTGGGGATTCAAAGGAAGAAGTGGCCTAGGTAGGCTGGAGTGGCCGAGAAAAGCTTCAGGACAGGGCAAGTGGAGTCTTGTGGTGGGCAAAGGGGTTGAGCACCACTGAAGGGAGTAGTGACTGCCCAGTGCAGACTCGGCTTTCAGGTCAGTGCTGGAACTAAAAGCCCAAGCGTAGGGGCCGGGACAGTGTGGGCAGGTGGAAAGAGCCTGGAAGGCCTGGGTTCTAGACTCACTGTCTCCATGACCTTGAGCTCTGTCTCTTCCCTGCGTTTCTCCAGTCTTTTTTTTTTTTTTTTTCTTAGTGTTTACTTAGCACAGAACCTTCTGCTCTTCTGCAGCGGGTGGTGTAGTACCCATCTCCCTGGCTACACAATATGTGGTGCCTTGAGGGAGTAGGGGGTCATCATCCTCTCCTCAACCCCCTGCCACCATGCTGTTTTGTCATTGTTTCTATTCCCGTCTATCTCTCACCAGGCTGGGTTCTGCCCCAAGGCCAGGACCAGTCTGATTTGCCCAGCCTCTGTGTGCCCACCCACTGACCCAATCAGTGCTTAATGTGTTTGAATGGAATGGCTGGACCCAGTCAGGTGGTAACAGCTTTCTGTTCCATGAACTTTAGAAATCTGCCTCCTTGAAGGCAAGGGATCCCATCTGACTGTTAGGAATTCCAAATGGCCTTCTGGGAGGCCAGTTGATATGGCTCACCATTCACCTAGCCCCCAGACAGTGAAGCCCTAAATGGGAGGAAAAGAATCCCCATTTTGTGCCCTTTTTATAAAGCCGTCTATCTAAACCTGCCTCTAGAAGCCCTCCTACCTTGGCTTTGGAGCATCTGAGCACTCTGGTAGGAAAGTGAAAGAGGATGTTCCCATCTTTTTTGAGACATCAAGCCTTTATAAGGTAGCATCACGTGCTGGAAAAGCAATCCTGGCTTCTTCAAAAAAGAAAAAAGCACAACACTTTTTAGTATGTAAAATTTCAAACATAATACAAAAGAAAGAATAGGATAATAAATCCCTGCTTTAAGGCCCAGCTTTACTATTTATTTGCTGAATGACTGTGGGCATGTGATTTCAGCTCTCTGAACCTGCTTTCTCTCTTTGTATGATGAATAATTCAGGCACTGTGTGTAAAAATCTTATGCCCAACAAATGTTAGCCCCTCTCCTTTCATCTTGCTCTTTTGCCAGACTCAGTTAAATCATCTGTAAAATGGAAAAAAATAATACCTCTCCTGCTTTCTTCACACTGTTGTTAAGAAAATTAAAGTGTTGGGCCTCCCCTGGTGGCGCAGGCAGTTGAGCGCCACGCTGTGAAGCTGTCCACAGCCTCTGTAGCGCCAGTTGGATCCCTGCCAGCCAGCGAGGGTCCCACATGGTATGGCAGACCTCTCCTGTCACGCCCGCTGCTCCCCTCAGCAGTGTATTGTCAGTCTGCTTGTTCTGTTCCCCGCTCTGTCTCTGGTGAATCCTCTCACCCTCCCGCGCATCTGGCCTGTACCCCAGTTCTTGTATAAATAAATAAATCTTAAAAAAAAAAAAGAAAAAGTGTTAAAGTCATCACGGGGTGTAGATGTACTAAGTGCTCAGTGAAGGTTCTCAATTACAGGGAAGCATGTCTGCATGCGCCCAGGTATGATCTGTGCGGATGTTGATAAGGTACCAGGGAGGGTATGTTTTATGGAAAAGTTCAGGAAAGATGGTCCCAGTTCTGCGTGCTTCCTCTAGCACTCTGGACAGGTCTCGGCTCTCTCATCTCCAGCCTCTGGGAATACAGAGGTGAGTCAGTTCTTACAAAGAACATTGTATAACCTGTAGAGTTGTGTTTTTAAATCATTTTTAAGCTTTTTATCTTATTCAGCCCAAACAAAACCCTGAGAGGTAGACAGGGCAGCCATCATTACCTAATGAAGCAGGTGCTCAGGATCACCCAGGGGGGAGTAGAAACTGCACCCCCGCTGATTCCCAGCCCCAGTGCTCTTTTAAATAGATGGGAGCCAGGCGTATGTAGTGAAGGGGTGAAAACTCAGTGGTGATAGATTTGGCAAGCCAGTATAGCTGATAGAAGGACTGGAGAGGGTGAACTATTTATTAATAATTTATCAATTTATTAATAATAATAGCCTAATACATTTGTATAGGGCAGTCGCTGTTTTCTTGTAAAGCCATCTTATACATGTTATCCCTTTTGATATTCACAGAGGTAACTGAGGCCAGGACTTGTCTCCTCCTCATTCCACCCCCCACCCTAATTTCAGCACTCTCCCCAAAAAGAGCAAGTGGACTTCTCTCTCCACCCACTTTCCACCCCAGAGCCTAGCGGGTGTTGGTGCTTTCGGACCTACCAGCCCCAGGCAGGGAGACCAGTGACTTTGGACTACAGGAGCTAGGGACAAGTCAGAAGGGCTCTTCTGGAGCAACAACAGCCATGTCATGTGTGACCTCAGAAGAGAGCCCCTGGAAAGAAGTCCATTTGTTTGATAAATCATGTTGAACACCTGTTCTTTTTTTTTTTTTTAAGATTTATTTATACAAGAACCAGGGTACAGTCCAGATGCGCGGGAGGGTGAGAGGATTCACCAGAGACAGAATGGGGAACAGAACAGGCAGACTGACAAAATACACTGCTGAGGGGAGCAGCGGGTGAGACAGGAGAGGTCTGCCTCGCCACGTGGGATTCTCTCCTGCTGACTGGGATCGAACCCACGCTGCAGAGGCTGCAGACAGCTTCACAGTGTGGTGCTCAACCGCTAGTGCCACCAGGGAGGCCCCTGAACACCTGTTCTGTGTGGGGCTCTGGGCTGGGTAGCAGTGGGTACAGCATTGGCTCAGAGAGTCCCTGACTTCTAAGAGCTCTCAGTCTTGGATGGAGGTGAACTATTTTGATGCAGAGTGATCAGTGCAGTGAGATAGAAGCAGAAGAACCTGTGAGAATGCAGAGAAAGAGAGTCTGGACTAGGCTTCAGAGATGAACAGGCGTTTGCAGAAAGGTCCAGGTAGGAATGGAGTTGGAGAGGTTTAGTAGGGGAAACCCCTTAGAAGGCCAAGAGCTTGGGGCTGGGCACTAGGCACATTCAGGGAAGCCAGGTGACCACCTGTTTCCGGTGTAGTAAAGGGAGTCTGAGCGAACTGGAAAAGCTCACCATTAGGTCTTTTTCCACTCAGAAAGTCTGACTATGTCAGACCAAAGGCAGGCGCTGTGCCAGAGAAGGGCAGTAGGTTTCCTGGATCCCACTGACCAGGCCTTTGCTGCCACCACCATTTCCACTGTCACACGATGAAACCCAGGCCAGCCACTGGCACCAACTGGGACCAGCCAGTGACCACCACCCCCCACTTTCCTGGCCCAAGCCCTATTGACAGATCCCCCAGAATCTGAAGGAATTCAAGACAAATGGTTAAGAGGATGGAGTTAATAAAATTTGAAAAATTGAGGCCTGTCACTCCACTAAACTTTTTTCAATACCACTGACAGAAACATATTTCCCCAATGAGTGACCTTCCACAGCTGTAGCAGGCCGGCGCAGCCGCAGCAGTGCTGCCAGGAAGCCAGTCTGCTATTTATCAAATATTATAAGCTGGGACACACTAATCTGGAGCAGGGAGAGGAGGGAGGGGTCCTGCACTATACTGCCTGGGGTGCTCCAGGTGTTGGCCCCAGCCCCAGACAGCCAGTGGGAGGTGACGGATGGCCTGCGATTAGCACTCCCCACCTCCATCCAGCCCTCTCACTTGCTCCCAGAGGCCTGACCCTCTAGACCAGCTGCTCGGCCTGGAGGGGCCCTGGGTGGGAGGCAAGGGGAGGTCAGGCCAGGGCACGGGCCATCCTGATGCCCCCAGAGAGGGCAGGCGGGTGAGACCCAACGTGGTTATTTATTGGAGTGTAATGGTTTGTGGCCGTTGGTCTTGGAGGTGAAATCGATCAGTTGTACAAGTCAGGTTCTATCAATTATTACAGCAATTAGTCAAGTCAGAGCATCAGACCAAGGGTGTGGGGGCTGAGGCACTAATATTAGGTGGACATTATCCATGGTACCCCCACCCCAGCCATCCTGAAGTGGGAGTAGACATGATGCCCTGAGGCTCCAGCTTCCTCCTCGGGAGTGGCCGCTGGGGTGGGGCCTGACAGAGCACCTCCTGGGCTGGAGACATGCCCAGCACGGCTTTAAAAGACATCCCTGTACTGGCTGGCCCAGGTGGAGAGATGTCCTACCTGTCCCCATCCCATCCTTTATAAGAAGTGACATGACTCCTACTAGAAATTACTCAGTGGCCAATGTTTATGGGGCACATTTTTCATTCTGTAAGCAAATATAGATCACTGACAGCACTTGTTTGAAGCAGCTAATCTCACCCTCTTTTCTTTTTCCCACTGTCTTTCTCCTGCTTCTCTTTTCTCTCCCCCTCCCCTTCTTTCTCCCATTTCTTTCTCTCTTCATTATCCATTTCTCTCCTCTCCTCTTTGCTCTTCTTTCCCTTCCAAAGATCTCTTCCTGATCCCCTTTCCACTGCAGCCCATGTCTAGTGACAGAGCTCCTCTTGAGGCTGCCTAAGACAGGAGAGGCAGTTCCATTGCTCTGCCCTCACTCTTTCTCAGCTCTCACTGAGGCCCAGGAGCTTTAGGGAAGGGGAGAGGCTTCCTGGCACTGCCCCTCAGCCTTTGTAGAGCACCAGAGAGAACAGGGGTGGGCTGGGAAGGCGGGCCAGGTGAACCAGCCCCTCAGAACTCGGTTCCTCTGTCTGTCCCTCCTCCAGCACCCTGACCACGTCCGGCCTGAATTATTGTGTGGTCATCTCTTGTCCCCATTAGCTTCTAGAGCGTGGAATTGTGCCTTGACTCGAACTCTAGGTAGCCCTTCATCTCAAAGACGTGGAGAGGAGGTTATAGAAAAGACAGAAGAAATAGTCACAGGAGTGGGAGGAAAACCTGGTTTTGTAGAATTCAGAGAAAGTAGCCAGGGTATCAGTGGCTGCAGAGTTGTTCAGAAATATAAAAAAGAAAACTATTCATTGACTGTGCCAGTCCCCCATCATCCTGAGTGCAGGGCCCAGTAAGTGCCAAGTGTATTGAAAAAAGAATGAGGCTCCAGCTGAGCCTCTGAGATCTTGCCTAGTAGTTCGGAAGAGCAGACACCCTTCTTACTAGAGAGGTTGTCCTTTATCCCACACACAGTGAAAAGCCACATAGGGATGTCTCAGCAAGGGTGCGGCACGGTCACCCCCGTGGGGATGTGAAGAATTGGAATTAAGAAAACCTGGTAAGTAACTAGCTTTGCAGCCTTAGCCTAAACCAGATTACCAGACCTGTAGCATGGGGATTTTAATCCCTACTTCTTGGGGTGGTTGTAAGGATTAAACGATAGCACGTATAAAAGTCCAGAGCTCAATGTCTGGCTCATGGTGTTAGATAAATACCAGTGGCCATTATCATTATTACTACTGTCATTATTATCGCCAGTCCTAGGTATATACTCAAGAGCTGTGAAAAGTCTTGTATATAAAGCCATGTTCACACACGTTTATAGCAGCATTATTCACAATAACCAAAAGGGGAGAGCAACCCAGATTTTTATCAGCTGGTGGATAAACAACAGTGGTATATCCACAGAGTAGAATATTATTTAACCCTAGAAAGAGATAAAGTACATGCTGCATTCCTACATTCATCTTGTGGTGTGAATGACCACTTGCTATAACATAGATGAACCTCGAAAACATTGTGCTAAATGAGAGAATCCAGGCCCAAAAGCCAGAGTTATATGATCCCATTGATATTGAATGGAGAGTAGGGAAACCCATAGGGTTAGAAAGTAGACTAATGGTTGTCAGGGTTGATGGGTATGAGGAGTATCTAATAAGGGTTTCTTTTAAAGATGATGCAAATTATCTTGAATTAGATAATGGTGATGGTTGTACAACCTTGTAAGTATGCTGAAAGCTACTGAATTATACACTTAGGAAGTTGAGTTTTGGTGGGGGTGGGTAGTCGGGGAAAGGGGACAGTGGTATGGGGGAAGGATAAATTTGGACTTTTAGTGGTGAACCTAATGTGGTGTTTACATATGTTGACTCTCAACAATGAAAACCTAAATTTATAAAATGTTATGATGTAGTGTTACTACAGTGAAGAAAATAGCCTTAAAATAATAAAAGGTTGAATTAATTCTTTTTCAATAAAAAACTGATATTTTATACCAGATTCCTATTAGAAAATAAGCTCATATACAAACATATTAATTTCTTCATATTGATGATAAGTTTCCTTGACATGGATCATATTTCCCACTATCTATCCCTTCCCCTCCTCCTCCCATACTTCATTCATCACAGTCCAGGCAGCCAGCCAGGTATAAATGCTTAATAAATGCTTCCTATTGTTGATAAGTTAATAGGTGGGCCTTTAGGCAGAGTGTCAATAGGAATGGTTTATATAGTGAAGTAAATGAATGTTTACACAGCCTGAGATTAAGAAAGACTAATTTTTACTGTCCATCAGCAGACACCGCTCCCCTGCCACTCTTCCCAAGCCAGGCCCTGCACTAATACTGTATTGCCTGTGTATTTAGTGTCCACAGCCAGCCCATCCCATCCTTATAGCAGGGCCTGAGTCTTGACCCTCCTTTACTTTCTTGTGCATCTACTGTTTTCAGGGTACAGCTTTCTTCTATTTCTGTCTTGCTGCCTTGAGAGAAATGCCTTTGGGGTAGGGCCAGATAGATTCTTCTTTGTCCCCAGGCCAGACTCATACTAAGTTTGCCAAGTTGAATGGACTGGGCAGTTTTTGGAGAGGAAAGTGGAGGTACTCAGACCTAACAGCATGGAACGCAGTAGTTTTCCTCTTTTCTTCCTCCACAGGCTTTGTGCAAAATAGACTTTATACAGTTTCATCAGCACTGGCATTCACAAGCTGAAGAAGGTAAATAGCCCCCAGCAAGCCCTTCTTCTTGTCATACTTGAAATTCTTTGTCCTTAAATCACAGGAGTTGATGATGAGAGGAAATGCCTACCCACATGTACACACTCACCCATAACTAGCATTGGTAAGGGCATCAAACTATGGGGTTGGCACAGCCAGGGTGCTGGTGGTACCCATGTCTCCAGAGGACTCAGCTAATTCTGCAGGAAATGCCCAGAAAGAAGAGGTATTAAAGCAGAGAGAGGATCAAAGAGCACTTTGAAGGTCTTTTGTTGTTACTTAGGATATTGTGTGCTTGAGAAAGGAGCCCCTTCATATAACAAATAAAGGAATATTCACCTTATATAAATGTTAGATGTGGGCATTTTAATGAATAATGCAACAGTGTTGGGGTATGTTACTCTATGAGTGTGTTTGGTATCTTTGTTAGCATGTTCATGTGTGTGCATGCATAGCACACTGTGTATGTAACACATCTACGTGGAGGGGGGCCCTCTACATGGACAGTGTTTCTCCAGATGTGTACATGCACATGTAAGAATCCCAACACGCTGACCTCTTTGTCAGAAATGTAGCTCTCCCTCAGTGTAATTTGACATATTTTCCCACCATTTTGCAACCTCTTAGGTTTGTGTTGCTCCATGTTTCCATGGGCTTTTCTCACACTAAATGATGACCCAGGTCATTTCTAGGGGATGGCTGAGGTCCCACCAATCACTCATAGAGCCTCTATTTCTGCTTCTTCTGCCAGGAGCCAACCCCCTGCAGAGGAATGAAATGGGACACACACCCTTGGATTATGCCCGAGAAGGCGAGGTGATGAAAATTCTAAGGACTTCTGAAGCCAAGGTAAGTCTCAGAAAGGAGAGGGCCTATGGGCACTCCATGCAGCATTTAATCTTTCACTCATTAAATTAGGTCAGGCTCCACACCAAAGGCCACTTCTCCTGAGGTGATTATTGTCCGTTTAAATACAAATCCAACCCCCGATTTCATCAAGAATAGGAAGTTGCCCCTGACGTGACCAGAAAGAGACCTTTGCCATTCTAGATTCTGAGGTTTATCCTTCAAATTCAGTTTTTGAGGTGATGGGCTTCCTAGCTCCTTTTTTGTAGTAGAGGGGACTAGCAAAACAATCTTTGGCCCAAGTACTATTTCTGCTCAGCCTCATGTGTTCTGCAGCCTTAGCAAGCAGTCCTTCCCATCATCACTCCCTCTAGAGCCATCCCCTTTCCTGCCCTTCCACACACACTCCATACAGAGACTGAGCCCAAAATCTCCACCTTATTCTGAGCATCTCAACCCAAACTAGTTTTTTTTTTTTTGTTTTTTTTAAAGAAAACTGTCCTGGTTTATTTTGTTTTGTTTTGTTTTTGTGACCAAAATGACAGGGCTGGGCCAATTTGCCAGCAGGGAACCCCCATACAATATATAACATCAGCTCATGTCTTGAGGCTGACTCAATCTTTTGACTTTTACCCTGCAAAAAAAATTCAACCCAAACTTTTGAACTCCCCTGCCTTCTGCTCCTCCCAGCCATGGAATGATTTGGCAAAACCCAAGAACTAAACCCAAATTTCAGCTGGCAGGGACCTCAGAAATCATCAAGTCCAATGGTGGGAATCTTACCAAAACAAATAAGTCAGAGCAAAATAGAGCTATTATTGTTGAAGGAGAGGTAGACAAGGGCCCCACCCACTGGCCTGCCTCTGCCCTCCTGAGCAGCCTCAGAGCCGGCTCTGCTAAGGGATGCACATTTTAAATCTCTGAAACCTAATCAGCTGACTTGTTTTACTCCTGAGGAGATGAGTTTGGGATGTGATGTGGCTTTTGGCCCAATTGAGTTGGTATCAAAACTGAAACTAACAGACTTGAACACGGTAGTTCCCATGGCAGAACAGGGACTTGAGGACCTGGTTTCCTACTCCCGGTCTGTGTTCTTTCCAGCGTCATGGAGTCGCTTGTTGGCAAATTGGCTGAAACGTGTTAAGATGATTGGTGTGGCAGGTCCCACCTAGTGGCAAATATTCTGTATCTTAAGTAAGAATACTCTGGTCACTGACGAAGACAGACAAGATGTGGGTTCTGATCCCAGTTTACCATTCACTGACTAGGCACACTGGGGCTCATACCTCCACTCTTGAGCTCAGATTACCTCTGTGATATGATATGGTCAGGACTGCTAAAAAACCCTTAAAAAATTTGCCTGAGAAGTGGCTAGACGTTGGCCATATTATACAAGGTTCTGTCCCAAGTGACTCGATGGCAGTTGCATTCCTCTGTTCCAGACATACCCTTCTGGACCACAGAGGACAATTGCAGACACTACCTTCTGAGTAGATATGGAGCCTTGGAAGCTCTGAAGAGGAGGCAGTGAGGGAGCACTGTGTCATGAGAACAAGCTGAGGCAGTAGGGCCCAGAGGAAAGAGACTGTGGGTAAACTCAGGAACAGCTGTGAGAGGGAATGGTGTTTCTGAGGTTGGCCACTGCCGGGAGGAGCTCCCTGACAGAGCTGTCAGACAGTGGAAAGGGTCACCTTTACAGGCTGGAAGACCACTTAGAGCCAGCCCAGGACTTCTGTAGCCTCTCAGCTGGGGGATGTCACCTTTCTCTGATGTCACCTTTCTGCTGTTGATTCCCCTCATGTGTTCTAAGACTTCCTCCGCCTGGAATGTCCCAACTGGCCAGTGAGCATCTCTGCCTGATTGCTCTGCTGTCCCTCCAGATTCTACCCATGGGAGCCATCCCTCAGCTCTCCCTATGTCAGCAGCGTTGTCTTTTTCTCGGTTGCTCAGCATCTACTTGGTCACCCATTCTTCCTTTTCTGCTTTTTTTCCCTAAGTTGCAAAAACCTCTCCTCAAAATTATGATGCAGAATTTCATGGGAGAACACTGCTTTAGGCATGATTTCTGTCTCCCTCTGCTAGTACTTAAGCAGCAGTTGCTCCTCTCTGAGTTCAGGCCCTACATCTATAACAATCACTTAGGCCTAGAGGATGCTGGGGCTCAAGCCTGAGACCTCGTCTAGCCATGGGTCACCACCATCCTGATCTTATCTTTTGCTCCCTCTATCTGTCCAGCATCCCCCTCCCACCAAATTCAGCCTTCTCTGTCTTCATCTACCATTCTGCAGTCATGTATGTGCTCAGTATAGAAAATCTGTGATTATAAAAGTTATATGTCTCATAAAAAATTGGGGATAAAAGTAAAATGAAGAGAATTAAGTAATTCAATACACATTTATGAATGACATCAGTGTGCCAGGCTTTGGGATAGATGGGAAGAAGATGGGTGGATGTAACTCTCAAGCAGCTCAGGTCTGATGAGGACACAGGCAAATGAACCATGACATCACTGTCTCATCAGTCCCAGGGACGTCCAGGGTCTGTGGAAAGCCAGAGGAGGCTTTTAATCCTGCCTCGGAGATCAAGGCAGCCTTCCTGGAAGAGATGTCGTCTGGACTGAATCTCAGTTAAATCTCGTATGTAACTGCTATTAATACTTTTAATCATTTATAATAATAGTAGGTACCACTTCTTGAATGCATCAGGTGCTCTACTGTATATTTTTCCTAACCCTGACAAATCTACCAAGTAGCTCTTATTAACAGCAGTTTACATATGGGGAAATTGAAAAAAAAAAGCAAGCAAGCAGGTAACTTAAAAGAAAATTGAGCTGTTATAAGTAACTATTGGGGGCCTCCCTGGTGGTGCAGTGGGTTAAGCACCACGCTATGAAGCAATCCAAAGCTTCTGCAGCAAGAGTTCGGTCCCCGGCCCGCCAGGGAGCAACCCACATGGTGAGACAGACTTCTCCTGACTCGTCCGCTGCTCCCCTCAGCAGTGTATTTCAGTCAGTCTGCCTGTTCTGTTCCCCATTCTGTCTCTAGTGAATCCTCTCATCCCCCACATCTCTGGCCTGTGCCCCAGTTCTTGTATGCATAAATAAATAAATCTTTAAAAAAAAAAAGTAACTTTGGGATAAGAATTGTCCATCTCCTCTTGTGATACTATATTTGCCTTTTCTGGAGCATATCAATATATTTATGTTGATATGGCCTTTATGATGGCCTTTTTATAACCTATTGTATATATCAGGAGTCTCAAACTGGCAGTCAATTTTATTTTGCCAACCCAGAGTTTTTTTAAAAATGTCAAAAAGCCTTAGGGTTTGGGCCTCCCCGGTGGTGCAGCGGTAGAGCCCTGGGTTGCGAAGCTGCCCGCGGCCTCTGCGGCGCTGGTTCAATCCCCGGCTGCTCCCCGGCCACCGGAGGAGGGTCCCACATGGCGTGCAGACCTCTCCTGCCGCCCGCTGCTCCCCTCAGCAGTGTACTTCGGTCCTTCTGCCTGCTCTACTCCCTGCTCTGGCTCTGGTGAATTCTCTCACCCTCCTGCGCTTCTGACTGTACCCAGTGCATGTATAAACAAAACAAACAAATAAATAAATAAATAAATAAAAACATGCCTCTATTAAAAAAAAAAAAAAAAAAATTTAAAAAAGAAAAAAAAAAAAAAAAAAAAAGCCTTAGGGTTTGGAACATAAACTTTCCCGACCCCATTACTTACTGTATTACGTTCTTGACTTCTTAGTCATTTATATTTCCTACTTCACCCTGAAGGTGTTCATGATCCTAGTTCCATACTGGAATCTCCTTTTCTTCACTTCATACTATTTATTGGTGATTTTCCCTTTTTAATATTATCCATAACCCTCATTTTTTATTTCATTCTGCCTTTTCAAATGTATTCCTAATCTAAGAATCTCTGACCTCTTATATGGTCTAAATGATTTTCTCCTCACTGATGGTTGTGATTAAAGCTCAGTTCTTTCAGCATTCTCTTTGTGTGGAAGCTTCCTTGGGCCCCCCCTGAGAAGATCCAGCAATGGATGAGGCCCAGCCTCTGTCCACTGAGCCAGCCATCTGGGAAGGGGTAGCAAGAGGCAGGTTCTCTTAGCTCACACTGATTTGTGCCTTCAAAAAGGTCCACACACAAAAAAAAAAAAAAAAGATCCACACAGAGTTTGGGGGGCTTCGGGAAGGCATGGCTCATCTCCAGGCAGAGTGAGCAGGCAGGCTTTGTAAAGGAGGTAGCCTGTGATCTCACTTTGAAGGATTTCACTAGATGGAGAATTTACTACTTAAAGCTTAGACCATTTTCATGTCTTAACTAAGAGACGAAGGAGAGGTAGAAATATATCTCTGTACACATGATGGCAGATAAAACAAAAATATGGGGAGCTAGTCCATGATGAATATTCAGCTGAGGGGGACGTGCTGGTGCCAGCCCGCATCTCCACTCCCGGATCTTCATTCCGCCGAGACTCACCAGGAATTTATTGCTCATTTTAATCACACCCAGAGAATGAATTGGCAGGAATATTAGGCAGATAGGCCTATCATATATATTTTATTTGCATATCCCAGTGACAGAACCACAAGCACATTTTTCGTCTATATTTTTTCATTTGCTTCAGGGGTAGCTGGGGATGCAGTTCTCCCCTGGGTCCACATTCTGAGCTGCAGGCCTGGGTGCTCCCATCAGGCTGAGGGAAGCCCACCAGGAGAGAGGGGTGAGGTGCACAGGAGGGTTAGAGGGTTCTGTCCCTCCTGGCTTAGGGTGAAGAGTGACCCATCACCCCACCTGGCCCAGCCTATTCCTGCTGCATCGCACTCCATGGGCCTGGTGCTGTGCTGACTCTGTGGGGACGTCATAACTGATGTCCCTGCAGCGTGCTTTCAAGGGGCACACTTCAGCTTTCTCTTTTCTTTGTTTTTAACTTTATAAAAACTTTTGGTTGAAATTTCCTTGTGTCACGGGCACATACCCTAAGTATATAGCTCACTGATTCTCAACTAAACACAGCTGATCAAGAAAGAAATTATTACAAGTACTCATGTCTTCAGTCACTACCCACCCCCAAGACTAAGCATTATCCTGATTTTTTTAATTTTTATTTTTACATAATTTCAGAAATAGTGCAATGAATTTTTATAACCCCTTCACTCAGATTACTCATTAACATTTTATCATATTTGCTTTATTACCTATATATACATTTTTTTTTTTAAAGATTTATTTTTATTTATTTATACAAGCACTGGGTACAGTCAGAAGCGTGGGAGGGTGAGAGAATTCACCAGAGCCAGAGCGGGGAGCAGAGCAGGCAGAAGGACCGAAGTACACTGCTGAGGGGAGCAGCGGGCGGCAGGAGAGGTCTGCGCACCACGTGGGACCCTCCTCTGGTGGCCGGGGAGCAGCCGGGGATCGAACCGGCACTGAAGAGGCTTCGGGAAGCCCCGCAACCCAGCGCTCAACCGCTGCGCCACCGGGGAGGCCCTATATACGTAATTTTTTCTGAATAATTTGAGAGTAAGGTATATACATGCTGCTCCTCTCCTTTACCCCTAAATACTTCTATGTATTTCCTAAAAGAACAAGGACATTTTCTTATGTAACCGTACAGTCCTCAAAATCAGCCATTAATATTAATTAACCTACAGATACTATTCAGACTTTGCTAGTTGTTCCAGTAATTCTCTCTACAAGAACAAAAATTCTGGATTTAAGCTGAAGTTGGTTGTCATGTGTTTTGCAACCATCCCAGGCTAGATAGGTTCTTTGTCAGTTCTCTCAGACAAAGGAGAATTTTGGAGCTTTCAGTAGATTTCAACAGGCCTCTAATGCTGAATCAGGGGACAGACCAGCTTTCTCTCTCAGCATTTCTTGGTCTCCTCTCTTGCTGTCTCAGAGTGACACAACCCTTTTAGCCCCTCACCCCTTGGCACAGGTGTCCCTGTTTACATATGCTCATGCCCCGTGCTCTCTGGCCCATAATTTCAGGTGCACATGTAAGATCACAGGTGCCTGTCATAGGGGATAATGACAGAAGGGCAGAAAAAAGCCTGATTTTTAATACCTTTACCCTACGTCTACCTGGAATGGTTCCTCGGCTTTTCCTTGTCTTTCATGACCTTGACATTTTAGCAATACAAGTTGGTTATTTGTAGAAAGTCCCTCAGTTTGGAATTGTCAAATGTTTCCTTACTGTTCAGCTCAGGTTATGCATTGCTGGCAAGAACACCCTCTGGTGTTTGTTTTCAATAAATTCATTATGTAGCCCCCAGTTAAAAGTAAGGATATGATAGCAGCATTTTAGGTCTCATCTCCCTAAATAGACTCTCAGCTCCCTAAAGGCCAGGAACAGGTCTTTTCTTACCTCCAGGGTGGAAAGTACAAGCTCGGGGTCCGTGTTGGGTCTTTTACTTGCTGCCAGTGGAGCCTTGCTTTACTTCATGTCTGCACAGTGGGGGAGGGGACCCTGTGAACTTCTGAGGGTTGAGAGGCTTAGTACAGCTAGTCCCAAGTCAGGCGAGACTCATCAGTGGTTGCGAAAACTAATGAGTAGAAGTTTGAGGAGTAACAGCATATTTACCTAGTCTCAGAGTCTCACCCCCCACAAGATACTTACAATTACAAAAGGCAGAATGACGGTGGAAAACCTGACAGACACCACCTTAACTAAGTGATCAAAATTAACATCACCCGTTAAAGGCTGCGTTAGCATCTCCTGCCTCCTCGTACCATCCACTGAGAACAGAAACTCATTTTTTCACTTTAGCCAGTCCTTACCCCTTAGCCTTTTCTTGGCAGTCTTATCTCTGGATCAACCCAGTTTTCTGTAGAGGAGTGATGTGATCTGACTTACAAGTTAAAATGTCACTCTGGCATAATAGGAGAATGGCCTGGACAAGAGTGAATCTGGGATGCTGACCCAGATGACCCCCCAGGCTGCTGGGACTAACCCCTGCTCTGTGTCCAGCCTTCCTCTGTAGAGATGTATAATTTGTGAGCTAGTTCAAGAGACTTTCAAGTCCTTTAGATGCTCCTCTGAACCCCCAGGCTCCCCTGGTCATCATTTCCTTTCCCTGCTCCTCACTCTGGGTTCTTCCCAAGATCCTCTTCTCCCCCAGTCTCACTGGTTGCTCCCCAGTTCCCTTTGTTGATCTCCCCAGCCAGCCCTCCTGTTACCCCAGCTTTCATGGCACGGTAGCATCCCTGACTATGAGTTGAAGGTAGGGTCAGGGAATCAGGAGGATGGGCCGTAGCTGAGTCTGTTACCTCCCAATAGAGAGAAGCTACAGCTTGGCCTCTTCTCTTTCCTCCTCCAGACCTATCTCATTCTTGCCTGGGGTCCCTTTCTCCCTCCCGCCCCCACTCCTGCTGCCCTCTCATCAAGCACACTGCTATGTTCATTGTCAGACCTGTTCCCTCGGGAATGCCCAACACTAGGGGTACCTGCAAAACCCTTCTCCTTGTAACCCTCCCGCTCAGAGCCACTCTGCCCAGCCACCCACCTCTGAGAAAGCCCAGCTAGGCTTCGCCTTGGCCTCCCCGCCCTTTCCTGTAAATGCACTCACAGCCAGGAGGGGTGCCATATTAAATCAAGAATGATGGAAGCCAGTGGCCGCGATTATCCAACTGAGATGCAGCATGGGGAGCTGGTTGCTGCCGGCTCCAGGTGAGGACTTCTAAAGCTAATTGCACATGGCTTTTATTAGGAAGATGATCTCTCCCCCACTCCTGCTCTCCTGGGTGGCTTCTTCCTACTTCCTGTCAGCCCAGTGCCCTCTGCTATTGTAGGCCGTGTTACCTGCTCTCTCTTCTCTAGTGGAACCCAGTCAGAGCAGTGCCTTGATCTCAGTCCCTGTAGCCTTAACCTCCTTCTCCTCAAAGGCCAACCCCTTCCAAATGCCTCCTCTTTGCCCTTAAATAAAATACATATACAGACCTTTCCTAGATGGCTTTGCTTAAGCCTGGGATCCTATTTCATACAGCTAAATATCATTCATTCATTCATTCAGCACATTTTTAAAATACCAACTGTATTCTAAGCATTGGGAAAGGAGTATGAGGCTGTAACTTTGTACCTAATTAAATCCCAATGCCCTATACATTTTTATCAAAAAGTTTTCAGTGTATTTATGAACAGGTAGTTAGGACTCTAGGCTGTGCTCAGACTTAGGCCATAGTGGGAATTTTTCCCAGTACCAACTAGAAAGCTTGAGACCCAGCAGATCATGGAAGAATGATGGAAGGATGAAAGATGGAATGTGCTGGGCGCTCACTCATATGGAAGGGTCAAAGACCCTTCCCCCTTGTCCAAGAAAATATGAGGAATACTAGGACAACCTAAAATCATGCCACGGAAAAAGAGGTACAGGGGGCCTCCCCAGTGGCGCAGCGGTTGAGCGCTGGGTTGTGAAGCTGCCCGCAGCCTCTGCAGCGCCAGTTCGATCCCCGGCTGCTCCCCGGCCACCGGAGGAGGGTCCCACATGGCGCGCAGACCTCTCCTGCCGCCCGCTGCTCCCCTCAGCAGTGTACTTCGGTCCTTCAGCCTGCTCTGCTCCCCGCTCTGGCTCTGGTGAATTCTCTCACCCTCCGCCCTTCTGACTGTACCCAGTGCGTGTATAAATAAATAAATAAATAAATAAATCCTTTAAAAAAAAAAAAGAAGAAGAAGAGGTACAGAAATGTTTGCCTGGAGAAGACTTAGGGAAGCCATGATGGTCATACTCAAACCAACAAAGTGGTGAGAAAATTCATATTAGATTTGCCTGTGGCAAAGGAGAAGGCTATGTTCTGTGGCTGGAAAGTACCTGAAGGCAGAATTCTCTACCGCGACAGCAAAATCAATGGGCCAAGATGAGCACCAGGCAGCTGAGGCTTCCCCAAAACTGATGTTGAGATGGTGCCTTCCCAACTAGGGCTCCTAGAGAAAGGAACCTCAAGAGTAGAGGGGCACCCCACTAGTCTTGGCACCTGGCTTCCTCTTGAGCCACAGCAACTCTTCCCTTTACCTTTGGAGTGCCGTGTAGATTAAATTAGTTAAATGTTCCTGCGCCAGAAATAGACCATCAGTTCTCAAGATGCAGCAAAGAAGAAGGGAGGTTAACGTTTACCAAAGGCCTCCAGAAGGCCAGCTACTGTGCTGTCCACTGTGTGCCAGAGACCCCAAAATGCTTGCATTATTTCACGTAATTGTCCCCCATACCCCACAGGGATCCTGCAAGGTAGGTATGAGAACTAGCCCATATTAGAGATGGCGAAACTAAAATTCAGGGAGGTGAATTGACTTCCCCAAGGTCAGCTAACTACTAAGTAGATGAGGTGAGGTTGGAATTCAGGTCTGTCTGGAGTGAAGCTCATTCACTCTGCCACACAGAGCCTGTCCCACTATGAGCCAAGGGGCTAGGTGGGCAGGGAGGAGGAAGAGGAAGCAGATATATGGCGGGAGTCATCAGAGCTGGGTGATTTATGTGGCGCCCGAGGGAGCTGCACAGTGACTGACACTCAGGATTTGAGCCAGCAACTGTCCTCCACTGGGATCAGCACCAAATTATTGCTCCAAATAATGTAGCAATTAAAGGAGACACTACATACTAAGTGCTGAGTACAGTGCCTGGCAGGTAGCAGCTAGTCCTCAAATGGTAATCACCTCATTCAGTTGTCAGCATGTACTGACTCTCTGTGTGAGGGCTGCAGCTAAAAAGATAAATAAAACATGATGTTTACCTCTGAGGACCTCATGGTTGAGCATAGAGAGACAAGCAGGCAGTTAAACAAGTGCCCTGGAGTTCCCAGGGGCAGGCACCAAGTCTTACAGCAGTCTCCCTGGACAACATGCTATTGAAGCTGGGATCAACAGGCCACTCAGAAACAGGCAGGAATAGAGAAGACTTGAGGGAACAATGTAAGCAAAGGCCCAGAGGCAAGATACTCGGACCCATCACTGAGGAGGAGGGAGGAGCCAGACCCAGCAAATCCTTGATGGCCAGTCTCACCACTTCAAACCTCTGTAGCCTTCCTTCACACAAGCTGGTGCTGTGCCAGCCGGCGCGTGTGCATCTCACCATCAGAGCCTTCCAGCCCATGGACCCCGAGTGCTGATGGGCTGGGTAGGCAGGGAAGAGGAGGAGGAAGCAGATATATGGCAGGAGTCGTCAGAGCTAGGTGATGTATGTGGCGCCTGAGGGAGCTGCACAGTGACACTCTGGATTCCAACCGGCAAGTGTCGCTCCACTGGGATCGGCACCGAATTATTGCTCCATATGAAACCCCAGGACTGATGGGAGCTTTCAGTTACAGACTGATAGCAACAGCCAAAATTGGATTGTTTGCTATTTATTTTTTTTAACTTCTGTCAAGGTCACTACCGTAACAGGAAAACACTGCCCAAGCAGCAGGTATTTTTCATCCACTCTGCCCACAAGAGCAATCTGCAGCCACAACTTTTGTGACAAGGCCTTAGCTTGGCAACTCTCTATCTAGAAAGCTGTCAGTGTTATCAGGGTCTTAGGGGAAGAGGCTTCTGAACAGTCAGTTCTTTCCATCCCAATCCAAGACCTGCTTTCTTCTCTCCATCCCCAGCCTCCAGAAATGCCTCCTCATCAGACCTGCACACCCTCCCTGCCTGTCTGGTCTCCGCATAGTCCCACAGCCACCACCCAGCCTGATACTCTAGCTTCTTCAAGCCCCCTGTCTCCCAGAAAGCCCCCACCACCAAAAAAAAGCACCATGCTTTATGTCCCTTCCCTGCGCCCAGTCTGCTCATTCTCTCCTCTTCCTGTCTGTCATCAAATTTATTTTTGCAAACATTCAGATGTCTCCACTGTGCTGGGGATAGCCATGAGTAAAAGACAATACCAGCACTCAGAAATGACTTTGACGACAGAATCATAACAGGCAACAAACCTGTTTTCAGGTAGGCTTTTTTTAGCAATAGGTACAGTACTGGAAATAGGCCTGTGTGCTTCAAAACCATGAGGAAAAGTTCAGTTGTTCCTGAAAAGTATTTGTGGACAGGCCCTGCCTCACTTCCTCTGCCAAACCGATCTCCCTAGGGGCAAGGCCTGGCTCTCCTCTTTCCCCGGCCTGCACAGGGCCCAGCACAGACGGCTGTTGCTGGATAAATGTAGCTAACTGAAATGCGGTGCTGTTGAGGCAGAGGGTATTCATAACTGGTTTCAAAACCAAAACGGTTTCCAAGAGGCTAAGAGGAAAGGAAAAGGAACCTATATTTCTTAAGTACTCATCATATGCCACTCAGGATCATACTGAATCCCCAATTTACAGCTGAGAAAACTGAGACACAGGCACTTATTCCAGGAGATAAGCATATTGGTGTAAGTGATAAAGCTGGGATTCCAACCCAAGTCTTCTGTCACACTCCAGAGACAAGAGTTAATCTACTGGCAGTATTTGTTTTACTAGTAGGGTGAGCCAGACCCCTGAACAGTGGCCACTTGATGTAAGGAGATGGGGTGAGGGTCAGGATGAGGGAGCAGAGGGAAGGGTGGGCTATCTCTAGTGATTATGAGCCAGTGCTGTGTATCAGGACCCCCAGAGACCCAGACCTGTGTTTTTCCCCTGGATTGGGGATAGAATGAAACTAGGATCCTACCTGGCCAGTGCTCCTAAACCACCTTCCCTCTCCCCCCACAGTACCAGGAGAAGCAACGGAAACGAGAGGCTGAGGAGCGGCGCCGCTTTCCCCTGGAGCAGCGGCTGAGGGAGCACATCATTGGGCAGGAGAACGCCATCGCCACGGTGGGTGCGGGTGAGTATGAGAGCCGCCAGCCAGCCGGTGCCCTGGTCTGCTCTAGTGAGGTGTGCATCCTGCTGCTACCCTTCTGTGCAAAGGTAGCTGATAATATTACAACGTAACCTTTATTGAGTACTTTCAACATGCCAGACACTGTTAACAGGTTCTCTGCACATGCCATGTCATTTAATCCCTACAGCACCCCATGAGGTTGGTACCATTAAAGCCCCCGATTTATCAGTGAGACAGAGCACTTCAGTCATTTGCTCAAGGCTGCTTCCCTAGCCTAGAATTTAACTCTGACCTTCCTGTGGTCCGCACCCCCAACCCCACTTTCCAGGTGGAAAACTGAGACCCAAGAGGGGAGCAGCTGAGCCAGAACTTGAACTTCTGTCTTGTATCTCAGCCTGGGTCACTACCACGCTTCAGTCCAGTTTGCCAGCACCTGGGTCAGTTTTCTCATCCGGAATGAGAGCTTTGTCCCCCTAAAGCCCTATGTCTGTGTGTAGGGTAAATGAAGTTAACTCAGGCTTTTTTCTGCCCTCCTGCCACTAGTGTGGGTGCTCAGGGCCAAGAGACATGAGCGCGGGGCACGCTTGCCTTTAATTGTGGACACCTGGGCCGAGGCATGGGGAGTATGCATGTGTAGATGCTCACACTTGTGCCTAGAGGCGAGGGATAAAGGCAATGGTGGCAGCATGCCAAGGAGGACCACTTAAAGGCATGGCCACGGGACAACCCAAGACAACCATGAGAATACCAGAGCGCGCCCAGGGAAAGATCCCAGAGATTGGCTGGGGGCTGGGAGGTTCCCAGTCCCCTGCTGGCCCCTGTCAGGAATGCTTGCAAAACACCGTGCTTTTTTTTTTTTATATTAAATTTTTTTTATTTTTTACATCATTGTTCATTTTTAAACAATATTTGCTTCCCCCCACCCCCTCAGGTGTAGTCCCCATAGAGTTTCCTTCACCAGTGCACCTGTACACCATCACCGCAGTCCCCTGTGCTCCTCCCTCCCTCCCTCTGATCCCTCTCCCTCCTCCTCCCCTGCAGGATATCTCTGATTTCTAATTGTCTGTTTTTGCTTTGTTGTGTTTTGTGCTGTTGTTTTTTTACACAGATGTCTTATTTGGTTCCCCTATATTCCTGCTATAAGTGAAACCATCCGATATTTTTCTTTTTCCTTCTGGCTTATTTCACTGAGCATAATTCCTTCTAGTTCCATCCACGTTGCTGTGAATGACATGAATTTATCTTTTTTGATTGCTGAATAATATTCCATTGTATATATATACCACATCTTCTTGATCCATTCATCTATTTTTGGGCATTTGGATTGTTTCCAGGTTTTGCCTATTGTAAATAGTGCTACAATAAACATAGGGGTACAGGTGTTCTTTTGAATCAATGTTTCTGTGTCCTTTGGGTAGATCCATAGGAGTGGAATTGCCGGGTTGTATGGTAGCTCCATTTTTAGTAGACTGAGGAACCTCCACACAGCTTTCCATAGTGAATGGACCAGTCTGCACTCCCACCAGCAATGCAGGAGAGTTCCTTTTTCACCACATCCTCGCCAACATTTGTTGTTGCTTGTTTTTTTGATATGTGCCATTCTCACTGGTGTAAGGTGGTATCTTAATGTGGTTTTAATTTGCATTTCCCTGATTATCACGGATATTGAACATTTTTTCATATTTCTGTTGGCCATTTGCATTTCCTCTTTGGAGAAATGTCTTTTAAGTTCTTCTGCCCATTTCTTGACTGGATTGATTATTTTGTTTTTGTTGAGTCCTGTGAGTTATTTGTGTATCTTTGTGATCAGTCCCTTATCAGTTGACTGGAGTGCAAAGATTTTTTTCCCAATCAGTGGGGTGTCTCTCTGTTTTGGTTAATGTCTCTTTTGCTGTGCAGGAGCTTTTCAGTTTGATGTAATCCCAGGTGCAAAACACTGCTTTTGACCCCTGGGAGCCATACTTCCTCCTCAGCCCTGACCTACTGCCCATGCACACCCCACTAGAAAGAGATAAAACTGGGGTTCTGCTTAAGACAGTGGCCTCATCTTTATTCTGACTCAGGTATATGACTCTGAAAAGGATCTCAGACAGATGAGTCAAGGCAGAGGAACCTTAGGCCCAGCTTAGATAAGGGGTTTCCCCAAGGCAGTGGTTCTCAAAGCATGGTTTCAGGACCAGCAACATCTCTGTGCTCCAGAAACTTTTATTTATTTTTAAAGATTTATTTATTTATGCATATAAGAACTGGGGTACAGGTCAGAGATGCAGGGAGTGAGAGGATTCACTAGAGACAGAGTGAGGAACAGAACAGGCAGACTGACTGAAATACACTGCTGAGGGGAGCAGCGGGTGAGTCAGGAGAGGTCTACTGCGCCATGTGGGTTGCTCCCTGGCCAGCCGGGGATTGAACTCGTGCTGCAGAGGCTGTGGAGAGCTTCACAGTGCTGTGCTTAACCCCAAGTGCGCCTCCAGAAACTTTTAGATGCACCTGGCCCCAGCCCAGAGCTATGGAATCAGTAACTCAGGGCCCTGCGATCTGTTTTCACAGGCCCTGCAGGCCATTCTGATGCTCAGCTCAAGTTTTGTTTTTGTGTGACTTTTTTATTTTCTTATATTGTTAAATTTTTGTGCAGTATTTGATTTCTCCCCTCAGGTGTAGTCTCCATTCAGCTCAACTTTAAAACCCTCTGTCCTGCAGTGTGTCTGCTCACAGGTTACTTACCTCTTCAAGCATCTAGCTCCACCAAATTCAGTCAGTGACTGCCAAGGCATCACCAGGTTCTGTTCCCTGATAAAAGGAGGCATCAGACTGAAGCTGTGATGCCCCTTTGGAACATTTTGGGGTAGCACTGTCTGCTGTTAGATACCAATTAGAAGAGTAATTGAAAATAGAAGGCAGCTGCTCCTGTGACGCACTGGACCCAGCCTGATCTCCATCATCCTCACACACCATTGGGACTCACATGGCAGTTGTGAGCCCCTCATCAGGAGCCTGACCCCATCAACAGATAAAGGAGCCATAGACCAGTGCTGCTTCAATAGCTAGAGGTCAGAGGCTGCCTGCAGGCACACACAGGAGCCAGGGACAACTTTCTCTGAATGTGCAAGACCCCCCTACTCAGGCCCAACCTACCAGGCTGCTGCTTGGGGTCTGGATGCAGACATCCACCCTCTGCCACCACCTTGGCAGCAGGCCCCTCACCTTATTTGTGGAGGGAGGAGAGACTGGGAGCCTTCAGTAGTTGAAGAAAGAAGCAGTCTATGGGAGATACATTACCTGAGCAGACATCTAAGAAAGTATCTCTGGCTGGAGCCTCATGTCCACATGGCCAGAACTGCAGCTGCCAGTGTAATTTTCCCTCCACTTTTTTTTTTTTTTTAAGATTTTTTTTTTTTTAATAGAGGCATGTTTTATTTATTTATTTGTTTGTTTGTTTGTTTTGTTTATACATGCACTGGGTACAGTCAGAAGCGCGGGAGGGTGAGAGGATTCACCAGAGCCAGAGCGGGGAGCAGAGCAGTCAGAAGGACCGAAGTACACTGCTGAGGGGAGCAGCGGGCGGCAGGAGAGGTCTGCGCGCCATGCGGGACCCTCCTCCGGTGACCGGGGAGCAGCCGGGGATTGAACGCGCTGCAGAGGCTGCGGGCAGCTTCACAACCCAGCACTCAACCGCTGCGCCACCGGGGAGGCCCTCCCTCCACTTTTTACACAGCCCTTTCCTAGCAGCTGCCTGCTTCTCTTTCATCTATTTCTCCCCATCTTCTCAGGGCGCTGGGTTGTGAAGCTTCCAAAAGTAGAAGGTTGGGGGGAGTGGGATGAAGAAGAAGTCATGGAGATGGAAAGAATTGAACCAACATGGACTCAAATAATAGGTCGGCCATTTAGCAGTTGTATAGCTCAGGCTAGTTCACTTTTTCAAGCATCAGTTTCCTCAGCTGTATCCTGGGGAGGCCCAGTCCAGCACTGGCTGGCTTTTTCTATTACAGTATGTGCCTGACAGCAGTGAAACAGTTCCTGTTGTCAAGCCGTTTACCATCTAGGGCTTGGCACTGTACTCTTTAGGACAGTTAGCTCTGTTAGGTCAGTAATATCCCACTTGTTTTCTTTACGACTGGACTGATCCTTAATACCAGCCCCAGACTTGCCTCTTCCCCTGTTCCCATACTGACCTCTAATGCATCACCCACTTTTTCTTGTCTTCTTGCCCACAATGTTAGCCTCTACTCTGAATCTTTCCTTCTATCCAGAGCTCCATTCTGTCACAAGAACTCTGCCTACTTGGTTTGTAGGTTGACTCAGCTTAGCTCAGTGACCCCAGAAAAGACAGAGAGGCTACTGGGGCCTGGGCTTTGGGGTTGGTGCTTTATTTCTTCTACACTTGTAAGACAATAACTGCACCCGCCTTGCTGTGAAGCTCTGCTGTGGGGATCACAATGGTAATGGTCAGATAACTTTCAGCTCATAGCCCAGGGACATCCAGGGTATTCTCTGGGTCAGAATTTGTAGTAGGCAAGCAGCCAGTACCGCAGGACCTCACGGGCCTGCAGGTGCAGAAGCGAGGTGGATCAAGAGGCTAGGCCAGGACTCTCTAGGTTCTCTAGGCCACTCTCTGATAATGTGTGGTAAGAACTGGCTGGGTGGAGCCTGGCACCCCATGGGTGCCATGAGGATGGGCAGTCAGCGAAGTGCCGCAGAATGAATTGATTTGATAAATGGCCATTTATTACCCTCACGAATTGGCTGAAACCAATTTCGGTCACATCAACCCCTGGTAAGTGCTGGGATATTGATTTGTGCAAAGTAATACAGTGAATTTATCAGTGTGATCCCCAGCTGCAGGGCTTCTAGCAAGGCTGGCGCACAGTTACCACCTTACAAATGGAGGAGATAAAGCACCAGCCCCACAGCCCAGGCCCCCATGGCCTCTCTGGTCTTCTAGGGTCACTGGAGCCAAAACAGGGCCAATCTACATTCCACAAGCCAGAGCCTTGGCATTGAAGGTGGGACTCTTCTTCCAGAATTCAGACTGCTCTTGGTAGTGAGGAAGGGGGTGGACATCTACCCTGTCAGGCAGACCTCCTAGAAACTTAGCTCCTTTGTGCCCCAATGTGTTCCTCAGAAAGGCAACCAGCTGTCCATTCAGCAAATGCAGAGTTCGACTCTGCCCCACTCCAACCTGCCCACTCCCTGCGTACCTGTCTCAGTAAAGGCAATTCCATTCAATGGCTTCTCAGAAGAAATGCAGAGGATTCCTTGACCCCACCCTTGTTGTCACCCCTTACAGCCAATCAGGTATCAAGCTCTGTCATTCTACTTCTTAAATGGGTCATAAAACCTGATCTCTGCCTTCCATTGCTGATCCCTGCTCCCAGCTCAGGACCTGACTGTCTCTCATCTGAACCACTCAGTAGTGTCCTCACTGGTCTTTCTGCCTTGTTTCCTTCCCTATAAACACGTCTCCCCATCTGGAGTGAGCTTTGTAAAATGCAAAAGCTCTCCTGTTTAAAATCCTTGAGTGGTCCTTGCTCTAGCCTACAAGGCCCACTGCCTGCTGCTGCCCCCTGCTTTGCACTGCACCCACCAGTGACACCACAGCCCCACTGCAGTTTCTGCTCACTGCATATGCTGTGTTGACCACCTGCCTGCATTTATTTATGTTGCCTTCTCTGGAATTCCTTTACTTCTAGTCCTTTCCCCAACCCAGGCCTGCCCGTCTTGTACCCTCCAGTTGCTTTTAACTTAGCCTAACTCAGTTCAGAAGCAAAAGACAGTAGACCCCTGCGGACAGAGACCAGAATCATTTTTATTTTCCCACTTCCTGGCACAGCACTCTGCTCCAAGTAGATGATTAGTGTGATTTGTTGAATTATTTGGTGTGGTCCCTGTCTGTCTCTGTGATGTGCTCTGAGGAAAGAAGAGAAGCTGTTAAGCCTGTTTTTTAGTAGCTCACACATACTAACAATGCAACTATAACAGAATAGTTCATTACGATACCCCATACCATTTGACCTTTGACCTCTGAGTGGACAGGGCATTCTCCATATCTAATCCAAGAAGCTTCCTCTGGGCAGCAGATCACCCTGCACACCTGGAAGCTCCCTACCACTCCCTGTGGTCAGGGGCCTGTCCCCGACATCCATTATGCCCAGTCCCAGTTGACTCTGAAACACATCTGCCTCTGCTTTCTCAACTGTTCATCCTATCTGGGGTCTGGTCCGAGTTCAAGATTTCAACATCAGCCATGCGGCACACCTTGGGCTCACCATCCTGTCTGATGTTTCCTTTCCCTCTCTGGCTGGTCCAAAATATAATCTGCCCAACCCCTACACCTTTTTCAACCTTCCCTTCTGGAGTGGTAGTGATTAAAAAGTGTTCTGCCACCAAGCCTCACCTGTGCCCGTGTTGTGCTCTGTGGATCCCACCCTCCCCTTTTGCTTCACTTCTCCAAAGGTCAGAAACTACCTTTCATTCATTTCTGTTCCTGCAGGGTTGCCCACACAGGTGTGTGTAAGGCAGCTGAATTCAAGTGAGAAAGTGTGAGCCCATGTCAACATTCTGCCTCTCTTTTCCACAGATCCTCATTTCAGCCTCTTTCTGGAAGGTGTCATTCTTCCCATTGGTGATCCCCACCTTCAATGTGCACACACATGTGCATGTGCACACTTGTACACACAGTTGGGGGGGGCTGCTGAAAGCTCAGCAGAAACTTTTCTTTGCATTTTTAATACCAGCCATTCAGTAGCAGTAGTTTGCCTTTATAAAGATGAGTCCTCCCAATTCTAGGAAGAGAACTATTCTCTTACATCCTCTAAACCCGAGGCATGAATGTCCCATCCTACCCTGACTGCATGGTGATTCCCCCTCATGTTTTGGGCACAAACATCAGTCAGGTACAAATGGTTCCTTCCACACTTCTCCCAGTGCTGCCATCCCGTTTGGAACCCACAGTGTTCATAGCAACATTTACCTAAAAGACACAACTTTGTTTTAGGCTTCTTTGGGGTGCCCTAGCACCCAACACAGAGCTTGTCTGCTGGACAAATTGGTAACGCCCCATGAAGAGGGATTAAGAAGAAAGTGGTAGCCAGATTCACCAAGGGCGTTAATAACCACTTGCAGCCATAAGAGACTCTTGGGTCTGGCCTCACACTTTTTTGTAAAATGGGAGCTGAAATAGCTATTCTTTCCCATTTGTAATCTCCAGAAAGACCAAGAATTAATTCATTAAACCAGCAGGCATTAAACTAGTGATGGACTCTTCTCAAGAGCCCCTCAGGCAGTAGATCACCTGGCATCTGCTCCCACGGAATACGCAGATCTGGACGCGCCTTCCCCCATTGAGGGCACAGGCGATGAAACCCTTCCACTGCCCTCTTCTGAGTCTCGGTCTCCTCTGTGAAGTGAAAATAATACCTATTTCTCCGAATTATTATAAAAATTAAAGAGATACCTGTAAAGCTACTACTGCTGTAATTACCATTTTTTTAATTTATTCTACTCTTTGCAACTTAAATAGTGCTTCATAATCATCTATTCATTTTATCTTCATGGGGCTGACTCAGCACGTGTGACTGCACCTTTTATAAGTGAAGAAACAGATTTTATTTATTTATTTATTTATTTTGGTCATAAGAAATAGTACAGTGTTTTTTTTTTTTTTTTATGTTACTGCATCCCTAACACTTAGAACACCACTTAGTACATGTAGGTGCTCATTAACTTTATTTTATTTTATTTTTATATTCCCCATACAATTGCAACCCCTTATTTTGACCCCAATCCCTCCTTTCCCGGCCCCCCACCCCCCTAGAGTGTCTCTGGTTCTTAGTTGTTTGTTAGTTGATTTTGATTTTTTCTTTCTTATAGTTATTCTTTTTCCTGGTCCCTTATTTAGGTTTTCTAGATTCCTGCTATGAGTGAGACCATGCGGTATTTTTCTTTTTCTTTCTGGCTTATTTCGCTGAGCATGATCCCTTCCAGCGCCATCCATATTGCTGCAAATTGCATGTGTTTATCTTTTTTGAATGCTGAGTATTATTCCACGGTGTATATGTACCACATCTTCTTGATCCAGTCATCTATTTTTGGGCATTTGGGTTGAAGAAACCTTTTAAAGAGATTTTAAAGGAGAGTTTTACTCAAAGTCAGCCAACTAGTAAGTGTCAGTGCCTGTACTCCAAACTAGCTCTTGTACTCCTGCCCTCTCTGCCCTACCACCCTGGAGATGAGCACATCCCGGCGAGTCCCCCAGGAATTAATGCTGTAGATGTAGTGGAATGGAGTTAATTGACACGGCAGCCGCAATTGAGCCGAGCCAAGTGAGCTGAGCCATGGCAGATGTGGCCAGGAGAATGTTTTAATAAGGGGAAGAACACAGCCAGGAGGCCTTGGTCCTGGCCCAGCCTGTGGAGAAGCAGCAGAACCTATTAGAGCCTGCAGGTGGGCTCTGCAGGTGGGACCAGCCTGGAAAGAAGCTGAGCTTCCCGCTCAGGTGACATTGACACTGTCTTGAACCCCAAGTGCAATAGTGAGATGTCAGGAGACTGATTCCTGAGGCCACATGCAGAATAGCTGTGTGAGCCCATCTGAGAGACACACGGAGACAGTTTGCCAGGAGCTGTGCAGAAAGTGCCAACTCCTCTGCTAAAGCACCAGTTCAACTTCAAGAATGAGCCAGAGCTGGGGCTAAAGCCCAGGGTCTTCATTTATTTAGCTGTAACCTTGAGAGGTCACTTAACTCCTTTGTAACTATTTTCTCATCTATAAAATGGGAATCAGGTTCCCTGCCTTGCCTGCCTGGTAGGTTCATAACAAGGCTCAAATGCAGTTATGTGTCCAGAAGTTCTTTATAGACTGTGAAGTGCTGCCAAAGTAAATTGCTGCATTTTCTAATCCACGATGAGAGCACTGGCACCTGCGGCCACATCTCAAGTGGGCCCATGCAGGTCTCTGACTAGCCCAGCCTCTACACTGGCTGACAGGACCCTCAAGGCTCCCAGCTTTGGTCCTCAGCCACCCTGCCCACCAAACGCTCCAGGAGCCTGCCTTCCCAGTCCTTTCTAGCTGCCTCCATTTTTCATTCTGTCGGACTCCATCTGCTTGGCCGTTTTTCTCTTCAGATATTATTAGAAATATCCAGAGTTGTAATTGCTTAATGGTTGGCATTTCGCCTATTTCACGGGGGGCCCAGATCAAGCCCACCCCAGATTCATGCCCTGGGTCTGGCAGAATTGACCAGGGACAGCTGTGCAGTGGAGTCTGCCTGGCATTATAAAGAGCTCTCTCCAAGGTGCATTATTAGAAAAGAAGGGGGGAAGATGCCCCCAGGCATAATCCAATTCCACATTCTCCTTGGTGTTTCTGAGCCACATAGCCCAGCAGTCCGCAGCTCTCGGTGGACTGGGAAGCTTCCCTGAAAGAGAGGTTAGAATCGGAACCTCAGGTACTTGACATTCTGGGGAACCCCATTCCCCGCTGGGGCCATCTGTATGAGTGTGGCCTCAACATATCTGTTTCCCCTAATAGCTCATGAAGCCTGAACCCAGCTCATGCTCAGCTCCCTTCCAACCTACATTTTCAGTTCAGCCAACTTTTGGAAGAAGGTGACTCCTTTCAGATGACCTCTCTCTCTCACTTCCTCCCAACCTATATCCACATGGTGTTCGAGGAAGTCTAGCCTTTGCCAGTTATACCTCCGCCTCCCCCAATATCCCTGCCCCCAGGTTCTTCTTTCTGTCAGGATACTGCGGTCTCACTCTCGGTCAGGCTTGAGGTTCCTGTGAGGCCTGTGGGTCCCCTTGGAGTCAAGCCTTCCAGAGCACCAAGCCAGTCAGTTTAGAGATCTGGGGCCTTGCCCAGGGGAGAGATTGGACTGAGTGTCTCCTCGGGCCTCCGTCAGAATTCTCATGGAACATCTTCTGTTTAGGCAATGTCTAATCTGATGTCCATGAGGTTGCACAATTTCCATCTGTTTCTGTCATGGCCAGAGCTGGAGAGAAAGCACTTTAGGTCAAAGCAGTAGATTGAGATGAGAAAGACCATGGCAAAGACTTGAGCTCCTAAGACAGGTAGCCAAGATGTTTGCCATCTAACAGACCAACCTTGATACTGCAGGGCACTCTGTCCCCTCCCTGCTTCTCACTGTCATGTTTCATTAATGCAGCCCAAAGTGATACTCACTTTTTTCAGCAACCATATATGACCCCCCAAAAAAGAAGATAGCTTTAGGGCCTCCCCTGGTGGCGTAGGCAGTTGAGTGCCACGCTGTGAAACTGTCCGCAGCCTCTGCAGCACCGATTCGATCCTGGCCGGCTGGCGAGGGTCCCACATGGCACGGCAGACCTCTCCTGTCGCACCCACTGCTCCCCTCAGCAGTGTATTTCATCAGTCTGCCTATTCTGTTCCCTGCTCTGTGTCTGGTGAATCCTCTCACCCTCCTGTGCATCTGGCCTGTACCCTGATTCTTACATAAATAAATAAATAAATCTTTTTTTTAAAAAAAAAGGAAGGTAGCTTTAGAGAGAGAAGCAACTCTACCATTAATCATTGTGTGACTGAGGCAAGTCTCAATCTTTTGCCTCAGTTTCCTATTCAGTATATTGGAGCCAAAAATACTACTTTCCTCTCAGTGAGTTTGTGTGGGTCTTGAGTGGTAAAATGCCGGCAGTTTTTCCAATGATACCTAGCAGATAGCAGGTTTAATAAATGGTTCTTCTGGTGGCTCTGCTCTTTTCCACCCTGCTCTTCCACTTGAGCGCTGCTTCTGAGCCTGCTTCTCCCACTTTGTAACTGGGCACTCGGTTTCCTCACCTTGAGTGCACAGCCCATGATTATATACTTCCTCCTGAAGAGGAGGGGTCAGGTCTCATTCTGGCAAAATTGGGCCCCCAGAGAATCTAGTACATATCTGTCTCATTCTCCCCATTGTCAATAGAGATGCTAACCAAGTGGCTTACCCTCCTGGGCGCTGAGCACCATACACCCTTGAGTAGCTTCCAGAAGGTACATTTGGCTGCATTTCCAGACAGTGGACTAGACCTTGGTTTCCCCAAATGGGAACAAGTCCAGAGCTCACACTCTAGATCCCCCAGTCCTGCCAGGGGGTCCTGCCTCTCCCATTTGCACAGGAGTAGACTCAGTGTACCACCATTGGTGAGTAGATTGGTAACCAGCCAAGAGCTAAAGTTCCTCTTGAATTCTCCTTCTCCAGCCCCCCACCCCCTTCACCTCCATTCACCATCCACCCGCCTTTCAGTTTCCCTGGCAACGCTGAGTGCTCATCCTGGAAAACTTTATCCGAAATCTGCTCTGGGCAGCTTTCCAAATCCATGCTAACCTGATTAGGTGTCTCTAGGGGCCTTGCCAGCTAATCAGATTAGGCAGCACTAATGGTAGTGAGGACTTTGAGTGGGCGCAGAGCAGTAAAACATATTGTATACTTAGTGATAATTATCCTGCCTTTTGTGTCATTGATTTATCTGCCTCCCTCCCCGTCCCCCCATCTCGTGTGTTTGGCCATAGCGATCCGAAGGAAGGAGAATGGCTGGTATGACGAAGAACACCCTCTGGTCTTCCTCTTCTTGGGATCATCTGGAATAGGTAACTGGGAGCAGAATCACCAGTGGGGAGGAGAGCTGGGGAAGCACACAGGCCAGACAGTCCCAGTTGAACCACCTCTAGTTCAACTACAAAACCATGACCTTCAAATTACAGAGCCAGCAAGGGGACTTTGTGTTTATGATCATGTCTCCTTAGGGACAGCTGGAATTATGCCCCTCCCTCTGGAAGCTATGTACAGCACCTAATTCTCCTGGAGAATTAGGAGCAGTCCCTTGGGATCTCCTCGCCCTGATACAGTCAGTCTGCAGACCCAGAGGCAGCCTTTTGGGTTGTACCACTTCCATTGCCAGCGCACTAACCTTATGCAGGACAGCCTGGGACACAACGCTTTAATGAGCTAAAGAAGGCCCCTGGTGGCCAGCACAGTGCTAGGTACATAGCTAACCTGGCTGCAGTAAAATGGGTGGATTATTTCTCAGGCCATTTGGGCTGGATTATATGAAGCATTCTCACCCCTCACTCTCTACCGTGACCTCAGGCACCTACCACCGTCACCATTCCCACCACCTCCCACCATTGTCTGGATAGGGAGCTTTGTGGGTTTGTTGCCTTACTTCCCCACTCTCCCTCAGATGGAGGGTCCCAAAAGTTTCCCTCACCATGGTGCTATGATGCTATGGTACTGTAGAACTTGACTTCCTGTGGTGCACAGTGACCTCCGGAGGCTTCATCATCATACCTAATGGTACTTCAGAGCCTCCTCTTCTGGTATTGTCATTCCTTCTTTATGTTACAAACTGTGAAACCAAGGAGAGGTGCCTGTTATTCTCTCCCACCCTCTTCTTGGCATATGGCTAGCAAGACCAGGAGTGTCTAGAGAGCTGCAGTGTATGGAGCCAGAAGGTCAGGGCACTCCTAAGAGAGGCAAGGTTTGTGCTGGGCTTGAAAGTACAAGAGGGCTCTGGATTATAAGACAACTTCCCATTTTTAGAATGTGGCTATAGTGAAGCCTCAGTCCCATCCACAGAAAAATCAAGTTGCAATGTAGACTTTCATGTTGGTCCCAGTTTCACCATTAATTCCCTCATTGAATTTGGGAGACTCACCAATCCTCAAAATTCCCATTTGTCAAATGTGTTATTTCCATTCATTTCTAATTTTTTTCACTCCAGGTGTTAGTGATCTCTCCGGTCCTAATCCAATGTTTCTCCCTTCCTTCTTACTAGGAAAAACAGAGCTAGCCAAACAGACAGCCAAATATATGCACAAAGATGCCAAAAAGGTAAGGACTAGGCCTGATCTCCAGGTCATGGAGACCGCACCACTTCTGCTAATCTAAAATCTCCTAGGCTTCCTGGATTTGGCAATAGCCGATCAAAAAGATGGGCCTTTGCCTAGGAAGCAGATCTCAGCCCTCGTCCCAACTTGGCCATCAAGTATTCCAAGAATTGGGCAAGTTATCAACCTTCTTTGAATCTCAGTTTCTTCATCTATGAAATAGGGAAAATAATCCTTGCTCTTCATGACTCAGGGCACTTGAGAGACCTAGTGAAATTTATCCATACAATATTTTCAAGCATCTATTCTGTGCCAGGCATTGTGATAGTGATAGTATAGCATTGATTAAGACATTCTCCCTGCCCTGAGGAGCTTAGTCTGGAGAGGGAATCAGCTTCAGAAACATACTGTTACTGTCCAGTGCCATCACTGCCATGCTAGAGGGGATCTTAGGGCATAATGGAGAAAACAAGCAGAGAAAAGAGGATACCTTCCTGCTCTCTCCATTCTATATGAGCTTTTAAACATGGTCTTGTATGCCCTTGGTTGTGGGACAGTCACACTCCCGTTTCCTCTGTGACTCAGAGCCCTGGATTCACAATAGGAGAGGGCGGTCCCATCCCACTCATGCCCCTTTCCAAGGCCCGTTCATTGGGACTTTCTAGACTCACAGGATTTTGCTGTCATGCAGAGAGCAGAGAGAATTGTCAGAGTAATCATTGGAGATTGCAGAAACATTTCAACTATAGCCAAACATTCTTCTACTAGCCTTCCTAGTATGGAGGCTGAGGCTCCCCGTTTCCCCAACACTAGATGCCCTTGCCTGGTTTGGAAAGTCTCCCCAGCTGGGGCAATAAGGTGTTGCTTAGGTCTCAACTGGCCATTTGGCCCCAAAAGCACAAAGTCCTGTCTTCTGTCCTGCTTCAGGCTTAACTGCCCTCTTGCCACCTCCCTGAGAGTCTGGCAGCCACAGAAATGAGGTAGCTCAGACTGTCCTCCTGTGTCGCATCCACATCCCTTGTCTGACATAACTAGCTGGAGGCTCCTCAGCCTCCTTACCTCTGCCAGTGGCTAAGGGCTGCCTCAGCCAAAGCCAGAACAGACCCACTTGCCAGGCAGGCAGGCAAGAAGCAGTGCATGGCATGCTAATATGCTCCAACTGAAATAGCATTTTTAGGATAATTCATCAGGTTGGCAGCAATTGAAACAATTAGCACTCTGGAAAGGGCCATAAACTAGCAAGACTATTAGGGAAGATGCAGTTACAGGCAGGAACCACCTGATTAGGGATGAAGAATTCTGAGTGGTTTAATTTTAATACTGTCAGAAAGGTTAATATTTAATTACAAATTATAATCTCCTTATCCAAGCTGTCTTAATATGTCTTCATACACAGTGGAAGTAGAAGGAAAGTATCTGCCAACTTACTGGTGTGGAAAGGAGAAGGGACTTGTTAAAAGATTGATGATGCATCTGTTTAGTTATAGGCTCATTCACACTTGTGCAGGGTGTCCTGAAAGGGTGAGGAGGGTATCCTTCTCCACATGCCTGGCCTAGAAGGAAGGAACACCATCGCCCCTTGGTGACAGGCTGGGTAGTCCAGGTTCTGGTGCCAGCCTTTCCTTGGCTCAGGTTCCAGTTCTGCTTTTTACTGGCTGCTTAAAGTTTCAGCTCTCTTGCTTCAAAGCTCTAAGGTTGTCATGAGGATCTGGTGAGATCATGTGAGTCACAGCTCATTCAGGTCTAGCATATTCCAGGTGCCTGCTGGTCATTTCCAGGCCAGTGGTCATTTCATTTAGTCAGCCCCTCTTTGCCCTGGGCCTGGACAGAGCACTTTCCACACCCTATTCCTCAGGTCCTGGAGGTATCAGGTACCCTTGTTAGACCTGTAGCACAGGAAGGCAGGTCTTAAACATCTGGTCATATGACCAGAAAATGTCTATGCTAAACATTCTGTTTCTGTCTCGTATTTATTCATCTCTGCGTACACTACCCTGGCAGCCTGTCTGCTGTCTTAGTTGATCTGTGAGGAGGACAGATCCTGAATTAGACCTACTTTTCAGATGAGAAAACTGAGACCCTGTAACATTAAGGATGTATCAAGGTCACTTGGTAAGGGAAGAAGGGGGCTCCTCAATGCTGTTGTTTTCAGCTACAATAACAGGTGACATTGTAAATGTGTCATTTTTTTACCCATTTCACATTGAGAAATGAGAAACTTGAGAAAACCAATATGAGCATCCACATATTTTATTTTTATTTTTTTTTAAACTATTCCATAGTGTTTATTTATTTGTTTATTTTAAAGAGTGAGAGCACAATGTTTTGTTTTGTTTTGTTTTGTTTTGTTTAAGATTTATTTATTTATTTATACAAGCACTGGGTACAGTCAGAAGCGTGGGAGGGTGAGAGAATTCACCAGAGCCAGAGCGGGGAGCAGAGCAGGTAGAAGGACCGAGGTACACTGCTGAGGGGAGCAGCGGGCGGCAGGAGAGGTCTGCGCGCCATGTGGGACCCTCACCTCGCAGCCCAGCACTCAACCGCTCCGCCACCAGGGGAGGCCCTCACATATTTTATTTTTAAATCATAACTTTTGAGCTTCTATAGAAACTCATGACCTGTGCTAACTCTGTGAGCCAACTCATTATAGAATATGTTTAGCATAGACATTTTCTGGCCATATGACCAGATAAACATCTGCCTTCCTGTACTACAATTCTAATAAGTGTACCTGACACCTCCAGGACCTGAGGAATAGGGTGTGGAAAGTGCTCTGTCCAGGCCCAGGGCAAAGTGGGGCTGACTAAATGAAATGACCACTGGCCAGGGAGTCAGTGACTTGAAACTGAATTCTGACTCTCTGATCTTTAGCTTCCTCATTGATAAAGAGTCACTAATCCCTCTGGGTCTTGCTGTCTCAAAAGGCACTGTTTGCATATTTTTATAATTTCTTTGTCAGATCTTTGAGCTTTTTTATTTTCCCATTAGTCTGTACTGTTTCTATCAAATTGAGCAGCCTTGTTAACTTCCACTAGGGTTAATCCTTGAGAAAGAATCTTCATGGCATTCTGTAATTTCATTATGAAATAATGAACCCTAAGACTTTTGGTTGGATGGCAGTATGACAAAAGAATAAAGGGTCTGAGTCCAACTGCCTAGGTTCAAATCCCAATTCTAAACTACTGTGTGGACTTGGCTGGGATCTCTGCTTACATGACTTTTCTTATCTGTAAAACAAGTTCGATAAAGGTGCCTAGCTCATTGGACTGTTATGAAGGTTAAAGGAGATGTTATAAAATGCTAAACATGGTTCTTGGCACATAGTAAGCAACCAATATATGTTGAATATTACTGTCATTATTATTGCCTCACTTTTAGATAACCTCAAACTAAGCTCATGGGAAACTAAAATTCTTCCAGCCAAGAAAACCAAGCCCATGTTCAAAGTTGCATAGAAAATCAGTAGAAGAGGGCCTCCCCGGTGGCACAGCAGTTGAGTGGGGGGTTGAGAAGCTGCCCGAAGCCTCCGTGGTGCCTGTTCAATCCCCGGCTGCTCCCCGGCCCCCGGAGGAGGGTCCCACATGACGCGCAGACCTCTCCTGCCGCCCGCTGCTCCCCTCAGCAGTGTACTTCGGTCCTTCTGCCTGCTCTGCTCCCCGCTCTGGCTCTGGTGAATTCTCTCACCCTCCCATGCTTCTGACTGTACCCAGTGCTTATATAAATAAATAAATAAATCTTAAAAAAAAAAAAATCAGTGAAAGAACTAGATTGGGAACCTGGCTCCCCTTGACACAAGGAAGCACTGGAATCTGTACTCCTGGTATCCTGGGACATTGATTGACATTTGGACACAGACCTTAGAACTCTTCAGATGAAGACTATCCAGAGCCCAGCTTTAGCTTATTGACATCAGGAAATATGAGGCAACAGAATATAGTGGCTAAGGGCACAGACTTGGAGTCAGATTGCCAAGTTTGGGTGATCTTGGGCATATTACTTTATTCTGTGACTTAGTTTTCTCATCTGTAAAGTGGGAATAATAATAGTACCTCATAGACTTGTACATGTCTAAGCCTTTGGTGGCTTGCTTAAAACATTGTCAGGCATATAGTAAGCTCTAAGTGACTGTCGGCTTTTATCATCAGCTACCCATCTCATGGCCTCCAACCCATTGCCTCCTCTGGGCAGCACTTCAGCTTCTTCATGGCCATCTTCCCACCCTCTCTGAAGTGTGTTTCTCTTGGCTGAGTTGCCTGAGGCCTCTGGAAAAGCTGGCTGGTTCCCATGTGCTCTGATAACAGTCTCACCACCACCACCCCCCATACACACATATGAACTTAACAAGTTTCCTAAGCCTGTGTCCACCTCTTAGGTTAGGCCTTTTCCTCAGGGAGAGGAGCCAATGCCCAGTGTTACATTGGAGGAAATGAGAGCTCAAGAGAGAGAGACAACATACCCAAGGCCACACAGACAGTAGCAATACTAGGACTGAAAACTGAGTCCCCTGGCTCCAGCCCTGGGCTCTTTCTGTCACCTTCTACCTCAGATGCAGGATGTTGAACTAGATGTGCATCACTGAGAGACTATCCAACCAGCAGCCAAGCTAGAATATGGCCCAAATTTCAGACATACCTACCTCAGGGACTTGGGCGCCCATGATCCTCAAATCTCAGGACAAGTGGAAAGATCCCCAGATCTCAGATGGAAATGTGTGCCAGTGCAAAAAGAGCCTGGAGAGACTGGGTGACAAGACAAGCACCTGTGAATGCCCTTATAACTCCCTAAATTCCGTAAAGGAGTGGGCACTCAGCCTGTGTTAACTGTGGGATGTGCAAACATCCCACCTGCAAAGTGGTCTCTCCCTGGAGCTAATCGTGTTCTAGCCTCACCCCAGGAGACCGCTTCCCGGAAATCACTCCTAAGGCAACCAGTAGGAAGCTTTTAGATCAAATGAAGAAATATAAATGAATTAAAGTGTTTATTATTTTAAAAGAAAACTAAACTCAAAGGGATGTGTCCCCCCATTCAGACTTGCAAAGTTGAAGGCTCAAGATACTTGTTGCCCCCCTCAGTCTCATCAGGAGTATCACCGATCAGGACTGACTTTGTTCATGTCTGCCTGGCCCACTCGATGAATAGAACCCAAGATGCATTCACCGTTGTGGCTCTAGTGCCCAGCACACACAGGATGCCCTCAGGAGATGCGGGAGGGGTGCATGGGTGAGTGATGTGGTAATCAGATCATTAGTAGCCTGCCTGAGAAAAGAGACATTCTGAGCCATATTTAGAATGGCAAGAACATGACTTGGGTTTATTAAAATAGGAGATGAGGGAACTGTAGAAGATAAGTACACTGTAAAGGAGGCAAGAAGCCAGAAAAAATACATCAGAAAAAAGATCTTGGGTTTGTGTGGTCTGAAGTAGAGGTGATGTTTGAGATGCCCTCCTCCTCAGCGCTTCTCTCTACCTTCCTACCTCCACATGGACTTGGTGCCTGCTTCCTTCCACACAGGGCTTCATCAGGCTGGACATGTCTGAGTTCCAGGAGCGTCATGAGGTAAGGGAGAGTCCTCGGTGAAACATGATTTGGAGGGCCTGTCAACATAACTCTGCTTGGATATTTTTGTGGCTTGTCATGTGGGCCTGAGGTCATTCCAGCAGCCTTGGGATTTGTCCTTGGGGGCCTAATGTGTACAGTAGGGTTACTGGTCTGTTTTGCTCTGAAGAATAAACATTAAAAAGATGTATCCACTCTCCCGTCACTGTAGGATTCCTCCATCCCAGGAAGGAGACAGCCTGACTGTCCTTATTGAGCCAGGCCATCTCAGTGTAGAAGCCATCTTCCTGTGCATGCCCCAGACCAGGAACTAAACAGCATAGAAAGGCCTCCCTAACACATATCCTTCCTTCTTTCAGGTGGCCAAGTTTATCGGGTCTCCACCAGGCTACATCGGCCACGAGGAGGGTGGCCAGCTGACCAAGAAGCTGAAGCAGTGCCCCAATGCCGTGGTGCTCTTTGATGAGGTGGACAAGGCCCATCCAGATGTACTCACCATCATGCTGCAGCTGTTTGATGAGGTTAAAATCAGCTTGGGCTGGCATGGAGGAGGGGGACTGTTAATAACAGAGGCCTGGCTGGTCATTCCGCAACTTTCTGCCCCATCTGTACATTCAGTCCCTTAGCAGATTAGCTTCACCCCCTTTCTCTCCTGGGACCCAGGCTGGTCACTTGAGGAAAGAAGAACTGAATTTTTTTTACTGCCCAGGCTGCCTTCTAGAGACAGAGTGGGGTAGAGGTGGAGAGAAAGTGAGAGATACCTCCAAGTTCCATCCTCCATCGCTAGGCATCAGTTTGGATCTCATGTGACAAAGAAAGAGACTGGATCTAAGATAAGCTCCACTAACCCTTCTGACTCAGATAGCTCCTGCCCTTCCCTATGTGTCAAAATTGTTTCCACCGGTTCTATAAAATGTTAGTAAAGTTGGTGCTGCTTATGCTGATGATGACATGGTGCTGCTCTGGCTCCCAGAGTCCCTCTCTCCTGAGGAACTCCAAGCTCATCACAAATTGAACAGCCCTCCCCACTTGTGGAGTGAGCTCTAAACCAGGAGTGCTCACTCTTTTATCTCGTATATTCTTTATACTAAGCTTGTACTGAGATTATACAGATATTATTAATCATCACAATAACCAGGCAAGGTAGAAACTCATTTTTTTTACAGATGAAGAAGTTCACACTGAGAGGTTGTAAATGACTCGTCCAAGGCCACAGAGCTGCTGTGTGGGGAACCAGGGTTGGGCCACAGATATAGCTGATCTAGTGCCCCAGTTCTCTACCACCCCTGACCTTGGGGTGGGAGGGCTTATGATCACACAAGAAGTTAGCCTCTGACTTTCTCAGGAACTTGAGGAGGCAAGGGCAGGACAAAGGATGAGGCTTCTCTTCTACCCCCATGCAGGGACTATATTAACCAGCACAGGCCAGGTAGAGTCCAACCCAACTTTCCACTAAGCATTTTCTGGGAAAACAAATAAAGTTCTGCTTCCCATGTCACTAGTGCACTTGATGAGGTACCAAGACAGGAAGGCCCAGATCTAAATGTCCCCATAGCTGCCATTGCCTTCCTCACCCGGCCCAGCATCCTTGTCCTGGCCCCAGTTTTGATATTGTTTTTCTAGCCCCTCACCTGTTCCCTATCCCCACACCTCCTATTGAAGACTAAAGGCTAGTCCTTCAAAGGTCACGTAGTTTCCTGCCCCCGTACTCTGAGACCTCTGTCCCAGCCTCTTGAGTGCACTCAGGTGCACAGCCATGGACCAGACCTAGGCCTGTCCTCCAGGTGCTCCCTGCCTAGTAGACAGGTAGAAAGGAGTTGTGACAATAGGGCCTCCCCGGTGGCGCAGCGGTTGGGCGCTGGGTTGCGAGGCTGCCCGCCGCCTCTGCGGCGCCGGTTTGATCCCCGGCTGCTCCCGGGCCACTGGAGGAGGGTCCCGCATGGCGCTCAGACCTCTCCTGCTGCCCGCTGCTCCCCTCAGCAGTGTGCTTCGGTCCTTCTGCCTGCTCTGCTCCCTGCTCTGGCTCTGGTGAATTCTCTCACCCTCCCACGCTTCTGACTGTACCCAGTGCATGTATGTATGTATCAATCAATCAATCAATCAATCAATAAAAAAATCTTTAAAAAAAAAAAAAAAAAAAAAAAAGAAAGGAGTTGTGACAATAATGCACATTTTTGCACTCTTCTAAGAAATATAGATATATCAATTCATTTAGTCCTCCCAACAACACTGTGAAGTGTTGCTGCCCCCATGTAACAGATGTGCGCACTGAAATAAAGTGAGGTAACTGATTTGCCTAGATTCAAACACAGGCAGTCCGATTCCAGAGTCTGCAGCTTAAATAATAACTACCATGCAGCTAGGATCAAGAGAGACAGGTAGATAGGTGCCTGGGATTGCATCCTAGGCCCAGAAGGAGTGACAACTGCCGGCTAAAACACAGTCAGCCCCACCTGGAAGATGCTCACCCACCAAGTGTAGCCCTACCCACACCTCCCCTGCTGCCGTCACCCCACTGGCTACTTTTTGGGAGTTGATTATTCCTCCTGCAACCCCCACCAGCAAACAAGAGTTTCTGGCATTTGTGCCCTCAGTCCTATTGACCAAAGTTGCCATCCAAGTTTATGCATCGATATGCTCTAGGAAGACAGGGACCTGGTCTCACTCCAGCTGTTCCCAGAGTCCCATCACAGGGGAAAGGCTCTGTTGACTAACTTAATTAAGCAGTAACTCAGCAAACCTTCCAACGATGAATAGTGTTTGGCAGATAGACAGAGTGGAGAAGGGCCAGACAGACGCCTAGTCTGCAGAAGCATGGGGCCTGAGACAGCCTGGTCTCTGCATCTGTCTGGGACTACTGCACTGCAGAGGACAGTGGGGTAAAGTAGTGGCAACAAGGTGGGTAAGGCCGGGGGGCGGGGGGCAGTTACAATGTGAAGAAGTATGGATTTACTTGGTAGATCCTAAAGAAACTCTAAGACTGTAAGCAAGAGGGAAATGTGATGAGGGTTCACCTTATAAAGAGCCTAAAGGTAGTGGGGAGAGAAGGGGAACCAATGATGTTCCTGCTAAAGCAAGGGCCATGGGATGGGGAGAGCTTCCAGAAAGTGAACTTGCAGGACTTTGTGTTGGATGGGAGAGAGAGAGGACTCAAGGATGACCAGTGGTGGGATTTCTGGCCCAGGGGACAGGATTGCTGTTGTTGCCTCCCACGCAGGCAGAGTGCAGGAGAATGAGCAACAGATGGGTGAGGAAGATGAGGAGCTAAGGTTGGAATTGTTGTGAGATGCCTGAGGCACAGCCAGATATTCATGGGGCCATTGCTCAGCAGTAGAGGCCTGGGGCTTAGGAGAGTTCTGGACAGGAAGTACAGATTAAGGACTGCTTCAGCACAGAGAGGGGAACGGAGGCCACACAAAGGGATGCAACCTCTTAATTAGGGAGAGAAAAGAGGGTCAAAGGGGGGTGCAATTGTATGGAGAATATAACCAAAATGAAAATGCGTATACATTGTGCAAAAATGAAAAATGATGTAAGAATTATATAAAAAAATATTTAAAATTAAAAAAAAAAAAAGAACCTGGGACCTACCTGGAAAGAGTCAAAGAGGGATATCCCAAAGAGGTAGGAGGCAAATCAAATCTGTGTATTCATGTGATTCTCTGTGAGGCAGAAAGGATGCAGACAGACAGACAGACAGTCACTAGGCCTGCCTCTGTGTTCATGAATGAGTGGGGAGTGAGTGTGTGCTGGTGAGTGCTGTGCTGGGCTGAGGAGCCAGTACCAAGAGGTGTAAGAGCAGCTAATCCAGTCGAGAGGCTTGAGGGAAGCCACCCCCATTCCCACCCAGGATGTACCCCAAGCCTAGATGCAGAAAGGTAGGAGTCTTTATGCAGGACTACTGCAGGTAGTGCCCAGGGAGCCTGACCTCTGCTCCCTATGACGATTCATACAAGAAACTACAGGCGAGTAGCCCTATAACCCTGGGGGGAGCATTTGCATTCCACTCAGTGGCAGGTGGGTCGGTGACAGCTCCTTCTTTGGGCCACATCTTTATTACCAAGGGCTCTGAGGAAGGAGGCATGAGCACCGTGGAAGTCACCCTTTGGGTCAGTCATGCGCTGCACCTGCTCCCCTCGCCCACCTGGGACCCATCTGCAGCCCGGTTATGAGCGCAGCTTTGATCTCTCAGAATGAAATTGCTGCCAGGTTATTGCTCTGGCCAGTGCAGCAGTGTGTGAACTCAGTCCTCAGGGTGAGCTCTGTGAGGTGAGTGGGGAGCACACAGTGTCATAATCATGTGCTTGGGCACATCACACACACACTCAGGCTTGGTCCCAAACTAAAATTGCGCTGAGTAGATCCTCTGGTGGTGGCATCCATAGGCAGGGGGTGAAGCAGAAAGCTAATGGCAAAAGCTCAAGAACACCCACCCATCGCACCTTTGCCTTTTCCCCAGGACAGGAATTAGGAGAGTGACCAGGACCTAGATCTCCATGCCCCCTTTGGACCACTCTCTGGGAGGCCTCTGCCAAGAACCAGTGGAAAGTGAGGCTGTAAATCACTTGGTACTGTGTCCAGCACACAAGTGCTCAGTTAATGCATAGTCCTTCCCCCTTTGGCTCTGAGAGCCAGTGCTGGTCTGCCATTGCATTGACTTTGGAAGCAAGTGCTGACCCTGAAGAGGTTGGTTACGGCTGGGGCAGGACCCAGCATCGCTGCTCAGGCAGGAGCCAACAGGCTGAGGCCAGTGACCTATCCCCAGGGCTATATTGTCCAGCCTGCAGAAGCCATGCTTTGTCTGCAACCCAGGTAGCGCTCTCTCTTCCCACTCCCCCAGTTGCTTCTCTCCAGTGAGGATCAAAGGAGGCAAACTGAATTTTACAGAAGCCTAAAAACTATTTAGGGAAAGAAACTTACACAAGGCCTCATTTATCCAGCTATGATGGTCTCACCTCAGTAGCCTCATACAGAGGGAAGGCCATGGATTCTGGAATTACACATATACTTCCACTCTCACTTCTATTTTCTAGCTGTGAATGAGTGACTGAACATTTCTGAGGCAGTGTCCTGATAGGGTTGTGAGGATTCAGGCAAGTGCCAGCACTTAGGGGGTGAGGCACAGCCATGCATGGAGAGCACTGAGGAGGCCACTGTGGTGGAGGTGGGGGTGCCCATCAGGTTCCACTGCTGTGACTCCATCAATTTCTCTCAGTGAGTCTCTAGCTTGTGTTATGAAAAACTGTAAGGTACACTTATGCGGTGATATATTGGAGGTTGGTTGCGTGGATGGAGCACCTTGCCCTTGAACTGAATGGCCAAAAACAGCTATACTTTTCTCATTCTTCCATCGCCTCTCTCTGCTGTTGCTTCTGTCCTCTTCCCTTGGTGCATCTCCAGTATAGATAGATGTTTGCTTTTTCGTGTCTAGAAAGAGCTGAGGATTCCAAAGAAAAGCCCCCCAGGTGGCTAAAAGAAGAACCTTAATTTCTATCCCTCTCTGTCAGTCCAGAGAATGGCCCCAAAGAAGCAGACATTATACTTGTTTCAATTCATTTCACTCTTTTTTTTTTTTAAAGAGAAGATTCATGCTCATTTGGATATTTTTCCCTTTTCTCTCTTCCCAGTTGGGATGATGAGTTATTTTTTTAAAGATTTATTTATGCATACAAGAACTGGAGTGTAGACCAGAGGTGCAGGACAAACAGGATTCATCAGAGAGAGGGGAGCAGAACAGGTGGATCTACTGGAATACACTGTTGAGGGGAGCAGTGGGCAAGTTAGGAGAGGTCTGCTGCGCCATGTGGGTAGCTCCCTGGCTGGGGATCGAACTCGTGCTATAGTGGCTATGGATAGTATCATAGGTTGTGTCTTAACACCTTGCGCCACCAGGGAGGCCCTCATTTTGCTCATTTTGATTATTTGTATGTATATAAAATAAGGATCTGCTACACTAATAACAGTTGTAATACCACAGCATGGTGCAGTAAGGGACTTTCATCAGTATCACCATGTCCCCACAGTGGCTGGCTGTTGAATACCCTTCTCTGAACTCCTGTGCAACCTGGGCCTCCCTTTACCCCAACACTTAACCCAGTGAATTGTCACTTGGCATTGCTTCTTTCCTGGATGTTGTTCCTCTAAAGTGGGAGCATAATCGAAGGCTCAGTGAGTTCCTAGTTAACCCAACACAGAGCCTCGTCCAGAGAGAGCCACCAAGAAAGTGTGTTGAGTGGATGCATGTGTTAACTCAGGCTGATTTCTGAGCTCCGGAGGTGATTGACTACCCTGAGGGATGCCAACAGGTGGGTGCAGTCTGGCCTGGAGGTGCTTTCAGTGGGTGCAGCAGCTGCTGCCCAAGCCTGGGGGATACACAGGGGTTCTGGACAAACTTCCCAGAAAAACTGCCCAGTCTTATGCTCCCTGACCGTGTCATCTCTGCTCCTTCCAGGGCCGGCTCACAGATGGCAAAGGGAAGACCATTGACTGCAAGGATGCCATCTTCATCATGACCTCTAATGTGGCCAGTGATGAGATCGCACAACATGCCCTGCAGCTGAGGCAGGAAGCTCTGGAGATGAGCCATAACCGTATCGCCGAGAACCTTGGTAGGGTACAGGGCCTGAGTTGTCTGGGCAACTGGGCAGGTAACCAGGCCACAAGCACATCTTCTGGGGGCAAGAATGGTATTGGGGTCCAAGGTCCAGGTGAGAGTCCTGGTTGGCAGTTTTGTCCCTGGTAGGCACTGCCCAGACACCAAACTTGTACCAGATAATAGAGACAGATTCAGGCCTCCCTGGTGGCGCAGGGGGTTGAGCACAGCACTGTGAGGCTGTCCGTGGCCTTTGCAGCATGAGTTCGATACCCGGCTGGCTAGGGAGCAACCCACATGGCACAGCAGACCTCTCCTGTCTCGCCTACTCCTTCCCTCACTAGTGTATTTTGGTACATCTGCCTGTTCTGCTGCCCGCTCTCTCTGGTGAATTTTCTCACCCACCGCAACTCTGGCCCGTACCCCAGTTCTTTAAAAGAAAAAAAGTTAAATAGAGACAGATTTCCTCAAGAAAGCCCCAGGTCTCTTGGGTGACAGGAAAGCTCCCGATAGAAGAATGGACAGAGACATCCAAGGAGAGGCCAGGGCTTTAGGGACTGAGGAGACATACACTCAGCAGATAATGACATTTGAGTACGATGAAGGGATGTCAGATCAGAAACTACAGAGATGGATAACCCCTTTTTTATCCAGAAGATTCCTGTGTCGGTGGGCCCTGGAAAGGAGCGCATTGGGGCAGCTCTCCTGCCCACCTGTGACTATGCAGGTGCTTCTCTTCACCGTCTCCCCTTGCAAAGCAACAGAGTTAGCTTTTCTCCCAAGGCTACCCACCTGTGACTATGTAGGCCTCTCTTAACAAACCTGTCCCTTCCCAGGACAGCTCTTTCTGCCTGCCTGTGTCTGTGCAAGCATCCTTTAGCATCCTTTACTTCCCTTCCCTTTTTACAATAAACCTGCCCTTTGAGCTTTTTTTTTTTTTTAAAGGAGGAGCATATCAGACAGGAGGCCATTTCTTACCTTTCTATTTAGGACTGAGCCCTCTAGGCCTCTTCTTCCAAATCAGAAATTGTCTTGATCCTCTCTCTTCTTCTCCCCACTCCCCTCCTTCATATCTAAGGAACTCCAGGCTTTGTGGCACATGAGGTCTGGAAGGGCCTCAGAAAGTACCAAGGCCCAGGGAGCCTGGGACCTTGACCAGGATCACACAGACCATCAGGAACAAGACCAGGGCTCTTCATGGATGGGGCTAAGGGACAGCACAGCTCCTAAAGGTCCTTAGGTGTAGGGAGTAGGCAGTTTATGATTATCTTTCCACAGGTGATGTCCAGATGAATGACAAGATCACCATCTCAAAGAACTTCAAGGAGAATGTGATTCGTCCCATCCTAAAAGTAAGAGGCCTTTGTCCTTCTGCTACTGTCTCTGGTGGGGAGAGTGGGGAGATCCTCTTTGCCATCCTAAAGATATAGAATTCTCCCCATCTTCCCCACTGGGGTCCAATAATTCCTTCTACTCCCTCTGAGTCACTGAGCACTTTTAATCTGACCCTGCAGGCCCACTTCCGGAGGGATGAGTTTCTGGGACGAATCAATGAGATTGTCTACTTCCTCCCCTTCTGCCACTCAGAACTCATCCAGCTAGTCAACAAGGAACTGAACTTCTGGGCCAAGAGAGTAAGAATGAGGGCTACCCATGATGGGGACAGGACCTCTGCCCACTGGAAATCAGGGTACACTGGGCTGGGAGCACCCCCTCTCCAAAATGGGTCATAAAGTGGAGTAGGGTCAAGAGCTCTGGGGGCATTGGTCTCACACGGGCCCAGGCCTCAGGCAAGAGTGATGGAAAGCACAGGGCCACATGCAGGCACTCTCTCTCCTGTCTCAGGCCAAGCAGAGGCACAACATCACACTGCTCTGGGACCGCGAAGTGGCAGATGTGTTGGTCGACGGCTACAATGTGCACTATGGCGCCCGCTCCATCAAGCATGAGGTGAGTGCAGGGGCCACACCTCCCTCCCTGGTGCCCCAAGACCCAATCCCTTTCTCCCAGCCTTTCTCCCTAGATTTTGGCTGCTGGGATTATCCATATTGCAGAGCAGATGCCCCTTGAAAACCCAAAACAGTGTGAGCAAGTAAAACCCCTGTCCTGGAGACAACTGAATATGAGCCCCTACCAGGATGGGAAACTGAGTTAGGAGTCTCAGGCTCTGACATCACTGAATCTTGAGCACAGTCCTGCAAGCTGTGTGTTGTTAGTTGCACACTGCAGGTAAGAAAGCAAGCTCAGAGGTTTCTGTCTTGTCCAAGTAGTAAGTGACAGAGTCTGGCCTCTGGGCTCAGGCCCAGGCTGGCCTGTGTAGCAGCAGAGACGGCCACTGCCCCTGCACTTGCAGGTAGAGCGCCGCGTGGTGAACCAGCTGGCCGCCGCCTACGAACAGGACCTGCTGCCAGGGGGCTGCACTCTGCGCATCACCGTAGAGGACTCAGACAAGCAGTTACTCAAGAACCCTGAGCTGCCCTCACCCCAAGCTGAGAAACGCCCTCCCAAACTGAGGCTGGAGATCATTGATAAAGACAGCAAGACCCACAAACTGGACATCCGAGCGCCACTACACCCTGAAAAGGTGTGATTCACCCTCTACCTTCTACTACCTGCCTGTCCGTGCCCTCAGCACCCAATAAAGGCCCCCCGGCTGTGGCATGGCAACTGACCTACCTGCCCTCCTGCCTCTCCCTCCTCTCCAGCAGGCCTAAAGCCGCTTGCCTCCTCACAGCCCCCTAAAAAACCCTCCTCAACCCCAGAGTCTAAAGCAGGAATTTTGCTCTCCCCCAGCCCCTCATTGTGGGCCCAAAACCTGCTGATAAGCCTCAGAAGAAGGGCTACCCTTCCACTCCATCCAGGCAGTGAGGAGTCGGGGGGAGGGGGGGTTCCTTATTTTTGTCCTCCAGGATGATCCCCATCCCCCCCATAGTCTCTGGAACTTTAGCGTGTTCCTAGAAAGCTCAGATGTATAGCAGCTAAGAGCAACTGGCAGTAAGACAGGGACCAGGCCGTGCCCTCATGCAACTGAGTCCCCAGAGTGTCTCCACTGGAATGGAGAGATTGCAGAGGTCCCAGCACGGAGCTGTTGTTCAGGCTGTAGCTACCTCTTTCCCCTGCCCTAGAATTACAAGGGGAAGGCGCCCCTAGAACCCTCCCCCTTCCACTGCCATATCATAACTGCTGTTCCTCCTCACCCTGTATTCTGGGGTCAAGGCCAGATCATGTTTCTTCCCGCTTGGGACTCAGGCAACATGAAGAAATGCTGCCTGCTGCACTACCCTGCCCAAATCTGGGCTGGACAAAAGTAACCAAAAGACAAAGCAAGCTCCACTCGACAGGGGCCTCCTTTAGGAGCCTTAACAACACAGACATTGGGGAGCTCTCGGGGAGAGATCATGGGGTCAGGCTCTGCCCAGGTGGCCTTGGAGTCTCCTTACTCATGCTGCTGGCCCAGCTGAGGAACCCGCAGCAAGTCGCTCCCAGTAAGTCTGCATGTTAGTCGCTGAGCACAGGGTCTGCACACTATCCAGCCAGGGCATTCCAGAGACCCCATGCTTCACCCTCAGCTTAGCAGAACTCAGCCAGGCATGGTGCATGCTGGGCATCATCCACCATGGCTGCCATTGATGACCACCACACCACCCTCCCCATAAGGGCTGATTCAGAACCTGGATTTGGTGTTAGGTAAAGTTCTTTCAGGAAGCAGGAAGTAGGAGGAGTAGGTATCAGAGTCCCTTGGGTGATAGAGGAATGCCCTAACAAAATGTGGGTATGAGACAGGCAGAAGCTGGAACGAGGCTCCATCAATCGCCTCTAGTCCCTCAAGGAGCTGTGTCTGCTGCTCCCTACCTCAGTAACTGTTGCTTCTTTTATTTTTTTCCTTCTTGTTTTGAAATAATTTGATTTGCAGAAAGTTTCAGAGTTCCCATTTACTCTTCCTGGCTTCTCTTAATATTAGTATCTTATAAAATTGTTGTATAGCTATTAAAATAAGGAAATTAACTTTGATCCACTATTACAAATTTGTCTATAGACTTCCAAAATTTGACAGTCTTCCCCCTGATGTTCTTTCTCTGGTCCAAGAGCCCACAATGTATTTTGTTTTGTTTCCCTCATCTCCTTCACCTGTGACAGCTCTTTTTTGTCTGCCTTTCATGACCTGGATACTTTAGAAATGTCGAAGGTGATTATTTTGTAGAATGCCCATAACTTGGGTCTTTGGGTCTGTCTGCTGTTCTCATATGTTTAGACTGAGGGTCTAGACCACCACACAAATGATGCTGTGCCTTCTCAGTGCCTCAGAACGGGGAGTGTTAACTGATCACTCGATGGAGGTGATGTGACCCGGTTTCTCCATTGTAAAATGACTAATTTCCCCTTTGTTATTATAATAAGATTCATGTGGGGAGGTCCCTTAAGCTATGCAGATGTCTTATTTATCCTTAGACTGTGCCCACTGATCTTAGTGCTGATCAGTGGTTCTTGCTTACACTAAGCTTTAATGTTGTGTTTGTCTGATGATGACTTTCTCTTTTCTCCGTCCATCTATATTAATTGGTGTTCTGCTGTGAGGAACAACTGTCTCTTTTTCCCATTTATTTATTCAATAATTTATATCAGGATAAGTTAATGGATATTTGTTTTATTCTAGGGGTTACAGTCTCATACTAACATAGTTAATTTTGTTACTCAAATTGGCCTAGATCTGGCCACTGGGAACTCTTTCAAGTTGGCTCCTGTGTTGTTTCAACATCACCCACATCGTTGTTTTTTTTAAGCACTCCCTGACTTTTTGGTACCACAAGCTATTCCAAGCTCATTCATATTTTTCCTGTTCTAGCCCTGACACCAGCCATTTCTCCTAGCAGCTCCTGGTTCCTTTTATTCAGGAATAGTGCTTAGAAACCAAGATCTAGAAACTGGTTGTATTCAAGGCTTCTGGAGTGACATTACCCTTTCAGCAGGCAGCGCTAGAAAATAAATGTATGTATGCTAACATGTGTATCACACATATCTGAATTTATCATTGTATCTGTCAATATATTACTAAAAAACATGAGTTGATGTTGTTACTTATAGTTTCAACCTAGTATCACAGGGTTTGTGACTTTATTATTATGACTCTACTATTATTTTTTTTTTGCTTCTTCCTCTCTTATTATCCCTGTGTTCTCTTTTCCTCTGTTTGGTGTGAAGCCTTCCCTGGAGGGGAAGTCAGTGACCATCCTATAGGGAAGATTCCTATTGGATAAAGTTCTTATGCCTAGGTCAGTCCCTTGGTTCAGTCAGCTATAGCCAGGAGCATAAATCTAAACCAAGTAACTTTTATACAAGAAAACCCTTGACCACCTTCTTGAGATGAGGGAGGGAGGAGATAGGATAGACCCTCAGATTCTGAGGGACCTAAGTGCCATTTCTGGGGATTCTTTGGTAGGCCTCCTAGGGGACACTAGACCCATATTTTACACTTCTGTGGCTTCCTAGCCAATACTCCGCTCGCTTAACTTGTTCTGTAACTTGTCACTAGAATGTAAGCTCCAAGGGGGCAGATACACAATTGTTCAGCTCACTGTTCAGTTCCTAGTGCCAGCTCATGATGGATGCTCCAGGTATTTGGATGGGTGGGTAGGCCCTAAATCAAACACAGATCTTCACCACACACCCCAGGGCAGAACAATACCACTTGTTCACTCAGCACACATTTATTTGTCACATGCTTGTGGCCAGACAGTAGGACCTGCCAGGATTAGACCCTGAGCAAATGGGGCAAAATAAGATCCAGATACCTGTTGAGTAGCCTAGAAGGCATGAGGCTGGACTTGTTAATGAAATACGACACCTTTATTACTCAAAAGGAAAGACTCAAAATGCGTAGTGATTGTTTGAGAAATAGAGAAAAAAGTATATTAAACCATTAGGAAGTGAACCAATGAAGTTAAAACCTGAAGTTAACCAGTAGGAAACCAGAAAAAAGAAAAGGTAAGTAGGAAAATGATTCTTTGAAAGCACCAATAAAATAGATAAAAACCTTCTCAGTCTGATAAAAAGAAAGAATGAAAGATTAGGAATGAGAAATCAGGCATCACCATCTATAAGGAAGAATATAATATAAAATAAAATAATTTTAAGAGAACACAAAACTGAAAACAGTGCAAATAGATAATTTCCTATAATCTGAATAGACCAACTAATTACCAGAGAAGAAATTGGAAAAGTGATTAAAAATTTATCCTTTTTAAAGCTTGTGTTAATTTTTTATTGAAATATATAAGGAAAGAAAGGTGCACAAATTGCAAGTATTCCACTCAGTGAATTATCACAAAATGAATACTACTGTAGCCATCACCCAGCACGAAAAAATAAGTGGGTTGTAATTTTTAGTTGTTAAATCAATGACTTCAGACAATGGGAGAGGATGAAAAGATGCCCAATTGATTTTTAAGATGACTACAAACCGAATAAAGTGCCTAAAGGAATATGATAGTATAATCTCACTTATTACTATAGATGCTAAAGTTCCAAATAAAATCAAGCTGAATTCTACACCATGATCACAAAAGGTTTATTTCACCAATCCAAGCCTGAGTATCAGGAAACTTTAGTATAATCCACTACACCAAGAACTTGAATATTATTTAAATACCTATAGATTAATATAATGTTGGTTTTCTTTTTTGATAATATTTCTTTTATGACTATGTAAGAATATCCTTGTTTTTAGAAAATATACCTTGAAGTATTTAGAGATTAGGGTAAAGACAATTTGTAAATGCTTTAGAAAAACTTAAGTTATGTATATGTATGCTTACATCTTATACACACACACAATGATAAAGTATTAATATTTGGGAAATCTGAGTAAGGATATACAGAATTTCTTTGTATATTATTTCAAAATAGTTATTTTCAATAAAATATTCAAAATGTTTTTTCAATGTAAGGAAATAAAATTTTATTAGCATATGCTAAAAATGCATTTGATAATTTTACAGCTTTAATAAAATATGACTTGATAAAGGTAAATCTCTAAGTAAAAGAAAAGGAAACTATTCATCCAAAAACATATAGCAAAGATCATTTTTTTTGGCAAAGATCATTTTTTAATTTAAATTTTATTTTTATATTCCCCATACAATTATAACCCCCTTATTTTTACCCCAATCCCTTCTTTCCTCGCCCCCCCACCCCCATACAGTGTCTCTTGTTCATAGTTGTTTGTTGATTTTGATATTTTCTTTCTTATAGTTATTCTTTTTCCTGGTCCCTTATTTAAGTTTTCTAGATTCCTGCTATGAGTGAGACCATCCGGTATTTTTCTTTTTCTTTCTGGCTTATTTCGCTGAGCATGATCCCTTCCAGCGCCATCCATGTTGCTGCAAATTGCATGTGTTTATCTTTTTCGAATGCTGAGTAATATTCCATGGTGTATATGTACCACATCTTCTTGATCCAGTCATCTATTTTTGGGCATTTGGGTTGTTTCCAAAGCTTCGTTATTGTAAACAGTGCTGCTATAAACATAGGGGTGCAGGTGTTCTTTGGAATTGATGCTTCTGTGTCCTTTGGGTAAATACCTAGGAGTGGAATTGCTGGATCATATGGAAGCTCTATGTTTAGTAGGTCAAGAAATCTCCACACAGCTCTCCATAGTGGTTGGACCAGTTTGCACTCCCACCAACAGTGCAGGAGAGTTCCTTTTTCTCCACAACCTCGCCAACAACTGTTGCTAGTTTTTTTAATATGTGCCATTCTCACTGGTGTAAGATGGTATCTCATGGTGGTTTTGATTTGCATTTCCCTGATTACAAGTAATGTTGAACATTTTTTCATATGTCTGTTGGCCATTCACATTTCCTCTTCAGAGAAATTTCTTTTTAGCTCTTCTGCCCATTTTTTGACTGGATTATTTTCTTTGTTTTTGTTGAGTCTCATCAGCTCTTTGTAGATTTTTGTGATCAGTCCTTTATCATTTGTGTTGTGTGCAAAAATTTTCTCCCAGTCGGTGGGGTTTCTCTTTGTTTTCGTTATTGTCTCTTTTGCTGTGCAGAAGCTCTTTAATTTGATGTAGTCCCAGCTATTGATCTTTACCTTCACTATCACTGCTTTGGGTGATGTGTCTGTAAAGATGTCTTTGATGTGCATATCACGTAGTGTTTCGCCTATATTTCCTTCTATGTATTTTATGGTTTCAGATCTTGTGTCTAGTTCTTTAATACATTTTGAGTTGGTTTTTGTGCATGGTGTTAGGTAGTAGTCAAGCTTCATTCTTTTGCATGTAGCGACCCAGTTTTCCCAGCACCATTTATTGAACGAACTTTCTTTGCTCCAATGCATATTCTTTGCTCCTTTGTCAAAGATTAGTTGACCATAAATCTGTGGGTTTATTTCTGGATTTTCTATTCGATTCCATTGGTCTGTGTGTCTGTTCTTGTTCCAATACAATGCAGTTTTGATGATTATGGCTTTGTAGTAAAGTTTCAAGTCTGGGAGTGTGATGCTTCCATTCCCTTCTTTTTTTTTCAGGAGAGCACAAAGATCATTTTTAACTGTAAATTCCAAAATCATTTCTATTGAAGTCTGAAGTAAAACAAGATTCAGCAGGGCTTTGAAATTTCAGATAAAAGTAATTAGGCAAGGAAATGAAATAATTGGTGTAAATACTGTAAAATAATAAATTGTGTTTTGCTGTTAAATGTGTATTTAGGAAGTCCAAAAGGCTATATAGTAGCCTTTTAGCATTAATAAGGAAATATAATGTGTCTGAATAAAAGATAAGTGTACAAAAATCAATAGCTTTCTTCTAGAAATAATCAACTAGAAACAATAATATTCCATTCACAATTGCAACAGGTAAGTGTGTATCTGGTCACATACACCTATATACCTCTGGAGGAGAAGGGAATTGGATAGAGCAGGGACAGCAATATTTTTAAACTTTTAGATTTTGAACCATGTTAATGTGTTCAAAATTATATAAGATACTCAAGAATAAATAGAGCAAGAAAAGAATATCACTAAAGGGCATAAAACAAGATCTCACAAATGAAAAGCTGTACCAGGTCCTTGGAAATAACGAGTTGGTATTAATATTCTTAAAATGTCAGTTCTTGAATTAATATATAATTCAATGCAAACCTAGTTAGACTGGACGGCACTTTGAATTAAATAACATTAAAGTCACGTATTATTATGTCCAGAGGTGATGCCATGTGGGCTACTGTTTCCTTGGACCTGGGCTCTCAGGAGCTAGAATACTACTGCTGTCCGTAACTACAGGCCCCTCTCAAGAGAACAAGTAAATATAACTACCATCAACACACACCCAAAATACAAGTATGAAATAAAGAGAAGAGTTATTGTCTGTGACTGTAGTGTGGAGGCTGAACGTGGGTGTGGAGAAGAGAATGTGGCGAATAATCAACCTAGAGAAGCAGGTTCCCATTTCAAGGTACTTTCAGTGCCGTCTTCAGGAAGTGAAATGACTGTTTCTCGGGTTTTTTGAGATGCTCTAACTGCATTATGTAAAATGATTGGGGATGACTTCTGATCTTATGTTACCAAAAAAAAAAAAAAAAGAAGAAGAAGAAAAAGTTTAACAACCAAGCTTGAAACTAACCCCAAAGAGCTAGAAATGAATGGAACGCAAGCATCAGACATGTTGAGAGCGGAGGCCAACAAGTGCAGAGAGACTAAGGACCAATATGTAGGCCCAGTGACTTGAGCACTAAGGATTTCACACTGAGGCAAGAATTTCAGAGGATCGCTTCCCCATGAAATGAAGTCTAGAAGAAACTGCTCTTGACTTGGGAATCAGTAGGAAAATATAAGAAAGTCCACCATCACCCAGAGATGTAAATAGAGTCACCTACAAAGAAATTCATGTCCTGTAGTTGGTGAGCTTGTGGTCCAAATTCAGTGTTACTAAGATGCCAAGATGAAGAGCTAACAAAATGCTGCACCTTGGCCAGTGAAGACTATCGGTTCCCATAGAAGCACACACAAAACTGTCCTGTGAGGATATTCTCATCATCAAGTATTCACAAAGGAACCTGCAAGAGGGGAAGTCCTGCTGAAATTGAGCTTACAGGCAACACTTCCCAAAAAGGGAAAAAATAAACCCACCATGAAAGAACAGAAAGACTCAGTGAATCACAGGATTTGCACTCCACACATTGTAAGAAATGAATATAAATTTCAAAGAAGAATGTTTAAAATGTTACGAGAAATAAAGGGAAACAAAACCACAAGACAAAGAATGGGTGAATTTGAGGAAGAATTTATTTCTGTGTTTTTTTATATTTCAGCAGTTTCCACAGCTCTTTTGCCCGCCTGTGTCTATGCAGATGTTTCTTAACCCTGTGCCTTTCAAAAATGCAGTTCTGTTGTTTTTTTTTTAAGATTTATTTACTTATGCATACAAGAACTGGGGTGCAAGCCAGAAGTGCAGGGGGTGGTGAGAGGATTGACCAGAGACAGAGTGGGGCGCACAACAGGCAGATTGACAGAAATACACTGCTGAGGGGAGCAGCGGGTGAGGCAGAAGAGGTCTGCTGCACCATGTGGGTAGCTTCCTGGCTAGCCGGGATATCGAACTCATGCTGCAGTACAACTCAGCCACTGCAACATGAGTTCGATCCCCAGCTAGGGAGCTACCCACATGGTGCAGCAGACCTCTCCTGTTTTGCTTGCTACTCCCCTTAGCAGTGTATTTCAGTCGGTCTGCCTGTTGTACTCCCCACTCTGTCTCTAGTCAATCCTTTCACCACCCCGCACCTCTGGCCTGTACCCCAGTTCTTGTATGCATAAATAAATAAATCTTTTAAAAAAATAGACATTGCCTTACTCTGTCTCCTAAGATACTGCTTCCTCTGTGGCCCTCTTAGGTGGGAGCTGCTTTTATTGTCAGGCACAGTGTGCTAACATGGTAGCAAACTTTCAACACTGCTCCCTAGGTACATCTGAATAGTTTATTAGTCTTAATGTGACAGCCTGACTAAAACCGGGCCAATCAGACTCTCCGCTCCTCCAGAAAACTTTAAACCAGAACTGGAAAGAGCGCCAAGGCTGTCTTTAGGGTACCTAAGATGTACTGCTCTGGAGCTGCACATAGCCAGGTTATCGGCTCCGAGGGCCAGCAGAGTGGAGGAAACTGATCTGCTGGCAGGATAAAGTGCAGAGAGAGCACTGCTGAAAGTCAGAGTTCTCATGGAGTCTGGGTCTGCAGTCCCAGCTTTTTCTAAAGCCCACCTACCCTTACAGCCTCCAAAACCACAGTGTATCCCTAAAGCCAACTTTTCTTTTTTCCATTAGCTGGAGTTTCCCTCCAAATGGAATTTCTGTTTCTTGCAACCAGAGACTCCCAATGATTTTGCCCACTTCCTCTCTGAGTATTTCACCTGAAACCCTACAACTGTATATGCAGCCATCTGCCATTTATAGGTGGAATCGCTTTAAGAAAGTTTGATGTATTAAAATACATGTGTACATGCCTGAAAAATGAAATAATTGGGTAATATTTCATTATCCTGAAATAATTGTTTGCTCTACAAAAAAAATTACTAGAGAATCAAATATAGCTTTCCCAGGGCTCTAGAAATAGTTCAGAACCAGTTTATTCTTCACAACAAATTATGATGCATGACACAATGGAATACTAAGCAGCTAATAAGAGAGAACAAGATGAATCTGCATGTGCCAATAGTGAGATATCTCCAAGAATATTATGGGGAAAATCTGGTCTATATACTGAATATATCCATCCCCCTTCATGTACATGTACTTGCACGCGTACATACTTAGAATTTCTTTTTTTCATTCGAAAATCAAGAAAATGTGCCGAATGGCTACATTTTGAAAGAGCAACTAGGGGGAAAAAGGAGGACTTTCACTTTTCATTTATACTTTCCATTCTGTTTATTTTTTTGAATCATCTGGTCTAGTACTTGTATTTTTAATTGGGACATTTAGTGAATTATAAACCTTTTCTCTAATATATTAAAAATAGAAACTGAAGAGGGCCTCCCCTGTGGCGCAGCGGTTGAGCGCTGGGATGCGAAGCTGCCCACAGTCTCTGCAGCGCCGGTTCGGTACCCAGCCACCGGCGAGAGTCCCACATGGCGCGACAGACCTCTCCTGTCTTGCCCGCTGCTCCCCTCAGCAGTGTGTTTCAGACATTCTGCCTGTTCTGTTCCCCACTCTGGCTCTGGTGAATTCTCTCACCCTCCCACGCTTCTGACTGTACCCAGTGCTTGTATAAAAAAATAAATGTTTTTTTTTAAAAATAGAAACTGAAGAAATGGAGAAAGCAGAAAGCAAGAAAATGAATAGCAGATCTAAGAAAACTGAACATTAAATAGCTATAGAGTGAATGTCAAAAAGAAAGAATAAAATGTATACCACAGAGTCCCAGAAAAATTTAGGAATATAAAACATCAGGTACTATGGGAATGTGGGATGAAACATGGGACTAAAAACAGGGAAAGTGGTTTGTTTTTTTTCTGGGCCTCCCTGGTGGCACAGGTGGTTGAGCACAGCACTGTGAAGCTGTCCCAGCCTCTGTAGCACGGGTTCAATCCCAGCCGGCCGAGGAGAATCCCACATGACGTGCAGACCTCTCCTGCCTCGCCCGCTGCTCCCCTCAGCAGTGTATTTCGTCAATCTGCCTGTTCTGTTCCCCGCTCTGTCTCTGGTGAATCCTCTCACCCTCCCACACATCTGGCCTGTACCCCAGTTCTTGTATGCATGAATAAAATCTTAAAATATATATAAAGTTTTTTTTTAAGATTTATTTATTTATACAAGAGCTGGGGTACAGTTTCAGGCTTTCCATAACAAAGCGCCACAAACTGCATGGCTTAAAACAACAGAAATGTCTTCACTTGCAGTTCTAGAGATAGAGGTCCACAGCGAAGGTGTTTGCAGTGTTGGTTCCTTCTGATGGCTCTGAGGGAGGATCTAGTCCACCCCTCTTGCCTAGCTTCTGGTGGTTACCAGCAATCCTTGGTGTTCTTTGGCTCACATCTCTCCAGCCTGTGTCTCCATCCTCACAAGTTCTCTCTGTGTGACTCTGTGTTCCCTCTTCTTAAAAAGACATTAGGGTATGAGGACTCACACTAATCCAATGTGTTCTCATCTTAACTTGATCACCTATGCAAAGAACCGGCTTCCAAATAAGGTCACGTAATTCCTGATAAAGGCACCTATTTCAGTTACCTGGAGCAAGCATTTCAACATACCTTTTGGGGAGAAACAATTCAACCATCATATTCAACCCATTGCCCTACAAAATGACTACAGGTCCCATTGGGAAAACCTACAGAGAATATAAAGGCAGATATCCACATGTCTTCTTAGAGTGTACCTATCTTCACTTCATTCATGGGACTTTAAATCACTGATCAAACCCAGGTCTGGAAATTGGGAGAGATACCATAACTCTCAGTGTTGTAGTCTTAAGTTGGCCTTCTGATTACTAGTTCCAGAGGATTTGGGAGTTTACAAATCAGTTAGGTCACAGTGAATTACCTAAATTCTATAGTCCCAGGGACTGAGTGATCTTAATGATCAACCACCAATGATTCCTGCAGGTCAGACTACTCAGAACAGTGCCAAGCATGGCAACTACACCCAGCTTCAGTGCTGCTACCACACCTTTACCAGCCTGGGTTCCATCGCACTCACTGAAACCAGTAAACCCGTGGCATCTATAGTGTCTTCCTCCAACATCCCTAGCCTACAAAAAAAAGTTTACCACAGCACTTTCAAGAGATGTCATCACTCTCTCACAAATATATTTATCACTGTTTTAGTGGAGAAAGTGTCATCTGGGTCCTCAGGGGACAGAACAGGGGTTGGATGAATCATACTTATCAACCCACACCAGCATTCCTATCTCCCTGAGTGTTTGCATTCTTTCTTCTACATTATTCCAAAGGATTCTTGGCATGTCAATTTCATTTCATTTCATCAACATTTCAACCAGTTTTTAGCCTGTCAACTGAAAAAAAGCAATTCAATCCGCTATATACCCACTTAGAATGGATAAAATTTTAAAGACTGATGCTATTTAATGTTGAGGATGATGTGGAGCAACCAGAATTCTCATATATCATTAGCAGGAGTATCAAATGGCATGACCAACTTGGGAAAAGTTCTAGCAGTTTCTTATAAAACTAAACACAAATCTACCCTATGACCCAACAATTCCATTTTGAGAGAAATGAAAACATCCATAAAAAAGACTTGTACAGAAATTTTCCATAGCAATAATAGTCCAAAATCAGAAACAACCCACATGCCCAACAAAAGAAAATGGATAAGCAAGCTGTCGTGTATTCATTTTCAATCGCTGTGTAACAAATAACCCCACACTTAACAACTCATAACAGCATTCATTTATTAAACCTACAGCTTCTGTACATTGGCATCTGGCATGGGTCTCACCTGCTTAGAATCTCAGTTTGTTTCCAGGTTGCATTCCTTTCTGAGGAAGAAATCCACTCTTCTGAGGAAGAATCCGCTCCCAAGTTCATTCAGGTTCATAGCTGAATTCAGTTCATTGTGGTTGTAGGACTGAGGTCCTGCTTTCTTACTGGCTGTCATTTGGAGGTCACTCTCAGCTCCCAGAGGTCACCCACATTCTTTGCTGTATGGCCTCTCCATCTAGCAATGAATCTTTCTCATGTTCAGCCCTTATTATCATGGTTCAAATCTCTTTGACTTCATTGTTTCTTAACTCTTAACCTAAATAAATGTAAGGGGATCATGTCATTAGGGCAGGTTCACCCATAATCCCACCTTTTAAAGTCAACTGTACAATATAACCTAACCTAACCGTCAGAATGATATTCCAATATATTCACAGTTCTGGGAATTTTATGGGCTATATATGCCAGAAAACAGGAATCTTGGGGGACACCTTAGAATCTTCCTATGTGTATATTCACATAATTAAATAGGATTCAGCAATAAAAAGTAATGAACTATTGATACACAACATGGATGAGTTTCAAAAACATTATGCTGAATAAAGGAAGGCTTAGATGAAGATTACCCAATGGAATTTCAGGCAACACTACTCTGTAGTGGAAAATAATCAGAGGCATGGTCACATCTGAGGGGTTGGGGGGTAGGGGTTGATTGGGAGGAGCATGAGAGAACTTTCTAGAATGATGCATGGTTACACATACATGCATATGTGTCAAACTCACTGAATGGTTCACTTCAGATTTATCCATTCTGCTATATGACAATTGTACCTTAAAAATTAGCAAATATTTTTCTTTTATTATATTTTTTCTATTTTTTTAAAAAAAGATCTATTTATTCATGCATACAAGAACGGGGTACAGGCCAGATGCATGGGAGGGTGAAAGGATTCACCAGAGAGAGAGCAGGGAACAGAACAGGCAGATTGATTGAAACACACTGCTGAGGGGAGCAGCGGGCGAGACAGGAGAGGTCTGTCGTGCCATGTGGGATTCTCACCGGTCAGCTGACCGGAATCGAACCCGCACTGCAGAGGCTGCAGACAGCTACACAGCGTTGTGCTCAACCACCTGCACCACCAGAGGAGCCCCTATTTTTCTATTTTTAATGATAATTTTAAAGGTTATGTGTATGGGTATCTGAAATTTACTTTGAAATGCATCCCAAAAATTCAATAGGAAGGATGGATAGATGAGTGGATGGATTGATGATAAAGGAAATATAATAACATGTTATTATATACTCTAGGAAAAAATAAACTCATCTTTAAAAAAGAGCAATTATAATTACTCCTAGTTACTAAAATTGGCACATGGAATACAGGCTTTCTGGTAAATGCACTCATATTGATCATTTCAGCCTAATTTTAAGTTATGTTTTCTCCTCCCTGGCCCAGAACCCACAGAATCCATACCCACATGTATATGCCAGATTTTGTTGATATAAATTTGAAAACGTGTTTAATTCTTTTAGTCTTATTTGACCTCCCGTTTGCCCTTGAGGCATAGTGAGTTCAGACTTCGGTTGAGTATGGAGACAGCATGGTCAGTGGAATAGGTTATGGGAGACTTGACTTCTCCCATGGGAAGTCTTTTTTTTTTTTAAGATTTGTTTTTTATTTATGCATACAAGAGCTGGGGTACAGGCCAGCGGTGCAGGGAGTGAGGGGATTCAGCAGAGACAGAGTGGGGAGCAGAACAGGCAGATCTACTGAAATCTACGCTGCTGAGGGGAGCAGCAGGCAAGTCAGCAGAGGTCTGCTGTGCCATGTGGGTTAGCTCCCTGGTGGGAATCGAACTTGTGCTGCAGTGGTTGCGGATAGCCTCATAGTGCTGTGCTTAACCCCCTGCACCACCACGGAGGCCCTCTGGTGGGAAGTCTTTAAGTGGACTTCAATTGAGAGAAGTAATCCCATTAGACAGGAAGCTGCTATAGTGCTAGCTATTTTCAGTGGGAGGTTTGGGGTTGTAGCAGAGATTGTTAATTGTTTGCTGTGATATGCAGCTTTTGACATGACTCCCAATGATCCCTGCCTTCTGAGGCTTATGCCCTACATAGTCCCCTCTCCATGAGTGTGGGCAGGACCTAGTAACTTGCTTTTAAATAATAGAATATGGCAAAAGTGGTCAAATGGCATTTCTGAGATTAGGTTATAAAAGACTGACTTGAGTCTTGCTGGCATTCTCTCTGCCTCTTCTTATGTTGCTGGAGAAGCCCATCAGGTAAGCAACTGAGGCCAACCTCTGATCAACATTTAGTAAGGAACTGAACCCATCAGTCCGACAGTCCTGGAGGAACTGAGTCCTACTAACAGTCGTGTGAGTGATCCTGGAAGCAGAGATTTCCTTTGCTCGGTCTTCGTTTGAGACTATAGATCAGGCACTTTAATTGCAACCTGTGAGAGACTGCAGTTTACTCAGGTAGGCTGTGCCCCGATCCCTGAGCCACAGAAACTATGAGGTAATAAATGTGTGTTGTTTTAAGCTAATAAGTTTGACTTAATTTGTTGTGTAGCAATGGATAACTAATATACCTGTCTGACACCCATTCATTCCTTACTCTTCACCAACTAAGATTCTATTTTTTAAAGATTTATTTTTATTTATTTGTGCATACAAGAACTGGGGAGTAGGGGGGGCGAAAGGATTCACCAGAAACAGAGTGGGGAGTAGAACAGGTGTATTGACTGAAATACACTGCTGAGGGGAGCAGCGGGCAAGACAGGAGAGGTCTGCTGCTCCATGTGGGTAGCTCCCTGGCTGGGGATCTAACTTGTGCCACAGTGGCTGGCGATAGCTTGATAGTGCTGAGACACCCCCTGCGCCATCAGGGAGGCCCTAAAGATTCTATTTTATTTGGAATACTATCGTGCCCATTTCAAATCCTGCCTTTCCCAGTCTCCACTTCAGTTTGATGCTGAATTCAGACAAAAAAAGAAGCAAAAGTTTTACATAGCACTTCTAGGAATTTTCCTTAGAGGGTGATGTCTCACTGAGAGACATACTGTTTGCTTTCATTTTTTCTTATGCTTGCAGTCTAGATTGTGGGTAGGGTAGTTGGAATGCCAGCAGTGAAATCAGAACATGGAGTAAGCTTGATGATAAAAATCACACTCTCAGAAACAGAAAGAAGAAAGGAAGGGCCTCCCTGGTGGCCTAGGGTTTAAGTCTCAGCGCTATCACTGCTGAGGCCTGAGTTAGAGCCCCCAGCCAGGGAGCTAACCCACATATGGCACAGCAGACCTCTCCTGTCTCGCTGACTGCTCCCCTGAGCAGTGTCTTTCAGTCAATCTGCCTGTTCTGCTCCCCACTCTGTCTCTCTGTCTCTGGTGAATCCTCTCACCACCCACCGTCCCGCACCTCTGGCCTACACCCCAGCTCTTGTATGCATAAATAAATAAAATAAATCTTTAAAAAAATTCAATAAATTTGTGAACAATATGAGACATCTCAGAGAATTACTGGATGACTGGAGAGCCAGATACAGAGCCACACAAGTAGCGACAATGCCCTAAATTAGACTGGATGGTGTCTCCACAAAGACAGCACTGCCAACACTGGCCCTTGCACAGCTGGCATGGTTGGACTGAACCCTCAATGTCAATGTTGCCAACAACAAGCTCTGTTGGGCCCCTGCTGATCCTGGAATTAGATCTTGTTGCAACCCCACTGCCCTAGGAAAAAAATTCTTATGGCCCTGGTCCTCACTTTCTTAGCTACAGATTCCTTAGCTCATTCTGTGATCAGTATAATAGTTGACTGAGATTCAGGTCAAGTGGCTACACCCTGATTGTGAGGGACGTTCAGGAAGCGAGCATCTGACCGCTATTGGGTGGGGAATTCTGACTTAGAAAAGATCAGATACCAGATGCCAAAAAGAAAATAATGAGTGAATGTCAGCAACTTCCTGTTCTTAGATGAGGGTACCCATGAGAACTGAGAGAGCTACTGCTCCCCGCTCTGGTGAATTCTCTCACCCTCCCGCGCTTCTGACTGTACCCAGTGCTTGTATGTATAAACAAACAAACAAACAAATAAATAAATAAATCTTTAAAAAAAAAAAAAACAGAGCTAAACTTGCCTAATTTCCCTATATTTTTCCAAATAACCCCACTCCTAATCATTCATTCCTTTAGTCAGAGAACATGACTATGGCCAATCTGCACAGCATAGGCTTGTGTTCCTGTTGCAGCCTGAGATCACCAGCCACAGGCAGAGGCTTCCTTTCCAGAGTCACAAATTGTAACGCTGCTTCTCATCTGCTTGATCCTGCTTCAACACCTTCCTGAGGTTGCCAAGCGTAGATAGTATACTCCAGCATTTTACCATTTTTTCTAGTTAATCCTCTGAAGCTGCAACCAAAGGGCAAGGAGAAAGGTTGAGGTCAAGTTTTCCCCCCGCTTCATTATCATAGGACAAGGATATCTCATTTACAGAATGGAGAGTCCCACATCAGGCCCAGGCCTATAGTCCAGAACCTGCCATTTGCATCACTATATACTTTGTACTGCTTTTTTAAAAATTTGAATCCCTTTGTTTAGAAGTAACAGAAATCTAACTTGAAGTAGATGAAACAAAAAAGAATATATTGGAAAATAAAATTCAATAAAAGCTGAACAACCAATTTGCAAAAAACAGTACCGATGTCTCAGGAATAACTAAAAGTAGACTTTTAAATTCTAACATGCGGGCCTCCCTGCTGGCACAAGGGGTTAAGTCTCAGCACTGTGAAGCTATCCGCAGCTACTGCAGCACGAGTTCTATCCCCAGCCAGGTTGCTACCCACATGGCGCAGCAGACCTCTCCTGGCTCACCCGCTACTCCCCTCAGCAGTGTATTTCAGTAGATCTGTCTGTGCTGCTCCCCACTCTGTCTCTGATGAATCCTCTCACCCCCCGCACCTCTGGCCTGTACCCCAGTTCTTGTACACATAAATAATCTTTAAAAAATATAAATTCTAACGTGTGTCTATGTTTTGCCTCAACTCCTTTACTCTTTCTTTACCGCAGACCACTTTCCTTCTTGGGGAACATGACTGCAAACATTACCTGAGCTTTAAATTTATAGCTTTCACCACTCAAAAGAGAGTGGCTCATTTCTCAATTCAGCTGAGAGAAAATGGTGAGGAAGGGTTTTGTTGACTCGTCTTTGGCCATGTACCCACATCTGGACCAACTAGGCTGAGGGGAGTTTTATGTAAGAATAACGGTTCCCAAGACAGCCATGTGGATGAAGGAGACAGTCCCCAAGAGAAATGAGTGGTGCTGGCCTGACCAAATTGGTGGTGTCCACTATCACTACGCTTAGGCACGTCTCGTCCCGTGCCCAAAAACTTGGATAAGCTTGTCAACGTATGGCACGATTGGTAGGATCGAATTCCCACCCCCTTCTTAAAAAAGAGTCAGTTCACCTCACTTCCTCGATACTGATGCTTTCCTCTTGCCCAAACAACTAACACAGAGCCTGCACCTAAGTTCTCATGTGGCCACCACACTGAGAAACCCTTAAAAAAAGGATCCAGGGCCTCCCCGGTGGCGCAGCGGTTGAGCATTGGGTTGCGAAGCTGCCCGCGGCCTCTGCGGTGCCGGTTCGATCCCCAGCTGCTTCCCGGCCACCGGAGGAGGGTCCCACATGGCGCGCAGACCTCTCCTGCCGCCCGCTGCTCCCCTCAGCAGTGTACTTCGGTCCTTCTGCCTGCTCTGCTCCCCGCTCTGGCTCTGGTGAATTCTCTCGCCCTCCCGCACTTCTGACTGTACCCAGTGCTTGTATAAACAAAACAAACAAACGAACAAAACAAAATAAATAAAACATGCCTCTATTAAAAAAAAAAAAAAAAAGGATCCAGGATAAATTTGTCTAATGTGTCTAGTGCCCCACGGGATTCCATCATGGATCAGATACCCAAAGAATAATTGCAGAACTGTATTAAGATCTTTCCTCATTCTTCAGCAATCCCTGAGTGCTGAATATTTGGGGACCAGGAAAGGCCTAATTCTAGAAGTTAGTATGAAAGACTGGTAGCCTAAGGTACTTACGGGAAGAGAATGGTCAACATGGTTTATCTGTAACAGAGAGGTGAGCAAGAGACTGGGTTCTGATAGCTTGGGAGAATATAAAGTTAATGTGTTTGCCTCCAACCCTCCCTAAACAGAATCACAGGAAGAGAGAATAGGAATTTGGAGGGAGGCTGCTTTGGAGTTGGTAGGTAAATGGGGAGGAGAAGCATTCTAGGGTCCTTATCAGGACCAGACAATTTGCCAACTTCACTCATAATCTCCATCCAAAATTAGACTCGGGTGTCTGATCAAGCTTGGCTTCCAAGCCCACTGTGACTGAAGTCCACTGAAAACATACTTCAGCTCTAGGGAAGACAGCTGCATGTTTTCTCTCCATGGTGGGGAGGGACTGCTAAGGAATGCTCTGGAGTAATAAGTCGACGTGACCACACTAAGCCTGGGAGATCCTTGCTGGGTATTCTGAGGGGAGGCTGAGATCAGTGGCTGTTCCCAGCTGCCACTCTCCAAATGACCACAAGTGAAGAGTTCCATTCTCCTGGCACTCTCGCTGTCCAGGTTCACAGAGCTGGTGTGAGAGCTGGGAACCCCAGAGCAGAAAACGCAGGACAGTCTCCCCTGTGACCCCACCCACAGTCCCCTTTTGCATGCTGTAGGGTAAGGAAAAAATGTCAGGCTTTTCTGCCTTCCCGCCATTAGGATAGATGAGGAAACCCTTTGGTCCTGAATGCATGCCTGATGGCGGGCCCCTGAAGTGGGTACACCTGAGTTTATAAGGGCGGCGTCGCGGGGACGCCAGAAGAAGCCAAGAACGAATGGAAGCCGAGAGAAGACCGGAGAGCCCAGAGTGAAGACCTGCTGAGGGCTGGGAGGCCTACCAGCCTCCCGGCCCCCCAGCGCCCCTGCCTGCCCTGTACCTGGTAAATCCCAATAAAAACCTGCAAAACCACGGAGGACTCTGACTCCTCCTTTACCCGGTCTGCTGGATCAGAAACCTGCACTGAGCCTCTTCCTGCCTCTACACATGCTGCTTCCTCTGTGGGGGGAATTCCACCCTGACATACTACCACAGGTTTGTTTTTTTTTTTTTTAAAGATTTATTTATGCATACAAGAGCTGGGGTACATGCTGGAGATGTGGGGGGTGGGGGAGGGCAGTGAGAGGATTCACCAGAGACAGAGTGGGGAGCAGAACAGGCAGACTGACTGAAACACACTGCTGAGGGGAGCAGGAGACAAGCAGGAGAGGTCTGCTGCGCCATGTGGGATTCTCGCCGGCTGGCTGGGATCGAATGAACACGCGCTGCAAAGGCTGCGGACAGCTTCACGGTGTGCCACTCAACCGCCTGCGCCACCAGGGAGGCCCCCATACTTCCAGTTTTTACTCTTATAGGACTCCTTCAATACCCAATATTCTCTGAAATCTTGAGGGTAGAAGAGAAATCTATATCCAGAGTGTGTACCTGAGGATCAGGTGTAACAGATCAGAAGAGCCTGGCCAGAGTGTGGGCTAGGTCTGTCAGTGCACAGGGCGGTCACTCGGTGCCAGAGAGAAAGTGTGGCAGTGGTGAAGATGTAGGGTAATGAAGATTGCTCAGGCTTTTGCGCCGTTCACCTCTGTGGCTATCGCCTGCGGCCCTTGCATCAAGAGACGCTTATAAGCATGGGCTCGGGGTACGCATGCCTGATGGTGGACACTTGGAGTGTGGTGTGGGCATGCCTAAGTAGGCACACCTGGGCCTGGAGACTGAGCCTATAAGGGAGGCTCACAGGACAGAGGGCGTCAGAGGACAGGAGGTGGGGGGTGCGGGGGTGGGCGGTGCAGTGGAGAGCAGCAGAGAGCTGCTAAGAGAGGAAAGTGTGTATAGAGATTTGCAGGGGGGCCTAAGTTGCTGTCTCCCTGCTGGCTTGTTTTCCCCTAACCTGTGGGGATGATGCCAAAGGCTCCAAGATTCTCTTTTAAATTGCCTGAACCGGGATCCTCCCCGGTGGCGCAGCGGTTGATGGCGCAGCGGTTGATGGCGCGCAGACCTCTCCTGCCACCCAACTGCTCCCCTCAGCAGTGTACTTCGGTCCTTCTGCCTGCTCTGCTCCCCACTCTGGCTCTGGTGAATTCTCTCACCCTCCCGCGCCTCTGACTGTACCCAGTGCTTGTATAAATAAATAAATATTTTTAAAAATAATAATAAATTGCCTGAACCAATAATGAACCTACCCAGCCTGGGATGGTTGCAGAACAGAAAGTGTAGGGTAAGGTAAAAAGCATCAGGCTTTTCTGCCCTCCCGCCATTAGGATTGATGGTGGATCCTTGCGGTCCTGAATGCATGCCTGATGGCGGGCCCTGGAGTAGGGTGTGGGCATGCGTAGATGGGATACACCTTGCCTGAGAGACTGGGTTTATAAGGGCGGTGTCACAGGGACGCCAGAAGAACCAGGAGAGAACGGACAGAAGAGCAGAGAAGAACCATGAGAAGCAGAGCGAATGCGAGAGAAGGCCGGAGAGCCCAGGGAGAGTGAAGACTTGCTGGGGGCTGGGAGGACTGCCAGCCTCCCGGGCCACCCCCCCCCCCCACACACACACCCCTGCTGCTGTGTACCTGGTAAATCCTAATGAAAGCATGAAAAGCCACTGAGGGCTCCAGGACTCCTCCTTTACCCGGTCTGCTCGAATCATAGAAAAACCTGCTCTGCGGCCATCCTGGCCCTACAGAAAGTAACTGATTTTTTTTTTTAAAGATTTATTTATTTATACAAGAACTGGGGTACAGGTCAGAAGTGTGGGAGGATTCACCAGAGTGGGGAGCAGAACAGGCAGACGGACCTAAGGCACTGCTGAGGGGAGCAGCGGGTGAGGCAGGAGAGGTCTGCTGCACCATGTGGGGGTTCTCCCTGGAAGGTGGGGAATCGAACTAGCGCTGCAGAGGCTGCAGACAGCTTCTCAGCGCGGTGCTCAACCACTGCACCACTGGGGAGGCCCAAGAAAGTAACTGATTTATTTGAAGTTTACTATGTGCCAAATACTCTTCAAATAACTTACGTGCTTTAATTCACCTAATCATTAAAATAAACCAGTTTGCTGATGAGAAATCTGAAGCACAGAGTTTGAGAAACTTACCCTCAGTCACACACTCCTAAGTGGCAGTGCCAGGGCTGGGACCCAGAAAGCAGGCTCCAAAATCTGTCATCAGGGGGCCTCCCTGGTGGCGCAAGTGTTAAAGATACAGCACTGTCAAGCTGCTGCCAGCCACTGCAACATGAGTCCGATCCCTGGCCAGGGAGGTGACCCACATGGCACAGCAGACCTCTCCTGACTCACCCGCTGCTCCCCTCCCAGTGTATTTCAGTCAGTCTGCCTGTTCTGCTCCCCACTCTGTCTCTGGTGAATCCTCTCACACCCCACACCTTTGATCTACACCCCAGTTTTTCTATGCATAAATAAATATATCTTGAAAAAAAGTCTGTCATTCAAGGAAGTGATAGGCACTTAGCAAGGAGAATCACAAGATTACTGATGGTGGTACATGCCAGAGCACTTTCAGTTCCCCAGGACTGAATGCATTTGGGGGATAGGGGTCTCAATCAGGATGAAATCCCCACATCAGATTTCAATCAGCATCCTCTGTGGTCTGAGCCCCCCCCCCCATAAATACACACACACTTACTCACATATACACACACACACATGAAACAGATGAAACAGTTGTGGATAGGGTTCAAAGGGCTGAAAGCATTCGCTTGAGATGGATGTACGGAAGCTTCTATGCTAATCAACAGGTGCAAATGCCTGCCACTAGTAGAGAGAGGAATCTCCAATCCACAGTCCTGAGTCAGGCTAGCTCCTGCCCTACAGACCCTGTAACAAGCATGTTCCAAAGGATCTTCTAATCGCCACTGTCATTTTACCTGTAACGATGTCAAGTGTTGAGCATTTACAGATTGTATTTGTCAGAACTCTTGGGTGCAAGATCAGAAGACTAACTTAAAGTATATATTTTTTAAAAGATTGATTTTATTTATACAAGAACTGGGGTACAGGTCAGAGACACGGGAGGGTGAAAGAATTCACCAGAGACAGAGCAGGGAGCAGAACAGGCAGACAGACCGAAGACATTGCTGAGGAGAGCAGAGGACGAGGCAGGAGAGGTCTGCCACGCCATGTGGGTTTCTCCCTGGCTGGCCAGGAATCGAACCCATACTGCAGAGGCTGAGGATAGCTTCACAGTGCAGTGTTCAACCCACTGTGCCACCGGGGAGGCCCTTAAAGTATTTTTAACAGAAAGAGGAATTTATTGGCTCATTGACCAAACCATAGAAATGACAGGGATGAATCATGATCTAAGATACTCTGCCTCCCTCATATCCCTGCCTGTCCTTGCACACAAGCTTCAGTTGCTCTGTTGCTTCAGTTTTGTCACTGGGAAAAGAATATGGTCACCTGCATTTTCCTCAAATGAGGAAGGACTTCCTTCCAGACAGAAGAATGGCCCAGAAGAAGGAAGTTTCCTGCCCCTGGGGATAGAGAGAATTAAGAGGGGAGGATGATAGCTTTTCCAGAGAATGGGGAGAGGGAGTCAGCAGTTGGGAATTCCTGCCCCAGAAACAAGGTTAGCTTTCATTAATTCCTTCAACAGGTATGGGAAGACTTATGACATGTAGAGAGATGTGCTAGACACCATGACAGGGCTGGGCTGGGGAGAAGGTGATCAAGGTAACAGTTGTGTCCTGAGACCTTTCACTTTACTACAAATAATTCAAGGAGGTGACATGAGTAACTGAAAGAGGGGGAGGTACTATGGGATGCTCTCAGGGCATCAGGGAAGGCTTCCAGGAAGTGCTGATGCCCACATTGAAACCTAGTGGATAAATAGGAGTCAACCAGGTTTGGGTTTGTTGTTTTTGTTTGTTGTTGTTGTTGTGTGGTGGGGGGAGGATGCATTGGTAGGAAGAGAGGCAAAGAGAAGAGTTCTGAACTAAAAGGATCGATGTGTAAGGGCTGCGGAAAAAGTCCTGGTGAGGGGGAGGCAGGCTGCAGCACTGGCATGGAGGACGTTGTGGGTCAGACTGAGGGCTTGGATTTGATCCTGAAGGCAATGGGGAGCCACAGGAGGTACCAGGAGAGCAGTGACTCTGCTTTCCCAATTCTGCGATCCCTCCGGCTCTCTCTAGTGGGTGCACACCAGCGGGGAGGACTTTTGAAGCAGTTTTAGAAGTTTAGACTTAGCTAAAAAGTGACTTGAAAAAACATCTCAAAGAAATGCCCTGATATGGAGTAGTTACAGAAATGGGGTGGGGGGGGGTAAGTGGTCCTTGAATGTAGCAGAGAAAGGATCCCCTGAGGGTAGTCATGCTCCCCACTGTGCTGGTAAAAGGGAGAGAGGTGTTCCAGGAGCCTTTCTCTCATCCCCAAGGCCTTTGGTTGGTAATAAAGAGGTGTCCTTCACCCGGCTTCTTGGGTCTGGATTCCCCATCTGCAGGACCCCCCAAGATTTGGATGGAAAAAAGGGGCTGAGCAGGGAAGCTATACTCCAGCTGGTGAGTTGTGGGGCCAGAAGAGTTCTGTTCTCCTGTGACGATTCTGCGTGTCTGCTTGTCCCACAGCGTGGAGGACCACATCAGTGGCAGGGGCCAGACTGCCCGGGTGGTTTTCCTGGAGCACAAAAGGGCCCCGGGAGAAAGAGGGTATGAGAGGTTGAAGGAAAAGGGGCATTTAGTTACTCCCCTGCACACACATTTATCACATGCCCTCTGTGCCACGGGTGCTGGGGACTCAGTGAAAGTGGGGGAGGGAACTGAGCCGGGTACTGTGGGAGGTGAGCGGCAGCGAGGCAGGGCCCCAGCAGTGCAGGGCAGGGTTGTGTGGCTTTTCAGGACAAGCCGGGATGGAGGGAACTCAGCTGGCTCCTCTGACCCTCCCCCTGCTCAATCCACCACCATCCTTCTGCCCCCTGGGCGCTTCAATTCCTGTGGCTCAGCTCCGCAGAGACTCTTCCTCCTGGGTCCTGGCCTGTCTCTCTGAATCTGGCCCTCGGCGTGTGTACCACTGTCCCCATGTTGTCTCATGTCCCTCCTGATCTCCATCCAAACCCTTCCTTCAGTCCATGGCTCATCCCTGTGCCTTCTCTGCCCCCGAGCCGGCCTCCCGGTCCTCTGCGTCTCTCCCACCCTGTGAGCCTCTCCGCCTGGTCCCCATGCCCATCCCTGCTTTTCTCTTGCACATGTTTCACCTTCGTCTATGTCTGTCCTTGTCTCCCTCCTGCCCCCCGTCCGTGTACCTGCACCTCTTGCCCCTTCTTCCAGCACCGTTTCTGTCCCTTTTCTGCCCCTGACTCCGCCTCTGTCTGCTCTGCAGCCAGGTCCCCGGGCAGGGCTCCGTTTCCTCCCGTCCTCGGCTCCGCGCCCCTCCCGGGCCTCCAGCGCGGTCCCCGCCGGCCTGGGACCTCGCTGGGGGCGGGGCCGAGGGGCCGGCTTGGAATAACTCGGTTATCAGCACGAATTGAATTAACTTCTTCACACGAGCGCCGCCGGGCCTGTCTCCCCTGCCTCCTGCGAGGCCGCAGATGGGGAGGCCGGGGAGAGGGGTCGGGACCCTCCAGCGGGGCCCGCTCCGCGGAGACCGGGCAGGGATGGGAACTCCGGGGACCGGGCCCCGCGCGGCCCCGCGCGGCACTTCGGGAGCGCCGGGCGGGTGCCGGGGACCCTTCGGGGTGGGGGTCGGGGGCGGCTGTGGGCGGGGTCTGGGCCGCCCCGGCCCCGCCCCGCGGAGCTCGCCCCGCCCCGCCCCCTCCGCGGGGTCCTGCGCGTTAAAAGGCGCGCGGGCCGGGCCGGGCTGCACTCGCGCTGCGCCCGAGCAGAGCGCGGCCGCGACGGGGCGGGCGGACCCGTGGGCGCTCAGAGCTGGCCTCGAGTCCTCGGCGCCCGGCGCTCGGCCCCCCCGTCCTGACCCCTCTCTGGCCCGGGACCCCGACCCGGACCCGGCCCGGCACGGCCCCCGCCCCCGCGCCCCCGGGCCGATGGACTACTCCTACCTCAATTCGTACGACTCGTGCGTGGCGGCCATGGAGGCGTCCGCCTACGGCGACTTCGGCGCCTGCAGCCAGCCCGGCGGCTTCCAGTACAGCCCCCTGCGGCCCGCCTTCCCCGCCGCAGGGCCGCCCTGCCCCGCGCTCGGCTCCTCCAACTGCGCGCTGGGCGCCCTGCGCGACCACCAGCCAGCGCCCTACTCGGCAGGTGAGCTCAGCCCCTGCCCGACCCGCCCGCAGATCCCGAGGAACCCCCGCCCCTTGTCCTGCGCAGCAAAGGACTCCGACGGCCCCTCACAGCCTCTCCTCCCTGTCCGGGCCAGACTCTCCAAAGCCCCGCGGAACCCCGAGTCCTCACTGTTAAGACGGGGTTCCCTCTGGCAGCGTCGAGCCCCACCCTCTCCTCCTTCCCGTTCGTTGCCCTCTGCCAGATCCCTGTCCCAGGCCCTTCGGGTCAAGGAAATAGATTCCCTGCGTCCCTAACCAGGCCCTGCCTTCGCCACCAAACCTTTCATGCCCAGTGTCCTTGGAAGTCGCTCAGTCCAGTCAGACCCCCAACCTTGTCACCGCCACCCCTCTTCATTCCCGGCACCAGCAAGGACCCCTGCCCTGCCGCGCAGCTGCCCAGATGGGAACTTTCCTAGAACCTCAGGCCCCTCCTGCCCCCTTTTGGACCCATTTCACCTGAACTCAAACCCTCCCACATCCCTAAAATATCTAATGTGCCAAAAAGAAAATATCTAATATGCCAAGGGGAAAAAAGTGCCCAGGTCACTAAACCACTTTAATTTCCCCATTTCCCTGGAGACTCCTCGGGCTGGAGTCCCGCAGGACCCAGAAGCAGCACCTGCAGCAGCCAGGCCTCCGACCCAAGGCCCCACCTGAGCCCACACCTCAGGGGGCCTCTCAGTCACCCTCCCCCGTTCTCCCCATTACTGTTCCTCCTGCCCAGCCCAGTCTGCTTATCTCCTTTCCCAGAAAGACCAGCAGGAACCAAGTAAAAGATTGGGGTGTGGGTGCGGAGGCAAGGAGAGGGCTGGCGAGAGAGGGATCTGGGTTTGGAAAAATGAGAACCAGGAGAGGGAGCCAGAAATGGGTCTGGGATGGGGAGACTGGGGACTCAAGGCGGGTGGGGGTGAGGATTCGGGAGCTGGGGACAGACGATGAGGAGATGGGCCCGGGAGATGGAGACACGAGACGGGCCGGGTACAGTGAAATACGGGCAGAGCTGGTAGGAGTGGGGACCCGGGATTCGGGAGGTGCGGGTAAGAACCAGGTGGTGAAGACAGGAACTCCTGGGAGATGAGGACCAAGGAAGATTGGGATAGAGGTGAGAAAGGTGGGGCTAGGACCAGGGTGTTGGACACAAGGATTCGGGAAGATGGAGAACTAGAGAGGGAGGACAAAGAGGAAGGATGGGTAGACCCCTGGAAAAACGTGGAGACCCACACAGGGGTTGGAGGAGGCGATGGGGAGAGAGTGACAAACACATTGTGGGACACTGGGGACTGGGGTGGGGTGAATGGGAGACAAGGATGAGAGGAAAGTGAAAGGGGTGAGGCAGGCTTTGGGGGACACAGAGAGAGATGTAACTAGGATGAAGAAGGGCAGAGAGAACATGGAGAAACCCGACTGGTGAGAAATAAGGCCCTACTCCATGGCACAAAAAGAGTGGTCCGGAAGGGAAAAGTTGAAGAGAAATGCAGACCCGGGGGATGGGGGAGGGGTGGAGAGACACCTGAGGGCGAGTGGGGATGGGGAGTCGAGGTAGGGCTGAGCAAATGAGGAGTGGGGAGGAAGGACATATTGGGGGCCGAGGAGGGCAAATCCTCGTGGCAGGGAGCCATGGCCGGGTGGAAAGTAGGCCCAGGAAGGTGAGGAGCCTCTGTCAGACCTGAGATGCGGAATTGACCTCAGGCTGGCCGTGCCCACGAGCTCGGACGACCGAGGCCGGGGCGCACGGGGCAGCCTGGAGTCAGGCGGGGAGACTGAGCTGGGGGAGACGCAAAGTAAGGGCAGAGGAGGTGGACTGGCGGGGAGCGGAGCAGCGCGGCGAGACCGAGCACAGCTTGGCGATCTGGCCCGAGATCGGATTCTGTTTCCCTCGCTCTGCTCTGGGGCCTCGGGCCTCCCGCATCGGCCGCCGCTCGGGCCCCGTGGCGCTCTAGGGAAGACGCTAGACCCGAGGCTGCGAGGCTGCAGCGAGGCCGGGCGCGGGCGAGGGGCGCCGAGCGACCCGGCCCGGGCAGAACACGGCAGGCTGAGGGCGGCCCCTCACACGCGCCCCTCGTTGCTCCCTTCCCAACCCCGCACACACCCGCAGTGCCCTACAAGTTCTTCCCGGAGCCGTCGGGCCTGCACGAGAAGCGCAAGCAGCGGCGCATCCGCACCACGTTCACGAGCGCGCAGCTCAAGGAGCTGGAGCGCGTGTTCGCGGAGACCCACTACCCCGACATTTACACGCGCGAGGAGCTGGCGCTCAAGATCGACCTCACTGAGGCTCGCGTGCAGGTGTGTGCTCGCGCGTCTGTGTCTGGGGGGAGGGCGTGTGCGCCCCGGGGCTCCGGAGACCAGTGCCCAACACCTGGGGACCCCTGGACAACGGGACCGCCCTCCGCGGCCGGCAGGTGCGGTCTGGAAGCCGGGGGCTCAGGCTAGGGGCCCGGGCGCCGACGCGGACGGGGCTGGGCAGGAGAGGACGTGCAGCCGGGGAGAGGCAGAAGGACTTGGACTTGGCAGCCCGAAGGACCTCAGGAAAACGGAATTAGCTGTTCATTCCCACGTTTCCCGTGGCAGAACCCGGCGTGCGGAGTGATGCTTGGGGCGCCAGCATCGTGGCCGAGTGACTGAGGCTGCAGCCCGGCAGGGGGTGGGGGAAAGGCAGGGAGGTCTCAGGTCCCTTCCCAGCTCTGCGTTTGCGAAAGCGCTGAACCTGCGACGCCCGGGGCTCCAGGCAGGTGCAGGGCCCAGGCCTGCGGGCCGGGCAGACTCTGTTGTGTGTCTTACGAATCCCGAGCGTAGGCGTTGAGCTGGCCCGCCTTTATGGGACACCCTGGTTTCCCCGAGGACCCCGATCTGCTCTCCTTTGCGGGGAGACGCTCCAGGCGGAAACTCCGGAGCTTCCCGTAGGAGGGAGGGGGTCGGGGCGGAAAGCTTTGGGTGAGCAGGAGCGCGAAGGCGAGTCCCCTCCAGGAGACCTAGGGCACCGGGCACCTGGGGTGTGCGGGTGAGCAGAGCTTAAGGGGAAGATCCTAAGGACCTGGAGGAGGCGGCCAGGGCAGGAGCGAGCGGGAGGGCCGCGGAGGGCGCGTGGCCGAGCCCAGGCTCGGAGCGCCGACGGCCCAGCCCGGCCCCGCCGTTGGGAGTCTCGCTCCCGCCTGGCGGCCCCGGGTTGACCCCCCTGTGCCCGCAGGTCTGGTTCCAGAACCGCCGGGCCAAGTTCCGCAAGCAGGAGCGCGCGGCCAGCGCCAAGGGCGCCGCGGGCGCGGCGGGAGCCAAAAAGAACGAGGCTCGCTGCTCCTCGGAGGACGACGACTCCAAGGAGTCCACGTGCAGCCCCACGCCCGACAGCACCGCCTCGCTGCCGCCGCCGCCGGCGCCCGGCCTGGCCAGCCCGCGCCTGAGCCCCAGCCCGCTGCCCGCCGCGCTGGGCTCGGGGCCCGGGCCCGGGCCGGGGCCGCAGCCGCTCAAGGGGCCGCTGTGGGCGGGCGTGGCGGGCGGTGGGGGCGGAGGCCCCGGGGCGGGCGCGGCCGAGCTGCTCAAGGCCTGGCAGCCGGCGGAGCCGGGGCCCGGGCCCTTCTCGGGGGTTCTGTCCTCCTTCCACCGGAAGCCCGGCCCCGCCCTGAAGACGAACCTCTTCTAGCCGCCGGCCCCCGGAGCCCCCGGCGCGCCCCTGCCCCCCAGGACCTGACAGCCCCGCCCCACGCCCCGGGCCCCGGCCTGGAGGCCCGTCCCCCGCCGCGCCCGGCCCCGGGGCGGGCTCCCCCGGCCTTGGCGACACCGGGCCACGCCCGTCCCACCTGGCCCCGCCCGGCAGAGCGGCGGCTCTCCCCGGCCTCCGGAGAGCCCGAGACGCTCCCAGCCCGGCTTTCCCCGGAGCCGGGGTCGAGCAGCTCCCACCCGGGCGCGGCATCCCACGCGCGGGCCCGCAGCCCCGGCTCCGCCGCTGCCCGGGTCGCCCCCCGCCCCGTGACCGGCCTCGGGCCACCCGCACCCCCCCCCCCGCGGAGGGGAGGCCGGGCTCGGGACGCAGGGGCTTATTTCCTGACTTTTTGTTGTTGTTCTTTTCCTTTGAAAACTTGTAATTTATTGAGGTGAGTTTTGTTCAATCCAAATAAAACTTAATTTATTGAAGATATCACGCTGGCGACCTAGAATGGGGGGAGGCTGTGGCCGAGCCCAGCCCCGCGGTGGAGCCGCCGCCGGGCGCATCCCGGGCGGGGCGCCGCGGGCCCGGAGGGGCGAGGGCTCAGCGCGGGCACTTGGTGGCCGAGACGCTCCCCCGCTCCGGGCCGGGCAGCATTTAAGCGCCCGCCCTTCTAAACCCACAGAGAAGCTTAAATAACCCAGCCCGGCCCTCGGGCTAGTCCTTCATTTCCGGACGGTGGGGGTTTGAGAAGAAACCCGAGCTGAGCCCCTCGCCTGTACTTCAGGTCAGGTCTGGGGGGGAGGAGAGGGGCAGACGTACCCAATGGACCCCACAAGCACCCCTGAGGCTGCGGGGAGGGGCCGGGAAGGGAGGACAGCACCAGAATTACCACGGTCCTTGGGAACCACGGCAACTGACCTCCAGAGCCCCCCCAACCGCCCCCCAAAGCACTAAGCCTAAGGGCAGGGCGTCCTAATTCGGGCATTGCAAATTGCTGGGCAGTGGGGAAAGCAGATCCCCAATAAATAGGCAGCAGTGCCCCTCCCCTTGGAACTTCTCAACACCCGGGTCATGGGGGGGAGGGGCTCCTTCGTAGCGGGGTAAGGGCGCCGAGGTCACAGCTTCGCTGCGCCACCGCGATCACTTGTGAGCTGCAGGGTGTCCAGAAGGAGGCGCTTGTGAGCCGGGTCCTGCACCCCTGCCTCCTCCAGGTCTTCCTCTGTGATGTCGCTGCATGGGGTGAATGAGAGGCTGGGAGACAGGCCAGGCGGTGGAGGGCCCCTTAGCTCCGCCCCCAGGGGTAGCTCCACCCATCCGCCTCCGGCCCCGCCCCCACCTGAGAAACTCCAGGTCGTCCCAGCCATTGTGCACCAGGCCCTCCTCATAGCGCTCCAAGCCGATGGCCCGCAGCCAGGCGCCCATGCCCGCCTCGCCCATCCCGCCGGCCCGCCCGCCCTGTGGGCACGGAGCCTGAGGGAATAGGGCATGTCAAGGGAAGAGCATTGAGCGTTGGAGAGAGCATAAGGACACCACAGCTCATGGGTAAGCACACACCTCAGGTACACAGACCTCCACCCCCAGGCCACACACCTCCTCTGCCAGATCCTCCTGGATGCTCTCTCGGATGCGAGGTGGAGGGAAGCTGAGAGGCCGGCCATAGTCTGAGGGAAGTCCCCGGGGTGGCTGCAGCTCCAGGGGGCTTGGCAGGAGCACTGAACGGCCAGGCCCAGCAGGAGCATAGTCCACCTCACTCAGTGTCTTGGCCATCTGCAGCACTGAGCAGGAGCGATCATCCCCACTGACTACTTCCCCCAGGAAAGTGCTGGTGGGAGAGGGGCCTGGAGGCAGCGGGGGTCTTGGATGGGCTTTGGGAGGTGGTGGGCCACGGGCCTCACCCCCACCACGACCCCGGACCAGTGGCCCTGGCAAAGGATCCAGACTGGGGGGCAGAAAGATGGCAGAGTCTGGCAGTGGTGGGGGTGGAAAGTCTGGAGGGGGCAATGTGCCCCCAGACTCCTCATCAGATGAACTCCCCTCTCCCACACGGGGCCCCCGGTGGCGCCCAAGCTGTGGAGCAGGTACTGTTATGGCCACTTTGTTCTTGGTGGCAGATGGCACGGGGGCCCTGGCAGGCGAGGGTGGCTCCGGAGGCAGCAGTTGGTGTGGAACCCCTTCAAGGACGTAGTAGGCAGGGTTATTGAAGCTGTTCTTGGGTGGGGGAGTCGTCACCCCTTCCAGCTCGGGCGCCCCCTCTGGCTTTGACCTAGGTTTGGGAGCAGGATACCTGAGTCACGACCCAGAAATCCAAGGTAGAGGCAGTTGGTGCAGTGAAGGGAGAACTGGACCAAGGAGTCAGGAGACGTGGGCTCCTGGTCCTAGACCTGCATGTGGCCTCGAGCACATCACTTTCCCTCCCTGGCCCTTGGGAAGATGGGACAGGTGAATGGATAACCGCTAAACTTCCTTGTCTTGCTCCCCTAAGATTCTTAGATCTTTTATGACTGTGTGTAACTGAAACCCAGACTTAAACAGGTGAAAAGAAGTGCAGAAAGGTAAGGCAAAAAAAGGCTTCTCATGAGCTTAACCAGCCAGACTGGGAAAGCCTCCAGAGCCATCTGAAGTTAATCTACTGAGGACTCTTACTCGGGCATTCAAGCACCTTTTCCTCGAACCTGAGGATAAAACTGAGGTGACTGGCAACAGCTGAAGATGAGTGAAAAAGCACCAAACTCTACCTGGGAGTTTTTATTTCAATTCAGGCAACAATGGGATACAATTAGAAAGCATGCCTCACTGGTATGACCCGCCAACCACTAGTCTCCAGGATATTAAGTTATTGTGCAGAAAAAAGTTTTCTAACCATTAAGTTTGGGAAACTGTATTAAATACACTTGAAAAAGGGTTCTTTCTTAACCACAGCTCAGAACTTTGTTAATACTCATGTGCACTGGGAATAGCTACGGAAAGAATCTAGCAAGAACCATTTCCCAGACTCATCTGACCACAGAACTATTTCAGTGGGTGCCCTCAGAGGAGTGTTCCACAGCACTCACCTAGGAGAACTCCATGCTGAGGCACAGGCCTTCTCCAAACAGAAGGCTCCAGCTCAGTCTGTGTACACAGAAAGCTGCTGCAAAAACAATTTCTGAATTCTACTTTTTTAAGGCAGAATCAAGAGAGGAAAGACTGACTGTGCTCCCTTTGATGCAGAGAACCACACCTAAAGGTAGGCTTGGCTGGCTGACGCAGCCGCGGGCGCAGGGCCCAGCACCCAGCCTCGGGGCCGAGGAGACGCAAGCAGATGCGCCCTGAGTGCCAAGCACAGCGCTGGGAAAACAGGCCAGTTTCCCTCTCTCACCTGGGGGTCGAGTGCTCCTCTCGGGGAGCTGCTCGAGGCGGGGCCGGGGGCCTCCCAGTTGGTGGTGGTTTCTCTGGTTCTTCAAATAACTTGGACAGTGGGCAGGAAGCCTCTGTGGGGGCTGGCTTTCGGCTCCCTGACCTGCCAGGAGTGCACAGGGGAGGAGAAATAAAGTAAGGGATAGCCAAAAGCCCCTGAGCACTCTTTCAACAACGCCAGCTCACCTGGGCTCCTGGCTACTGCGGGACACAGAAGGTGCTTTGCTCTTTGTTCCTGCCTCATCCTTATCAATGCTGATCCACTCTGGGGGGTGAAGAGAAAGGAGACTCAGAGGGCATGTGTGGTCCTGGATCCTTCAAATTACGCACTGGGCCTTCCAGGCCCTTCTCAGCTACTCCTCAGGACAGGTCCACCCCCCAGCTGTGGAGACAGCTTCCAAGTATTCTGGGGATTCCAACCTGCCTGCCTTGTACCCCAGGTCCTCCCCTCCTAGACCTGCCCCCACCACCCCACCTCATGCCCCACACCCCTCCCAATGGAGCCCCCACCGTAGAGTCGCTCACGGGTGCCCAGGCGCTCTGTGGGCACCCGCACCTTCATGGAGCCACGGATGTTGCCTGTTTCCTCGCCACGGTGGGACAGGAAGGTTAGGAACTGCTGGGCTGTGCTGCCAATCATGGACTTGAGCGCCACCACACACTCCCCTGAAGAGAAGATGGGGCAGAACACCAAACTGTCAAACCTTTCTAGAGTCTGCCTGGTTCTCTGTAACCATTGGCAACTCTCGCCCCTCACCATAGGATTCGTAGCCATCCATGGACTTGACAGTGAGCAGGAGGTGCTGGTCCTGCAGATACTCAATGTCAGCCAGAATCGGCTTGAGCTGGGGAGTAGAGAAGCCCAATGAGGAACCAGCCCCTCCTGCCCAAAACCATTCACCCCAATCCTTAGGCTACTGCATGCTCGCACACACTCAACTCTTAAGAAGAGGTCCTAAATCCTTAATGTAGGGCCTCCCCGGTGGCGCAGCGGTTGAGCGCTGGGTTGAGAAGCTGCCCCCAGCCTCTGCAGCGCCGGTTCGATCCCCGGCTGCTCCCCGGCCACCAGAGGAGGGTCCCACATGGCGCGCAGACCTCTCCTGCCACCCGCTGCTCCCCTCAGCAGTGTACTTTGGTCCCTCTGCCTGCTCTGCTCCCCGCTCTGGCTCTGGTGAATTCTCTCACCCTCCCGCGCTTCTGACTGTACCCAGTGCATGTATGAACAAACAAACAAATAAATGAATAAATTAAAAAAAAAAATGTTAAAAAAAAAAAAATCCTTAATGTAGCAGACACTGCTGTTCATGGGCCTTTCATCACACTTAACACCACTGTGATTAACTAATTTTCTGCATCCCCAATGGCCGACACAGGATCTGACATAGCAAAGGCTCAAGAAGTATTTACTGCAGGAATAAATGAATAAACTGCAACTTGGCCCCAACCCCACCCCAAATAAAGTAAACACCCTTATCTTCACTCATGCCCAGTCAAATACTCCTGGGCATGTGCACATACACGTGCTCTCTCTGCCCCATCCGCCCTCCCAGTCAGGATCTCTGATGCACCTGCTGCACCTCCCCCTGTGCCCTCACCCAAATCCCGCCCACAGCCTCACCGTGGGCAGCTGGCGCGAGGACCACTGCACCTTGAGGAAGTTGATGTTGTCACTGCTCTGGGCATCATTCTCAAAGCTCTTCTTGTACTCTGGGGATGGGGGACACCCAACTGAGTGCTACCTCCTGGCATCCCTCATTAGGGGGCTGACTGCTCTGGGCACCGCTACCTCCCTTCACCCTTGGCCACACCCAGCCCTGGGCCCCGCCTGACCCTCCAGGCAGGTAGAGTAGAACTCAATGAAGAACTTGGTGCGGCTGGCTGTCTTCACAATGGCCTCAATGCTCTCAAACTCAATGTAGGCCTGGTCCGAAGTCTTGGAGAGCCCTGGGGGGCAAAGGGAGGAGGCAAACTAGAGGGTATGAGCGGGTGAAGGAGGAATGAGACACAAAGACTAAGCCCTAGGACAGGAAATCGGGAACCCTGGCAGAGGAGGTAGGGAGGCCAGGAAGGGTCTCCCCCATCCCAAGCAACCACTAGGGAAACCCCAAAGCCCAGACCCTGAACCAGGGCAAAGAGACAACCCAAGAATGAGAGCCCATTTAAGAGCAGGTTGGGAGGGCCTCCCTGGTGGCGCAAGGGGTTCAGCACCGCATTATGAAGCAGCCTCAGCAGCACCAGTTCGATCCCCGGCCAGCCAGGGAGCAACCCCCAAGGCGGAGCAGACCTCTCCTGTCTCGCCCGCTGCTGCTCCCCTCAGCAGTGTATTTCAGTCAGTCTGCCTGTTCTGTTCCCTGCTCTGTCTCTGGTGAATCTTCTCACCCCCCACACCTCTGGCCTGTATCCCAGCTCTTGTATGCATAAACTGCCTGCCAACAAGCCACCATACCACTAGGAATGCTCAGGGGCACACTCAGATACAGACACACATACATGTTTACACTTAGACACACACACACTTGTAGGCATGACTGATCACACTCAGGCATACACACACACTCCTGGGCATATACTTATTCAAAACCATTCATGCACAGACATTTACACACACATGTAGATACAGTCAAACCTACACACACCCCTAGGCCACCACCTGTGCCCACTCAGATGTGCCATGCCCACAAGCACATCCAGAAGAGTTACCTTTCTTGGAGATGAACTGAGAGGTAACTCCAACCTCAAACGCCCCAAACACAGGTGAGTGGTCACTGGTGACGATGTCATCAGTACAACCTGGTGACAGGTGGACAGGGTTCAGGAGAAAACTCCTTATTCAATTCTCCCATTTCCCAGAGACAGGAAAGTCACCACCCAGGTCAGCCCATAACCCTGTCCAGAAGGCTCTGACCATAGGAATTGCAGATGATGTGGGTCTCAGGGTAGGATTTCCAGAGAATCCGGTCACACCATGAAGGCACATTGGTCCGGACCTGGGGCAGGAGACAGTAGCACAGTCAGGGTCAACAGCTGGGCGTTGCTCAGTTGATAAGGCCCCCGCTCTCACCACACTGTGCCCTAATACTCACTTCTCTCCCAGGACCCAACATTGCCCCTGAGGCCCTAGAGGGGCCATAGAAGCTGGAGTAGTAACCACAGAGGCCCAGATCCTTGCCTGCACACACACACTGTAAGCTCACTGCAGCCCTGGGGAGTCCTCTAAGGCACACCTTGTCCTCCTTACTCACCCCAGTTGGCTTCTGTTTGTGCCAGGCATACGTGTCCCGGGAACCCCGCTCATAGCGATAGGTGGGCGGGAAGGAGATCTCCTCCTCACCTAAGGAAGACGGGACAGAGCGGGGGTCAGTCCCTGAAGTCCAGGGATACCCTAAGCCCTCTACCCCAGGCCAAGCCCACACTTACTGAATCGAAGGAAGACCTTGTGCTTCTCCCGTTCCAGGTTGAGCTGGTCCACCCTGAGCAGGGGCTCAAACTCCTTCCTGCTGATGTAGTTCAAGATCTCCTGGGATGAGGACACAAAGGCTGGAGACTTTCTGAGCCAGAGCCAGACGTGAAAGCCCACCTGGCCCCCAGCCCAGCCTCCCTACCAGGCCCTGCTCGCACCTGGATGTCCATGTCCAGGCGGTAGTTGAGGTCCCCAAACCAGAAGAGGTGAGTGAAACGCAGAGAGATGTCAAAGGCACTGAGCTGCCGGTCGCCCAGCGACAGCAGCCGTAGGATGTCCAGGTAGTTCTGGTTCCGCCTATGGAGGAAGTGAGAGGGCCCCCAGGGTCAGGAACTGAGGAAAGGTAAGAAGTCCCTGGGATTAAGGATGGGGTAAGGATCAGGGACAGGGTAGGAACCAAAGTCCCTAAGAAGAGAGGAAGGAGCTATGAACAAGGCCAAGGCCAGCGACAGACAGGGGCTCTTAAATTCAGGTTAAGGAGAAGGGGTCTCTGGGAACAGAGCTGTAAGAGGGTCACGGTCTGAAGAAGGAACAGGTGGCAGGTGAATATGGGGTGAAGGTAAAGGGACTGTAGGGAAGCCATCCACTCACCGGGCAGTCTTCTCATTTCCCGAGGTGAGGTGGCAATTCACGAAGCCAAATGAGGTGCCATTGAACATGAAGGAGACACCCACGGCCCCCTTGTTTCCTGTCAGGGCAAGCAAGAGAGGAAGGCCCGAGTCATCCTTGGAGGGCTCCCCATTCTCCCACCTGTCCCTCGAGTAATCAGTGGGAAGATCCTGCCAGCCCCTAGATGCTATGAGATAGGCAGGCCCCTGGACACACACCCACACTTTTCCTGGGGTCCACATGGGGCATACACTGTCCATATGGATAGCCTGAATCTGCATGTGTTAGCCCTGGAGATCACAGGGGATCTCAGGGATGAAGCTGAAAGGACCTGCAGATCCTAAGCAGATTCTATCCTGGGGGAATATGGGACTGCAAATGAGAGACCCGAACACTCTGCCTGGCTCCACCACTCACAAGCTGTGTGACCCTGGACAGGCCATTCAACCACTCTGGGCCTGAGTCTCATCACCTATGAAGTGGAGGTAGTTATCCTGGTCTTGCCTTTCTGGTGGGACTGGGAGAGATTTAGAATGTGAATATACTCTACAAAGTTCAAAGTATTCTCTATATGGGAAAGCTGAAACCACCCAAAGAGGAGACCCTGGGTTGGAAAGGAAGCAGGAGGCACGGGCAGAGAGAACCTGCCCACTCTGCTCACCCAGGGTGTTGGCGATGCCAGTCTTCACGCTGGATGTACTAACATGACTGATGCGGTTCTCATGCTCTGGCTTCACCAGCACAGCCACCTTGATGTTCCACAGTGACTGCATGGCAATCTGGATAGAAGGTGCAAGGTCACCCCGACCCAGGGCTGGGGCCTCTGTCCACATCCTCCCCTCCCCAGACTATAACTGTCCTGTCATTCCCAGGACAGGAAGGCCTGCTATCCCCAGCAAGAAACAGACCCTCTCACGACACGAAGGATTCAGGTCAGATCTCCTACAGATCAGGCCCAGGGACTGAGGGAGATCCAGTCAAGCAATGGTCCCCATGGTCACTGGATAGTTTTGAGGCGAGAGGACTGGACAAGATGACCCCCTCACCGGGCGGTAGTCCAAATCTGTGAGCTCCTTGAGGCCCCCACGTAGCAGGTCCAGCCACTCACGATCACCCACAGAGTTCTCCTGGGTCCCAAAGACATAGATGTCATGGGGTATGGTCACCGTGACCTCATCGAGGGTCTTCCCCAGACCCTTTGAGGTGAACCAAGACGTCACGTTTTTTGGCGGTGGCACACTTCCTGGAGGTGAAGAAGATGAGGAATGGTCAGCCCCTACCCTGGTGCCATTCCTCTCTCCTACCCCAGTCCCCACCCGGGCCTGACCCATGTTCCAGGTGCCAATGAAGACAGAGATCATGTCGGGCTCATCTTGCTTGGAGTGCTTATTCTTCATGAGCTGCAGCAGCTGGCAGAAGGCCTCCCGCTTCTGGGGGGACAGCAGCCAGTCAGGTGGGTGGCCAGGAATCCCACCCCCTCCACAGGGACACCTGCTAGGTGGCAGATACCATGAGGGAGGGTCAGGCCCATCTGGTTTACCACTATATACCAGCTACTCAAGCACAGAACAGGTGCTCAGTGAATGTTCATTAAATGAATATTCAAATCCACCCTCAGGCCTTCCCTGTCAGATCCCCTCTTACCAGAAGGGATAACATGTTTACATCATGTGTTCCCTCTCTTCCTATCCAGCGGGGACCCCTGTAGCCTCCAACTGCCTTGTCTAACGCATTACTCACCCGGGCACTGACAAAAATGAAATCCTTGCGCTGTGTCCGGTCCTTCTCCTTCTCGAAGACAACACCCAGCTTGTTCTGGACACGCTGAGACTTAATGAGCTGGCGGACTAGGGGACAGGGGATGGGTCACACCAACCAAGCTCTGACCAGGCAGCCCTGCCCACCCCTCCCTGCTCGGGCTTGGGCTCACTGCGGTCGTGTGTGAAGGTTGTCCAGTCTTCCTGCGAGTCCCTCTGTCTCCGAAGTAGCACCAGCCGCCCGCCCTCCACATCCACACTCAGTGTGAACTTCTGTGACTTTCCAATCTTGGTCAAGTCACCTAGGGTCACATCTAGCTTCACCTGCAGGCCAAGAAGATGGGCAGGCTGCTGAAAAGACCTCAAGGCAGGAAGCACTCCCTTGACCACAAACAGACCCCTGCCCCATGAGGCCTGGCCTCACACCCCCTGCCATGTACCTCAAAGGCCTGCACGGGGATGGTCTTGGCCTTACGTGTGGATGGCTGCAGCGGAGCTGCCGGGGCTGTGGAGCTCATGTCCTGTAGGGCCTTCAGGGCCTGGAGGAGCAAAGGCAGAGTAAGGTCAGGGCAAACAGGGAGGGCTGGAGCAGGAAGGGCACAGTTGAGGCTGGGGTCAATGCTAAACTGTAGGATTCAGGGTTGAGATCAGTTAGGCCAATTCAAACAGCCAGGAACAGGTGGGTTAGGGGCTACAGGTCAGGCATCAGACCACCTTCTTCTGGATGCCTGACAGGAAGTCCTTCAGTACTGACAGCTTCAATACCAGGCTCTCTAGCTCCTGTTCTCCAGTCTGTGCTGGATTCTGTGGGGGGAAAGAAAGAGGCTTGTACATAGGCCATCAAACAGAAGGTTCCCCACCCAACCCCAGAACATGAACCCATTCCCCAGAGATCTACCCATTCTTACCGGCTGTTGCAAAAGGCGGGTCACCATGGGCGAGCTCTGCTGGTCAAACACCTTGGTCAGGATCTCCAGGCCCGACAGAACCTTGTCCACCTCACTAGGGAAAACATCAGACCAGTACTTACCAGGGCATTTGTGCAGCAGGGGAGTGGGTGAGAACAGGTCAGAGGTAAGAGTGAAGTGCATGGTGATGGGTGTCGTGGGTACCTGTGCAGCCTCCGGCACGAGGTGGCGAGGGTGCGGGTGAGGTGAGGCAGATTGCTGGCTCCGCCCCGCACAGCTTCCAGGTCCAGCCCGTAGCTACTCTTCAGGTACTCGTGTGAGACAGTGCTCAGCCCATTGGGCGCACTTCAGGAAGACATTAAGAAATCAGTGGCAGTTCTGCCGGCTCTGTCCCAACACCCCACCCATCCCTAGAGGAGATGGAGCTGTGGCAATCTGGGTATAAGGGATCAGGGTGACTGCCTCTGGGGTTGAGGTGGGATAGGGGCTCCTGGGGTTTGGGTGAGGCAGAAGCTTGGGTGAGGAAGCTTGTCCTCACCTTTGGGGAGGACAGCTTTCAGAGGAATAAGGGAATTACTGCTCAGTGGAGAGATTGGGGTCTCACCTCTCAGCAGCCGGAGTTGTAGGGGTCTCTGGGGCTGGCGGGGGGCTGCTGGGTCCCATGGGGGCAGAAATGCTGGTGGAGCCAGAGCGCGGGGGCAGCGGAGGCTTCTCATCCTCCCCATCTGCGGACAGGGGTCAGTGGGGCAGCAGTTTGGGCCTCCCACCCTCAGATTAGTGCAGGGGGTGACACCATAGCTGTCAGAGACTTCCATGGAGAAGGGGGTAAAGGGCCCTGGCATCATGGGTAGGGTTTGGGGGGAAGCAGGGAGAAGAGGGTGGGAAGAAGCAGGTAGTGTCGGGGACTGGACAGGGAGGGGATTTGCACACTGCACACTAGGCCATACCTGAGGCATCTCGGTCGTCGGGCAGGTCTGGCTCTCGCTCCCGTTCCACAGGCAACAACAGGGCACACACCAGGCCCTGGTTGGGCTGGGCATACAGACCGATAAGCTCGCCCAGAGTCTGGAAGCGGCGCACAGGCACACCCTGTGAGGTCTGCAAGCCAGCAAGGGTGGGACAAGGGTCAGTTAGTTAGTCCCAAACCTTAAGTTGGAGCCACAATCAATGGTCAGAGTCCAAACTCCTACCTGTACAGCCAAAAAGTCTTCTCCATCAGGTAGAATTCGATATGTGTGCACATGCTTCTGATACCTGATGGTAAGGTAAGGGTCAGAATCTACTACACCCGGGTTGGGGTCTAAGACCCACAGTACCCCAGACTTGGTCCCAGCCCCCTCAGCTTGGTTTTGCTCAGGCTGCTCAAGGTTAGTCATGGGGCCAGACCACTTCTATCTTGCTAGTGAGAACCAACAGGAATGACCAGACTCCCCCACCCCCACTCAGGCTTCATAGGTTCCACACCCACTGCATGGCCCAGAAAGCAACAGGCAGCTCTTTTGTGGCTTCCACAGCTGTCTAAACAGCCCCTCTGGGCTGTGGTACCAGTCTGGGCCCCCAGCCAGAGTTAAGAGTCCTCAGAAGCCTGGTTAACGTCTGTGTGCATCCACGGCTGATATGCTAACACACATATGGGCCTGTCTGTGTATATGTTCGTGTTTGGCTCTGTGAAGTCAGGTGTGTCTAGGCTGTTTTGGTGCGGAGTGTGATATATCATCCTAGTTTTCTCTCCCTTTCCCTAGACACCAGAAAATTGGGATGGTCCAAAAGGGTCCCCTATGGGAGACCTGAGCCTCTCGGAGCCCCAAGCCTAGGAGGGGTGAGAGGGGTGCTGACAGATGGCAGCAACAGCTGAGCAGGTGACAGCTGAGCCAGGCCTAGGAGGCACAGGCCACACGCAGCGGGGGTGGAAGACTCCTGCAGCCACACCTCAAGGTAGGCTTGCCCAAAGGAGTCACCCCAGCCCAGTGTGCTGGGCAAGAGGAGAGACTGGTACCAGGGAGGACCCTGGTACCCTGCCCGTTTTAGCAGACTATACACCTTGGCCACAGGGTCATTTCCTCCCCTCAGGTAAGCTCTCTTTGGAGATCTTCCGGCCACCAACCAGCACAACCTATATGGATGTTTACGTGTGACCATGTACGATGGCTTGTGGAGTGAGGTCTGTGTTTAAAACAACAGCATCCCAGTAACTGAATCCTATCTCGGAGTATTTAATATCCCATGACATTTTGAGGCAAATATTTTCAATCCCATTCTCCAGAAGAGGAAACTAAGACTCAAAGAAGAAAAGCAATGTGCCAGAGGTCACAGAACAAGTAAAAGGTAGAGCTGGGATTTAAAGCCAAGGCAGAAACCAAGGTCTGTATTTGGTCTGCCTGTCAGATTGTCTGCGCCTGTTGGCAGGGGTGTGTCCTGAATGTTACTGTGTACATCCAGGTGTGTATACAGATAAGCAAAGACATTTCTGATCACCCACCCCAGGCTCCCCAGATACAAGAGTAGCAGAGTCAGCTGGTAAAGCTGAAGTCCTCACAGACAGAGACCCCACCCCACCCAGCCCCTCCCCTAGCAATGGAGCCAACACTCTTTTCTCCTGGGACAATAACGTTCCTCACCCAGACACAGGCCCAGCTGTCCCCCGCCCACTCAACAGCTGACCTAGCACCTGCCTCTCTCCCCTCTCGATTAGGGGGTACACCACAAAGGGGGCTGGGAGGCAGGACTCTAGGATTTTTATCTGCTGGGACTGACTCTCTTTAGTCCACCCTCCTGGGCCTTAGACTTGAGCCATAAGCTGAGACTTAGAGGCCTCTTCTTAGGTCCACTGCCTAGGCCACGGTTTCTCAACTTCAGCACCATCAATATTCTGGACTGCATAGTTTTTCGTTGTGAGGGACTCCTGTGCACTGTAGGAAGTTTAGCAGCATCCCTGCTTTCTACCCAGTAGATGCCAATAGCACCATCAGAGTTGTGACAATTAAAAATGTCTCCAGGCATGGCCAAATGTCTCCCAAGGGGTAAAACTAGCCCCGACTGAAAAACACTGGCCTAGGCAAAAGGGCCCTTAAAGATATGGGGGGGTGCAATTGTATGGGGAATATAACCAAAATGAAAATGCATAAATTGTACAAAAATAAAAAATGATGTAAGAATTATATAAAATAAAATATTTTTTAAAAGAATAAATGATCCGTGATAAAAAAAAAAGATATGAAGAGAGAACAGAGGGGAAAAGAGACAGGAGGACAGGGATTTGGGAGGGTTCACCTGGCTAAAGGAGAACAAAACCAGCTCTAAACACAAAGTCTCTGCAGAGTTCCTTCTCCACAGACCACCTTTCATTCCTGAGACCCAGAGTAGCCCACCCAGCGTCAGACTGCAGGACTCAGGGGACAGCTCAAGAAGGAGGCTCCTGCCTGAACGTGCAAACTCACCAACAATACTGTCACACAGGCTGATGGGTTCATGCACAGAAGAATGCCAACTCACAGAGCTGCCAAGTCTAGCCCTACACTCAGCACCCACAGCTCTGGGCTCCTGCAGCCAGGTTACCCAGGACTGGACCTCAGAGACAGGGCACACACATCACTCATTGATTCATAAAATAATGACTTGGCTCCATCCTTCCCCTCCCCTTAATACCACCCTGTCCCCATCGCCAGTCATACACGACCAGACAGGCCCCAACCTCAGCCTGGGAGCGCAGCAAGGCCCCTAAGGAAGCTGATGGGCATCCTCATACACCCCATTAGTCCCTCAGGGCCCAATGTCTGCTATACCCACCACTCAGATACCCACTGCCCATAGAAACAGAAGTGCACACAAGCGTGGAACACACATCATCACCCCTCCCGCCCCTTCTGCCTGGAGGGCGCCAGAGAGCATCTGCCAGGGACTCCCTGCATTTTTCTCCCTCCCAGCCAACCCAGACACCAGGACCCCACATATTCTGCCCTCATCGCCCCAGAAAGGGCCCCCAGATACAACAGGAAGGAAATGCTCCCCGCATCCTTTCTCAGCCCTGGCAAAAAGCCAAGCCCCCACAGAGGGGGGCGCTGGCGCCCCACAGTCCGGGTCCCCACTCTCCGGAGCCCCCGCCCGCACCCCGGCTACTCACAGCACGCAGAGCGCGAAGGCTCCCGCCACGCTCTCGCTGTCTCGCACCAGGAAGCTGCCGTCGCGGCCCGCCCGGGCCAGCAGCTCCTCGGCGGCCGCGCGGCTCAGATCGCGGTGGTACCAGGCGGGGGCTGGGCTGCCCAGCGCGCCCCCCGGCCCCGCGGCCCCGGGCCCCGGCGCCCCGCACGCCGCGGCCATGGCCCGCGCCGGGCTCAGCGCCGCCCGAGCCCGCCGCCCCGCGCCATCTGCCCCGGGACGCTCGGAGCCGGGGCCGGGGCCGGGTCCCGGGTCTGCCGATCGGCGGCCCGAACCGAGCCCGGATTCGCGGCTCAGCGCTCCGCCGCGCAGCCCGCCTCGCCCGCCGCGCAGCCGCCGCCGCCAGCAGCGCCGGCCCCGACTTGAGGAGAAAGAAAAGTTTGTTCAGAGGCGCGGGGGAGGGGCAGGGGCCGAGCGCCCGACGCGGCGGCCGCCCCCTCCCCCCCGCGCCCGCCAGACCCGCCCCTGCCCCCCACCTCTTCGCGGCCGGAAGGGTGTCCCCCGCGTTCCCGCGGGACTCGGGACCCCTCCAAGACCCGGGGGGAACCGGCCTCCCACACGCGCGAGAGTCCTGCACCGCCATCACCACCCCAGGGAGATCCAGCCCCCAACAACATGCACCCCCGATCGGAAGCCCGTATCCCCCACCCCCACCCTGCGCCCCGACACTTCGGGGTCCCTGCCCCCCCGGAGACTTTGGCCCCTTCAAAACTTGCAATTCTATGACCCTCCCCCAGTTCTCATAAACGCCCGAGTCCACCCCAAATCCTTTCCTTTCGGCCCTCCTAAGGTCTTGCAGGGTTAAGTTCCCCAAACCCGCGAAGGATCCATCACGAACCTTCTCCCGAACCCCCCGACCAGCTGAGCGCCCCGAAGCCCCGATTCCCGTAAGTCCTGCTCCCGCTTACATCCGAACCCCCAGATTTCCACTGGTCCATTCCCCGACAAATCCCCTGGGGAGATTCCCCCCATCGCGATGGCTCCCCACGCACCCTCAGGCCAGTGTCCCCGAGTCCCTACGCACTCCCTGGAGCCCCTCGAAGTCTGGGCTCAGCCCTTCCCCCGCACCCCTCCAGGCTCGGCAAGTTCCCTGGCACCGTCCCCTGCACCCGCAGGCCCGGGCCTGGGGTTCAGCGGCGCCGGACGGGGCTTCCCCTCTCCCCTGGGGAAGAAAGTTCCCCCAACCCCTGGGCTCCGAACCTTCCCCTAGAGCTGCGGGGTCTCCCGCAGGCCCCCACCTCCTGCGCGGCTCCGGCGCCCCTTCCCTGGGGAAACGGCCCGGGCCTCTCAGCGGCCACTTAAGATGGCCATCCCGGCCGCCGCGCCCCCGGCCTTCCGCCCCGCCCGCCGCCCCGCCCCCGGCGCGAAGGCAGGGGGGCCCCGCGCCGGCCCGGCCCGCGCCCCGGCCGGGGTCACGAGGGGGGTGGCCGCGCGCGGGTCCCCGCGGGCGCGGCCGCGCCTTCCCGCTCTGTGAAGTGGGGCGAGTTACGAGGCGCCCCAATGGGCCTGTGCTTGTAAAGCGGCCGGCACCCGGCGGGCGCGCGGGCCGCGGCTCTCTTTATTATTAATTAAGGAGAACGAGGCGACGGCTGTGTAAACTGTGGAGCGCGGCGCTGAGGCGCGGGTATTATTAGCTCCCGCCCCCGCCCCGGCCCTTCCTCCTAGTCAACGGACTTGAGTCTTGGGGGGCGGGGCCCGGAGCCGAGCCCCCAGGACCCCGGACGCCCCGGCGCCCGGCCCCCTCCCCTCACGGGGACGCGGCCGCCGCGAAGGGGGCGGGGCCACCCGAGGGTCCGGCCCGCCCCTGCCCCCAAAAAAGACTTAGCCGGTGGCGGCGTCTCCCGGGAGGCCGCTTCCTGCCCCGCCCCTCCAGCGCCGGCTCCTTAAAGGCGCAGGCCTCCTGCCCGCGCCCGCCCTGCCCGCTTCTCGGCCGCGGGCGCGGGGCCCCTTTAATCTGGGAGAGGACTTTCATTTTGCGAGTCGAACCTGTTGACTGGGCCAGGGTCGGTCCCCAAGAGCTTCTTCTTCGATTTCAAATATGCACGGTTTAGGGCCTTCCTTGTGGCGCAAGGGTTAAGACGCAACCTATGAAGCTATCCTCCGCAGCCACTGCAGCACGAGTTCGATTCCCGGCCAGCCAGGGAGCTACCCACATGGCGCAGCAGACCTCTCCTGACTCGCCCGCTGCTCCCCTCAGCAGTGTATTTCCGTCAGTCTGCCTGTTCTGATCCCCACTCTGTCTCTGGTGGATCCTCTCGCCCCCATCTCTGGCCTGTACCCCAGCTCTTGTATGCATAAATAAATAAATCTTTTTTAAAAATATGCATGGCTTAACCTTGCTGGAATAAAGCCTGACACGTCGGCGGGGGGAGGGGCTGGCGGGGGGGAGGGGTCGTGGCCTTCCAGACGCTGGGAAGACGACTAAGAAACCCACCCACACACCCCGCTCTGTCTCCAGACCCTTCCAGGAACCCAATAACTCATCCAGTCTGTGCCCGGCTCCCCCCGTCCGTCACCTCTTGGTAGGAGGGAAGGTGAGTCTGGCTTACAGGGGGGTTTATGTTCGTGGCGGGAGAGACCAGGGCCGGGAGCCCTGTAACCGGATTCCCGCGGCGCCCGAGGCCTCGGGTTGTCTGGGCTGGGGCGAGCGGCCTCGGCCCACCGCCTGCAGGCGCTCCACACACACACCCCCCCCGCCGGCGCCAGCCGGCTGTGAGCACCCGAGACCCTTGGGCTCCCGCGGCCTCCGCCGTCTTCAGCCGGGGGAGTGTCCCCGCCTGCTGCCCTGCGGCCTCTGGTGCCGCGGGGATCCGGTTTCACTCACACCTGGGTTCCAGTCTTAGCTGGATCATAGACCTGACTGGTATGCCCAGACCTATGCCTTTCTGAGGAAAACTGCCTTTGGAATGTGGAGACAAAGGTTTGCCCAGCGGGAGAGAGGAAGCAGAAAACTGAGATCAACTCGGGCCCAGTTCCGGGGGGCTGTGCCAAGACTGACCAACCCTCTCAGAGAGGCACATCGACCAATCCTGGGAGGCAACAAAGGTGCCACTGCAGAGGCCTAGCTCCTGGCCGGGAATCCCCGAAGAGTTACCAATCCTCTTGCAGTCACGCCCCCAGAACACAGAGGGCAGACCCGATTCAATGCTCCTGAATCTTGCCTTTGCCGAAACCTAAACTGCCCTCCCCCATCTGTTCTCTTTTTCCTCTGGGGGTCTCTCCCCCCAACTTTGTCCCTTCAATCTACAATTTTTCACACATACACACGGGAAATCCAGAGCCTTCTCAATCTACAATTTTTCACACACACACACACACACACACACACGGAAATCCAGAGCCTTCTCTGAATTCTCTTAGCTTTCCCATTGCAGAACTAAGCACAGAGAAAGGCAGACAAGAATGGAGGGGGTAAGGGGAAGGAGGATATTTGGAACCAATATAAATAACGCATTCCTGCACTTGGCTCTCATTTGGGGCTACAAGAGCATCAGGATTCCTGAAGACACACTGGGCTCACATGCTTTCTAGGCAATAACTTCTTTGTATTTACACCCCTTAGGGGAGAAGGTTTGGAGAAGTTAAAAAAAAAAATTTAAACCCCACAAACAAAATAATTCATCAGACACAAATGTGTCAGTCTATTAGACTGAGAAACCCCAGCCCTCACCATGGAACAGGAACTGAAGGACAGAGGAATGGACAACAGACAGGTTCTCTGAGCAGAGCTCAAGCTGAGTACAGGCAAAGAAGTGGTCTGAGGAGGACTGGACTGAGCCAAGGAGCTAGAATTGCAGCTACACTGAGTAGGAGAGTCCTAATCGATGGAGCATAGCTGCAGAATTCACAACCATGGCATAGAACCTCACCACCTCCTGGTTGGGGCTGCCCTGAGCCAGGCTGAACCCATTTGGAGGCAGTGGCCACTCCCTTAGCTGAAGCTGCTGACCTTGTAGGAGTGATCCCAGAGGCCCTCACACAGGGCTGTAGTGGGGAAGAAGAATGCAAACATGTAACAAGTGACCCAGCTGGATACTTGTTAAATCCCACAGAGGGAGAGAATGCAGATACAGACATTCAGCTTCTGAGCTCAAAATTCATTTGTGGAGGGGCCTCCCTGGTGGCCCAGCGGTTGAGCGCTGGGCTGTGAAGCTGCCCACAGCCTCTGCAGCGCTGGTTCGATCCCCGGCTGCTCCCCGGCCACCAGAGGAGGGTCCCACATGGCGCGCAGACCTCTCCTGCCGCCCGCTGCTCCCCTCAGCAGTGTACTTCGGTCCTTCTGCCTGCTCTGCTCCCCGCTCTGGCTCTGGTGAATTCTCTCACCCTCCCGCGCTTCTGACTGTACCCAGTGCTTGTATAAACAAACAAATAAATAAATTTAAAAAAAAAAAAAACCTCATTTGTGGAAATCCTCACCCAATCCCAGGCTTCAAACCCTCCTGCAAAGCCCATTTTCATCTTTCCACTCCCCAACCCTCACCTGAGAACCAGCCCCAGCCTTTGTGCCAGTTAATCTTGCAGGTGTAGGAAGTGCAGCAATCTTCCCCCGAGCACTGGCAGCCTTTGCATAAAGGCACATCAGAAAACATGCTTTGTGCCAACTCTGGCTCACCTGGGTGGAGGAGGAGAGGGAGGGTTCTTCTCAACTGGGGTATTGGCAGCCACAGACTTGACTGAGCTGGAGGATAGCCTGCCGGGGAGGGGTGAGGTGGACCTTGTACCTGCTAGATCCAAGGCCCCAGGTTGGGTGAGGACTCGGGGAGACAGTTGTCCTGAATGCAGTGGTGCTTACAGACAGGCTCCATGAGGCCACAGAGCTCCAGTTATAGTTGTGCAGGAGAAAGGTGTCCTTGTGCAATCCTGGCTGGTGTTGACAGAACGGCAGGTGCTCTTCTTCCAGGAACTGCACAGGGCAGGAAAGGCACAGGACTCACTGCTGCCCCCTCCGCAGCTGTCTGCCACTTCCAGTCTCTCCCCATTTGGTTGACTCTCCTGCCCAGAAAGTTTGTCCTAGGAATGCCCACTGTGAGGGCCCCTCTTGTGCTTGACTTGTAGGCCCTCCTATATTGGGAGAGACTCAATCACAACAGTGTATCAGGGGTGTGGGTGCCTGGAAGAAAACCTCTGGGGAAGGGGCGGGGAGGGTGAACAATAGCTGTTATTTATAATACTTTATAAAAATGTCTTGATTCATTAAGGAATAATTTTTTTTAATATTTATTTATTTATGCATGCAAGAGCTGGGGTGCAGGCCAGAGATGGGGGTACTGGGAGGATTCATCAGAGACAGAGTGGGGAACAGAACAAGCAGACTGACTGAAATACACTGCTGAGGGGAGCAGCAGGTGAGACAAGAGAGGTCTGCCTCACCATGTGGGTTTCTCCCTGGCCGGGCAGGGATTGAACTGGTGCTGCAGAGGCTACGGATTGCTTCATAATGCGGTGCTTAACCCCTTGCGCCACCAGGGAGGCCCCAAGGAATAGTTTTTAAATATCTATTATGCTGTTCAATATGCTGGAAATATATCAGAGAACCAAAAAGACAGAAATATGTTTTCATGGGACTTATATTCCAGACATGGGAAACAGTAAGAAATTGAAAGAGGATAAAATGATGTGTCAGGATCTGACCAATTACATGAAGAGAATTACGGCAGGGAATGGGAATGTAAAGTGTGGGGTGATTGTTGACATTTTAAATAGGGCTGTTGTGAAAAGGCTCATTGGAAGGTGACATTTTGAGCAAAGGAGTAAAGGAAGTGCTATGCAGCAATATATGTTGAATGACTTTATTCTTGACAAGTATTAAGATCTCTGTCCCTGTTAGGGGGAAAAGGATGTCCTAAAGCTAATTCCATACAGGCTTTGTGGACTCCACCCCCGACTCCAGACCAAAGCAAAAGACACTGGGAACTCCAAATCCCATCACCACCAAAGGGAAGGTGGCTGGGACCTGAGGGTGGGGTTAAGCAGCCAGGTGTGGTATAAAGCCAGACACGTGGGCTTTGGAGGGGATCCCCCATTTTGGCCTCCCACCAGCTCACAGCGTCCAGCCAGCTCTGAGAGTGCCTTTGGGTTTCCAGGTCGGCAGATTAGGTAGGACACATTAAAGACTTTATTTCCCTATTTTCTCCCTGAGTTGTACATTTCCTCAATTCCCTTTCCCTTGTAAATAAACCTTTTATTAACCTTTTGTGTGTGCCTGTAGTGGAGTATTAATAAGTCCCTTTTGAGCACGTGGGTGAGGACCCACAGCCAGGCAACCCATTTTATTTTATATCGGGGTTGCCCTATAACAGTTTGGCACCCAACATGGTTTCCAAGCTTCACCTGTGGTTGACCAGCCCAAAGTAATTTTTCTTGCATTGGTCACTATAAAGCTCACTAGGTCTGCCCCTATAACAGCATTATTCATTATTTTAGGAAACGATGCCATCAAATTATATCTTTTAGCATTTAAGTTGCCAACAGAGTACACCTGTGTCCATCTTCATCAGTAGCTGACTCATTCGTAGTGATTTTGTGAGTAAAAGGAAACCTGTGCTATTTTATTATGCTTCTAATATAGCCAGACCAGAGATCTGAATAGTGAAAAACATATTTTATTTTATGTTGCTATTTTAAACTGCTCTTTCATAAAGAGAGAGTTATATTGATTTTTTTTATTTAATTGTGCAAATAGGTTCTATTAGCATTGAATTTCATTCCAGGACAGAAAAGAGAATCTGAACAATATTTGTCGAAAAAGGAGACATGGAGGGCCTCCCTTGGTGGTGCAGTGGTTGAGCGCTGGGCTGCGAGGCTGCCGGCAGCCTCTGCAGCACTGGTTCATTCCCTGGCTGCTGGCGAGGGTCCTACAAAAAAAAAAAGGAAAAGGAGACATGGAGACCAATAGGGTTGCCACAGACTGGCATACATTTTTACAGAATGTGTGACAGCACCACACCTATGCACTGTGGCATTACCAGTAGGGCACTTCTCTTCTGCCCTTGGCACTCCAAGGGACTGGTACACAATGAAAGTGGAAAGAGCTGTCCTCCGCCATAGATGTCACCCTCTAACGCCCTGGAGCTTCCCACCCTCATCCTACCCCTCCCTCACCACAAGGACCTGGCATGTCTATTTCTCCTGTGTCCATGTGCTTCTCTGAACCTCAATTTCTCATCTGTGTCATGTAAAGGAAAACATCTACCTACTTCAGAATACCAGCAGGAACACAGACTTGTGTACAGAAAACTTATGCCACCTAGTAGGTGCTCAGTAAATGATTAGTGCATGGTATTGCTGATGTGGTGTGTGGTGACCATTTCTGGAAAGGCCATCCCTAAAATCACCTCAATGGCTCCCCCCACCCTTCCTCCATCCTTCCCGTGGCAAAAACTCAGGATGTGGGATGTCTGACCCCTCAGCCCTTCCCCCACCATCCTGATATCCTCTTACCCCTTAGAACCAGCCCTGTCCCCAGCCAGAGCCACATGCCATCCTCCCCTGCTCATGCAGCTTGTCCTCAGGGCCTGGCTTTGTCTTGTGGTGCTTGGCACCCATGCAGATGTTGAGCCGCTCCACCCTGTCCAGGGCACTGCCCATGAAGGCAACCCAGGCCAGAGGCAGCACAGGTGGTCAATCTCCGGAAATTGTCTTTCTGTCCCTGCAGAGGGAGCTGTGGTTAAGGAGACCAAGGTCCAGGGAGAGAGAAACCCTTTCCTGGGTGAGATCCTGTTCCTTCAGTGCTGAGGACCTGAGGCTCCTGAGGCTGAGATAGAGAAGGTTGGCAAAAAGGTCTCCCTTACCCTAGAGCATTCAGAGGGAGATGAAGTGTTCGTAGTTGGACCTAGGGGGACTCTTCCTAAGTTGGAGATGCTTTGCACTTTCACCTTCTCTCTGGACTTTGTTTAAGAAAAGTAATTAAATAATTCAGGCCTATGCCTTTGCCCTGCCCCCCTGTAAAGGTCCGGGCCACACAGTGCCCTCACCCTGTGTCCAGTTAGACCCTGGATCACCTGGCTTCCCAGACCAGTTTGAAACCCTGTTAGCCTGGGAAAGGCAGTGACCAAGAGTTCTCCAGAATGGCATGAGGATCCAGTGAGGAAACACACAGTATGGTGTTTGTGTAAATGATGCAGAAATGGAATTAATGGAAGTTTTTTTAGACCTTCCCTTCCCTGTTCTCTGAAAGTCACTTCCTTATTCCATCCCGTGGTAACTCTGGTCTCCTGAGTTCTCTCTGGGCTGATGCACCAAATCCCTGCCTTATCCTTCAAAATGCAAATGAGAGACCCTTAGGGACAACATAAAAGTCCCTGATGTTGGAGAGCCAACCAGACCAGATTCACACTAAAAGTTAAGAGTCATGGGAGGCACCTGGCAAAAGTGATGGTCCCCTTCTCTGTTCATTATTGCCTCTCACCCCTTCTTATTACAGATCTGTTCCTTTGGTCTCATCAGTGAAATACCTAAGAGTTGATAGTGGAGATCCGCAACTCTCCTCCATCATCCCCGCATGCAGATGATCATGAAGCCCCAGCAAGGGTCCCTCCAAAAACCTGGAATTCATTTCCCTTGGCTCTGTTAGGAGTCATTTTCTTCCCCTTCAGTTCACCTTCCCCCACAGGAGCCAGTTATCTTTTTAATGAAAGATAAGCCCCTCCTCTCTGTATAAAACCCACCAAGTCTCCCCAGCATCCCTGTCACTCTTCCCTCCCTAGGACTTCTTGCCTGCCTCCCCTTGGTTGCTGGGTGCATGTACAGCTGTCTGGAGTGGCCTCTCTCTGGGCTAACAATCGCTCCCTAGACTGTTCTCAGCACAAGGTGAGTCTAAGAGCTCAGAGAAGCACAGACTGTAATTTCCCCACTCACCTCTTCTCCTTTTGCTGTTCCTTCTCTTCCAGACCCTGCTCCCTTCAAGGCTCCATTAGGCAGTTAAATTATTCATTCCTGTTTCTATTCATCTCTTTATTTGTTAACTTATTCCAGGATCCACACATTCAACATTCATTAAAATCTAACGGAGTCTAGAGATCTGAATTTTTGAGGCATCCCAAGTGGTTCTTGAAGCTAGCTGGAGGGGCATAAGGCATGGTGGGAAAAGCCCAGGCTTTAGGGTCAGGCCCTGAACTCTTGAGAGCTCTGTCCCTCACACAACCTGAAAAATATCCCTGAACCTTGCTTTCATTTTGCTCAAGAAAAAAATGGTTAAGAATTATATAAGGAAATGCCAGGCACATACTGAGCAAGTTTAAATGACAGCTATTAGGTTAATTTATGAGAGAGGGCCTCCCAGATGGCGCAACAGGTTGAGCACAGCGCTATGAAGCTGTCTGCAGCCTTTGCAGCGCCGGTTCGATTCCCGGCCAGCCAGGAAGATTCCCACATGGTGTGGCAGACCTCTCTTGTCATGCCCCCTGCTCCCCTCAGCAGTGTATTTCCTCAGTCTGCCTGTTCTGTTCCCCACTTTGTCTCTGGTGAATCCTCTCACCCTCCTGCGCCTCTGGCCTGTACCCCAGCTCTTGTATAAAAATAAATCAATCTTAAAAAAAAAATGTTGTGAGAGAACTTCTGAACACAGGTAGGAGTTGAGGTACAGAAGTCAAGGACCACAGAGAAAAATGATCTCAAATCTGATAGATGATATCTCACCATCTAGTATTCTATGAACAATTAAGCAATTTCATAGCCTTTTAAAGTGTAGTAATACACTGCCTCCCTGGTGGCCCAAGAGGTTAAGCAGCACTATGAAGTTATCCACAGTCATTGCAGCAAGAGTTCGATCCCTGGCTACCCACATGGTGCAGCAGACCTCTCCTGTCTCGCCCACTGCTCCCCTCAGCAGTGTATTTCAGTAGATCTGCCTGTTCTGTTCCCTACTCTGTCTCTGGTGAATCCTCTCACCCCCCTGCACTTCTGGCCTGTACCCCAGTTCTTGTATGCATAAATGACTAAATCTTTTTTTAAAAAAATTTGTCCATGTGTCAGAACATCATTCCTTTTTATAGATGAATGATATTTCATTGTATACCATGTTTTATGTATCCATTGATTCACCAGTGAACACATGGGCTGCTTCTACCCCTTGATTATTGTGAAGAATGCGGCTCTGAACTTGGGTGTACACACAACTCTTCAGGGGAGCTTGCTTTCAATTCTTTTGGCTATATACCCAGAAAAGGAATAACCAGAGCATACAGTAATTCTATTTTAACTTTTGAGGAACTCTCATAATGTTTTCCATAGCAGCTGCACCATTTTGCTTTCCCAACAGTAGATCAGAATTCCAATTTTTCTATATACTCATTGCTTTTTTTTTTTTTTAAATGACATCCTGTGGGGGTTAAGGGGTACCTTATTGTGGTTTTCATTCGAATTTTTCTGTTTTTAAAGATTTATTTATTCATACAAGAACTGGAGGTACAGGCCAGAGGTGTGGGGGTGAGAGGATTCACCAGAGACAGAGTGGGGAACAGAACAGGCAGATTGACCAAAATACACTGTTGAGGGGAGCAGCGGGCAAGTCAGAAGAGGTCTGCTGTGCCATGTGGGTAGCTTCCTGGCCGGGGATCAAACTCATGCTGCAGTGGCTGCAGGTAGCTTCTTAAGTTATGTCTTAATAACCCCTTGTGCCACCAGGGAGGCCCCTTTGATTTACATTTTTCTAATGTTTAATGATGATGAGCATCTTTTCATATGCTTATTGATCATTTGCATATTTTCCTTGAAGAAATGTATATTCAAGTTGTTTGGAATTTTTTAATCAGGCTCTATATTTTTTTAAATTGTTGAGTTGTAAGAGTTCTTTATATATTCTGGATTAACCCCTTATCAGATATATTATTTTCTCCCATTCTGCAAGTTGCCTTTTTTTTTTTAAGATTTATTTATTTATGCATACAAGAGCTGGGGTACAGGCCAGAGGTGTGGGGGGTGAGAGGATTCACCAGACAGAGTGCGGAACAGAACAACTAGACTGACTGAAATACACTGCTGAGAGTCAGGAGAGGTCTGCTGTGCCATGTGAGTAGCTCCCTGGCTGCTGGGGGATGGAACTCATGTTGCAGAGGCTGTGGATAGCTTCACAGTGCTGTGCTTAACTCCTTGTGCCACCAAGGAGGCCCATCCCTGAGACTTTTTATCTTTCCTCACTCTTTGTTCCTAAAAATAGACAATTTCTATTTTCTACCTTTAAGTTCACAGATTCTTCTGCTGCTGCTGAGCAACTCTAGAAGATTTTCAAATTCAGGCTTTATTTTTTGGGGGCAGTTTTAGTTTTATTTTATTTTATTTTATTTTAATTTTTTTTAATAGAGGCATGTTATTTATTTGTTTGTTTGTTTGTTTTGTTTATACATGCACTGGGTACAGTCAGAAGCACGGGAGGGTGAGAGAATTCACCAGAGCCAGAGCGGGGAGCAGAGCAGGCAGAAGGACTGAAGTACACTGCTGAGGGGAGCAGCGGGCGGCAGGAGAGGTCTGCGCGCCATGTGGGACCCTCTCCGGCAGCCAGGGATCGAACCGGCACTGCAGAGGCCACGGGCAGCTTCGCAACCGAGCGCTCAACCGCTGCGCCACCAGGGAGGCCCCTTTTTTTAAAATTTATTTATTTATGCATAGCAGCTGCACCATTTTATTTATTTATGCATAGCAGCTGCATTGGGTACAGACCACAAGTGCAAGGGGTGAGAGGATTCATCAGAGTCAGAGTGGGGAACAGAACAGGCAGATCTATGGAAACACTGCTGAGGGGAGGTGGGCAAGACAGGAGAGTCTGCTATGCCAGGTGGGTCAGCTCCCTGGCGGGGGGATCAACTCATGCTGCAGTGGCTGTGGATTGCTTCATAGTGCTGGTTGACCCCTTGCGGCACCAAGGAGACCCTCATCAGAAACTATTTAAACTATATTCTTTCTCTTCTCTCTATTGCAAACAAAGAGAACTATATTAAAGTTCTTTTCTATTGAAGGTTTTACGCTCTCAGAGTATGTTTTGTCTTTATGCGGTGAATGGCAGAACCCATTTAGAGCAGGCTGATTTGAGGGTCCCAGGGTGCCCCTCAGTCGGCCCACTAATGACATTTTTCCTTATCACACAGAGTCTTTTCACTGCTCTAAAAATCCTCTGTGCTGTCTTTTCATCCTTCTATTCCCGCCAATCTCTAGCAACCACTGATCTCTCACCCCCCCGTACCTCAGGCCTGTAACCCTGTTCTTGTATGCATAAATAAATCAATCTTTAAAAAAAAAAGGTGTGGGGGTGGGAGTCAGACAGAACAGGGAACACCCAGTGACATTTATCAGCTGGGGGTGTATGCCAGGTGCTCTTATGCCAACCCTCCTTCAGCCCAGATGGCCATGTGGGCAGGTGGCCCCAGTACCTCTATTTTTCAAGAAAAGTAAAGAGAAAAAGAAAAAAATATAAATGTATAGGCTTTTGTGTAGACATAAATTTTCAACACATTTGAGCAAATACTAAGGCACATGATTGCTGGATCGTACAGTGAGGATATCCAAGTGGGGCCTCCCCGGTGGCACAGCGGTTGAGCACTGGGTTGCGAAGCTGCCCACGGCCTCTGCGTCGCCGGTTCGATCCCCGGCTGCTCCCCGGCCACCTGAGGAGGGTCCCACATGGCGTGCAGACCTCTCCTGCCCCCCGCTGCTCCCCTCAGTAGTGTACCTCGGTCCCTCTGCCTGCTCTGCTCCCTGCTCTGGCTCTGGTGAATTCTCTCACCCTCCCGTGCTTCTGACTGTACCCAGTGCTTGTATAAATAAATAAATCTTAAAAAAAAAAAAAAAACTATCCAAGTGAATGTACCATTTTTCATTCTCACAAGCAGTGAGAGAGAGTTCCTGTTATTCCACAGCCTCACCAACATTTGAGTTATGTGTGTTCGGGATCCTGGCCATTCTGATTGGTGTGCAATGGCATCTCCTCATTTGCATTTGCGTTTCTCTGATGACATATGATGTGGAACATCTTTTCATATGTTTAACACTTGAATATTTTTTTCAGTGAGTGGCCTGTTAATGAAGACATTGGCCCAATTTTCCATCAGGTTGTTTGTTTTCTGATTGTGGGGTTAAGAATTCTTTGTATATTTTAAGTAACCGTCCTTTATCAGCTGTCTTTTATCAATGTTACCTCCCAATCTGTGGCTTGTTTTCTCATTCTTTTGACAGTGTCTTTTACAGAGCAGAAAATGTTCACCTCAATGAAGTTTAGCACGTCAGTGCTTTCTTTCATGCATCACACCTTTAGTTTTATATCTAAAGTCATCACCAACCCCAAGGACACCTAGATTTTCCTCTACATTCTCTTAATTGACAGTCTCTATTTGTTAGAAATCATATTCATATTTTTCTTGACTACTTTTTAGACTACTTTAATTTCCTCTACTTATTTCTGATAGTTGGTTTACAGTTTTTGTGTAATAAGTCCAATATCTATTCCTTGGGGACAGTTTCTATTGACTCCTTTTCTCCCCTGTGTGTTTACCACAAGGAATTTTTCATATATTTTTTTTAAACATTTGTTTTTATTTATTTATACAAGCACTGGGTACAGTCAGAAGCGCAGGAGGGTGAGAGAATCCACCAGAGCCAGAGCGGGGAGCAGAGCAGGCAGAAGGACCGAAGTACACTGCTGAGGGGAGCAGCGGGCAGCAGGAGAGTTCTGCACGCCATGTGGGACCCTCCTCTGGTGGCCGGGGAGCAGCCAGGGATCGAACCAGCGCTGAAGAGGCTGCTGGCAGCTTTACAACCCAGTGCTCAACCGCTGCGCCACCGGGGAGGCCCAATTTTTCATATTTTTGTTGAAAATTGGATGTTATAAATGGTATAATGTGGCAACTCTGGAAATCTCTCCAACCAGGGCTAATTGTTGTTGCTGTTTACTTGTTTATTGGCTTCCATGAACTAATTCTATAAACTATTTTTCTTTATTATGTGTGGTCACTGAATTTTCCACCCAGTTATGTTATTGGTCAGCTAACGACAGGACAGAGAATTCTTTGAATGTTTTGAAGTAATAAGTCTCTCTCTTTTTTGAGATTTATTTATTTATACATACAAGAACTGGGGTACAGGCCAGAGCTTTGGGGGGTGAGAGGACTCACCAGAGACACAGTGGGGAACAGAACAGGCAGATCGACTGAAATACACTGCTGAGGGGAGCAGCGGGCGAGTCAGGAGAGGTCTGCTGTGCCATGTGGGTCACCTCCCTGGCCGGGGATCGAACTTGTGCTGTAGTGGCTGCGGTGAGCTTCATAGGTTGCATCTTAACCCCTTGCACCACCAGGGAGGCCCCTAATAAGTCTCTTTTATGAAGGACTCTGTATATTGGTGTGGGCAAGCCTTCAATGCTCTGGTCACTTACTCTGCTTTATCCCTCACTTCCTGCTTGAACAGGATCTCAAGGTCACCAGAGTTGAGAACGTGGAGTCTTCTGAGGTCTTCCTGAACATATGTAGAATTCTGCAAATGTATATGGATTTCTAGAGCCCCAGGTATATGTCAGAGATTTTCAAATTTCTCTATCAACATCTTATTTCCTGATATTCATTATAAGATTTTATCCAGCCTCTTGTTTGCCTCAACTGATATCCCTGACTCAAGTGGCTGGGATATCAAACAGTTTACTGCTGATTGTTTAGACAAACTCCTAGGAATAGTGTTTCTCACTGTGTGAGCTCTGAGCCAGGACAAATAATGACTAACCCTCCCAATTAAGAATGGGCCCCTTAACTGGGAACTTTCAGATAGTTCAAATAGTGACAATTCTCTAGGGATAGATAGGGCTTCTTTGGAGAGTTTTGTACCCTCTCTGCCCCCTCTAGTGGCTACAAGGCCACTATTTTCATAACTTCTTGCAGTTGTAGAAAAAAGAGTGGTTTTGTTTCTTTGTTTTTCGCCCTTGTAACATAGTTCAGGTCCTTACTAACCTGAATATGAACTTTCACTTCTCAAAAAAAAATTTTTTGTTGTTGTGCTAGTTCGCATCAGTCTCTTGAGTCATAATATAACATAAAGCAATAGAATTCCTCATTTCCAGAGAAGTAAAAATTCTTTTTTTTTTTTAAAGATTTATTTTATTTATTTATGCATGTGAAGAGCTGGGGTACAGGCCAGAGTGGGGGGGAATGAGAGGATTCACCAGAGACAGAGTGGGGAGCAGATTGACTGAAATACACTGCTGAGGGGAACAGCAGACTAGACAGGAGCGGTAAGCTGCGCCATTGGGTAGCTCCCTGCCCAGGGATCGAACTCATGCTGCAGTGGCTATGTTAGGGGGAAGTGATGTCCTGAGTTAATCCCATACAGGATTAACTTTGTGGACCCCACCCCCACTCCAGGCTAAAGTCATCAAGACTCTGGGAAAGACAAATCCCATCACCACCAAGGGAGGGTGGCTGGGACCTGAGGGTGGAGTTGGGCAGCCAGGTTGGATATAAAAAACCAAACACGTGGGCCTTGGGCTCTCTGGCTCGCCATCTCTCGCCTCCTGGCTTCACCGCTCCTGGCTGGCGGCCAGCTCTCAGAGCGCCATTTTGGGATTCCTGATTGGCGGATCGGGCAGGACTCATTTAAAACTTTGTCTCCCGCTTTTCTCCCAGAGCTGTACATTTCCTCATTTCCCCTTCCCTTGTAAATAAACCTTTTATTAACCTTTCACGTGTGCCTGCAGTAGAGCATAAGTCCTTTTAAGCGCGCGGGTGAGGACCCACAGTCAGGCACCCCGTTTTATATTGGGGTTGCTCTACAACAGCTACAGATAGCTTCATAGTGCTGAGATTTAACCCCTTTCACCACCAGGGAGGCCCAGAAGTAAAAATTCTTAATGACAAAATTTCTTAAAACTATGAAATAAAGGGGCCTTCCTGGTGGCGCAAGGGGTTGGGACACAACCTATAAAGCTGTCCACAGCCTCTGTAGCACAAGTTCGATCTCTAGCCAGCCAGGGAGCAGCCCACATGGCACAGCAGACCTCTCCTGACTCGCCTGCTGCTCCCCTCAGCATTGTACTTCTGCAACAGGGTGGTCCCCAGGAAAGGGGGAGGTTCCCTGCCCCACCCAAGGGAGGGTGGAGCTGAGCAGGAAGAGGAGAAGCAGAAGAAGAGACTAAGGAAGCAGGATGGAGCCAGGAGACCTGGAGGAGGCGCATGGAGTCTAGAGACATGTGAAGAAACTGAGCTGTCCTATAACACTTCGGTCGATCTGCCTGTTCTGTTCCTGGCTGTCTCTGGTGAATCCTCTCACCCCCGGCCCCACACCTCTGGCCTATACCCCAGTTCTTTTATGCATAATAAATAAATCTTTAAAAAAAATGAAATAAAGTTTTTTTATTAACAGCACAGCCAAGATTAGAGGTGTTTCCTCAGTATATTTTTTACTGTTTCCCTTTCTGAAATCAGGTCCTAAATTTAAAATAATAAAATGATCAAGGCATATATTACACCAAAATCTTGGCATTCCCCAGACAGGTTTGCTTCCTCACTACAAGGCATTCATAAGTCAAAAAAAAAAAAAAAAAAGTAAGAAGGGATGCTAAAAATATTTAAGTATATATATATATTTTTAAAGATTTAGTTTATTTATTTATACAAGCACTGGGTACAGTCAGAAGCACCGGAGGGTGAGAGAATTCACCAGAGCCAGAGCGGGGAGCAGAGCAGGCAGAAGGACCGAAGGACACTGCTGAGGGGGGCAGCGGGCGGCAGGAGAGGTCTGCGCGCCATGTGGGACCCTTCTCCGGTGACCGGGGAGCAGCCGGGGATCGAGCCGGCTGCAGAGGCTGCGGGAAGCTTCGCAACCCATCGCTCAACCGCTGCGCCACCGGGGAGGCCCTATTTAAGTATAATTGACATGCTCCATGTTTTTAAATTTAGCTTATCAGAATTAGAAGAACTATCCAGGGCCTCCCCGGTGGCGCAGCGGTTGAGCGCTGGGTTGCAAGGCTGGCCGCAGCCTCTGCGGCACCGGTTCGATCCCCGGCTGCTCCCCGGCCACCAGAGGAGGGTCCCACATGGCGCGCAGACCTCTCCTGCCGCCCGCTGCTCCCCTCAGCAGTGTACTTCGGTCCTTCTGCCTGCTCTGCTCTCTGCTCTGGCTCTGGTGAATTCTCTCACCCTCCCGTGCTTCTGACTGTACCCAGTGCTTGTATGAATAAATAAATAAACAAACAAATAAATAAATAAATAAAATCTTTAAAAAAAAAAGAAAAAGAAAAAAAAGAAGAACTATCCAGTTCATCGTGTTCATTATACAGACAAAGATGTTAAAGCAAAGAGTGGCATTCATCCTTGCTAGATGATTGTATACAAAGTAAAGGGTTGTGGCTATGAATATTCAGTGATTGTGGACCTTCCCAGGCAGATAAAAAACATATTCATGTGCAAAGGCTTACATGATGATTATCAACAAATTTATTTCAAGGTGATTTTATTCCTTAGTTTAAAATAACCCTGTATCAGCAGTAACTTGTGATGGTAATTTTGGTGTACATCTTATGAAGTGCACTGTGAGAACCTCAAGATTCCAAAGTACCTCCACAGACCATATCACCCATAGGGCTCAGACCAATAGAAAGGACATGCGAAATTATTAAAAATAAGTCAGTTAGGGGCCTCCCTGGTGGCGCAAGGGGTTAAACGTCAGCACTAAGAAGCAATGTGCAGCTACTACAGCATGAGTTCAATCCCTGGCCAGGGAGGTGACCCAAATGGTGCGGCAGACCTCTCCTGACTCGCTGCTGCTCTCCTCAGCAGTGTATTTCGGTCAGTCTGCCTGTTCTGTTCCCCACTCTATCTCTGGTGAATCCTCTCAACCTCCTGCACATCTGGCCTGTACCCTGATTCTTGTATAAATATATAAATCTTAAAAAAAAAAAAGAATTAGTGGCAATGATGAATGAAATATGGCTGTAGTTTATTGTGTTGATATTTTTGGTAATGTGCTTCATGTTTTGTTTTGTCTTTTTTTTTTTTAGTCATATGATGTATGACTTTTTCGCCCTTTTTCTTTCCTCTGGCTCTGGTTTCTAATCCTCAGTTTAGCAGACCATACTTGTGCCAACTGAAATAAACAATGTCTAAAAAAAAAATGCTTGGTCAATGGGCCAGTCTTTGAAACATCTCTACTGGCATTGTCTACATCTACACCCACAATAGAGCCCCTCCTTTGTTGCCATGTTATTCCAACCAGTTTCTCAAAGTCTCTAATGGAATACAGTTTATCACAGATGATAGAATTTTATGGAGTCAGATGCTAAATATTTTAGAATATCTGTCCTTATGAACATAACCCACAGAAATTCAGAATTATTTAAGATTTCCTGTATGCTACCATTGCAAAGGAGTGTTTCCTATAGGCAGTCATTCATTCATCTTATATATTATAAAATATACTTGTTTATATATAGCTTATGATTTTTGCTGAGTGGTGCAATCTCAACATAAATGAGTTTCAGAATATTTTCATCTCCCCTTATGCCCATTTATAGTTAATCTCTGTTCCCAAATCTAGCCCCACTAGTCTAATTCCTATCTCTGTAAATATTCCTTTTCTGGACTTTTAACACAAATGATCTTTCACTTAGCATAATTTTCACTTAGCATGATGTTTTTAAGGTCTATCCATGACATAGTATGTGTCAGTAGCTTATTACTTTTTATCGGTGAATAGTATTCCATCATGCATGTGAATAAATACATGCTGCCCATCCATTCTCCAGCTGATGGACCTTTAGGTTATATATAGTTTGAGATTATTACAAATATTGTTGCTATGAACATGCATAGGCAAATCTTTGTGTGAATATGTATTTGCATTTCTCTCTCTTTTTTTTTTTTTTTTTTAAAGATTTATTTATTTATTTATTTATACAAGCACTGGGTACAGTCAGAAGCGCGGGAGGGTGAGAGGATTCACCAGAGCCAGAGCGGGGAGCAGAGCAGGCAGAAGGACCGAAGTACACTGCTGAGGGGAGCAGCGGGCGGCAGGAGAGGTCTGCGCGCCATGTGGGACCCTCCTCCGGTGGCCGGGGAGCAGCTGGGGATCGAACCGGCGTTGCAGAGGCTGCGGGCAGCTTCGTAACCCAGCGCTCAACCGCTGCGCCACCGGGGAGGCCCTCTCTCTCTTTTTTGAAAGATTTATTTATGCATACAAGAACTGAGGTGGGGCCTCCCCTGGTGGCGCAGCTGTTGAGCGCTGGGCTGCGAGGCTGACTGCAGCCTCTGCAGTGCCAGTTCATTCCCCGGCAGCCAGCGAGGGTCCCACAAAAAAAAAAAAAAAAAAAAAAAAAAGAACTGTGGTGTAAGCCAGGGTTACAGGGGGTGAGAGGATACACCAGAGAGAGTGGGGAGCAGAACAGGCAGATCTACTGAAATACACTGCTGAGGGGAGCAGCTGGTGAGCCAGGAGAGGTCTGCTGTACCCTGTGGGTTGCTCCCTGGCTGGATAGGGATCAAACTTGAACTCATGCTGCAGTGGCTGGCGATTGCTTAATAGCAATGTCATTTCTCTTGAATAGATATTTAGAAGTGGAATTGCTGGATTGTAAAGCAGTTTAACATCTAACTTTTTGAGAAATTCTCACATTGTTTTCCAAAGGGAAGTACCATTTCACAGTCCCATCAGCAATTCCACATCCTTGCCAGCACTTGTTGCCTGTCTTATTTATTGTAGCTACCTTGGTGGATATGAAATATATCTTTTTATTTACTTGCATTTTTCTGATGACTAATGATGTTGAGTATCTTTCCATGCACCTTATTTGATGAAATGGCTCTCATTTTTTTTGCCTACTGTTTTACTGTTTTTTTTTTTAATTATTTTTGAGTTGAAAGCATATTTTGTACATTATAGATATAAATCCTTTATCAGATGTTTGGCAAATATCTTCTCAAGTCTGTAACCTATCTTGATTTTCTTAATGGTGTCTTTTGTAGTGCAAAATGTTCTTAATTTTGATGACGTCCAATTTATAATTTTTTATAATGATGGACTGTGATTTGGGTCCAAAAAAGAAATAAGCAAAGTGTAGAAGTTTTAACCTAAAAAATCTTTACCTAACATAGGACCTTCTTCTCTTAAAATTTGCAATGTCTTAGCTGTTACATTTAAATCTTTGCTCTATTTTGAGTTAATTTTGAATTTGGTATGAGTTGAAGGCCTAAGTGGATAACCAGTAGTCCTGGCACATCTGTTGAACAGACTATCCTTTCCCCGCAATGAGTTGCTTTAGCATTTTTGAAAAAAATTAACTAACTAGGGGCCTCCCTGGTTGGCCTAGGGGTTAAGTCTCCGACCTATCAATGCTGCAGCCTGAGTTCGATCCCAGGTCAAGGAGGTGATCCACATGGCTCAGCAAAACTCTCCTGTCACACCCCCTGCTCCCTTCAGCAGTGTATTTCAGTCAGTCTGCCTGTTCTGCTCCCCACTGTCTCTGGTGAATCCCCTCACCTACCACACCACTGGCCTACACCCAGTTCTTCTATGCATAAATAAATAAGTAAATCTTAAAAATAATTAACTATAAATACGAGGACTTATTTCTGGACTCTCAATTCTATAATTCTGTTCAATTAATCTATGTCTATATGTCAGTGTTCTAGGAAATCTTAATGTGGGAAGTTATTAATACATCCTGCAAGCTAACTATGCCTCAAAACTTGAGGATGATAATTAGAAAGTGGAATTCAGACTATTATGAGCTGGTATGGAATTCACCAAGTTCCCTATTCTTGTCTCCTGGAGGTGTATGGTAAAGATGATCCTCTGTCAACTAGGGTCCCTGACTAATCAGCAGAATCCACCTGACAACCCACATTAAGCACTGTAGCTTGAATAAGAAATAAATGTTGTGTCAAGGAATGAGATATTAGGGATGTTACCATAACCTAACCTAATTTATTATAACCTATACAAACTGCACTTCATGTGAGAACTCTGCCTAAAAATCTCCCAAATCATTGATTTGGGACCCACTCCAGGAGTCTGGGTTCGGGTTCCAGTCATAGCTCAGAGCCAGCTCCTCTGTCCAGGCATGTGGTTTATTATCAAGATACACATATTTGCTCACTCCACAAGGAGGAAAGCTTGTCCTCAAGAACCAAATGGCCTGTGGTGGAAATCTCAGCTCTTATGCAGGAAATGGCTTTGGCCATATTCCTTAATTTATATGCCTGTTTCCACATAGGTAAAGTTTTAAGAATAAGTACAAATCTTTTAGAACAGTGCCTGGTGGATAGCACTCTGTGGGTATTAGCTGTTAGTGGGGTACAGCTCTTGCTCTATCCTTTCTAGCCATCCATCTAGAACATGCTGGGCATGTCTGTTCCCTTCTCTTCTGTTGGAGAGATGACCAGAGCAGAATAGTCTACCCTCGGAAGCTTGGCTCCAATTCAAGTGGTGAAATGCTGAGGCTGACTTTAGATTAGCGCTATAGTGAAAAATGATATTGAGAACTATGAATATGTCCAAGGGCAGAAGAATAGTTAAGTATTTGGAAAACTCATAGCAAGTATAAGAGTTGTGACGTGACCAATTCTAACTTTTCAGTCAGTGGGAACTGGGCAGCAAAAGTCACATTCCACTCACATCCAGTAATTCACATGATACATGTAGGGTGACTGGTTTATTAAACTATTGGTCAGCGTTCCCACCCTGGAGCAGGATTGAATATGGAGCTGGGGGCTGAACAGGGATGGCTGGGGATCAGAAGGTAAAAGAGGCTCAGCAGAGAAGACAAAGCAACATCAAGGCTAGGCCGAGCAGAAGAGACCAGGCCCCATGGAGCCCAGTCCCACTCATGGCCTCAGCATAAAACCTGGCCACCTCCTCATTGGGGTTGCCATAATCCGGGTTGAACCACATTTGGATGCAGCGGCCACTCCCTCGGCCATACTTGCTGACCTTGTAGGAGTCACTCCAGACTTTACTGCACAGATCAGCAGGGGTAGGGAAGAAGAAATCAAAGGGCTGGCAGGTAGCTTCCTTTGGGCACTGGTTATACCCTGTAGGGAAGATGGAAGACCTTTAGCCACTGGACCTAGAACTTTCTCTGGTTCCACCAATCCCACAATCCCAAATTTCCATATACCCATTCCATGGCCCCCACTTCCACCTCTAAATCCCTCTCTGTGTGCCACCCAGGTCCTCACCCGAGGACCAGTTCCAGCCCATGTGCCAGTTGCTCTTGCAGGTGTAGGAGGTGCGGCAGTCTTCCCACCATTCCTGGCAATCCTCTTTGCATAATGGCACGTTCAGGACCCGCTCTTTGCGCCAGCTTTGGTCCACCTGGGGGAAGTAGGCAGAGGAAAAGGGCTCAGGCTCAAGATTCTCAGCAACCCACCCCTGAATAGACCCAGAGCTGGAGAGGCAAGAAGACTCAGCTCTCTAAGAATAGGGATGTGGGGGCGCAAGGGATGAAGTCTCAGCACTATGAAGCTATTGCCAGCCACTGCGGCAAGACTGTGGCAAGAGTCTGATCCTGGGGCCTCCCCGGTGGCGCAGCAGTTGAGCGCTGGTTTGCAAAGCTGCCCGCAGCCTCTGCAGCGCCGATTGGATCCCCGGCTGCTCCCCGGCCACAGGAGGAGGGTCCCGCATGGCGCGCAGACCTCTCCTGCCGCCCGCTGCTCCCCTCAGCAGTGTACTTCGGTCCTTCTGCCTGCTCTGCTCCCCGCTCTGGCTCTGGTGAATTCTCTCACCCTCCCGCGATTCTGATTGTACCCAGTGCATGTATAAATAAATCAATCAATCAAAAAAAAAAAAAAAAAAGGTCTGATCCTGGCCAGGGAGCTACCCACATGGCGCAGTAGACCTCTCCTGTCTTGCCCACTGCTCCCCTCAGCAGTATTTCAGTCAGTCTGCCTGTTCTGTTCCCCACTCTGTCTCTGGTGAATCCTCTCACCCTGCCCCCATACTTCTGGCCTGCACCCCAACTCTTGTATGAATAAATAAATAAAATATTTTTTAAAAAGAATAGAGGGCATCCCCTGGTGGCGCAGCGGTTGAGCGCTAGGCTGCGAAGCTGCCTGCAGCCTCTGCAGCGCCTGTTAGATCCCCAGCCGCCAGGCAAGGGTCCCACATGGCGCGCAGACCTCTCCTGCCGCCCGCTGCTCCCCTCAGCAATGTACTTCGGTCCCTCTGTCTGCTCTGTTCCCAGCTCTAGCTCTGGTGAATTCTCTCACCCTCGGCGCTTCTGACTATACCTGGCGCTTGTATAAATAAATAAATCTTTAAAAAACAAAAAAATAGAGATGTGGGGGAGGACACTGGTACCTGATGGATCCAAGGCCCCAGGTTGGGGGAGCACTCATACAGACAGGTGTCCTGGATGAAGTGCTTTTTGCACTCAGGTGCCATTTTGCCACAGTGGTCCCAATTGAATCTATACAGGTAGGAAATATCCTTATGGGCTTCCTGGCTGGTGTTGACAGAGCAGCAGGCATTATCCTTCCAGGGACTGCACTGGACAGGGAAGACACAAGACTAACTCCCATGCTCAGCACAGCCAGAATATTTTCACAGACAGCCACTTCCCTTTCATCCTTCATCCCCTGATGCAGTCTGAGTCTCTCAGAGAAATACTTGCTGTTGAGGGAAGAAGTTCTCTGAGGCTGAGGAGCCCCCCGTGGCCAGAAGTGCAATCATCACAAAAATTCATTCATTCAAATCTGTATTGAGTTCCCACTTTCTGGAACACAGGCACCTTTCTAGGAACTGGGACACAATCATGAACATTTATCATAATAGCTTTGGAAAAAAATAAATCAGGAAAGGGAGGGGACAGTGTAGTTTATAGAATGATGAGAGTAAGCTTCATTGAGGAGACAGTGAAGACTTAGAAGAGGTGAGAAAACGTGTTAAATAACTAATAGAGACTCAGTACATTCTTACTGAATGAATGAAAAAACTCAACCTAGACTTTAGTATCAGAGCAAATTAATAACATGAGTACTTTTATCTGTTAATTAGGTCCAAATGAATATTTGCATATTATAATACATATTACAAGTGACTTTCCTTTTGTTTTTCTTTACAGTTAATGGCATCTACTGATTTTTTTTTTTTTTTCAAGAGAGGCTCTGGATATTAAAGGGGTTGGCAAAATCATTGTCATAGGAAGGAGACTGCAGGTCTAATAGGGTGAAGAAACCCAGGGGAAATGTTCACTGGATGAATGAGTTAAGATGCCTGACACCCAATCTCATAATTGTGAGAGATCCACTTTTCTTGAGCTGTGTGAGGCTGGCAGAAGAGGAGCCTGGATGTGCAGAGTGCACTCTCTCCTCTCAGATCCTCAAAATCAACCCCCAAGATGGGGGCTCCACTTTCATTTTCCAGATCCCCTCTGGCTGTCCTTCCTGATGTGTGTGATACGGAAACCCAACGACCAGGAGTTGAGCTGCTGGCATTGTACAGACAACACTTGGCACACACTGTTAAGCAGTCACCCCTATTGGAGCAAACTGGAGGTCTCCTCAGGCGTCCTTGCATGCCTCAGCCATGGAGGGAGCTGATGCTTCCATCTCCTGCTTTCCTCAACTTGATTCAGCTCCCCGCCTCTCCCCCCACCCCAGCACCTTCTGCCCACCTGCTCATGCAGCTTGTCCTCAGGGCCTGGTTTTTTCTTGTGGTGCTTGGCATCCATGCAGATGTTGAGAAGGTCCGTCCTTAAATCACTAGCCCACACCACTGCCACCCACGCCAGAAGGAACAGCAGTCCTGTTCTCCGCTGCCGGGCCATGTCAGTCCCTGAAGGAAAAGCCCTGGTCGGTGGCACCTAGGAATGTGGAGGTGGGGCCACAAAGTGTGGGAAGAGCCCCAGGTGGGCGGAGCCTGGATGAAGCCTGAGCAGACCAGGCCATACCGCCAGCCCCACAGGCCTTGGCTGCAGCCTCACTGACTTTTCCACGTGGTCTAAGGATCAAGTGATGCAACTAAGGATTAGAATTTGGGCAAAATGCTGAAATAGCCAGGTTGTACTAGGTCTATAATCTATTCTCAGAAATCCGTGGAGGCAAATGTGTCCACATTCAAAATTTTCAGGCTTTTATAAAAGGTAATACAAAATAAGATGATATAATTTAATTGCATTCAATAATCAAGGTCACATTCTGTGGTGAAAATTTCTTTTAAAGTTTATTTTGTTTATTTATGCATACAAGAGCTGGAGTGCAGGCCAGAGGAGCAGGGGTGGTGAGAGGATTTACCAGCAGAACAGGCAGACTGACTGAAATACACTGCTGAGGAGAGCAGTGGGGGAGACAGGAGAGGTCTGTTGCACCATGTGGGTTAACTCCCTGGCCAGGGATTGAACTCGTGCTGCAGTGGCTGCTGATAGTTTCATAGTGCTTAACTCCTTGTGCCACTAGGGAGGCCCAAGTGGTGAAATATTTATACTAGTGGGATAAATTCAAAGCTATAATGGAGGATAAGAGTGGAAAACTGGAAAGGAGTCATCACAAGACTCACATAAAGAGGTGGGGGTAGAAGGGATTAACATAGCCATTAATCCAGCTATAGAAACCATCAGACTGCTGAGCCTCCTCAGAGCTGTTGGTTGAGCGCTGGGTTGCGAAGCTGCCCGCAGCCTCTGCAGCACAGTTCGTTCCCCGGCCACCAGAGGAGGGTCCCACATGGCGCACAGACCTCTCCTTCTCCCCTCAGCTGTGTACTTCCGTCCTTCTGCCTGCTCTGCTCCCTGCTCTGGCTCTGGTGAATTCTCTCACCCTCCCGCGCTTCTGACTGTGCCCAGTGCTTGTATAAATAAGTAAACATTTAAATAAAAAAAGAAACTATCAGACTGCTGTAGGGAGTGTCAGGAGCACAGACCTGAAGGTGAAAGGAACAAGATTAAGGAACAAATGATTCACCCACAAAGATGAGCCCCTCCCTACTGAAAGAAGATGATAAAACCTAACAGAGGTGTGGGGGCGTAAGAGGATTTGTTGTAGAAATAAATTCTGCTTTTTACCCAGGCAGAGAAAAAACAAGCGGTACTTTAGGAATGGTGAGGTCAGGAGAAGCTTTATTACTCATGCATGAGGTCCCAGACCTGGGTAGCCCTGTAAAGTCTGAGTACCTGTTTAAAGACCAAGAGTTCCTTTTATACACAACTGTGTCTGTATCTGTTACATTGATAACATCGTTTTTTTCCAGCACGCACAACCATTTGTGGCAAAGTCCCCAGGCTAGGGGGGAAAGATTCAGGCATTCGGGGATGGCCTTGGAGAGACAGACCAGCTTGGCCGGCTGCCTGACCTTGTCTATAAGAGTGCTGAGGCCCTGGCCATAAATCTTGAAAGGGAAGGAACTGTAAGTAAGCAAAGTTGTTGATTATGCTTGCGTTGGAGTGTTCATTGCACCTGGGCTGGAAGTTCTGCTGGAATCTTTATTATATTCATTTCCTCAATAATATATTTTTGCTTCAGATTCACCAGAGACAGAGTGGGGAACAGTACAGGCAGATTGACTGAAATACACTGCTGAGGGGAGTAGCGGGCGAATCAGGAGAAGTCTGCTGTGCCATGTGGGTTGGTCCCTGGCTGGCCGGGGATCGAACTCATGCTGCAGTGGATGCAGGTAGCTTCATAGGTTGCGTCTTAACTCTTTGCGCCACCAGGGAGGCCCAAACCTGCTCTTTTAAAATATAACTAACATCTCTTGCCTGGGAAATTCACTGTGTGCCGCTGAGAGGGGAGTTCTGGTAAAATCTTTACCAGAGTGAACCCAAGGACCCAGCTCTCCAAACCCACTGATCCCAAAAACAACATCAGCTTCACATATTTTCAGGTCAGATTTTGATGCTAAATGACTTTGATTAAAGTTTACCGTAATAGAAGCTCCAGATAAACTACAGACCTATGTTTTAAAAAGTCTTTGCTCCAGTCCTTCCCCCCTTTATTATTTGACCTCTGCCAGGGCACCTGAGAGATGTCCCAGGGCAGAAGCTTAGGGTGGGTGTGGGCAGACAGTGAAGTAGCCCTGGAAACTTGAGAGGCTCCTGAATACCCTGCCACATAGCTGGTCGGCCACGCCTGCACCTCAGTCTTCTGACCTCAGAATCTGAGCTTTGGGACATATCTGCTCCCTCACCCCACTTAGTGCATGACTCTCCAAAAAAAGCTTTTGTTTCCCACAGCTCCTCTCTTGCTGACTCATTCTCAAACCCTTTCTCCAAACAAGTCGCTAGTTACCCCACCCTCCAGGGCTCTGGCAAATCTGGAGATGAATGGGCTTAGCTTTCCCCTCTTTCTTCTCCCCACCTGAGCCCCACACTCTTACATCACATAATGCAAATCTTCTGCTCTTTTTATTCAGTGTTTATTCTCTCATTTGCTGGTTCTTCCATTCCAGGATCCAATCACCCTTCCATTGACCCAATACTCACTGATTTCTGGGAGCCCAGGACCGATCTCAGGTACATCAGGTGGTTCTTCTAATAAGGCTCCTTTGGGTAACAGTCTAGTGGCTTAAACCAAGAATTCATATCAACCTGTCCGTATCCTAGCCTTCACACTCCACTTCCTGTTTGAGCTTGAGGGAAAACAATTCATATAATCTTGAGGCTTCATTTACTCATCTGAGGATTACATGCAGAGGGGGGCCCTGCAAATAATAGCTGGATTAATCTATATGAAATCAAGTGGGCATAGACTAAGGGATGTGCCTTAGTCCCACTGTTACAGGGCAGCCCCGATACAAAACGGGTTGCCTGACTGTGGGTCCTCACCCGTGGGCTTAAAAGGACTTATCAATACTCTACTGCAGGCACACACGAAAGGTTAATAAAAGGTTTATTTACAAGGGAAGGGGAGTGTTTGCTTCGGCAGCACATATACTAAAATTGGTACAAGGGAAGGGGAAATGAGGAAATGTACAACTCAGGGAGAAAAGTAGGAGATAAAGTCTTAAATGCGTCCTACCGATCCGCCGATCTGGAATCCCAAATGGCACTCTGAGAGCTGGCCGCGAGCCAGGAGCTGTGAAGCCAGGAGGCAAGCAAGAGAGAGAGACCCCAAGGCCCACATGTTTGGTTTTTATACCAAACCTGGCTGCTTAACTCCACCCTCAGGTCCCAGCCAACTTCCCTTTGGTGGTGATGGGATTTGTCTTTCCCAATGTCTTGATGGCTTTGGTCTGGAGTGGGGGTGGAGTCCACAAAGCCTGTATGGGATTAGCTCAGGACATCCTTTCCCCCTAACACCACGGCAAGAGACCATACAAGTGAGCCTCAGGACCCTCAAGTGCAGAGCTCATTCAGTTTTGACTCCTGCACCTTTGCTGTGCTAAGGCTTTCACAGGCCAGTTCCACTGCAGGAGTCCCGGGAGCCACAGAAGAAGACTTTTCCCCCTGTTCTGATGAATCCTGTCTTCTGTTATCATTTTCTAAGGATAAAAACTAAACTCCAACTTCATGACCAGAAGGCAAGTTTGGGAAGCTTGCATAGATAAGGGGATTGATAAGGTTGCCTTGGGAACTGGGCCATAAGACTGACCAAGATGACCAGAAGAACCAGCCCAGTTCTAGGAATGTGGAAGCAGGGTCAAGACACATTCTGTGTCAAAGGTCAATGCCCAAGCCCAGACATTCCAGCAGATAACTGGTGCAAATTGATGCCCCAAGTACGAAAAACAGAGAAAACAGACTATAAAAGAGAGCCTCAAGCCTTGCCCCCTTGCAGGATATTTCAATAAATTCACCTTTCCTGTTCTCCACTCTGTCTCTGGTGAACTTTCATCCCAAGCCTCCAGCCAATACAAGGGTTTCCCCGCAACATCTGGTGGCCCGCCTGGAGAAATCGGGTATGGATATCTCTGATTCCTTCTCTCAGTTTCATGTTCTCTGGTGAACTGTGAGGAAAGCTCAGAGCCAAAAGCACCCACAAGGACCACGGTAGCACGACTGGATGGAGAACAGCCTTTTCTTCCTTTGGCATCCCCGGTGGACTGTTTAGCTTGGGTACAGCAAGCTGGGTCTGGCCTGGCACCCCCAGGTGCCCATGAAAGTCCCACAGCTGGGCAGTCCACCTCATTCCGGACTGTGGTCTCCTTCGCTTTCCTCCTTTTTGCCTTTCCTTTGTGACCTGCGATTGATTTTACTTGCTCCAGATGGTGACCCACAGCTCCTGAACCTCTGCTTGGCATTGGTCATCTAGGACCCAACGTTCTATATCCAGTGGAGAAGGTTGTGTTATAGGACAAGGAGAGGGGCTCCTGGGGACCACCCTGTTACAGTTTCAGTGAGAAATCAGACCCCTAATGGGGACTACACCTCAGGGGGTGGGGAGGAGAAAATATTGTTTAAAAATGAACAACAATGTAAAAATTTTAAAAAAATTTTTTTTAAAAAGATAAAAAAAAAATAAAGTCAAGCCAGAAGGGGAAAAAAAAAAGAAAAAAAAGAAAGGTTATGTTTTGATTGTCAAAAAAAAAAAAGAAAGAGAGAAATCAGACCCCTAGTTCTGATAGGGGAAAGGATGTCCTGAGCAAACTCCATACAGGCTTTGTGGACTCCACCCCTGCGACACTGGGAACTACGAATCCCATGATCACCAAAGAGAAGGTTGCAAGGACCTGAGGGCAGAGTTAAGCAAGTAGGCTCTCGGTTTGGGTAATTAAGTGGCCATGTGGCTGGGGGTAGTGGGCTTGGCCACGAGGCATGCTCGTTTTTTTTGTCAGCTCGGTGGGTCATTGGGATTCCAGGTCGGGGGAACGGGTAGGACACATTTGCGAACTTATCTCCCTCTTTTTTTCCCTGAGTTATTTCTTTCCCAGTTCCCCTTCCCTTGTAAATAAACCTTTTATTAACCTTTGTGTGTGCCTGCAGTTGAATATTAGTAAGTCCCTTTTAAGCACACGGGTGAGGACCCACAGTCAGGCAACCCCATTTTATATCAGGGTTTGCCCTGTAACAGCTTGGTGCCCAATGTGGTTTCCAAGTTACACCCGTGGTTGACCAGCCCAAAGTAACTTTTCTTTGCAGGCAACCCCATTTTAAATTGGGGTTTGCCCTGTAACAGTTCCTGTGGGGAAACCCCAAACCATAGGGCCATTCACTGCTCAGACCCCTAATTCCCTGGAAGGAAGCCCTCAGACCGCAGGGTCACCTACTTGTCATTACAGATACTCCCTTTGTTGCTAAGGATAATGGGACAATCTACCTCAGCGCCACAGGACTGGCTCAGGCTGCATTCTTAGAAACCAGAGCGAATTTGATTCTCAGACTCTAAAAAATAAACACCTAGTCTTTTTTTGTGATACTGCCTGGCCCCACTATGTGTCTGCCAGCTTCCATTTGTAAGGCACTGAAGCTTCCTTTTGTCTACCTTGAGATATGTTACTGGTCTGTTCCATGGGTAAGAAATTCTATTTTCCCTAAGTCTTCCTAGTCTTGAAAAGTGTACAGTGATTAAGGTAAAAATGTTAGTGGGCAGATTGAGGACACTCTGAGATCCCCAAACCTAGCATGCTTTAAATGGTTTCTGCCATCTGCTGCATAAAGACAGTGTAGCTTAGTGTGTAAGACTTTAGTGTGCAGTAGAGAGAACAGAAGAGAAAAGATATAGTTTCCCAATGAAACACCCAGAGTTACCCATCCTCTCATGGGGATGCACAGCCAAATAGGGGCCACTGAGGCCCAAAAGCTTGCAAGATGTCCCTGTTAGGAAAGGGGCAGAAGAGGCCAGGCAAGTCTGGAAGGAAAAGGAGGAAATCAAAGTATAAGTCAAGATAAAGTCTGCCATTGTCAGCCTCCCCACAGGCCTCACTCAGGTCTCTTTCAAGTGTCTCCTTCCATGTTCCCCAAGTCTCTAGCACAGTCCAAGACAGAGGAACAAGTATAGGTTCTTCAGATGTCTCTTTTCCACACGCCTCCTCCAAGTCTTCTAAGTCCTCTCTCCAACACTCCTTTTTATCTTCCCCTCAGGGCTCAGCTTCACCCTTTTATTAGATGGGGTAGGGAATATGGAACTCCTCCTTTTTAGATTATACTGCTACAAAAATTATTAAATTACTTTGGATTTGGGGGCCTCCCTGGTGGAGTAGGGGTTAAGTTTCGGCACTATCACCACTGTACCCTGATTTCCATCTTTTTTATTATTATTTTTTTAATAGAGGCATGTTTTTATTTTTATTTATTTGTTTGTTTTGTTTATACATGCACTGGGTACAGTCAGAAGCGCAGGAGGGTGAGAGAATTCACCAGAGCCAGAGCGGGGAGCAGAGCAGGCAGAAGGACCGAAGTACACTGCTGAGGGGAGCAGCGGGCGGCAGGAGAGGTCTGCGCGCCATGTGGGACCCTCCTCCGGTGGCCGGGGAGCAGCCGGGGATCGAACCGGCGCCGCAGAGGCTGCGGGCAGCTTCGCAACCCAGCGCTCAACCGCTGTGCCACCGGGGAGGCCCTGATTTCAATCTTTGGCCAGGGAACTGACCCACATGGCTCAGCAGACCTCTCCTGTTTCACCTGCTGCTCCCCCCAGCAGTGTATTTCAGTACATCTGCCTATCCTGCTCCTCACTCTCTGTCACCACCTGCACCTCTGGCCCAGTTCTACACACACACACACACACACACACAAGTATATTGAAAGAGAACTTAGTTAAATGGGTATATCAAACTTAATGGCTAAAACCTTTAAAGTTATTTGAGGTTGGGGCCTCCCTGGTGGTGCAAGGGGTTAAAACGCAACCTATGAAGTTATTTGCAGGCACTGCAGCACGAGTTTGATCCCTGGGCAGGGAGCTACCCACATGGCACAGCAGACTGCTCCTGACTTGCCTGCTGCTCCCCTCAGCAGTGTATTTCAGTCAATCTGCCTGTTCTGCTCCCCACTCTGTCTCTGCTGAATCCTCTCCCCCCCCCCATACCTCTGGCCTGTACCCCAGTTCTTGCATGCATAAATAAATAAATCTTAAAATAAAGAAATAAATAAACAACTAAAGTTATTTGAGGTTATTAGACTATCTTTGCTCTAAAATGGGCATGGTGGGCCTCCCTGGTCACACAAGGGGTTAAGTCTTAGTACTATCACTATTGCCAGCCACTGCAACATTAATTCTATCCCTGGCCAGGGAGCTAACCCACATGGTATAGCAGACCTCTTCTGTCTCACTCTCTGTTCCCCCTCAGAAGTGTATTTCAGTAGCTCTACCTGTTCTGCTTCCTACTCCATCTCTGGTGAATCCTCTCACACAACCCCCCAACCCCCACAACCTCTGGCCTACACCTCAGTTCTTATATGCATAAATAAATAAAATAAATAAATAAAATGGGCATAGCTCTGTCCAAAACTGTCCACCCATGCAAAATCTCTTTAGAAATTTAGTGAAGAAAATGTGGTTTTAGGAAACTAATGTAAATCTTCTGCCCAACATTCTTTGAAGCAAAAGGATTATTTCTTAGAAATATAAACTAAAGGAATGTTTTCTATATGAAGGAGTTAGTAAAGAACAACTTAGAAACTGAATCAATGGAAGTTTTCATTATCTTTGTAACTATCTGTAAAATAACTATTTCTTAAAATTAGTACACATAGCCAAAATTTTAAATGAAAATCACGATCTCTGTGTCTTTGTTTGCATTTATGTCTCTTACCTCTGGAGGTTTATTATATTAGGATTCTGCTGCAGCAGATGATGGGATTAATGCAGGGACTCACTGATTCCCCAGTTCTGATTACAGCAACTTCAGGTGTCTGGGACACTACAGTCCCAGGACAAGATAAGATTGCCATACCTGTTACAGAGCAATGCAAGGACCTTCATATCCTCCCTAGGAAGCCACAAAGCCCGAAAGCCCGAAGACTACAACCTCTTAGGTCTTTTTAAGATGCTGAATTCTTGGGCCTCCCCGGTGGCGCAGCGGTTGAGCGCTGGGTTGCGAAGCTGCCCGCGGCCTCTGCGGCACCGGTTCGATACCCGGCTGCTCCCCGGCCACCAGAGGAGGGTCCCACATGGCGCGCAGACCTCCCCTGCCACCCGCTGCTCCCCTCAGCAGTGTACTTCTGTCCTTCTGCCTGCTCTGCTCCCTGCTCTGGCTCTGGTGAATTCTCTCACCCTCCTGCGCCTCTGACTGTACCCAGTGCTTGTACAAACAAACAAATAAATTAATAAATAAATAAATCATGCCTCTATTAAAAAAAAAACAAAATTAAGATGCTGAATTCTTAACCTTTTTGTTTAGTTTCATCTCATCTGCAGGCCATCAAATTACAGCTTCCAGTCATGGAATTTTTTTTTTTTTTCAGTCATGGAGTATTGAGACCTACAGGCACAAACGACTGCAGAACACATGGACCTTCTCACTTGGGCAGCACATTTCGGTGAATCCCTCAAAACAACACAAAGTAGCTAAAATTGACCCTGATCTGAAAACACAAGCGTGCCCTTTTGCACCCTTTCCCTACTTGCCCCTAGATAATAATCTAAGTAGGGCCATCTCATGCCCCAAAATTCGACTTGAAGCAACTACATAAGCCAGCCCTTCACCCCCCATCCAAAGATTTGTCATTATCTGCTCTGGAGAGGGGAGAAAGAAGAGGGCGAAATGTTGGGGTATCATTTTTTGAGGTTAAATACTAAGCCCCCACTCCTTGCCCAGAGGCAGGTTTGGGAAGCTTGCATAGATAAGGGGATTGGTATGGTTGCCTTGAGAACTGGGCCATAAGACTGACCACCATGACCAGAAAAACTAACCCTGCTCCCAGAATGTGGAAACAGCCAGGCCACATTTTGTTTCAAAGGTCAACGCCCAAGACCAGACATCCCAGCAGATAATTGGTGCCCCAAATAAGAAAGCCCCTGAAAACAGAGTATAAAAGAGAGCCTCAAATACCTATTCGTGTGCAGACAACCTCTCCCATCTTGCCCACTGCTCCTCTCAGCAGTGTATTCAATCCATCCACCTTTCCTGTTTTCCATTCCATCTCTTGTAAATTCTTTCACTCTAGCACCTCCAGCCAGCACACTAATTTCCCTACAACCCTACCCTATCGGTAGTTTTTTTTTGCCATGGCTATTTTCTAGAAGCCAGAGTTCTCTTTCTTTCCAGGTAACCTACATCATGCTTCAAAACCCATCTCACCTTCCTATTCTCAGCTTCAGATTTAGTCTAGTTTTGACCCCCAACAACAACAGCTGTCATCCTGCTCCCAGATTTAAAGCACCAAGAACTCAGTGCTGTGCTGAAGGCTGGAGCTTTGGGCTGTAGTTGGGGTGTGGATGCTAATGTGTAGCTTAACCTTGGGCAGGCCATGCTCTGGTCTGGGCCTCAGTCCCCACTTCTCTCTTCTCTGCACTTTAGGCAATTCAATCCTCCCAGTTCGGCAACTCCTTTAAAACATGAGGGAAGGGGCCTCCCCGGTGGCGCAGCGGTTGAGCGCTGGGTTGCGAAGCAGCCCGCAGCCTTTGCAGCTCCGGTTCGATCCCCGGCTGCTCCCCGGCCACCGGAGGAGGGTCCCACATGGCCCGCAGACCTCTCCTGCCGCCCGCTGCTCCCCTCAGCAGTGTACTTCGGTCCTTCTGCCTGCTCTGCTCCCCGCTCTGGCTCTGGTGAATTCTCTCACCCTCCCGCACTTCTGACTGTACCCAGTGCATGTATAAATAAACAAACAAACAAACAAATAAATAAATAAATAAATAAATAAATAAATGCCTCTATAAAAAAAATAAAAAAAAACATGAGGGAAGGACCTTAGGGTATATTGCCTCTGATCCGAGTGGGAAGTGGCATACCTGGGAGAGGAGGTAGTGCTCAGTCTGGCTCAGGCTCTGCTCTGCTCTGCAGTCTCCCTTGCCTTGCTCCAGAGGACAACTTGGTTTAGTGGCCTAGGAGACGGGCAGGAGGGCAGGAGTGGGAATGTAGCCCAGGAGTGGAGCTTGGAATTGGGCGAAGGCCACTCAGCAGTTAATTATTGCACGTGGGCACCAGCCAGGCCTCCACAGGAGAGGGATGAGTAGGAGGGGCTGGATTAATAGCTCAGGGCTAAGGCAAATCTGCAAGCCCCACTTACCCTGCTACTTCCCAAAAGTTCAGGTCTAATAAAACCTTGCAGCCTGAATTGCGGGGATCCTTTAAAATAATCCATTCCACTTACAACACCTCTGTCCTGTTATACAGGCCCAGAGAATCAGGTCAGAGCCAAATAGAGGTGAAGGACTAGACTGCATATTTCTAACCTCCCTGCCAGATGTAGAGGGCAAGGAGTATCCATGTTCCCAAGTCTTCTTTAAGGGAGCAAAAATCTGCTACCCCAAAACACGTCTTTTGCGTGAGGTTTATTTCATGGGAAGGGCTTTGAAGTCTGAGTGAAAGTTGTTTTTGATGTTTATCTCTAAACTTCTCTCTGCCTGGGTCTTTTCCAGGAAGACCTAACACCTTTGTTTTCCCCAGTAAATACCCTGATTTTGCCTTTCTTCCCCCAACTTCTCTTGTCCTAGCTAAAGTATTTAAGATGGCATCTAAGGCTATGTGGCCCAGTTACTCAGTCATCTGGGGTCTCTCTCAGTTGTACAGGAGGTATACATGTTGTTATTCAATGTCTCTATGACTTTTTCTCATCAGTCTGTCTGATGCTTGATTGATTGTTTTTCAGCCTAGAGAAGCTGAAAAATGATTTCCTTTGTGCCCTAACACCTCCAACCTCGTCAACCCCAGGCACTGTCCAAATCCAGTTACAAAGTCACAGACATTCTTATGCCCTCAGTTGTTCCGAGTCCTCAGTTCCCGTTACTCACTCACCTATTCTGTAACAGCTGAGAGTCTTATTAGACTCCCTCACCCCAGCCAGGACAAAAGCCTTCTTTTTTCAGCCTCTGAGAGCGGGGAAGTACTACTGGAGGGAGAAGGGGGGAGGAGAGGAGCCGATTCTGGCAGGAGGAAATGCTGAGCTCCGTATTTCCAGTGCCTGTGTGCCACAGGGAGGTGGTTATAGAGGCAAAAGCCCTGGAGAAAGGTCTAGGATGCAGATGTGGAGCTGTTGATGGAAATTTAGAGTAGAAAAATTGAGGATGGAGGTTTTCACAAGGTCAAAATCCAGAGGTGGGGATAGGTGAAGGATCTTAAACTGGCTATGGAAGTTTGCAGGATTCTGAGGCAGAGGCAGAGAGGATTATCAGTTCCAGAAAGCCAATGCACCCCGACCCCAAGGTAGTAAATTCTAATTTCAAACAAAGCATGAATGTTTACTGGATGTCCCTTGTTCTGGCAAAACACAAATCTTGTCCTTTAAGACTGCCTGTCTGTGCCTATGCAGGTATCTCCCCGTTTCTTTTCTCTGTTTCCTTAGTCAACCTCCCCTGTGCTGCTGAACTGGGGATGTCTGCTGAATTCACTCTCAAAGAGACCCAAGAACCCCACTCATCTGAACCCAAACACCCATCAGCCTATGGATGGCAGCAGAAAACCAGGGGAGATGAGGTCCAAGACACTGGGAAAGGCTCTCCACCCCACTTGCACCGCCATCCTGGACATGAGCCACGTGTAGCCCCTCAAGCTGGCCAGGGTCACCAAGGTATCAGGTAGGGCCAGCTCGTAGGGTCAGTGCACACAGGTATGCATGGAACTCGCAGACGACACAAGTCACTCCATCACCTGCCACACGAAAGGCCCTGTGTTTTTGTTTTTTTTTTTTTAAAGGTTTATTTATTTATGCATACAAGAGCTAGGGTACAGGCCAGAGAAGCGGGGTGGGGGGTGGTGGTGAGAGGATTCAGCAGAGACAGAGTGGGGAGCAGAACAGGTAGATCTACTGAAATACACTGCTGAGGGGAGCAGCAGGCAAGTCAGGAGAGGTCTGCTGCACCACGTGGGTTGCTCCCTGGCTGGCCGGGGATCGAACTCATGGTGCAGAGGCTGCGGACTTCTTCATAGTGCAGTGCTTAACCCCTTGTGCCACCAGGGAGGCCCCAAGGCCCTATTCTTGAGGGTGAGTGCTCACCCTTTTGGAATAGAGCAAGAAGCTCAGAGGCTGCACTGAACTTGGTGCTGGGTCCTGGATGATGTCTGGGTTGACTATCTGGCCCCCATGGAATAACCTGACACTGTAATAAGCCATTTATATTGTGTGTTTAAAAAAAAAAAGAGGACCTGCCCTGGTGGCGCAGGTGGTTGAGCGCCACACTGTGAAGCTGTACGCGGCCTCTGCAGTGCTGGTTTGATCCCAGCCGGCCAGTGAGGGTCCCACATGGCACAGCAGACCTCACCTGTCGCGGCCACTGCTCCCCTCAGCAATATATTTCGTCAGTCTGTTCTGTTCCCCGCTCTGTCTCTGGTGGATCCTTTCATCCTCCTGCGCACCTGGCCTGTACCCTGGTTCTTGTATAAATAAACAAATCTTAAAAAAAAAAAAAAAGAGAGAGAGAGAGAGAGACCCTTGAAAGGCCATAGGCCTGGGTCCACAGAGCAGATCTGCTGTAGGAGAATCAGCCAAGATGGAAGGCCTGATGGCTTGCCAAGTAATGGACTCCCAGAAGACCCCAGATCATTCCCTGCTTTTCCACACCCCCCCCCCAGAGTGAGCTTCACCTGAATCCTGTTACAACTTCAGAACCTTAAGCCCTCTGACCACCTCAGTAAGTAGAGGGCCACTGAAACCCTCAGACCTGCCTCCTGGCTTTATATGCTCAGCTCTGCCTTCTTCGGATTGGAGAAGAGTGGATGGATGTGAAGGAATTCCTCTAAGTGGGACTTATGGCTGCCCCACATGCTCCACCCTCACTCCAGGAGTGATAAAGGACTAGTCTCTTGGCCCCTTCACCACAGGAGTGAGGTTAGAAGGTGAATTGGAGATGGATTCTGACCTGAGAAGTCCCTGCTCTTGTTGAGTCTCATTCCTTACTCTGAATCTCAGATGGATGCTAGGACCAGCTGCCTGACAAGAAGGGGCAGGTTCAGGCCCGCAGCTTAGGCCAATCCTGAGACTCTCTGCTAGACCAGAAATTTAATACTAGCTACATTAGCCATGGACATACTTTTGCCAAATCTGAAGGCTGCCCTGTGGCCATGCAAAAATAACAGAAAGGTATTTGAGGGGCATGTGTCAAGGGAGAAGACTCTGGACTACAGGAACTGGGGGTAGGAAGCCAGAGCTTGAAGTGGGTGCCAGCCCATGGCACACACTATCACACACCCATCCTCACAGCTGTAGAACTTTCACTTCCTAGTCAGCAACTGGAGCTAGATTCAGATCTGCATCTGAATCCAAGCCTGGTTTATTCATTCACTTATATTTTTATTTTTATTTTATTTTATATATTTTTTACATCATTTTTCATTTTTGCACAATGTATGCATTTTCATCTTGGTTATAGTCCCCATACAATTCCCACCCCCCTCCAAGCCTGGCTTCTTGCAGGAAGAGTTGCTGAATACCTCTATGCAGGACCCTCAGGCATCAGCCTAGGATTACAGACCTTTTTTCCATACCACACCCTCTTAACTTCTTATCTACCTAGAAATTCTGCTGGCTTGGCTCCAAGCCTTTGCACTTGCTGAACCCTCTCCTCTGTTCCTCTGGCCAATTTCTGCTTGGCAAACAGTGGTCCTATGGAAGACTTCCCTAAACTCTTTGGGCTTCAGCAGAACTACCTCACACTTTGTGCTTCCATCTAGCAAAGCCTTGGCTCATTGTTCTCAGAGTTATTGGTTCTCAGGTCTGCTTGTCCCCCAGACTCAGTTCCCTTACTGTGGGTTGAGGCCAGTAGATTGGGTGCTCAGGAGGCATCTGCTGACTGGCCACACAAGCACATGGATTCCTTACCTTCCTGAGCACCTTCTCTGTGCCAGGCCCTGGGCTGCCACAAAATGATGTTGACTTGGCCCTTGCTTTCAAACATGTTTTGTTGGGGAAAACCAGACAATAAGATTGATAGATGGATCTCAATACAAGGAGACTCGAGTGATCTGCTAAGAAAACACCTGGTGATTTCTTTGGTGGGTGGTTAGAAGTTTGAGAGGAGAGGAAGATTATAGGTTGAGACCTAAGTGGGTTTCAAGGAGCCAGACTTCAGAAGATGAATTCCAGGAATACAGGGAAGAAATAGCTTGGGTAAAGGTCCCAAAGTGAAAGCTGTGATGGGAGCGCATATGGAGGTGTGGGGGGGAGTTGTTACAGAACGCTCAACCCTAAGTGGCAGGTTCAAGACCCTGAAGAAGATTTCACCATTGCCATGGCTGAGCCAGACAAGGTTTATTAAGGCAGAAGGGAGGCATCCCCAAGAAAGAGGTCTCAGGCTGGCTCCCCAAAGGGATTTTGTGGTGGATTTTTAAGCTGTTTTCAGCATTAATCCACAGATCTTATCTCTCACTTCTGAGGCCATCAGGATTTTTCAGAGCATGTCATGTGTAGTGTTCTTGTGTTTAAACATAGGTCACATGACAGTCAAGGCTGCTTGTAAAACCTATGGAATGCTTCTTATGCCTGAGAGGGGTAATTAATCACTAGTAAACAAAGCATATGTGACAGCCTTTAATTGGTGAAGCAAGCACTACACACAAAGGATGGTAAAAACAATGGTAGAGTTAGAACAAAGTCTATGTTAACCTATAACCAGGTTAATTAGAAGATTATATCTTTTCTGTTTTTATGTCTTTTCTGTGTGGTTGGTTTAAACCTGCTGACCCGCCATTACATATCCTCCTGTACCAGAATGATTTGACATGAGTTCTGGTGGTGATGGGCAGGGTCTTGTATGCCGATGAAGAAGCTTGGTTTCTCCAATAGATACCATGGGAAAGCATCAAGGGGTTAAGGAGGGACCTAGTAAGGTTTTTTTTTTGTTTTTACTGTAAAAAAAATGTTGAGGGTGGGCCTCCCCGGTGGCGCAGTGTTTGAGCGCTGGGTTTCGAAGCTGCCCAAAGCTGCCTGCAGCCTCTGCAGTGCCGGTTCGATCCCCGGTCGCTGGCGAGGGTCCCACATGGCAGGCAGACCTCTCCTGCCACGCCCACTACTCCCCTCAGCAGTGTACTTCGTCATTCTGCCTATTCTGCTCCCTGCTCTGGCTCTGGTGTGAATTCTCCCATGCTTCTGACTATACCCAGTGCTTGTATAAATAAATAAATAAATCTTTAAAAAAAAAAAAAAAAAGACATGGGATGTGAGAAACCAGCTGGCACCAGTCTTGGGGAACAATTATTATTTATACAGTTCTAAATTGTCTATGAAGTTATTTCACATTATGTGAATTATTTATATTACTCATTTTGCATCCAAGCAACATTAACAGTGCTTTTTACATAACCAGCACTGTGTTTGGTGCTGAGCATCCTGCTGTGAACAAAACAGATCAAATATCTGTCCTCATGAAGCTTATAGCTTTAGTGAGGGGTGAAAAAAGACAGAGCGCTGTAGACATTGAAAACAGCAGGCAAAGATCCCTGAGACTTTTGGACTCTGTGCTCTCAACAATTCAAGGGGGAAAAAAAATCATCACTCTAATTTTTGTGGTGTACACAAGGTGCACCCTTGGTAGATGTGGGGTTAAGATTTCACTCAGGACAAGGAAGACCCCAGTTGGGGGAAGCAGGGTGGGTGAGGGTAGCAGTAAAGGATGATGGTCTGGTTCTCCCAGGATCTGGAAATAAAGGCTAGGGGTCTCCACACCCTGAAAGCAGCGGGGGATCAGAGGTGCTAGTGTCTGCATATGGACCTGACCAAGTGGAGGGAGTTAGTTCTAAAGAGGTAAATTCAAGGCTAGTAAGACTTAGAAGTGGGGGAGTTTTCTTTTTAGAAACCACTCCAGAGGGACTCAAAATCTGAGTTAGCCATGAGCCAATTGCTCAAAATCTCTGAGATGACCCAGAGTCAAACAAGAGGGGAGATGTGGCAGGTCTGGAAAATTAGGAAAAACCAAGGAAAATCCATGAGGATGGGACCAAATCCACCTGTCTCTCACAAACAAGCCCACACCAAGGCAACTGACACAGGACATATTTCCAGACCTTCCTGATTTTGCACAGACTCTCGGTTGCCTGCAAAATCCCGTGTACATCATTCCTGACCTGCTACCCATGTCACTCGGAATTGCAATCATCTTTCTCCTTTAAAGGTCTAAATCTGTGCCATTTCTTGGCAGAAAAATGTTCCAGAGGGTACTTGAAAGAACGCTTTGGAACTTAAAAAATTCTAAAAATTGAAGTGGTGGGTAAAGACTTACAGATTGGGAAGATGGAAAAGTTCTGGAGAGGGATGGTGGGGATGGTTGCACACTTCTTATGTATAAATTAAATGTACACACACACTGAGCAAATGAAATGTTGCAGTGACTCAGAAGTCGTGGGGCTGCTAGGCTTCCCTCTTTTTATTTTTTTATTTATTATTTTTTAAAGATTTATTTATTTATGCATACTAGAGCTGGGGTACAGGCCAGAGGTGTGGGGAATGAGAGGATTCATTAGAGAGAGTGGGGAACAGAACAGGCAGATAGACTGAAAAATACACTGCTGAGGGAAGCAGTGGGCGAGTCAGGAAATATCTGCTGCACCATGTGGGTTGCTCCCTGGCCGGCTGAGGAGATCGTACTTGTGCTGTGGAGGCTGAGGACAGCTTCATAGGTTGTGTATTAACCCCCGTGCCACCGGGGAGGCTCTTCCCTCTTTTTAATGCAAATCCCTGGAGTCTATCCATGCCACAGTCCTCAGCTGGAAACACCTCGATCCTCTGGCAATGTGAAATTTTGTGGCAAGTAGAGAAGGAGAGCAGGAGGAATGAACTACTAGCATCACTCCGGAGCCTAGAATTCAAGTTCAAGCTCAGAATCACTGAGCTGCTTCCTTACTTATGAGGTGGGGACTCTGGTCTCTCGTCCCCTGCTCTGTGAGCAGCAGCACCCTTGGCTCCGGTCACACTAGAGTAGCCACTTCTCATGCTGTCATACTCTGACCTGAGTACATGGTGTCCTCTGCTAGACTGCCCTTTCCTGCTTTATCTTCCTGGAAAACTCTTACTCATCTTCCAAGGCCAGGGCCAATGGCCCCTTTACTGGGAAGCCTTCCCAGCGAATCTGACTTGTCATTCTGTTTTCGGGACCTGAGGGGGTGGGGACCTGGTTTCTTCGTACATGTCTGCTGCATCATGATCACGAGGAAGTGTCTCCCTTCTTGCTGTGAGCTCCGAGAGCTCTGCGGGCTGGCCCATAATAAGTTTGGGAAAGGTACCACTAGTCCGTCTCCTAGCCCTGGTAAAAAATTAGCATGGCATTTCCTCATTTGCCTATTTTCTCATTTGCGTTAGTGGAGGCCACCATCCTCCTATGGAGTGGGTCCTCTGGGCATATTCACTAACATGGTGTGAGGAAATCGCTTGGCTATAGTGGGTGCTAGATAAATGGTCCATTTAGTGGTCTTCTGAGGAAGATCCCCCAAGATCATTTCAGATACCTTCATGTCTTCATTGCCCCCAAGGCTGATCTCCCATCCCCCTAACTTCTTCCCTTTCAGGGATCACCCCTCTCTAACTCACCCCAGCTCATGCTCTACTCTCACCTGCTCTACTCTCACCTGCTCATGCAGCTTGTCCTCAAGGCCTGAGTTTATCTTGTGGGGCTTGACTCCATCCTGGCCCATGGAGTCTTAGGCTGGGTACCCCACACAGCAGTCACCAAAGCCAGAAGCAGGAACAATGTCATCTATCAGGCCGTTCCTGTCAAGCCAGTCAGAGGTGGCCAAGGCCTGGGGGAGAGGCAGCAACCACAAGACTCTGGACCAGATTTTGTCTTCTTCCCAACCCCACATCTTTTTTTTTTTTTAAAGATTTATTTATACAAGAACTGGGGTACAGGCCAGAGGTGCAGGGGGGTGAGAGGATTCACCAAAGTGGGGAACAGAACAGGAGAAACGACTGAAATACACTGCTGAGGGGAGCAGCGGGTGAGACAGGAGAGGTCTGCTGCACCATGTGGGTTAGCTCCCTGGCCGGGGATCAAACCCGTGCTGCAGTGGCTGTGGATAGCTTCATAGGTAGTGGCAGGGGTCAGGAGTGAGGAGAAAGAGCTCCAACCAGCCTGAGGAAATGTCATCAGAGAAAATAGCCTCACAGGAGGCTGGGGAGACTACCTCCTAATCCCACTTTCCCTCCCTGTGCTGCCCCCTACCTCAGCCCTCAGCCTGGGACAGAAGGTGTCCCCACACCTGCCCACATCTTTTCTAAGCCCACCAGGACCTCTTGGTCAGCCCCTGTCAGGGAAAGGGGCAGGCTTTGTCTAGGAAGCAGCTCCATTGTCTTTCATCAAGAGGCTGGTTAAATGAATTATGGTATACCCACCCAGTGGAAGTTAAGCTGGTAAAAAAGAATGAGAGAGTTCTTGGTGATGTATGCGTAAAAATCTCCAAGCACATTGTTAAGTGAAAGGAAAGGGCAGGATCATGATCAATAGAATATTATGTTTTGTATAAAAAAATGAGGGGGGGGAATTTATGTGTTAATTAAGAAAAGTTTGGAAAGGTGGTATAAAAGGAAATTTAAAAAGTGGTTGCCTTGGGGGAAGATACAGGATTAGGGACTAGACTTTTCCTGGAAAACTTGTCTATACTGTTTCGTTTGGGGACTATGTAAAGCATACCTTATTTAAATATAATATATGTGTATATGCATATAAATATATAAAACGTTGAGTGAAAAGAGCAAGATACAGAATGATTCATTTGATTTCATATTCATAAAGTGTGTAAATTTCTTTTTTTTTATAGAGGCATGTTTTTATTTATTTATTTGTTTGTTTGTTTGTTTGTTTTGTTCATACATGCACTGGGTACAGTCAGAAGCGCAGAAGGGTGAGAGAATTCACCAGAGCCAGAGCGGGGAGCAGAGCAGGCAGAAGGACCGAAGTACACTGCTGAGGGGAGCAGCGGGCGGCAGGAGAGGTCTGCGGGCCATGTGGGACCCTCCTCCGGTGGCCGGGGAGCAGCCGGGGATCCAATTGGGCAGCTTCGCAACCCAGCGCTCAACTGCTGCGCCACCGGGGAGGCCCAAGTGTGTAAATTTCAATAGAAGGGTATGGTATATAACTTTCAAAATCAATGCTACATATCAGCTATGGATGCTATACATGTGTTTGTGAAAGTATAAGCATGAGACCATCACTAACCCTAGTTCCTTCACTATATTTCTAGAAAAACGCTATGCATTTACACCATATAGTATCCATTTTGGGGTGCATATGTGGTAGCATACTGTTCTACTCCTGTTTTGGGGAGGAGGGTTGTTGTTGTTGATTTATTTATTTATTGTAATTTCATTGTACAGTTATGCTTTTGACAAAAGAAAAACTTCACAAACCCAAGTTATCCATATTTACACATGAGTATTGTCATGTCTGACAGCATAATCTTCAAGTTGCTTCTTTATGCCTTGTGTGAACTGATGTTCATCAAAATGGTCTCTATGGCAAGCTCTTTTTATTGGCCATTATAAAAACAAAAAAGGTTTAGAAGGAAAAGTTTATTTTCCCAAGTTAAAAGTGCTTGGTCCTTAGTCTTTATTTTCCAAACATTACAGCAGACAGAAAATTAATACTAATCTAGGAAGACAAATGATGCTGCTCTCGTTTTTTATAATGTATATTGATGTTTTCCCATTATGATTTGGGTAAAACTTCTAATTCATGGCATCAACTAGCAGAATACCTCTTTTGGAGCAGAGTCTGTGGCTTCAGTCTGTGGGGTTCACTGGATTACTTCCACTTTTGGCTATTGTGAATAGTGCTGCTGGGAACACAAGAGGGCGAATATCACTTCATTGTATGCTTGTTTAAATCATGTCCCTTCCAAGCCTCCCTGGTGGTACAGGGGTTAAAGTCTGATTGCTATCAAGCAATCACCAGCCACTGTGGCCTGAGTTCAATCCCTGGCCAGGGAGCTAATCCACATGGTGCAGCAGACCTCTCCTGTCTCGCCTGCTGCTCCCTCAGCAGTGTATTTCAGTCCATCCCCCTGTTCTGCTCCCCTCTCTGTCTCTGGTGAATCATCTCACCCACCTCCCCCCCTCCTCTGGCCTGCACCACAGCTCTTGTATACATACATAAATAAAATAGGGCCTCCCTGGTGGTGCAGGCGGTTGAGCACCGCACTGTGAAGCTGTCCGCAGTCTCTGCAGCACGGGTTCGATCCCAGTCGGCCGGGGAGAATCCCACATGGTGAAGCAGACCTCTCCTGTCTTGCCTGCTGCTCCCCTCAGCAGTGTATTTCGTCAGTCTGCCTGTTCTGCTCCCGGCTCTGTCTCTGGTGAATCCTCTTACCCTCCCGCGCATCTGAAAAGGGTAGACATTCCCAAGACTTAAAATTTTACTCTTTAATAAAAAACTTTGTAAAAACCAGAGGCACATGGAAACATAATCAAGTGGAGAAACATCTGATCAAATCCTCACATCAAGAAAGGAGGAAGGCTAAATTACAATATTGGTTGAAGAGGAAACTTGAGTATAGAGAGGGGGAAAATAATGCTTGTTAAAAGTCACACATCTGTTCTGGCCGAGAGGGTGGTGGGTGATACAGCTTAATGGGGTTAAGTAGGAAAGCACCTCTGTTGCCAGAAGACATAAGGATTTCTGAAAGGGAGGTTGAGTCAGAGATTACTAGTACAGAGTCATCAGCGAATAAGTGAGAGGGTTAATGAGGCTGACCACTAAGCCGATTTGGTCCAGGCCTGGGACTTCCCTAGCTGAAGAATGTTGTGCCTCAGACTGAACTGTACATAACCTCGAATGCATAACTGAATTGCCAATTTTCAGAGACCAGTGAATGCACAGCAGTTGTGCAGAGTCTGTTTTCTCCACTGGACTGAGAGGTCTTTGAGGGCAAGGATCATGCTCCTAAATTTAACTCCAGCTTCAAGCACAGCCTGGAACGTGGTAGAGACTAGAATATTTTTGTTGAAGGCACACATAAATCACTGCATGCGCCCAAATGGGATATTGTGGGTTAGAGGATCACAGGAGGGGCATAAAATCACCCAATGATTCTGGGGTAGAAGCCGCCTAATTTTCTTGGGACGCCGCAGAACAAACAGTCCTAGTACTACGGCAAGTTACTGCCAGTTATTTTTCAGCAGACGTAGGCGAGCAAACACCGCCTGAGGACACGAGGGCAGGGCCGGGCTGGAGAGGCCGATTGGCTGCCACTCCGGGCTGGACCAAGCTAATAAGAGCAGCAGATTTGCATCCCCAGCAAGGGTGTGAACGTCACATCCGGGCTGGTGGGCGGGAGCGAGCAACAAAAGGAGAGCCAAGGCGCATGCGCGTGGCGTGCCCCGGGCCTGGCGGGAGCTTCCGCTCAGGCGGAGGGAAGAGCTTCCGGGTCGCCGCCGGCTATCGCCGTCCGGCGCGGTAAGTACGGAAGCTGGGCTTGGGCTGCTGCCTCCCTGTGCGGTCTTTCCTTCCTGGCCGGGAGAAAACCAGTTACGCTGAGCCGCCTCCTCAGGAGCTCCATGCTCTGGCTCCCTTTAGCATTAAGGGGTGCCGGCTCATTGGGCGCTTCCTCGAGACTCAGCCCCACCCCGCGGGGTCCGTCGCTCATTGGTGCCCACGCCCGTCTCCCAACATTTCTTCCAGTTAATTGGCCTTGCTCAGGCCCCGCTCCTTTTCGCGGTTAGCGTTGCTGCCAAGGCAAATTCCTGTGTGAATCCCGCCCCCTGCCTTCTTCCTGTTGGTCAGCTTCGGATTCATTATGATAATGAGCGAAGAATAGGCGATAGCTTTGCGGCCTGGCCTTGGATGTTAGGAGTCTTGCTCTCTCTGGCCTCTCGCTGCTTCTGGGTCTTGAGGGTGGCTGCTCTTGTGCCTGGTACACGAACGGGAATGCTGAGGTCCACGGAAGGGCAGATAAACTAGGGCAAAATCAGAACTAGACGTAGGTCCTTTGGTCCTGTTCATTTCTTCTGCTGCCTCCCTTGGATGTCTTATCTGTCTGGTGCTCGAAATCCCCAGTTACTGTATGATCTAGAGCTAGTCTTTGTCGCTGGGCCTCAAGTTTCCTGTTAGCTGAGAGGTTTAAATTCAGATTGTATTGCTGGTCAGCTTTTGCAAGTGCTCAATCAGAGTTGAGTTTACTAGTTCATTCACATGTTCGTTCATTCTTTTGTCTCTTTATTCAACCATTGCCTTTAGAATGTCTTACTGAACCACTCGCTAAGGGAACACCGTCCCCACCACTTCCCCAATTTGGTTGTGATTCATGAGAGAGATCATTAAGGTCCTAAATTGGTGATACTGGATGGGCGTGGTATAGAATCAGGGGCAAAAAGTAGATTTTAGTGTTTGGAAAAGGTAGAGATAGTTTCAGTAGAGCCTTGCTGCCGCTAATTTTGTAATGCCAGCCTGCATTCTGGATTTCTATCTCCGCACTTGGCTTCCTTTCTCTTCCTTCTTCAGACAGCTTACAAACAGCTTTACTTACCCATCACTTTACTTAATTATATAATGGTGGTGGTGGAGTATAATTGTCATTCCCATTTTACAGATGAGGAAACTGAGACTCAGAGAGGTTAAGTGACTTGGCCAAGGTCAAACAGTAAGTGGTGGAGCCAGGATTCAAACCCAGGTCTGTCTGATTCCCACAGGGGAGAGCTACTTCCTGGCTACCTTCTCTACCCCACCCCCAAATCAAGCTGTAACTAAATAAAACCCAAAACCAAATACAACTGAGAGCTGGATTTACCTGACCCTTTCCCTCAGTCTAGGAGCCATGTCCACCTTGTTCCCCTCACTCTTTCCCCGTGTGACTGAGACACTGTGGTTTAATCTGGATCGACCCTGTGTGGAGGAGACAGAGCTGCAGCAGCAAGAACAGCAGCATCAGGCCTGGGTGAGTGATGATCTAGCACAATAGTGGAACCTCAGTCAGGGATCCCCTTTCACTGGTTATGACCCAGCCTACTCTGGAGATCTGCCCTGGAGGCACTTTTTGCCCTTAGCTTGGAAGAATTAGGCTGGGATTAGGAGCATTTAGATTCTTATCTAACTTGTTACCCTAATTTGTTGGGCCACCATGGAACCTCTGCACCAGACTGGAACCCAAGCTCCTGATACTCAGCCCAGGCTCTTTCCCTAAAGCATAGGAAGTAATAATTTTGACTATTTTGAGGACCTAGCAGATGTTATGTTCTAGGCTGATTATATCTCACTTCACTCTCACCATAATCTCACGAGAAAACCAAGGCCCGTAGATTTTCATTAGTTGGATCAAGTTCGTAAGTAAGTAGCAGATGACAGGAGAGAAAGGGAAAATCGTGCTGAAAATTGGAAGTTGTTTTCTCCATACTTGGGGGTCTTCTTGAGGGCAGAATGCGCCGGTCTCATGCCCTGACCTTCTTTACTTGAACCATGGCCCTGCTTTCCTCCCATTTTGACCATAGCTCCAAAGCATCGCAGAGAAAGACAACAACCTGGTACCTATTGGCAAGCCGGCCTCAGAGGTGAGTGGCTCTGCGGACTGAGAGATAGGGGGTCCAGGATGGGCTGAGCCTCGGTTCTGATTCTGAAGATTCTACCTCTGACCCCAGAGCAGCTGTGGTCCTCAGCTCTGGTATAGGCCAGAAGAGGGGGTGAGTGTCAGGTCCAGCACTAAGATCCTGCAAAACATGCACCAGGGTTATTCATTGGCCCTAGAGAGGGCTCCAATTGGGCCAGGCCTTGAACGGTGTCCAGGCAGGCCCATAAAGCCTGTGGGCTCTTCCCTACCTCATTAGCACTATGATGACGAGGAAGAGGAAGATGAAGACGATGATGAGGATAGTGAAGAGGACTCAGAGGATGATGAGGACATGCAGGACATGGATGAGATGAATGACTACAATGAGTCCCCTGATGATGGCGAGGTCAATGAGGTAAGTGGGGTATGGGGAGGGCCTCTGCTCCTGGACCCTTGCCCTAACCTAACCGGTGATCCAGGGGTAGAGAAACTCTGGATCCAGCTAGTGGCAGGATCTGTTACTAGGGCTGGCTGGGTGGCTGAGACCCCTCCCCACCCACACCCAGCCTCCTCTCCAGGTGGACATGGAAGGCAACGAACAGGATCAGGACCAGTGGATGATCTAGGAAGATAAGGCAGGGCAGCCTCAAGGAGCTTCCAGGCCTGCCCAGCCTACCCTGAACTTCCTGCAGAACCAGCTGATTGCTCCAGTGCCTGAAAGCTCACCCTTGGGCACCAACTCGGCTGCTGCCAGGACCTGATCTCCTTGGCTCCTTCCAGGTCAACACTCTACCCTTGAATCTCCAGGGCCTGAGCCTACCGTGTCTTTTTGAATGATACCTTACCCTTGGTTGCCAGGTCTAATCTCTTTCTAATTCTCTTTAATAAAGACACAGGACTGATCTTTTTTTCCCCCCACATCTATTCCTTGTTTGTTGGTGAGACCAAGAGGTATCCAGCATCTTTTGAGCTTTGGGGAGAGGGCACTCCAGGGACTTCGGGCAAACCTAACTGGTCATGTAGGCTGGGGCTAGGAAAGGCCAGGGTGGTCCTGGCCCTGGGCTAAGGCTTCTTTGCCATTTCCTCTGGCCCAATTTGCACCCAGCCATTCTTGCCAGGCCTCTCAGTGTTTACTTTTTCATCCAATCCCACACAGGATGGCATGGGCTAGGCAGGGGAATTTTGTGACGCCCAGAGCTGGGAGGTCCCTGGAACCTTTTTCACTAGATTCCTCAATGTTGAGAGTGGCTGAAATCTCAGAGCAGGGCAGGGACTCCCATGGAGGCCCCCATTCAGTGACTCAGCTGTGTTGGGAGCTCAGCCACTTGCCTGTCAGTCCATGGCTCTTTCTGGAAGCACTGGACCAGTGGACCAAGCAGCCTGAGAGAACTTTATGTCTCATATCAGTGTGGTGCCAGAATGGGGCAGTGGGGGAGGGGACCTCCTCAGCCCTGAGCCCAGCATGTATCAGTCCACTAGCAGGAGGGGTAGGTATGTTCTGATGTCCTTGCTTGAGGATGGGGATTTGGGGACAGTAGTAAGTATGCATGGGCCTGGACCTCAGCCAGGTCCTGCATAGGTGAGCTGGGCTATGCCATCCTTGATGGCAGGGAAGTCTGGGAGGCCAGTGTGGTGGAGGCGGCAGCGGTAGCGGCCACAGCTCTTGACATATTGCAAAAATCGAGGTGCGCCAGGGAAGAGCACATGGTCAGCTAACACAGTGGCCCCAGCAGGCAGCAGAGCATGGGCCTCCAGCAGCTGCAGGTCCCGTAGATAACATCGGGGCCGATGTGCCAAGAGCACCAGGTCTGCCCGACTCAGCTTGTGCTGGGTTCGTAGGTTTGGGATCACCTCCTCTGAGCTACCCACGATGAGCTCCACCTGTTGGAATGGGAAAATATCAGGATTGGTAGTATTGTGATTTCCTTGATTTCCTTCTGTCAGTGAAGAAGCTGAGATGCAGAGAGTAAGTGCTTTGCCCAAGAGTACACAGCTAACAAGCAGACTAAGGTGTGGACTCAGATTTACTAGGGTCCACACACCTTCCTCTTAATCGCTTTTTTGTCATCCACAGAAAATATGTGCAAATGACTTGGAAGAGGAGAACAGAAGCTCAAACCCTTCAGGTTGACATCTCCTAGACAGAAGTGCTTCCTTCGATTCCCCCATGAGAAGGCCTGGTTAGGGCAAGGCCTGGGCTAGCTGAGAAGAGACCAGACTGGGGAGGTAAGGGCTCACCGTGTGCTCATCAAAGCCAGCTAGCCGGATGAGCTTTTCAGCCACTGCTGCTGTGTGGGGGTTCCGTTCCACAGTGAGAAGGCGACTGTCTGGGGGCAGGGCGCGGGCTATAAGCAGTGTAGAGTAGCCATAGTGAGTGCCCAGCTCCAGCACACAAGCAGGGGCCTTCTCCTCCACCAGCTGCATCAGGATCTGACCTGTGGGGGGAGATGGGCATGGTCCTTGATAGAAAAAGCTCTCAAATGCTCACCTGCCTCATTGAAACCCCCAATCAGCTGGGGTCTCATCTTGGATTATAGCCCCAACTGCCCTATTGGGCCTCCTGCCCCTCTAGGTTTTCCTTCTTCAGTCCAGTCTCCTACCAGCCACTAGGAATCTTTCTAACAAATGAATACGACCCTGATCTCTATGATTCTAAAGGCCTTTGGAATAGAATGTGGGATCCTCAGCTTGACATTTAGGACTTTCTTTTACCTAAGCATATCCTACCTTTCCAATTTCAGCTCTCAATTCTTCCTACCTGTAGCTTGTACCACAGCCATCCCAAACAGAATCAACCACGCTGACTCATACCTTCAGGTTATATGTGGCTGCCTCTATATGTGGCTGCCTCTGCCCTTCTCCATCCTACCCTCCTTCTTCCATCTGACTGGTCAACTCAAAAGTAATTCTAGGCTCAGTTCAAATGTCAGTTCCTCCAATAGGGGCTAGGCAGAAGCCAGCACTACCAGGCTTCTGAGAGACCTTTGCTAGGTTTGCTAACATTTTGTTTACTAGAACTTCCAGTTTCATTTCCCCTTGTCTTGCTCATTGAGTATCTTCTCACCTTGGAATTGAACACATTTTTTTTTAGGATTTATTTATGCATATAAGAACAGGGGTACAGGCCAGACATGTGGGGGGTGAGAGAGATCACCAGAGACAGTGCGGAAGAGAATAGGCAGATTGACTGAAATACACTGCTGAGGGGAGCAGCAGGCGAGGCAGAAGAGGTCTGCTGTGCCATGTGGGTCACCTCCCTGGCCAGGGATTGAACTTATGCCGCAGTGGCTGCTGATAACCTCATAGGCTGAGTCTTAACCCCTTATGCGCCAGGGAGGCTCCTAATTTCTTTTCTTTTATTAAGACTTATTTATTTACAGAGGGTGTGTGTGTGTGTGTGTGTGTGTGTGTGTGTAGATTCACCAGAGACAGAATGGGGAGCAGAACAGGCAGATTTACTGAAATACACTGCTGAGGGGCGCAGCAGGTGAGACAGGAGAGATCTGCCTCGCCACATGGGTTAGCTCCCTGGCCAGGGGTTGAACTTGTGCTGCAGTGGCTGCTGATAGCTTCACAGAGCTGAGACTTAACCCCTTGTACCACCAGGAAGACCCCTGAACTAATTTCTTTTTTTCTGTCAAAGATTTATTTATTTATGCATACAAGAACTGGGGTATAGTTGCGGGGGCAGAGGCGCGTGATAAAGAGTTGTTTCCCCCCCCAAAAAAAGAACTGGGGTACAGGCCAAAGGTATGGGGGTGAGAGGATTCACCAGACAGAGTGGGGAGCAGAGCAGGCAGACTGACTGAAATACACTGCAGAGGGGAGCAGCAGGCGAGACAGAAGACTGCTGTGCCATGTGGGTCTCTCCCTGGCCGGCCAGGGATTGAATTCGTGCTGCAGAGGCTGTGGACAGCTTCACAGTGCTGTGCTTAACCCCCTGCACCACCAGGGAGGCCCCTGAACTAATTTCTTAAATAAGCACTTGTGCTGGGAGCTGGGAATTAGACAAATCCAGACAGACAGCTCCCCTGAATGGGATGTAAGAGCCCCTTTGGTGGGGGAGAAAAAGCCCAACATAGATAATTAAAGTTACAGGTTATGGGCCTCCCTGGTGGTGCAGGGGTTAAGGACAGTGCTGTCAAGCTATCGCCAACCACTGCAGCATGAGTTCCATCCACGGCTAGGGAATTATCCACATGGCACAGCAGACCTCTCCTGTCTCACCCCTCAGCAGTGTATTTCAGTAGCTCTGCCTATTCTGCTCCCCACTCTCTCTGGTGAATCCTCACCCCCTACACCTCTGGTTTACACCCCAGTTCTTGTATGTATAAATAAATCTTTTTTTTTAAAGCAGTGTATTTCAGTATATCTGCCTGTTCTGTTCCCCATTCTGTCTCTGGTGAATCCTCTCACTCCCCGCACCTCTGACTTACACCCCAGGTCTTGTATGCATAAATAAATCTTTTTAAAAAAAATACAGTTGGGCCTCCCCGGTGGCGCAGCGGTTGAGCGCTGGGTTGCGAAGCTGCCCGCGGCCTCTGCAGCGCCGGTTCAATCCCCGGCTGCTCCCGGTCACCGGAGGAGGGTCCCACATGGCGCGCAGACCTCTCCTGCCGCCCGCTGCTCCCCTCAGCAGTGTACTTCGCTTCTGCCTGCTCTGCTCCTCGCTCTGGCTCTGGTGAATTCTCTCACCCTCCCGCGCTTCTGACTGTACCCAGTGCATGTATAAACAAGCAAACAAATAAATAAATAAATAAAAACATGCCTCTATAAAAAAATTAAAAAAAAAAATGTTGAAAAAAAAAAAATACAGTTATAGGTTATGTGCTGAGATGGTCGTTCCCCTGTGTTTTAGGCCTCCACTGAGGTCTGTACTTGTGGCTTATTCATCTTGTAGTTCACTTCCCAGTGGCCTCTACCTTTTTTTTTTTTTTTAAGATTTATTTATTTATGCATACAAGAACTGGGGTACAGGCCAGAGATGCAGAGGGGCAGGTGGTGGTGGTGAGAGGATTCACCAGAGTCAGAGCGGGGAGCAGAACAGGCAGACTGACTGAAATACACTGCTGAGGGGAGCAGCGGGCAAGACAGAGAGGTCTGCTGTGCCATGTGGTTTTCTCCCTGGCCGGCCGGGGATCGAACTCATGCTACAGAGGCTGTGGACAGCTTCACAGTGCTGTGCTTAGACCCTTACGCCACCAGGGAGGCCCGGCCTCTACCTTTTACCCCAGCACCTAGCACATGCCTGGTACAAAAACAAAAAGGTGGCAATTGCCACCATCTTTGTTAGTATAGTGGTGAGTATCCCAACCTAAAAAAAGTGACAATAAATGTTTGCTGGATGAATGAATGATTTTGCACAGTCCCTTCATTTCAAGAAAAGAAAAAGACCCGGAAAAGATCAAGAACCTGTCCAATTCACCTAGCAAGATAATGGCAGATCCCAGATCTTTCTTCACCATCTTGGGGGTACTTCCTAGAGCAGGAGGCTAGGAAACACTGACCTTTGACAGGCCCCATGTGGCCCAGGTACTCGCAGTGGCTGCTCCAGTGGTCCATGGTGGTGAGGATGTGAGCGGGGTCCCCAGGCAGGGCATGGGTGAGCACATAGCTGAAGGTCCGCTCCTCAATCTGCAGCCCAGACAGGCAGTCACGGAGGCTCCGCAGCAAGACTGTGCGCACCAGCAGCCGGAAGTAGTGCCGGTACCGCACCAGCAGTGTCACCACCAGTGGCAGGAAGGCCAGTGCAATTGCAGGGGACATGATTCCTTCCTGGGCCCTGGGGTAGAGGGAGGCAGGAAAGGAAACCCACACCTGCCATGAATGCTGGCCTCACCAGCAGCAATGATTATTCCTATTGCTTACAAACTGGCTCAGAAAGGCTAAATCTGCCACCCAGAGTTACATAGCAGAACTAGGATTTGAATCCAAGTTGGTCTGATTCCAAACCCATATACTTCCAAGGACTTCGTGCTAAGTTTAACTACCCCAAACCACCTCTTCCCACTTATGACCTCTGGTCCCACCTTCACTTGCTCCCTTTATCTGTTTCCCCTTGTCTCTATTGTTACCCCTTCTTCTGGACCCCTTTCCCCAGTTCCCCTCTAAAATATCTTCCTTCCACCCTACCCCTTGCTTGTTTGGTCTCCTCTGATCCATTACTGTGTAGAAAAAGAGCACATCTTTGTGGTCAGAAACCCTTTTATTGTCATTGTGCTCTGCCTCAGTAAAAGGCAATCAAAACACTTATTCTTGGGCCTCCCTGGTGGCACAAGGGGTAAGAGGCAACCTATGAAGCTATCTGCAGCTGCTGCAGCATGAGTTCCATCCCCGGCCGGCCAGAGGACTGCCCACATGGCCCAGCAGACTTCTCTTGACTCACCCACTGTTCCCTTCAGCAGTGTGTTTCAGTCAATCTGCCTGTTCTGTTCCCCACTGTCTCTGGTGAATCCTCTCAACCCTGCACCTTTGGCCTGTACCCTAGTTCTTGTATGCATAAATAAATCTTTTTAAAAAACACTTATTCTAGGGCCTCCCCGGGTGGCATAGCAGTTAAGTGCTGGATTGCGTGGCTGCCCACAGTCTCTGCAGCGCCAGTTCGATCCCCGGCCACTGGCGCGGGTCCCACAAAAAAACAAACAAACAAACAAAAACACAAAACACTTATTCTGTAGGGAGTTAGTTCTATAGTCCTTTCTACCCTGACTCCCTCTATCTGGCCTTTCCTGGAGATGGGAGGAGTCCTTGATTCTGCACTTCTCCAGTCCTGTCTTTCTCACCTGCATTCCCCTTGTCTGTTCTTGCTCAGAATTACCTTCACAAGCATATATGCGGTACATACTCTTCCCCTCTGCCCCCGCCCCGTCCTCTTATGAGAGATAAGTGCCGTCTATTTTCCTGGGCCATCCTCCCCTTCAGATCTGACCCTTGCAGGGCCCTTGGAGACTAAAAATGAAACTAACCATGCATGGATGGGTGAGTGATGGTGAGTCTGAACTGGTGTGCTTGGGAACCCACTCTCAAAGACCCTGCTTACCTGGGCTAGAGGCTCCTGTTTGGGGAAGATCGGAGCATAGGACAAGAGGGGGAGTCCTTGGCCAGGGAGAACCCTGAGACTGCTGAACCTGCTCTCAATAATTGATGCTGAGGCTGCTGTTGTCACCTGAGACCTGCAGTTCAAGTTACCAGCCACAGGAACAAGCTAGAGCCGACTCCTACCCTTCAGGAGCTTTCAAAAAGTAGATGTAGAACTACTGGATTTGGTGATTTTTACTCCAACCCTTTGGATCAGAATGTGGAGCACAGTGTGAGCCAAGGTAATGGGGAAGCTATAATTTATTCAATTCAAAATTCATGTTTTTTCTAAGCAAGTGCCAGGACTTGTATCACAAAGAAGCATCAGAACCTGTCCCTATCCTTCAGGAATTCTGTATTTGGTAGAAGAGACATGCAGGAACAGAGAATACAATTTAATGTGATCACTAGAATGGCTGCTCCATGAATACAGGGACTTTTGGCTACTTTGTGAATTGCCACATAGTCAGATAAAAGTGTGTGGGACATTGCACACACTCAGTATATGTCTGATTCAATAAGTAAATTAATCAATACTGGATAATTAGTACAGGATGCTTGAGATGCCCAAAGAATAAGGTCAAAGGAGGAAATTGGAGGTTACCGTTTGTGTAGAGTCCTGAAGACACATGGCACAGGGAAGACAATGTGCTATGCCACATGTGCACAAGTTCAGGAAAATCAGGAAACTACAAGTAATTTCTCTTTGGCTGGTGAAATGTGCCCTCAATACCCCAGCCCACTCCCTTGCTCACTCTAGTGGGCATCAGGTGTCTGTCTGACTTTGCAAAATCTTTTTTTAAAGTTTTTTAAAAAAAAATTTATTGCGTAGAACAATTGAGATGTAGGTCAGAGGTGCTGGGGGGTGAGAGGATACACCAGAGACAGAGTGGGGAGCAGAACAGGCAGATCTATTGAAATGCACTGCTAACGGGAGCAGTGGGCAAGACAGGCGAGATCTGCTGTGCAATTTGTGGGTAAGCTCCCTGGTAGGGGATCGAACTCAGGCCTTTGTGGTGATAGCGGAGACTTAACCCCTGGGCCACCAGGGAGGCCCCCTCTGCAAATCCTTAATGACAGACTTGGACCTCTGTTTAGGGATCAAGGGAAGACGCTGGGAAGGTTCTAAAAAAGCACCGATGGTCAGCTTTGTGTATTAGATCTCTGTGAACAGGCAGCTGTGTAAATAGGCAGGATTAAAGAGAAACGCCCCAAGGCAAGATCAGTAAGGTGGTCTCTCCTCTACTAGGGTTGAGCTGCACTCCGCTTCAGTATAAGGTCCCTTCTTCCAGAAAGTCTAAGACTCCAAGTACAGGTTGAAAATTTTGTTGGAAACTACGGAGTCTGGCCCCCAACTTGGTGCAGGTTATTTTAGGCTTATGTGTGTCCACCCAGATACTCTAGGAACGTTGATGCTGGGTCCCATTCGCCTTTTGCATGCTATTTAGGAGGGCGTATCCTGACGGCATTTGCTGTAAGTTCTCTCACTGGCCCATAAGGTAGCCTGGCAGTCTCAAGGCCCACTAATAAAACCCATAGAAGGGTCTGCCGGCCCCCAAGGTGAGGCTCAGACCATCCAGGACTGGGAAACGATTGAAGTCACATGACCCGACCCGCCCATTCCTCCCCTCACGTGTTCGCTTCTTGTCACGCCAGGCGCGCGGCGCACCTTCCCATTGGTCGAGGGTGATCACGCGGTGTAGGCAGGGCCGGAAGTCCTGCGGCCGCGGCAGCGGCCGTAACGAAGCGGCTCTGGGAAGGGGTAGACGCGGGGGTGGTGGTTGCTTGCGGGAGAGAGCCACGCGTCATGTGACCGGAAGGGCTCCTGACGGACGCCGTCCCTCCTCCGCGCGGCCTGAGTGCCCGGCCCGACCCCGGCCATGGGGTGCTGCTACAGCAGCGAGAACGAGGACTCGGACCAGGTGCGGCCGTGGCGGGCGGGGCTCGGGAAGGAGGGCTGAGTCCCTGAGGCATGGGGCCCCCCAAAAAGCTTGCAGAAGAGGGGAGTCGACTGCGGGGCTCACTGAGTACGGAGGCCCGAAGGGGACAGATTGCGGAGGAGACGCCGGGCCGGGTTCCTATCTGTTAAAGCCCCAGTCTCTCCACACAGTCCCCGCTGTGCAGTGGGCAAGCCGCCCGTCCCGCTGCCTCCCAGCCCTGCCATCGCCCTACCTTCAAACCTTTACAGCTTCAGGGACCCTCGTCCTAGGTTCCTGGGAAGAACCACCTGCCCAGCTTCCTGTACCTTCCCTGTGTTTGTGTTAGCGAACTTTGTGCATCCATTGTAGAGGTGGATAAGCTGAGGCTCTGAGTGAGTTTATCCCGAGATAGATCAATAATTTGTATTTCCTCTCAGTGCCTGGGGCTGAAGACGGAAGGTCGCCGGTGGTCTGGCCTCAGAGAAGGCCTCTGGAAGGAGGTGGCATTTGAGTTGGCCAGTGAAAGGTTTAATAGACATGATGAGGACATCGGGACTTGTGGGCAGTTGTTTGGGAAGCAATAAATTGGGTTTAACACTGGCTGTACCGAGGAAGGGTGGCGGGGAGGTTGGGGAGCTCAGTTTGGCTTGCCTTCGTGCAGCTCCGCCGGAGATCTCAGGGTTCCTGTAGCTAGAGGGGTGTTTTACCTGAGAATTTGTAGATTTGATCCCTTACGGAAAGGTTTAGGCTGCAGAGATTTGTACAGTTTTAAATTCTCCCTCTTCCTCTTGATGCATTCTCACTTCTCCCCACACTTTAATCCCTGCCCTGCCTGTCTCGCATTCTTTGAGGAGGGGGAGACCTTTTCAAGACAGAAGCCTCAAACTGTTGGCAGTTTCATTGCCTCTAAACTTGGGTTCTACATTTCAGCGCATAGGAGACACCCAGAAGGTTTCCAGGAAGTAGCTCACAGTCTAGTGGAGAAGATGGATACAAAAATGGATTTTGTCACTGATATTTAGGAAGTAGGTTTTTCCTCACTGACTCACATGACCCTGTTTTGGGTTGAGGACTTAAGTTTAGGGAAATGCCATTTATATGGGAGGTTTGGGTGGCTTGTGGACCTTATTAATTCTCCAGACACCCAATAAACACAAACTCCTTTTCCTATGTCAAATATCTCTCACTTTATCCCAGCCTATTAGGGATCCTTCCAATATCCCTGCCAACTGGGGAAGCCGTGGACTTGTGCAAAAATTGTCTCTTAAAGCACAGTAAGGACTCTCAAAAAGGATTAATGCCTTATGAGAAAGGTCACCAGTTTCTTGTTAAAGAGTTGGGCTTGCTGCTGACATGAATCTCCACCATCCCCTTGATGGGCTTGCACTTCTGTTTCTAATTTCCAGAGACAGTGCTTGATCAGTGCTGGGTGATTTGAGGCTTTATGTGATAAAGGCCTATTTAGAGTGTCTATGAGCCATATCCATTCACTATCCCACAGTCCCTCTTTCAAGTCTGGGCAGACCCCTCTCCCACTCTCATCTCTGCCCCTTTGTACATACAACACATTTAAAGATGAAGGGAAAGTTCCAAGAGGGTGATTCAGCCCAGCCTAAGTGTTTTGATGCCAAACTATGTGTTTTATCCATTGGGCCAAGCTGACTTCTGTTGTGTCCAGGTAGCTAGTCATGTGCAGGCCACGGATGTGTCTGTGCTGGGACAGGCAGTGAAACGTTGACTCCTGGGTTGACATTGATTCAGGGACAAACCTTGGTGTGAAAAACCTCCTCCTTGCCTTTTTTTTTTTTTTTTTAAAAGATTTATTTATTTATTTATTTATTTATTTATTTATTTATTTATACAAGCACTGGGTACAGTCAGAAGCGCGGGAGGGTGAGAGAATTCACCAGAGCCAGAGCGGGGAGCAGAGCAGGCAGAAGGACCTAAGTACACTGCTGAGGGGAGCAGCGGGCGGCAGGAGAGGTCTGCGCGCCATGTGGGACCCTCCTCTGGTGGCCAGGGAGCGGCCGGGGATCGAACCAGCGCAGCAGAGGCTGCAGGCAGCTTCGCAACCCAGCGCTCAACCGCTGCGCCACTGGGGGAGGCCCCTTGCCTTTTTTTTTTTAAGATTTATTTATTTTATACAAGAATCGGGGTACAGGCCAGATGCGCGGGAGCGTGAGAGAATTCACCAGAGACAGAGCAGGGAACAGAACAGGCAGACTGACGAAATACACTGCTGAGGGGAGCAGCAGGCAAGACAGGAGAGGTCTGCTGTGCCATGTGGGACCCTTGCCAGCCGGTCGGCCGGGAGCAAACCGGTGCTGCAGAGGCTGCCAACAGCTTCACAGCGTGGCACTCAACCGCCTGCGCCACCAGGGGAAGCCCCTCCTTGCCTTTTGAGGGGGTGAGGTGATGTTATTTGTCCACTCTGATGGGAGTAGCATGGCCTTTCCTGGGAGTCTAGGTCTCAGGAAAACAATCTCGTTCTTGAAGATCCCCTGATAGGGGAGACACTGCCCTGTCCGGTAGGAAGATGTGTCCTAAGCGGGGTTGGGGAAATTTAGACCCATAACCAGCAAACTTAGACTTCATTATGGAGCCTGCTTTCCTTAGAGATAGTTTAATCTTTGCAAGCATTTTGTCCTTCTAGCCCTTTTATTCTTAGCCTGTGTTTTAGGGAGGAGGAAGGATGTCTAGAAAGTGAAAGGTGATGGGACTCTGCCTACAGCTTCTGTTTCAGGCTGTTGGAAACTTGGGCAACACAGACTTGAGAAGGAAAATGTGAAAAGGCTCGTCTGCTTAGGGTGGGGCAGGCAGGGCAGGAGGAAGTGGTCCTCTGTACAGAGAGTTGTGGATAGGGGAACTGGAAGCCTGGGTTGAGAAAGTCTGTGGTGGGAGCTGAAGGCCCAGAGAGGAGGCCTAGGAGTCTGGTGGTCTGGCATTGAAGGTCGTGAGTCACTTTTAGCCAGGGTGGGTCCATTGTCCTTGGTTTTGTCCTGGGCACCCATTGTTCTTCATGGCTAGGAGAGAAACTCGCAGGTTTGCTCATCCAATTCACAGCTGGCACAAAGGCAGCGGGGATTCACAGGTGATGGGCACAAGTTAGGATCATATCCAGAAAGTTTGCAGTAGATTAGAACAAGAGACTAAAACAGGTCAAGGAGAAACACATAGAACTATCAAGACCAGGAGACTCACTCTGGCCCCAGGTTGGTCCTGGAGGATGTGATTATCAGCATGGCTGGCACCAGCAAGGTTGCTGCAAATCAACGACGCCACAGAACTGGAGCTGTGGTGACTTGGTGAGGGAGGGTATAGCTCTACCATTAGTTTGGCTCAGGAAACACCACATTCACCAAGTTTGGTTCTGGGATTCTTAGGCAAAGAGAGCATCAGAGGAGAGGGGGGACCTAAGTGTGGAAGGGACCTGTCCTCAAGGGAGCATGCTTGAACTGCAGGACTTAGGCTGCAGCTGGGACTCCGGCCCTAAGATAAGATGAGGAAAGGCCTTTGAGAAGTTGAGCTTGCTTTCCTTTGGGGCCTCGAGCCTCCCCATCCTAGGGGCAGACGGCCTTGCTGGTGGGGGAGGGGGCCTGGATCAGGAGGGCTATTCTTTTTTTTTTTTTTTTTAAAGATTTATTTTTATTTATTTATTTTATACAAGCACTGGTACAGTCAGAAGCGCGGGAGGGTGAGAGAATTCACCAGAGCCAGAGCGGGGAGCAGAGCAGGCAGAAGGACCAAAGTACACTGCTGAGGGGAGCAGCGGGCGGCAGGAGAGGTCTGCGCGCCATGTGGGACCCTCCTCCGGTGGCCGAGGAGCAGCTGGGGATCGAACTGGCACTGCAGAGGCTGCGGGCAGCTTCACAACCCAGCGCTCAACCACTGCGCCACCAGGGAGGCCCAGGAGGGCTATTCTTGGACTCCAGACTTACATCAGTTCCCCCCGCTCTAGTCCTTACTCCTTTGGTTCGCAGCCTCCAGTATCCTTTCCTCATCAGGTGCTGAGCTGTTTTCTAAAGCTTCAGAGCTATTACCGAGTACCTGCTTTGTGCTTCTGTCCATCCTCTCAACGCCTCTAACCTTGCTTGGTTCTACTTTAATTCATCCTAGACACCAACTCAGCTGAGCTAATCGCAGGCAGGAGCTGAGTCTTATCTGACATTGCATACAGTTGGGCACTTGGGGTATTCTTAATAAAAATAAATTTTGGTGCTTAAAGGTCAGAGCTGGGCTGAATGGAGAACCCAGGAATGGCAGGTTGGATTAAGGGCCCTGGTGACTTCTCCCCCATGGCCTCTCCTAGGACCAAGAGGAGCGGAAGCTGCTGCTGCCTAGCAGCCCCCCAACCAAAGCCCTCAATGGAGCTGAGCCCAACTACCATAGCCTGCCTTCTGCTCGCACAGACGAGCAGGCCCTGCTCTCCTCCATCCTCGCCAAGACAGCCAGGTGAGCATCATAGGACCGAGCCTGGGGCAGAGCTCCTCCATTTAAAGGCTGGTTTGGAGGGAGCTAGACCCAGAAATGAGGAATGGGACAAGGTCAGTGGGGAGAGGTCCCTCTAGACTCAGCCCTGTTCTAGTGGGCAGGTGGGGATACTCGTGTCAGATAGCCCTGGAGTTGGTGCATGGCAGAGAGTCTTGTCTGTCCCCCTCAAAGTGTGTACCATGTGCTCTCTTTGCCTCCTTTCTCCAAAGCAACATCATCGATGTGTCTGCTGCAGACTCCCAGGGCATGGAGCAGCATGAGTACATGGACCGGGCAAGGCAGTACAGGTCAGTTCCTTGCTAGTTTGGGTGCCTACCCAAGTAACTTGGGCTACTTGGGCTCTACCCCCACCACCACCACCACCACTGGCCAACCTCCCCTCAAGTCCTGCTTTGGATCCTGGGTCCTAGTCCAGGTTTCTTATCTGTGTGTAGCCCAGGCCTTGACCACAACCACCTGGACGCCTCAGTAAATGTTGCTGTCAGCCCTGTTTGCGTGGTGGCACTCCAGGGTGTAGAGGGAAAGGGAGGTGGGGCCAGAGTGAATTTGTGGTTAGCTAAGCACCCCTAGTACACCTCCTCCCCCCATTCTCTGGCCCGAGGGAGGGAGGCTGACCTGGGCTAGGCAGGACAGAGCAGACTGTTGCCTAACTACACCCCTCCTCCTTTGGCCAGCACCCGCCTGGCCGTGCTGAGCAGCAGCCTGACCCATTGGAAGAAGCTGCCGCCGCTGCCGTCTCTCACCAGCCAGCCCCACCAAGTGCTGGCAAGTGAACCCATCCCCTTCTCTGACTTGCAGCAGGTGAGCCTCCCCTTATCCTGCCCCCAATATCCTTCCTACACTGCAGGGGTGTGGAAGGGGTTCAGCCTCCCTGTCTGAGGAGGTAGGGAAGTGGTGGTAGGGAGCCTTCTAACTTGAGGGCTCTGGCCCACTTCAATCTGACATTTTAATCTTTTTTTAACCTTTACTCTTTCCCCTTTTTGTTCTTTTTTTCTTCTGTCTTTTCCATTCTTGCCTTTCTCCTTGACATCTATTCCCAATCCCCCTCCTCTTTCACTATCTAATCTCCCTCCCCTGCTTTCTGGTCCTCCTTTCTTACTGTGCTCTCTGTTCCTCTCCGCCCTGGTCCTTTACCGCAGGTCTCCAGGATAGCTGCCTATGCCTACAGTGCACTTTCTCAGATTCGTGTGGACGCAAAAGAGGAGCTGGTTGTACAGTTTGGGATCCCATGAAGAGAGGAGGGGCCTTGGACAGCTCTTCTTCTCCTCCCTTCACCCCATCTCCACCTTGCGCCTGCCCTGGCCCCCAGCCTCACTGCGGCTTATACAGTACCCTAACCTGCTACTAATCACGTGGAAGAATGTGGAGGAGGAGAAGAGTAAGGCTAAAGCCTGAGCAAGTGAGGATGGAGCAAGGGGAGGGTAGAACCATTTGAGACTGGCCTTTGAAGCCTGGCCAGGGGTGGGGTGGGGGTCAAAGGACAGGACCTGCTAGGTCCTTACTGTCACTGGGAAGGTGGAGGTACCACAGTGAGGTGATCACTGGGGGTCTTTGGGGGCCCTCTTCCCACTTTCTCTTGGCCTCACTCCTGTTCCCCTCTCCCTGACTTGGTGCTCACTTGCACCTCACTAGGGTTTGTGACCAGGGTCTGGACAAGCTTGAATTTGAATGAATTGAGTTTGTATTTCTAGCACCCTGGGTTTTTACATGTTTGGGGGTTTTTCTTTGGTTTTGTTTTGGTTTGTCACCCTCGATAAAGGAAGTATATTCATCTGTGTGCTGGTTCCAGCCCCTCTGTCCTGCCCACCACACTCCCATTTACTTCTAACTTCTCCAGAGTCTGCAGAGCAAAATGAATGAGGGAGCTGTCTTCCAGGGACATTAAGAAGAATCCAAAGGATAAGGGTTCAGGACCCCCAGGTCTTAGCTGAGACTCGGCCTGAATTGACCTCACGTTGGATTTTAAAACTATACTTATCCTTTCTCCAGTAGTGGGAACACCATCAAAGCTGAACAAACTTGAGTCTGAGGCAGCTGTCACTGTTGGGGATCCTGTCTCAGACTCAGTGGAATTACCACCAAGCCCAGGATTGGGAGTGAGAGGTGCAGGTAGACCAGGAGCACTTGATAGGAAGTCAGCAAGCAATGTTTTCAAGCAAAAAATTCTATTAAATGAAATCTTAAACCAGAATCTCAACATATAGAACAAGTGAGAGCTGCTCTGATCTGATTGAAGTGAGGGTTCAGAGATCACAGTCTTTCTCCTTGGCCTTCTGATGAGACCTCTGAAGCTTGTTCACAGAACCTTGGTGCTCTGAGAAATTTGGATATCTTTGCTGAAGCCTCAAAAGGGGCCCAAGAGAGATTAGGTAAGTGTCTAAGGCCATACAGTGAACCCAGGCCTTCTGTGTCCCAAGCTGACAGACTTTCAATTCCATTGCCTCCCACTTCAGTGAAATGATAAGAACAGAGCTGCTGGCAGTTGCCTGAGTTGGAGGACATTTTACACAGTACAAGTGACTTCTAACTTGCAGAAAAGCTTAACTATTTATTGTCCAACATAATGACCATCCTCAGGCCTATAGGACTGCCAGGGTCCAGTAATGTCAGAGTGCATTCTGCTTGATCCGGACCTTCTTGGGCTTGATGTTCATACGTTTCCACACTTCGGCAGTGGTCCGGTCTGCTTTGGTGACTCCACTGAAGTCAAACGTGGTGATACGGGGCAGGAAGCACAGCACATACTGCCTGTGGGAAAGACTCCGGCTGGGGCCCCACCCCCCAAGAACTCCCTTCTCACTCCACCAGTTACTGCTGTCTACCCTGACTGCAAGAAATGGAGGGATTCAAGTTGTTTGGTGGAGGCTGAGTTTACCCTGATTGATAGCAGGGAGTGATGAAACATCTCTACTCCCTTCCCTGGTTCAATCATGGCAGAAGGATGGTCTTAGGGAGCCCAGCTAGAGTGCAGCTTCAGGGGCAGGGCACTTACCTATACCCCTTCTCTTCCTCTATGGGGTTCCCATGGAGTGTTAGGCTTCTGAGCCGAGGGAGGACAGCCAGCTTATTCACTTCTCCCAGGTTATGGATGCTGTTGCCATGAAGATAGAGGACACTCAGGTTGAAGAAAGTTGTCAGGATCTGTTGGAGAAGGAAACCAAAAGCCTGACTGGGTGGGGTGCCAGATCTGTGTTCAGGACCGACTAGCCAGAGAAGGAAGAGTTTGGGGAGCAACTTGCCCCGTCCCACCAGCCATACTGGGCGACTCAAGCCTAGTTCCATTTATTTGTCTTTGTAGGGATATGGGGGCAGGAGGTTTGGGTCTGGATCCTAGCATAGCCATTATGACTTGCCAGGTGTCTAGGCTTTCCTGCCTCTTCCTGAGCCTAGTTGTCCCTTTGCTGAAGGCCTTTCCAGCTCTGGTGATGTCAGATTCTGTCGCAACAGGGCACAGGGGCACAGAGCTTCATGCTAGGTACATGAGAGAAGTCTTTAAAATAGTGAATTGAGATCACTGTGCAGAGGGAATGGTTTCCAAGTCATGCCCTAGTTCTTCGCGCCTCATATGGGCGGCCTGGACAGGAAGGAGGTAGTTTTGTTTATCTTGTAAGACTTGAGTCTGAGTTTACTGAGAGTAAGTGCTGAATTTCTACTACATATCTCTTCCATGGGAGGCACAGTTGCTACCTGATGATGAGAACTACAATTTTACTTCTGTCTCCTATGTGGTAGTTGGTTTTCATATCCTCATTTAATTCTCACAAAACCTTTATGATGCTAGCATAAAATCCTCATTTTTCAGCAGGGTGGCTAAGGTTTTAGGTTAGGTGTCTTGCCCAAAGTCACACTATCAAATAAGAGGCAAATCTAGGAATTTGAACCTCCATCTGAGTCCAGAGTCATGTGCTTTGCATGGCACCGCGCTACCTCACTGCTTTGATAAAAGGTGAGAGGTGGGCAGACTGGAGATGGACAAAGTGGCTTTAGGCCACTCTTACTGCACTCCCAGGGCTACAGACTCACAGGGTCAATGGAAGTCAGGTCATTAAAGGACAGGTCAATCCAGGCCAGGTTCTCTGGATGCTTCAGCAACTGTGAAACCACACGGTTGAAGTCTCTCAGGTCACTGAGGACATTGTTGTTCAGCCACAGGGACTGGGTGAGTGACTTCCCCGACTTTGAGTGCTTTAGTGGTCGTAGTCCTGACCTTGGCTCCTCGCTTATCATATCTGTGGGAACAGAATTAGATGTGGGTATGTTAACTTTGCTTTTCTGGTTTTGGGCATGATAAGGGACACATTTGTGACTTAAACTGTAGCTGGAGGGGCTGGCAGGGCAATAGTCCCATCTTTGAGGCCAGAGGCATTCTAGCTGCTGGCTGTCATAGCCCTCAGTAATCTGAAGAGGCTTGGGCTAAGATGATTTCCCATCCAAACTCTTGGTTTGAGTCGCGTGGTCCTCATACCTTTGGTATCATTGGGTCCTCTATACAGTACCCATGTATCTATATGGGGAGGAGGGAACAGAAGTACTTCCATCTTATAGATGAGGAAACTTAAGAGCCCAGTTATTGGGCTTGAACCAAGAAGATGATGACAAATGCCAGATTTACTCACTGGTAGAACTCTAGAATTCACTTCACTATGATGGATGGCCTCTTTTCCATTAATGAGCAAATTTGTATGTGGCTGATACTGGGCGTACAATGGTGAACAAAATGAATATGTGTCAACCTCTGTATGAGTAACAGGGCAGGGATCAAACAGTTTATGCCTCGGAGGAGCTCATGTGGGGTGCGATGTGTTATAGTTAATAGTTATGGAAGCGATGTGTTATAGTTAATAGTTATGGAAGCACAGAAGGGGGGCTCCTGACCCAGTCTGGGAGCTTAAGGATGTTTCCTAGTGAAAGTGAAACCTGAGTAGGATGTCGCTGGATTAGGAGGTCAGTGGATTAGGAGGCAAAGAAGAGTGGAGAGGAGAACAGCACGCTCAAAGACAGAGGTATGGAACAGCATAGACATGGGCATGTGCTGCACAAGATGCATGAGGGGGAAAAGGACTAGGAGCCTAAGGTGCCAATCTGAAAATCTTGAGAACTTTATCCTCTAGATGATGGAAGCCACTGGAAAGTTTTAAGCAGGGGAGGTGGCTCCTACTTTCAGAAAGATCAATGGAGTTTAGTGTTGAATACAGACTTCAGGGAGTGGGTGGAATTGGAAGACCAATTTGGCTCTTAAAGTCATGCAAGTAAGACAATTAATCAGTATGACTACTTGATTGACTATATGTAAGGGTAGAATAATATTTTTTTTCTAAAAAAGATTTATTTATACAAGCACTGGGTACTGTCAGAAGCGCGGGAGGGTGAGAGAATTCACCAGAGCCAGAGCAGGGAGCAGAACAGGCAGACTGATGAAGTACACTGCTGAGGGGAGCAGTGGGCGGCAGGAGAGGTCTGCGCGCCTTGTGGGACCCTCGCCTGGTGGCCGGGGATCGAACTGGCGCTGCAGAGGCTGCGGGCAGCTTCGCAACCCAGCGCTCAACGCTGCACCACCGGGGAGGCCCAGGGTAGAATAATATTTAAGGATGTTGCTCAGATTCTTGTTTGGGTGACTGAGTGAATGCTAGTTCTCTGAACTGAGAGGAATTAGTTCAGGACTGGCCTTGATGTGTCAGGCTCACATGGTTTGAAGAAGGAAAAGCCAAGTAGGCACTTGGATATGAAGGTATGAAGCCCAGGAAATACAAACTTGAGAATCAGGGTCTACAGTTAGGAGAATAGATGCAATTCCTCAAGGTAAGTGAGAATGGAGAGGAGAGACAAGGAGGGAGGGAGGTCCATTAAAGAAGTTACTGAATAATTGGGAGGATAGGGAGAACCAGGAGAGGATGGTTTTAAAGATGCTCAGGAAGTATAAGAATGAGCTTTAGGGAGATAAGGGCTGATAAATAATTTTGGCAACTCAGAAGTCCCTGATGGCCTTGGTAAGGGCTGTTTCAGTGAAAGGAAATGGAGATAGTAGCGCCATTAAATGAGTTCAAGAGAGAAGAGAAGGGAAGGGAGCATAATCAAGGCAGCATAAACAAACGTCTTCAAAAAGATTGGCTGAGGAGAGAACAGGCAATAGAATGATGTTAGAATCCATCAGAATGGAGCTTCCCTTCCCCCACCAGCCATGCCTCCCCCACACCCCCACTTTTTTTTTTTTTTAAATTAGGTCTAGAGAGAGTATGGCCCTCCAAACTCAGAAGTCAGTGGCAGAGCCAGAACCAGAAACCAACTCTGGCCGAGGTGACTATATTTTTCCTATTGCCCCTATACCTTTGATTACTGATCTAAGCTACCTCCAGGGAAGGAAGTATTTAGTACTTGCCATCCTGGCCAGGTGTCTTCACCCTTCCCTCAGCTCACGCTGCATGCACTTCAACTCTTCCATCCCTACCCAAGGTTAACAGCCTCTCCTCAGCTGCAGGTCAGGCGGCATCCACCAGATGGCGCTCTGCCTTAGCGCTGGAGTAAGCAGAACCCACAGCTAGTGTCTGGAGGAGTGGGGGCAGGGGTAAGGCAGACTAGCAGGGCAGAGTAGCCCAGCACATTAATAAACTCCTAGTCCAGTCCCCCAGCTTCACATCTCCTGTGAACACTGAAATGAAATGACAAAGTTAAGGTCAAACTAAGCTAACATGGACCAGCATGCAGATGAGAGCAGCTTGGGGAATGCCAAGTACAGGTGATCCCCAGCTCAGAGGGAGCCACTGGTAGGAAGGGATTGTCTGACACGTGAGGTTGCCCAGGGTTCCTGTTCAAAGGGTATCCAGGCTGCTACAGGCTACTGCTCTCCACAGACTTCATGGGGCACTGCACTGCCTAAGGATTTATTGAAGCTGCCTTATTCAGAGTAGGCTGAGGTCTGGAAACTGAGCCACAAACTTCAACACTCACAGAACTAGGGATTCTCTAACCCCAGGGAAAACAATTTCCTGTTTTCATCTCTCTGAAGAGTTTGCATATAACCTTTGACATGTGTCACTAGTAGTGCAGGAGTTAGATGAGAACATCCTTGTATCATTCCCCATCCCATAATTGAAGGGGTTGGTAGATGTATGGTAGAGGACGCCCTTAACATTGTAGGTTTGTGAGCAGAATTTTTTTTTTCTTTTTAAAAGATTTATTCATGCATATAAGAACTGGGCCAGATGTGTGGGAGGGTGAGCGGGTTCACCAGTGACAGAGTGGGGAACAGAACAGGCAGACTGACTGAAGTACACTGCTGATGGGAGCAGCGGGTGAGTCAGGAGAGGTCTTCTGCGCCATGTGGGTAGCTCCCCAGCTGGCCGGGATCAAACCCACGCTACAGAGGCTGCAGACAGCTAGAAGTTAAGAGAACTATGGGTAGAAGTAGTATAGATTGGATACCTTTGAAAGTAACTTCCATTTCAAATTCTGTGATCCATTTGTCTACTAATTTTAGCAAATAATGCATCAAGTATCTCTAAACTCTATCCTGTCCTCTAACCTCAGTTTTAAGTAAGTATTTTATTCTGTAAGCTTTGGGGAAACTGAGGGGACTGGCCTTTGGGGGCTTAGATGTGCCTTTCCTGCTCCCATTCCCACAGCACTCATCAAAGACCACAATGCCTGGCATGTATGTATACAACACACACACATTTATAAATGCCTAATAAATAGGTGCTCAATAAATATTTAACTATTGAATGAAGGACAGGGCATCTGAGCAGATTATATTTTGTGCTATGGAGTTATCCTTGGTTGTAGTAGCTTGTCTTTCCCTCATTCTGAGGACTCCATGGAGGGCAGCTACATCTCTGGGTAGGTAGGAGCCATAATTCCCTTCTCTGTCACCTCAACTATTTGTGCACATAGCCATTATTGCAGCCAACACCCTTGTGGAACATGGACTGTATCCACCAGATGTTGTGCATAATGAAGACTGTGGTCAGTGGGCTTGTGCTAGAGAGAGCAAACATGGATTTGATGGCAACCCAAGTAGTACCCCCTAAATCCAAGCCAAGGCTAGCACACGGGTAACTAGGAGCCTGCTTCCTTGACTCAAAGGTAGCTGCCAATTGCCTAAGAGAGAAGCCCAAAGCCAGATACTGGACTAGGATATATGCATGCCGGCCTGTGTCCTGTGATGGTGGGTAACAGAAGCCAGGGATAGCAGAACTCCCCTGAGAAGCACACTCTCTGGAGAATAAGAGGTTGCTGTCCCTTCCTTGGGTACAGCTGCCCATGGAATGTAAAAAATGAGAATGAGCACGGGTAGTGCTGGAATCTGCAATAAGTGGGTGATGGGATAAAGTTGGATATGACTGGAATGAATATAAAATTTGTCAATAAGTGTCTAACTGGAAACCTGCCAGGTTGTTCCTAACAAGATCCCACATTTTACCAGTGATAAGAGGAGACAGGGTTCTGCTGATTTCAGGGACTCTGCAGTAGCCTGTTTGCATTAGCATCTTCCTCTCTTCAGGTGAAAACATAACAACTGGCTGGCTGACTGGCTTCCCAGGTTTTTTCCACCTGACATTCCTGCTGTGAGCTTGGTTTCTTTTGAAAGTATCAGTTACCCTGAAAGCTCCCAGTTTCCTTACAGATTTCCTTCTAATTTTTGAAAGGGTCAAACCCTTCTCCCACCTCCCTAGCCCTTACTTCTCAAGGAGACAATGACAATAGCAATAAACCTGCAAGCAATATGGGAAGGATCTCTTTAGGTTTTTAAATAGAAGACTGGTTTCCCCACGGGGACTAATACCTAGCCTGCTCTCATGAGCGGGGGTGCTGTGTGCTGTGGGCTGACCTTGAATCACGTGGATGCTTCGGAAAGAGTAGTCAAGAGGGGGCTCTTGCACCGAAGTGTTCATATAGTCCCATTTGCTCATAGCTCAGGCCATCATTTGTCAGGTGTAAGCGTGGGCTCTGTGAGTCCGGGTTCAACCTGGGAGGACAGAGAAGGGCTGGTGGTGTAGGTACAAGGAGCGTCCACCCTCAGTTGTTCCCGTAGCCCTCCACCCCTGCCTTCTACCCTCCACTACTCCAGCCTTGCCTGGCTGAATTGCTCTTTTAAGATATTAATCACAATTCCTCATATTTGTTGGGCAATTTCTACTTCTCAGAGCACCTTTATATTCCGTAGAGCTCATCTGATAAATTTTAACACCCATTTCTACTTTCCAACAAAGAAACTGAAACCCCAGGGTGAAAATACTTGCCCAAAGTTAAGTGGGTGAGTCAGTTGTGGACTGTAATCACATGTCCTGAATCCTACTCTGAGGCCCTTTCTGCTACTCCACAGAAGTTACCATGGATGCTGTCTTGATACCTACCCTCTAGTGACATCAACTAGGCTATTCTGTTGCTTAACAACCCCCTGAGTGCCTGTGCTGGATCTGATGTCCAACAGCCCTTTGCAGTCTGACCCAGCTGTTACCTTCTTTGCTCAGTTTGTCTTGTCAGTTCCATTATTCCATTTGAAGCCCCTACTTTCAGCCATCTCCTGAAGATAGACATACATAAACACACACACATACACACAAACCAGACATTCACTCACCTGCCACTGAAGCCTGAAATTCCACCATTAGGGATTCATTCCTTTGGGTTCGGGGATTATTCCCTGTTAAAGTGAAAAGACTCCCTAAGAGGGGTGCACACAGTGTTACCAGTCCTGTACAATGTGGCCTGAATTGTCTTATCAGATATTTCCCAATTTGTTAGTTCAAGTAAATCTGGGAATTTCTCAAGAGACTGGGGAGATTAAAATAATACCGTTAAAATACTACTCACCTGGGAAGAGGGGTGCTGAAAACACTTCAGTAAGGTGTTTGTATATGACACAAATGACATATAGGCGGACAAGGTCAAGTATATGTCTCAGTCAATCTCCCTTTTCTCACTTCATGCACTGCTGTCACAGCCTTTGCATTTACTACTTTCCAAAATGTTTTTTGAGTTTACAATAACAGGGTCATAAAACAGGATGATCTATAGAGCTGAGCTACAGAAATAATGAAAGTCACAAATGCAGGTCACATCTAAGTTTTAAAACATTCTAGTAGCTGGGCCTCCCCAGTGGCGCAGCGGTTGAGCGCTGGGTTGCGAAGCTGCCCGCAGTCTCTGCAGCGCCGGTTCTGTCCCCGGCTGCTCCCCGGCCCCCGGAGGAGGGTCCCACATGGTGCGCTGACCTCTCCTGCCGCCCGCTGCTCCCCTCAGCAGTGTACTTCGGTCCTTCTGTCTGCTCTGCTCCCTGCTCTGGCTCTGGTGAATTCTCTCACCCTCCCGTGCTTCTAAGTACCCAGTGCTTGTATAAATAAATAAACAAATCTTAAAAAAAAAAAATTCTAGTAATAAAAAAAGAAACAAATGGGGCCTCCCCGGTGGCACAGTGGTTGAGTGCACCGGTTGAGCGCTGGGTTGCGAGGCTGCCCACAGCCTCTGCAGCGCCAGTTCGATCCCCGGCTGCCGGGCGAGGGTCCCACATGGCGCGCAGACCTCTCCTGCCGCCCGCTGCTCCTCTCAGCAGTGTATTTCGTCCATCTGCCTGTTCTGCTCCCTGTTCTGGCTCTGGTGAATTCTCTCACCCTCCCATGCTTCTGACTGTACCCAGTGCTTGTATAAATAAATAAATAAATCTAAAAAAAAGTTAAAAAAAAAAAGAAACAAGTGAAGTTGATTTTAATATATTTTATTTAACCCAATATATCCAAAATATCATTCAACATGTACATGATATTAAAAAGTGGTATTTTACACTTATGATACATCCAGGTTTGAACCAGCTCTCTGTCAAGAGCCCAACAAGCACAAATGACTAGAGGCTACCAAAGGGATTGTACAGATAGAAATATGGAATCATGGAACAGAAAGGTTAGGCACCAAATTAAATGAAGAGAGGCAGAAAAGTACCAGGAACTAGAAAACCAAGCCTATATTTAGCTCTGAAATTTCTGGTAAACAAAGCAAGAGAGGGAATCCTTAGGATATTTGGCTCTCATCATTTGATTCAAAGAAGCAAGTAGCTTGGGAGCCTCCCTGGTGGCGCAAGGGGTTAAGCACCGCACTATGAAGCAATCTGAAGCCTCTGCAGCCCACATGGCGCAGCAGACCTTTCCTGCCTTGCCTGCTGCTCCCTCAGCAGTATATTTCAGTCAGTCTGCCTGTTCTGCTCCCCACTCTGTCTCTGGTGAATCCTCTCACCCCCTGCATCTCTGGCCTGTACCCCAGCTCTTTTATGCATAAATAATCTCTTTTTTTTAAAGAAGCAAGTAGTTTGTATACAGATACAATGAAATGTTCTTAATATGGAATTTCTCTTCAAAACCATGGATCTGATAGCTTGTAATTCAGTTTAAGCTTAATACAGTTCAAGTACATTTCTTTTTTTTGTCATGTAACATATGCAAGGATAGAATTTAATGGGTTTAGAGGAATGGAAAGTGAATGTCTCCCTCAACAATCTTAAGTGAGCTTTGGGGAATTGACAACTTGTGTCACTTTGTATCTAAATTCTCTGTCTAGTGCAGGTGGGCCTACTGATCATCTGCTGTTGACTAGGGAGATCTGAATCTCTTAGATAATCAAATCTACAGACAGATACCAGATGACATATTCTTTTGTAGACATGGAAGGACCTGCTTGTGTTCTCACCTGGACAGAAGCATATCCCACTTCAGCACCTGTAACAGTTTTGATGCCTTTGAGCAAAACAGGATAGTTTTCTCAAAATCAGTCCTAGGTTGGGATCCCAGAGTTCTGTACCACTGGACGTGGGTTTTAGCATAAAATTAGGGGCACATTTTACCATTAATTTCCTTGGCCATAGGAGAACCTCAATGCCGTTCTTAAGAACTTCTGATTTTTATAGAACATCAGCATTTGAGGGGCCTCCTGGGGCACAAGGGGTTAAGACACAACCTATGAAGCTGCCCTTAATGACTGCAGCATGAGTTTGATCCCTGGCCAGGGAGCTACCCACCTGGTACAGCAGACCTCTCCTGACTCACCCGCTGCTCCTTTCTGCAGTGTATTTCAGTCAATCCACCTGTTCTGCTCCCCACTCTGTCTCTGGTGAATCCTCTCACCCCCCCACACCTCTGGCCTGTACCCCAGTTCTTATATGCATAAATAAATCTTTAAATTTTTTTTTAAAAAATCAGCACTTGATACATTTTTCTGGATGAGTTAAAAATGGAGCCCCAAGTAGCTAGACAAATTTGTCATTTGGGAAGTTATATTAATCTCCATTTAGACAGTAGCCGAGGATGTGAGCTAGTATTGTGTCTTGTTCATCATCTAACATAGAACCTGGCTTACAATAGGCACCCAGGAAATGTTTGTGGGAGGAATGAATGGGAAACTGCCAAATACAAGTACTTCTGTTTTGGAAGTGTTGAGGCTAAGCTTGTCTAACAACTGGCTCCTAGGTTCAGCTGTTTCAGTCCACACCTCATCCATAGTAAGATATTCAATTCAATTCTGCAAACATTTGTTGAGTGCCTGCTGCCCTTTGCCTGACCAGAAGGAATAAAGCCAAGACACAAATAATAAAACCCTGTCTGTCATGAGTATAGAAAGGCCTGCGGGGTTTCTACTGCCTGTGGCAAATCAGCCTGCATCCAGTTCTGAGTAACAGCTGCCTATTAAGTGAATATTCTGTTTCAGGACTCAGCTCTGGTGTATACTCTTCGATGAAGTCTTTCTTTCTAGATAAAATTGATCACTGTGTCCTGTGTTAGGCTGATTTTTTTTTTTTAAAGAGGCATGTGTTTTTATTTATTTATTCGTTTGTTTTTTTATACAAGCACTGGGTACAGTCAGAAGTGCAGGAGGGTGAGAGAATTCACCAGAGCCAGAGCGGGGAGCAGAGCAGGTAGAAGGACCGAAGTACACTGCTGAGGGGAGCAGCGGGCGGCAGGAGAGGTCTGCGCGCCGTGCGGGACCCTCCTCTGGTAGCCGGGGAGCAGCTGGGGAGCAGCCAGGGAGCAGCCGGGGATCGAACTGGCGCCGCAGAGGCTGCGGGCAGCCTTGCAACTCAGCGCTCAACCGCTGTGCCACCAGGGAGGCCCTAGATTGATTCTCTTGATAATCCCTACTCATGGTCTCTCTTTTTTTAAAGATTTATTTATTTATGCACACAAGAACTGGGGTACAAGCCAGAGGTGCGTGGGGTGTGTGTGTGTGTGTGTGTGTGTGTGTGAGGATTCACCAGAGACAGAGCGGGGAGCAGAACAGGCAGATTGACTGAAATACACTGCTGAGGGGAGCAGCGGGCAAGTCAGGAGAGGTCTGCTGCGCCATGTGGGTTAGTTCCCTGGGTGGGGATCGAACTCATGCTGCAGTGGCTACCCATAGCTCGATAGCGCTGAGACTTAACCCTTTGTGCCACCAGGGAGGCCCCCATGGAATCTGATTTTTTGATAGCTTACCCCTCCCCTCTCTCACGTAAGTAACAACATAATGGTACAGGAAGCTTTGAGGAACAATCAGATAATAATCTGATAGAAGATTCAGTAGTCTGGCCTGCAGGTGGTTTCTGCTTATGGGCTACATGTAGAAGGAAAAATCAAAGAATGTCAGGAAGTCTGCCATGTAGTCTAATGTATTCTGGAGGTTATATTCTCAGGTGAATAAAGGAGGCCCAGAATTCAACCTGGTCCTACCTACCAGTTAACTCTCATCTCTTATCCTCACCTCCAGTTCTACATGAGTCCAGCCAAATGCAACTACTCAAAGTTTCCTGTACTTTGCTCCTGGGCCTCTGCACATCCAGCTTTCTGTGTTTAACATCATTTCTCTCCTGGGCTCCTATAACACCCTATACTTACTGCTCTGGTAGCACTCATAACACTAAGATTACCTGCTTACTATTTGTATGTCTGTAAACTCCACCAATGCAGGAACCATGCTTTTTTTTCATGCAAATTTGTATCCCTACAGTGTATCCCTACAGTGGTATATAGTTGTATATACTATATAGGGGTATAGTTGTATCCCTACAGTGTAGAAGGTGCTTGAAAAATATATTAAAAGTTGCAACAAGGGCCTCCCTGGTGGCACAAGGGGTTGTCTCAGCACTATGAAGCTATCCGCAGCCACTGCAGCACTCCTTTGATCCCAGGCCAGGGAGGTGACCCACATGGCACAGCAGGCCTCTCCTGTCTCACCTGCTGCTCCCCTCAGCAGTGTATTTCTTTTTTTAAAGATTTATTTATGCATACAAGAACTGAGGTACAGGCCAGAGGTGCAGGGAGTGAGAGGATTCACCGGAAACATAAAGGGGAACAGAACTGGCTGACTGAAATACACTACTGAGGGGAGCAGCAGGCAAGGCAGGAAAGGTCTGCTGTGCCATGTGGGTAGCTCCCTGGACTGCCGGGGGTCAAACTCATGCTACAGAAGCTGCGGATAGCTTCATAGTGCTGTGCTTAAACCCTTGTGCCACCAGGGAGGCCCTCAGCAGTGTATTTCAGTAGATCTGCCTGTTCTGCTCCCCACTTTCTCTGGTGAATCCTCTCACCCAACCCCCCACCCCCTTCGCACCTCTGGCCTACACTCCAGCTCTTTAGTGCATAAGCAAATAAAATAAATCTTAAAATCTTCAAAGGAAGGATTTGAAATTCATTCAGGCTGAAATGTAAATAATCCAGTGTAGGTCGGAAAGATTATTTTCCCCGGGCAGTCTAGTTTTTAGAATAGGTCCTTAAACTATAGAGGCTGCTGTAGGCTCAAGCTAGAGACTTGGCTGAAAGTTGGTGAACTGGAATCTGCCCCTAGCTATCACTGACTTGGCTTGTGATGCTCTCTAGGTTTCAGTTTTCCAATCTGTGAAATGGTGATAAATATTCCGACACAGAGAGAATAGATGTGAAAGCAGCGGGAAAACGTAACAATCTATCAAGAAGACTAATAGGAATGAAACTAACTGTAGAGCTTTGAGAGGCAAGTGTATGCAGGTCACTTAGGGTCAGGACCCAGAATGAGTGCGCCTGTGGGGAGTCCCTGCTGACTCTGAGACCACCCTGGTGTCTTCCAGCTTGGAAGGAAAGGGTCAGTGCAAGCCCCATAGTTTCCTACATCTCCAGAGTTAGCGTTTGCTTTTTACTTTAATGCTATTCCCTTGTCTCATTTCATCAGATGAAAAAACGAACCCATACTGAAGGCGTTTCGGATCACCCAGGGTGTCAGGAATTTGAGGATTCACTTTCGGGAGCCCCATGCTTGTGACAGGGGCGTATCTTAAGCACCCCAAACCTGTGTAAGCTTGTAGCTCAGCGCCCGTCCTCCCCTCCGCGGGCCAGTCTATTCTCCGGGGAAGTTAACTCGTTCTCCGAGCTGGGAGGAGGAGGGGGGCGGGGTCTCGGGTCTCGGGAGAAAGGAAGCTGGGGCGTTCTGTGTGCCCCTCCCACCGCCACAGAGCTCGAGTCCCTCCGAGCCGGTTTCCTGTTTTCCCTCCCGACTCACCCGCAGCCGCCTCTCCTCTAGCCTCAGCGTCCCACTGCCTCCGCGTTACTCAGCGCAGCTCCATGGTAACTACCTCGGCCGCCCAGCCCCGGCCGGACGCTCCAGGCGCTGCCGCGGTGCCTCCTGGGAACTGTAGTTCGGGGGCGGGGCTCCAAGGCCGCGGGCCGGGGCCCGGAAGTAGCGATACCCCTTATCCCTTCCCGGTGGCCCTCGCACTTCCCCTCCCGCGTCCGCCGGCGTGCCCTTGCTGGAGACGCCAGCCCGCGGGAGCCAATCAGAGGACGGCGCGAGGGGGCGGAGCCAGAGTTTAAACTAATTGTGCGCCCGGAGCGCTCGCGCGAGCCGGCGGCGGAGGACGCGCGGGGGAAGCGCGAGGCGCGGCGGGAGCGCGCGGCCAGGTAACCGGCGCGGGCCCGCGGCTGGCGTGCGGCCTGGGGGCCTGCAGGGATGCCCAGACCTAGAGAGGGTGCTGCGGAGGCGGGTGCGAGCGGAAGGCCTCCTCGGTAGCCGAGTCTGACTGGGGAGGATCTTTGGGGGTAAGGCTTGTGAGCTGGGGGCGGGGGAGGGCGGGGAGGGGGGGGCCTGCTTGGGGGCGTGTCTGTCGCGAGGCAACGAGCGGGGTGCGCGCGAAGGGGGTGCAGGTGCTTGCAAGGCTTGTAACCGAGAGGTCCTGCCATGGGAGGGCTTCACCCTATGGTTAACAATAGTAGTGGTGGACATTGCCGAGCGCCAAGTGCGTTTCGGACATTGCCGAGCGCCAAGTGTGTTTCAGACACTGCCACACCCTGTACGAGGATCGTTTTTTAAAACTGTCCACACACCCTTGTTGTACCTTATCACAGGTGAGGAATCCGAGGTGTGTGAACTTGAGCTTGGCCGGGGTTGCGCAGCCGGGGCGTGAGAGGCTGCGCTGTACTTGTTGAGTGTTGGAGGGTTGGGCCTCAGTGAGGACGGGAAGGGGCTGTGTTTGGGGGGGGGGGGCATTTAATTTATTCTGCACCTCATTTTTCATATATGTAAACAATGAATTTGCTTGCCTTACGTACTTCCTGGGGTTATTGTGAGGGTCAAATGAGGTAAGGTGTTTGGTGGAAGCATCGTGGAGACTACAAATATGTGACTATTAAAGAGCGTGACTAGGTCAACGCTCTCTCCTCTGGACGCCCTCTTTTGCTGTGTGTGTGTGTGTGTGTGTGTGTGTACGTGCATGTGTGTGCATACACATATATATTTATTTTTAACATAGGGCGTTTCATCCTGTGTTTTGCTGTCTGCACGTTTGCTCTTCTGGATATAGTTTCTTTGTCCTTGAATCCTGATGCCCGCGCAGGATATGAAATCTGTAATGGCTGTTAATGGATGCTTTGCAGTGAATGAGCTTTCTTGGTCTAAAAGGAGTGAGGAGCCTGACTTCCCATCTTTATTTAGTGTTTTGAAACCTCTATGTTAGCTGTCCTCTTGCCTGCAGTGGCATTGCCTCCTGAAATGTGATGTTTGCTGCTTTAATCCGTGCTTCTCTCTCTCCGGTGTCTGGTGTTTCCCAAGTTTGGGGTTGTCAGATATGTCACCCTGTAATAGGCGGAAACCTTGGGTCTGCGCTTTCTCTCCCTGTGGATCTCTCTCTTCAGTCGGCAGGGGTAAGTGTAAGTGTCCCCTTCCTCTCAGTTGCTGTGGAGTATTTTCTTCGTTAGAGGAGGAAGCACATACTTTAATGTAAAAGGTTCCAAGGTACTCTACCTGGGCCAGGTTGAAGCAAATGTTGCCTTCATTGTAATTCCTGAATCTTAGTCTAAAACCAAAGACTGTCCTTCCCCGAAAATAGAAGCTCAGACCCAGAAACTTCTAAGAAACATCTCTATTTAGAATGTTCTTTTTTTTACTTACCAAACATGGAAGTGGGAAGAATTCCTTGAACTAAGAATTGAGTTCTAGAGCCAATAAGATGGGTGCAAAACTCTGCCTGAGATGGCTAAATGAGCTGATCAGGGAATGATTTAAAAGCTATGTCTAATTGATAACACCTGATGACCCGTAGGTATGTTGAGGGTCGTTTATTCTTTAGTTTCTTTCCAAGATCTCATATTTAACTTGTGTTGGATCTGAACATTTTATTCTCTGTATCTTTTTCTTTCATAATTCCCGTCTCTATATTTTCTTTCTTTTTTTTTTTAATTTTTTTTTTTATAGAGGCATTTATTTATTTATTTATTTGTTTGTTTGCTTGTTTGTTTGTTTATACATGCACTGGGTACAGTCAGAAGCACGGGAGGGTGAGAGAATTCACCAGAGCCAGAGCGGGGAGCAGAGCAGGCAGAAGGACCGAAGTACACTGCTGAGGGGAGCAGCGGGCGGCAGGAGAGGTCTGCGCGCCATGTGGGACCCTCCTCCAGTGGCCGGGGAGCAGTCGGGGATCGAACTGGTGCCGCAGAGGCCGCGGGCAGCTTCGCAACCCAGCGCTCAACCGCTGCGCCACCGGGGAGGCCCCCGTCTCTATATTTTCTGTGTTACCTTCTGGGTAATTTCTTTTCTCCTAGCATACTAACTAGCATACTTATTTACTCTTCTGGTAGATCTAATTTGCTTTTTTTTTTTAAAGATTTGTTTATTTCATTTTTTATTTTTTGTGGGACCCTCACTGGCGCTGCTGGGGAATGAACCAGCACTGCAGAGGCTGTGGGCAGCCTTGCAGCCCAGCGCTCAACTGCTGAGCCACCAGGGGAGGCCCTAAAGATTTATTTATTTATGCATGCAAGAGCTGGGGTGCAGGCCAGAGATGCAGGGGGTAAGAGGATTCACCAGAGACAAAGGGGGAAGCAGAACAGGTGGATCTACTGAAATACACTGCTGAGGGGAGCAGCGGGCGGGACAGCAGTGGTCTGCTGCACCATGTGAGTTAGCTCCCTGGTTGGGCATTGAACTTGTGCTGTGGTGGCTGGCAGTTGCTTCACAGTGCTGAGACTTAACCTTGTGGGCCACCAGGGACTCCCCCCTTATAATAATTTTAAGTACACTTCTGGTCTATTTTTCAATTATCTGAAGTTCTGGGGGCTATAACTGCCATTTGTTATGACTGACTTGTTCATGATGAATTGGTTCCTCAGGTGTTTTGTATTGTGAGCTCATTTTCAGTGAAGTATTGTCTTAAGTAACCTTATGTAGCTTGTATTGAGCTCAGTTCTCCCAAGAACAGGTGTTTTCCTTTCGTTTGATCAGTTTTGTTTAGGTGTAATTTATATACAATAAACTTTTTTTTTTAAAGATTTATTTATGCAACAAGAACCGGGGTACAGGCCAGAGGTGCGGGAGCATGAGAGGATTCAGCAGAGACAGAGTGGGGAACAGAACAGGCAGACTGACTGAAATACACTGCTGAGGGGAGCATTGGGCAAGCCAGGAGAGGTCTGCTGCGCCGTGTGGGTATCTCCATGGCTGGTGGGGATTGAACCGGCACTGTAGAGGCTGCGGGCAGCTTCACAGCACTGCGTTCGACCACCTGCCTGTGCCACCAGGGAGGCCCCATGTACAATAAACTTATTTAAAGTAGGAAGAGTTTTAACTTATGATTTAAAAGCGATCATAATTAAAATACAGATCATTTCCGTCACTCCCAAAAGTTTCCTGTGCCTCTTTGCCTTCAGTCTTTGCCTTCACCTTGGCCTCAAGAACCACTTAGAGGATTAATTTGCATTTTCTTTTCCTTTTTTAAAAGATTTATTTATGCATACAAGAACTGGGGTGGAAGCCAGAGGTGTGTGTGTTGGGGGGTGGGTAGTGGTGGTGAGAGGATTCACCAGAGAGAGTGGGGAGCAGAGCAGGCTGATGTACGGAAATACACTGCTGAGGGGAGTAGCTGGCAAGGCAGGAGAGGTCTGTTGCGCTATGTGGGTTGCTCCCCTGGCTGTGGTGGGATTGAACTCATGCTGCAGTGGCTGGCAATAGCCTGATAGTGCTGTCTTTAACCCCTGCGCCACCAGAGAGGCCCCTAGTTTGCATTTTCTAGATTATTTTTTTTGGGTATAAACAACAGAAATTTATTCATTTTTATATATGTACCCAAAAGAGCAGGTTTATTATAAAAAGAGAAGGGAAGCAAAGAACACAGATACAAGCAGGTAGAAAGATATTTACAGAGATACTTAACAACTAGTACCTTCCAGGGACAGATTTGTTAAGAGAGGCCTGGGTAGTCACAGGTGGGCAGCTTTGGGAGGAGAGCTGCCTCTGCTCTTTGCAAGGGGAGATGGTGAAGAGAAGCACCTGTGTCTTCACAGGCAGGCAGGAGAGTTGCAGAAATTTATTTCTTATGGTTTTTCAGGCAGAGAATTCCAAGATCCAGGCACCAGCATGGTAGGGGGAGAGCCTTTTTCCTGGTTCATATTTGGCACCTTCTTGATATATTCTCACATGCTTGAAGGACTCTAGAATTTTCCATAGTGGAATCATACTGTGTGGACTCTTACATCAGTCCCCCCCCCACCCCATGTAGTATATTACATTTGAGATTTATCTACTTAGTTGTTAAGTATCAGTAATTTGTTACTTTCTTCCACTGAGAACTTATCTAGTAAATTCTGGTTAAGTCCTTGGAAAATTGGACATTAAAGGAATGAAAAGCATGTCCTTGAATAATGTCATTTAGTTCAGAATCAACCAGGATTGTTTTTTTCTCATCCATGCTATAACAAAGTTGAACAAAATGTTACATGAGGACCTACTGTATTCCATTGTGTGGCGATATCATATAATTTAATCAGTCATGTTAAAGGACTTTTTAAAAGTCCACTCACCCCTGGATTTTTAGATTGTTTCCATTTTTTGGGCTACTGTGAATAAAGTTTCTGTGAGCATTCATTTACAAATTTCTTTTTGTAGTGGAATGACTGGGTTGGATGACAGGTATATGTTTATTTATTTATTTATTTATTTAATCTTTTTTTTTTTAGAGGCATGTTATTTATTTATTTGTTTGTTTGTTTGTTTTGTTTGTACATGCAGTGGGTACAGTCAGAAGCGCGGGAGGGTGAGAGAACTCACCAGAGCCAGAGCTGGGAGCAGAGCAGGCAGAAGGACTGAAGTACACTGCTGAGGGGAGCAGCGGGTGGCAGGAGAGGTGGCAGGAGAGGGGAGCAGCTGGGGATCGAACCGGCGCTGCAGAGGCCGCGGGCAGCTTCGCAACCCAGCACTCAACCGCTGCGCCACTGGGGAGGCCCGACAGGTATATGTTTAGCTTATATTACCAGTTTTCCAAACTGATTGTAGCATTTTATATTGCTATAGCAGTGTGGGAGCTCCATTTGCTTCAAATTTTTACAACATACTTGGTATTGTCAGTCTTTGATTTTAGCCTTTCTCATGAAGGCATAGTAGTATTTCATTGTGGTTTTCTTTCCTCCCCTCCCCCACCCTTTTTCCTTTTCTTTCTTTTTTTTTTTTTTTTTTTTTTGATATTTAAAGAGCAGGTTTATTAGAAAAGGGTCAGAAGAGTAAAGTACACTTGCATAGACACAAGCGGGCAGGAAAAGCTGCCCTGAAAGGGACAGGTTTGCTGAGAGAGGCCTGAGTGGTTGCAGGCGGGTGGCTTGAGGAGAGCGGCCTCCACTGAGGGAGGTCAGTGAAGAGAAGTCTGGGCATGTACAGGTCACTGCAGACAGGAGGCTGCTGCCCTGTGGAGGGAGATAGTTGGTGAAAAGAGGCACCTGCATAGTCCCAGGTGGGCAGTGGGAGTGCTCCTCATTGTGGCTTTAATTTGCATTTTTTTGATGACTGATGATGTTGAACATTTGATCATGTTTTTATATCATATATTTCTGCACCTCTATCTCCTGGAGGAATTTTGTTTCCCAAACTGGGGTTAAAATATATGTACCTTTTCTCTACTTAGATGTCCAGCCACGGGGTTAGTGTATTTTTTTAAACTCCACATCTCTCTCTTGTGCACACCTGTGGTTTGGAATTTTAGTTTTTCCTCTTTTACTTTGCTAGGTGAGTAAGGCAAGCTTCCTTATTTCCTACTCTTATCTTTTTGCTAAGGGTATTAGTCTTTATACAGATAGCTTCTTTTTTGTGGGCTTAAGATCTGTCTCCCAGACTATGAGAAAGTCATCATTTTCGTATACCACCAGGACACCTACTGTCCTCAGCTCACTAATTTAGCTTCTTTGTTTTTGGTTCCAGGGATTTCTCTTTCTTTGAGCTCAGTTTAGCTGTGTGTCAGCTAGGATCTAATAAGGTAGATAGAAGCCACGTGTAGTTGTTTTATAGTGAACTCAGTAAAGGGAATTAGTTTAACTGTTTTTGGAGGCCTGAAAAAGCAAAAAATGGAATCTTAGAGTATAATGTTGATGTAATAATTGCATTAAACAGCTCCTTCATCTAGGACTGACAAACGAAGGAAGGTTGGGGTTATCAGAACTTAAAACTCTGGAGGGATCTGGAGGAACTGTGCCCTAATTCTCTGAGGAGGGAGTGTTGCCTAGTGCTACTGGTTTCTTAGGAGCTCACAACAGGGGCCTGGAGGAACCAGGTTTGGTTGAGCCCTGCCCAGCTGGTGCTGGTCCCTCTGTGGGGGCACAATGAGCTGGGAGTTTAAAAATAAGTCGGGAGGGACCAAGTGCTGTTGTCTACAAACAGCAGGCTGCCAGAGGGGAAGTCCTTGGTAGTCGCCTCCTGCCTTCATTTTTTTCTTTAGCACCCTCTATAAACTGAACCAAACAGGAAGCCTTCAGGCAAAGGTGAAATGGAGTTGACAGAATCCAATGCCCAGCGTCATAGAGCAGACCTTAACACAGGATAAGTGTGGAGCCTAGAGAGTAACTTAACTGCCACATTCTAAAAAGATGTTTTATTAAATCTTTCCAAGCATTTCCAGGCATAATTAGTAGGAAGATTTTCAACTTCTTGTTTCGTTATATCAATAATAGCAATAGCTAACTTTCTTTTTTTTTTTTTTTTAGCATATAATGTGAACCAGGCACAGTTACACGTACTTTACACGAACTACTTACCAAAGCTCTATGAGGTATCATCATCATTACTATTCCTTGTAACAAGCCAGGAAACTGAAGCACAGATAAGTTTAGTCATCTTCCCAAAGCTCTGTTTTTTTTTTTTAAGAGTTATTTATTTATGCACACAAGAACTGGGGTGTAGACCAGAGGTGCGGGACTGACAGGATTCACCTGAGAGAGTGGGGAGCAGAACAGGCAGATCTACTGGAATACACTGCTAAGGGGAGCAGTGTGGGAGACAGGTCTGCTGCACCTCATGGGTTGCTCCCTGGCCAGCCGGAGATCGAAAGTGACTGGCAGTAGCCTGACAGCAGCACTGTGTCTTCAACCCCTGTGTCACCAGGGAGGCCCAGAAGCTACTGATATTTTAGTCTCAGCATTCTGAGTTCCAAAATCCCATTCTTTTCTTTTTTTTTCCCCAAATTATAGTTTACCTTTTCTTTTTTTAAGATTTTTTTTTTATGCATACAAGAAGTGGGGTATAGGCCAGAAGCGTGGGGGGTGAGAGGCTTCACCAGAGACAAAGTGGGAAACAGAACAGGTGGATTGACTGAAATACACTGCTGCGGGGAGCAGCGGGCGAGTCAGGAGAGGTCTGCTGTGCCATGCGGGTATCTCCCTGGCCGGGGATCAAACTCATGCTGCAGTGGCTGTGGACAGCTTCATAGGTTGTGTCTTAACCCCTTGTGCCACCAGGGAGGCCCCAAAATCCCATTGTTAATTTATTTGTTATGCTGAAAGTTCTTCCTTTCTTCAAACCAAATCTCTCTTCCTATAACTCCACTCATTAGTTCTGGTTTTTCCTTCTTGCAGGGGGACAGTCTTTCTCCTCATCTGCATACGACCTTTGAAAAAAGTTTTTTATGTTCTTCCTTGCTAAACACTTGTAATTCTATCCTCACATTCACTACAGCTTAACTTTCAGACCCTTTCACTATAGTTGTTATTCTTTCACTGTATGTGCTGTGACTTTATTTTTCAGAGGTGGGGTATAGAGTTGTTGTCTACTAAGCTAACCTGAGCCTGTATAAGTGCTTTGAGTAGTTCTCTTAGATTCATGATTTATTGAGAGTTCACAGTAACCACCTACTATGGGTAGTTTTTTTTTTTTTTTTTTTTTTTTAATGAGCTGCAGGGCCGCCCTGGCAGTTTAGGGGTTACAGTCTCAGAGCAATCAAGCTATGGCCAGCCACTGTGGCATGAGTTAGATCCCCAGCCAGGGAACTAACCCACATGATGCAGCAGACCTCTCCCGTCTCACCCACTGCTCCCCTCAGCAGTGTATTTCAGTAGATCTGCCTGCTCTGCTCCCCACTGTCTCTGGTGAATCCTCTTTCTCCCCCCTGAACCTCTGAGCTGCATCCCAGTTCTTATATGCATAAATAAAGAAAAATAAATCTTCAGGGCCTTCCTGGTGGCGCAAGGGGTTAAGCACCGCACTGTGAAGCAATCCGCAGCCTCTGCAGCACGAATTTGGTCCCCGGCTGAGCAGGGAGAAACCCACATGGTGAGGCAGACCTCTCCTGTCTCACCCGCTGCTCCCCTCAGCAGTGTATTTCGATCAGCCTGCCTGTTCTGTTCCCCACTCTGTCTCTAGTGAATCCTCTTACCCACCCCCCCATCCCCTGCATCTCTGGCCTGTACCCCAGCTCTTGTATGCATAAATAAATCTTTAAAAAAAAAGAAAAATAAATCTTTAAAAAAAAAAAAGCTACAATATCAGGTCTTACCATCTTATATTTGGTTCTTTTATTATAAATGCAGAATTTTACATTTAATTGAGTTAAATTATTTTTTTTAAAGATTTATTAATTTATGCATATAAGAACTGAGGTACAGGCCAGAGGTATGGGATGGAAAAGAGGATTCACTAGAGACAGAGTGGGGAGCAGAACAGGTGGACTGACTGAAACACTGCCGAGGGGAGCAGCGGGCGAGACGGGAGAGGTCTGCTGTGCCATGTGGGCAGCTCCCTGGCTGTCCAGTGATTGAACTCAGGGATTGAACTTGAGCTGCAGAGGCTGCAAATAGCTTCACAGTGCTGTGCTTAACCCCTTGTGCCACCAGGGAGGCCCTAAATTATGTTTAACTCAAGTTAAACTCAATTATGTTTAACTCAAGTTTTTTTTGGTCAGATCAAATCTTAAAAATTTTGTGTTTTTTTTTTTTAAACACTTTTTAAAAAAAAAAAAGATTTATTTATTTATGCAAGCACTGGGTACAGTCAGAAGCGCGGGAGGGTGAGAGAATTCACCAGAGCCAGAGCAGGGAGCAGAGCAGGCAGAAAGACCGAAATACACTGCTGAGGGGAGCAGTGGGCAGCAGGAGAGGTCTGCGCGCCATGCGGGACCCTCCTCCAGTGGCCGGGGAGCAGCTGGGGATCGAACCGGCGCTGCAGAGGCTGCGGGCAGCTTCGCAACCCAGTGCTCAACCCCTACACCACCGGGGAGGCCCAAAAATTTTGTGTTTTTTTAATCCATCATAGTTTATCATTCCAAAACGTAACAGACAAGTTTATGTATTTTCATCTGTCTTTGGTAACAATGTTTACCATACTAGATTTGAGGAATAACCTCTATGTTACACCATTATAGATCTTAATACAATAGAGGGAGGTTTGGGAAAAATAGTTGTTTTTTGTTTTTTGTTTTTTAAAGAATTATACAAAGCTGGGGTGTAGACTAGAGGCATGGGATTGAGAGGATTCACCCAAGACAGAGTGGAGAATAGAACTGATGGATTGTCTGAAATACACTGCTGAGGGGAGCAGCAGGCGAGACAGGAGAGGTCTTCTGTGCCATGTGGGTCACCTCCCTTGCTGGGAATTGAACTTGTGCTGCAGTAGCTGCAGATTGCTTCATAGTGCTGACACTTAACCCTTTGCACCACCAGGGAGGCCCTGGGAGAAATAGTTTTGACTATTCTTTCTCCACTGGAGGAGGACAGTATCGTGGCTGTCACCGAAGGTCAAGAGAAGAGTCACGGTTAGGGTTGGCCATTGGGCAGTCGCCCTAGTAAGGGACCACTTAGCAGAAGTAAATTGATCTAGTGGCTGTAGAAGGGAGAGAGGGCATTATTGCACAGTGTGCTCCTGGGTTGAGGCCGCTGTAGGCAGCTGTGTCACTACCCTTTCTGTCCTATATAAGGGCCACTTTCTTTGAAGCAAGTGCAGGAAATACCAGTGATTCAGTCTTGCAGATTCAGTCTTCTGCCTTATTGCAGCAAATTTTTTCTGCCTTATTGCAGCTAAGGATTGGTTAATGTGGCAAGGAGTAAAAACTGCCTATGTTTCAGGCATATATTTTTGATCACTTGGATGCCTTTATGTGACTAGCCAGAGACACTTGTTTTGTAGCCATCAAGGTTTTGGTACCCTGTGGCATGGTGCATGTAGTATGACTCCATCTTGTGTGTGGGACACCATGTGTATTCTGCCTTGTCAGTGGGCCTTTGTCAAGGGCTGCACTTCTCTGATGACCTCAGTGAGTGATGAGGTAATAATAACTTTGATAGCCTACTTTTCTATTTTTCCTATATTGTGACAATATGAATTTGGGGGAAACCTCTTGTTCCTCATGAACTACTACAAAGTAGACTTTGGTTGCTAACCTCCAAAACTGTTTCCTTAGGTAGTGAAAAATACAGAATGAGTGCCTGTTACTATCTCTTACTAAACTGAGCATATAAAGTAGCGTATGGTACAGGATTTCCTTCTTCAACTGTTCAAACCTACCAGTACTTTATTTTTTAAAAAGATTTATCTATGCGTACAAGAGCTGGAGTACAGGCCAGAGGGGTGGGGGGTGAGAGCGTTCACCAGAGACAGAGTGGGGAGCAGAAGAGGCAGACTGAGTGAAACACACTGCTGAGGGGAGCAGCGGGCGAGTCAGGAGAGGTCTGCTGCGCCATGTGGGTAGCTCCCTGGCAGGCCGGAGATTGAACTCCAGCTGCAGTGGTTGCTGATAGCTTCATAGGTTGTGTCTTACCCCCTTGCGCCCCCAGGGAGGCCCTGCTTGTTTTCTTTTGATTAGATTTAGGTTCAACATTTTTTGATAGAACTATGTAGGTTAATACAGTAGTTTGCTTAATAAAGGTTATGCGAAAACACATGAAAGCAGCATTAAGTTTTGCATGACAGTATGCAATTTAGCACTTGATTGTGTTTTCTTCTCTGAAAGCCCTATAGGAATTGAGAGAAGGGGAACTCAGTAGATCCTGGAATACCAAGGAAAGACTTTGACAGGAATATGGAGTGGGGAAGAGGACAGAATTTGAGGCAGTTGGAGTATTACTAGATAAGCTGGTTTTTGGGCTCCCCATCCCACTATTAAGGTTGTAAATCCTAAAAAGTGAATTTCCTCTGTAGAGTGTAGAGTTCTGTTTCTTGTGTGGTGTGTGTACCATTGGGAAGCCTAATAGTTTAGAACTCTTGCTTTGGCTTCTGATAGACCTTAACGGCTGTGCCCAATGTTTTGCCAGCTGCCTAACCTTGGGAAAGATTCCTCACTTGCAAGCTAGAAAGAGTATTAATAAGTATTTAAAAGGTTATTGTTTGGTGGTCACAGGACATATTGCATAAATATTTGAATTAAAATACTTGAGTGCTTTTAGGTGGGGGCAGCATGTCATAATTCTGCCATGTGCCCCATTGAAGCACTCATTTCTGTTACCTGCCTAATTCCTGAGGGTGTTTGAATTGACCACTGCTGGAAATGAGAAAGGACGTGGCTTATGCAGAGAGAAGTGGGAAGACTGGCTTGATGAGGTCAGAATGTATATTGGAATAGTGGGAAATAAGGTTGAATAAATGACTTGAGGTCATATAATGGAGGATATGGAAAGTAAGCCAAAGAATTTAGATATGATACTTTCGACAGAAAAAATAACCATAGAAGACTTTGCATAGGAGAGAGAGAGTTAGAAATGAGTGGTATGGAGCCTCCTAAGGGGAAGGAACTCTCCTGGTTTGGAGTCCAGAATCCTAATAGGGCAGGGCCTTCCCAGTGCTCACCAAGGGGTGTGGCTTGGCAGTCTTGCCACAGGAGGCCAGAATTTCTGCCCCAGTGACTTTTCCTGCTCTGCCACTGACTCACCCCATTGACCTGGACTGCGTGGCTTCCCTTCCGGTTACTTGTCTGATCTACAGAACGCTGGAGCTTCCCAGGATGATGTGATCCTGAGCTGACTGCCAGTGGGTAGGACAGGGGAATGCACAAGCATTCCTGACCCTTTGCCCTGGGTAAAGGCTAATTCTAAGCCAGACTGCAGAGTTCACTGTGTCCAAACCTGAGGAAGCTCTCCACCAAGAGGTAAGTCACGATGGTTTCTGCCTTCTCTTCTTTTTCCACAAGTTAACTTCTTCCAGAACAGGATTTGTACTACTTTCATTTTTCCCAGATCCGGGTTCTTCATAATAACCTTCTTTTAATTATTTGAAGCAAACAGGTTATTGCACAAGGTGGCCAGGAAGGTTTGATAAACATATTGTTCTATTTGTCGGGGGAAGTGTCCAGAGCTATCACTGACCCCTGCTCTGAGATAGATTACCCAGAACTTTTGTGAGCCAGACATTAAACAATGACTCATAACCCTGTGAGAACAACCTTACAGAGCTCCTGGTCTTAAACTTTCAGGTTTCAGAATCATTTTGGAATATTGTTAGGGTGTGCTTTATTGCCCCAAGTTACCACCTTTCCCCTTGAAAGGAGCGAGGAACAGGGAAGGGAGGAGTTACATGGATTGGGATATTTGTGGTTTATGTTGGCAGTCAGGATGGTGGAGTTTCTAGTCCTCACTGTTGCTAACTAGTTTCATAACCAGGGACAAACTGTCCTCCCTCAGTGGACTGGAATTTTCTCATATTTGAAAATGAACAGTTTGGGTTATATGCTCTAGAAGATTTCTTCTAAGTTGATTGTAAAGTAATATAGTAGTTTACTTTTAACATAAGTAACATATTACACATATCTTGACCTCTTAATTGGAGTTGTAGGAGTTATATTTGTCAGTTTGTAATTGTGTTGCCAGCCTTTTTCATTTATTCTGGTGATGCTGCCAAGGCTCAGAACGTTTTCAACTTCTAAGCTGATCCTTTGACTAGCCTCAGAAATAGCAATTGTTCACTCTTGGCTTGCTGGATTCAATTTTTGGAAACAGCCAGATGATGTGTGAGGCAGTACCTTTTTTGATGAAGAATGAGGTGTGACTATAAAATAGCAAGACTTAATTTTTGTGTTTCACATGGAGCAAGGAGTATTTTGTAAGTATTTTGAATAATGCTAATATTGTTAGAATGAGTAAATAACTTCCTAAGGAAAGTATTGATTATAATTTTCATTCGATTTAATAAGATTGGACATGTTTAAAAAGGTGTCACATCCTTTTTATTCATGGTGCACATGCTGGCTTCTAGGTCAGGGTGACTAGAGATAGTGGAGAAAATTGCCTTTCTCATGATGGTCCTCCCAAATAACAAATGTGTTTGAGGTGCACAAAGGGTTGGAATGTGGTTGCTGTAGAACATTTTAGCTAGGAGCCAATGCAGCCCCATTTCCAAAAGACTCAGCTGATTCCCAGGTGACTGAAGCAGATGGTGTAGTAGCTCCAGCTTTTCATAGGAGAAATTATTTTATTGATTTGGGGGGTGGATAGGGTCCACAGCTGGGGGTTGAGAAAGGTGGGATGGATTGGAAGATAAGGCTGGAGAATCAAATCAGAGGGGCTATCTTGAATGCACCTAAATTAGGCTGATGGCAGTACATTCAAATTTATTCCTGGAAATGGCAGTCTTGTGGATAGCTGGCCACTAAAATAAAATGTTAAGCACCCTGGTCAAGATTCTGTTACTAGGGCCTCCCTGGTGGCGCAAGGGGTTGGAACACCTATGAAGCTGTCTGCAGCCTCAGCAGCATGAGTTCCATCCCAGGCTAGCTAGGGAGCAACTCACACGGTGCAGCAGACCTCTCCTATCTCACCCGCTGCTCCCCTCAGCCGTGTACTTCGGTCAGTCTGCCTATTCTGTTCCACACTCTGTCTCTGATGAGTTCTCTCACCCCCCTCCCCACGTCTCTGGCCTGTACCCCTGCTCTTGTATGCATAGGTAAAGAAAGCTTTAATAATTAAAAAAAAAAAGATTCTGTCACTAAATTGCTATATGGTCATTTGCAATTCCCTCTTAATCTCAGCCTTGTTTTCCTCATTCTTAAATTAAGTGTTAGATACTGAGAGTTCAGGAGCTGAAAGCAGGTAGGCTTTAAGGTGGTTTGAAGTAGACCTAGGTAGGAATGGAGGTCCTTTTCAGCCCCTAAATTATGGTAACTTTACTTTCTATTTGCAGTCACAGTTCTGTGATCAAACATGAAGTAGCTGTTTAATGAGAAGTAGTTATGCACCCAGTGCTTTCTCCTAAAAACAAACAACAATCACAGGATGTGCTGGTGCTGACCCATGTGGTTCCCTGGTAGGGCCTATTGTTTGAGGGGGATGGGGGTGAATTGCCTCAAAATGGACAGTGTGGATATATTGTGATTTAGATTTGTTCCCTGCTGTTGTTAAGTTCAAACCTTTCTTTAAAGGGATTCTGTCAATAATTGGTGCAGTGGGATTCATTTAGGGAAAAAGCCCCATGTAACCACAATTAGAAGTTAGATACCCAAAAGCAGAGCCAGCCAGTTGCTAGATAGACTAAGTGACCTAATCAGTTGCTTTTCAAGTCTTAGACCTCATACATTAACCCCACAGAGAGAATAGGCTGCTTGGTGAAGTAGACTAGGCACCAGGCTGGGAGATTTGGACTCCTATAGCCGGAGAAGGTGACCTGTAGAATCCACACCTCTTAATCCTTCTATTTCTCTTCTTTCCCTCAGTGCCCTTTAGTTTTAGTTAGGATTGTGTAAACACAGTTTGCCGGTCCCCTTAAAGTGACAGGTATACGCCCATGAGCATGGCCACTCATGATATGTATGTGACTTTAAATGAGAGGGACTTTTCTCTTTGACAGTTGCTTTACTGACTATCCCACTGAAAGGATTTACTAGATTAAGGCCAGTTAGTTGTCATTCATTCAAGCAGCATTATTTAGTACTTACTACATGTAAGCATTGTGCTGGCATGGAGCTGAGAGGTGAGTAAAATAGTTTATGCTCTCTACCAGCTTAGTCAAATGAAAAATGCTAGCATCAACCCAAGGAGAAATGAAATCAAATGTGCAACGCTATGTGGAAGCATAGAGACACAGACAATTTTTTTTTTTAAATGGGGGAACAAGGAGAGATTCAGAGGAGACAAGGTATTTGAGCCAAGTTACAAAGGTTGAATAGAAATTTTTAAAAAAAGATTTATTTATGCATACAAGAACTGGGGTACAGGCCAGAGGTGTGGGGGCGTGAGAGGATTCACCAGAGACAAAGTGGGGGACAGAACAGGTGGATTGACTGAAATACACTGCTGAGGGGAGCAGCGGGTGAGTCAGGAGAGGTCTGCTGCACCACGTGGGTAGCTCCCTGGCTGGGGATCGAGCTCATGCCACAGTGGCTGCGGATAACTTCATAGGTTGCATCTTAACCCCTAGCACCACCAGGGAGGCCCTACATAAAGATATTTCAGATGAACGAACTGGAGATGAAGTTGGAAGGAAGTTTAATGGTTGAATCTTTTTTTTTTTTTTTTTTTTTTAAAGATTTATTTATTTATTTATACAAGCACTGGGTACAGTCAGAAGCGCGGGAGGGTGAGAGAATCCACCAGAGCCAGAGCGGGGAGCAGAGCAGGCAGAAGGACCGAAGTACACTGCTGAGGGGAGCAGCGGGCGGCAGGAGAGGTCTGCGCGCCATGTGGGACCCTCCTCTGGTGGCCGGGGAGCAGCCGGGGATCGAACCGGCGGTGCAAGGCTGCGGGCAGCTTGGCAACCCCGCGCTCAACCGCTGCGCCACCAGGGAGGCCCTAATGGTTGAATCTTAAAGAACTTTAGTGTCATGCTAAGGAATTTGGACTTTATTCTGTATGGAGTTAGCTGTTACATTTTTTTTTAAGTTTTTTTTTATTTATTTATACAAGCACTGGGTACAGTCAGAAGCGCGGGAGGGTGAGAGAATTCGCCAGAGCGGGAACAGAACAGGTAGATGGACCAAAATACACTGCTGAGGGGAGCAGCGGGCACGGTAGGAGAGGTCTGCACTGTCGAACCGGCACTGCAGAGGCTGCGGGCAGCTTCGCAGCCCAGCGCTCAACCTCTGCGCCACCAGGGGAGGCCCTAAATTTTTTTAAATAGAATTTTATTTCATTCTTGCTTTTTAAATTATTTTTTAAGATTAATTTTATTTATACATACAAGAACTGGAGTCTATGTCAGAGGTGTTGGGGGTGAGAGGAGTCACCAGAGACAGAGTGGGGAACAGAACAGGCAGACCAACCAAACGAAGTACACTGCTGAGGGGGAGCAGCGGGTGAGACAGGAGAGGTCTGCTTAGCCATGTGGGAATCTTTCTAGCCAGCCGGGGATCGAACTGCCGCAGAGGCTGTGGATTGCTTCATAGTGCAGTGCTTAACCCCTTTTGCCACCAGGAAGGCCCTCTTTCTTTTTAAAAACAAAAAAACAAAAAACAAAAAAAAAACGAAAAACCATTATATTTGCATAGACAAACTGGGGTGCAGGCCAGAGGTGCGGGGCGGGTGATGAGAGGATTCAACAGAGACAGAGCGGGGAACAGAACAGGCAGATCCACTGAAATACACTTGTAAAGGGAGCAGAAGGAGAAGCTGGAGCGTCTGCTGCACCATGTGGGTTAGCTCCCTGGCCAGGGATCAGACTCAGGCTGTGGAGGTAGGCCTTCGAGGTGGTAGTGCTGAGATGTAACCTCTAGGCCACCAAATAACATGACCTAATCCATACTCTTTAGGTCTTGGTTGTGTTTTTAAATGTAAGTTCATAGATAGATTTCAGGGTTGAGAATGTGGTGGTCTTGATTCTTGGGGCATTTAGTTTGTCACAGAGCTCACATTTGGATACTTGATTCCTTGGTTATAGTTACTAAGGCAATTCCAAAAGCATGAAGACAGTAAGTGGTCAGAGCTGTGTCCCTTTTTTTTTTTTTTTTTAAAGATTTATCTATTTATGCATACAAGAGCTGGGGTATAGGCCAGAGATGCCGGGGTGGGGTGGGGTGGTGAGAGGCGTCACCAGAGACAGAGCGGGGAGCAGAATAGGCAGACTGACTGAAATACACTGCTGAGGGGAGCAGCGGGCGAGTCAGGAGAGGTCTGCTGTGCCATATGGGCTGCTCCCTGGCCGGCTGGGGATTGAACTCGTGCTGCAGGGGCTGCAGCTGCAGATTGCTTCACAGTGCAGTGCTTAACCCCTTGCACCATCAGGGAGGCCCAGAGCTGTGTCCCTTTTAGACTGAGCTTCTGCACTCCACAAAACAGTTCTTTTTTCTTTTTTTTTTTTTTTTTTTTTTTTTTTAAAAGATTTATTTATTTATTTATACAAGCACTGGGTATAGTCAGAAGCGCGGGAGGGTGAGAGAATTCACCAGAGTCAGAGTGGAGAGCAGAGCAGGCAGATGGACGAAATACACTGCTGAGAGGAGCAGCGGGCGGCAGGAGAGGTCTGCGCGCCATGTGGGACCCTCGCTGGCAGCCGGGGATTGAACCAGCGCTGCAGAGGCTGCGGGCAGCTTCACAGCCCAGCGCTCAACCGCTGCACCACCAGGGGAGGCCCAACAGTTCTTTTTTCTAAGAAAAAAAAAAAGGTTTTGTTAGGCATATACATTATATACAGTCTTCTTGCCTAGTGGATTGCTTGTTATTGCTCATCCTTTGAAGATAAAATTTCTTACAAGAGGAGGGCTTTTGGGGCCTGCCTGGTGGCATAGAGGTTAAGTCTCAGCACTATCATGCTATCACTGCCTATGCCTGAGTTCCATCCCCTGCCAAGGAGCTGACCCACATGGCGCAGCAGATCTCCTCTCCTGCTCCCTTCAGCAGTGTATTTCAGTCAGTCTGCCTGTTCTGCTCCCCACTCTGTCTCTGATGAATCCTCTCACCTCCCACACCTCTGGCCTATACCCCAGTTCTTGTACGCATAAATAAATAAAAACAAATCCTTAGAAACAGTGGAATCATAAAGTTTTTTGAACTTGATTAAAAAATAGTATAAGCTCATTGTAAAAAATATGAAAATACAGAAACATGTAAAGAAGACTAAAATCAGTAATTCTACCCTAGAGAAATTCACTTCCTCCTATTTTAGTGTTTTCAATATTATACTTATGCATATTTCTCTTATCTTTGGCTACTTCAGTTCACCAAAGGCAGAGGTGAGTAGTTGTGACAATATTGCCTATAAAGTCTTAAGGCCATACGACGTCATCATAATGAATATATCCTAATTTATTTGAATTATTATTCGATATTTAGTTTTTCTCATTTGTTCATAATGATAAATAATTCTATTAATATACATGTGTCCTAATTTGTACTTCAGATTATTCCCTGAATGTTTATTGCTGTGAATAGAATTAGGTATTCAAAGAACGTGAACTTTGCCTTTCTATCACTTTTAAATTTTCTTGTAAAATATATGTAACAAAATTTATCATTTTAATCATGTTTAATTATCATTTTAATTCAGTTTAATATAAACTGAATTTAATTTACAATTCAGTGGCTCTAAGTAGTTCACAATGATTGCAACCATCACCACTGTCCACTCTCAGGACATTTTCATCATCCCAAACAGAGACTCTGTACCCATTAAATGATAATTCATACTCCTACCCCCCCCCACCTTTCCCTCCCTGACCCCTTGGTAACCTCTGTCTGCTTTCTGTCTCTGTGAATTTGCCCATTCTAGGTACCTCATAAGTGGGATCATGCAATTTTTTTCCTTTTGTGTCTGGTTTATTTCACTTAACATAATGTTTGAATACTAACATTTTTTAGGAAAAGAAATATATTGCCAAATTTCTTTTCCAGAGAACCACTTAAAGCATGCCTGCTTACTTGCGTGAGAAAATGCACTGTTCATTCTTTGATCATGAATTTCTCATTCAGAATCCTAGATTAAGTTAACTTTTTTGGGATGTAGGATAGCTTCTTTGTCATTTTTATATAAAATCAAAATTAGGGAGAGGCTGGAAGGAGAAAGTTGGGGGGAGTGGGTTTTGGTATCAAGTTCTATTAGCTAAAATGACCTTCGGAGGTGAAAATAGCATGAGACTAGTTGTCCTCCATTTCTGTATTTATATAAAATGGGAATGATGGCACCTGCCCCACAGAAACTGAATTGCCAAAAATTCCCTGTAAAAATCTTATTTTCAGAATAGAAGAAATGGCTTGCTTTTGTGACTAGGATCTTCAGAAGGGTAGAATCTAATGGAAAGAACTGACTTTCTTTTCCCACAAAGGTCAAGGTCCTAGCTCTTAGCAGTTGACTATATGTGTCGGAAATGTTTAGCTACTTCCTAGTGAATCTTTTCTCTACAAGCAAAAGGAAAGGAGAGTTGTGTGTACTCACAACACATGCTTGTGTGTGTTGGATCTGTTTAGCAGCAGACTTAGTGAGGCTTGCTTTGATTTCCTGTTATTATTTTTGTGTATGAGTGGGAGCTACATCGCTGTTAAAGTCTCTGAACCTAAATCTGTTTCCCATTAGTTGCATAGGAAATCCTTTACAGTTAGTGTCCCAACTCAGAAACAGAGCAGTGTCTTTTGACTTCATCTGAGTGTTTGAACTCTTTTCTTCAGTATTACATATCAGGCCTATACTGCCTATAAATGTATTTGAAAATGAACTATACACTTTAACATAGCCACAACCTAGTCAATTGGGTAACAATTTCTGTTAAGAAACTTTTCTTGGGTCTCCCTGATGGCGCAAGGGGTTAAGTCTCAGCACTAAGAAGCTATACACAGTCACTGCAGCATGAGTTCGATCCCCGGCCCAGTTGACCCACATGGTGCAGCGGACCTCTCCTGTCTCGCCTGCTGCTCCCCTTAGCAGTGTATGTCAGTAGATCTGCCTGTTCTCTATTCTGCTCCCCACTCTGGTGAATCCTCTCACCTCCACCTTTGGCCTATACCCCAGCTCTTGTATGCATAAATAAATAAAACAAATCTTTAAAAAAAAAGAAAAGAAGCTTTTCTTTAGGTGTTAAGTGTGAGTTAGTGTTTTTATTTAGACCCGGTTAATACTTAAGACTTTATAGGCCATATTGTCACAACTGCTCACCTCTGCCTTTGGTGAACTAAAGTAGCCAAAGATAATACATAAATGAATGGGCATGACTGTTTTCCAGTAAAACTTCATTTACAAAATATGGGCAGCTGACCTGCAGGCCTAGTTTGTTAACCCTTGGATAATGGGAAGGATCATAAGACAGACTGAAGGCCTTGCTTTGATGAGATATTTTCAAAAGCTTAGCTTTGATGTCTGCTACTTGCTACCTGTGTCACCTTAGCCTCTCTTGAGCCCTCATGTTTAAAATCAAAGTGGTAATAACCTTCCATAAATAAAATGACCATTTACACATATTGGTAAATGTTTACATTTTTTGGAAAGCAGGATGATGTAAACAGTGATACATTGTTTTCTATCCCTTAAAATAAAAAATAATTTCTATTGATGGAAGTGTATAGAAACAGGACTTTTTATGCTCTATTCATTGGACTGTAAATGGATATATCTTTGGGGACAGTAATTTGGGAGTACCTGTGTACATTTAACATGTACACACTTCAATTCCAATTTTTGGTATATGTCCTAGAGAAATATTAGTTTATATATTAAAAGATGTGTGTGCCAGTATTGTCATCACAACATTTTTTGTCATGACAAAACACTATGAACAATCTAAGTGTCCACACATAGCAAAATTAGAAAATAAAGTTTTAGCACAACCTTACTTTTGTTAAACTTTTGAAAGTATGGGGAGTCGTGGAAATGTCAAATATTTGAGTGGAAAGGACAAGTTACAGAACAGATTATATAGTATGATTTACAGGTATATAGACCAAACACACTCCTCTTTGTATATACACACGTATACATACATGTGTCTATGCATATATATACCTGTGTGCATGTCTGCATGCTTAAGAAAAGTCCAAAAGATTATACCAAAATTAATAACAGTGGTACCTATGAAGGTTATGTCATTGGCAAATGTGGGGAATAGTTATAGGGTGGGGGTGGCTGGGAGAGGCAGCTGACACAGGACAATTCTAATTTACTAACAGTGACTATCACATCATGTCTTGACAGACTACAAATTGTTGTGTTTTTTGTTTTATTTATTTATTTATACAAGTGCTGGGTACAGTCAGAAGCGCAGGAGGGTGAGAATTCACCAGAGCCAGAGCAGGGAGCAGAACAGGCAGACTGACAAAGCATAGTACTGAGGGGAGCAGCGGGCGCGGCAGGAGAGATCTGCGCGCCATCTGGGACCCGGCGACTGAGGATCAAACCGACGCTGCAGAGGCTGCGGGGAGCTTTGCAGCCCAGTGCTCAACGCTGTGCCACGGGGGGAGGCCCAGACTCCAAATTGTTTTAACCTCCTTTATCACACTGAACCCTAGGGAGAATTCTGTGAGCAATCAAGGCAGGGATGTTAGGAAAGGTAGTAAGCAAGACATGGGACAACAAAGAAACTGTGTGTAGAAAGTTTTTTTTTTTTTCTTTCATTCAAAAAGAAATATATATATTTGGAGGGGAATGGAAAGGGACAGAACGATTACTAACTTTGTTTTATCTATCTAATTTTGCATTGTTTATTGTTTTTGAAGAACAAGGAAAATAAACTTATGTAAGCAAGAAATAAAGTTTCCTAAACACTTCTTCATGTTAATTGATTTTTAAGAGATGCTTTTTATTTTTTAGTGAGTTAATAAAGTAGGAATTATGAAAGCAAAAACAGTTAACATATGAATCTTCTCTTGGGTTTAGGGGGAGGTATTCTGGGTAGTGGAAAGAGAATCAGGAAGTCGGGGAACCAACTTTGTAGTTATAGTTCTCAGCTTTCCTTTGTGTGAGCTTTAGTTTTAAGCCTCTTCATCTCTATTTTTTTTTAAAAGATTTATTTATTTATGCATACAAGAGCTGGGGTACGGGCCAGAGATGCGTGGGGAGGCGATGAGAGGATTCACCAGAGACAGAGGGGGGAGCAGAACAGGCAGACTGCTGAGGGGAGCAGCAGGCAAGACAGGAGAGGTCTGCTGTGTCATGTGGGTTGCTCCCTGGCCAGCTGGGGATCAAACTCGTGCTGCAGAGGCTGTGGATTGCTTCATAGTGTGGTGCTTAACCCCCTTATGCCACCAGAGAGGCCCGCCTCTTCATCTCTAAAATGAACCAGAAGACATTGATCTCCAAGATCCCTTGAGTCCTAATACTCCACCGGTCTGGATTATGTGAAATATTTGTTAACAGGAAACACTGTAATGCAGTTAAAAAGCCATGCATAAATACTAGTGTTTTTTCATTGTTAAAAGAAATAGAAGACACAAAGAAATGGAAAGACATCCCCTGCTCATGGATTGGAAGAATTAACATTATCAAAATAGCCATCCTACCAAAAGCAATTTACATATTCAACATTATTCCAATAAAAATCTCAATGACAGTCTTCAAAGAAATAGAAAAAATATTGATGAAATTCATATGGAGCCACTAAAAACCTCAAATAGCCAAAGCTCTCCTGACTAAAACAGAGGAGACTGGAGGTATCACACTCCTAGACTTTAAGCTATACTACAAAGCTATAATAATTAAAACAGTATGGTACTGGAACAGAGACAGACACAGACCAATGAACTGAATAGAAAGCCAGAAATAAAGCTGCACACATGAGGACAACTAATCTTTTTTTTTTTTAAGATTTATTTATGCATACAAGAACTGGGGTACAGGCCAGAGGTGTGGGGAGTGAGAGGATTCACTGAGACAGAGTGGGGAACTGAACAGGAAGATTGACTGAAATACACTGCTGAGGGGAGCAGCGGGCGAGTCAGGAGAGGTCTGCTGCTCCTTGTGGGTAGCTTCCTGGCCAGTGATTGAACTTGTGCTGCAGTGACTGCGGGTAGCTTCATAGGTAGCATCTTAACCCTTGCACCACCAGAAAGGCCCATGGACAACTAATCATTGACAAAGGAGCAAAGAATATGCAGTGCAACAAGGACAGTTTGTTCAATAAATGGTGCAGGTCAAACTGGACCACCATAAGCAAAAGAATGAAACTAAACCACTACCTCACACAAGACACAACAATCAACTCAAAATGGATAAAAGAATTGAACATTAGCCCTGAAAACATAAAATATATAGAAGAAATTATAGGTAAAACTACATGACATAAATCTCAGTAACATCTTTAATAAGGACTCTTGCCCCAAAGCAAAGCAAGTGAAGGAAAAGATAAACAATGGGGTTAACATCAAACTAAAAAGCTTCTGTACAGTAAAAGAGACATTAATCAAAACAAAGAGACCCCCTGCTGATTGGGAGAAAATTTTTGCACCCCATACAACTGATAAGGGACTGATCACAAAGATCTACAAAGAGCTTACACGACTCTACAAAAACAAAGTAAACAATCCAGTCAAAAAATGGGCGGAAGTGGGCCTCCCTGGTGGCGCAGGCGATTTGAGCGCCGCACTGTGAAGCTGTCCGCAACCTCTGCAGCGTGGCTTCAATCTCGGCTGGCCAGCGAGAATCCCACATGGCGCAGCAGACCTCTCCTGTGTTGCCCATTGCTCCCCTCAGCAGTGTGTTTCATCAGTCTGCCTGTTCTGTTCCCCACTCTGTCTCTGGTGAATCCTCTCACCCTCCCATGCATCTGGCCTGTACCCCGTTTCTTGTATAAATAAATCTTTAAAAAAAAAATGGGCAGACGAACTTAAAAGACACTTCTCCAAAGAGGAAATGCAAATGGCCAGCAGGCATATGAAAAAAATGTTCAACATCCCTCATAATCTGGGAAATGCAAATCACAACTACAGTGAGATACATGTCACAACAGTGAGAATGGCCCATATTAAAAAAACTGGCAACAACAAATGCTGGTGAGGATGTAGAGAAAAAGGAACTCTCCTACACTGCTGGTGGGAGTGCAAACTGGTCCAACCACTATGGAGAGCTGTATGGAGGTTCCTCAGACTACTAAAAATGGAGCTACCATATAACCCAGCAATTCCACTCCTACGGGTCTAAGCAAAGGACACCTGCACCCCTATGTTTATTGCAGTGCTATTTATAATATGTAAGACTTGGAAACAACCCAAATGCCCAAAAATAGATGACTGGACCAAGAAGATGTAGTATATATACACAATGGAATACTATTCAGCAATCAAAAAAGACAAACTCATGCCAGTCACAGCAACATGAATGGAGCTAGAAGGGATTATGCTCAGTGATATAAGTCAGAAGGAAAAAGAAAAATACTGCATTGTTTCACTTAGAGGAGGAATATAGGGAAACCAAATAAGGGATGGGGGGGGGAAGGATAACAATACAAAACACAACAAAACTAATCAGACAAGTATAAATCAGAGACACTCTGCAGAGTAGGTGAAAGGGGGAGGGATCAAAACAAGGGTGGGAAGAGCACAAGGGACTATGGGGATGGTGCTCCAGTGAATTGGTGGTGGAAATTCTATGGGGAATACACCTGAGAAGAGAAACAAACATTGTACAAAAATGAACAATGATGTAAAATATATATAAATTTGTGCACATTAAAAAAAAAAAATGCTAGTGATTTTTGATGAGGGAGGTATAGTCCAAGCAGGGAATGATGTGAACCTGAAGTAAGGATAGAAAATAAGGACGTCCAAACCCATTCTCTTAACCTGTGCTGCCTTTTTCTCGTTGTTGGTATCAGTGTCATCACTGGCTTTCCATTACATTTTTCTGAAGTGTAAGAAATGTTAAGGACTTGAAAGGAAGCGCCCAGAGATCTAGATTTTTTTCCCAGTCTCTCGCTTCCTCTCATAGTGTCTGATGGAGCTGTGCAAGGCAGAGATTTTTTTAGAAGATTAACAAATTACAATACAGCACTCCTTTACAAACTTAATAAACAAGCATGAGTCTACTGTAGATCCTTTTCTGATTAGAGGCACACTGTTGTAAATGTGACCCAAATCTATATTTCTTCCCCCAAATCATATTTTTTCTCTGGTTACTGATTTTCCTAATTGTATATCCAATAGATGCTTCTTGTCTGAAAGTCTCAAACTGCCTACAGTAATAGTTTAGATGGGTTTGAATTGTTTACAAATGGGAACCTTAGCATACTCACATTGTACAAATATCAAATCATTATGTTTACACCTGAATTCAACTAATGTTGAATTATTATATTGAACCCTCATATAGATAAAAACAGATGGTTCAAAGTAAATTATTAACCTCAAAGAAAAAGTTTGACATATTAAAAAAGGTCGATGGATTAAAAAAGCTTTTATAGGATCGATTCTAGTGCTTGATGAATGAATACTTTCGCATTCTTTTTTTTTTTGGTATTGACACACATGTTTACCCATTTGCTCCAACTAGAAAATTTAGAGATGCTCCTAGATTTTCCCTTTTTTCACTCACACAGTTAGTTATCAGGGCCTGTAATAATCCCCAAAACAGTTGCTTCCTTTTTATCGTAATTGCCTTACTTCAGACATACATCACTTTTTGCTTGGAGCAGTGTTTTTGCATGACGTTCTGCAAAGCTTAATAGAACCGCAGAACTGACTTAGGAACCAGGTGGAAGCAGAGGGAGCAGGGCTTGAAACATCCTTTGCTTCAAACCATCTATTTTATCTATATTAGGTTTCTGTATAAAGATTGCATCTGAAGAGGGTATACTTTTAAAATATAATTTGAAACCTTTTGTCATGCAAGAAATACTTACTAGCTACCTCTGTTTTGCCAGTTATTATGCTAAATTCCAAGAATTTGATGGTGACATGCAATATGTGATTTTATGGAATTTATGAGAATGGGTGAAAGAGAAATGAATGAAATACTAAAAGGTGCAATTAGAAACTACCTGTGTAGTGAAGGAAGGGAATATTAGTAGGAACTTTGACCTAATCTGGGTGGTTAGGGAGAGTTCATATGAGGTAACAATGAGATAACCGATAGGTTAGAATTAACTAGATGGAGAGCTCGGAAAAGAAAATTTCAGGTAGAAGTATAGGAATGAACATGAGTCAGTATGCAGGTGTAACTTTTTATTAATGAACTTGCAGCCTCTGGTAGTATTTCTCTGTAGTACGTATTATGCTAAGCACTTTGCATGTTGTATCTTGTTAATTTTTTTTATAACAATGACCCTTTAAAAAAGTAGTAATAATCCCAAGTTATATATGGGGAAAGCTGGGTGCACAGAGGGGAGAAAGCTGTGCCCAGTTTTCACAGTGGTAAGCTATAGGATTAGGATTTTAATGAAAAACTCAAACACCAGACCCCATGCTCTTCTATATTGCCTTCCTCTTGCTTCTTTTGACTCCACTCTGTACTTCATAGAGATTGGAACAGAGATCTGATCTATATTACACTCTTTTTAGAAACCTTGATTGTTTCCCATCACCTACAGGATAAAATCTGAATTCCTTAGCATGATGTAATTACCTCACAATTTAGTACTACTTTTATCCTAATCATTTGCTATGACTTCCTAAAACTACATATCATTGCTCAATTATAATATGCTCTGTCTTTGAACAAGTTGTTCTCTCTGTCTAGAATACTGTTGTTGTTTTTTAAAGATTATATTTATTTATACAAGGGCTGGCGTACAGGCCAGAGGCGTGGGAGGATGAGAGGATTCACCAGAGACAGAGCGGGGAGCAGAACAGGCAGATGGACTGAAAGCACTGCCGAGGGGAGCAGTGGGCGAGACAGGCGAGATCTGCCATGCCATGTGGGCATCTCCTTGGTGGGCAGGGAATCAGACAGGTGCTGCAGAGGCTGCAGACAGCTTCACAGCACTACACTCAAGGTTGTGTTGTTTTTTTTTTTCACTTGAAGTTCTACTTATCCTACTGATACTTTAAATCTAAACGTTACTTCCGTGGTAAAGCTTTTGTCCTCACCCCATCCTGAGTTAATCAGTCCCTCACAGCTCCTGTAAAATAGTAACTTCTATTTTCCCTTTCTAAAGTTTTTCCCCCCTGCCAAAGCAAGGACTCTAGAGGTCTTTTCAACTCCCCACCTTTTCCACATCATCATATCCTAAGAGCTTGGAGAACCTCAGTCCCTCTATAATACTTTTCAGATTTTTCTTAGTTCCTACTCTCCTACACTGGCAGCAGCAGACTTACCTCTTCCACTAAAATTGCCACCGTCCTCTGTTTTCTGCCTCTGAACTCATTATTGTGACAGACTCTTTCAAAAAGCACACCTATGTTGCTATTCTCCTCAAGATAACTTCAGGACTTCCGGCTGCTCTTTAATAAGTCCTTGCTGAACTACACTAGACTTTTTCAGAGCTATCTCACCTCTCAGCACTCCCCACATCTCTGTTTTTTGGCCTGGTATTATGTTTCTTTTTCACAGGATTATAAGATAGTGTAATTTATCTTTGAGCCTCCAGCACAGTATCTACAGGTATTTATTTTTATATTTGTAGTTGAATGTCCCTGATTAAATTTAGTTCATTCTAAATAAAGAGTAATTTATATGTATTTCGGAGAATTTATATAGCAAATAGGTTTTATTATTATTATTTTTTTTAAAAAGATTTATTTATTTATTTATTTATACAAGCACTGGGTACAGTCAGAAGCGCAGGAGGGTGAGAGAATTCACCAGAACCAGAGTGGAGAGCAGAACAGGCAGACTGACGAAGAAGTACACTGCTGAGGGGAGCAGTGGGTGGCAGGAGAGGTCTGAGCAACATGTGGGACCCTTGCCAGGCAACCGGGGATTGAACCTGTGCTGCAGAGGCTGCAGGCAGCTTCGCAACCCAGAGCTCAACCGCTGCGCCACCAGGGAGGCCCGCAAATAGCTTTTATTTTAAAGCTTTATCCCTAAAAGGGGAGGGGAGCTTTTTAATTATTTGGAAATTGCTTGTGTAGAATTTCATACTTTACAGTGATGTGATAGTATTTTAATGATGATCTAATTACTTAGCATTTTTTAAAGTGGGGAAAATGACATTTGCCCTGTCCATTAATCAATTACAGCAGAAACAATATGAATGAGGAATGGATGTGTAAGTGCTTTGTGCACATGAAGAACTATCCTTATGAGAAAGGTATAGGTTGTAATTGAGGTATGCCAGAGAGAGCACTGGATTTAAGAGGCTAGTTCTGGTTCTGCAACCTTGGCAGTTGACCTTGAGGCAGCAGGTGTTCTTTTTTTTTTTTTGAGCCTTAAACTTATTTTTTTTTTTTTTAAAAGATTTATGCATACAAGAGCTGAGGTACAGACCAGAGATGCAGGGGGGTGGGAGGATTCACCAGAGACAGAGTGGGGAATACAACAGGCAGATTGATGGAAGTATACTGCTGAGGGGTGCAGCGGGCAGGTCAGGAGAGGTCTGCTGTGCCATGTGGCCACCTCCCTGGCCAGCTCAAACTCGGGGATCAAACTGGTGCTGCAGTGGCTGTGGATAGCTTCATAGAGCTGCGTCTTAACTCCTTGTGCCACCAGGGAGGCCCTGAGCCTTAAAGAACTTTTTTTGTTGTTGTTTAGAGAAAGAGAAAGTTTATTAGGGAGAAAAGGAGCAGAAATCAAGTGGGATACCCAGGCCAGTGGAACCAGGACAGGGAGGGGCAAGGAAGCTCTAAACTTCTAATCTATAAAATTGGAGTAAACATGTTTGTCACAGGGTTTCTTTGGGGGGGATTAACTGAGATGAGATACATAGTCTTCCCTACATTCTTGAAGCCTCTTCAGTGTTAATGTGGGTTTGTTTTGTTTTGTTGTTGTTTTTTTTTTTAATCATGGGCATGTTAGACACTATTTCCATTTATTTTACTGATTAGTAGCATAGTGACAAGTTGGATTCTTGAGTTAATGTAGCTTGCTATTATTTGGGCCTCCCTGGTGGCACAAAGGGTTAAGTCTCAGCAATATGAAACTATCTATAGTCAGTGCTGCAGGAGTTTGATCCTTGGCCAGGGAGCAAGCCACATGGTGCCTCAGACCTTTCTTATCTCACCCACTGCTCCCCTCAGCAGTGTGTTTCAGTCTTCTGCCTGTTCTGTTCCCTACTCTGTCTCTGGTGAATCTCTCACTCCAAGCACCTCTGGCCTACACCCCAGTTCTCTGCAAAAGTTAAAAAAAAATTTTTTTTAAATATTAAAAAAATATAAACCAAACCTCTTATTATTTGCATTTATTCATTTCTAGCTGTAGAAATGAATGTAGACATCTTGGCATGGTAGAAGTGGATTTGGAACCAGAAATACAGGGGTTTTAGTGCTGTGTGCAAGGTAGAGGCATGGAAGATAAAGATGGAAAGGAGAGGAAGGGAGAAGGAAGAGATACCATCTCTGTGTTTTCATAGCTACTTAATGTCTGCGTGAAACAACCCACAGATACTGGACAGAAGATCCTTTTCTCCAAGTTTATGTTCTGAAATAACATTTGTTTTCTCAAGTAGGCAGACCTTGCTCAGCCGTACTGTTATAGGACAGGGAGAGGGGCAGCCCAAGCCCCACAAACCTGCCTGCTCTAAATGGGTTCTGCCATCCGCCGCATCAACACAAAACATAGGAGACTTTAATGGGAAGGAACTTTAATAAAAACTAGGAAACAATACAGGTGAGGCAAAGAGTCTAGTTTCTAAATGAAGCACCCAAAGTTACCCATCCCCTCGTGGGTAAAAGTCCATCCATATGGGAATGGCGCAGAGCAAAGCCCCAAAGCCTGCTAAAAGTCTAAAGCATCTTCCAGTGGGGACCCACAGAAAAGGGTCACAAACAACCGGACAAGCCCGGAAGGAAAAGAGCAAAATCAACATCAAGATAAAAGCTGCCATGGTCACCTCCCCACGGGTCTCACCCACATCTGTGTCACCCAGTCCACGACCAAAAGACAAGCTCAGTTTCTTCACATGTCTCTAGGCTCCATGCGCCTCTTCCAGGTCTCCTGGCTCCATCCTGCTTCCTTCCTTCCTCAGTCTCTTCTCCAGCTTCTCCTCTTCCTACTCAGCTCCACCCTTCCTTGGGTGGGGCAGGGAACCTCCCCCTTTCCTGGGGACCACCCTGTTACAGTACAAACAAGTTGTAAAATTTCTTTTTTTTTTTTTTAATTTATTTGTGGGACCCTCGCCGGTGGCCGGGGAATGAACCGGCGCTGCAGAGGCTGCGGGCAGCCTCGCAGCCCAGCGCTCAACCGCTGCACCACCAGGGGAGGCCCATAAGTTGTAAAATTTCTAACTTGGGCAGGAGACAGCAAATCTTTGGCAGTGGTGGTGTCACATATATTGCAGATGGATGTGGGGTGGGAGACTTTCAACTTTAAGATTCTGTGATTTACTGACCAAGTTTAAGTTCTTTAGACCAATGTAATTATTAATTGCACTTTTTTCTTAAAGATTTATTTATGCATACAAAAACTGGGGTATGGGCCAGAGGTGCTGGGGTGAGAGGATTCACCAGAGACAGTGGAGAACAGAACTGGCAGATTGACTGAAATACACTGCTGAGGGGAGCAGTGGATGAGTGCCATGTGGGCAGCTCCCTGGCTGTGGATAGCTTCATAGGTTGCGTCTTAACCCTTAGTGCCACCAGGGAAGCCCCACAACGTACTTTAGATATGATTTAAGCCAACCCCTTTTTTTTCCTGCGACCCAAGGTAGGCAAGTGACTTGCCTAAAGCTACAAGTATAATAGTGACTGATCCAGAACTTACTTCCAGGGCCTTCAAATACCTGATCTAATAATATGTTTTCTGCCATTATAGTGTGGCTGTCTCCAGGAGGCATATTAAATAGTTTTACATTAAAACTTTTCTATTTTCAGTTTATTTTACTTTTCTCTTCATTGGTTCTGTGTTTGTGAGCAAACATTATGCTAGATATATTGCCAGTGGGGACAGTACCATTTACTCCTCTGTGACAGTGAAATAGTGAACAGGTTCTTAGATGTTTTGTAGAAAGACTTTCTTGAGGGAGAACTGAATAGGGCCTCATGGATGTTATAATGAATCCTCTCTGGGTTTTGATTTGCCCTCTACTTTTCTCCCTAGGAAGCTGCAAGCTTACCAACACTACCTCATTAATCAGCCACTACCCTCTGGAGAGGAGGGAGAAGGCGGCCTGGCAAATAAGTCTGAGGTCAGGATTCTGAAAAAGCAGTTCTTTCCTCTAGCAGTGGTGTTTCCTCCAGTCTTCTTCCTCACCTTTGAGATATGTCCACCATCCCTCCTCGCAGAAGACTGTTCTTCATGCTTACTGCTTCAGAGGTGTTTTGGTTCTTTAATGTTTATAAAGCCTTTGCATCTTTTTTTTTCCCCTTAAGATTTTATTTACTTATTTTTGCTTAGAAGAACTGGTGTGTAGGCTAGAGGTACGGGAGTGAGAGGATTCGCCAAAGACAGAGCAGGGAGCAGAACAGGCAGATCTACTGAAATACATTGCTTAGGGGAGCAGCAGGTGAGACAGGAGAGGTCAGCTGTGCCATGTGGGTTGCTCCCTGGCTAGGGGTCGAACTCATGCCACAGTGGCTGGCAATAGCTTGATAGGGTTGAGCGTTTAACCCCTGTGCCACCAGGGAGACCCAGCCCTTGCATCTTTTTTTTTTTTTTAATTTATTTATGCATACAAGAGCTGGGGTGCAGACCAGAGGGGTGGGGGGATTCAGCAGAGACAGAGTGGGGACCAGAATAGGCGGTTCTAGTGAAATACACTGCTGAGGGGAGCAACGGGCGAGACAAGAGAGGTCTGCTGTGCCATGTTGGTTAGCTCCCTGGCCGGGCGTTGAACTTGTGCTGCAGTGGCTAGCGATAGCTTCAGGGAGGCCCCAGCCCTTGCATCTTTAGGAAAAAATGCTTGAGTGATTGCTTTTGAAAGTAGAAGTGTTTTAATTAAAATAGATTTTTATGAGGTGGTAGTGATAATAAAACTTCTTTGAGACTGTGCTAATTTTATTCATTCTTTCAACAAGTGTTTACTTAAACAGTAGAGAATAGCAAAGAGACAGACAAGTCACTACTTATGTGACTAGGTCATTTAATTCTGAGCTTCAGATTGACTCATCTTTAAAATAAAAATAAAGTGCCTCCCTGATGGTGCAGGGGTTAAGTCTCAGCACTATGAAACTATCAGCAGCCACTGCAGCACAAGTTCAACCCCTGGCCAGGGAGCTAACCCATGTGGCAAGGCAGACCTCTCTTGTCTCGCCCACTGCTCCCCTCAGCAGTGTATTTCAGTCAGTCTGCCTGTTCTGTTCCCCACTCTGTCTCTGCTGAATCCTCTCACGCTCCTGCACCTCTGGCCTGTACCCCGGTTCTTGTATGCATAAATAAATAAAATAAATCTTAAAAAAAAAGATAAAGCCTACCTGATAGATTGTCCTGAGGATTCGATGAAATGATTGAGTAAGAGAGTGTGTTCTGGGAACAGACCCAATTAGGCCCAGACTTTGTTCCAACACTTACTAGTTTTTATGACCTTAGGGAAGTTATTTAATCTTTCTGATTCTCAGTTTCCTTTCTGTAAAATAGAAATAATAACATTTGGGTTATTGTGTCACTGGGTTATTATGAGGACTAAAAAAATAAAGCCTGGGAAGTATTTAGTATAGTGCCTGGCACATCATGCTTATTAAATTTTAACTATTAATTACAACATTGACAACAATGATGATCTTTAGGTATTTTTTATGCTGGGACATGCATAGTGATAGTGACTAAGAAAAGACTAGAAGGATTGTATAGGACAGTGACCCATAAGAAGGGGTTTTCTTGCCACCTTCTTTTATTAGAAGACCTGCAGAAACAGAGATGGGGCCTCCTTTGGACCTCAGTATTGACGGGGTTTTTGGAGTGCAGGGTCCTTGGGTTCAATCTGGGAAAGATGTAACTAATCAGAGACATTAGTCGTATTTAAAGAAGAGGTTTATTAGGGAAAGGGAAAGGGACAGGTTTGCTGAGAGAGGCCTGCATGGTCGCAGGCGGGCAGCCTTGAGGAGAGCGGCCTCCACTGAGGGAGGTCAGTGAAGAGAAGTCCTGGCATGTACAGGTCACGGGCAGCCAGAAAGCTGCGGCCCTGCGGAGGTAGAGAGTTGGTGAGAAGAGGCACATGCATAATCACAGGTGGGCAGTGGGAGTGCTGCCCCGAGCCTGTGCAGAGACTGCCCTGACAGAGTCCTTTTCTCTGTGAAGCTTCCTATAACAGAAGCATCCCTGCTGGCCTAGTAGTAGATTGAGTAGGAGATTCAGAGGGACTTCACAGAATATTAAACTAAGTTTCTTTATTGGTCTCCTTTCTTTCTTTTTTTTTTTTTTTTAAGATTTATTTATTTATTTATACAAGCACTGGGTACAGTCAGAAGCGCGGGAGGGTGAGAGAATTCACCAGAGCCAGAGCGGGGAGCAGAGCAGGCAGAAGGACTGAAGTACACTGCTGAGGAGAGCAGCGGGCGGCAGGAGAGGTCTGTGCGCCATGTGGGACCCTCGCCGGTGGCCGGGGAGCAGCCCGGGATCGAACCGGCGCTGTAGAGGCTGCAGGCAGCTTCGCAACCCAGCGCTCAATCGCTGCGCCACCAGGGAGGCCCGGGACTTCAGAAGATATTAAGAAGACCAGTCTAACATGGCAGGGTGAAGGGTTTAGTTAAGGGCATCAATATGACTGGAGAAGATAAAACTGGGGTAGCTCATGGGAGGTCTTGAATGCTGGGCAGATTATTTATATTTGAACCATGCCATTTTTTGACTGTCTTAAGGGAATTGCTCTCTCCCAATTTTTAAAAAATATTTTAAAAATGTAACATTTACATTTCAACAAGAATAAAATGTACCCATCCCTTGGCTCCTGAGATGTAATAACACCATATACTTTGAAACACCATGTATGCTGTCCTACAGTGCCCATCACTACCCCTCTCCGGCCTCTATCTGAATGCTCTCCCACATTTTATCCTAGTCATTTTTCATTTTCTCTCTTTCTTTTAAAAATGGTTTTACCATCCCTATCCTAGTCTTATGGGGACAATGAGTAGGGGCTGTGGAATCAGGCAGAAGCTTTGTGGCTTGCCTGTTACTGGGCTAGGTTGGGAGGACAGGTGGGGAAGTTCTGCAGCTGCCACTTGAGGGGAGTGGCAGCACTGTGGTGGGGAAGGGAGAGGCTGAGAAACTGGCCTGGCTCCCTGGGCTCTCCTGAAGAGCAGGCCCAGGAGCTTGACAACTTAGGTGGAGGGGTTCCAGTGGCGAGTTCAGCCACTCTGAAACTGCACAGCTGGAAGCTGTGGCCTTAAGTTTAGAGCCAAGGTGGGGGAATTCTTGTATTCTTTGAGACTCAGTATCAATTCTGTCATGTGCTAGGGAACTTCAGGGCTGACAAAATACCAGATGTGACCACGGCGATTTTAGCAGGCCTGCCTTCTATTTTCACCTCATACATTTTCTGGAGTGTTGATTGTGCCGATTACTGAATTTTGTTTGCCACTTTGCTTTTCTATAAAAGCTTTGGTTTTGCTTTGCTTTCATGGGAAGAGGAATGCATCGCTGCATCCCCCTGCCCCCACCTTGTCTCTAAACTTAAGGCCACAGCTTCCAGCTGTGCAGCGTCACAGTGGCTGAACTCAGAACTCACCACTGGAACCTCTCCACTGAAGTTGTCAAGCTTGAGGGCCTGCTCTTCAGGACAGCCCAGGGAGCCAGGCCAGTTTCTCCAGCAGCCTCTCCCTCCCCCACCACAGTGCAGCCACCCCCTCATGCTTTGGCTTTTCTTTCTTTCTTTTTTTCTTTTGAATAAGAATTTGCTTTTCTATTAATGGTGATTACTAACCACAGACTACAGGTGATACTGTTGGATTAAGCTGCAGGATCTGGGAGAAGTGGGGTGATAGTGTTACAGGACAGGGAGAGGGGCAGCCCAAACCCTGCAAAACTGCCTATTCTAAATGAGTTCTGCCATCTGCTGCATCAACACAAAACATGAGACTTTAACGGGAAGGAACTTTAATACAATTAGGAAACAATACAGGAAAGGCAAAGAATCTAGTTTCTAAGTCAAGCACCCAAAGTTACCCGTCCCCTCTTGGGTAAAACTCCATCCAAATGGGATTGGCCCAGAGCAAGGCCCCAAAGCCTGGCACAAGTCTAAAGCATCTTCTAGTGGGGACCCACAGAAAAGGGTCAGAAACAACCAAACAAGCCCGGAAGGAAAAGAGCAAAATCAAAATCAAGATATAAGCTGCCATTGTCACCTCCCCACGGGTCTCACCCACATCTGTGTCACCCAGTCTACGACCAAAAGACAAGCACAGTTTCTTCACGTGTCTCTAGGCTCCATGCACCTCCTCCAGGTCTCCTTCTGGCTCCATCCTGCTTCCTTCCTCAGTCTCCTCTTCAGCTTCTCCTGTCCCTGCTCAACTCCACCCTCCATTTGGGTGGGGCAGGGAACCTGGAACCTCCCCCTTTCCTGGGGATCACCCTGTTACAATAGGAATAGGAGTTCTCTGCAGCTGTAGACCTTGGTCTGCCTGACCCCTCACAGCATGCCCACCATTCACCATTCACTGGTGACTGGAAGGATGAATTTGGAATCTGCCATCCAGATGTAGTCAGGTGGAACAGATTGAAGGAAACCTAGTGTTCTAGGTACCGTGGGTGTGAGGGAGGAGAGCTGGTTATACTCATGAAAAATTTTTATTCTAGATATGAAGGTAAGTCTTCCATGCACATACAGTTAAAGCAAGCAAGTTCAAATGCAGAATGTAGACATATTTTTCTGAACATTCATGTAAATACATGGTTGTTAAGAACAAATTCAAGGGGCCTCCCTGGTGGCGTAAGGGTTAAGATGCAGTACTATGAAGCTATCCACAGCCACTGCAGCACAAGTTCGATCCCCAGCCAGGGAGCTAACCCACATGGTGCAGCAGACCTCTCCTGACTTGCCTGCTGCTCCCCTCAGCAATGTATTTCAGTCAGTCTGCCTGTTCTGTTCCCCACTCTGTCTCTGGTGAATCCTCTCACCCCCCACACCTCTGGCCTGTACTCCAGTTCTTGTATGCATAAATAAATAAATTTTAAAAATAAATAAAAACAAATTCAAGCATGAAAGAAACATAGTATAGAAAGTCTCTATAATCTAACTCCACATCAAGATAACCACTGTTAATTGTTTGTTTTAAAGATTTATTTATTTATTTATACAAGCACTGGGTACAGTCAGAAGCGCGGGAGGGTGAGAGAATTCACCAGAGCCAGAGCAGGGAGCAGAACAGGCAGAAGGACCGAAGTACACTGCTGAGGGGAGCAGCGGGTGGCAGGAGAGGTCTGCGCGCCATGTGGGACCCTTGCCCGGTGGCTGGGGATCGAACCGGCGCTGCAGAGGCTGCAGGCATCCTTCGCAACCCAGCGCTCAACCATTGCGCCACTGGGGAGGCCCACCACTGTTAATTGTTAAGATGTATTTGAGGAGTTTAGGTTTGAGCTGGACCTTAACATAAAATCCAGAAAGGCACACTGATGGAAGGAAAGCAATTATCCAAACTATTACTCCGGGGAGGAATACCCCCAGTAGCTTTCTGACAAGTGATGAGCCAACTTCTCTTTGGATACCTTGGTGATGAACCAGAATGCCCAAATAGGAATTTCCTTTGTTCAGTACCACCTTGTACCTTGAGAGCTAGCCAGTGCGTTAATTCCTCCCCACCAGAAGAACTGGGGTATAGGCCAGAAGTGCAAGGGATGAGGGGATTCATCAGAGACAAAGTGGGGAGCAGAACAGGCAGATCTAGTGAAATACACTGCTAAGGGGAGCAGCGGGCAAAAACAGTAGAGGTCTGCTGCACCATAAGTGGGTTAGCTCCCTGGCCAGGATCAAACTCAGGCCTTAGTGGTGATAGGCTGAGACTTAACCTCTAGGCTACCAGGGAGGCCCTGAATTTACCACCTCATAAAGTAGGTATTATTTTTGTTTGTTTTTTTACAAATAGGGACACTGAGGCTCAGAGGTTACTTGCCTGGGTCATATAGCAGCAAGTGTTAATATAGTTTTGCCATTCACTAGCTGTGTGATCTCGGGCAAATTCATCTCTGTGGCTCACTTTCCTGTTCTGTAAGGGTGAGTAATAATAGTATTTACTTCCCTGAGGGAATTTTTAAGATTGACTTAATACATACTAGATCAATAGAATAGCGCCTTACACACAGTATGCACTAAGGAAGCATTAGCTGCTGTTTATTATATCCCCTCTCCTCTCTTGTTCTAGCATAATCCATGCCAGCTCTCTGATTTAATTCTGTAAATGGCCTTTCTATCCTCCCTTCCACCATCCTACGTGCTTTTCTTTACAGTTCTTCCCTCTCCTTCCACTCAGTTCCTTTTCTTCATTCTCTCTCCCACTATCACTCTCACTCCTCTTCTTTCTATTTTGTCTTACCTTATCCTAGTCCATGTTCTTATTTCCTGTCTCCTCTCTGTTGTGGCAGCATTCTGACTCCCACCTCCCTGCTGCTAGTCTCATTCATTTCTATGTCAGAATAATTTTGTAACGTACAGTTCATTGTACCACATCTCTACATTAAAAACAACAAAATAAATGTTCAAATACTTATTTGATTTTTTTTGAAGTTCAGTCAGTGCACTCTGACCTCAGAGCACCCTTCAAACCTTTTCCTCACTGTTTCCCTATCTCCTTTCCCTCCTCCCTACTCCTCTGTTTCATCTGGGTGTTATAGGACAGGGAGAGGGGCAGCCCAAGCCCCGCAAACCTGCCTATTCTAAATGGGTTCTGCCATCCGCCGCATCAACACAAAACATAGGAGACTTTAATGGGAAGGAACTTTAATTAAACTAGGAAACAACACAGGTAAGGCAAAGAGTCTAGTTTCTAAATGAAGCACCCAAAGTTACCCGTCCCCTCGTGGGTAAAAGTCCGTCCATATGGGATCGGCCCAGGACAAGGCCCCAAAGCCTGCCACAAGTCTAAAGCATCTTCCAGTGGGGACCCACAGCAAAGGGTCACAAACAACCGGACAAGCCCGGAAGGAAAAGAGCAAAATCAACATCAAGATAAAAGCTGCCATTGTCACCTCCCCATGGGTCTCACCCACCTCTGTGTCACCCAGTCCACGACCAAAAGACAAGCGCAGTTTCTTCACGTGTCTCTAGGCTCCATGCGCCTCCTCCAGGTCTCCTGGCTCCATCCTGCTTCCTTCCTCCGTCTCTTCCTGCAGCTTCTTCTCTTGCTGCTCAGCTCCACCCTCCCTTGGGTGGGGCAGGGAACCTCCCCCTTTCCTGGGGACCACCCTGTTACATGGGGACGTTCTACTTAAGTGTTTTAAGGACCAAATTATTATTAGTTTTCTTAGTCCTTACCTATTCCTCTCAACTGGATAGAATTTTCCTTTATGTCTTTTTGTGGAAGTCAGCAATACTGTCTTCAAATGAAATTTTTGAGCCATATTTCTTTTTTTTTTTTTTTTAACATTTATTTATATAAGAACTGGGGTACAGCCCAGAGTTACAGGAGGGTGAGAGAATTCACCAGAGACACAGTGGGGAGCAGAACAGGCAGATGACCCAAAACACTGCTGAGGGGAGCAGTGGGTGAGACAGGAGAGGTCTATCGTGCCATGTGGTACCTCCCTGGCCAGCCGGGAATCGAACCTGTGTTGCAGAGGCTGCGGACAGCTTCACGGCACTGCACTCAACCCGCTGCGCCACTGGGGAGGCCTGAGCCATATTTCTTATCTCCTGTGGAATATAACCTGTCTTAGTGTAGATACTGGGTTTAATTAATTCTCTATAATGTCCTTTAGTAGTGTCTTGCACATAGTAGGTACTTAATAAATGTGTGTTATAAGTGAAAGTAAGATTGATGTGGGGGTTTCCTGATAACTGTCTGATGGGTTTTTCTGGTAGCCGTGGTGAGTGGGTGGAAACATTGGTTTTGTTTTCTAAGAGTCAGACATCTTTTCTTTTCAGCCATGTAGGAGAGGCAGAGTCTGTAGTTGTGCTGATGGGTCCCAGAGCCTGTGTCTGTTAAGGGATACCAGCCAGTGCCTGCCATACTAGGTTCGTGCCTTGGCCCCTCAGCCCCTCCCCACAAATGCTGAGCGGAACAGGGGATTAGGTTCTGGCAGCACAGCTGGGATTTTGGCGGCCATTCCACAGTCGACAATAGCACGCAGCCACCCGGACAGGACAGCGCAGGCCTGCACTCCAGGGCCACAGTCTGCCTGGGCTTCTTGTTTGGGTGGCGAGGGGAGGAGCGGGCACAGTGCGGCATCCTGGCCTTGCTGTGTAGAAGGTACGGGCTGGAGAGGTTCCCCTGGGAATGGGCAGGGGTGGGGGTAGGGGGGTGCCCATGTCCCAGGGCAGTCGGGGAAGGCGAGGTGCTTTGTGTGTGAGCTGCAAGTGTGTGCTTAAAGACACAGCCTGCTCTGGAGTAGGCAGGATGCTGCCCCCCTTTTTAAAAGGATCCGTGTTTTGCTTGCTCGCCAAAGATTCTGTTCCCGGGTCTTCCTCCCTGCCCTGCTTGCTGCCAGGCTGGGGGCTGATCTAATCATCCACCTACCTTTCCCTTGCTGTCCAGACAGATGGATAGGCTGTCACTGCTGTCTTAAGAGAGTGAAGGGGGATCTGTCCGGGCGATAACAGGTTTGTCAGGCCACTGAGAGATGTGTTTTGTGTATTTATACCACAGTTGGGCTTGGCTCTTGCCACTGTTGTGGTATTTTTTGTCTGCCCGCTCGTGCCCCGCCATGCGCTCCTTCCCCGCCATGCGTCCTATTCTTCTGTTTGTGGGCCAAGCCTTCTCAGCCCCTCCTCTCCAGTGCGCCCCTCCCTCCTTGCCCTGACTGCCACCCCCCACCCCCCTTGCTGAGAGTTCCCTGCTTTGCCTCCGCTCCCATATTGCGGAAGCTTGCTGTGCCTTTAAAGAAAGCAGACTCCTGGCTGTGACGCACTTCTGGCTGTCAGCCAGGAAGATCGCTCCTGCCAGGCTGACTGAGAAGAAAACCAACAACTTTTCTTTTGTGTGTGGGGTTACTTTCCACTAGCCCCCCCTCCTCCTCTCCTTTCAAGATTTAGATGCTAATGGCGGATTAAAACCTGTAGATACATTTGGCTTTAGGAGTCTGGTAAGGCCCCCTGCACTGAGACTTTTTCTGCCTCACTCTTTCTTTGGGTTTTTGTTCAAACATGGACGAGGGGTGCGGTGGAGTCTCCCCCTTCACCTCCCTTTCCTGCGCCATCCTTAAAGGGGAGGGAGAGGAGAGGGAGAGTGAGTAAACACTCAAAACAGGCGCTGGGAGTGGAGCTTGCCAACATCCGGGAGTTGGCGCCTTTCAGAGCAAAGGGTTGCTTTCTTTCCTGCTCGCATAGATGTCAGCGTGTTTTTGTTCATAGGGGGGAAGTGTGTGTGCCTGCGTGTTGAGCTGTCTCTACAGCTCAGCAGAGCTTTTCCAGTCCTGAGGGAGGCCTGTATGTGTACGCAGTGGTGGGGAGTGAGAAAGGTTCATTTTGTCTGTTGGGTAGGCACCAGGGGGTGTGAGTATAGCAGTGGGGGCAAGTGCTGATGAACTCTGCTGGAGTGGGCTGAGAGTGTGTGTGTGTGTGTGTGTGTGTGTGTGTGTGTGTTTGTGTTTGTGTTTGTACGCACGCCCAGGCTTGCTCACTCTTGCTCGCCCATACAGTGTATAATATAGGCCCCAGGTCTAGTTCGTGATTATAACCGTTTGCCCACGTCCTTTTGATCTGGATCATATGGAGTATTGGGGAAAGGGTCGATATAGTAGTCTACTTTTTTTTTTTTTTTAAAGATTTATTTATTTATATAAGAACTGAGGTACAGTCAGAGGCGTGGGAGGGTGAGAGGATTCACCAGAGACAGAGCTGGGAGCAGAACAGGCAGACGAACCAAAGACACTGCTGTGAGGAGCAGCGGGTGAGGCAGGAGAGGTCTGCCGCGCCATGTGGGTTTCTCCTTGGCCTGCTGGGAATTGAATCCGCGTTGCAGAGGCTGCGGACAGCTTCACAGCACTGCGCTCAACCCGCTATGCCACTGGGAGGCCTATTAGTAATTTATAATCTACTTTTGAAGAAAGAGAGAAATGTTGAGTTTCCTTGCAATTCCACTCTTGTTCCTCACCAACCCATTGGGGTGGGGGTCTGGGTCAAATTCTAGGCGACAAAAAGTGGGTGGTCTGTGAAGTGGGGGAGGCTAGACCCTTTCAGGGGCTCAGGGAATGCATCCAGCATGCTGGTTTGCCCTGACCTCATGCGTGCAGAGAAATCCTTTGGACTTGGACAAGACAGTCTACCCAGGATTGAGGAGGTGAAAACAGTTCTGTTTTTCCCTCCTTATTCTCTCTTGGAGCTGCTGAGCCCTGGATCTTTTACTTCTCCTTGTGAGGGGGATACACCAACAAGATATTTCCTATTCTTTATGAGAGTTAGCCTGTAGCGACAAAACTTGGCATTTGCTAGGCCCAGCTGGCAAAACCTACCAGGTAAGGTCTGGGTGCTGATTGCCTGTGCCTCCTGACCTATCCCCTCGCTGAGTTAGAGTAGGAGGAGCCCCAACATCAGGGTTGTTCACCCTTTCGATGCTGGGGTCTCAGATGGTAGGAGTATTCCTGTTAGAAAGGACAACAGAATTATGGCTGCAGGCAGGCAGGCTGTCAGGGTAAGTGGTAGTAAATCTTGCCATTTAGCATGGGTACGCAGATGTGACTGCTATTTTGTTTATGAGCTGTGGGCCTTTGGAACCATGGGGTAGAGAGGGAGTGAGACTTGGAGAAATACCCTTTGAAGTGGGAGCTTATGTGGGCTTTAGGCTCTGAGATTCTGGGAGTGGGAGTAGCATGAGGAAAGGAGAGTTCAGTGGGGCAAGGCCCTGGAACTGATAGGTCAGTACAGTTTAGCAGCTCTCTGGGACCAAAGGGCACTTTGGTGTTATCTTGAGGTAGGGCTGGTGTTCGACAGGCAATAAGTGGCCAAGAGGCAGTCTCAAATGGAGCTGGCACCCAGGCGGGGGTGGGGTGGGGTAAGGAGAACAGTGTTATCACAACTCAGACCTACTGGCCTTTGGCCTATCACTTGGTCAACCCCTAAAATTGAAACTTTTGCAGAACCAGACCCCAGAGCTCAGCAACCTGACCCTCTGGTCTTGCATCTGAGCAGGTGGTTTGCATTAGTTTCAGGCCCCGTAGAAACCAGAGCTAGGCTTTAACTCTTTGAGAGCCAGAGTGGGTACAGGCCAGGAGACTATGTGTATGTTGCATGTGATTTTTTTTGTCCTGATTTATTTCCTCTGGAAACAGGGGCCTCTGTATATGTGGGAATTTGTCTTATTGGTGAGGGAGTTAATTATGTTATTTACATTATTTTGAAAAATGTAAAGAGGATGCAGGACCTTTAGTTTATAAGGCAGCTGCTTTTGTGTCTTGGTTCCTTCTTGAGCCCAGGGGAAAGCGAGGACACTTTATCAGCTCTATGATGATGCCTCTTTTAGATTCTGGGGGCAGAGGGGGTCACTTCTTTTTTGAAGAACTAGTAGGTGGGAGTTCTGAAGGTGCCCTCAGAGGTCCTGCAGTGAGAGGTTTTGTTTTTGTTTGTTGATGAGGGGTTGTGGGGAATCAGGGGTGTGTGCCTGAGTTGGGGAAGATCTCACCAGATCCTTCTGTGAAATGGTTCCAGGCTACATTTGCCGGGATCTGTTTTTCCAGCACCATCACCAAGTCTTTTGGGTGGGGCCTGCCTCAGATTTCAGGGGGAGGGAGGGGGGATGGTGCTCTGGCTGGGAGCCCTAGGGTTCAAGCCAACGCCTGTTTAAAGTTATAGTCACAGTGTCCAGGACTAACTGTGCTACTAGCTTCAATCATTCATTATGCAGAGAAGAGTAAATGGCTGGGCTGTCCTAAGACTCTCTTCTCAGTGTCCTGTCTGAGAAAGTGTCCCTTTATGAGCTTTGAACTGACTGGGTTCTTCTGGAGTTCCTCATGTTGTGTAGTGTATTCCTCTTACTAGGCCCAGGGGAGCACAGAAGGCATTTGGCCTTGACACCAGCTTTTCTGAGTGGTGGAACTAGTTTTAGACAGGCTCCCCTGGGAGGACATGAGGGTTGTATGTTTTGCCTCTAAATGAAGGGAGGAGGTTGGTTAAACCTCAGGTCATTTTTAGCCGCACAGCTGTGGAATCTCTCAGAGGAGGGGGCAAGATCTACCTCTTGTTGCAAATAAAATTTCTCCTGAAAGTCTTGGACCTTGTCAAAAGGATAGCAAGTCTAGATAGAGGCAGCAGTGGGCATGAGGGAGAAGTAATCTGGGCCTCATTTCTCTGATTCCTGAATAACTCAGCTTTTTTTTTTTTTTTTAAAGAAGTTCTAGTAAAGCATCTGGCCATTGCTGCCTTCACCATCAGGGCCAAGCGTGGTCCCTCCGACGTTAGACTAGCCAGTCACCACAAAAGCCTTTTTACAGTGCAGTAGGCCATCTGCCTTAGGGAGCTAGGCAGTCGGTGCCCATGCTGGGTTGGAAAGGCCATGAGGGTGAAAAATCATTCAAGACTGAGGAACACAGAGGCCCCTTAGCTTCTTCGCCCTCCCAGAGCTTCCTCAGCGTGTTCTTGCCAAAGTCTAGTTGAATTGGTTCATTTCCAAGACTGTCACTGATATGACAGGTGGAATCCATGTTAGGTTTTGCAGGGTCAGGAAGCACTTAATTATAATTAGCATTTAAATTATGCTTTCATTTAATTATTTTCTATTATTAAGTGCCTCAATTATGTTTAATTTCTTTCCTTACGCTACTGTAAGGCCCTCAAAGGCAGGAACCATGTTGTTATCTCCCATTTCCCCCATGTAGCTTCCAGCACAGGATGAAGTAGTTTTAGACAAGCTCCATGGCATGAACGACGAAAAAAATAACCTTTTTTGTTGGCTGGTAAGTGTAGTACACGTTGAATAGAAAGAGATGGGGGGAGTGGATTATCAGATTTATGTATCTCATTTCTCTATTAGACAGCAAATCTCTTACGGACAAGAATAGTGTCTTTCATAACCCCAACACGTTGCATACAAAAGCTGCTTAGTAAATGTTGGTTTCATAGAACCCACACCTTGGAGATGCTAACATGTGGGGATATAGATGACGTGACTCTTATAACTTTATTCCTCCTGTAGTAACACTCTGAGCACCTGGCAGGAGTTGAGGGTTGGGAATGATTGTTCCCTTAGAGAATTGTGGGGGCTGTTAGGAGATGTTGGGGAATATTTAGTCACCAGGCCTGTGTTCTGTTGAGCAGGTTGGCAGACAGGTGGCTAATTCCCAATGGGAAAGAAAATTGGGGATAAGAATTCCAGGACAAGTACCTAATTTTTCACTAAATGCCCCATAGGATCTCCACTAGAATTGGATTTCACTTTAACAAGTCCCCTATTTGAAACCATACCTTTGACATTTCTGTGGGGATATAAAAACCTGGAATTGGAGAGGTATTTCCAAGGGCTTGATTATTAAGTAGAATTTGGATACCTGCAAAAAGAGTCAAAACTTAACCTTCCTACTTTAGATAGTGATCAGTTTTTGAATACCATTTTTCATTTTTATTTTTTAAAGATTTATTTATTTAAACATGCAAGAACTGGCGTCGAGGCCAGAGGTGTGAGTGGGTGAGAGCAGTCATCAGAGGTAGATTGGGAAGCAGAACAGGTGGAATTACTGAGGTACACTGCTGAGGGCTGAGACAGGAGAGGTCTGCTGGGCCATGTGGGTTAACTTCCTGGGCGGGGATTGAACTCTTACTGCAGTGACAGCGAGAGCTTGATAGCGCTGAGACTTTAACCCCTGAGCCACCAAGAAGACCCTGAATACCATTTTTTAAAAAAGATTTATTTATGCATACAAGAGCTGGGGAACAGGCCAGAGATGCGGGGGGTGAGAGGAATCACCAGAGACAGAGTGGGGAGCAGACAGGCAGACGGACTGAAGACATTGCTGAGGGGTGCAGTGGGCGAGACAGGAGAGGTCTGCTGCGCCATGTGGGTTGCTCCCTGACTGGCCGGGGATTGAACTCGTGCTGCAGAGGCTGCAGATCGCTTCATAGTGTGGTGCTTAACCCCTTGTGCCACCAGGGAGGCCTGAATACCATTTTTTAAATATAATTTTTGAACACCAAATAGCTTGTGCAAACTGCTGTGCTATTTGCCTTATCTGCTTTATCTTTGAGCGTTACCGTAACCCAAAGAGGAGTTTGTTGATCCCATTTTACTGATGAGAAAACTGAGACTGAAAGTGATTATACTACTTGGCCAAGGTCTGAACACCATGGTCACATGGAATCAGCATTCAGACCCAGGTCTTTCTGGAAAATTATGTTTGTTCCCTTTTTAAGGCCATCATGTCTCAGAGAAGGGTAAAAGGACAACTTTGTGGTGTTGTCTATGGAACAGACAGATTGCATGTAGAGCTATGGACAGTGAATTAAATGCAGGATTTTTTACTGTGAGCTCTGACGTAATGATAGTTTTACAGTAATTTAGATGTGTGTTTTGAGCTTTCTAAAAATTCCCATGGTGAGTTAAATGCCAGGTGAAAAGTGATTTATTTAAATGTTCAGAGCTGATAATACGCAACTGTTTCCCTTCTCCTTCATCATGAATATCTGATATTAATGAACTGCTTTTCCTTGGGTTCCAGGTGCACTGGGGTGACTGACTGGCATCACCAAGATGACCCTCCATGCCAGCCGGTCTGCTGCACTCCTCTCGTGGGTGAGTGGCCTTCTCTCCTTTGCCAAGCTTCTCCAGGAAGTTTGTGAGGGATCAGAGGGGAGCTTTTTAGGAGCCAGGGCTATGCAAAGTCTCATTTCCAAATTCCTTTGCTTTCCCCTTAGTTTTAACTTTTATTATTATTTCTGAAGATGATACTGATGACTGCTGCTGATAGTGATCCATGACTCTGCTGGTGTAGATCAGAAGAATTTTCTCTGAGATAAATGTTCCCTTTTAGTCATGGAAAGGGTGGCTGCAGAATGACATAGAAACCCATCCTTATCTGCTCCCTATGCACTTTTCTGTCTAGAAAGGTTGATACTAAACTTCACTGAGAGCCAGGAACTTTGGTCTAATCAGAGTAGGATAAGGTTTTCTTGCTCTCCCTCTCTCTTTTTTTTTTTTTTTTTTTCTTTCCTTTTTTCCTTTCTCACTGTCTTTACTATATTTCTGTCAGCCTTCATTGTCCTCTTGGCACCTTGATTACTTCACCAAAATCCTACTGGATCTTGTCATATATTTTCTACACAAGATAATGGCAGATGGGAAAAGTAATACTGAGCATTGGGAATTCAAAGCTACAGAGAAACAGAAGCGGCCATGGTAGTGTGGGATGATACGCTTGGGCCTTGGAGTCAGACAGTCTGGCTTAGAATCACTGCTTGGGCCCATCTGAGTGACCTGGGGCAAGTTACTTAGCCTGTCAGCACCTCATTTAAAAAATAGTAATACTTCTCAGAGTTATTATGAGGATTATGAGATGTGTCTAAAAAATAATTAATGTATACAAATACACACACACAGAAAAAGCCATTTAGCATAATACCTAAGTGATAACTCTTGTTATTTAAAATATTGCCTGAGCATGCTTACTTAGTTCAGGGTTTTTTAATAGTTACTCTGACTGCTGATCAGCTAAGGCTAATTTAAAAGCCAACCTTTAAAACATTATAGAATATTTTAAAGGAAATGAATTTTTAATTTCCAAGACAGGTAGATTTAATAAAACAGTATCTTTAATCACTATCAACTCTCTAGTCAGGAAATAATGTGTTTATTGTACAAAACATGCATTCTTAGACATCTTCCTGAAATAGATGTAAGTTTTAGTTGTATGGTTTAAAATGGGTGTTTTGTTTTTTTTTTTTTAATAATAAATTTTATTGTTATATTCCCCATACAATTGCAGCCCCCCCATTCTGACCCCAATCCCTCCCCCCCCCCCCGCCCCAAAAAAGTGTCTCTGGTTCATAGTTTTTTGTTGATTTTGATTTTCACTTTCTTATAGTTATTTATTTTCCTGGTCCCTTATTTAAGTTTTCTAGATTCCTGCTATGAGTGAGACCATCCGGTATTTTTCTTTTTCTTTTTGGCTTATTTCGCTGAGCATGATCCCTTCCAGCGCCATCCATGTTGCTGCAAATTGCATGTGTTTATCTTTTTTGAATGCTGAGTAATATTCCATGGTATATATGTACCACATCTTCTTGATCCAGTCATCTATTTTTGGGCATTTGGGCTGTTTCCAAAGCTTAGCTATTGTAACTAGTGCTGCTATAAACATAGGGGTGCAGGTGTTCTTTGGAATTGATGTTTCTGTGTCCTTTGGGTAAATACCTAGGAGTGGAATTGCTGGATCATATGGAAGCTCTATGTTTAGTAGGTCCAGAAATCTCCACACAGCTTTCCACAGTGGTTGGACCAGTTTGCACTCCCACCAACAGTGCAGAAGAGTTCCTTTTTCTCCACACCCTCGCCAGCATTTGTTGTTGCTAGTTTTTTTAATATGTGCCATTCTCACTGGTGTAAGATGGTATCTCATGGTAGTTTTGATTTGCATTTCCCTGATGGCAAGTGATGTTGAACATTTTTTCATATGCCTTTTGGCCATTTGCATTTCCTCTTCAGAGAAGTTTCTTTTTAGCTCTTCTGCCCATAAAATGGGTGTTTTTATTATATTTTACATCTTATGTTTACATTACATTTCAATGTTCTATATCTGTATTAACAACATTCTCGTCCTGCTCCTCTTGTCCCCTTACCCCCTAAAAAATAGCTGGTTGATATATGAGGTGCCATAAACTACATCTCTGGTTTGGCAAATTAACTGAATATTGGTGGGGTTTTCTAACCACAATGTTTTTAGTTGATCTGTTTATTTAGGTGCTCCTCCTTTTTTTTTTTTTTTTAAATGGTGATTGCTATTACAGAGAACAGACACAAGATTAGTTATAGCAACAGATACTTGTATATGCTTTTCTCAAAGATCACAGTGAACATGCATTAAAATATAACTATGTAGGCTTTGTCAATTTAAACAAAAGTTAGACAGTTAAAGTGAATAGCATCGACCACACATACACATTTGATAATTACAGCTGTGGTTTAAAAAAAGAAATTCATCTTGGGGGGCCCCCCCGCAGTGGCACAGGCGCTTGAGTGCAGCGCTGTGAAGCTGTATGCAGCCTCTGCAGTGGGGTTCCATCCCAGCCGGCTGGCGAGAATCCCACGTGGCATGGCAGACCCTCCTGTCTCGCCCACTGCTCCCCTCAGTAGTGTCTTTGGTCCGTCTGCCTGTTCTGCTCCCCAATCTGTCTCTGGTGAATCCTCTCACCCTCCCATGCCTCTGACTGTACCCCAGATCTTATATTAAAATAAATAAATCTTTAAAAAAAAATCGTCTAGGGGGAAAAAAGACTAGAAATAAATAAATCAGAATGCTAAAAGTGTATGTATAAAATAGAATGAGTAGGGTGTTTATCAAATTTTCAATACTTTATTTTTAAAGATTCATTTTATTCGTGCAGGAACTGGGGTGTAGGCTAGAGGTACTGGGTGGGGGTGGTGAGAGGATTTACCGGAGACAGAGTGGGGAAGCAGAACAGGCAGATTGACTGAAATACTCTGCTGAGGGGAGCAGTGGATGAGACAGGAGAGGTCTGCTGCGCCATGTGGGTTAGTTCCCTGGCCTGAGATTGAACTAATGCCACAGTGGCACCACCAGGGAGGCCCCCTTCAGTAACTTCAGTAACTTCCTCGTGTAGGCAGAAAATTTCTTTATCTGCTAATTATAAGGAATAAATTATTATAGGGAATAGAGAACTTTTAAGACTCAATAGCCTTCAGCAACTCCGAAAGCCTTTGGTTCTACAGTGAGCTCAGCCCTCATTCTCACATTTCATACCTTGACTAGGGATGGAAGAACTTCTCCTTCCACTTTCAAATGGTTTCTCATTTGAGAGCAAAATAATACACAGGAAGAAAATAAATTTTTATATCCAGGAAAGAAGCTATTGCTGGATTACTACTTTTAATTGGTATGAGATGAATACACATTCCTTAGGTGATTTTAAATCAGCTAATTGGTTTGATTTTTTTCAGACTTGTTAATGAAAAAACATTCATAGCCCTTGAGTGTTCCCCTAGATTGGTGGTATTACAAGGAAGTGGTTTTCATGTCAATTACATTGCAATAAAACTTTTAAAAACAAAAGGATACAATTTTTGGATGCCTAGATTTTTGCAGTCTCTATTTTCAGCAGGTAGGAAGGGATGTTGTTCTGGAAGTCTGGAATATTTAGAATCCTAACCTTTCCCAACTAATTGGATTAAGCCGTTTTTTTTTTTTTTGTTTCAAAAGATGGTATAAAAACATACAGTCTTTAAGATCTCAGTGAGAGATCATATTTTATAGTCCATATTTTTTTTTTTTAAGATTTATTTATTTATTTATTTATACAAGCACTGGGTACAGTCAGAAGCGCGGGAGGGTGAGAGAATTCACCAGAGCCAGAGCGGGGAGCAGAGCAGGCAGAAGGACCGAAGCACACTGCTGAGGGGAGCAGCGGGTGGCAGGAGAGGTCTGCGCGCCATGTGGGACCCTCCTCTGGTGGCTGGGGAGCAGCCGGGGATCAAACCGGCACTGCAGAGGCTGTGGGCAGCTTTGCAACCTGGTGCTCAACCGCTGCGCCACCGGGGAGGCTCTTGTAGTCCATATTTTAACAAAAGTTTTCATCTATTTTAATTTAGGTTCATCTAGAAGTTGTTTTTTGTAAAGTATTTAACTGAAATAGTATCATTTCTGTACTGAACTGTGTTGTTTATTTTTGCTTTTTTACCTTGATTCTAATTATATTGTTAAGAAATAGGAGTCATGCTGGATCTGCTTCATTATTTTAATTTTATTAATCATAATTGTTTTTTATCTAGTACTTTTATTTTGTAATGTGTTCTGCATTCCATTCATAACCCCATTTTTGAAGCCCATGTTTTGTCCTTACAGTATGTGAGGTAGAGATTCCATCCATTTGGTAATTGAAAAAAATAGGCACAGGGCCTCCCCGGTGGCACAGCAGTTGAGCGCTGGATTGCGAAGCTGCTTGCAGCCTCTGCAGCACCTGTTCGATTCCCGGCCACCGGGTGAGGGTCCCACATGGCACGCAGACTTCTGCCGCCCGCTGCTCCCCTCGGCAGTGCACTTCGTCAGTCTGCCTGCTCTGCTCTCCGCTCTGACTCTGGTGAATTCTCTTGCCCTCCCGTGCTTCTGACTGTACCCAGTGCTTGTATAAATAAATAAATAAATCTTTAAAAAAAAAAAAAAGAAAAAAAATAGGCACAAAGGTTTCTGGCAAGTTAGTGGAGGCACTGGACATAAAATCATTGTTTATTTATGCATACAAGAGCTGGGGTACAGGCCAGAGGTGTGGGGGGGAGGGCGAGAAGATCCACCAGAGACAGAGTGGGGAGCAGAACAGGCGGATCTAGTGAAATACATGGCTGAGGGGAGCAGCGGGTGAGACAGGAGAGGTGCTGCGCCATGTGGTCTCCTCCCTGGCTGGGAACTGGTGAGACAGCTTGATAGCGCTGTCTTTAACCCCTGCGCCACCAGGGAGGCCCTCAAGTGTCTCTCAAACATTTATAGGGCCTCCACTGGTGGTGCAGGCGGTTGAGCGCAGCTCTGTGAAGCTGTTTGCAGCCTCTGCATCGCTGGTTCCATCTCGGCTGGCCACCTAGAATCCCACATGGCCTGGCAGACCTCTCCTGTCTCACCCGCTGCTCCCCTTAGCATTGTATTTCATCAGTCTGCCTATTCTGCTCCCGCCTCTGTCTCTGGTGTATCCTCTCATCCTCCCGTGCATCTGGCCTGTACCCCAGTTCTTGTATGCATGAATAAATAAATCTTCAAAGAAAAAAATAAAGAGCATTTATAAACAATAAATCCACTTGTTTGCACATAACCACTCTTGCTAACGTTCTTAAAAGTACCTTGTTAGGCAGACTGCCGCCTCCTTCCTTATTTTTGCATACATGATTGAGTTAGATCCCGTCCTTCCTACATGAAGTAATACAAAGGTAAACTTCAGCCTGGCTTCTTCTGAACTTGGTGCCTGTGGTATTCACAAGGTGTTCCAGAAGTTGGACCATATACGCTTGTTGAACAGCCTATGCACTAGATTCATTTACATGTGACTGGTGGCAAATTTTCTAATGGTACAGACTGTTAGAGTGATGTCTACCTGAAGGCAAAGAAAGGGAACAGGTGATTGAATTGCAATTGACAAGATTTTTTCTGTGGGGTTCCCAGATTTTCTTTCCCTTCCTCCCTTTTTCTTTAGTTATCTTGTTCCTTTGTTATTTCTTCCTCCTCCCTCAGTGAAAGTTGTATGTATGAAAATAATTTTTTGGGTGACCTCCCTGGTGGCGCAAGGGGTTAAGACACAGCACTATGAGGCTATCTGCAGCCACTGCAGCATGAGTTCGATTCCCAACCAGGGAGCTACCCACATGGTGCAACAGACCCCTCCTGACTTGCCCGCTGCTCCCCTCAGCAGTGTGTTTCAGTCAGTCCGCCTGTTCTATTCCCCACTCTGTCTCTAGTGAATCCTCTCACCCCTCCACACACCTCTGGCCTGTACCCCAGTTCTTGTGTGCATAAGTAAATAAATCTTTAAAAAAAGGAAAAAAAATTTTAAGATTTTTATTTATTTGCACAAGAATCAGGGTATAGGCCAGATTCACGGGAGGGTGAGAGGATTCACCAGAGACAGAGTGGAGAACAGAACAGGCAGACTGATGAAATACACTGCTGAGGGGAGCAGAGACAGGAGAGGTCTGCCGCTCCATGTGGGACCCTTGCCGGCCGGCTGGGATCGAACCGGCGTTGCAGAGGCTGCGGACAGCTTCACAGCACTGCGCTCAACCGCCTGTGCCACCAGTGGAGGCCCGAAAATAATTTTCTTTGCATACAAGATCTAGGTGTAGGTCAGAGGTACAGGGGATGGGGGTGAGAGGATTCATTAGAGACAAGGTGGGGAGCAGAGCAGATGGATCTATGAAATACACTAACGGGAACAGTGGGCAAGACAGGAGAGGTCTGCTGTGCCATATGTGGGTTAGCTCCCTGGCTGGGGATCGAACTCAGGCCTTAATGGTGATGGTGCTGAGAATTGACCCCTTGGCCACCAGGAAGTTCCTGAAAATAATTTTTAAAATGCATTAAAACCATTTTATGTCTGTGGGAGTATATAAAATACATGTAGTATTCAGTATAAGTTTTCGATATTTCAAATATTAGAGATACGAAGAGCTATAATATAAAAATTTGAGGTCTAGAGTTTTTTAATGTTTGAGATTTACAAAGTATAAAAAGTTTCTTTTCCCCCATCTCCGATTCCCAGCCATCGGATTCCTCTCTAGAGACAGAGGTGGTTCCAGGTCTTGTGTTCTATAGAACTTAAGGTCTTAGTTGAAGCCCAAAAGGCCTTTGAAGGTAGCATTCAGCTGTTAGTGGTTGAGTAGGTACAACATTTCTTTACTGAAATTACAAGTCCTGAAATTAGCAGGCCTCCCTGATGGTGCAGAGGGTTGAGCGCCGTGCTGTGAAGCTGTCTGCAGCCTTGACAGTGTGGGTTTGCTCCTGGCCGGCCAGCCAGCGAGAATCCCACATGGTGCCACAGACCACTCCTGTTGCACCCACCGCTCCCCTCAGCAGTGTATTTCTGTCGTCTGCCTGTTCTGCTCCCTGCTCTGTTTCTGGTGAATCCTCTCACCCTCCTGCACCTCTGGCCTGTACCCCAGCTCTAGTATAAAAATATATAAAATTTTTTTAAAAATCCTAAAATTAGCTGTTTCTTCATTCCTATAACCTATAACTATATGCACGTGTGATGAGTAGACAATAATTGTCAACATCTGGGAAAAGGAATGAACTGTGGGGCTTTTGGGTACTTATGAGTTTCACCAGCTCTTCCATTTGTCTGGCAGGTGAACAGTCTGCGTGTGGCTGACCCTGTGGAGGCCTTGCTGCAGCTCCAGGACTGCAGTGTCTTCCTCAAGATCATTGACAGGATGTGAGTATGCACCACATCCCCTTTCATCCTCTCCTGTCAAGTGCATAGTTGGGTGGAGACTGCTTTTGCTCCCTTTTCTTGGTGACAGCTGTAGCCAGAAAACAGACAGTATTGGAATGTCATAAGACAGTGTGGAGCGCAGCGCAGGCACGGTGACTTTATCCTCTAATCACTGTGTCTCTCTATGGGTGAGGTTTCACTCTTGTCCCATCATAAGATTTCCTCACTCTTGTCCAGAAGATCCTTCAAATCTCTGCACTCTTACATACGCCAAGAGTATGCTCTGGAGGTGCTTTGTTCTCTTGGCTCAGTGGTAGTTTTCCACAACTCTCTTTCTGTAATTCTGCCATATCCATGAGCCTTGTTTGCAACGTGCAGGACCAGAGGAACAGGGAAATAAGCTGCACAGAAATCTCCTCTCTAGCTTGTTAGCACTATACAGCACAGCCATGCCCTCTTCTAAGCCTTTACAGGATTTCTGGGGTTTCCTCCTTCCTCACTGACTTGCTTTGTGAGGTCCATTAGCTTTTGATAAGCTTGTTGTCATGTAGCCAGGATTCTAGTTTGAGTTCTTTGATTTATTATGTGTCTTTAGCACATTTCCTTTGAACTTCCATGCTTATCTGGGAAATCAGTGGAGCAGGGCCTCCTTTGATATCTTACCTCTTTGGAACCAAGCAACAAGGGATCAAGCTGTGACCTACAGCTACTTTATTTTTATTTAAAGATTCATTTTTATTTATTTATGCATATAAGAACTGGGTTATAGCCAGAGGTGTTGGGGGATGAGACAGAAAGGGGAGCAAAACAGGCAGACTGACTGAAATACATTGCTGAGGGGAGCAGCAGACGAGACAGGAGAGGTCTGCTGCGCCATGCAAGTTAGCTTCCTGGCCAGGGATTGAACTCGTGTTGCAGTGGCTGGCAGTAGCTTGATAGTGCTAAAACTTAACCCCTTGTACCACCAGGGAGGCCCTACAGTTATTTTATTAAGCTCATACAGTTCATCCTTTTTTCCTCTATTATCAACTTTTAGGAATTATGGAGGGCAGAACTGACCTCTCACATCTTTGTCTTCTCTGTTCTGTGGGCAAAGTTAGGCCATCCATAACATAAGGAATTGGGGTAACAGTGATGAGAGCTAGAATCCCTTCTTTTTAAAGGAAAGCACAGTAGACTGTAAGTCCTCAGGTTAAGGATAGAGTGAAATGTCCAACGTATTTATGTTTCACACATGGCAGGTGGTAACTGGTGTTAGGGATTTGGTATCTTGGAAGCAGTTTGGCCACCTATTCATAGGCAACCCATCCTTGACAGACAAAGCAGGTATAATTGAGCTCGTTAAAGATAGCAGGAACTGGGGCTGATTCACCTTGGGGTCCTTGACACCTAGCATGGTGCAGGTGCAGTACATTGATTGTGTGTTGAATGAGTACACGAATGAATGAAAATGTAGTGGTTATTCTCCATCGGCAAAGTCTAGTGGGCTAAGTTGCCCAGGACAGATGGGCTTGCTAGAGTGGTTTTTAATGGTATGTTTTAAAATGGATATTTGTAGTAGGGTATCTTTTTTTTTTTTTTTTAAAGATTTATTCATTTATTTATAAAAGAACTGGGGTATAGACCAGAGGTGTGGGAGGGTGAGAGGATTCACTAGAGACAGAGCAGGGAACAGGACAGGCAGACTGATGAAATACACTGCTGAGGGGAGCAGCAGGCGTGACAAGAGAGGTCTGCCACGCCATGTGGGACCCTCGCCGGCCCGGGAACAAACCGGTGCTGCAGAGGCTGTGGACAACTTCACAACACGGCGCTCAACCACCTGTGCCACCAGGGGAGGCTTAAAAGATTTCTTGAAAGTCATTGTGGCTCCCACCACAGCTCCCTTAGTGCCTCTGAAAGAAGTCACTTCTTGTTTTGGTAGAGGCACTACCATTTTCTCTTAGAATTACTAAGGCAGGACATTTCAGTGTCATTTTGAATTCCTCCCTTTCTTTGGCAGTGATTGCCATGATCTCTTACTCCAGGGCATTGCTGTACACGTTTGCAGAACCTTCCTTCAATTCTGCTTTGTTGTGATGCTGCGCAGCCCTTGGACCTCCTTCGTTGCCAGGCCCATCTCCCACCAGTCATGTGTCCTACTCTTTTCTGCCTCCTTACCCAATCCTTTTTTTTTTTTTTAATTTTGCAGAATTTCCTAAATTCTGGATCTTGTTAATTGCCTCATCATGGTGCTGCTTAACTTACTCTTCTTTTCCTCGTTACCTATAAGCTTGTAATTAGAGCTTATTGATTAACACTTTGCTTTTGTTTACAAGACTACTAAATAGACGGAGTTGTACACCATCTATAAGTCAGCGTTTTCCGACTCGTAATAAAAATCATTGTTTTGCAGACCCTAATGAAGTGGTAGATCTAGGCAACCACTGTCAATGACTGGTGGTTCCTAACCTGTTTAATTTTAGCATCAATAAAAGAGAGGCTTCCAGGTCTGATATACCTCATGTTGAAATATAGGTGCAGCATGCTTTTTTTTTTTATCTTAAATAGATCAGAGAGCTTTTGCTTTTGAGGAGGTAGAATTCCTTGCCTGATGACAAGGCGGTAGATTTTTTCAGGGGTGAAGATAAAAGGATATGTGTTTTTGGTTAGCCATTGTAGGTTTATAACCTGGTGGGAAATTTTCATAGGAGAGGGCAGAAATTCAAGTTGTTCATATTCTAAGTTGTCTTAGGGTGGTGCATAAGCCTGTGGACTTACGGCGAGGTGAGAAGAGAGAGAGAGAAGAAGCGCACACACGCGCGCGAGTGCGTGCAGGACAGTTAGTGGGAGGGGCTATTGAAATTCCACACATTAACCCTCATCTCCATCTCAGATCCAGGACAATGCAGACCAAATTCCTTTGGGAACACATGTTCTTTAGGGAATGTGCTGTTGCACTTCTGCTGAGGCTCTGTTGCTGACCCAAATCATACACCTAGTTCTCAGGGGAGGCAGCGTAGGATGGTGGTGTTGCTTGCTGTTAGAACTGTGGGAATGAACAAGGCTTGTTCCTTCACTGCTTGGCCTCTTCTCTCTGAGAAACAGATTATAGGAATCAACCTCTTTGACAAGTTTCCCTTTCTGTTCTTTGTATGTGAATAGCCTGAAACAAACAGACTGTTCATATCTTTGATGTCTATGAGACTTGAATAGCAAAGTTTAGTGGAGGCATTTTGCTAGATAACTAAAACCCTGATACTGATCTTTCTGACATTTACCTCTGCACTTCCCCATAAAAAAACATCTCTTATCTGTTAGCCCTTATATACTGAGCACCTGCTATATTCTTAGCTTCTAAGTCACAGTTAATGGGGTCAGTTGTACATGATGCAGTTGTACCCTCCAGTGCTGTAGGAATTCCTGGGAGGTGGGTGGAGGTGTGACTGGCAGTAGTTTTCTGGGTGGCATCCTGCCAGAGATGAAACTTGAATGCAGTCCTAGAGGATGGACTGGATTCCTCTAGGATAAGCTTTTTTCCAGAGCATGTTCCATGCAGCTTAACTTACCCCAGGAATTTAATGGGAGAAAAAGGTTTTGTGGTCTAACAGGTTTAGGAAATAACAGATGTTGTATACTCTTCTTTGAAAAATGTTGGATTTGCTTTAATCCAGCATTTCTCATTCAGCCTGAGAGCCCTCTTTATTTTTATCTAATGGAATACACTTAGGTAAATTACTGTTCTACACTGAGGCAAGGAGTCACAACATTCCAGATTGTGGGTGGGTAAGGAAGCTGGCTCTTAGGAGTCTGAGGAGATTAACATCTCCTAAAGACTTTGTAGGAGTGCCTAATCACAGACCAGCTTCCCAGAATGCTGCTTGTGGGAGGTTCACTTGGGAGAAACCTTTGTAATGACGTGGGAGATGGTGAGAGCTACCATCGTGTCTTGACTTGGATGCTTGTGCTTTGTAGGATGTCTGGCACTGAAGGTTCTAGGACCTGCTGTGCTCTCCAGAAAGTTGGCTGAAACTTGGTGATTCAGGTTCTGAGGAACAAGATATTTAATCAATATCTCCAGCCATAGCATAGTATTCAATTCACCCCCAGAAGTGAAACTGCAGCTAAAGGAAGCATGGGGGCTGCTGTCTGAGCTGCTTGAGAGCACCCCCTACTGCCACCTGCCTGCATTGCGCTCTGCACATGTTGCTGCCTTCCCATGTTAAACAAACATAGACAGGGCCAAGATCAAGAGTATTGCCCCTTCCTGTGGCCTTTGTGATAGGGAAGACTTTAGCCATCTCAGCTTTCAGCCTGGTGTGTGTTCCACTTTTCCCTATCAAGTCAGAGCCTTGTTCTCGCATGTTCTTTCAGTTCTTAGACCTTTTTTTCCCATTCCATTGCCCTCTCTTGCTCTTACTCTAACCATGTTTTTCAGGCTTAACGACCTTATTCATAGTTGAGCCATTCAACACCGGGGAATGTAGCTTCTGTATTGTCTCCTCCTAGCCATTTTCCCACAGAAGGTTTTATTTTCACAGATGGCATGGGAGTGTAGTCTTTTCCAGTGGGGATCTCCTGCCTCAGGTGCCTACTGTGTACTCTTTACCCAGCTCCTTCAGACAAAGTGGTGTCTTAGGATCATCTTCCCTGCCTCTACTGACTCTGGTTCTTTTCCAGAGCCAGTGTAGACCAAGGCTGAAGGAAGGGAAGGTACTATGTAGTGCAGTAGCAAAGAGGGAAGGATTATTAAGTACTCTAGTCCTAACACTTGCTCTTTTTCTAGCCATGGCACTGACGAGGGACAGCAAATCCTGCAGCGGCCGGCACCAGAGAGACTGGATTTTGTGTGTGTTTTTCTGCAGAGTAAGCACCTTTTTTAATCTCACTGGGAAGTTGCTGCTTCCTCAACTCCTGGGACTTGGGAGGCTAGAGAACAGTTCACAGATGTCTGAGGAGCAAAGGCCCAAAGTTGCCTGCTCTGTACCAGCTTCTCTGAGCCTGGTGTTGCCATCACCCGTTAGAGGGGAGGGAAATTTTCCCTTCAGGCCCAGAGCCCATCCCCGAGATTCAGATAGAACCAAGGGTTGATATGGAGGACACATCACTTTGGGCTCTTGTTTCTCCCACTGTAAAGGGATGAACGATCCATGTTACCCTCTTTCCCTTATAAGAATAACATTTTTTTCCCAGATAACTTTGTTTTTTAGTAGTAGTGGTAATATTAGTAGTATTTTAAAGATTTATTTATTTATGCATAGAACTGGGGTATAGTTCAGAGGTATGGGGGGTTGGTGAGAGGATTCACCAGAGACAGAGTGGGGAGCAGAGCAGGCAGATATACTGAAATACACTGTTGAGGGGAGCAGCAGGTGAGACAGGAGAGGTCTGCTGCACCATGTGTGGGTGAGCACCTTGGCCAGGGATCGAACTCAGGCTGTAGTGGTGATAGCACTGAGACTTAACCCCTAGGTCACGAGGGAGGCCCAGGGACAGAGGCAGATTTAGGTTGAGATCTTGTGTGACCTTTCTGGACATAGGTTCCCTGTCTATGAAATGGAGATATTTTCTTTTCAGGTTGATGGGCACATGCAGAGCTTCTAGCACAGTGCTTGTCAGTTACCCTTCTTACAGCTGTGGAGACAGAATCTTCATCTTTGACATGGGAACTACCCCTCCAGCTCACAAAAAGCATGTGTGATAACAGAGTAGACTAAGTTAGATGTTACTGAGTCCAGATCTTCTGGCAGCATAAGAACAGTTGTCCCCAGTCCTCCTTGTTCAGCTCAGCTTCCTCTGCAGTCTTGTTTGGAACAAGAGTCTAGAAAGACTTGTATTCTCTGGGCTCCTTTGTGGTACTGAGCAGGAGGTGCTATGTGGGTGGAGAGTGCGATGTCATGTGCCAGAGCTGTTATGCCTTCCCAACCTGCTTTCTTCTTGAACTACCCCTGTAATCCTTGTGCTGGCCTGGGCTAGAACTAACTTCAGATGGAAAGTGCATGTCACAGAAGAAAAGACTTAGGAGTAAAGAGCCCCGAGGTCTCCTAGTCTCACCAGAGACATGATTCTGCTCCTCTGACTCTGTGGTGTTTTGATGAACTCAGGGAAGGTTCCCAAGAAGTTCACCCTGTTTTCTGTGTTGTCAATATAGAAAACCGAAAACATCCCTCTGCCCCGGAATGCCTGGTGTCAAGGCAGAAGGTGATGGAAGGGTCAGAGCTGGAACTGGCCAAGGTACCTTTGAAATACCAGACTGGTGAGGGTGGGAGGGTGGCACTGGAGGGACCTGCAGGGCCCTGTCTTAATCCAGGGGAAGTGGTGAACATTTTTAAGGCTTTAGGAAGTCAAGGCAGCCACCTGGCTAATACTATTGCAGCCCAAGAATATAGGAGTTCGTGTTGTATGAAAAAAGAGATTTGTAACACCATTATTGTGGACCATGATGGAGATGTGGCAAGCATCAGGCTTTACCCAGCTGCCATATTTTTCTTTTACTTCCTTACTGCTTGTGTTTCTGGGTGTGGCCTGGAGAAGGTGCCTTAGGCCTCATATTCAGGGTTCTGTGAGTTCAGGAATTTAGCTTTGTAGCGATCTGACTCCCAGCTTTTTCTACAGGGGGCATTGAGTCCTCAGCTGTTTCCTGGTGCAGTTAAGGGCAATAACCTGGGGCTGCTGAATCTTAGGAGCTTTGGAAGAAACTCCAGAATAGCTCAGCGCCCCCAGGACAACCCAGAGGGGTAGCACTAGAAAGAGAGATAGCCCTCCTTTCTAGTCACTACTGCCTCTGTTTGGCTTCTAGATGACCATGCTGCTTTTATACCACTCCACCATGAGCTCCAAAAGCCCCAGGGACTGGGAACAATTCGAATATAAGATTCAGGTAAGTCCTTATGCCTCCACATAGTGGGCCTAACCTATACTTCACCTCCCCATGTTTGTTGTTCTTTAAATAGCATATTTTGTTTTTTTAAAAAGTTGTTATAGTCATTACAGCCATTTAGTATAGAAAGTCAGGGAAATACTGGAAAAGTACAAAGAAGAAGGTAATAGTCGCTAATAATTTCATTCCTGTAGATAACTGCTAACTTTTAAAGGATATACTTAAATCCTTTTCCATGTATATGTATTTTACTGTAACTGTGCTGTGTATGGGTAATACATAGAAATTGCATTCTCTTCATGTGTTCCTGCATGCGGTGTATGTTTACAGGCTGTCACTCCCTTTAGTAGGCAGGATCAGTGAGGGAGAGTTCTTTGTCCACCATGACAGCTTAGCTCAGAGCAATTATCTCCCCTCCCCTCCTCTGCATGGTCCCAGAGTGAAGAGGGACTGATGTACTGGCTGCATTGTTGGGGAACTGACCTGATTGCTAGGAACTACATGTCACGGGCTCCTGATGTTGGCTCTGCTTCCTGCATGAGCACCTGTCTTACTTCCCAGAGCAGAGCAGCTGGGATGCCAGCATGGGTGACCTGTGGGGCAGCGTCTGGAGTGCTAGGAATGTTGGCATATCCCATTTCATGCTTGTTCTTGGCTCTCTCTCTGGGATTAGGGTTGTGGTGGCATTTGCAGGGAGGGGAGGGGGAATGGCTGTTTCTTTTTTCAACTTTTTTTGTGCTCCAAACTAGTCCTAGATCTGTTGGACACAGAAATTCTACAGGAATAAGCAGCTAAATTATAGTTAACTGGGAAAGTCCAATCAACTCTGTAGCTTTGGAATTCAGGCTAGGCAGGGAAGATTTTACAGCTGAGCCAGTGGATTAAGCTATGGATGAGCCCCAGGTGAACTGGGGCTGGTGAGAACTGAGCCCCAGTTCTCACTCGGAGAACAATGGTGAGGGTCACCTGGAAGTGGCCAACATAGTTCTATAGAAAGCTTTCTTACTGCATTTCTTTCTTTGCCCTGTTATTTTGCTTGTGGTCACAAGTGAAGTCAGTTAAAAACGCTTGTCTGACCCCAGGTGCATTTTTAGGAGAGGACGCGGGGAAGGGACAAGCAGGGTGAACATATCTCTAGTAGTGGGACTTCTGGCTGGGAGAGGAAGGATGGGCTCCCACAGGCTCCTGGGGCAGGCGATGCCCAGATGACTCAGAACTCCGACGTAATGGTTTCTCTCTCTGCGACCCAGGCCGAGTTAGCTGTCATCCTAAAATTTGTGCTGGACCATGAGGATGGGCTAAACCTGAACGAGGATCTGGAGAACTTCTTACAGAAAGGTAACTAGGGGCCACTCCTGAGGATCCCTTCTTGTCTGAGCTGGGTCTGCCAGGATCCTGCTAGGAAATATGGTGGGGGGTTGTCTTTTTCCCCCAACAGAAGGCATAGGTGGGGCTCAGGAAAAGTGTGTAATGGGGTAGGCCAATTTTGGGACCCTGTAGCTGTCATCCTAGTTCCTGCGATGGGAGCGCCTCTTGCTGCCTAGCAGTAGCTAAGCATAGCATTTATAAGTGATTGTGTCTGCTGTTAGGGTGTCCTTGATCCCTCTCCATACATACTTTCTTTGTTGTTTTTTTTCCCAACAACCACCACCCTAAGCTTTAAAGCTGAGAGTACAGTCTTAAAAACATGGTTTTACCATAAGAAGCCTGTATGTTTTATGAGGTAAGGCAGATAACTAAGTATGATAAGGAATGAGTGCTGGGACAGAGAGATGCCGAATCTACCAGATTTCTTGCTGCCTGGAAGAACAGTAGAAAGAGAGAGAGCCCTGTCGAGTAGGGGATCTAGTGATGAGAATGTGAAACAGAGGTCTAGGCATGTTCTCTTCTAGACGCTGAATTTGATGTTCCTTGTGTTCAGGTTCTTCATGAACCCTTCAGATGGAGTTGTTGGAATGTATGTCTAGAAGGCAGGAGAGGACTCTGGCCCAGGTTATGGGCTTGGCTGACCATCGCAGCCATGGCACTATGCCCAAAGCAAGGCGGCCCCATCAGAACTCTAGGGTTTACAGGGTGGGTGAAGGAGAGAGGAGCGGATTAAGGAGACTAACGAGGGGTATTTAGTGGGAGAATCATGAGGAAGTCATCTTGGGAAACAAGGGGAAAGGTTTTGAGAAGGTTGTGTTGCCAGTGCAAGATTTCAGAACAGAAGAGTTCAGAAAGGAGGCCAGAGGCTCTGGCCTGAGAGGCCTGGGACTAAAGAGATGTTGCTCAGGGCTCCCAAGCTGCCTCTGCAGTGTTGGCTTCTGGGAAAAGCATGAGCACCTTGTCATCTGTATACATAGAGGACTCTCTCCCTCCACTGTTCTTCGCTCCCCCCGGCGAGTTCTCAGATTGCATAAAAATACAAATCCAGTCATATTCTGACTACCCGCTTTGTGGTTTGTTTGCTGCTTCTCCCTAGCTCCTGTCCCTTCCACCTGTTCCAGCATCTTCTCTGAAGAATTGTCCCCCCCGAGCCACCAGGCCAAGAGGGAGGTTCACTTCCTTGAGCTACAGAAGGTTGCCTCCTCTTCCAGTGGGAACAAGTACGTGCTGGGAGTATTGTCCTGGGATGGGGTCTCAACTCAGCCTTCAAGTGGCTATAATTCTAGAGGCTGAGCTGTTCACCAGCCCCTCTTACTTCATCAGAGACTTATAGGATCTCGCCCCTGACCCAGTACTGATTGGGGGAATTAGTTGGGCTCTATCTTGGGCAGAAGGCCTCTAAAAGGCAGTTCTCTATTTATGGAATTCCTTTCTTAGAGACTGAAGATCCTACTCTTAGTGCAGTTCTGCAGAGGCAGAACCCTCCCTTGAGTGGAGGTGGGAGGGGAGCAAAGAAATTGGCTCGGAGAAGGAAAGTTTTCACAAGTTCTGTCATGAGGTGTGAGGTAGCACTGCTAACAGAACCAGGTGTTTGGGCCTCCTAGTCAGTCAGTCAAGGCCTGTTCATGCACCCGCCCCCCACTGTTGGTCATTTCAGCCCTTCTGTCACATCTCCGGCTCTGATCATGGAATCTGGGGGAGGGGGCAGCTTCACAGCCCAGCGCTCAACCGCTGCGCCACCAGGGGAGGCCCTGATCATGGAATCTGGACCATCTCTTTCAGCTTCCTTGCAGGGTCTCCTGCCTCACCCATGGGCGACATTCTGCAGACCCCACAATTTCAAATGAGACGGCTGAAGAAGCAGCTTGCAGATGAGAGAAATAATAGGGATGAGCTGGAGCAGGAGTTGGCTGAGAATCGCAAACTCCTCACTGAAAAGGGTAGGTGCCGACGGCCTGGCAGGTCTTTATGCAGGAGCCACTTACAGGATTTCCACCCAGTGAAGAGCTGAACTCATCTGAGGAAAGGCCCCTCTACCTCCCATGTGTCCCCTCTGCGGGCCCTGGAATTTCGAGCTCAGTCCCGGGCTTGTCAGATTGACCTAGAAGCTGGCTCTGCCCTTGCAACTATCCTCCTTTTCTCTCAGATTGGCTGCCTCCTTGCCCCTCTTCCCCTCCCTTGTTCTGTGCTCACTGCCCTCCTCTTTCCTCCTCTGGGCAGATGCACAGATAGCCTTGATGCAGCAACGCATCGACCGCCTGGCTCTGCTAAATGAGAAGCAGGCAACCAGCCCACCGGAACCCAGGGAGCTCGAGGAGCTCCGGGTCAAGAATGAGAGGTAGTTTTCCCTGGTTTCTCCTCACCTCCCTGATCTCTGCCTCACCCATCCCTTCCTCCCCCCACCCTCACCCAAGACCCTGGTGAACTATACCGTTGTCTCCTGCCCTCCGGCAAGCCTCACTGTGCGACTCCACGAGACTCTGAAGCAGTGCCAGGACCTGAAGACGGAGAAGGGCCAGATGGATCGCAAAATCAGCCAACTTTCTGAAGAGAATGGGGACCTTTCCTTTAAGGTGAGTAGTGTTGGGGGTCTGATCCCCCACATAGACTCCTAGGGGCTGAGTTCGTATGGAAGAGCCCGCTACCAAGAGGGCTGAGAAGAGTGTCCTGTTCAGTCTCTCCAGAGACCTGCATCTGCCACCAGGAATGGTACCAGCCAGGAATGAGTTATTGTCCTGAGGTTTTTTTTGTTTGTTTGTTTGTTTGAATTTATATAAGCATTGGGTACAGTCAGAAGCATGGGAGGGTGAGAGAATTCACCAGAGCCAGAGTGGGGAGCAGAACAGGCAGACTGATGAAATACACTGCTGAGGGGAGCAGCGGGCGGCAGGAGAGGTCTGTGAGCCATGTGGGACCCTTGCCCGGCGGCCGGGGATTGAACCGGCGCTGCAGAGGCTGCTGGCAGCTTTGCAACCCAGTGCTCAACCGCTGCGCCACCGGGGAGGCCCTCGTCTTGAGTTTTGATTTGTAGTCTTGAGTTTGAGATGTGATTAGTTGCATTTGGTTTGAGGAGGGTTGGAAGGAAAGTCCTAGGCATCTGGTGCCTGGAGGTCGGGGAGCAGATGGCAGTGGTGATGGCAATTTTGATTCTGGGTGAAGGGATTCACACTTTTCTGTCTCAGCTGCGGGAGTTTGCCAGTCACCTGCAGCAACTACAGGGGGCACTGAACGAACTGACCGAGGAACACAACAAGGCCACACGGGAATGGGTGGAGAAACAGGCCCATCTGGAGAAAGAGCTGGGCACAACCCTGCAGGACAAGGTAATAACCCTTTGCTGTGGGAGTCGGGTCACAATCTTGACTTCATGTTCAAAGTTGAATTCTGTTTACGAGTCCCTTCTCCAAGGCTTTAGAGAATTAGTATGACTTCTCTTCAAGATTTAATAGTGTGCTTTAATGGAAAGATTGTGAATTTACGTGCAGTACACCTTTGAATCCTGTCTCTGCTATTTATAGGGTGTGGATGTTGAACAAGTTATTCTTTTTTTTCAAAAAGATTTATTTATGCATACAAGAACTGGGGTACAGGCCAGAGGTGTGGGGGGGGTGAGGGGATTCACCAGAGACAAGAGTGGGAAACAGATCAGGCAGACTGACTGAAGTACACTGCTGAGGGGAGCAGCAGGGAGACGAGAGAGGTCTGCTGCGCCATGTGGGTAGTTCCCTGGCCAGCCTGGGATTGAACACGTGCTGCTGAGGCTGCAGACAGCTTCATAGTGCTGTACTTAATCCCTTGCACCACCAGGGAGGCCCAGGTCCCATGTTTTGTTGATGTTCTTGAGGGTCTTTGTGCCTGTTCCACATATGTTCACATGGGGTTCTTTATTCTCAGAAATGCCTTGAAGAGAAAAATGAAATCCTTCAGGGGAAACTTTCACAACTGGAAGAACATTTGGCCCAGCTGCAGGAGAATCCAACCCGGGAGAAGGGCGAGGTGCTGGGTGACGTCTTGCAGGTAGGGATGCCCAGGAGCAGCAGAACAACCTGTGTGCAGGGCTGGCCTGGTCTGGACCCATTTGGCATGTTTAGATTCCTGGCCATCCTAATTTCCAGAGGGGCCATGGTAACCAAGAGTCATGCTGATTCCTTTTTGTCTCTTTTCCTCACCAGTTGGAAACCCTGAAGCAAGAGGCAGCCACTCTTGCTGCAGACAACACCCAGCTCCAAGCCAAGGTGGAGGCAATGGAGACTGAACGGGGCCAGCAGGAAGCCAAGCTGCTTGCTGAACGGAGCCACTATGAAGAAGAAAAGCAGCAACTGGCTGGCCTGATTGCCCAGCTGCAGGTCTCCCTGGACAACCTCAGACAGGCCAAGGAAGAGCTAGAACAATCCTCCCAGGCTCAGGGGACCCGACTTGGTGCCCAGGTGACCACGCTGACCTCTGAAATCACCACCCTCAAAGCCGCACTCCAGGAGCAGGATCAAGAACTGGCTAGCCTGAAACAACAGGCCAAAAATGAGCAGGCCCAGCTAACACAGACCCTCCAGCAACAAGAACAGGCCTCCCAGGACCTTCGCCACCAGATGGAGCAGCTGAGCAGCAGCCTGAGGCAGAAGGAGCAGCAGTTGGAGGAGGTGGCCAAGGAGCAGGAGGCAACTAGGCGAGAGCACACCCAGCAGTTGGCTGCTGCTACTAAAGAACGGGAAGCCTCTTTCAGGGAGAGGGATTCGGCCCTCCGGCAGCTGGAGGCATTGGAGAAGGAGAAGGCTGCCAAGCTCGAGCTCCTGCAACAGCAGCTTCAGGCTGCTAATGAAGCCCGGGACAGTGCCCAGACCTCAGTCAAACAGGCCCAAAAGGAGAAGGCAGAGCTGAGCCAAAAGTTGGAAGAATTCCGTGCCCAAGTTGAGGCAACCCGCCAGGAGCAGGGTGAGACCCAGGCCCAGGTGGCAGAGCTAAAGGCCCAACTGAGGTCTGAGCAGCAAAAAGCAACCGAGAAAGAAAGGGTGACTCAGGAGAAGGGCCAGCTGCAGAAGCAGGTTCGGGCCCTGGAGGAGTCCTTGAGGCTTACCCAGGGCAGCCTGGAAGAGGAGAAGCGCAGGGCTGCAGATGCCTTGGAACAGCAGCAGCGCTGTATCTCCAAGCTGGAGGCAGAGACCCAGAATCTGCTGGAGCAGCATAAGCAGGGACGGAAGGAACTGGAAGAAGAGAAGGATGGGCGCAAGGGACTGGAGACCCAAGTGCAGCAGCTTGGGGAGGCCCATCAGGCTGAGGTGCAGGGCCTGCGACGGGAGCTGACCGAGGCCCTGGCCTCCCAGCACAGGGCCAAGAGTGAGTGTGAGCAGCTTGCCAAAGAGGTGGCTACCTGGCGCGAGCGGTATGAGGATAGCCAGCAAGAGGAAGCACGCTATGGCGCCATGTGCCAGGAACAGATGATGACCCTGAAGGAGGAATGTGAGAAGGCCCGCCAGGAACTCCAGGAGGCAAAGGAGAAGGTGGCTGAGGTGGAGGCCCACAGCGAGCGCCAGCTAGGCCGGCAGCAAAGTGAACTAGCTCAGCTGCATGCCAACCTGGCCAGAGCCCTCCAGCAGGTCCAGGAGAAGGAGGTCAGGGCCCAGAAGATTGCAGATGACCTCTCCACTCTGCAGGAGAAAATGGCTGCAACCAGCAAGGAGGTGGCCCACCTAGAGGCCTTGGTGCGCAGGGCAGGTGAGCAGCAAGAAACAACTTCCTGTGAGCTACTCAAGGAGCACCCAAGGGCAGGAGACCGAGAGTCAGAGTGGCTGGAAGAGCAGCGGGGTCGCCCATTCTGCAGCACCCAGGATGCACTGCAGGCCATGAAGCGTCAGGCAGAGCAAATGGGCAGTGAGCTGGAGAGGCTGCGGGCTGCGCTGATGGAGAGCCAAGGACAGCAGCAGGAGGAGCGTGGACAGCAGGAGAGGGAGGTGGCAAGGCTGACCCAGGAGCGGAGCCGGGCCCAAGCTGATCTTGCCCTTGAGAAGGCTGCCAAGGCGGAGCTTGAGATGCGGCTGCAGAATGCCCTCAATGAGCACCGTGTGGAGTTTGCTGCCCTGCAAGAGGCACTGTCCCGTGCGCAGGTGGAAAAGGAAGAGAAAGCCCAGGAGCTGGTCAAGTGGCGTGAACACGAGGCGGCCCACAAAACGGAGCTGGGGGAGCTTCAGCAAACTGTGGAGCAATTGAAGACACAGCTTGCCAAGAAAGAGGAAGAACGCCAGCAGTCTGTAGTGAAAGCCGGTGGAGGAGATGTTTCTGGGTCAGGAGCCCAGTCTGAGACAACTGGAAAGACAGAGCAAAAAGGTGCTGAGCTGGAAGCTCTGCGGGCAGAAGTGAGCAAGCTGCAGCAGCAGTGCCGGGAGCATCAGCACAAGGCCTCTAGCCTGGAGCGCAGCCTAGAGTCTGAGCGCGCCTCCCACACTGAGCAGGCCAAGGCTCTGGAGACATTGCGGAGCCAGTTAGAGGAGAAGGCCCAGGAGCTGGGACATAGTCAGGACACTTTAGCCTCCACCCAAAGGGAACTGGCCACCCTCCGCACCAAGGCTCAAGACCACAGCAAGGCTGAGGATGCGTGGAAGGCCCAGGTAGCCCGGGGCCAGCAAGAGGCTGAAAGAAAAAACAGTCTCATCAGTAGCTTGGAGGAGGAGGTGTCCATCCTCAACCGCCAGGTTCTGGAGAAGGAGGGTGAGAGCAAGGAATTGAAGCGGCTGGTTGTAGCTGAGTCAGAAAAAAGCCAGAAGCTGGAGGACAGGCTACGCCTGCTCCAGGCCGAGACGGCCAGCAGCAGTGCCAGAGCTGCTGAACGAAGCTCTGCTCTGCGGGAGGAGGTCCAGACCCTTCGGGAGGAGGCGGAGAAACAGCGGGTGGCTTCAGAGAGCCTACGGCAGGAGCTGGCCTCCCAGGCCGAGCGAGCAGAGGAGCTGGGCCAAGAGTTAAAGGCGTGGCAAGAGAAGTTCTTCCAGAAGGAGCAGGCCCTCTCAGCGCTGCAGCTCGAGCACACCAGCACCCAGGCCCTGGTGAGTGAGCTGCTGCCCGTCAAGCACCTGTGCCAGCAGCTGCAGGCTGAGCAGGCAGCTGCGGAGAAACGCCATCGTGAGGAGCTGGAGCAAAGCAAGCAGGCAGCTGGTGGGCTGCGGGCGGAGCTGATGCGAGCCCAGCGGGAACTCGGGGAGTTGGTGCCCTTGCGGCAGAAGGTGGCAGAGCAAGAGCGAGCAGCCCAGCAGCTGCGAGCCGAGAAGGCCAGCTACGCAGAGCAGCTGAGCATGCTAAAGAAGGCTCACGGCCTGCTGGCAGAGGAGAACCGGGGGTTGGGCGAGCGAGCAAACCTTGGCCGGCAGTTTTTAGAAGTGGAGCTGGACCAGGCTCGGGAGAAGTATGGCCAAGAGCTAGCAGCTGTGCGTGCTGACGCCGAAACCCGCCTGGCTGAGATGCAGCGGGAAGCACAGAGTACTGCCCGCGAGCTGGAGGCGATGACTGCCAAGTACGAGGGTGCCAAGGGCAAGGTCCTGGAGGAGAGACAGCGGTTCCAGGAAGAGAGGCAGAAACTAACTGGCCAGGTAAGGTGCCAGCTCAGTCCCACACCCCAAGATCAGACCTGAGAGGGGAGACACTGTCCCCTCTGCGTTCCAGGGCCTCTGGCCCCCACAGTGTCGGAGTGTCCTGTCCCTCCCACTGTGTGACTGGGAGGAGTTTAAGTCTTGCCCCTTAAAGAAAATATTCACAACCTCCCTGCCCCTGGCTCTGTCCTCGAGTCCAGCCCTGAAGGCCGCCAGCCCGTTCTGGAGGCACACTGTGAGGAACACCTGCAGTGGGCGCCCCAGGAGGCCCTGGCAGCTACAATGAGCCACATACATTTTAAAAGTTTCTACACGTCTGGCTCCTTGGGCACCGTGTCAGAGCTGCAGTGCCTCTTGGGCTCCCATGCCCCGTCTGCATTGTTCCTCCCCTCCATGCACAGGTGGCGCGAGTAGAGGTATTTCAGGGGGAGCAGGGTAAGCAGGTCATGCTGGGGGCTCTAGAGCAGTACAGGTAGACCTGCAGCTTGCGCCCGCCAGCTCCCGGGGTGAACTGTTAGTGACGGGGGCAGTGCCAAGCCACGAATCCAGTGCCAGGCTCAGGTGTGCCGTGTGCTAGGCCTTCTCTCGCGCCTCATCCTACCCATGCCAGGTCAGCCTCTCCAGCCTCCTACACGCTCAGTGTCATCTGCCTGTCAGGGAGGAAGGGTAGGGGAGGCTTCATCTGTCCCTCATCAGAACCAGTGACAACCCTTGGGATTGTAAAAGCTCCCAGTCTTGTTCCAGGTTTGGGCACTCGGAGGAATAGGACCTTGTGTGTCACAGTCCTTCCTTCACACAGAAGCCATGTGAGTGATGCACAGGCCGTTCTTACAGACTAGAGGGGTTCGAGAGCCCAGGATGCCTGCCTCTGGAGCATCACCCTGATCGAGCATGGATTAGATAGGTCTAGGAGCAGGAAAACCAAGGTTGGGAGGAAAGAAAAGGCCTCTGCCTTTGAGGAGGAGGCCTGGCTGCCTTGCTCTCACCAGGAACTCCACTGTTTTAAAGGTCAGAGTTGTGGCTGAGCTGCTATTTAGTGGGAGCACCCTGTTCCGCCTTTCCACCTTAGACCTGCAGAAAAATCAGACCTTCCTCTCCCTCGACACCTCCATGGAGCCCATGATGGGAGAGACAGTCAAACTGAACAGCAGTTAGCAATGGAGCCCTTGACTTGGCCTTGTGCTTGAGCTCCTGGGCATCTGGGAGCTTTGCTCCCTCTGCTCCTCTCTGTGGAAGTGGGGTGGGCTGGGCTGGGCGTGAGCGTGTTGCTGCTCCTCTTGTGCCCCAGCAGTCTGATCCCCAATGCTAACCGCCGCAGCCACACTGTCAGCAGCCACCCTAACCACCTGTGTGGTGTTGGGAAGAGGTCTTGAGCATCTTTGGCCTTTTGCTTTGGCGGTTTCAAAAAGTTAGCTGCTCATTGTTGTGTCTACTGGAGTTCAAGATCAGTTTCCCTGTTCCTGTCCTCCACCAGGGAAGGTTACAGCTGGGAATGGTGACAGGAGTAGGGTGTCACCTCCCTAGAGACAATTCTGCAGATTCTGGTGGCCACGGGGGTAGGACAGGCCTCTTGTTTCACAGGCCCAGATGGAGGGGAGCGTGGGCAGGTGTTGGGTCGTCTTATTCTAGCCCTGCCAGCCAGCCCGGGCAGCAGCCTATTTCCCAACTGGAGTCGAGAGAAAGGACCTGGGTTTCTTCTAGAAACAACAGGGGCTGGTCTGGGGAAACCTCACAGTTTGGACAACCTAATGAGCCCTTCCGAATCTCCTCTTCCTTTCCCTGCCTCAGGTGGAAGAACTGAGTAAGAAGCTCGCTGACCATGAGCAGACCAGCAGGGCCCAGCAGCAGAAGCTGAAGGTGAGACAGCAAAGGGGGCTAGAGCTCTTTTAGAGAGTGAGGATGTGAGCAGCAGGTGCTCTCTGGCCCTGCACGGTGACGGATGTGGGGCAGAGGCAGGGCCCTAGGAGACCTGGCTGCCTCAGGAGCCCGTGTGTGTGCTTGTCAGGAAAGACCAAGCGGCTCCCACCCATCCCGCTACAGTAGTGAATAGACTAGGCTGTGTGGTGACACTTCAGTTCATTCCAATGAAATTTTCAGTTCCTCAGTCACACTAGCCACATTTCTCCTGCGTGTGGTGGTGGCTACGACACTGGGGAGGCAGGCGTGGACATTTCCATCGTGACGGGAAGCTCTGTTGGATGACACTGGTCTAGATAGTCTCAAGGAATGAAAAGTATCAACATTTAATATTACAATGTAATTTAATATTAATACTTTCCACTATTTCACTTTCTCTGGTTTAATGTTTGCCTTTTTGCAGTTCTAGGCATCACAGCTTTTAGTAAGGGGCAAAGAATTGGACATTCGTGACCTTGGGACTCACTAGAGGCCTGTGGGGTCACAAGAGGTGGTGGGAGCTTTGTTTCTCCAGCTCACTTCCTCCTCTTCCACACCAGGTCGTGGAGATGTGATAAATAGGTGTTGACTGTGTTCCTCTCGGGCAGCGCCCAGCTGGTGCTAGGAGACGGGGGGAGGGAAGGCCAGTGGTCCTGTGCAGTGTCTACACCCAAGCAAGCACATGATGGCAGTTCAGGTGGACACCGGCCCTGCTCCCCAGGGGCCTGTGGCCTGGAGAGGGGCGGTGTACTTGGCCGTAAACACACAGCTGTCAGATACGGCATTGGCTGAAAGGGGAAGTTCCAGCAGAATATGGCCCCTAAAGGGTTTGTGATGTTCCGGTGTGCTGGAGGTGGGCAGGGGAGAGTAAAAGGGATTTTTTTCACTTGTTCTGGGAGAATAGAGACCAGGGCAAGTCACTGGGTTTGGGTGGAGTAGCCAAACCAGCCACCTTGATCAGCCTTTCTCATGCTTTCCAGGCCCAGGGAGGCGAGAGCCAGCAAGAGGCCCAGCGTCTGCAGGCGCAGCTGAATGAGCTGCAGACCCAGCTGAGCCAGAAGGAGCAGGCGGCTGAGCACTACAAGCTGCAAGTGAGCCCAGCCCCTGCCTCTGCCTCCCTCCTGCCTTTTAGCCCCTGTCCCACCCCACCACCTGCCTGCCTGTGTACCCACAGATGGAGAAAGCCAAGACCCATTATGATGCCAAGAAGCAACAGAACCAAGAGCTGCAGGAGCAGCTGCGAGGCCTGGAGCAGCTGCAGAAGGAAAACAAGGAGCTGCGGACCGAAGCTGAGCGACTAGGCCGTGAGCTCCAGCAGGCCGGGCTGAAAACCAAGGAGGCTGAACAGAGCTGCCGCCACCTCACTGCCCAGGTGCGCAGCCTGGAGGCGCAGGTGAGTATCTGGTCGGACACATCCCTCACCTGTCATATTCGACCCTTTTGCCCTCCTCTCCGAGACCACCCTGCCTTAGACTGATCTCTCTCGCCCCCTGCCTTCTCCTTCCCAGGTTGCCCACGCTGACCAGCAGCTTCGAGACCTGGGCAAGTTCCAGGTGGCGACTGACGCCTTAAAGAGCCGGGAGCCCCAGGCCAAGCCTCAGCTGGACTTGAGTATTGACAGCCTGGACCTGAGCTGCGAGGAGGGAACCCCGCTCACTATCACCAGGTCAGGAGGCACCTTCCCCCTTCAAGCGGTTGTCCACCGAGTACCTCATGTTGATCAGCCTCTCTCTCGGGCACTGGGGCCGTGAGAGAAGTAAGACGCGGTCCCTTTGCCCTCTGGGAGCCGATTGTTAGAAATAAGAATAAAGTATCAACAGGTGTTGTGCCAGAGGTTTGTGTAAGAGTAGGGCAAAAGGAGTGGTCAGAAAAGGCTACACGGTGGCCATCAGTCCTGCTTCCAGCCCGCATCCTTAGGGGTGTGCCTGGCCGGCCGTGCCGTGAGCGCGGAGCCCGTGGGAAAGTGAGCTCAGGAGGGCTCCCTGGGCCCAGGCCTGGAGGGGGCTGGCCGGACTCCCTGTCTGAAGGCGTCTTTAGACTTGATCGTAAGGCGTTGAGGGGCTTTGGGAAGGGTTTCAAACTGAGGAGCACCTGGTCAGATCTGCACACTTCAAAGGGCACTAGCAGGGCCTCCCCGGTGGCGCAGCGGTTGAGCGCTGGGTTGCGAAGCTGCCCGCAGCCTCTGCGGCACCGGTTCGATCCCCGGCTGCTCCCCGGCCCCCGGAGGAGGGTCCCACATGGCGCGCAGACCTCTCCTGCCGCCCGCTGCTCCCCTCAGCAGTGTGCTTCGGTCCTTCTGCCTGCTCTGCTCCCCGCTCTGGCTCTGGTGAATTCTCTCACCCTCCCGCGCTTCTGACTGTACCCAGTGCTTGTATAAATAAATAAATAAATCTTTAAAAAAAAAAAATAACAAAGGGCACTAGCAGCCAGTGCGGAGGCTGAGACTGGAAACAAGGATTTTTATTAAATACACGTGCAGACACCTGAGAACTATTCCTTCTCCCACAACAGCCTCTGAGGTGGTAGGTTCTCCTTCAGCCGATGAAGCTGGGGCATAGAGGGACAATCACTTGCCCACGCCCCGCAGTGCGCCAGCCGGGCTGGAGCCCAGGCAGCCTGGCTCGTGACCCCTCAGGGGACTCAGACCAGAGATGGCGATGAGGGTGCCGCGGACTGGCTAGGAAAGCCGCGAGATTTGCCGAGGGGGCTCTGCGAGAGAGGAGAGGAAAGCCGGATGGGCTTCATTTGGGACGTGTTACTTGGGGAGTAGCTGTGGGAATCCAGGGGCCTGTCTGGGTGCCTGGTGGCCTCACCGGACCCTGCTGAGCAGCTCTGGGTGTTGCTGGTATTGAGAAGTGGGAGGGTCATGGGAGTGAATAGGTCACCGGCATTTAAGGTACCTGCTTGTAATAAATGTAGAAATTGGTCACTTTGGTGCAGAGCGGTGGACACCAGGCCCTTGACCTAGGAATAGCACCTCAGTAGGTTTCCTTCTACAGCAAGCTGCCTCGTACCCAGCCAGATGGCACCAGCATCCCCGGAGAGCCGGCCTCGCCCATCTCCCAGCGCCTACCCCCCAAGGTAGAATCCCTGGAGAGTCTCTACTTCACCCCCATCCCTACTCGGGGTCAGGCCCCCCTGGAGAGCAGCCTGGACTCCCTGGGGGACGTCTTTCTGGACTCAGGCCGCAAGACCCGCTCTGCTCGCCGGCGAACCACGCAAATCATCAACATCACTATGACCAAGGTCAGGCCGCTGGGGTGTGGGGCTGCAGGCCAGTGACACTTCACTTCCTCTTGGGGCATCTTCCCATCGATCCTCAAAAAAGCCTCAAGAGGCGGGCAGGGCTGAGCAGTCCTTAGCCTGCAGATGGGAAAGTGACTTGCTCAGGTCTGTGCAAAGCGGAAGGGCCGGAAGCGGATGCGTCTGCTGAGTCTAAGGCCAGTTTTCTCCCCACGCGTAGCACAGACTCCATGCGGGCCGATGGGGTAGAATATGGAGAAGCTGCAGCTCAGTCTGTGCCTCCCGCACTCCCTTGGGGTAGCCGAGATGCTCTGGGGCTGCCCGCTGGGCTGCCAGCCAGGCTGGGCCCTTGTTTCCGTATCCCTAGGATGTTACCTTCGTGGCAGCAGAGGCAGCTCTGTGCGGGGTGCCCTGTGTGGCCAAGAAGCTGGAGACATTTTAGAAAAATGGTCAGAGTCCGGGCCAACTGAGCCTAAAGACCAGGGGAGCCGTGGATGAGCCCAACCCGGGCCGGCTCCGCCCATCCTCGCTGCGTGACTGGGACGGTCAGCTCATTTCTTTGTACCTGCTGGGTACCTGGCTTGTGAAACCAGCAAACGGCACCTTGGTCCCTGTAAAGCCAAGTGGTGCCACCGCAGATGGGCCGCAGGGTTTGAGGCAGTTCAGGAAGGGGAGCAGAGGAGGTGGTTTTGAGTGTCGGGGCCCCCACCCCATTGCAACAGATTCACCCTTTCTTCCAGAAGCTAGACGTGGAAGAACCAGACAGTGCCAACTCCTCCTTCTACAGCACGCAGTCCGCCCCTGCTTCCCAGGCCGGCCTGCGAGCTACCTCCTCTGCCCAGTCTCTAGCCCGCCTGGGCTCTCCTGACGACGGAAATGCAGCTCTGCTTAGCCTGCCCGGCTACCGGCCCACCACACGCAGCTCTGCACGCCGCTCTCAGGCTGGAGTGTCCAGTGGGGCGCCTCCAGGTGAGGGGACAGTGGGGCTTCATCACACCCAGACATCAGACTAGAAGCAGATCTTGGCACAGGGAAGGGGCTGATTTTCTACAATTCAGCACCGGCTTCCTGACCGCCCTCCAGCCCCTTGGCCGCCTTCCCGCAGCATCAGGGCCTCACACGCCCGTCAGGAGACTGCGCGGGAAGTCAGGCTGCCGTTCCTCTCAGCAGGGCAACCGTTAATGCTCACAGAGAGGCCGGCGCGTCCAGCGCAGTAGTGCCACTCAGCGACTGTCGGGAGCCCGTGCCCTTCTCAGGTGTGAGGGGCTGCCAGAAGGACCAGACTGCCCGGTGCCGTAGCCTCGGACTCCGCTTGGAGGCTCTGGCCTTGAGGGGTCCGCTGGGCATCGATTCCTGGCCTTCGGTTAGTTTCCCTTGGCGTCGCAGCCTGTGTGTGTCTCTCCAGGGACAGCAGGGAGCACGCCCCAGCGTAGTAATGGCCTGTGGGCCCTACTCTGCGTCTGCGGCACTGAGCAGAGCAGGAAATGGGCACAGACTCCAAGTCGAGCGTGTTGAGCTAGCAAAGGCTGGTGACGTGCCAGGGCCAGCAGGCGGCCTGCTCCCTCGCAGCCCATTTACTGACTTGCCTGTGCCCCACAGGAAGGAACAGCTTCTACATGGGCACGTGCCAGGATGAGCCCGAGCAGCTGGACGACTGGAACCGCATCGCAGAGCTGCAGCAGCGCAACCGAGTCTGTCCCCCGCACCTGAAGACCTGCTACCCCCTGGAATCTAGAGTGAGCTTTGGGGTCACCTGTGCAGGACCCGCTGAGCTGGCTCACCTTTTTCCCTTGGCCTGGCTGGGGCGGGGAGGGGGTGAGGGGAGTGACCTTGCGCTTCCAGGGAGGTGCTCAGGGTGACTGACTGGGCGGGAGGGGCGGGTAGGGGCGCGCCAACACCCCCCGGGTCTGCTAACACGTCCACCTCATGCAGCCTTCCCTGAGCCTGGCTACCATCACAGATGAGGAGATGAAAACCGGGGACCCCCGGGAGACCCTGCGCCGAGCCAGCATGCAGCCAGCCCAGATAGCCGAGGGCGCTGGCATTACCACCCGGCAGCAGCGCAAACGTGTCTCCTCTGAGTCCCACCAAGGCCCTGGCACCCCTGAGGTGGGTGACGTAAGCTCCTGTGTCATGTTCCGTGCAGCACCCTGCCCCGGTCACCCAGTTTGAAAGTGGATTAAAGGGGAGACTCCTCTCTCTACGGGCCTGATGCAGGGATTGGGGGGGAGGGGGGCGGGGGAGTCCTGGTGTGACGTCCTCTTGTTGCTGCCTCTGCCCCCCTAGTCTAAGAAGGCTACCAGCTGTTTCCCGCGCCCCATGACTCCCAGAGATCGACACGAAGGGCGCAAACAGAGCACTACTGAGGTGCAGAAGAAAGCAGCTGCGGCCGTTAAACAGGTTAGTCGGGGGCAGGAGAGAGACCCTGGGGGGCCTTGCGCAACAAGTTGGACTGACTGGGGAGGCAGTGGGCGTGTTCCCATTTTGACAGCCCCTTCCCGCAGGCTGACCGCCGCCAGTCAATGGCCTTCAGTATCCTCAACACGCCCAAGAAGCTCGGGAATAGCCTTCTACGGAGGGGGGCCTCAAAGAAAGCCCCAGCCAAGGCCTCCCCCAGTACCCGCAGTGGAACCCGCCGCTCTCCACGTATTGCCACGACCACCGCTGCCACTGCCACCACCCCTCGGGCCAAGGGCAAGGTGGAGGCACTGACTGGGAAAGGGGGCGGGGGTTCAGCACCAAGGAAAGCGGGTGGGTGGTGGGAGCATTGGGCACGCCCCACATAAGGGTGGCATCTAAGGCAGGGCCCAGCCAGGCCACCGGAGATGGGGTTGAGAGCAAGTGCTCTGTCTTGGGGGGCTGTTCCTTCCTGCTGAACACCCAGGGCTGTGTTCCCTCAGCCAACTGTGTCTCTCTCTTTCAGGCAAAGCACTAAAGGGCAGCACCAGTGACTGGCCCTACCTGTGTCCCGATGCTGGCCTCGCCTGGCTGTCGTCCTCCTGCCCCTCTCAGTGCCTTTCTCAGCTCCCAGGCCCGCAGCGGCCAGACCCCTAGAGACAGTGACGCCTGCCCAACCCTGGCCTGGCCCTCCACGAGAACCTTGGCTAGGTGTCGGAGGTGGCCCGGAGCCTGGGTTCTCTCCCTCTCCTGATGTTTTCCAACAGCAAGTCACTTCTCCGTCGCAACCAGATTTGAGGCTGGCTTTGGGCCCAGACAGTCCTCTCCGCCTCTAGAAGGGACCATTGGAGGAGCAGGTGCTGCTGCTCCTGGTGGCTGGGCTTAACAGGGCCCTTGCTCTTAAAGTCTAGGACTGGTCACTGACTTGGGGGGGGGGGGGCACCCCGCCCTCTGGTGTTCCGACCTAACCAAGGACACGGTGGCCCAGAGGATGCTTTTTCCAGGATCAGTGGGCCCTGGGCAGCCTCCAGAGGCAGCTCACCCCCTACCTGCCCCAGGCCTGTCCCTGGGGTAGGACTGGGAGTGTTGGGATGGATCTTTTCTAAATGTTATTACTTGTAAATAAAGTCTATTTTTCTCCCTTGAGAGCTGCCTTGATCTATGCAGGGAAACTTGGGCTCTTTGGAGCACACCTTTGTCCCTGCTTTAGCTTCAAGGCCCTCCCTCCTGCACCCCATTTCTAGCTTCTCTTCCTGCGGAGAGTGAGGCGCTGTCTCTCTTCGGAAGACTCACGTCCCCTGAATGGGGTTTGTCTTCAGCTTCTGCGTGGCAGGCCCTCTTCCCGCAATCCCTCCTGGGACAGGCCAAGTTCTGTAGTCGAATGATGGTAAATGAACAGATGTCAGCACACCTCTGCCAAGATCATTTATGTGTGCCCCAGCAGGCTCTGCCCCCAGCTCCTTCCGGGGACAGTCCATTAGCGGACAGAACAAAATACAAATAAAAGGTTAAGTTGACGCGGAATGTGGCTGAGCAGAGACTTGACGGAAGACACGGTGGAGGCAGTGGGGAATCCACCCAGGCAGAAGTGAGAGCCGTCCAGAAACAGTTCTTTACCGGGCTCTGGAGCCTTGGCTGAGGGGGTGATGGGTCTTGGAGGCTGCTGAGTAGAGCAGTGTGAGAGGCAGACACACAGGAGGGACATTGGATTCGGTGAGAGGAAGAACAAAAGCCCAGAGGGGGGTGGGGGGGGCAGAAGACTCCAAGGCCGTGAAGGGAGTGCTGCTTGCCTGGCCGCCGTCCCGCTCCAGGTAGGCTGCGCCAGGCTCTGGCCGAGGAGCTGGGTGCCTCCAGCCTCAAACTGGTTTCCGATCCTGCTGATGCTGGCGGCTATGGGCTGCGGCTGGAGAGTGGGGCTGCTTGAGTCGGGGCGGCCCCTCCTGAGGAAGGGAAAACAGACAAGGGTCAAGGTCAAGGGGGCAAGAGTCACCTGTCACTTTCCTCCAGGACAGGCCTCCCCTGCCTGGGTTCTAGGGTCCTTTCTGCTGCTACCTCAGGCCTGGGGACTTGGGAGCATGCTGGCCAACAGCCGGGGATGCTCTGGGCAGAGTCCACCAACCCACCCCACACCGGAGCAGAGCTGCTCCTGCTGTTCTGGAAACCGTCCCTCAGGTTCCTCACCCAGAGCTGGGCCAGGACGATGTGGCGCTGGACAGTCTGTCCGGGGTCCGCAAAGACGCAGGAGAAGTTGGTACTGCGCAAGGTGGGGCTCAGCTCTTCCAGCACCAAGGCCCTCCGCAGCAGAGTGCGCGGGCCGTGGCGTACCCGGCTGTACGGAGAAGGGGAGGGGTGAGGGGAGCAGGGAGGAGGCCCCCCTCCTGCTGCCCCACTCCTCCAGGCCTCACCTGGTGCCACCCTCCAACAGCCGGCCTGGGAGGTGCTCGATGAAGGAGCCGTTGCCCAGCCAGTAGAGGATGCTGAAGTGGGGAAAGCGGCTGCAGGCCGTACAGGACAAGGTCAGCACTCCGTCTAGGGACACGTGTGGCTGTCAGCCTTTCCACAGAGCAGGCCCCTCCCTCTCCCCCCAGCTCTCCCACACACTAGGGGAGCCCTTGAAGGGGACGTGCATTTGTGTCTGAGGGAGGCCCACAGTCAAACCCAAGGAATTTGGGAGTGGGTCCCGCTGCAGGTGGTGTCTCCCGGGCTTTCTCAGGATGGCCTCACTAGCGCCCAGCTTCACTGTCTGCGGCAGCCAGGGAAGGCTCCGGGAGCCCACGACCATTCCCCGCGTCAGAGTCTGTCCCCTTGGGAGGGAGCAGCTTGGGAGCCTGTGCCCACACGCACAGCTGGGCAGAGGCGGGAGCACGCTGAGCGCGCTGGCCTGGCTGGCAGCGGGTTACACAGCAAAAGGGGGTGCTCAGGAGTCAGCCTCACCCGTAGGTCCCTGGGCCCACAGTCTGCCCTCCGACCGCTCCTTACTCGGTGGGACTTCCAGTTCAGGCCAGGTCACCTCCAGCGCCGGGCACCGCTCAGCTGCCGGGATCATCGGGGACCAGGACGGGACAGGGTCCGGTGCGATCATCACCGAGCCTGTGGCAACTGTGGTGGCCTGAGGTAGAGCTGTGGCTCCGGCCAGGTGGAAGACAATGTGGGTACCCAGGAGCAGGACACGCACAGGGCTGGGGTCTGAGGACAAGACACGGAGTCAGCAGTTGTCCCGCTGCCCGGGGACACCCCGCATCCTAGCTCGGCTCTTGGCTGGTCTTAACTCTGGTTGAGGGAATCGGTGGACCCCTCAGCCCCCGCCTCCTGGAAGAGTCTGGAATGGGGCCAGAGCCTTAACATTGGACTAAGGCTGAAAGCAACAGCACAAAGGTAAACGTTCACGTGGGTTAAGGCTTGCTCCCCTCTCTTCAGACCCCACCCGCCCCTCAGCGCCACGTCCCACCTGGTGTCCAGTTCTGTCTCATAGCCTTGACGCTTGTGTCAGGAGCCGGCTGCCTGCCTTCACAGATCTGTGACAACTTCCTCCTGGTTTTTAAACTGGCTGCAAAAAGGGGAAGAAAATCCAGCCACTTGTCGCCCGCCATAAGCATGCCCGCCCCCCTTTCCGAAGACTCCAGAGCCTCTCCCTGGGCGTGAACGCACTGTGTGTCCCGTCATCTGTGCCACTGGGAACTCCCTGAGAACGGGCGTCCTGGATCGGGAGAGGCTCGGTCAGCACTTAGAAATACAGCCAGAGGCCCCTCACACGACGGTTCCTGCACCCCCATCTCTTATTACCGCGAACATACGCTGGCGGTGGTCCAAGCGAGTCCCGTCGCTGCAGAGAGAGAAGCAGAAGGCCCACGGAGCCCGGGCTTTCCTAGTCATAAAGAGAGGCCAGCGCCTCCCTGCGGAGCTGGCCCCGGGAAGAGGACAGTGACATGCTGGGGATGCCCAGCCCCTTCCCACTGCTTCACCTTCACTTTTATTCTAGCCAGGGAATTCAGAGCTTGAGCTTTTGTGGAGCCAGTAGTCATGCCCTCCCCCTCCCCCCAATTTAATGCTGGACGGGGCTCTGCTGTCAGCCCAGGGCCATGCAGTGTGAACCAGTGAGTCTCATAGTGCAGTTCGTCCATCTCAGCCAAGGGTCAGGACTTCGAGGGCCCCTTCTGCTAGGCCTGCTCCTTCACACTCGCCCTGATACGCAAGGGGACAGCTTTCTTAGGCACTAGAGACCCCAGGTTGGGTCACCGACCATTTCAGGCTCAACTGCATCAACAGCCCATCCACGTTCTGATCCTGCTCAGCTCCTCACTCTCCGCATCCATCAGCCCAGCACCCACCCGCCCCGCGCAAACCCTTCTCGCGTCTTCTCCCCAGCCCCTCGGCTGAGCGACGAGCCTAGGTTCAAGCCTAGGACCAGAAGTCCAGACTCTCCCTACCTGGGCCTCCCAAGTTGCCCATGAAGAACGCTCCTGCTTCGAATTCCTCCTTTTCTGGAGGCACCTGGAGAACTGGTCCTGGGAGGAGGAAAGGGCACTTCCCAGGGCAGAGGGAGAAAGGCCGCTTACTGGCCAAAAGAGCAAAAGACTTACCTCACCTGCTGGTTTGGTCCTGATGGGACAAATGGAGCTGGGCGGTGGCAGGGCCGGGACGAGGGTTAAGGCAAGCGAGCACCTGGGGCAACACTGAACGTGCTGTCAGGGGCGCACGCGTGCGAGAAGGCAGGCGGTCAGGCCCGGTGAGCCAACCTGAAGGTCGGGGCCTGAGGGCCTCACAGCTGTGATGTCTGTGAGGAGGAGGATGGGAGTATGACGACAGCCAGGGAGGCCGGGAGATGGAACAGGGTTTGGAGAAGGTTCGGGCCGTCATCTGCTGTGCCTCTGTGTGTGTGTCAAAATCACTCACAGTCCCAATTCTAGATGTACACGAGAGTTACGTCCTCTTCTCCAGGGCTCTAGCTGACATTTTCCTCCTGCCTCAGTTCCTAAGTTGCACGCTACAGAGGAATGGTCAGGCGGTGAGACCAACCCGAGAGACACCTGGGGCTGGGGTGGGAGGGGAGGGAGAGTCGGGGCACTGGGAGATGGCGGGACCCAGGACTGCTGAAGGCTGAAGAGCGTGCCTTGGACGGCCTGGCCTCGGTTTCTCACGCGAGCCTGACATGGCCACTGGGGATGAAAGTAAAAGGGTGAAACCCAAACGCTCTGGTCAGTGCCCCTTCCACCCTCGAGAGGGCGCGCGGGCGCGAGCAGTGCGCGACCGCAGAAGGTGCAGCTGGGTAAGAGAAGACGAAGTGCCAAGTGGTCCATGGAAGGGAGGAGGGCAGCCGGGCACTGACCTCCGACGGTAAGATCTGAAAGGGGCCCAGAGATGCCCCAGAACAGGAGCCAGGCACCCCACCACCCCAGCCCCAGCTCTCAAATGGGAGCAGCAAAGGTGAGGGAGCCCGGGGACCCCAGGGAGAAAAGTGGGAGAAGAAAAGCAAGATGGATGTTCAGCTTTCCAACCCAGCTCATGGAGCTTTATTCAAAACAGAGTGACAAGATCTTGCTGATTCGCGCTGCCTCTGAAGGGGCGGCCCAGCCGGCAGATTCCCTCGGGAGCCCGTGCTGACCGCCAGGGCCTGCCTCCCACTTCCTTCAAAATTCCCGGGAGCCGAGCTGGAGCTACTCCCAATTTTAGATGTCAACGACAGGTACTTCCTCTTCGCCGGGGCTCTAGCTGACATTTTCCTCCCGCCTCAGTTCCTTTTCAGAATCCCCTTCTCACCTGGGCCTCGCCCTCTTCTCCCGCCCGCCCCACCTCTCCGGTTGCCAGGCCCAGGCCAGGCTCACGAGCGCCGGGGCTGACAGAGGGATATTCCCCGGGGGAAGTCCTCTGCCAGCCTCGCGGGCACGCTGACCACAGGGCTTACATCTGTCACAGGCTCTGCCGCCGCACGCACGCACGCACGCACGCCCGGGCTTTCAGGGAAGGAAGGGAGTGGCAGAGCAACCTTTGGCACATGTCACTACTTCCTCGCCCAAGGAACAGCTTGCGCAATCCCTGCTTGAAGCAGTCCCTGCAGCCCGGCTATGCATGGACGGCCCCTGTGCTCGGCCGAGCACAGCCCTGCTTGGGGGCAGGTTATCGTGCTGCTGCAGCTTCTGGTTGCCCCCCCGCCCCAAATAAATCTTCGATGAGTTCTGAGGCCCCAGGGCTTCCCTTGCTGGAAAAGTCACAAGGTTTTACTTGCTTCAACCCGCCAATCCGCGCCCGGACAGGGGAGAGAGTTGCTGTCCCCCAGGTCCCAGGCGGGGTGGGGGGGGGCTACGCCTCAGCGCTCTTCTGTGGCACCAGCCAGAGCTCTTTGGCTCTTCCACACTGAGGGTCCCTGGCTTGAGCCCCATGGAGGGAAGGAAAGGGGACAGGGGAGCTTCAGCTCCCAGTCAGAGGTGAGAGGACGCCTTTAACCCCAAAACATGGTGGTTCTGCCACCGCTTGCCCAAGCAGCGAGGGTGAGGCCTGGGGGAGTTAGAGCAAATCCTATGCTCCACAATAAAAAAGGTTTTTAGAGATATTCATCAAAATAATTTTCTTTTAAAAAGCCCCACTGCTGACAGCTCCACTGGCTGGCTCTCCATCACGTCCCTCCCCAGTCTGGACACAGTCGGGGGAAGGGGTCCTGAGTGGCCCAAGCGCCCCTTGAGTCTTTCCCACCCAGGAGGTCTTGGAACGCAGGGAGGAGAGTGCCCTGAGGTCCGTGGCGGGTGGATGCTCTTCTTCCTGACTATTCCAAGCCCAGGATATAGTTGATGCCTTGCACCAGGCCAATGATGACAGGCTGCCAGGCCACTAAGTATCGAAGCCAATCCAGCAGTTGTCCATACATGACGTGAGGCCTCTCCCAGCTGACAGGGTGTTAAAGAAAAGACACTATGTGTTTAAGCTGCTAAGGACCGTCTGGGGAGTGGTAACAGCGCAGGCCCACACTTTCCAGCTGCTCCACAGAGATCAGCCCGTAAAGGAAGCCCATGAAGAACGCTAGTGGTCCCGGAACTAGCCCTGAGGAACTAAGCAAGCAACCCTACAGGAGTCAGCGCCCCTGCTCAGGGGCTGTGGGAACACGCTGGGAATGCAGAGTTCCCCGCCTATGTCCACCCAGCCTCTGTGGTGACCTCTCGTGGAAGGCCTAAACCCAGAGTATGTGGGGAGGAGGTGGAGGGGACTGGTACAGGGGACTGGACAGTCATGGAGAGAGGGCGAGAAACTTTGCTCTCCATGACCAACATGCAAGGGGGCGTCCTATAAAACCTTCTCTAAGGTGGGGCAGCCTGTGGGAGAACAGAGTCTGAGGCTCTGTCTGCCTGATGATGCCAGAGGGAGGCTGGAGCGGGATCAGGTAACCCCGAAGGCTCTTCTAAAGTCCAAAATGGAAAGCTTTTTAGGTTAAGAAATGGGTTAAATCTAGGACAGAAGCACAAGGGAGTAGGGAGCAAGAGACTGGACATAGGGATGACCCCTGGCAAAGGCTCTGAGGAACCCCTAGCCAGAGGCATTAAGTAGCAGGCCCTACTGAGGCCAAGGAGCCCTGCAGATGAGCTCCCTTCCTTCACTTTACAGCTAAATGCTGGGCAAGACAGCTGGAGGCAGGGAGGTGGGGAGGGGGAGACTGGGAATTCAGTCTATAGGGAGACACAGGCTGAATCTCAAGAGACTATGTGGGGACCCTCACACCCAAAATCAGCCAGTGCCTGACAACTAAGGCAGCCCCAAGCCTCAGTCTGGCCCTGGAGTTACTTAACTGTCCCTGAACTAGCCCTGAGGAACCAAGCAAGCAACCTTAAAGGAGTCAGCGCCCCCTGCTCGGGGGAACATGCTGGGAATGCAGAGCGCCCCACAGAGCCCAGCTGTGTCCAGGGATAGGGAGCCCTGGAGCAGAATGAAAGGGCAGTTGAAAAAGCAGAGGGGAGAAAGCTTGGTGCCTGATCTCAGGGGGATCTAAAGGCGGAACCAGAAAAGTGGTCAGGTACTTTCTAACAGTCAGGAGGAATGGGGGGTGAGGGCACAGTGGTGAGGGCAGCAGGGTAGGAAGTGACAGCGCAGAGGAGCATAGGTCCTGTGTTGGAGAGGTGAAGAGAGGGAGTCCTGCAGCCACGCCTGCTCTGGCACAGCACTGGTCTCCAGCCTGCACATCACAGGTGGCATCACCCATTCGCAATGGAACCTTGAACAAGTTATTCAACTTCTAAACCATTTCGTCTGTAAAAGGGTAATTACCGGGGCCTCCCTGGTGGCGCAAGGGGTTAAGCACTGCACTATGAAGCAATCCGCAGCCTCTGCAGCAAGAGTTCGGTCCCCGGCCCGCCAGGGAGCAACCCACATGGCGAGACAGACCTCTCCTGACTCGCCCGCTGCTCCCCTCAGCAGTGTATTTCGGTCAGTCTGCCTGTTTTGTTCCCCACTCTGTCTCTGGTGAATCCTCTCACCCCCCACACCTCAGGCCTGTACCCCAGCTCTTGTATACACAAACAAATCTAAAATAAATAAATAAATAAATAAAAGGGTAATTACCCAGGTCATAAATCTGCCAGAGGATCAAAAAAGATAATCCCAGTAAAGCACTGAATGCAGTGCTAGCCACACAGTAAGCGGAGCCGCTATTACTACCAATTTACCCTTGAGAGTTCTGGAACCATGATGGGAAGCTGAGCCGTGAGTCCTCTCTTCTGCTCTAGGCCCAAATTCCCAGACCAGAAGCCAAACAGAATGGTAGACCTGGGCCACGAGCCAGGTGGGAAGGAGGGGCCAATTTCTCCCCAACCAGAAACCAAACAAAAGGATACGGATTGCTGAACATCCTCTTGAGATCTACCTTCTCTTTACAGTAGGGACACGTCTGCTTCTTTCCCACAATGCACCAGCCTCGAATGCAGAACTCATGGAACCTGAGCATTTTGGTCAAGGAAATGGCAGACAGGATGGGGTTCAGCCCCGGGTAGTTGTCAAGGTGCGAGTTAGAAGTGATATTCAGGGGGATTTGATCCTGAAACAGGGATCGTTAGAGGATGCTCCTCCCCTGTGGCCGATCCACTCCTGGGGCAGCAGTGCAGCTGCAGGCTCCTTTCCTATCCAGCTGGCCCAGCGGTCTGGAAATGAGTTCCCTTCCCTTTACTTTCCAGGTAAGTGCTGGCTGGAGAGGGAGCTGGGAATTCAGCTCCGGGGAAGCACATGTTGAACCTCACGATCTCTCCTGAACTACACCCTGAAGACGAGGGTCTTAAATGGGACGAGTGAGCGCCTCCTGCGCGGGAACGGCAGGCACATGCTGGGAACACAGTGCCCACAAATATGCACACACACATGTGGCTCCCATCTGTTGGAAAGGGCGTGGGAAGCTGCAGCTTCCACCCCTTGGTGTTGGCGTCCCCAACAGGGAACAACCCCCAAATGTCTGCCCTGAACTGACTGTCCAACAGGCAAAGGTCTGCACAGCTGGCTAGGGTCACGAGCACCCCTTCCCTCCCTGACTGCTGCGCAGGCGAGGTCCAGGTGCGCGGGCAGGATACACATGGTTGCAGGACAGCCTATATGTGTTCTCGATGATGCCCTCTTCACTGACGTCCACAAAGATCTGCTGCCCACACACGGCACACACACTGTCCGAGAGGTGTTTGGTAGGCATGCCCGACTCACTGTAGAACTGGGAGGAGAGGAAAGATGTGAGAATCGGGCAAAATGGGAAGGTAGGAGAGCCGCCCGCTGGAGAGGAGGCGAAGTGGCAGGGGCAGCAGGACCAGAGAGCATCTTTCACATGCTAAATCAGCCTTGTCTTTGCTGGGTGAAAGGTGAGAACCGTTCAGCCCAGAGAGAGGTTAGGAACCAAGATGCAACAGGACCTGAAAGCCAGGCTGGGTCTGCACCATAGGTGAGGGGATGGGAGGAGGAGGGATAGGGATGAGGAGCTGCCGGGAGAGCCACTCTGTGGCCAGACTACAGTTCCATGGCGGTGGGCGGCCTTCCTTCGACAAATTCAGAACAGTGAACTACCCCGTGCACTGCTGGAAAGGCCATTCTCAAACACTTCCGACAACAGCAAAGGAGGTTCAATTCTGTTGGATAGTTTCATGTCTCAGACTACCACAATCTTTAACTCATTAATTTCACTTCAAGAATTATGAAGTAAGTAGCAGGTCACAAAGCTTCATGCAAAGATATTCATTTAAACATTATTTGTAATTGAAGAGAAGAGTCTGTAATTCCTCAAGAAGTCAAGCTCAGGGGCCTCCCCGGTGGCGCAGCGGTTGAGCGCTGGGTTGCGAAGCTGCCCGCAGCCTCTGCAGCGCCGGTTCGATCCCCGGCTGCTCCCCGGCCACCGGGGGAGGGTCCCACATGGCGGGCAGACCTCTCCTGCCGCCCGCTGCTCCCCTCAGCAGTGTACTTCGGTCCTTCTGCCTGCTCTGCTCCCCGCTCTGGCTCTGGTGAATTCTCTCACCCTCCCGCACTTCTGACTGTACCCAGTGCTTGTATAAATAAATAAATAAATAAATCTTTAAAAAAAAAAAAAAAAAAAAGTCAAGCTCAGAATTACCACATGGCACAGCAAGTTCCTTCCTAGGTATATAAGTCCCTCCCCCCCGCCAAGGAAAACCAGACTAAACGCACATTTGCACACCAACCCCCATAGCAGTATTACTCGCCACAAACAAAATGTGAAAACAAACCAAGTCAACAGATTAATGGAGACACAACACGTGGCACATCCATACAACGAAATACAATTATTATTAATTCCTAAAAAGTTCTGACATGTGCCATTTTTTTTACTAAGTGAAATAAGTCACTTAGTAAAGTGAAATAAGTGAAATAAGTCAAACAGAAAGGGACAAGTGTTATGATTCCATTTATACAAAATATCAAGGTTAGGAAAACTGAGAGAGAGAGGCTGGAGACAACTTGGGGCTGAGTGAGGAGTTACTGTCCAAAGGGCTCAGAATTTCTGTTTGGGGGGATGAAAAATTTTGAAAATAGTGATGACAGTTGCATAACACCATGAATGAGAGTAACGCACCAAATTGTGTACTTAAAAACAACTATGATGGTATATTCGGTGTTACATATATTAGACAACAGAAAAATTATTTAAAAAGCAAAGAAATGGAAATAACCATGAATGACCAACAACAGAACAATATCTAAATCAATTACAGCGCACACACAAGGGGCTAACGCTGCAGCCAGTCAGCTGAAGCTTGAGATACAACGATGTCAAAAGCAGGGCACAAAAATCAAGTGGTGCCACGTGTAAAGACAAGTACAAATCTATACCAAGAAAACAGAGCAGGAAATATATCAGAATGGTCACACCAGTGATGTTTTAGTAGTAGGATCATAGATGATTGCTTTATTTTTTTTTTTAAAGATTTTTTTTTTAATGCATACAAGAGCTGAGGTACAGGCCAGAGGCGTGGGGGGTGAAAGGATTCACCAGAGAGAGTGGGGAACCGAACAGGCAGACTGACCAAAGTACACTGCTGAGGGGGGCAGCGGGCGAGTCAGGAAAGGCCTGCTGCGCCATTGCTGCTCAGGCTGCGGACAGCTTCACAGGTTGCATGATCAGGGAGACCCCAGATTGCTTTTCTTTAATGTACTTTTCTGTACTCAATTTTTCCTTGATGAATGTATATTACTTTTAAATATTATTTACTACCACAGTTAATTACAATGAATAATCAATTCCGTGCTCCAAGAAGAAATTCCAAGTTTTTTTTTTAAAGATTTATTTATGCATATAAGAACTGGGGTACAGGTCAAAGGTGTGTGTGGGGGTGGGGGGTGAGAGGATTCACCAGAGACAGAGTGGGAAACAGAACAGGCAGAATGACTGAAATACACTGCTGAGGGGAGCAGCGGGTGAGCCAGGAGAGATCTGCTGCACCATTGCACTTTCCCTATGGTTTACTGTTAAGTAGTTACATTACATTTCCCTCTTAACCCAAGGGAAAGGACTTGAAATTCATTTGTTAAAACTCTCTATGACCTAATTTTTTACATTGTCCTAATAATTATAGTAAGACACATAATATAAAATCTTAACTATTATTAAATGTACATACAGTTCAGTAGTATTAACTATATATATATTCATTGTTATGCAACTAATCTCAGAACCTTCACATCTTGCAAAACTATGTAATACATTTTTATTATTTTTAAAAATTTTTATGTATTTTTTACATCATTGTTCCTTTTTCAAGATTAATTTATTTATGCATACAAGAGCTGGGGTACAGGCCAGAGGTGTGGGGGGTGAGAGGATTCACCAGAGACAGAGCGGGGAACAGAACAGGCAGACTGACTGAAATACACTGCTGAGGGGAGCAGCGGGCGAGGCAGGAGAGGTCTGCTGCGCCATGTGGGTAGCTACCTGGCTGGGGATTGAACTCGTGCTGCATTGGCTGCGGTAAGCTTCATAGGCTGCGTCTTAACCCCTTGCGCCACCTGGGAGGCCCCCATCATTGTTCATTTTTGTACTATGCTTGATTTCTCCTCTCAGGTGTAATCTCCATGACTTTCCACCACCAAGTCACCCATGAAGTGTCACCATAGTCTCTTGTGCTCTTCCCTCCCCTGTTTTGAACCCTCTCCTTCCCCTGCTGAATAGCTCCGATTTATAGTTTGCCTGCTAGTTTTTTTTCCTGATCCCTTGTATAAAGGTCTCCCCATGTTTTCTCCTATAAGTGAAACCATCCAATATTTTTTTTTCCTTCTGATGTATTTCATTGAGCTTAATCCCTTTCAGCTTCAAATGGCATGAGTTTATCTTTTTTGATCTCAGAGTAATATTCCATTGTGTATATACACCACATCTTTGTGATCCAGTCATCTGTTTTGGGGCATTTAAGTGGTTTCCATATCTTAGCTATTGTAACCAGCTATTGTAAACAGTGCTGTAATGAACACAGGGGTGCAGGTTTCCTTTCAAATTAATGTTTTTGTAACCTCTGGGTAGATTTCTAGGAGTGAATTGCTGGGTCACATGGTAGCTCCACTTTTAGTAGTTTGAGGGTCCTCCACACAGCTTTCCATAGTGAATGGACCAGTTTGCATTCCCTCCAGCAATGTAGGAGAGTTTTTTTCCACATCCTCGCTAACATTTGTTGTTGCCAGTTTTTTTTTAATTTGGGCCATTCTCACTGGTGTAAGGTGGTATCTTATTATGGGTTTGATGAGCATTTTCCTGATTATAAGTGACATTGAACATTTTTTCATACACCTGTTGGCCATTTGCATTTCCTCTCTGAAGAAGTGTCCTTTTAGCTCTTCTGCCCACTTTTTTTTTTAACCAGATTGTTTGTTTTCGTTGAATCGTGTGAGCGCTTTGTAGATATTTGAAATCAGTCCCTTATCAGTTGCATGGAGTACAAATATAGTATAACACACTTTTTAAAGCCTTCTGAATTTTTTTATTACAATTCTATCTGTACCTGCCTTCTTGCCAAACTGTCTCAAGGGACTCAGCAGAGTGCTCTTACTGTCTCAGAATATCAGAGCAGTCTTCTCAATGGAGAAATCAAAGTCCAGAAAAAGGAAGAAAAAAATTGGGGCTAGAACCCATATCCTCTGACTCTTACCTTTGCTGAACGCTGCAGAAAGAGCAGCTATTACTTGTGAAGCTATTACTCAAAAGGTTTTGATCTGCTTGTCAAGAGTACAAAGGCAGTGGGAAAGGGTAAGTGGAAGTCAGAGGAGACAGGACCAGATCCGTGGGAATCCACTAACTGCACTGCTCTCAGTAGCTGGGATCTTAGAATGTTAATGCTGAGGGTGGGGAAGCCTCTGAGAAACACCTCTCCAATGTTCAATAGGCTGATGGCTCTGAAATGTGCCTGATTTAGAGCTTCTAGGCACATCAACAGAACAAAGAGTGATCTGAACCAGTTCTGTTCTGACACTGAGTGCCAGGACTATCATGCAGCACAGGAACAGAGCCACAGTACTGGCAGTACAGCAAGAGGAGGAGAAACGCTTTACCTCAAGAGAGGAGAGCTCTGAGGAAGCGCTTCCTCTTAGACATCCCAGAGTTCTGCGCTAGGACACTGGAGCAAAGGATGAAGAATCAAAAGGAACTTAGATGAAGTTATGACATTAGAAGGGAATCCAGAAAAGTGTATGTTAAGTTTCTAGATTTCTCCCCATCAGTCTAATGTGACAACAGGTAGGCAGGGCCAAGTCCCACAGAGTCTCCACAAAGTCATCAGGTAAGCCTGTCAGGTCATGAAGACCCCAGCAATCCCACCATTCCCAGAAACCACACAGGAGGAAAGTACTGGGAGGCACTGAGGCTGAGTTGGGTAAAGTACGGGAGGCTGATTTCAGTTGAACCTCATGTATCTCATCCTCAGTGAACAGGGGCCCAAGAGACCTTATGATTTCTCAGAATTAGAAGATTAGACTGACCTAATTTTATTCCATTGTCACTATCTTGCTGCCCTTGAAAAAGCCAAACTTAAACAACCCATCTAAATGCTTCCTATGGGCAGCTACTGGACTAAGTCCTTGGAACAGAATGCTAGAAAAACAGACTTGGCCTCTTTCCTCATGAAACCTACAGGGAAGAGAATACTGAACGGGATGGCTACTGTGCCAGGTTGAAGTATTAATATTTTTCAAAAATTACTGAAACAACAGGAATTCATTTAGAGACCATTTCTGTGCTACAAGAAATAAAAGCACTGCAGTTGTAGAATGAGATAGAATCAGGACAACCTGGATTGACTAGCATCAAAAATGAGGTGATATTTACCGTTTGTCAAGAATATGTCAAGGCCCTCCCAGTGGCGCAGCAGGTTGAGCGCAGCGCTGTGAAGCTGTCCACAGACTCTGCAGCGCGGGTTTGGTTCCTGGCCAGCCAGGGAGATTCCCATATGGCGTGGCAGACCTTTCCTGTCTCCCCTCAGCAGTGTATTTCAGTCAATCTATCTGTTCTGCTTGTCTCTGGTGAATTCTCTCACCCTCCCGCACCTCTGGCCTGTACCCCAGCTCTTGTATAAAAATAAATCTTTAAAAAAAAAAACAAAGAATATGTCAAGCTTGGAGATTGACGCCCCCTGTTCAACTCAAGAAATGAAACTGCCATTATCTCCCATTAGTGGAGTGTAGACATACTTTTAAGTCACATGGGAAAGTTGTGAAGTTGAAAAAATCTCCAAAATTATAATAAAATTATAAATTTATATAAAAATAAGAAACTTTCAAAGATGATGTCTAGTGTGTGCTCTCCACTCTATGGCATAATATTTCTATCTGTAGGGACTACAAGAAAGAACTTTGGAGGGAAAAGTCATTAGTTTTGAAAATGAAGCATATCTACCAATGGCAGAAAATGAAGCTAGACAAATCTGTAGTGACATTAGGCAGAAGTGGCCAAAGACACAGCAGTGTTCCACAGTCGTGGCTTATGAGTTCTGCGTCAGAAGCAAGCATGCCCGCTGCAATGTCCTAAGCCCAGCGGGTGCAATCCTCAAAACTATGGGCTCATGGAAGAAAGAAATTCATCATCATCATCTTAGAAAAGAAACAAAGAATGCTTTCAGGCAACCAATGATTGAATCACTTTTTTATATTGTCAAAATTTTAATTTGATAAACTTTTATCTTTGATCACATTTTGATTTTTCTTCTCCGGAAGTTAAGATAGTTTCACTGAAGCACAATCTTTTATATTACAGCAGTGGGACAAAGAGAGGGGGAGAAAAGCAAAATAAGTTGTTTAGGAAGAGGGACTTACACAGGAGCTAGAGATAGAGGGAAGGTGTTGGAGGAGAAATGGGAGAATAATTTAAATGTGAGGAAAGATGCCTATGATAGATCCATTATCCCATGACTAAGATCTAAGTGAAACTCGGACTCACAGAGGTGTAGCTGCCTCCTCACTGACTTCAACAGTGTCAGAGACAGCCTGCTCTCTCCTCCCTGTCACCATGTCAAGTAATGTCAGTGTTATCAGAAATGCATTATGGGATTGTTGACAGAATTAGAAGGTATAACGTTAGCTAGACTTTAGAATTTCTATTTAAAAATAAGCAGAACACAAGATTATAAAAGTTAGAACAATGTTTACATAAAAACTAATTATCATAAAGGCAAGAAAGAACAGTGCAATGACAGGAGATCCTAACTAAGCCGAGGCATCTGAGAAGGCGCATCTGAGGAAGTGACATTCTAAGCTGAGAAAGTGGAATGAAATGAAGGCAGCAGCAGAGGAAAGCGGCAGGAAGGAGCTTTCTGTACTTGAGAAACTGAGAGGAACCTAATGTGGCTAGAGAGATGTGAGGAAAGCAGTTAAGATGTCAACGGCCACACGCAGGATTTTGGAATTGAATGGGAAGTCATCTTAGACTTTCGTAAGGAGTGGCATGATCCGCCTTAAATTTAGAAAAGATCAGTCATCTGTGTGAAAAATGGATTGGTGATAAGGCCAAAGTGAATTCAGAGACAATGGCAGTTGTTTAAAAGCAATAGATAGAAGCCTGTGCTAAGGTGATGGTGCAAACTAAGCTGATGGTAGGAAAAACTGAGAAACTGGACAGACTGGTGATGGCAAATAGCTAAATAGTAAAAGTCTGGAGCTCAAAAAAAGGAGTTTTGGATTAGAGGTCTGGAAGTTATGCAAAAAGGGAAATACCTAGGTGATGAGCAGAGAAGATTCTTAGGTTTGAACTCAGAGGAACAGTAACATTTAAGAGAAATAAAATTAGCAATGGAGAGAAGTATCAGAGAGACAAAAAGATACCTGGGTAAGGTAATGTCACATAAAGCCAAGGAGGAAAAGCTTCTTAAGAAGGAAAGCATTAATGACTCCTGAGATCTGAATTAGTCCCCCAGAATTAGTGACAGAGTCACCGGAGACCTAAGTCAGAGCCATTTCAGTTGAGGCTAGATGAGAATGGGCTGAAGGGTGAGTGACAGGTGGTTCAAAGGACACAGGCACTTTCTCTTAAGTCCAGCGGCAAATGGCAAGAAATAGGTCAGTAGATAGAGGAGAAAGTGAGACAAAGAAAGGAGGTTTTTAAAAAAGAATGTTGAAAAAGTGAATGGGAAGAGCCCTTTAGAGAGAAACAGTGACAGGGGGAAGAGTCAACAGCACACAGGGTTCCTAAGCCGGCTAGAAGGTGTGTAGCCCAGAGGACAGGGCCGGTCCGTGCGGAGAAAGGACGCTCACCCGACTCGGACTGGAGGCAAGGGGAGGAAAATCTGTAAATACAGTGTCAGGAAAATGGGAATTTGTTTGATTTCTAGTTTCTCAAGTAACTAGAATGAAGGGACAGGGAGAAGGAGTGTGAGAGATTTGAGAGTGGAGAAGGTCTGAGATCACTCAAAGTGGGAGTAAGCGCTCCAAGTGAACATAGTGAAAACAAGAACACTACCACCCCGAGTCTCACACAGCTCAGGAGTGTGCAGCCAATAGGTGTTCAGTTCCTTTCCACACTGGAGAACAGCACAGAAAACTTGTGCCAGGAAAGCCTTGAGAGCTTGTCTAGTCCAATCCTCTCTCGACAAGCGAAGGGGCTGGTGCCCAAGGGAGGAGAGAGACCTGGTAGCACGAGGCCAGAGACCTGGTAGCAGAACCGAGCTGGTATTTAGGCAACTGAAGAAGATGACTTCATAAATATTATTGAAACTAAAAAAAACACCCTTGTCTCAGGGTTAAAGAAAAATGTATGCCACAGAGTGGACTGAGATGCCTTCAGACAACAGATGGCATCAAGAGACAAACTGGTGGGCCTCCCCGGTGGCGCAGCGGTTGAGCGCTGGGTTGCGAAGCTGCCCGCAGCCTCTGAGGCGCCGGTTCAATCCCCGGCTGCTCCCCGGCCACCAGAGGAGGGTCCCACATGGCGCGCAGACCTCTCCTGCCGCCCGCTGCTCCCCTCAGCAGTGTACTTCGGTCCTTCTGCCTGCTCTGCTCCCCGCTCTGGCTCTGGTGAATTCTCTCACCCTCCCGCGCTTCTGACTGTACCCAGTGCTTGTATAAATAAATAAATAAAATAAAATAAAAAAAAAAAGAGACAAACTGGTATATACTAGTGATTTATAATTTGTTGGTTCTATGTCTTGCTCTGTGTGTTGGTGTGATGAGACACAAAGACAAATCTTATAGGTGCTCTGTGCTCCAGGTGATTAGACAGAAAATGTGTAATTTTATGTTTAGCAGTACTGTAGAGCAGGCACTTAATAAACAGCAGCCATCATCATCATCATCTACTAGGGCCAGGACACTCTGCAAAGTGCTTTACATTAATCCAATTGTCCTTACAATCCTTTAAGTCCAGTAGCATTATTACAGCTAAGAAAAACAGACCAGAGAGGTAAAGTAACTCCTCAGAAAATAGGCTTATTTCACAATCCACCCTACGACCCCATTCCAACATAACTTCTGGGTGTGAATGGAAACTATACCGACTGGCTGTCACAAGCCTATGACCTCACAGTGAGCAGCTGGAAAAAACAGACATCATCCAAGGTTCCTTTGACTCAACTTACAGCTATTTTAATTCAGATTACAAATTTCTCCATGTGAGCAAAACAAAGAGCTGTTCTACACTAACAGAGTAGTACAGAATAGTGAAAAAGAATTGAGAAAGTTTATTCATAAATTACAAAAGCTCATGGCTTCATTTCTAGGATCTCTGAAATTAGTCAGTCACAGATCCCTTTCAATCAAACCACTCTCAGAGGGCGTAATGCCAGGTTATGACACAGGCCTCATTCCTCTCCTCATAGGTGGCCCAGCTCCAATGACTATGAATTCAACTATGACCCTCTAAGACCTGTGATCACAGAATGTACAAGACCATGGAAAGTGACAAGGACTGAAAATGTGGTCTATACATGTAGCGGTAATTACTCGGCCTCAAAAAGGAAGGAAATTCTGACACATACATGAATCTTGAGGGCATTATGCTAAATGAAGTCACAAGGGACAAATACTGTAAATTTCACAAACATGAGGTACCTGAGCAGTCAAATTCAGAGACTGAGAGTAGGATAGTTTCTGCTAGGGGTTGAGAGAAGGTGGGACCACGGAGATGCTATTTAATGAGTATAGAGATTCAGTTTTGCAAAATGAAGAGAATTCTATGTATGGATGGTGGATGCAGAACAATGTTAATGTACTTAATACCACTAATCTTAAAAATGGCTGAAATGATATATTTTATGTTATTTTATCCCCCAAAAAACCGACCAGGGCTACTACTGGATGTGGGCAACAGTGACATGAGTAAAGGTGTCCTTCGTCACACTTGCACGGTGTAGATGGGTAATAAATAACTACTGCTTGAACAAATGAAAGAGTTGGCCAATGAATGCAAGAAAGGAGGTATCATGGCTTTCGCAAATTATTTTCCCTAGACTACTGATCGGATTCTGGGTATAAGGCCAAGGATATTCTTGCAATTCAGGTTGCTTTGGCTCTGGGGGTGCCCCTGGTGTTCCTGAGCAAAGCCAAGCTCACTTAACTCAAATTATGGGTAGAAATAAGAAAAGCACTGGAATTCTCAGGGTTGGAAGCAAAATCTACCCTTTTATCCTATTTTGGAAGCCCTTCTCCCATATTCCTTTCTGGTCTAATCTGCCAGCCTCTGAGCTCCAGCAGAAGACCTGTCTGTCATTCAGTCTGAGCAATATATGCGGTGGGAATTAACAATAAATGAATGAATTCCTAGTGACTCACCCAGCACTATCACAAGCCATCCAAGTCTTCCTAAAATTCGCTTTCTGCCCCAAGAGAACACAGGGAAAGGACAAATGACCTGCCTGTGGTTAGGGTCAGCAGGGTCCCATTCTGTTGAACAGGAATTGGGTAGGGCTCCTAGGAAAGACAGTTACTCTCAGTGTCAAGTACTAAGGAAAAGGTCAATTTTCACATAAGATAGCAGATTCAGGAATGCTGGCTGAAGTACAAAGGAAGGGGAGGCATATCTTTGTCAGGAACACAAGTTATAGGTTGAGACATCTGGAGCACACTATTGTCTAGATGCAGACTCTAGGTGGCAGATGCTAAGGCAGCACCCACGATGCAGGCAGGCTGAGAGCTAGACGACGCAGGCTCCGGAAGCCCTGGAAAACAGACAGCTTGGTAAATGAGATCAACTTCATTCAAGGGCTCGCAGTTTAGTTTCCTGCTATCCCTCTCAAGCCTTTAATAAAGTCCAGTGTTACTGTCTGACATTATTTTGACTCTTGTGTTTTTGTGCTAAGAGGTACAAAGAGGTCTGTGGGTTTATCCTTGGAGTATATTGTTAGAGAATGAACATGGAGAATAGGGGGTAGGAGGGATAACTCGTGAGATCCCACGTAAAGAGGAGAATATAGGGTGAAAAGTTGGTATTTCAGTTACTGTATATCTTAGCAAGAAATTCTCCCAGCAGGTCTCTTGGTGAACCTGAATGAGGGAATTACCTTATTAGGGATTATCATTTGTAATCACTGGTCCACCCAATTAGTTCTTCCCAAGAGCATGGAAAGAGATCCAGTTGAGGGAGGCCAAAGCAGTAGTAATTCCATCCCTTAGAGAAGCTAACCTGTGGATCAACTCTAAACTGAGTTCCATCTAGACAGAAGAGGGATTCTGCAGATTGGTTACTAGTCACCCACCTGAGGGAATTAAGACTACGTTTAACCTGGCAGCTAACAATAACCTTGAGATGAAGTTGACAACAACTTGGGAAAATCAGTAATTGGTGCTATAAAAACAAAATGAGAAAAAAAGAAGTAGAAGATAAACAACAAGATACTGGCAAGAGTTGCTTAAAAAAGCTGGCATGGGGGCCTCCATGGTGGCGCAAGGGGTTAAGAGACAGCCTATGAAGCTGTCCGCAGCCACTGCAGGGTGAGGTCAATCCCTGGCCGGGGAGCAACACACATGGCGTAGTAGACCTCTCCTGTCTTTCCTCCTGCTCTCTCAGAGGTGTATTTCAGGGAACCTGCCTGTTCTGTTCCCTAGTCTGTTCCAATGAATCCTCTCACACCCCGTACCTCTGGCCTGTACCCCAGTTCTTGTATGCTTAAATAAATAAATCTTTTTTTAAAAAAATAAGTCAATGAAAAGCTGGCATGGCCACAGAAGCAGTCTTAGAGAACAGTTGCCAAAGTGCAGTTAGTAGATAATCTAAGGTCTAGAGCTCTCTTCTGGGGAGTGAAGTAGATAAAGGAAGATCTGATGTCTACACAAATAAGAGACAGTGAAAACAGAGCAGAAGATAGTTCAAAAAAGAATCTAACAGGCTATCTATAGAGTGACCCAATACACTGTTTTCATTGATTCACTACAGGAAAAATAGAAATAGTCTCATGATGCTGAAAAAGTCCTAGACCTAAAGTTGTACTTGATTAAAGTTACCCAAAGTAATGGTTGAGTAGTTTGTTTAACCTGAACTGCCCTAAAACTACCAGCTATGGAACAGATGAGACTGCAAGCTGATATATAAATTTTGCCCCGCCCCCTGGGGCAAAAGCACCTAAAATTCCTGAGAGTTCCCAAGGGGCTTCACATGAAATCACAACTGATGATTTCTCAAGTGGTTTCCTTTGGTATCTGCTCCTAAAAGCTGTGACTGGTATCTAGATGCGCCAAGAGCCAGCCTGCCTTATTCTCCAAGCATTTCTCTCCAAACTGCCATGCCCTGGTGTGCCAAGAACTTCTGAATACCTTTCAGTCCTTCATCAGTCAGAGCCATACATATTTCTACACAAAATTGGAGAAATGTCCATTAAACCTGGAAACAGTCTTTCTTTCTTGGAGTGCAGTCTAAAGGGATAATACTGAGATGGGACTCACTTCTGCACTGTTTACATAATTACAAAGAGAATCTATTATTATTATTTTTTTATAGAGGCATGTTTTATTTATTTGTTTGTTTGTTTATTTTTGTTTATACAAGCACTGGGTACAGTCAGAAGCGCGGGAGGGTGAGAGAATTCACCAGAGTCAGAGCGAGGAACAGAGCAGGCAGAAGGACCAAAGTACACTGCTGAGGGGAGCAGCGGGCGGCAGGAGAGGTCTGCGCGCCATGTGGGACCCTCTTCCGGTGGCAGGGGAGCAGCCGGGGATCGAACCGGCGCCGCAGAGGCTGCGGGCAGCTTCGCAACCCAGCACTCAACCGCTACGCCACCGGGGAGGCCCAAGAGAATCTATTTTTATAACAGCAAAATAATGAAGTCATATTTTGAAGAAAAAAAAACAAGAGAGACATGTAATTGGGTTTCTTAAATAGGTTGTTATTTTACCCACATTTTAAGTTTGAAGACTCTCTCCACAGTCTCTACCTAGTCTTCTTAAAACATTTCCAGGCTCAATGAAAGTCTATCATCCAAGGAGTCGCTTGAGCTAGAAATATCAGCTTTGAAAACCTACCTTCCATCAGTCTCTGGAACCAATTTACATCAAATCATGTCAAATTTACCTCTAAAATACTTAGCAAATATTCCACTTCTCTCCCTTTCCACTATTTCTGCTCCAATCCAAACTACACTTATCTTTTTTTTTTCCCTAGAGGCATGTTTATTTATTTATTTGTTTGTTTGTTTGTTTTGTTTATACATGCACTGGGTACAGTCAAAAGCACGGGAGGGTGAGAGAATTCACCAGAGCCAGAGTGGGGAGCAGAGCAGGCAGAAGGACTGAAGTACACTACTGAGGGGAGCAGCGGGCAGCAGGAGAGGTCTGCGCGCCATGTGGGACACTCCTCCGCTGGCCAGGGAGCAGCCGGGGATGGAACCGGCGCCGCAGAGGCCGTGGGCAGCTTCGCAACCCAGCGCTCAACCGCTGCGCCACCGGGGAGGCCCCAAACTACACTTATCTTAACCAAACTACAGCAATTGTCTCTTAAATAGTCTTAATCATCTAATCTTTGGGCCCTTCTCCAATGTGTTCTCTACCCATCAGCCAAAATGATCTTTTCAAAGTGTAAATCTGATGATATCTTTTCTACCTTAGCCTCCAAATATTTATGGTATAAAAATCACAATATTTCATTTAGTCTAAAAGGCTTTTTCTAGCCTAGCCTCTAACTAAATTTCCAGACACTTCCACCATATTTCAGCCTTAATCACACTGTCTTGGTTTCTCAAAAGGTCCACCCATTTTCACTTACACATGCAGTTTTCTCTGCCTAGCGTACACTTTTCACTTCCCACTTTATCCAGTCGACTCTTACTCATTGTAAAAGTCATTTCAACAGTCATTTCTCCAGAATAGCCATCTTTGAAACCCATGACTAGGTCAAATGCTATTACTTTATTTGTTCAACACATGTAAAATTCTTCCTTTATAATATTTATTAAAGTTCCAATGTGTTCATTACTTTAATATCCATCTCTACCACTACAGAACAAATTCCACTGAGCAAAGACCATTTTTTTTGGGTACACCTTTGAAATTCAAGCATATACACAGCACCCAAGCACATAGGAGACATTAAACAAACATTTGCCGAGTGAATATTAAGTTCCTTCTTGGTAGATGGGTTAATTTCTATAATGGATCTAAAGTTAAAAATCCCACGGTAGGGCCTCCCCAGTGGCGCAGCGGTTGAGCGCTGGGATGTGAAGCTGCCCGTAGCCTCCGCAGCACCAGCTCGATCCCCAGCTGCTCCCCAGCCACCGAAGGAGGGTCCCACATGGCACGCAGACTTCCCCTGCTGCACCCACTGCTCCCCTCAGCAGTGTATTTCGTCAGTCTGCCTGCTCTGCTCCCCGCTCTGGCTCTGGTGAATTCTCTCACCCTCCCGCGCTTCTGACTGTACCCAGTGTTTGTATAAATAAATAAATTAATTAAATAAATCTTAAAAAAAAAAAATAGAAAAAATAAATAAAAATCCCAGGGTAACTGGATTAACAAGGAGATCAAAGAAGAAATAAAAAAAATACCTAGAGACAAACGACAATGCGGACACAACTTTCCAGAATGTATGGGACACAGCAAAAGCAGTAATAAGAGGAAAGTATATAGCAATACAGGCTCATATCAAGAAACAAGAAAGAATTCAAAGAAACAACCTAATCTCCCATCTTAAAGACCTAGAAAAAGAACATAAAAAAACCCAAAAGCAAGCGTAAGAAGGGAAATAAAAATCAAAGCAGAAATAAATGAAATAGAAATTAAAAAAGCAATCTAAAATATCAACAAAAGTTGGTTCTTTGAAAAAAATAAACAAAATAGACAATCCTCTAGCCAGACTCACAAAGAATAACTGGGAAAAAAACACAAATTAACAGCCCCATAAATGAAAGAGGAGAAATTACAACACAGCAGAAATCAAAAGAATAATCAGAGATTATGAAGTTACACACAAACAAGTTCAACAATCTAGAAGAGACGGACAAATTCCTAGAACTACACAATCATCCAAAACTAGATAAAGAAATAGAACCCCTAAACAGACCCATTACAAGAGGTAAAATTGAAACCATAATCAAAACCCTCCCCCAAAACGAAAGCCTAGGATCAGATGGTTTCACAAATTCTACCAAATGTTTAGAAATGAACTACTTCCTATCTTTTTATAAAATTTTTTTTAATAGAGGCATATTTTATTTATTTATTTGTTTGTTTGTTTATACATGCACTGGGTACAGTCAGAAGCAGGGGAGGGTGAGAGAATTCACCAGAGCCAGAGCGGGGAGCAAAGCAGGCAGAAGGACCGAAGTACACTGCTGAGGGGAGCAGCGGGCGGCAGGAGAGGTCTGCGCGCCATGTGGGACCCTCCTCCGGGGGCCGGGGAGCAGCCGGGGATCGAACCGGCACTGCAGAGGCCGCAGGCAGCTTCGCAGCTCAGCGTTCAACCGCTGCGCCACCGGGGAGGCCCGAACTAGTTCCTATCTTACACAAACTTTTTCAAAAAATTGAGAAGGAAGGACTACTATCAAATATATTTTATGATGCCAATATTACACTAATACCAAAACCAAACAAGGACAACACAAAATAAGAAAACTACAGGCTACTCTAATGAACACTGATGCAAAAATCCTCAACAAAATCTTAGCCAACAGAATCCAACAATGCATCAAAAAGATAATACACCATGACCAAGTGGGATTTATGCCAGGGACACAAGGATGGTTCAATGTCCAAAAATAAATTAATATAACCCAACACATCAACAAAAAGAAAAATAAAAACCATATGATTATATCAATAGATGCCGAGAAAGCATTCAACGAAGTTCAACATCTATTTATGATGAAGGCCCTTGAAATCCTTGGGCTAGAGGAAAATACCTTAACATAATAAAAGCCATATATTACAAACCCACAGCTAATATGATCCTCAATGGCAAAAGCTGAAAGCCTTTCCCTTAAGATCTGGAACAAGGCAAGGATGTCCACTCTCACTGCTGCTTTTCAATATAATACTGCAAGTCCTAGCCAGAGCAGTAAGACAAGAGAAAGACATACAAGGAATCCAAACAGGGAAAGAAGTAAAACTATCACTATTTGCAGACAATATAATAATATACATAGAGAATCCTAAAAATTCCACAGAAAAACTAACTAAAATTATAAGACCAATTTAGTAAAGCAGCAGGATACAAAATCAACACAAAAATTAGTAGTCTTCCTATATGCAGAAAACAATCAATCTGAAGAAGAAGAAATGAAGAAAACCATCCCTTTTATAATTGAAACCAAAAATATCAAATACTTGGGAATAAACCTAACAATAGAGGTAAAGGACCATACAAAGAAAACTACAGGATACTGTTAAAAGAAATAGAAGAAGATAAAAAGATATGGAAAGACATCCCTTGCTCATGGATTGGAAGAATTAACATTATCAAAATGGCCATCCTACCAAAAGCAATTTACAGATTCAATGGTATTCCAATAAAAATTTCAATGACATTCTTCAAAGAAATAGAACAAATATTGATGAAATTCATACAGAATCACAAAAACACTCAAATAGCCAAAGCTTTCTTGACTAAAAAGGAGAATGGAGGTATCACACTGCCTGATTTCAAGCTATACTACAAAGCCATAATAATTAAAACAGTATGGTACTGGAACAAAAACAGATACACAGACCAGTGGAATGTAATAGCAAACCCAGAAATAAACCCACATACGGCCTCCCTGGTGGCGCAGGCGGCTGAGCACCGCACTATGAAGCTGTCCACAGCCTCTGCAGCGCCAGTTTGATCCCGGCTGGCGAGCGAGGGTCCCACAGGTTGCAGCAGACCTCTCCTGGCTCGCCTGCTGCTCCCCTCAGCAGTGTATTTCGTCAGTCTGCCTGTTCTGTTCCCCACTCTGTCTCTGGTGAATCCTCTCACCCTCCCGCACATCTGGCCTTTACCTGGTTCTTGTATAAATAAATAAATCTTTAAAAAAAAAAAGTGATCATTTTAAAAAAAAAGAAAGAAACCCACATATTTATGGACAACTAATCTTTGACAAAGGAGCAAAGAATGTGCTCACTTTGGCAGCACATATACTAAAATTGGAACGATACAGAAAAGATTAGCATGGCCCCTGCGCAAGGATGACACGCAACTTCGTTTGGTCTCACTCATAGCAGGAATCCAGAAAACTTAAATAAGGGACCAGGAAAAAGAATAACTATAGAAAGTAAAAATCAAAATCAACAAACAACTATGAACCAGAGACACTCTATTGGGGGTGGGGGAGGGATTGGGGTCAAAATAAGGGGGTCGCAATTGTATGGGGAATATAAAAATAAAAAAAAATTTATATTAAAAAAATAAAAATGAAAACCGGGCGTGCAGGGGAGCGCGTCCCCGGCACCGGCATTTTGCAGCAGGGACCTTTCTTGCTGGAGACTGTGTGAACCCAGCAGAAGGCTCACCGAGGAGACAGAGGTAAGCTGGGAGGCTTGCCCACGCTGGGCACCTTCTAGACTGCAGTTCCAGCCCAGAGGAGAGCAGCACCCACCGCTGGGGCAGACCGGGCGTGCAGGGGAGCGCGTCCCCGACACCGGCATTTTGCAGCAGGGACCTTTCTGGCTGGAGACTGTGTGAACCCAGCAGAAGGCTCACCGAGGAGACAGAGGTAAGCTGGGAGGCTTGCCCACGCTGGGCGCCTTCTAGCCTGCAGTTCCAGCCCAGAGGGGAGCAGCACCCACCGCTGGGGCAGACCGGGCGTGCAGGGGAGCGCGTCCCCGGCACCGGCATTTTGCAGCAGGGACCTTTCTGGCTGGAGACTGTGTGAACCCAGCAGAAGGCTCACCGAGGAGACAGAGGTAAGCTGGGAGGCTTGCCCACGCTGGGCGCCTTCTAGCCTGCAGTTCCAGCCCAGAGGGGAGCAGCACCCACCACTGGGGCAGAGCGGGCGTGCAGGGGAGCGTGTTCCCGCATCGCCATTTTGCAGCAGGGACCTTCCTTGCTGGAGACTGTGTGAACCCAGCAGAAGGCTCACCGAGGAGACAGAGGTAAGCTGGGAGGCTTGCCCATGCTGGGCGCCTTCTAGCCTGCAGTTCCAGCCCAGAGAGGAGCAGCACCCACTGCTGGGGCAGACCGGGCGTGCAGGGAAGTGCGTTCACGCATCGCCATTTTGCAGCAGAGACCTTTCTTGCTGGAGACTGTGTGAACCCAGCAGAAGGCTCACCGAGGAAACAGAGGTAAGCTGGGAGGCTTGCCCACGCCGGGCACCTTCTAGACTGCAGTTCCAGCCCAGAGGAGAGCAGCACCCACCGCTGGGGCAGACCGGGCGTGCAGGGGAGCGCGTCCCCTGCACCGGCATTTTGCAGCAGGGACCTTTCTTGCTGGAGACTGTGTGAACCCAGCAGAAGGCTCACCGAGGAGACAGAGCAGGGACCTTTCTTTGCTGGAGACTTGTGAACCCAGCAGAAGTTCCCCAGAGGAGCCAGTGGTGAGCTGGGAAGGTAGCCCAAGATGCGGGCCAGTACCAGCAACACAGTGTCACAAGGAATACGGCAAATTAGAAAACAGGCAGTAGGGAGTAGAAAAACCACATGCAACCCAGCAACTCCTCAGCAAAAAAGCACACCGCAAAAAGAAAACCATCTACCAGATTGCAACGACAGTAACTTGGAAGAACTTCTGAGCCTTCCAGATAGAGAATTTAAAATTGCTGTGATTAAAAAACTGACAGAAGTCATAAAGGAAAACAATGATAAGGGAAAAATAATTAATGACCAGAAGAATGAAATTGAGTCCCTAAAGAGGGAAGTAAAAGAAATGCAGGAGATCAAAGAATTAATGGAGACGCTAAAGAACTCTGGGAAAAGCAATGAAAGCAGAATAGATGAAATGGAAGAACGAATAAGTACTCTTGAAGACACAGAAATAAAAAGAACTAAAACAGAAAAGGAAGGAGAAGTACGAAGGAAAAAGACCGAAGAAAGACTTCGGGAACTATCTGACTCCATGAGGAAAGGAAATATAAGAGTTATAGGAATCCCAGAAGGAGAGGAGAGAGATGTAGGAACAGAGAAAATATTCATGGATATAATTGAAGAGAACTTCCCAAATGCGAAGAAGGATCTGAAAATTGATATACAAGAAGCAAGAAGAACACCAAACTTCCATGACGAAAGGAAAAATACAGCAAGACACATAATAGTAAAGCTCCCAAGAATCCAAGACAAGGAAAAAATAATGAAACTAACAAGAGGGAAGAAACAGATAACATTCAAAGGGAAACCAATCAGACTGACATCAGACTTCTCTGAAGAAACACTACGGGCAAGGAGAGAGTGGAGGGACATAGTCAACAGACTCCAAGAAAACAGATGCCAACCAAGAATACTCTATCCCGCAAAGCTCTCCTTCCTCTTTGAAGAAAGAATATGGACCTTCCCAGACAAACAGAAACTCCGGAATTTTATTACGACTAAACCCCCACTCCAAAAAATACTACAAGGAGTCCTAAAGCCAAAACCTCAGAGGGACGAATAACAACAAAAGAAGGCCAAAGAAAGTTATTAAAAGAATAAATAAATAAAATCAAAGGAAAAAAAAACACAATGGCAAATACAGATGCTAACATATCAATACTAACTCTAAATGTAAATGGACTAAACTCTCCAATAAAAAGACACAGAGTTACAGGCTGGATCAAGAAACAAAACCCAACCTTTTGCTGTCTCCAGGAAACACATTTAGCTGCAAAAGATAAAAATAGACTCAAAGTTAAAGGATGGAAAACAATTCTACAAGCAAATGGACCAAAAAAGAAGGCAGGAACAGCTATACTCATATCAGATAAAACAGATTTCAAACTTAAAAAGATAAAAAGAGACTCCAGTAGTCATTACATTATGATCAAGGAGACAATACTTCAAGAAGAAATAACACTCATTAACATATATTCACCAAACGAAGGAGCACCAAAATATATCAGACAACTATTGGCATCTCTGAAAACAGACATCAGAGAAAACACATACGTAGTGGGACACTTCAACACACCACTATCAACAATGGATAGATCAACAAGACAAAAAATAAGTAAAGACACTAAAGCTCTAAATAAGGATCTAGAGTGCTTGGGCTTAACAGACATATATAGAACACTAAACCCAAAAAAATCTGAGTATACATTTTTCTCAAGCGCACACGGATCATTCTCTAGGATCGATCATATACTGGGGCACAAGACAAACATCAACAGATACACCAAGATTGAAATCATACCAACCATCTTTTCTGACCATGAAGGCATCAAACTAGAAATAAACCATAAAAAGAAGGCAAGGTACTCTCCTACCTCGTGGAGATTGAAACCCACACTACTGGAAGTCCACTGGACTAACGAGGAGATAAAAGAAGAAATTAAAAAATTCTGGGCCTCCCCGGTGGCGCAGCGGTTGAGCGCTGGGTTGCGAAGCTGCCCGCAGCCTCTGCAGCACCGGTTCGATCCCCGGCTGCTCCCCGGCCACCGGAGGAGGGTCCCACATGGCGCGCAGACCTCTCCTGCCGCCCGCTGCTCCCCTCAGCAGTGTGCTTCGGTCCTTCTGCCTGTTCTGCTCCCCGTTCTGGCTCTGGTGAATTCTCTCACCCTCCCGCGCTTCTGACTGTACCCGGTGCTTCAATAAATAAATAAATATTAAATAAAATAAAATAAAATTATAAAAAAAAAAAAATTAAAAAATTCTTTGAATTGAATGACAAGGAGGACACCAATTTCCTAAATGTATGGGATGCAGCAAAAGCAGTAATAAGAGGAAAATATATAGCAATAGATGCTCACATCAAGAAACAAGAAAGAACTCAAAGAAACAACCTAATCTCGAAGCTCAAAGATCTAGAAAAAGAACAACAAAAAAAACCCCAAAACCAGTAGAAGAAAAGAAATAATAAAAACCAAAGCAGAAATAAATGAAATCGAAACTAAAAAAAACAATCCAAAAGATCAATGAAACCAAGAGCTGGTTCTTTGAAAAAATAAATAAAATAGATAAACCCCTAGCCAGGCTCACAAGGGCAAAAAGGGAGAAAGCACAAATAAATAGGATAATAAATGAAAGAGGAGAAATCACAACGGACACAGCAGAAATCAAAAGAATAATTAATAACTACTATGAACAGTTATATGGAAACAAGTTCAACAATCTAGAGGAGATGGACAAATTCCTACAACTCTACAATCACCCAAAGCTAGATAAAGAAGAAATAGAACACCTAAACAGACCAATTACAATTAGTGAAATTGAAATGGTAATCAAAAACCTCCCCAAAAACAAAAGCCCAGGACCTGATGGATTTACAAATGAATTCTACCAAACATTCAGAGATGAATTGGTGCCTATCCTTCACAAACTCTTCCAAAAAATTGAGAAGGAAGGTATAATACCTAACACGTTCTATGAAGCCAACATTACACTAATACCAAAACCGAACAAGGACAACACAAAAAAAGAAAACTATAGGCCAATCTCCCTAATGAACACTGATGCAAAAATCCTCAATAAAATTTTAGCTATCAGAATCCAACAGTGTATCCATAAGGTAATTCACCACGATCAAGTAGGATTCATTCCAGGGACACAAGGATGGTTTAACATCCGAAAATCAATCAACGTTATCCAACACATCAACAAAAATAAATATAAAAACCATATGATAATATCAATAGATGCTGAGAAAGCTTTTGACAAAGTGCAACACCCATTCATGATAAAAGCCCTTGAAATTCTTGGGATACAAGGAATGTACCTCAACATCATAAAGGCCATATATGACAAGCCAACAGCCAGTATCATTCTCAATGGTGAAAAGCTGAAAGCAATTCCATTAAGATCTGGAACAAGACAAGGATGTCCACTTTCACCACTGCTTTTCAATATAATACTGGAAGTCATAGCCAGAGCAATAAGACAAGAGAAAGACATCCAAGGAATCCAAATAGGAAAAGAAGAAGTCAAACTATCACTCTTTGCAGATGATATGATAATATACATAGAGAACCCCAAAAACTCCACAGAAAAACTAATTCAACTCATCAATCAGTTCAGTAAAGTGGCAGGATACAAAATCAACACGCAAAAGTCAGTAGCCTTCCTATATACAAACAATAAATCTGAAGAAGAAAAAATCAAAAAAACCATCCCTTTTATTATTGAAACAAAAAAAATCAAATATTTGGGAATAAATCTAACAAAAGAGGTAAAGGACCTATACAAAGAAAACTATAAAACACTGTTAAAAGAAATAGAAGAAGACACAAAGAAATGGAAAAACATCCCCTGCCCATGGATTGGGAGAATAAACATTATTAAAATGGCCATCCTACCAAAAGCAATCTACAGATTCAATGCTATTCCAATCAAAATTTCAATGTCATTCTTCAAAGAAATAGAACAATTATTGATGAAATTCATATGGAATCACAAAAAACCCCGAATAGCCAAAGCTCTCCTTAAAAAAAAAGAAGGGAATGGAGGCATCACACTCCCAGACTTCAAACTTTACTACAAAGCCATAATCATCAAAACTGCATGGTATTGGAACAAGAACAGACATACAGACCAATGGAATCGAATAGAAAATCCAGAAATAAACCCACAGGTTTATGGTCAACTAATATTTGACAAAGGAGCAAAGACTATGCATTGGAGCAAAGAAAGTTTGTTCAATAAATGGTGCTGGGAAAACTGGGTCGCTACATGCAAAAGAATGAAGCTTGACCACCACCTCACACCATATACAAAAATCAACTCAAAATGGATTAAAGAACTAGACATAAGACCTGAAACCATAAAATACATAGAAGGAAATATAGGCGAAACACTACGTGATTTGCATATCAAAGACATCTTTACAGACACTTCACCCAAAGCAGTGATAGTGAAGGCAAAGATCAACAGCTGGGACTACATCAAATTAAAGAGCTTCTGCACAGCAAAAGAGACAATAACAAAAACAAAGAGAAACCCCACCAACTGGGAGAACATTTTTGCACACAACACTAATGATAAAGGACTGATCACAAAAATCTGCAAAGAGCTGATGAGACTCAACAACAACAAAGAAAATAATCCAGTCAAGAAATGGACAGAGGAGCTAAAAAGAAACTTCTCTGAAGAGGAAATGCGAATGGCCAACAGGCATATGAAAAAATGTTCAACATCACTTGCAATCAGGGAAATGCAAATCAAAACTACCATGAGATACCATCTTACACCAGTGAGAATGGCACATATTAAAAAAACTAGCAACAACAAATGTTGGCGAGGGTGTGGAGAAAAAGGAACTCTTCTGCACTGTTGGTGGGAGTGCAAACTGGTCCAACCACTATGGAGAGCTGTGTGGAGATTTCTGGACCTACTAAACATAGAGCTTCCACAGGATCCAGCAATTCCACTCCTAGGTATTTACCCAAAGAACACAGAAACATCAATTCCAAAGAACACCTGCACCCCTATGTTTATAGCAGCACTATTTACAATAGCTAAGCTTTGGAAACAGCCCAAATGCCCAAAAATAGATGACTGGATCAAGAAGATGTGGTACATATATACCATGGAATATTACTCAGCATTCAAAAAAGATAAACACATGCAATTTGCAGCAACATGGATGGCGCTGGAAGGGATCATGCTCAGCGAAATAAGCCAAAAAGAAAAAGAAAAATACCGGATGGTCTCACTCATAGCAGGAATCTAGAATACTTAAATAAGGGACCAGGAAAATGAATAACTATAAGAAAGTGAAAATCAAAATCAACAAAAACTATGAACCAGAGACACTTTTTGGGGGGTGGGGGCGGAGGGGAGGGATTGGGGTCAGAATGGGGGGATTGCAATTGTATGGGGAATATAAAAATAAAATTTATTAATTAAAAAAAAATAAAAATAAAATAAAAATGAACGATGTAAAAAAATAGAAAAAAAATAAAAAAATAGGAAAAAAATAGGGAAAAAAAAAAAAAAAAAAAAAAAGAAAAAAAAAAGGAGCAAAGAATATGCAATGGAAGGGCCTCCCAGGTGGCGCAGCGGTTGAGCACTGGGTTGCGAAGCTGCCCGTAGCCTCTGCGGCGCCGGTTCGATCCCCGGCTGCTCCCCGGCCACCGGAGGAGGGTCCCACATGGCGCGCAGACCTCTCCTGCAGACCTCTCCTGCCGCCCACTGCTCCCCTCAGCAGTGTACTTCGGTCCTTCTGCCTGCTCTGCTCCCCGCTCTGGCTCTGGTGAATTCTCTCGCCCTCCCGGCTTCTGACTGTACCCAGTGCATGTATAAACCAAACAAACAAACAAACAAACAAATAGATAAATAAGACATGCCTCTAGAAAATTAAAAAAAAAAAAAAAGAATATGCAATGGAACAAGGACCGTTTGTTCAATAAATGGTGCTGGGAAAATTGGACTGCTGTTTGCAAAAGAATGAAGCTAGACCACTTCCTCATACCATGCACAAAAAACAACTCAAAATCGATAGAAGACCTGAAACCATAAAATATGTAGAAGAAAATATAGGCAAAACACTACAGAATATACATCTCTCAGTAACATCTTTAAAGCCACATTACCAAAGCAAAGAAAGTAAAGGAAAAGATAAACAACTGGGATTACATCAAACTGAAAAACCTCCATACACCAAAAGAGACACTCGCCAAAACAAAAAGATACCCTATTGATTGGGAGAAAAATTTTGCATATAAAACAACTGATAAGGGACTGATCACAAAAATCTACAAAGAGCTCACAACTGAACAAAAACAAAGTAAACAATCCAGTCAAAAAATAGGCAGAATCATGGGGCCTCCCTGGTGGCGCAAGGGATTAAGACTCAGCATTATGAAGCTAGTTGCAGCCACTGCAGCATGAGTTCGATCCCCGGGCAGGGAGGTGACCTACATGGCGCAGCAGACCTCTCCTGTCTCGGCCTGCTGCTCCCCTCAGCAGTGTATATCAATCAATCCAACTGTCCTGCTCCCCACTCTGTCTCTGATGAATCCTCTCACCTCCCCCCTGCACCTCTGGCCTGTACCCCACTTCTTGTATGCATAAATAAATAAATCTTAAAAACAAAAGGCAACAAAAAAAACCCACTAAAAATGGAGCTACCACATGGCCCAGCAATTCCACTCCTAGAAATCTACCCTAAGGACACAAAAACATTAATTCAAAAGGATACCTGCACCTCTATGTTTACTGGAGCACTATTTATAATAGATAGGACATGGAAATAACTCAAATGTCCAAAAACAGATGACCATACACAATGGAATACTATTCAGCAATCAAAAAAGACAAACCCATGCCATTCACAGCAACATGGACAGAGCTAGAAGGGATCATGCTCAGTGAAATAACCCAGAAGGAAAAAGAAAAATATCAAATGGTTTCACTTATGCAAAGAATATAGAGAAACCAAATAAGGACCAGGGGGAAAAAATAACAACAACAATAATAAAAAACAAAACAAAGCTAGCAGACAACAATAAATAAGAGACATTCTGCAAGGGACGGGGAGGAAAAGGTATCAAAACAAGCAAGATAAAAGCACAAGGAACTATAGTGAAGGTTCACAGGGAAACTGGTTGTAGGAATTTTACAGGGAATACACAATGATGTAAAAGATATAAATTTTAAAAAATTCTAAATTTTATAAGTTAAAAAAATAAAATATCATTTCTTTGCGTGTACGAAGTGAACATTATAATTTGCATTGCTATGTTTTTGCTAACTATTAAAAATTTTTTGGTGCATTAAAAAAAAAAAAAAATCCCAGGGTACATCTGAGATTTGACTTTGCAAATTTTAAGGACGGAATCTTCCTACATACCACCCAGCTGTATGGCTTATCTCTTCAAGAGTGGTGCTATCCTCCACTCTCTAGAGGAGGCAGTATTAAGAGCCTGGGTGAACTTACCCCTATGGTAGATGCCATGTAGTCTGCACACATTTCTGCAAAGTCCCGTTCAAGAACGCCATAGTAGAGGCCATAAAAGAGGAGAGAAATACCAAAGTCCATGGCATCTTCTGGCTTGATCCTGTAAGGAAAGCAGCATGGCATGTAAGACCTGCCCTGAGACACAATGCTTTGAATTACTACTCAGGGACACAGGAAACAGTGCCTAAAGTTGGAAGGCTCAAGTACTGGAGTAAGTGTTGACAGACTAAAACCAAACTAGCCTGCTACCTGTTTAATGTGGCCTGCAGGCACCACTTGAATAGGCTAGCACTGTGAGTGATAAAACCCAAACCAGGATATCCTCTTCTGCCCATCTTCCCCACTGTTTCCAGTCCCTGCTTCCTTTGACTGGTCAACATGCCTTGTACTTTGCCTGGGCACACACAGTTGGCATCTAGGTACTGAAGATTCCACTGTTGGCAACTGCTGGACATCAAGCAATGAAATTTCAATTTGAAAGTTGGCAGCTCAGTGAGTTATCTTTCCTCCAGCCAAAGCTGAGCCCTCTGAAAGGAGGCAAGGGCCCTCACACCTGGATCTTGGTGTCACTGGAGTAGTATAAAAATGATCCCAGTGGTCACAACCCTCCTTTTTCAGATCCCTCCTCCTGAGAAAGTCTCATTGATGGCAAGTGGGCACAAAGATTGCCTACCACCTGAGGCAGCAGTCCACCCAGGCAAACAAAGTAGTGTAAGAGAGAAGCCTTCTCTTTTGTTATACAGTATCTACATAATATCCTAGAGTTTGGATTTTGTCCCAGAGAGTTTAAATAGTTACTATTTAGCTCTTTATAGAAAAAAAATTTGTGAACCACAGCTTTAGGGAAAAAAAAAAGAGATGGTAAATATTTATACACCAGTTACCATAAAATTTTAAGTTGTACCTATATATAGTCTGTCTTCAAAGGTGCAAGTCTGCTTACTAAAAAGGATAAAGATCCTGCCTGTACTACTAGGTGGTTTGCTTTAATAATTCCAAAGACCAATAATATTGCAACTATACATATGCTTACTATATGCTATAGATGCTTATTGTAGAAAATTACCTTTGTTAAAATAGTACCACAAACTGTTTTTGTTCACTTAAAGTTGTAGGTTACATTTATCTTAAAAAGTTGAATTTACTCATCAACCTTAAAATATTTAACTTACTGACTAGAGACCATGATCTTAGACCATGATCTTATCCCAAGTAACTTGATCAACAGAATAAAAATGGTCAAGAATCTTAACTGTTTTCCTCCTTATATAGTTTATATACAATAAAGAAACTATAATTATAAATTAAGTACCTTTACAACATAATGCAGGACCTTTATTCTTATTTATTTTATTTTTTATTTATTTATTTATTTATTTTTTTGGTGGGACCCTCGCCGGTGGCCGGGGAATGAACTGGCACTGCAGAGGCTGCGGGCAGCCTTGCGGCCCAGTGCTCAACCACTGCGCCACCGGGGAAGGCCCCTATTCTTATTTTTTTAAAAACCACACAGGTTATGAATAGCTGGAAATGTCTTCTTTGACAAGATGTGTTGAACTCTATACTGATGAGTTCCTGTAAACCTCTGCGAGTCTGCTCATTCTCTCAGCTTTTACTAACTCTGCAAAAAGGAATTTCAAGGATATCCTCTCATTAGATAAAGTAGAACTTACTTATTTCAGTTTCACACTTTTGCCTACAGTATTCTAGGCCAGTGGTCAGGAATTTAAATTTGAATCCTAAACCAAGCTTCAGTGCAATGTTATCTCAGATCCACAGTCATCATTATCCTCACCCAGGAAACCACATTCCTACCTTCTCCTGCCCTCCTTACTCACTGGCTCTTATAGTCCCTGAGGCCAGGATTACTAGGTTTTTGTCTCCACTGGGGCTAGGACCAGTACACTGGTATAAATGTTTTGGAAAGTATGACAATATGAAGCAACAATCAGAATCCCAGTCCTGGTAATGACTCCTTAGAAAGCAACATAGCAATTTATCTGTGATAGCATTAAATTGAAACAAACCAACCAACTAAACACCTAAGTGCCCAAAAATGGAGTAGAACTTAAATGGGTTAATAATACTAGACCCATTTTCTTAGAAATGTAATACAGTAGAATGTCAGCTGTGCTACAATGCAACGGGGCTTATATGTTAAACATGACTTGTGATTAGTAAATTGTTTCTAGACTGGGAGATACTTAAAACTGGGAGGACCCATACCTTAGTTCTGGGACAGGGTGGCCCCACACCCATCTGTGTGGTTTCATTCCCTCATATCTCAACCCTGGGGCTACTGTGAAGACTCCTAAAGACACTGCCCTGCTATTTACTGCCTTGTAATTTTCTACATGAATCTGCTGCCAGATGTGCCAGTGATGTCTATGCTAACTGTTCAACCAACTGTCTGGTTCAAGTGCAAATTTTATTCTGTAAAGAGCTAGACAGGTTAGGTTTTGTGACCCATATGTCACAATTATTCTACTCTGCTGTTTTAGAACAGAAATAGTCACATACAATATATAAACAAATTAGCATGATTATGTCCCAGATTTTAATTTTATAAAAACAGGTGGTAAACCAATTTGGCCCACAGGACACAGTTTGCCAATTCCTAGTCGTTGAACAGAGGCCTACTCAGGTAGAGTGGATGTTACAACAAATATTAGACACATGGATGAGAAAAATGTTTCTTTTCTTTTTTTTTTTAAAGATTTATTATTTATTTATTTATACAAGCACTGGGTACAGTCAGAAGCGCGGGAGGGTGAGAGAATCCACCAAGCCAGAGCGGGGAGCAGAGCAGGCAGAAGGACCGAAGTACACTGCTGAGGGGAGCAGCGGGCGGCAGGAGAGGTCTGCGCGCCATGTGGGACCCTCCTCTGGTGGCCGGGGAGCAGCCGGGGATCGAACAGGCACTGCAGAGGCTGCGGGCAGCTTCGCAACCCAGAGCTCAACCGCTGCGCCACTGGGGAGGCCCCGAGAAAAATGTTTCTGATAGGATGATGAACTTACGGGTAACAGACTATACTCATTATTATGCTTTATTATACTTTTCCACTAAAATACATATTCTTGGGAATTAAAAGCAGTGATTTGGAATTCTGACCTTGTATATATTCAAACATTCCATTCTTTTTGCAAGCACAAATCACAGAGGGCCTCATATCCCAGGGGTCACTGCCCCCCACCAACCCTGGTTAAAAACTCAGGACTTGCAGCAAGAAGAAAGGTACAGCTCACTAGTCCCTCCTCCCCAAATACCAGCAAAAATAAAAGCAAAGAGTACTCACTTGAATAGTAAGTTAAGACCAAAGAGGGTAAACATGACAGCCATGTAGCCAACGATACCAGTGGCATAGCTGATTTTATAGATCAGCAGGAACCACTTATAAACCAACCTGAAGAAAGGAGAGAAAATTAGTACAGCTGACACAGAAACTCTGTGTCTGCCCCAGGGGCCTCTGGACCACCCAAATCCCATTTTCACATTAATGGGGCTATCAGGCTCTTTCTAGGAACTTTACTATAAAAAATTGGTCACTCCCTTAATTGCAGAAATACCTCCAAATACCAGGAAATTAGTGCTTCGTATTTTCCTGGTCTCAGACCAAAGGAAGAAGAGAGAACCTTGAAAGGTTTCAGTCTCAACGTACAGCTGACCTCAGACAGTTATGTCATCCTCCATTCAGGCTAGTTGGATAAGGAACTGTAAACCAGTAACCACAGAAGGAACAGATGGGCAAGTTTATTTATTCTTGTTCAGGAAAAAGAACTCAAGGGAACAGAGTAAGATGTAGAAATAGTGACAGGTCTTTGCATCTAGGCATGATTTGCTCCTATCCACGGGCGAATAATGAAATGAATTTGCTCTTGATATTTTTCCCCCCCAGAAGAAGGACAAGGATAGAATTGTTAAAGAATACCTTTGAACTGGATGTATGTGTGTGATGGGTTATGGGCTTGAATGGGGCTGCAAAATGCTCCTGAGGGAGAAGCATTCATTCCCAGGAGCCACTTAGCAGCAGTGTGGAATTGGTTGCTTGACCCAAGCTTGGTTCAGAGATCAAAGATGGGTCAATGAAGATACAGTCTTTTAAATGCCATGATTATGCAGGCCCCCGATATGAGGAGCCTCTATTTTGTCTGTGATTATTCAATGTCTGTGATTATTCAATTTGCTTGAATAATCACCATCAGCCTGGCTCCTGGTTACCCTATATGAGGTAGCAATTATTACCACATTTTTAGGGATAAGGAATTCAAAGATCAAAAAGGTAAAAAACATAGGTCATAAAATTAACAAGTGATAGATGTGGGGTTTTCCAATTCACATTCACCCAGTTCCAGAGTCTGTGATCTTCTATAATGGTCTTAAGGTAACATAAACTACTACAGCCGCAAAGGGGTTTCTGCTTCTGGATCACCAACTTCACCTTGAAGACAAATTCTACTTTGCACAATTAAACTCAAAAGGTCAAAGAAAGTCTTGCAGTAAAGTGGAACATAAGGGTGGGGAAAAGAGCAACAATCAACTTGGAAGACTCTGGATCTGGTAGTCACAACTTTGAGGCTGGCCAGTTCCTGTTAGGCTCTCCCAGACTTTTACCAGGTCTCTCTTAGCACTTACCCACTACACTGAAACAGTTGCTTTCCCATCCATCTCCTCCATTAATCTGAGTACTCCTTGAGGGCTGGGACCATGTCTTATCCAGCTTTGTATCCCCAGTGCTCAGCACAGGGCCTAACACATAGCAGGTGCTCATTGAATGAAAGAATGAGAAAAAAATTTTTTTTGTCAAGTACAGATATTGCTGGTTGAAAGGATTGAACAAATATGCATTCAGAAAAAATACAGAGAATTATATAAGTAGGGACACATTTGACCCAAGAAGAAAGCACTGTTTGCAGAAAATCGTAAATCTGCCAACAGCATTCATTCAACAAAATTTAGAGAGTAGGCTACTATGTGCCAGGCCCTGCGGGGAGTATGGATATACAATGGCAAAGTGGGTGTGATTCCTAAACTCAAAGTTATAGTTTAGTGGGGGAGATAGATAATCAAAATAATATTTAATTATAAATTCTGGTGAGTTCTGTGAAGGAAGACTACAGGGCACCAAGAAAGAATGTAACAGAAAATCTAATTTAGAGATCAGAGAAATGCTCACAGAAGCAACATTTAAAATGAAACCACAAGGAAATGGGCAAAAAATAAAATAAAATTAGACTACATGATCACCAGCATTTACTTATTTTGCTTGTTTTTAATATAAACAGGTCTTGATATAAATCATAAGATTAAGCTATAGGGAATACTTGGGGGGTTTTATCTGTGAATGGGGAGGTAGGTCTCCCAATCAGCTTGTATTGGTGGAGTCCACAAGGAATTGTGGCAGACAAAAACCGGAATTTTTTAGTCTAACCCCATCCTTCTCCCATGCATCCCCGCCCATTAAGTTTAGGAAACGAAGCTCTTGCCCACTAACTACACTCTCACCTGGGAGTTGTCTGTACCAAAGGTTTCCGGGTGGCTCGGAAGGTGACAAAGGCTGTGACAGCAGAGAAAAAGACCCAGATCACTAGGAACCTCCACCAGTGCAGCTTCACTGTGAAATAGAGGGGAACAACCCACATCTGAAAGAGGGTCACCATCTGAAACACAAACACAAGCACTTCAGCTCCAGGCAGCTCCCTCTGCAGGTCTGTCCACAAGCCCAGGGTGTATCTTGTGTGCTGTTTTATAGCCTGTCCTGTGCTACATTTCCAGTTGTTATTTTTTTTAAAGATTTATTTATTTGTGCATACAAGAACCGGAGTATAGGCCATAGGTGTGGGGGATGAGAGGATTCAACAGAGACAGAGTGGGGAACAGAACAGGCAGACTGACTGAAATACACTGCTGAGGGGAGGAGGAGGGGAGTCAGGAGAGGTCTGCTGCGCCATGTGGGTCACCTCCCTGGCCAGGGATCGAACTCGTGCTGCAGTGGCTACAGCTAGCCTGAGTGCTGTGTCTTAACCCCTTGCGCCACCAGGGAGGCCCCATTTCCAGTTCTGGATATCGGCACCTCCACTAGTGATCAAGTAAGAAACCTGAAGCCAAGCTTGACTCCTCCCTTTCATGCCTCACACAATCATTTATACAGATATTCTTTCCCTTTTATCCCTTGCTATCCCTTGCCTTACTGACTGCAATAACATCTGCAATAACGTTCAATGTCTTTCCCTACAAATCTAATCTTTAATCTGTTCTTGAAGTGGTATCTCTAACACTGAGTCTTAAGCATGTCATTCCCTGCTTACAACCTTTTAATGGTCCTGTGCATGGAGAATAATATCCAACATCCTTAGACAGGCAAATCCCCTACAATATGAACCAAACTACTTTTTCAGGGACCACCTTCTAGCATTCCTATGCCTTTAGTCAGCTTGTCCCTTCAGGTTAAAAAAAATCCTTCCGACCTGCCTATCTGCCTGATATTACATTCAAGACACATGAACAAGTAGCAAATATCGAGAGCTAAAAAAGCATTTTCTTTTCTATATTGCGACACTGTTTATCTAGAGTACAAAGTCAGATTTATTTTTCTTCATTTTTTTAAAGAATGTTTATTTTTTAAGATTTATTTATTTATTTATACAAGCAATGGGTACAGTCAGAAGCAGGGGAGGGTGAGAGGATTCACCAGAGCCAGAGCGGGAAACAGAACAGGCAGACTGACGAAATACACTGCTGAGGGGAGCAGCAGGCGCGGCAGGAGAGGTCTGTCACACCATGTGGGACCCTCGCCGGTGGCCAGGGATTGAACTGGCGCTGCAAAGGCTGCGGGCATCTTCACAGCCCAGCGCTCAACTGCTGCACCACCAGGGGAGGCCCCAAAGTCAGATTTAAATTCACTTTCCCTGTTGTAAATAGTGCTACAATAAACAGAGGGGTGCAGGTATCCTTTTGAATTACTGTTTTTGTGTCCTTTGGGTAGATTCGTAGTAGAATCGTTGGGTCATATGGTAGCTCCATTTTTAGTAGTTTGTGGAACCTCCACACAGCTTCCCATAGAGGCTGGACCAGTTTGCACTCCCACCAGCAGTGTAGGAGAGAGTTCCTTTTTCTCCACATCCTCACTGACATTTGCTGTTGCCAGTTTTTTTTAATATGGGCCATTCTCACTGGTGTGACGTGGTATCTCACTGTGGCTTTGATTTGCATTTCCCTGGTTATAAGTAATGTTGAACTTTTTTCATATACCTGTTGGCCATTTGCATTTCCTCTTTGGAGAAATGTCTTTTTAGCTCTTCTGCCCATTTTTTGACTGAATTGTTTACTTTGTTTTTGTTGAGTTGTGTGAGCTCTCTGTAGATCTTTGTGATCAGTTCCTTGTTAGTTATACGGAGTGCAAAAATTTTCTCCCAATCAGTAGGGTGTCTCTTTGTTTTGGTTAATATCTCTTTTGCTGTACAGAAGCTTTTTGGGGGGATGAATTTTGTGTGTGTGTGTGTGTGTGTGTGTGTGTGTGTGGGACCCTCGCCGGCGGCCGGGGATCAAACTGACGCTGCAGAGGCTGAGGGCAGCCTCGAAGCCCAGCGCTCAACCACTGCGCCACCAGGGGAGGCCCTAGGGGATGAATTTTTAAAGATGTTACTGAGATGTATGTCGTGTAGTGTTTTGCCTGTATTTTCTTCTACATATTTTATGGTTTCAAGCCTTATGTTCAATTCTTTTATCCATTTTGAGTTGTTTTTTGTGCATGGTGTGATGTAGTAGTATAGTTTCATTCTTTTGCATGTAGCAGTCCATATTTCCCAGCACCATTTATTGAACAAACTGTCCTCATTCCATTGTATATTCTTTGCTCCTTTGTCAAAGATTAGTTGTTATCTACATATGTGTGTTTGTTTCTGTGTTTTCTATTAGATTCCATTGGTTTGTGTGTCCGTTTTTGTTTCAGTATGGAACAACCCAAATACCCAAAAATAGATGACTGGATCAAGAATATGTGGTATATATAGACAATGGAATACTATTCAGCAATCAAAACAGATAAACTTATGCCATTTGCAGCAACATGGATGGAGCTGGAAGGGATTATGCTCAGTGAAATAAGCCAGAAGGAAAAGGAAAAATATCAGATAGTTTCACTTATAGGAGGACTACCAGGGAACCAAATAAGGGATCGGGGAAATAATAATTATAATGATAATAGTAAATAATAAAAATTAGCAGGCAACTATAAATCAGAGACATTCTGCAGGGAAAGGGGAAGAAGAGGGATCAAAACAGGAGAGGGAGGAGCACAAAGGACTATGGTGACGGTGCATGGGTGAACTGGTGGTGGGAATTTACGGGACTACACCAGAGAGGAGAAAGCAAACATTACAGAAATGATCGATGATGTAAGAAATATATATATAGGGCCTACCCTGGTGGCACAGCAGTTGAGCACTGGGCTGCAAAGCTGCCCACAGCCTCTGCAGCACCGGTTCAATCCCCAGCCGCCGGGCGAGGGTCCCACATGGCGCGAAGACCCTCTCCTGCCGCGCCCGCTGCTCCCCTCTGCAGTGTATTCGTCAGTCTACCTTCTGTTCCCCGCTCTGGCTCTGGTGAATTCTCTCACTCTCCCGCGCTTCTGACTGTACCCAGTGCTTGTATAAATAAATAAATAAATCTTTTAAAAAATAAAATTAAAATATATATTTTTTCTTTTTTAAGATTTATATATTAAAATATTATAAATTAAAATAAAATTATAAATAAATTAAAATACTATAAATTAAAATAAAAATAATATATATTTCTTTTTTTTTAAAAAAAGCCTGAGCGGGGAGCAGAGCTGGCAGGAGGACCAAAGTACACTGCTGAGGGGAGCAGCGGGCGCGGCAGGAGAGGTCTGCGAGCCATGTGGGACCCTCGCCCGGCGGCCGGGGATCGAACCGGCGCTGCAGAGGCTGCAGGAAGCTTCGCAACCCAGAGCTCAACCACTGCGCCATTGGGGAGGCCCTATATATATTAAATAATAATAATAAAAAAATCACTCTCCTGATGTAAGTTCTTGGAGAGCAGGGACTAGGCCATATTCATCTGTTTCCTTTGTGCTAGGAAATCATTTGGCACATGATAGATCCTCAACACATTTAGATAACTGAGAGGTAAGCAAGACTAAAACCCTAGGAGGGAGACATTTGTTTTAAAGAGGGCCTACTTAACTTTTTCCTCCTTCAGACCCTTATATTAGCTGGAGTCAAATTTGTCCTTTCTAGGAATAACTGATCTGAAAATGCAAACCAAGGATTTGAGACCATTTCGGTTATCTAGGCGCTCCATTAGAGAGGCTTGAAAGCCAGATTCTTCTCAAAGCCTAGAAAGCTGCCACCAAGGTGAATATCCAGTGGCTGACAAGGGGCAGGGCAGTGGGCCAAGTAAACAGAATAGAGTACCATGGGAAAATGGTAAGTTACTTTGCCTAGTTAATTTCTTTGTTTATACTATTTACCAGCACTTTGCTTAATAAATAAGTTGAAGCTTCATCACTAAGGCATTTTTTTTTTATTTTTAAACAATATTTGCTTCCCCCCACTCCCTCAGATTGAGTCCCCATAGAATTTCCTTCCCCAGGGCACCCATACACCATCACCACCATCCCTTGTGCTCCTCCCTCTGATCCCTCTCCCTCCTCCTCCCCTGCAGTATATCTCTGACTTATAATGGTCTGTTTTTGCTTTGTTGTGTTTTGTACTGTTATTATTTTTTTTACACTGATGTCTTATTTGGTTCCCCTATATTCCTGTTATAAATGAAACCATCCGATATTTTTCTTTTTCCTTCTGGCTTATTTCACCAAGCATAATCTTAAGAAGGCATTTTTAAGGGCTAGCTTGGCATTAAATAGCTGAAAGTTATGCAAGATTCTCAGAACAAATGCAGGGACTCTGGCACCATCTCGTGGCAACACCACACACATACTTTTGGTTCAATAATTTGCTCAAGTATTTGTGCTTTATGCTGTGGAACCACAAAATAACTGGAAACCTTGGCCTTAACTTCCCTTCCAGGATTTGGGGTGATGAGACAGAAACACATGAATTAGGCAGCCATGCAAAAGATCAAGTACGACGTCAGAGTTTGAAGAAGAGATGCAACAGTGTGGGCAGGAGCTGACAGGGAAGATTTGCCTGGGAGAGGCAGAGCTCTGGCTGGTTTTGAAGGCTTGGATTTGCCTAAGTGGAGGGGAAAAGTTATAAGTCATTCATCCTCTCTCCCTGAATCTGCAAATATTAAGCTAAAAACTAGACTGAAATTGTGTCACTGATTCATTCAACAAACAATCCCAGCTTCTTCAACCTGGAAGGTAAGAATAGCAATATCCAGCTTAACTCTCCACAAAGCTACACAGTTGAGAGGAGGATGTTAGATACTAACAGTAAGAGTCAGCATTTATTTTTCATATTTGTTCAGCAAATTTTTAAAACATCATTTTTAAGGTTTGTTTATTTATGCATAGAAGAGCTGGGGTGGGGCCTCCCGGTGGCGCAGTGGTTGAGCGCTGGGTTGCAAAGCAGCCTCTGCAGCGCTGGTTCGATTCCTGGCTGCTCCCCGGCCACCGGAGGAGGGTCCAGCATGGCGCATAAACCTCTCCTGCTGCCCGCTGCTCCCCTCAGCAGTGTACTTTGGTCCTTCTGCCTGCTCTGCTCCCCGCTCTGGCTCTGGTGAATTCTCTCACCCTCCCACGCTTCTGACTGTACCCAGTGCTTGTATAAATAAATCTTTAAAAAAAAAAAAGAAGAGCTGGGGTGTAGGCCAGAAGTATGGGCAATGAAAGGATTCACTAGAGACAGTGAGGAACAGACAGGCAGATCTACTGAAACACATTTTTAAGGGGAGCAGCAGGCAAGACAGGAAGGTCTGCTGTTCTATATGTGGATTAGATCCCTGGCCAGGATCAAACTCAGGCCGCAGCAGCGGTTATAGTGTGATAGTGCTGAGACTTAACACCTACGCCACTAGAGAGGACCCGTTCAGCACATATTTAAATAAACTTTTTCTTTTTAGTTGAGAGCCCACCATCACTGCAAGGTGTGCTAGTAAAGATGTAATCAATACTTGACAATTCTAATTCACGTGAAGGGGAACAAGATAACCTCCAAATTTCCTTCAGCTCAGAAACTGTAGTGCAGGTGCCAGGCTAATCTTCTGGTACCTGGCATTTCTGACTTTCAGGATTCTCATCTTATCACTTCTGCATCATCCTCTGTATAGGCAGGGATCCCCCACCATGAGAGTCTAAAAAGGAACACTGAGGATGAAATGAAAATTACAAGTACAGGTAGTAGAACAAAGTAAGAGACGCACAGCTAATAGGACAATCAGTTTGATAAAATGCTGATAAATCAACAGAAATCAACTGGAGGGAGATGTTTGGGGTATGGTCCACAGCTTTGATCAATGCTTTCATGAAAAATGTAGACGAAAATGCAAAGGATCAGCTTACCAACCTGAACAGAACAAAGCTTTGGTAGAGGGGAGTAAAGGGAGCAGTAAACATGGAAACAGAGGGAAGATCCAAAATGCATTCATTAAAGCTTCTTTCTAGAGTTTTAGTTCTAACATTCTATAAGCTAATAACTTGAAATGAACCAAAATCCTATGATGAAAACTTACCAACTATAGGAGAGGGAAAAAATGGCTTACTAGCAGCTCTTGTGAAATAAACCTAGGGTTTCAGTTGACCACAAGTTACTAAGGATATATGCCCATAAGGTCTTGCCAAAAAAATCCAAGGCAACCTTGGGATGCTTAACTAGGAATACACCCAGAACGAAGGAGACAGCTATTCTCTCTTCTACCAAATCATCCTGGGGGCTCTGAGATCAGGTGTTGGGAATCACGCTGTACAAAGAACACAGACAAATAGGCATGGCCATAAGTCAGTATCCAGGATTACCAAGGGTCTAAAAACCAAATCACATAAGAACAGCTGAGTCCAGTTTCTCCTGGAATATTAGGCCTGGCGAAGACTATAGGAAGGCATGGCTATTATCTTTAGTTACCTAAAGATCATATACAATCTATACGGTAGATATTTTTTTTTTTAAGAAGGCATCTTTTTTTTTTTTTTTTAAAAAGATTTATTTATTTATACAAGCACTGGGTACAGTCAGAAGCACGGGAGGGTGAGAGAGTTCACCAAAGCCAGAGCGGGCAGCAGAGCAGGTAGAGGGACCGAAGTACACTGCTGAGAGGAGCAGCGGGCAGCAGGGGAGGTCTGCGCGCCATGTGGGACCCTCCTCCCGTGGCCGGGGAGCAGCCGGGGATTGAACTGGCACCGCAGAGGCTGCGGCCAGCTTCGCAACCCAGCGCTCAACCGCTGCGCCACCAGGAAGGCCCAATACGGTAGATATATTCTTTATAGTCTCCGTGACTTGATAAGACTCCTCATAATGCCGGAATACTCTTCAGGGCACTTACTTGACAATTCCTTCCTACTACACCTGGAAATGGCCATCCTTATCACAAAAGGCTAACTACTAGATGTACTGGACCTTCTCTGATGCTGAGCAGGAAAATCTGCTTTTATGTCCCTTTTGCCTCTGAGTCCAACTCTTCCTTCAGAGAGAGTAAATTTACTCTGTTTCTTGTAACTACTCTCCTAAAATCTAGATTATGTTTTCTTTCCCAGGTCTTCTTATTCCAGGCAAAAGAGTCAGTCAAGCAATATCTAGTAGAACTTACTGAGCACTTACTGGATACCATGCTAAGGAATGAACAATTCAGAGATAAAGTACAAAACCTCCTCAAGAACTCAAGTCTACTGAGGAGAAACAAATAACAGTATGGTAAGTGCTATTACGGAGTAAGCCCTGTTGGCTAAAACTGTACAAAGGAGAGGTGCTTCACTCAATGCAAAGGAGCCAAGGAAAGCTTCCTAAAGAAAGCAACCTTTAAGCTCTGTTCTGGTGGCTGAGTAGGTACACGTGGAGAAAGACATCATGATGGAGTTTCAGGAAGTGGTAACATGGTATGCTCGGGAAAGTATAGGTAATATCTAGGGGAGATATGAGAAATGAGCCTAAAGAGGAGGCTGATGTGTACAACACATCTGGAAGTTTTTAATTATATTCTGAAGAGAAAGTTTTTCTTTCTCATAGAAAGTGGATTACAACCCTTTATCATCTTAGTCAGCACTCTTTAGCCATATTCTGGTAACCATCATAATACCTTGGTCTGAAAAAAAATCTAAAGTACTTGAAAGATTTCCAGGTAGGAGATATTGCCACTCATCTATTCCAATAGGGAAAAGCAGTTCAGGGGATAGGAGTTTGAGAAGACACTATATTTGGTAACAGAGATGATGAAAGTTTCTCCTCAGAGATCTTTAAAAATAGGATAATTGTCCAGGCATAAACATATTCCTTCCCCTAACATCCCTGAGGGAGCTACATAAGTAATATTAGACTCTCTGAAGATGAAAAACAGTTACAGAGAGGCCAAAAAGCAAGACTGGCCTGGGTTAGGTTTCCAATCCACACCTGTCTCCCAAGTCCTGCCTCTCCAGCATCATTCACTGAGTTTGTGGGGGAATCCTAGAAAGGTTAAAAAGGCAAGATGAGATATAAAAAGGAAAAAGGGCTGATTGTTAGAATACTGAAATCCAAGGAAATGACTTGGGCAAAAGTAATTAAAGAAGAAAAACTGAAGTGTGTGTGTGTGGGGAGGGTGTCAAAAACACAAACAACCATAGCAAAAACTGACAATTTCCTGAAGCATTCAAGAAACCTCAAAACATTATTGAGTGTTCTGTGGAAAGAGAGCACTTAACCAAGACTCAGATTTTGGTTTTATGCCCTGCTCTCTAATTTAATGGGCATATCCTACCAGCAAGTAACTTCAGGATTCTACACTTTGGTTTACTAACATTAAAAAAAAAAAAAAAAAAAAAGGAAATGAACTCTTACAAAGCTGCTGTAAAGTTCCAACATGACAGAGGATGAGAAAAGAATTCTTTTTAAATATCAACAAAAACAGTACCTGAGATTTAGTTACAGAAAACATGTGATCACTTGCTCTCACTATCAGTTAATTTAGACTAAATCTCTCAAGGTAAAGGTTGGACTTCAACTCCGAAGTTAGAGAGAAATTTGATACTTTTCACAGTGAAACCTTGCTCATAAGTGGGCTCATAGCAAGCAATATCCATGTTGCTCTAGGTCCCAGAGTCTAGGACAGTGTTTCTCATCAGGAATGTTTTCATTCCCCAGATGATGTTTGCATTGCCTGGAAGCATTTTTTTGGTTGTCACAGCCAGGGGAGGAGTGCTACTGGCATCTAGTGGGCAGAGATGAGTGATGCTATTGCTGCCATACACCCTACAGTGCATATAATTGCACACCTCCCCACCCCCACTCCATCCCCAAAAAACCCACCAAAGAATTATTGGCCCAAAATGTTAGCAGCCTCCTATTGAGAAACCTGGTCTAGGAGTGTTTTTTCACTCAGTGCTTAGGGTGCCCACTGAAAGGCTGAGTGACCAACCAGCACTAAAGAAGAATAAATTTCATTTAGTTTGAGAGAAAAAGAGCCTTATCATTTACTTTCAACATTTCTTGGCATGACATAGGAAGCAATTTTTGCAAGCTCTGCTGCTAATCTCAAATAGTTCATGCTTCTACTGCCCAGCAAGTGCCCGTCCTTTATACAACATTATCTAGGGAGCAGTTTTGATTTTTTTTTTTTTTATTTCCAGTCCTCAACTAGTAGACATTCTAATGTATTTAATAGGGTATTCTACTTTATGTCTATTCTTAAAACTCTACATATTTTTTGTTAATGTATTTTTGATTAACTAGCACTGTGTTGTGCACCTTTTTGTTTGTTACTTTTCTCCCACTCAGTACCAAGCTTTTAAGAGTCATACAAATTGTTTGGATATACCTACTGTGTTTCTTTTAATTGCACAACAGTGTGACATGCACCCACCACATGAACCGGATTTACTCTGAGAAACATATCCAGATTGCCTCCAACTCCTCAATTAACACTTGAACGAATACTCTCCCACATGACCCCTTAAGATGTGTATGTTCTACAGACTGAGGAGTGCCATGCTGCTTTCCATAATGCCTGCACCAGTCATCATACCCACAGCGAGTACATGAAGGCTCCTACTAATTCCTGCCTATATTTGGCAACATGCAACTTTACAGTTTCTAGCCAATAATAAATATAAGGTGATAAATCATTGTATCTTACATGCACTTCTCTAATTACTAATGACTTCAAGCATTTTTTCTCATGCTTGATGGACCTTTAGATTTTCTCTCCTGTAAACTGCTTGTTCATTTGCCCACTTTTCTATTGTCTTTTATTATTTCTATCTGTCTTTTATTATTTTGAGGCATTCATTCATATAGTTTGGATATTAATCAAGTATCAGTTTTAATCATTACTAAACTCCCATTCTGTTATTCAGTAAATTTCCTTATGGTATCCTTCATAGGACAAAAATCCTTAGTTTTATTTTATTTTAAAGATTTATTTACTTATTTATACATACAAGCACTGGGTACAGTCAGAAGCGCAGGAGGGTGAGAGAATTCACCAGAGCCAGAGCGGGGAGCAGAGCAGGCAGAAGGACCGAAGTACACTGCTGAGGGGAGAAGCGGGTGGCAGGAGAGGTCTGTGCACCATGTGGGACCCTCCTCTGGTGGCCGGGGAGCAGCCGGGGATCGAACCGGCGCTGCAGAGGCTGCGGGCAGCTTTGCAACCCAGCGCTCAACTGCTGCGCCACCGGGGAGGCCCTAAAAATCCTTAGTTTTAATATAATCAAATGCATCAAATCTTTATTTTATTTGCCTACATATATCTTTAACTTCATATCTTTGCCTTTCATAATTAGATCTTTAATCTATCTTGAGTCCCCTTTATATGCAGTTTTGTAGGAAACTAGTTTTAATTCTCTCCAGATGATGAGCAAGTTTTCTCAACAATGAATACTTTTTTCACTGATTGGTAGTTTCACCATTATTGTGTATTGTTTCCATTATACATGGATCTGTCTCTGAGAATTTTGTTCTACTGGTCTGTCTATTCCTATGTTATGTCTTAATATCTGGAGAGAAGTCCCTGTCATGGGAATTGCTTTCTCTTTTGCCTTTATTTTTGAATTTCAAGTAATGAAAAATGTAACTAAATCAGAATTCCTGGTAAATGAATATTCTCACGATCAGTCCATTCAGGGAGCACTTTTAATTTTTAATTGTGGTAAAAATAAAAAACAACATATAATGTACCATCTTAGCTATTTTAGAGTTCAGTAGTGTTAACTACATTCACACTGTTGTACAACAAATCTCTAGAACATTTTCTTCTTGCAAAACTACTATATACTGCTTAAATATCAATCCCCTAGCCCTAGCCCCTGGTAAACACCACTCTACTTTCTCCCCTAGCCCTTAAATATCAATCCCACTTCCCCCTAGCCCCTGGTAAACACCACTCTACTTTCTCTCTCTAGGAATCTGACTGCTCTAGGTACCTTACATAATGAAATCATATAAAGTGGAAAATAAACATTAATATTAGTATTTTGTGACTGGCTTTTTTAATTTAGCATAATGTCCTCCAAGTTCATTCACGCTGAAGCATGTGACAAGATATCTTCCTTTTTTTTTAAATAAGGTAATTATTTTAAAATAATACAACAAGATACTAAACTCACCCCCCAATGTAAGAACAGGGGCATCTAAAGTTAATTATATCTAGCTTTCTATAAAAAATAATCAAGGTATGCATTGTCTTCTGAAACTTTTTTCACTCAATATTACATTGCCAAGATTCATCTTTACCATTATTTGTAGCTACAGTTTTTTATATATGTTTTATTTTGTAAGTTATATAGTATTCCATTGTGTGAATATATCACAAAAAACATATCCATTCACCTTTGGGTACTGGAGCATTTTCGCAGGAGTCAGATGGACTTGGGTGTGAATTCTAACTCTGCTAAGCCATTAAGTGGAGCTAAATGAATCTCTGAGCTTCTGGCTCTTGAGTCATACAATGGCTACCTATATCACAACAAAATACCTGGCAAATTATAAATGGTAACTAGTGTTACCATATTTATTTAATAGTGAAGTTCACACCTTACCATGTCCTAACTGTGTTTCTGCTCTGCTTCTCCCCACTTTGAGCCCATCTTTAACCTAGATCAAATTTGAGGGAAAGGGGCCCAAGGAATTACAAAACTAATGGTTACAGCAAGTACCTAAAATCTGTACAGGCAGAGGGCCTCCCCGGTGGCGCAGCGGTTGAGCGCTAGGTTGCAAAGCTGCCCGCAGCCTCTGCAGCGCCGGTTCGATCCCCGGCTGCTCCCCGGCCACCAGAGGAGGGTCCCACATGGCGCGCAGACCTCTCCTGCTGCCCGCTGCTCCCCTCAGCAGTGTACTTCGGTCCTTGGGCCTGCTCTGCTCCCCGCTCTGGCTCTGGTGAATTCTCTCACCCTCCCGTGCTTCTGACTGTACCCAGTGCATGTATAAACAAAAAAAAAAAATCTGTACAGGCAGAGAGAATTATAGATACACCAGGATGAAAAACCAGGAACAACAAGATGGGCCAGCCAAACAGAAGAGCAAAGAATAGAATCCTCAGTCCACAGATTAGTTCATAAATCTAGTCTATAAAAACTTTTGTACCAATTCTATAAATAAGATAGCAAACTGTGGGAAGACAACTGCGGCATATATATCAAAAGGCTTATTTCTCAACAATTATAAGTATTAACATACACATAGAAAAAATGTCCAAGTGTAACAAATTATTAGCAGTGATTTTAACTGGGCACTTTTTTTTTTTAAAGATTTATTTATACAAGAACTGGGGTACAGGCCAGAGGCGTGGGAGGGTGAGAGGATTCACCAGAGACAGAGCAGGGAGCAGAACAGGCAGAAGGACCGAAGACACTGCCGAGGGGAGCAGCGGGCAAGACAGGAGAGGTCTGCTGCGCCATGTGGGAATCTCCCTGGCCAGCCAGGAATCGAACCTGCGCTGCAGAGGCTGCGGACAGCTTCACCGCACGGCGCTCAACCCGCTGCACCCAGGGAGGCCCTAACTGGGCACTTTTGATTTCTATGTCACATATGTATAGCTTGAATTTTTAAGAAATGATATCCGAGTCATAAAAATTCTTTTCTTTCCAAACCACTAAATCTCTGAATTTCTGAAATATTTTCTTTTCTTTTTCCTTCTGCTGGGTAACCATGCAAATCTTTTCTGAGATTATCTCTCTCTTGAAGTAAAATGTCAACTATAGCCAGCACACACTACTCTAAGTTCATAAAATATCTTTTTGAAAGCTGTGACCATAGCCTTCCAAACTTTTTTCCTCTATCACTATCCCTTATACCCCTTTGACACTTTCATCCTCTCCTTTCCCTCTTAACCTCAGAAACCTTTATTACTGTTTCCTAGTTTTAAAAAATATTTTGCTTTGTCAAACTCTCTTTTATGTAAGCATCCAGCCAACCATTCTACAAAAAGCACAAAATTCCCTCCTCAACATCTCTGACATAGTTGCCAGTCTCTAGTAAAACAGAGCTTGTGATGGGAAGATCATTCTCTTCTACATCAGTTCATTCTACTGAATAAACAGCGCCCACTGCTGAAAAATTCTGAAAAATTCTTTAAAACACTTAGCCAAAATCTCCATTCTTAAAATTCATTCCTTAGCCTTAATTTGGTCCTTTGGAGTCACAAAGACTAATAGTCATGAAAAATAGTATTTAAAACTTAGAGACATTAGCAATTATCCAGTCTTAAATCCTCATTTTGAAAATGAAACAAGGATGAGAAAAGAGAGGCTAAGGGGAGGTAGGTAATTTACTGCTAATTTAATTAGCAGCAATGCTAGAAATATTTCTTAGGTCACCTGACTCCCACGTCAAGACTTTTCATACTGCACCAAAATTCTGTCCCTCAAAAAAAAAAAAAAAAAAACCAAAACACTCATCTATGAGGCCAATACTACCCTGATTCCAAAGGAAGGCAAACGTGACATAAAAACTACAGAATATCCCTTATCAATATGGATGTAAAAACTCTCAAAAAATACTAGCAAACCAAATCCAGCAGCTTATTAAAAGGACTATACACTAGGTCCAAGGGGAATTTATACCAAGAATGCAACATGATCATCTCAACTCATATAGAAAAAGCATGTGAGAAATCTAACACCAATTCATGATAAAAACACTTAACAAACTAACAATAGAAAACAGGGATAAGTCTTAATGATACTGGATTTGGCAATGAATTATTTGATATGACATTAAAAGCACAGGCTATAAAAGAAAAATAGATAAGCTGGACTTCAAACTTAAAAATGTTTATGCATCAAAGGATGCTACTAATAAAATGAAAAGGCAACCCACAGACTGGGAGAAAATACTTGTAAATCATATATCATCAAATAACAGCCTAGTATCTAGACCATAAAAAGACCTCTTACACTCAAGATAAAAAGACAAAGAAAATTTTTAAATGGGCAAAGAATTTGAATAGACATTTCTCCATGAAAGATATACAAATAAAGACATCAAAAGAGACGTTCAACATCATTATTGAAATATCAATCAAAACCACAATAAGGTATCACTTCATGTCCACTAGGATAGCTAAGGTAAAAAAAAAAAAAAGGAGAAAGAGAGAAAACAAACCCTGGTCAGAGTGTGGAGAAACTGGAAACTAATTACACTGTGGATTAAAAGAATGTGAAATGGTGCAACTGCTATGAAAAATCAGGCAGCTCTTCCAAAAATTAAACATACTTACAGAGGTACGAACAACTTCACTTCAGTGAAGAACTACAAAGAGGTATTCAAATAAAAACATAAAATTAATAGCAGTACTAATCACAAAAGTCAAAAGATTGAAGCAAAAGGGAAATGTCCAACTGATGAACAGACAAAATATACACCCACACAATAAAATATTGTTCAGTCATAAAATGGATAAACCTTAAAAATATGCTATGTGAAAGAAGCCAGACAAAAGGCCACATCCTGTAGGATTTGATTTACATGAATATCCAGAATAGGAAAATACATAGAAAGCAGATTTATGTTGCCAGAGTCTGCAAAATAGAGTTATTACTTATTCTTTTAGGGTAATGAAAACGTTCTAGAACTACATAGTGGTATTGGTTGCACAATAGTGTGGATGTACAAAAAGCCACAGACTCTATACTTTAAAATGGTTAAAAACGGAATTTTGGTGCTCACTTCAGCAGCACATATACTAAAAAAAAGGAATTTTGTTAAACTGACCTTGATTAAAAATAAAAGTCTATTTTTCTTCCACATCAAATTGTACCTGAAGACATTTTTATCTTGAGATTTTTTTCCTCTTAAAAGTAGGAGCAGGGCCTCCCTGGTGGCACAAGGGGTTAAGCACCACACTATGAAGCAATCCACAGCCTCTGCAGTACAAGTTCGATCCCTGGCTGATCCTCGGCCGGCCAGGGAGAAACCCACAGGCAGACCTGTCTCGCCCACTGCTCCCCTCAGTGGTGTATTTCAGTCAGTCTGCCTGTCCTGTTCCCCACTCTATCTCTGTTGGATCCTCTCACTCCCCGCATCTCTGGCCTGTACCCCAGCTCTTGTATGCATAAAAAAATCAATCTTTAAAAAAATAAAAGTAGGAGCAGCAACAGTCACAAACACTAGCTTTAGAGTTTACAAAATACTTTGCTGTACAATCTTCTATAACTCTATAACCTTCAAAATAACCCTAAGCTAGATATAATCACCCCACCTTAGGGATCTGAAAAAGAGGCTCAGAAAGGTATAAAGTATTGAATATGAAGTGGGAGAGCTGGCTAAACAAGCCAGACTGGCCTGACTCCACTGTATTATACTGCCTCCAAGGTAAATGGTTCTATCTCTGATAAGCTTGAAAAAGGATAGGAGATGCCATCTTGGGCAATTTTTCTTCTTCCAGAGTTAATATTTTAATTAATCAAAGCAGAAATATTCACTGTACATAATGAAAATCTTATCAAAACCAATACAGCTCATTATTGTGCAATAGCATCATTACAGATTTTCTTTTTCCTATTTTCCACAAATACAGCTTAAGTTTCTCCATACAAGATATGTCGCGTTAGCATGGCCCCTTCTCCAGTGAAGTTGAGCATAATGTTCACAGGTTTGGCAGTAATGAGATGATTGTGCATGTTTCTTGTACAACAGGCCTCATTAAGCTACAGTCACATTTCCTATTAAAGGCTAACAAGTAAATGACAAATCAGAGGTGTCCTAAGACACTGATGAGGGAGAAGCAGAAGGGTAAGAATTACCTTACTGTTTCATCACAGTGGCCACTTTAATAATCTTGAAGAAAGGATTCCACAGTTTTAAAAAATGTACTTCAAAAAAACCACTGTAGTGTACATGTGTACATATAATTAATATTATAATTAGAATTATTTCTAAAAACAAGCAGAGAATAATGTTAACAGGGCTGTCACCCTACACCTGGTTTGATTTTTCTCCATTGAACCATCTTTGTAAACCTTATTTTAGAGAGTAGGCACCATAACCACACCCTGAGAAATAAGTGACTTGTATCAGATGACAGGGTGAAGTATGAACAGGGTTCAGATATGAAGCACTACCCCTGGTGGCTCAGCCTGCTGGATGGTGCATAGTTCAAAAAACCTTGGTGATATACGATGGTTTCGTGCACTGTGACCTGAAGCTACTGATATCTCTTCTTGTGCATGCCAAATACCTGAGCTAGCTGTGGTCAGTAATGTCTAGAACTGTGACAGCTCAAGAGCAAAGATTAGTCTCTCTTTCTCCTGTGTTCCAGATTATCCCTTGATTTCCTTTATGGAAATCTCTTTCCAAAAGCAACATATGGTACAAAAGAAATTATGAAGTATGAAACAGAAATCATGGGTTCAAGTCCTGTCTCTATTAGTATCTCCTTCATGCCTCAACTATTTGGGCCTCATTTTACTCACTGTACTTACCTTAAGGGCTATTAGGAGAATTAAATGAGAAAGTACAGCAGTTCCCATTCTGTGGGCTACAGACCATGTTAAAAGAGGTCTGAAAAAGCATTTACTAGGAAAAAGAATCATTTATGGATTCAGACTGAAAGCCCTGGGTAAAATTATGTGGGTTAACATAATAATGGTTTTATCACTGGAACAAGTTACCGAGTCTTTCTATACTCAATTCCTCATCTGTTATTGGAGAAAACAGTACTTACCTTATTGGTTACTGTGAGGATTAACTGAGTCTATACATAAAAAGTGCGTATAGGGCTTCCCCTGGTGGCGCAGGTGGTTGAGCACAGCACTGTGAAGCTGTCTGCAGCCTCTGCAGCACTGGTTCGATCGCAGCCGGCCAGTGAGGGTCCCACATGGCGTGGCAGACCTCTTCTGTCATGCCCACTACTCCCCTCAGCAGTGTATTTCTTCAGTCTGCCTATTCTGTTCCCCACTCTGTCTCTGGTGAATCCTCTCACCCTCCCGCAAATCTGGCCTGTACCCCGGTTCTTGCATAAATAAATAAATCTTAATTTTAAAAAAAGTGCATGTAACAGTGGTTGGTTCAGTATGAACCAGCTATTGTATGTACTATAGTATGTCAGCTATCATAACTATTATATGTACCTATGTATTCTTTCAAAGTATTTGTGTATGTGTCAAGTTTTGTTTGTTTTAAAGATTTATTTATTTATGCATATAAGAACTGAGGTACAGGCCAGTGGTAGAGGGGTGAGAGGATTCACCAGAGATAGAGTGGGGAGCAAAACAGGCAGAATGACTGAAATAACTGCTGAAAGATAGAACTTGTGCTACAGTAGGTGTGGATTGTTTAATAGTGCTGTGTGCCAAGTTTTTTATGTTAAAAGGTATTATTATAGTTGAATGAGTTAAAAACTTCTAATAGTTATGAAAGAATCCAACAGACTACCTACCAATTATCAGAGCAGCTGAATTTAATGTTTCAATTATTTTAAAATATTTGAGGCCTATTTTGTGATCTAACATATGGTCTATCCCAGAGAATGTTCCGTGTGCACTTGAGAAGAATATGCACACTTCTGTAGATGGGTGGAAAGTTCTGTGAATGTCCGTTATATCTAATTGACTTTTAGTGTTGTTCAAGTCATCTGCTACCTGTTGATTTTCTCTGTCTGGTTGTTCCATTCATTACTGAAAGTGAGATATTGATGTCTCCAACTATCATTGTAGTAACATCTATTTCTCCCTTTAATTCTGTGAATTTTTGCTTCACATATTTTGGGGATCCTTTGTTAGGTACATGTGTTTGAAACTGTTATAGCTTCTTGTTGCACTGAACTATTTATCAATATACAAAGTCCTTTGTCTGGGGTCTCCCCTGGTGGTGTAGCAGTTGCACGCTGGGCTGCGAAGCTGCCCGCAGCCTCTGCAGCGCCTGTTTGATCCCCGGCCACCGGCGAGGGTCCCACATGGCGCACAGACCTCTCCTGCCGCCCCCGCTGCTCCCCTCAGCAGTGTACTTAGTCCGTCTGCCTGTTCTGTTCCCTGCTCTGGCTCTGGTGAATTCTCTCACCCTCCCGCGCTTCTGACTATACCCAGTGCTTGTGTAAATAAATAAATCTTAAAAAAAAAAACAAAAAAAAAACCAAAGTCCTTTGTCTCTCATTTTCTTTGGTTTTAAGATTACTTTGTCTAATATGTAATAGGCAGCCAGCTCTTTTGGTTATTATTTGCATGGGGTATCTATTTCCCATGCTTTTATTTTATATATTATCTAGAGTATATAAAGTATCTTTCAGGATATAAATGGATCATAGTTCTTGTTTTTTAAATCCAATCTACCTTTAATGAGAAATTTAATCCATTTACATTGAAAGTAATTACTGATAAGGAAGGATTTACTTTTGCCATTTAGCTAAGTTTTCTTATTTATACACTTTATTCTTTATTTCCTCCATTACAACCTTAAAAAAAAAACCCTAAATCCTACCTATAAGATTCAGTAGAGACTTAGTCTTCCCAGTCAAATGATCACTTCTCCCTCTATTTGAATAGTTCCTGATAAATGTCTCCTTTATGAATCTGTCCCAAAATGCTTAAAAGTGGGGGGACCTTTACCTAGTCATGAAAATAGTCTCAGGTACTATCCATTTTCACCCTCTGGATCACTTACCCATTGAACAGATATCCACCATACATTAATCACCATTCATACATAAAGTCCACATCCTCTGCCTACACGTGATCTGGGTTAGGCTAGACCCTAGAATTCCTAAGGAGGGTCACTCAATGACTGATGTACAAAAAAAAATGAGAGGCAGAGTGGCTTACATTGTAGGAGCGGGGATGCCTCTGCTTCCACTGTACCAGGAGCAGCTGGGCCACCACCAAGGTAGCAATGAGGATGAGGACCATTTCAGCGTGCATGGCTTCGTGGCCGCGGTGCTTGGCATGCATGCGTGCGTGCTCGATCCTGAAAGCCAAACAAAATGGAGTAAGCTAGGTCAGGGATGGCAAGGTGGTAAAGGAACAGTATTTTCCACAGATATTCCAGTAATGTGTAGCTTAGACATATTCATTGTGTTTTGCAGTTGCAGGGTAGCAAGCAGCAAGTAAGGGGCTAGAAAGACACACGCCCGAGGACAGGCATTTGGGGACAAAATAGCTGTTCTCTAGGAGACAGTCACCAAACTTAGTCACTGGGGTGAAAGGTGAGTATTCTGCCTGTCCCAACTGGGCACCTTATATTATTCCTGCAGCTAGAAAGAGGATCCAGAAGAATCCTGTGTCACTGCCCATTTTGGTCTTATTTTAACTTGTCACTGCAAAGAGAAAGCAACTCAGAGAGAAGATTACAGTCATAAAGCCTTCTACTTAGTCAATGATGTTTATGAAACCTGTAAAGGAGAAACACTGCAAATGTGTGTTGGTTCCAGGATTTTATAAAGTATTGCTTTATTCATTCTCCTGTCAGTACTAGGGATTCTGAAGACAAGGCAAAGTCTGAAAATCTGTTTTAATTTTATACTAATCCAACAATGACTTCACCAACACAGATAAATAACCTCTTCAAGGGGTCAAGGAGAATACAGCTGGAAACTCTTATTTAATCTAAGATTGGCCTACTCTTTTCCTAAGGATTGGCAGAAAGTAATTCCATTGGCCAATACAGGCAAAAAGCTTCCTCTCAGAGAAGCACATCCACTCTTACCACTACGGGTCATAGTCAAACAAGGGAGAGGAATGAGGAAGGAGTTAAAAAACTAAAACTAATGTAACCTGTAGTCAGGACCGCCTTCTCTAAACATGGGGTAATAGGGAGGGAGGTAAAGGATAACATAGATGGTGTCTTCATGGAATTCCTAAGAACAGTGAAAGTCTAAGGAAGAAGAACCCAGAGGGATGAATTATGGATAAATGATAGGGCAATTTTAGCAAAAAGCTAACTATAGATTCTAGGTGGTGGGCATTTGGGTATTTAAAATTCTTTCAATCATTGCACAATTCTTTCAACATTTCTGTACGTTTGAAGTTTTTCATAATACAATGTTAGAAGGGAAAACTTGGTGGGCAAAGTGAGCAGCCAAATGTCTGCCTAGCCAAGAGTTTGTCTTAGATAAAAATCTATCCTGAGTGAGAATCTGACGAAAAGATAACAGGGTTACTCAACACTTAGGTTCAGACACATCTAAGCAGTCACAACCAAGAGAATTCACATCTCTACATCACGATTTCTTCATCTGTCAAAAGGGGATCATAACATACCTCATAGGGCTGTTGTGAGGAAAGCTAAACTAAAAAAATAAAGAATTCTTTAAAAAACTAAAGGCTATGAAAGTTGTAAAGATAACATAAGTTTCTTGTTCTCAAACAGTATATAACTGAATGGATGTGAAATCAACAAAAGGCTCTAGAAGAGCCCACTGAAGTTATCTAGTTTAATTTCCATCCAATGCAAAAATGATTTCTATAATCCCTTGTTTGAATGCTTCCAATGGCTGAGAACATAAATGCCTCTTAAGGTAATCTATTATAGAACCAGCACTCTGGCACATTGTAGATACTTATATGTGCTTATGAAGGAATAAAATTCCAATGCATTAGGAGACAGGAAGCTCACTGTTTCTTGGTATACCAAGATTATTAAAGATATTTCTGATAATGAAACAAAATCTATCTTCATGTTGCTTTAATTCATTGGACCTAATCCCACACTCTGGAACAAAGGACATCTATTCCTCTTTCCCAATGCTGCCCCTTCAAAGGTTTATCACATCTTCTTTAAAAAAAAAAAAACAAACAAAAAGCTATCCTGTTCCTATCACCATTCTCTTGTGCCCTTTTAGGTTAACAGTTCTAGATCTTCTAAACACTATTCATGTAACATAATGTGGAAACCAGTAGTCCTAGCTGCCTTCTTCTAGATATTATCTAGCTAAGTATGACCTTAATATGCTGTGTTTACAACAAAATCAGCGTAGCATCACTGAAACAAGAGCACTGTTGCACTATCACCTCCCTTGATTGTGAGACAGATGTGAACATCTAAATTTTTTGGAGTATTTTGGTGTTAAGTGGCACATATTAAGCTTAAAGTCCTCTAAAATTTCACTGGGTTTGTCATGTGAGTTGATGCTATGGTTTTATAATCAACATTTTTATAGTCAATAGCTCTAGTCTAAATGAAGGATTTCTTTCTCACTATTAAATTTTACTTGGCTGTGTTCAGCTCAATGGTCAGCCACCTTAGGAGGTCTATGTGGTACTCTGACACTTCTTTACTTAAGAGAAAGCATGACTGTAAGATATTGCTGATTAATTCTGGTGAGTACAGCTCAATTCACCTTAGTCCAGGAAAGCCAATAGCAAAGTTGAGATAAGAAGACATGTCTATTTAATCAAGCAGAGCTCTCTCTGCCTTATTTCATGGATAACGATGCTAATGATACCATCTTCCAAATAAGCAACACTTACTGGAAGCTTACTACATGCCAGGTGCTGTTCTAAGGATTTCACATAAATTAATCTAATCCCTGACTTTACAGATGGGGAAAACTAAGGTTAAAACAGATGTTAAGTAATTTGCTCAAGATCACATAGATAGGAAATGGCAAAACTGGTATTCAAACTCAGATGGATTGTTTGGTACAGTTACCTATTTACTCCCCTAGTACTGAGAGACACCCAGGAATGACCCAGGTACAGTAAAACATGCCCAAAAAACCTGTCTTACTAGTTATAAACCACTGCCTTCTACAATCAAGGAAGTAAACAGGATAAACATACAACACTATTAATTGGGTTAATATATAGTTCTCTAGCCCAAGGGGCATGCACTGTCATACTTACCTCCATTGTTCCTCTGGGGAAAGGTCTGACATATCAACCTGTAGAAAAACACCATCAGAGAAATCCATTACTGCTTTAGAATCGTCCCTGCCCAATATAAGGTGTTCATGCATTAATCAGTATTTTCAAGGAATTACATGAAGCTTCCAGTGTCACAATCTCAACAAAGCTTTCCCCAATACTCTATTTCCCACTGGCGTCTCCCTTCTCTAACCACTTGCTTTGGCTTATGCTTATGACTATAGCATATCTGTGCTAGGCAATGAGGGTGAGGACTGGCCCCTGAGCTGAGCATATCTGTGCAGCCAAACTCCCAAGACAGACATCCATACAGGAAAATTTCTTATTATATGCTGAAGACTAGGTATGGAAGAATAAAAAAGCAACTTCTAATCCAATCTGTGGTGTGAGAGATTAGTGAGACTTTCCTGGAAGAGATGTGAATTATCATCCAAATAAAGAAATGAGAGAACTATGTTCCAGGCAAAGGGAATATAATATGAACATGAAGGAGTAAGTTGTATAGTATACAAACAATTCAATATGGCTAAAACAAAAAGTATGAATCAGTATTAATGAAGATGAAGCTAGAGATAACATTCTGTGATATAATGACATTTGACTCTAATGGAGCCCATGGTTGCAGGTAAAACATTAGACTAGGGTGCACTGAGCTGGAGACCCTGCTCTGCTATTAACTAGCAGTTTGACCTTCCAACCTCAAAGTTCTGGTTCTATATGTTAGTCTTTTTAGAGCAGGGTTTCTTTACCTTGGAACTACTGATATTTTGAGCTATCAATTCTTCACTGGATGGGAGGAGGCTATTCATTGTGGGATGTTTAGCAGCATCCCTGGCCTCTACCCACTAGATGATAGTAGTATACTCCCAAGATGCAACAACTAAAAATGTCTACAGAGATTGTCAAATATTCCCTGAGGGACAAAAAAATGCCTCCAGTTGAAAATCACTGGTCTAGAAGAATACTAAACTCTTGAGTTCAAGGTTCAAGTCTCACTTTCTTAAAGCCATACAGAAGCACATGAAAGCACTCAAATGAGCTGAGCTGAAACTGTCCCATGATCTAGAAAAGAGAGACTAGGCCTCAGAATTACTGAAATTAATTAATCAATTAATACCCTTTAGTTCTCATGTTGCCCATGGCCTAGCTTCCCATTATCCTTTGATAATTTCAAAAAAGGACTTTAAGGGTGATGTTTAAAATATAATCAGGGCCTCCCCGGTGGCGCAGTGGTTAAGCGCTGGGTTGCGAAGCTGCCCGCAGCCTCTGCTGTGCCGGTTCAATCCCTGGCTGCTTCCAGCCACTGGAGGAGGGTCCCACATGGCGTGCAGACCTCTCCTGCCGCCCACTGCTCCCCCAAGCAGTGTACCTCGGTCCTTCTGCCTGTTCTGCTCCCCGCTCTGGCTCTGGTGAATTCTCTCACCCTCCCGCGCTTCTGACTGTATCCAGTGCTTGTATAAATAAATAAATCTTTAAAAATATAAAAAAATATATATATAATCAGCTGAACATCATATCACTGAGTCAAATTTACCAGACATCTCTAAATGCGTATACTAGAAATGCTGCTCACCACTGAAGGAAGGCTTTCAGGTTTCTACATATCCTAGTCACGTTTAAAAAAAATATCACAAAACTTCACCAAGCCAATCAAGGCTATGAAGTCAACCGCCCTCCTCTTTTTCCCTACTCACACATTGCCTAAGGTGTCCTGACAGGTCTTCATCTCCCCAGGAGGACAGAGTTCCCCTCAGAGAGGGAACAAGTAGACCTAAGAAATGGAAAGGCCCAGGTGGCCTGAACAAACAATTAAGGAACCTGAACAAACAAGTAAGGAACATATTTCACAAGGAATACACAAGTTTCATGCTACCTATAAACGCTCTTTACTTCCTTTCCAACTTGAACTTGCATCGCGCCAAGAAACTCTGTCCACTGTCCCAAAACTCATGGGACCCATTTCTGTCTCTAGTCTTTGTGTATTTCTTTGCTGCTTGCTTGAATAACACAGAGCTGGGCATATATTAAGTATTTGATGAGTACTTGTGGAATTGAACAGAATTCTCTCTAATAGGGTAGAAAGCAAGTATGCTGACAAACCAGCAACCACTCTGAGATGCTCAAAGAGGAGAGAGCATAAGCAGACACTTGAAAAATACCTAACAAGCATCTAGGAAAGATTATTCACTTGAAATCAGGAGGCACCTGAAAAATGTTTTTAAAAATACATGTCAAAACAAACCAAAAAACAACTAAATGTCAAAGAGCAAGACAAGTCCATTGAAAGTAAAATTGGGAAGATCCAGAGAATTGGGTCAGGTGTAGGGGTGTCTCTGCATGAGAGAGTGGTCAAACATCCTCCATAAATGCCTTGGTTTCTCCAATAGAAAGGGTAAGAAAACAGATTAGAGACTGACTTTGGCACTGTGGGGTTGTGAGGGTAAGGACATTCAAGGTGACCACGCGATTTCATTAGCTTCCTGCTGGGAGAGTGGGATTATTAGAAGATGATGGGGAACTGAATGTTGGTGAAGCGTAGGACAGTAAAGCTTTCAGTGTCTCAAGAAAAACAGCTCAGATGGGAAATGCTGAGACTTAGACTACACCTATGGCTTAGAGGACCACTATATTATTCAGTACTTCATGGGACATTACAAATGCCAAGTAAAATATGATTCGGCTTTACAGTATCATTCTCAACGGTGAAAAGCTGAAAGCATTTCCATTAAGATCTGGAACAAGACAAGGATGTCCACTCTCACCTCTGCTTTTCAATATAATACTGGAAGTCCTAGCCAGAGCAATAAGACAAGAGAAAGACATACAAGGAATCCAAATAGGAAAAGAAGAAGTCAAACTATCACTATCAAACTATCATATCATATTTGCAGATGATATGATAATATACATAGAGAACCCCAAAAACTCCACAGAAAAACTAATTCAACTCATCAATCAGTTCAGTAAAGTGGCAGGATACAAAATCAACACGCAAGGGCTTCCCCTGTGGCGCTGCGGTTGAGCACTGGGTTGCGAAGCTGCCCGCGGCCTCTGCGACGCCGGTTCGATCCCCGGCTGCTCCCCGGCCACCGGAGGAGGGTCCCACATGGCGCGCAGACCCCTCCTGCCGCCCACTGCTCCCCTCAGCAGTGTACTTCGGTCCTTCTGCCTGCTCTGCTCCCCGCTCTGGCTCTGGTGAATTCTCTCACCCTCCCGCGCTTCTGACTGTACCCAGTGCTTGTATAAATAAATAAATAAATAAATCTTTAAAAAAAAAAAAAAATCAACACGCAAAAGTCAGTAGCCTTCCTATACACAAACAATAAATCTGAAGAAGAAATAAAAAAAAAAATCCCTTTATTATCAAAACAAAAAAAATCAAATACTTGGGAATAAATCTAACAAAAGAGGTAAAGGACCTATACAAAGAAAACTATAAAACACTGTTAAAAGAAATAGAAGAAGACAGAAAGAAATGGAAAGACATCCCCTGCTCATGGATTGGAAGAATAAACATTATTAAAATGGCCATCCTACCAAAAGCAATTTACAGATTCAATGCTATTCCAATAAAAATTTCAGTGTCATTCTTCAAAGAAATAGAACAATTATTGATGAAATTCATATGGAATCACCAAAAACCCCGAATAGCCAAAGCTCTCCTGAAAAAAAAAAAAAAGAAGGGAATGGAGGCATCACACTCCCAGACTTCAAACTATACTACAAAGCCATAATCATCAAAACTGCATGGTATTGGAACAAGAACAGACACACAGACCAATGGAATCAAATAGAAAATCCAGAAATAAACCCACAGATTTATCATCAACTAATCTTTGACAAAGGAGTAAAGAATATGCATTGGAGCAAAGAAAGTTTGTTCAATAAATGGTGCTGGGAAAACTGGGTCACTACATGCAAAAGAATGAAGCTTGACTACTACCTCACACCATACACAAAAACCAACTCAAAATGGATTAAAGAACTAGACATAAGACCTGAAACCATAAAATACATAGAAGGAAATATAGGCGAAACACTACATGATATGCACATCAAAGACATCTTTACAGACACATCACCCAAAGCAGTGATAGTGAAGGCAAAGATCAACAGCTGGGACTACATCAAATTAAAGAGCTTCTGCACAGCAAAAGAGACAATAACAAAAACAAAGAGAAACCCCACCAACTGGGAGAACATTTTTGCACACAACACTAATGATAAAGGACTGATCACAAAAATCTACAAAGAGCTGCTAAGACTCAACAAAAACAAAGAAAATAATCCAGTCAAAAAAATGGGCAGAAGAGCTAAAAAGAAACTTCTCTGAAGAGGAAATGCGAATGGCCAACAGGCATATGAAAAAATGTTCAACATCACTTGTCATCAGGGAAATGCAAATCAAAACTACCATGAGATACCATCTTACACCAGTGAGAATGGCACATATTAAAAAAACTAGCAACAACAAATGTTGGCGAGGTTGTGGAGAAAAAGGAACTCTTCTGCACTGTTGGTGGGAGTGCAAACTGGTTCATCCACTATGGAGAGCTGTGTGGAGATTTCTGGACCTACTAAACATAGAGCTTCCATATGATCCAGCAATTCCACTCCTAGGTATCTACCCAAAGGACACAGAAACATCAATTCCAAAGAACACCTGCACCCCTATGTTTATAGCAGCAGTGTTTACAATAGCTAAGCTTTGGAAACAACCCAAATGCCCAAAAATAGATGACTGGATCAAGAAGATGTGGTACATATATACCATGGAATATTACTCAGCATTCAAAAAAGATAAACACATGCAATTTGCAGCAACATGGATGGCGCTGGAAGGGATCATGCTCAGCGAAATAAGCCAGAAAGAAAAAGAAAAATACCGGATGGTCTCACTCATAGCAGAAATCTAGAAAACTTAAATAAAAGGGACCAGGAAAAAGAATAACTATAAGAAAGTAAAAATCAAAATCAGCAAACAACTATGAACCAGAGACACTCTATGGGGGTTGGGGGGGATTGGGGTAAAAATAAGGGGGTCACAATTGTATGGGAAATATAAAAATAAAATTTATCAAAAAAAGAAATATTTAAAATAAAAAAATAAAATAAAAATATGATTCAGCTTTAGTATTTGCCTTCTGAACCTAAAGATTATTTAAATTACATTCAAACTAGTCTTCTAGTTCTAGTGGAAAAACAAAGAAAACTGTAAACTATATAATTAACCTGTACCATCTGGAAAGACATCTTTATTTGCTCCCTCATTAATGATTTTATTCATCTGGGGCCAAGCATTCAACCAGTCTGAAGCACTGAATCTGTCCCAAGCTCAGTTAGCTCCTTAGCAGGCTCTCAGGGCAAGATTACTGATTAATAGGCCCATATTCAACTGTTAAGACCCACACTCAATGTTGTCTTGCCAATCATTCCCCTCCTAGGATTTCACAAGGCTCCCAGTCATGCCAATGGACCTACCTAGATCCAGATTTCAAAGACGTTAAACCAAAAACACCAGGCAGAGGGGAAGAGAAAACTTCACAAAAAAAGAAAACTGATTAGAGATTAGCTGCTATCTTTTCTCAGGTGCAAAGACCACCACTTATCCCCCACAAATATCAGCTACTCAGAAGTCAAACATAGGTTTATTATTTGTCCCTTAAATCCCTCTTTTCCACCAAACCACACAGTCTTCCGCAAAATGCTAGTCAATTCCCCTGGTTCCAGGAGACTCTTTAGATTGATACCATTCACAGAACAAACGAACATCCCCTACTATCTTGCTAAGCATGGTCCACAGTCCAGCAGCATCACCACCTAACAGCTTATAAAGAAACTAAGAATCTTGGACTCCATTCCAGACCTCCTCAATCAGGATGTGCATTTAAGAAGATACCCAGGTTATTCACATGTACTATAAGACAGAGAGGTACTGCGACTGCATCCCAACAGTCAACATTTATAATCTGGCCTACAGCCATATTCTTCTATGCACCTATTCTTTTTTCCTGATTCTTTAATAATAGCTTTACTGAGATCTAATTCACATACCACAAAGTCCATGCATTTAAAGTATCTTTAAGACATACATCTTAGCAACATCTCTAAAGACTCATCACCCAAAGCAAAGAAAGTCAAGGAAAAGATAAACACCTGGGATTACATCAAACCGAAAAGCTTCTGTACAGAAAAAGAGACATTAACCAAAATAAAGTGACACCCCACTGATTCGGAAAAAAATCTTTGCACTCCAGTCAACTGATAAGGGACTGATCACATATACAAAGAGCTGACACAACTCAACAAAAATAAACAATCCAGAACAAAAAATGGGCAGAAGAGCTGAAAAGACACTTCTCCATAGAGGAAATGCAAATGGCCAACAGGCATATGAAAAAATGTTCAACATCCCTTATAATCAGGGAAATGCAAGTCAAAAACCACATTGAGATACCACCTTACACCAGTAAGAATGGCACATATTAAAAATACTAGTAACAACAAATGTTGACGAGGATGTGGTAAAAAAGGAACTCTCCTACATTGCCGGTGGGAGTACAAACTGGTACAACCACTATGGAAAGCTATCTGGAGGTCCCTCAGTCTACTAAAAATGGAGCTACCATATGACCCAGAAATTCCATTCCTAGGGATCTACCCAAAGAACACAAAAACATTGATTCAAAAAACATACCTGTACCTCTAAGTTTACTGCAGCAGTATTTATAATAGGTAAAATCTGGAAACAACCCAAATGCCCAAAAACAGATGACTGGATCAAGAAGATGTGGTACATATACACAATGGAATATTATTCAGCAATCAAAAAAGATAAACTCATGCCATTTGCAGCAACATGGATGGAGCTAGAAGGAATTATGCTCAGTGAAATAAACCAGAAGGAAAAAAGAAAAATATTGGATGGTTTCACTTATAGGAGGAATACAGGGGAACCAAATAAGACATCAAGGGAAAAAAATAATAACAGTACAAAACACAACAAAACAAAAACAAACAGACAATTATAAATCAGAGACATATTGCAGAGGACGAGGAGGGAGAGGGGTCGGAGGGAGGGAGGGAGGAGCAGCGGAGACTGAGGTGAGGGTGCACAGGTACACTGGTGAAGGGAATTCTATGGGAACTACACCAGGGGAGAGTGGGGAAACAAACACTGTTTAGAAACAACCAATGTTGTATAAAAAAATAAATTTTTTTAAAAGTTAAAAAAAAAAAAAGCAGCAGCAGCAGCAACTCGCTGCCCACCTGGGTCTATGTGGGGGCCTCTTCTTTTCCTTTCTCCTTTTCCCAATAAACCTGTGCTTTTAGAATGTAAAAAAAAATAAATTTTAAAAAGCAAAAAGCAAAAAATAAAAAATAAAGTATACTAATCAGTGCTTCGTAGTGTATTCAGAGATGGTACCACCATTACCACTAAGCCCAGAACACTTTCACCACTCCAAAAGAAACCACACACTAGTACACTAGTCAGCAGTTACTCTCCATCCTCCTCCCAGCTCAGTTTACTTTCTGTCTCTATATAGATTTGTCTCTTCTAGATATTTTTCATAAACAGAATTACACAAAATGTGGTCGGTTTCTTTCACTAAGCACAATGTCAATATTCACCATGTTAAAGCATATATTGTGGTTTATTACTTTTTATTGCCAAACAATTTTACACTGTACGGATATACCACATTTATTTATCAATTCATCAATTGATGGCATTTTGGGTTGTTTATACTTTTTGGCTATTACAAAACATACTGCTATGAACATTTGTCTAAAGTGTCTATGTAGACATTCTTTCATTTGTCTTGAGTCTATATATAGGAGTGGAATTCTTGGATCATATAGTAACTCTAACTTTTTGAAGAATTACCAAGCCACACCACTTTACACTCACACCAGCACTGTATGAGGGTTCCAGTTTCTCCACACCCTTGACAACACTTGTTTTTCTCTTTTGATTAAAGCATCCCAGTAGATAAGAAATGGCATCTCATTGTGATTTTGACTTTGCATTTTCCTGATGGATAATGATGTTCAGCATTTTTTTCATGTGCTTATTGGCCATTTATATATCTTCTTTGAAGAAATGTTTACTCAAATTGTTTGCCCACTTTTGTTTTTTTAAAGGTTTATTTATTTATGCATACAAGAACTGGGGTACAGGCCAGAGGTGTGGGGGAGTGAGAAGATTCACCAGAGACAGAGTAGAGAGCAGAACAGGCGGGTCTACTGAAACACACTGCTGAGGGGAGCAGTGGGCGAGACAAGAGATGTCTGCTGCACCATGTGGGTTAGCTCCCTGGCCAGGAATCAAACTCATGCTGCAGTGGTTGGTAATAGCTTGATCGCACTGAGACTGGACCCCCGTGTGCCACCAGGGAGGTCAGGTTTGCCCCCTTTTAAAAAAATTTTTTTTCAGAGAAGTTTCAGGTTCACAGCAAAACTTGATAGAAAGCATAAAGATTTTCCATCTATTCTCTGCCCCCACTTATGCAGAGCCATCTTCATTACCAACATTCCCCACCACAGAGGCACATTTGTGCCAACCAATTAAACTATATTGACATATCATTATCCCTAAAGTTTACCTTAGAGTTCATTCTTTTTCCTTTTTCTTTTGCTTGAGATAACATTAATTTACAACACTGCATGGGTTTGAGGTGTACAGTTTCTCACCTCCGTAACATCACCAAATGCCTAGTCACCACCACCATGACCACCTGCCCTTTCCATCTATATTCTCTCCCTGCTCATCCCCCTCTAGTGACCACCATTCTGCTGTCAGTCTGAGAGATTTTTTGTTTGTCCAATTGCTCTTTTTAGTTTATATTCTATTAAAGCATAAACTCAAATGGTGCACCTTTCTCCTGATTTATTTCACTTAGCATCAAGGTCCATCATGGCATCCTGTTACAAAAAGCAAGATTTTTTTTTTAAAATAGTTGAGCAGGGTTCCACTTTGTTTGTATACAACACCGTCTTAATCCAACCATCTACCATCAGTCACTTGAGTGTCTCCATATCTTGGCTATTGTAAACAGTACCGAACTGAATATGTGATACACCTATCCTTTTGAATTAGAGTTTTCATACTTCTTTGGGTAAATGTCGAGAAGTGGGAATACTGGAAATGGTGGTAGTTCTAGTTAATTTTTTTGAGGAAATTTCATACTGTTTTCCATAAGGGCTAGACCAATTTCCTTTCCTTTTTCTCAACAACCTACGAACATTTTGTTATTTCTTGCCTTTTTGATAATAGCCATTGTAACTGTTGTAAGGTGAAGTCTTTTGATTTGTATTCTGCTTTTGACTTGCATTTCCCTAATAAATGATATAGAACATCTTTTGATCTGTCTGTTGGCCATCTGTATGTCTTCTTTGATGAAATGTCTATTTAGAGCCTCTGCCAATTTTTTAATTGGGTTGTATGTTGCTATTCTTTGGCAAGTTGTACATGTTGTTTATTCATTTTGGTTATCAACCCTTTGGCTGATATATGGTCAGCAAACATCTTATCCCATTCAGCAGGCTGCCTTTTTTTATGGTTTCTTTTACTGTGTATTAGTTTTTTCATTTTATATAATCCATTCTCTTTTGTGTCTCTTTTTTTTTTTTTTAAAAGAACCAACTCCCTGGGGTTTTATTTTTTATTTTTTTTTAAAGAGGCATGTTTATTTTTTTATTTGTTTGTTTGTTTATACATGCACTGGGTACAGTCAGAAGCGCGGGAGGGTGAGAGAATTCACCAGAGCCAGAGCGGAGAGCAGAACAGGCAGAAGGACCGAGGTACACTGCTGAGGGGAGCAGCGGGCGGCAGGAGAGGTCTGCGCGCCATGTGGGACCCTCCTCCGGTGGCCGGGGAGCAGCCGGGGATCGAACCGGCGCCGCAGAGGCCGCGGGCAGCTTCGCAACCCAGCGTTCAACCGCTGCGCCACTGGGGAGGCCCCCTCTTTTGTGTCTCTTGCTGTTGGAGATGAATCCACAAAAACATCACCAAGATCGACATTAAAGAGCTTTTTTGCAAATGTTTTCTTCTATATATTTCATGGCTTAAGGTGTTCAAGTCTTTAATCCATTTTGAGTTGATTTTGAGTACAGTGTTAAAATAGTGGGCTAGTTTCATTCTTTTCATGTTATTTTCCAGTTTTCCCAGCACCGTTTACTGAAAATACTTTCCTTTTCCCCCATAGTATGTGCTCAGCTCCTTTAGTTGCCCATATATGTGTGGCTTTATTTCTGGTCTCTCAATCTTATTCCATTGATCTGTGTGCCCATTTTGTTTTTCAAATTTTGCTGATTTGCCAATCATTTATACAACTATATAATTTTGGGATTACACTTCACACCTTTACACGTGCACATGCTTCATTTCCCTCCACCTAATCACCTTTACAAATACCCTACCACCTTCCCTCCTCTTCTCTCCTTCCTCCCTCCCATCCCCTGTTGTAACCAGTATATATTTCACAGAATTCAACTATTTTTGTTATGTTTTGCCAGTGTGTTTTCTTTTGCTATTTATATTCCACAAATGAGTGGAACCATCTGCTAATTGACTTTTACTTTATAACTTATTTCACCTAACAAAATCACCTTGAGACCCATCCATTTTGTCCCAAAAGGTACTGTTTAATCTTTCAACAGTTGAGTACTACTGAACTGATATATATTCTACAATTTCTTTATCCAGTTGCCTGATGATGGGCATTTAGTTTGGTTCCATGACTTGGTTATCATGAGGAATGCTGCAATAAACACAGAAATACACACATCTTTTTATATTAGTGTTTTCATATTCTTTGGGTAAATACCTAGCAGTATTGCTGGACCATATGACATTTCTTGTTTGTTCGTTTTTTTGTAAAATCTCCATACCGTTTTATTTTTTTTTTTATATTTTTTTTTTTTTTTTAAGATTCATTTATTTATTTATGCAAGCAGTGGGTACAGTCAGAAGTGCGGGAGGGTGAGAGAATTCACCAGAGCCAGAGCGGGGAGCAGAGCAGGCAGAAGGACCGAAGTACACTGCCGAGGGGAGCAGCGGGCGGCAGGAGAGGTCTGCGCGCCACGTGGGACCCTCCTCCGGTGGCTGAGGAGCAGCCGGGGATCAAACCGGTGCCGCAGAGGCTGAGGGCAGCTTCGCAACCCTGCGCTCAACCGCTGCGCCACCGGGGAGGCCCTCCATACCGTTTTAAACAGGGGCTGCCCCAAGCTATATCCCCCCCAACAGTGGGTGATGAGTGCCCTTTTTTCTCCACATTCTCACTTTTTGATATAGACCATTCTCACAGGGGGTGAGGCAATAGAGGTAATATCTCACTGTGGTTTTGACTTGCATTTCCCTTATAATAAAAGTGATGATGAGCATTGTTTTTCACGTGCCTATATGCCCTCTGTATGTCTTCATTGGAAAAGTGTTTATTTAGGTCTTTAACACATTTTTTGATGGGGTTCTTTTTTGTTGAGTTGTATCCGTTCTTTATATATTTTGGAAATTAATGTTGTCAGACATGTGATATGCAAGTATCTCCTCTCAATACACAGGTTGACTTTTGGTTTTGTGGTGATTTCCTTCATGTATTTGTTTATTTTTGCTTTTGTTTCCCTTGCTGTTGGAGTTGTGCCCCCAAATACATCCCTGTGCTTGATGTCCAGGAATGTAGCACCTCTTTTAAGTATTTTATGGTTTCAGATCTTATATCCAATTCTTTCAACTATTTTTTAAAAAATTTTAAAAGATTTATTTATGCATACAAGAACTGGGGTACAGGCCAGAGTGTGTGGGAGGGGTGAGAGGATTCACCAGAGACAAAGTAGGGAACAGAACAGGCAGACCGACTGAAATACACTGCTGAGGGGAGCAGCGGGCGAGTCAGGAGAGGTCTGCTGCGCCATGTGGGTTGCTCCCTGGCTGGCCCGGGGATCGAACTCGCGCTGCAGGGGCTTCGGATAGCTTCACAATGCTGTAATTAACCCCTTGCACCACCAGGGAGGCCCTCAACTATTTCAAATTAAATTTTGTGTATGGAGTTAAGGATCTAGTTTATTTTTATTTTTATTTTTTGCATGTAGCTGGCTGGCCGGCCAAGTTTCCAAACATCATTTGTAAACGAAACTTTCCTTCCTTGCCTCCTTTGTCAAACATCAACTGTGTGGGTTTATTTCCAGGCTGTTTCTGTTCTGTTTCAAATCCATATAGTTTTGATTACTATCATTGCATAGTATAGTTTAAATTCAGAGAGTGTGATACCTCCATTTTTCTTTTCTCCCAGGATCGTTTTGGTTATTCAAGGTCTTTTGTGGTTCCAAAAATGTATCTTAAAATTGTTATATTCCCTTGAAAAAAATGTCATTGAGATTTTGATATATATTGTTTTAGGTAATAGGGGCATTTTAACAATGTTTATTCTTCCAATCTATGAGCGTGGGGTATTTTTCCACTTCCATCTTTTTTTGTCTTTATGATCCTTATTTTCTCCAGTATCTGTTGGAATTTTCCTCTTTCATTTCTGATTCTTTTTATTTGCATTTTCTCTCTTCTTTTCTTAATGAGACTGACTATGGGCTTATCAATTTAGTTTATGCTTTCAAACAACCAGTGCTTGGTTTCATTGATCTTTCAAACTTTTTGTTTTTCATTTTATTTCTGCTTTAATTTTTATTATTTCCTTCCTTCTACTGATTTTTGGGTTCATTTCTTCTTTTTCTAGTCCCTTCAGACATAAAGTTAGTTTATTGGAGAATTTTCTTGTTTATTGACGTGCACCTTTATTGTTATGTACTTTCATCTTAACACCACTTTTAGCACACCCCATGGTAGCTTGTCTCTTATGTTAGTCTCCAGATAACGTTTTATTTACCCTTTGATTTTTTCACTGGCTCACAAGTTATTCAAAAGCATCTTGTTAAGTCTCCATGTGTTTGGTGTTTTCCTGGGTTTCTTTTTGAGTTTGATTTGTAGTTTTATACTATTATGATCAGAGGAGATGCTTGATGTAATTTCTATTTCTCATATATTTTTGAGACATGTTCTATGTCCTGGCATGACCTATTTTAGAGAATGTTCCATGTGTATTTCTTTTGGTTTGCATGATTTATCAATTGATGTATGTGGTGTGTTCAAATCCCTTACACTATTAAAGTATTGTCAAAATGTTGCTTTAGGATTGCTAATAGTTGTTTCATTTTTCACATTTCTGGAAGCATGGTTTCAGTAGATTTTGTGTCTTCTAATAAACCTATCAAAAGCATTTATTTCTTTTACAGAATTACAACTTAAAAACAAAATCCTGTTTATCTCTAGCATTTATTCATGGTTCTCTTTCAGGATTTCCATCTCTACCCTTACCCTTTTATTCTTGCATGTTGTCACTTTATTCATTGGAGACTTGAGCACATTAGTCATAGTTATTATGAATTCTTTGTCCAATAATTCCAACACCCCTGCCATTTCTGAGTCTAGTTCTGATGCTTGGTCTGTTTCTTCAAACTGTTTTTTTTTTTTTTGGTCTTTTAGTGAGTCTTACAATTTTTTCTTGATAATTGGGCATGATATACTAGTTAAAAGGAATTAAATAGATCTTTAGTTTTAGTAATATGGTGGTAAGATTCTGGGGGAGGGGAAGCATTCTACAGTTGCATGACTAGATTTCAGTATTTTGATAAATCTGTGCTTCTGGAGAGTGATCTTCACATTCTTGTACATGCTCCTCCTAGATGGGATAGGATGCTTAGAGTGGGCTGGAATTTGGTATTTCCCTTTCCCATATGGAAAGCTCAGATGACTAGAATTGGGTATTTTCCTTCTCCCACCTCAGTTAGGAACTGATAAAACTCTAGGAGGTTAGGTTCTGGGCCAGCAGTTTCTCCTGGTTAAATGTTTTCTCCTGACAGGTGATCTTAAGACAGAGTGTTCTGTATTACTTTATTTTTTTTTTTTTTTAAGAGGCATGTATATACATGCACTGGGTACAGTCAGAAGCGTGGGAGGGTGAGAGAATTCACCAGAGCCAGAGCAGGGAGCAGAGCAGGCAGAAGGACCGAAGTACACTGCTGAGGGGAGCAGCGGGCGGCAGGAGTGGTCTGCGCGCCATGTGGGACCCGCCTCCGGTGGCCGAGGAGCAGCCGGGGATCGAACCGGCGCCACAGAGGCCGCGGGCAGCTTCGCAACCGAGCGCTCAACTGCTGCGCCACCGGGGAGGCCCTGTTCTGTATTACTTTAAATGGTTCCTCTCTCCCTCCCCTTGCCAAAAGCATGAAGGGATTTTTTTTTAATGTTCCCTATAAGAACCTGTTAGAAACCTAAGGAGTAAAACTCGTAAAATTGTAGGTCCTTCCCACACAATGACTGAGGACCCTTGGAGTTTGTAACTCTCAAAGTTGTCTGAACAGTCTCCCATAATTCACTGATTATAGGGTAGATCAGGTTTCCCTACCACCAAAATTTGGTTCCCACAAAGGTTTCTACGCCTGTAAGGTGTGATTCTTTGTAAGTTGTTTGTTCATTTCTAATTTTCAGAGTAGCAGTTTTCCCTGTGACCTCACTTCCCATAAAGATCTAAGAATTACTGATTTTCTAATTCAGTTCTTCACTTGTTAGGACAGAATAGTGACTTCCAAGTTCTTCATGTGCCATCCCAGAATCCTTTGTTTTTTAACTGGGTTACTTATATGTTCACTGTTAAACTGTAGTTCTTTTATATTCTAGATACTAAGTTCCTAACTGATACAGGACTTGCAAATATTTTCTCTCATTCTGTAGGCTACCTTTTCATTTTCTTCAAGTCCTTTGCAACACAAAAGTTTTTAATTTTGATGAAGTCCAATTTACTCATCTCTTCTTTTACTGTTTGTGCTTTTGACATCATATCTGAGAAAACCATTGCCTAGTCTGGTCATGGTTTATAACTTTTTTTCTAAGAGTTTTCCAGTTTTGTTATTTTTTAAACTTAGATTTTTGGTCCAGATTGAGCTGAATTCTGCATATTATGTGAAGTATGGTTCCAACTTCATTCTTTTCATAAGACCATTCCGTTGTGTAGCATCATTTAATAAAAAGGCTTTTCTTTTCCCATGTGTATTTGATTCTTCACATTGGCTCTTAACTCTCTAAAATGGTACATCACCCTTGTTTTCTAAAATCATTTTCTTGAGTGGCCCCTCCATAAATTTTGCTGGAAAGCTCTCAAAAAAAGGTAAAAGATAGCTGGAGAACTGTGTATGCTACCATAAATAAGTGGATGAGTGAATGAGTCCTCTTATCTGTCAAGTTTGTTAAACTTTTTGATAAAATTTAATAAAGTCACTCATCTACTCCATTTAAGGTATGACTCCATTTAAGTTATGACTAAATGTGCAGGTCCTGGACTAGACATGGCAAAACAAAGCTGAACCAGACTCTTTTCCTGCCCTTCAGGAGTCACACAGAAAATAATAAAGCTGTTCTAAAGGCATGAATTTACTTAGCCCAGGAGGTAGAATTAGCCCAGGAGGTAGAATTCCATTTTACAGAAGGCACAGATAAGATATAAAAGAAATGATTCACTGAATATCATGCTCACTGGGGATACGGAGCAGAAATGGTAGAAAGAGAACCACAGACCTTAAGGGCCTTAGGGCCTCCTAGTGATCAAACCAATAATGAACCATAGCTCATATTATAACTTTCAGGGCCCTAGTACTATTTGCCTTTGTGGGACCTTTCCTCCATTAAAAACCATTTTTTAAATATTTTTATGACCACATTGTATGATTTATAATCCAAACTGAGTGTATCCATTTTTGTCTTCTAATTAAAAGAAATTAAGACCTTTTTTTGGTGCATTCCTAGGCACTGTGCCTACTGGATAACTCAGACCTGGGTCCTCCTGTATCCCAATAGCTATGGACCAAGTGTTCTCTTCCCAGCTCCCAAGTCACTTTTCTCTGCAGCTTCTGTGATTCTCTTCTCTACAGGGCCTATTTGATCAAAAAACATGAGGTTTAGATTCACACTAAATCTCAGACTGCCTAGATCCACAAACACACACAAAAGCAACCTAGTTATACTCATATGAGTACTTAGAGCCTGGGCAATTATTTGACAATAAAATACGTGTTCTATGTTTAAGAGGGGTTTAAATTCATTCAAAGAAACAAGATACATCATTGACCTGCAGTAGAAAACAGACAAGTAAACTGCCATTTTACATATATGAAATAACCTCTGGCAGCACTGTTATGAAGAATAACCAAGCAATGAAAAGAGGGAGGCTATCCTGTTCCTACATATAGAGACTATTACCCATAAAGGTTTCCGACAACAGAAAATATGCTGGGGAAGATGGACAGAGAAACTTCTCTCTACACCTCAATTTTACCTTATATATAAAATGAGGTGGTTGGCTTAGGTGATTTTCAATATCCCTTAAAGCTAAAATGTTTCAATAATTCATACCAAATCTGCCTAACTCCAAAGTTTTGGAGTCAGCTACAATACTATGGACTTCCAAACTGCCAGTTTCCTTAGCTACCACAAATGTAAAAGCAAAATACTTTTCTTGGTGAGGCATAACATTAACAGGATGCTGTCATATTAAATCAGTGAAAATCTGTCAAGTGACTACCATATGCACACATCAAGAACATCCATCACTCAGGGGATGGCCTCGTACCCTGGTTTTAAGTATCTGCGAACTGCTAAATGCCCAAACTCTGGAACCGCTTCCACCAGGGTAACCCAGCATTTCAGGAGTCTCGGTTGATCCTTCCAAGTTAGAAACTGATCAGCCATTCCCCTAGAGACTTCATTCTTTCACGAAACATTAGATATGAATAAGCCCAACCTTTGCCCTTAAGGTACTCAGTTGAGGTGTGAAGGGAGAAAGACATAACATGGTAAGGATAACCATGATAGATAAACAAAATGCTGTGTAAGACCAGAGAAAGGAGAGATTAGCTAGCTTCTGAACCTGGTAAGAATACAACACAACAACCAGACCGGCTGCTTCTATCTTATGGGGACAGTTACTATGGTCTGCTGGGTTATTAGGATAATAAGTGAAATCCAAAGGTTTACAGGCTACCCATATTTGTAGTTCCCCATTCTGTTCTTAATTTACTTTCTTCTCCAATTCTTCAACCTTGCCAAGAATTCAAAGCCAGTAAATCAAAGTGGAACTACTTCAGCTTTCAGACTTTATAGATCAGCTGGGGATCATGCAGCCTGACTTGGGCAGTGAAGTGAAAGTAGATGCTGGCTGAAATAACTGCTGTGGCTGCTCTCTGTCCTCAACCACCTATCCCCTCTTCTCATCACCAGAAAGCACATCTCCAGGTCAGCTGAGTTGCTAAGCGTTTTTAATGAAACTTTTCAAATGTACATTCAAAAGTAGAAGGAATAGTTTAATGAGGTTTCTCATTCAATAATTATGAAATTTGGTAGCACCTAAAGTTTGTTTCTCTGGTTTTTCAATTTCTATCTCATCAAATTCATATTTTTCAGTCTGATTTCCTCCCCACCCGGCATTCCTCTCTCGTCCTTCCCTAGATGCACTCACTCCACCTTCCCACGTACTCTGCCCATACGTCACGGCCTGCAGAAACACCTCGTGGACAGAAACATCTTTTCCACCCACTTCTGAAATCTCCCTTGAATTCTTCATTGCCACACCTCCTTAGTTCAGACTTTGTCCCGGCTCTCTCCTAGAGACCTCCCAGGTAATCTTCCTGACTCTGATCTTGCCAGAACAGATTCATAACCTAGGAGTAGTAACAATGATCTTCATGAGAAAAACATCTGATTAACATCAGCTCTTTACACTGACAAACTTTGATAACTTTCTATTGCCTTCAGATTAAAGTCCAAATTCCTCTCTATGACACATAAGGCACATCATAATTTGGTCCAATCAGCTGCTTATTTCACCACTCCCCACCAGATGGTTTATACTCCAACCACACTAAACCACCCACCATTTTAACATGAGTTTCCCTTTCATCCCTCATTGCTCTGGCTGCTGTTGTCTTCCTAGAATTCTTTTCTCACCTTCACTATCCATTTCTACTCACTCTTTAAAATGGAGTTCAAATATCATCATCTCCTTGTGAGACATTCTCCAACTTTATTCATTCACACATTAACAATTAACTGATCATATGTTAAGTTCTACATTGGGGATACAGTAATAAATAATAGCTCTCCCTCTCAAAGAGTTTAGAGTCTAGTAGATCTCCTCAGTACGAGTGATTCCTTTTCTTTCCTGTTACGCAGAAATTTGCAATTTTCACATACCTTCAAGGTCACAATTATTATTTCTCATACTTGTTTCTGAGTCTGTTTCCATCACTGGATTCTATTTTTTAGAGATATGTTGATGTTTGGCATCCATTTTAATTAGATAATAATTGTTCGTATAAACTTGTACAATCATCTTATTTAAATCATTTCCATCATTCTAAAAAGAAACTTTCTGCTATTTTTGCCACCTCCCCAGTTTCACCCTCAGGCATAGGCAACCACTAATCTTTTTAATACCTGTACAGATTTGTCTATTCCAGACCTTTCATATGAACAAAAATCATACAATATGCAGTCTTTTTGGACTGGCTTCTTTCACATCAAGGATCATCTGTCCTATAGCATATTACAGTAAATCACTCCTTTTTCTTGCCAACTAATAGTCGGTTGTATAAATATAATCAGCTGACAGATGTTAGGGTTTTTTTGGGTGTTTTTTTGTTTTTGTTTTTACTTTTTGACTATTGTGAATAATATTTCCATGCATTTGTGAATAAGTTTTTGTGTGGACCTGTTATTTCTCAAGTATATACCTAGGGGTGGAATTACTGGATCATATGATAACTCTATGCTTAATCTTTGAGAAACTGCCAAAGTCTTTACTACAGCAGCTGCATCATTTTACATTTCCATGAGCAGTGTTATCAGGGTTCCAATTTCTCCACATCCTTGAGAACATTTATTATGTATTTTGGATTACAGCACTCTAGTGGGTGTTAAGTAATATCTCATTGTGGTTTTGATATGCATTCTCTGATGGCTAATAATATTTAACATCTTTTCATGTGCTTATTGGCCATTTGTATATCTTCTTTGGAAAAAAAAAAAGTCTTTTCAGATTGTCCATTTTCCAATAGGTATTTTATCTTTTTCTTGTTGAACTATAAAAGTTCTTTCACCTCCAAAGATACATGATTTGCAAATATCATCTTCCATTTAGCCATCCCAATGGGTGTGAAGTGGTCTGAGGATCATTTGTATCTTATTCATTTTTGTGATTCAAAGAATTAGCACATGATCTGGCACACTGTATATGTTCAATAAATCTTAGATGGATGTTTCAGAATGTTAACTGCTTTGTAGACAAAGTAGCTGCCTTACTCATTTCAGCATCACCCTCAAACTTCACACCTAGCACTAGAAACAAAGCACTGAGTATATTTCTATTGATACTCTCTTGAACAAACAGTGAAGATAATACTGCAGAAGAATCCAGAGGAACTGGGTAAGTCATCCGAAATCAACAGATTGCAACTATTTATACAGGTTATTACCAACTACCCCAAGACAGCTGCTGTCCTCTAAGGATAAGATGAACTTCTATACAAAGCATTTCTGCATTGGCCCACATTCAGAAGTTATTAAAATGCTCCATCATTTAGAAAACTGGTCCCCTCCCTCCATTCCCTTGGGAGATATTAAGCACCACATGACAGAATCATAAGTTATGTTCATCCACAGCAGTAAACGATACTATGCTTTGCTTGAAGTACCTTTCTTAAGGAACTCAGAACTTGATGCAGAAGAGCAGAGAAGAGGTTGGCATTTGGACCACATCAGAGATACGGAGCTGACAAAGGCTTTGCCTTAGCCTTTTAGTGCTAAATTTCAAAGGGACTTTTCATCATAAGAGAAACACTAATATGAAATACTACATGATCATTAACACCCAATCATATGAACTTCCCAAACTTAAGAGAGCATGAAAGTAGAACTGAAGGAAGCTTTGGGGAGGGAAAAAACCTGAAGAGGAGGGCTGGTTGTACCAGCAGGTCTTGGTCAGTGGGTCTCTACCACCTCTTCCTTCCTTCCTATTACTCAGCTACAACTTTAATCCAGGCCCTTCAACTTTATGCCCTTACTGTCAGTCACTGTCACCCAAGTTTGAAATCTCCTGGTATTCTAAAGCTGCCTACTAGAGAAGGTAAGAACACAGTAGATCATACAACGCTCTTCATGAAAGCACTGAGAGAATGAGCTCTTGTGACCACAGAAGGTCATGATGTAACCCTAATCCGCCTTTCCAGTTTTACTTTACTCTGCTCCTCTGGCATTTTAATGAATGTTCCTCTGTTCTATGCATAACACACCACAAAGTACGTGCACTTTGGCATTAGATAAACCTGGATGCCCTACCTGCCCAGATCAAGGCAAGTTTTCCCAGCCTCTTTAATCTCTCCTCCCTATCTTCCCCCAGAGTGATCTTTCTAAAATGAAAATCTGATCCACTGTCACTCACCCAAGTGTTTAAAGCTCTTAATAGCAAATCCTCAACTTCACATAAAAATTCAAACTCCTTAGCGCAACATGATCTCACACCTGCCTCCCTTTCCATTCTCCTTACTTTCTCATTACTTCCTACATCTTCCACTCTGGTGCTCTAGTAATACTAAACCACACTAAGTTCCCTGAAGGTGCCATTCTCTCCCTCTCACTTCTCAACTTGCACATGTTGTTCCTCCTAACTAGAGCCTTCCCTTCTTTCTTTAGTCAATTCCTATTCATCTTTCATAATCAGTAAAAATGTGACTTCTTTTGGGAGACTTTCTTGATCCCTTGCCTACCATTTTATGTAGTCTGAGATGTCTCTGTGCTTCTTTGAATTACAGTATTTAGTACATTTGATCATCTGACTGAGTTCCACTCGACTACAAGCAGCCTGAAAGTAGGGCTTATGTCTTTATTACCCTTCACAGGTAGAACAGTGCATTTATGTTTGATGAATGAGTAAATGAACAGGATTCTCCCACCATCATATGAGGCTAGCATAATAAATAACTTTCTTATTATTTTAAGCTGACAACACTAGGGCTCAGGTGCCTTACTGACTTGCTTAAGGTAATTACTGAGTGGTCGAGTTAGGATAAGGAACCAGATTTTCAGAGTTCCAGTCCAATGTCCAAACCTCTCCCTGGGCTCTAAGCTCATATTTCCAACTACCTAATTAATACTACCACTTAGATGTTTAAATAGGTATCTCAAACTTGCTGAACAGAATTTTTAAACTATTTAAAATCCTTCCACTAGGGCCTCCCCGGTGGCGCAGCGGTTGAGCGCTGGGCTGTGAAGCTGCCCGCGGCCTCTGCCACGCCGGTTCGATCCCCGGCTGCTCCCCGGCCACCAGAGGAGGGTCCCACATGGCGCGCAGACCTCTCCTGCCGCCCGCTGCTCCCCTCAGCAGTGTACTTCGGTCCTTCTGCCTGCTCTGCTCCCTGCTCTGGTTCTGGTGAATTCTCTCACCCTCCCGCGCTTCTGACTGTACCCAGTGCTTGTATAAATAAATAAATAAATAAATAAACCTTTTAAAAAAAAAGAATCTTTATAAAAAAAATAAAATAAAATCCTTCCACTATACTCTCAATAAAATTCTAGCTGTTTAACAGCATCTACTAGGCCTCACAGATCTGACTGCCAAAACTACCTGATCTCATGTGATTATTTTGCCCTTGTTCATGATGATTTTGTCACATTCCCATTCTTTCTGGTTCCAAGACATGCCTTACTGATTTGTACTGATTTGTACTTGCTCTCCATAACTACCCTTTTTAAAGCAGAGCCTCTCCGCTAGGCCCTCTCTGTCACATCTCTCTACTTTCCTCTTGAGCACATGCCACCATTTGGAGTTATCTTGCTTGTTGCTTATTTGTCATCTGCTTCCCCCTATTAGAAAGTAAACCCCACAAGAGCAAGGACCTTGGTTATCTTGTTCACTGCTAAAAATTACTGATGCCTAGAAAAACAGCTGACATATTGAAACCACAAGTATTTGATGAAAGAATGAATAAGCAATACAGATTACGTACTTAACAAATGCTTGATGAATGTGTGATTCACATTCCTCATCTTTGACCCATGAAAGCCAGAGAATGACTCTGAGGAGTACAGGCTCAGTTCACCTGGGACTGGAAAGGGCAAAAAAAGGAGAGGAAAGGGCAAAACACAAATAAATGGAATTGCTCCTACACAACACTCTTAAGAGTTTACTTCCTCCACTCTCACTCTTACTCAGATCCTCATCATCTCTTAGACTACTGCAGTTTCTCGCTGCTACTCCCCTCAGCAACTAATTTCTTCTCCTTTCTTCAATTTGAACCCTCAAAAAACAACTTCTACACTTCTACCAGACTTACCATTTTGAGACATAAATGTGAACATGTTACAAGCCAAGCTTCTCAGCATGCTGTTTAAAAAGGTCTCTCCAAACTTAGTTCCCACTGTTATCCCTCATACCCACACATCTAGGCTTTCCAATGCCTCCAAATCTTCACATCTTTCCATTTTGCCACCTCACAGACCATTTATTAGCCCCCTGAGAGCAGGAGCCATGCCTTCATCTTGGTGTCCCCAGCACAGTGTCGAGCATACGCAAGCACTCAATAATTGATGACTTAAGGAATGAAGAAACAAATCTTACCTCCTCAGCCTGGCACCGAAAGTCAATTTCATGTTGGTTCCAATCTATGTTTCCAGATTTAGCACTTAGTCCTATCTCACTTGCTAATCCCCAAACACATCCTTCTTTTTCACATTTACTCGGGGTCTTCATTCCTGATGCACATGTGCACACTTTCTCTTTCTCTAGTGAAATTTAAATTACCACTAAGATGCAGCACAGATGGTTCCTTATCCATGAAGTCTTCCCTAACCACACCAGTGGGAAGGGATTTACTTTCCCAGTGGCACTTTGTTCTACTGACAAGGTATGTAGTACTTCTATCTTAAATGGGCCTCCCTGGTGGAACCGGTAAAGTCTCACCACTATCACCAGCCACTGCAGTATGAGTTCGATCCCTGACCAGGGAGCTAACCCTCATGGCACAGCAGACCTCTCCTGTCTTGCCCTACTCCCATCAGCAGTGTATTTCAGTATATCCGCCTGTTCTGCTCCCCACTGTCTGATGAATTCTCTCACCACCCGCACATCTGGCCTACACCCCAGTTCTTATATGCATAAATAAATAAAAGCTTTTTAAAAAAATTAGTCACTATCTTTCCAACTGGACTACAAGTCCTATTTTTCTAAATGAACTGTAAGCTTTTGAAGGCAAGAAACAGTTTGCCTTCTTATCTCTCAACTCAAATGCTTAATACAGTGCCTTGCACAAAACAAGCAGTGGTCAATAAATGTTTTATTAGCAGAGAATATTACCCTCAAGGATTAGAGATTTCATGCCTCCATTCCTCCATGTCTGTGTTTTTACCTTGACCTAAACTGGCCTCCCATCCACATGGCAAACATTTATCCCTCCTTTAAGAATCAGTCCAAATTACTGACTCTTCACCAACTCTCCCAGATATACTTAAGCATCATTTATTCCATGTACCTATGGTACTGTGTACATAGCTCATAACCCTTCTTACTACACTATATTTTCTTTATCACATAATTTATAGATTCCTCTCCCCACTAGACCATGAACTCTTATGAAGCAGAAACAGTCTCTTTATTCATGAATTACCAAGACAAAACAAGTATCTGGCAAAATTAAATGCTCCATAAATATATGGTAAATTCTGAAAACAGTGAATCCATGTTACAGAACATCAATAGAGACTATGGAATCACACTGCCAGGTTAAATCCCAACTCCACTTACAAGCTAGGCAAACTTGTATAAATTAATTTGCTGTGCCTTAGTTTTTCTCATCTGCTAAAATAGAATTAAAATATCTAAAGCATGTAAAATGCTTGATATAGCATCTGGAACACACGCACTAAAAATGTTTGTTATTTTTGTTATCATTAGAAGAAGACGAGACTGTTTCTGCTAAACGACAACCTCAGCTGAGGTTAGGCTCCATCCTATGGGCAGTGGGGAGTAAAATGTCACCTGGGGCCTCTTAAGTAACAGAACACATTAAGTTACTGAGAACACACTACTGGGGGAACTGACCTTGGTAGGGCTATGTGCTCTACCTCCAGCTTTCTACTTCCCTTTTCCGCAGTTTCTCCCTAGATGCCCAGAGCCTAAATCCCAAGACCATCACTCAGCATTCCTTTGGGAAGGCCGTACTTTAGAGGGAACTAATGAGTTTGTGTTTACTTACAGATTTTCCTCTGAGGAGCAAAGAGATAACAAATGACTCCAAAAGGGCATACTCACAGAAATAAAGTGGAGGTGAGGAATGACAGATGGATTATCTTGAATTGACTTTTATGCAGCAAGCCTTTAGGTCAAACAGTCCCAGGTGAACTGAGCCTGTACTCCTCAGAGTCATTCTCTGGCCTACATGGGTCAAAGATGCAAAGAACTTCATGCAAAAAACTCTATGGATCAAAGATGCAAAGAAGCAGGATCTGGGGAAAGGTATAAAGATGACTGAAAAGCTGAATCTACTGAAATAAGAATGTTAACCCAACATGAAGACATCTGCAACAGAGATATTCAAAGAGGAAATAGGCTAACCATAGAATAATAAGCTCCATGTCATTATGAGGTTTATACACAGGCTGGGTGATCAGTTGCTAGGGATGTTCAACACAGGTGAATGGGTAGATTTAAGATTTGAATTCAGGGCCTCCCTGGTGGCACAGGGGTTAAGACACAACCTATGAAGCTGTCCACAGCCTCTGCAGCGTGGGTTCGATCCCTGCCGGCCAGTGAGGGTCCCAGACCCTCCTGTCTTGCCCGCTACTCCCCTCAGCAGTGTATTTCAGTTGGTTCCCCACTCTGTCTCTGGTGAATCCTCTCACCCTCCCGCATATCTGGCCTGTACCTCAGCTCTTGTGTAAATAAATAAATAAAAATTTTAAAAAAAAGTCATCTAACTAGTACAAGCCTATCATTTCATAGATGAAGCACTAAGGTACAGGGCCTTCCTGGTGGGCAAGGGATTAAGACTCAGCATAATGAAGCTATCAGCATGAGTTTGATCCCCAGCCAGGGAGCTACCCACATGGCACAGCAGACCTCTCCTATCTCGCCCACTGCCCCCCTCAGCAGTGTATTTCAGACAGTCAGCCTGTTCTGCTCCCCACTCTGTTTCTGGTGAATCCTCTCACCCCCACACCTCTGGCCTGCACCCCAGCTCTCATATACATAAATAAAATAAATCTTTAAAAATAAACTAAGGTACAGAGAGGTTGGAATCTTTCATGAGTTCTTTTGTTTTATACATTTATCGAATCATACTCTTTGCCAGGCAGTAGGATGATTAGAGCTTTCAAGAAGAACCTCGTCTCACAGGAGAGACAAATAGCATGAACCCAGTCAAATCACCTCTATAAATAAAGTACCACAGTTTTGTTTTTTTGTTTGTTTGTTTAAAGATTTGTGGTATTCATGCATACAAGAACTGGGATACAGGCCAGAGGTGCAGAGGGGTGAGAGGATTCACCAAAGACAGAGTGGGGTACAGAACAGGCAGATTGTAAAGTCCCACACTTTACTGGCAGAAATGTTTAGTTTAAGAAAGTATGAAAAGTATATAGTAATACTGTCAGCACAGTGGCACAGCACTGTGGCACAGCACTGTGGTGGCACAGCACTGTGAAGCGATCCGCAGCCTCTGCAGCACAAGTTCGATCCCCCGGCCAGCACATGGCGCAGCAGACCTCTCTTGTCTCACCCACTGCTCCCCTCAGCAGTGTTTCAGTAGATCTGCCTGTTCTGCTCCCCACTCTGTGGTGAATCCTCTCACCCCCTACACCTCTGTCCTGTACCCCAGTTCTTGTATGCATAAACAAATCTTTTAAAAAAATATTTGTTTTGTAAGGCTGTGGTATTAAGTTAGATAATGCATATAAAACAAAGGACCTAGCACAGAGTAAGTACTCTTCTCATGCTCTCTTACACTAGACATTTCTAACAATAAAGTGTGGGACTTTATTTATAGGGGTCATTTGACCCCATTATAGGGGTCATGGTATTTGTCTGTCTCTCCTGTGAGACCAGGTTCTCCTCGAAAGCCCTAATCATCCTACTGCCTAGCAGAGCGTATGATTCAATACTAGCTCACCCTGATCACTGTTCTGAGCCTGGGCTCAGTTTTCAAAGCATATATTATCATTTGGCTGTTACTGAGACAAAATAAATTTGCTAACCCTAGTCTAGAACCTAGGTGGATTGCTTACTAGTTTAGTTTTTTGTTTTTTCCACTAAACTTACTACCACTCATTTTGCACGCCTTAAAAAAAAAAAAACTCAAGATAAATGGTCAGATAGCCAATATTAACTCCAGTCACACATGCTTCAATCCCTCAATAAGATCTTGGCTTTGACCAAGAATCCCTAGAGAAGAAAACCCCTGGAAACAAGGAACACTTATTAAATGTCTACAGGGAGAGACCCACAGGAGGAAAAAAAAAACCACAACAGTGATTACTACTTTGAAGCAAGGGATGGGAACTTCCACGGGCTGCCTGCTGGAGGTTTACTCAACTAGCTGGGAAAAGAAGATGTGATACTGACTGCCATTTCCTCCCTGTTGTGCACACTGCACCTATGCCATGATCCACAGCACCTGTAACACATTTTCGTTTATCAGTCTTTCTCTCTACACCCCAGTCTGTGAATTCCTCAGGGCAATTATCAGACCTTACCTATCCTAGCATTTTAGGTATAGTACAATGTGCCTGCAATATAGAAGGTGCTTCAGAAGTTTAATGAATTAGTTGATAAATGAACAAAGAAAGCCACAAAATGCAAAGAAAGATTATCTGTCTTGTACAGTCTTAGAAGGTGAGGGCACTTTCTGCTGGAACCTTAAAGGACAGGTAGGGTTTGCAAAGGCACAGAGGGAATGGAAAGTTACTACAGGCAAACAGGACAGCTTCAACAAAGACGTGGCAGTAGTCAGAAATATAGTACACAGTATGTTAAAGCCAAAATTAGATTTAGACATGATTTAATCCAACGGTTCGATTCTTATAATAGAGATTTTATAAACATTCAGCAGAAAAACAGAGGTTTTGGCAAATCACATTCACTAAATAATAGCTATTATTACTATTGCTCAAAAATAATTATCAAACACTTATTAGATGCCTACTGTATGCCAGCCACCATGCTGAGGTGAAGGGTCTATAACAATGAGCAAAACAGACTTGACCTCTGCTCTCTCATGTACCTTACAGTCTAGTGAGGAAGATAAAACAACGCTTGGGGTAGAGGAAGCACAGGAAGGCCAAAGAAACATAACAGGATCACCCAATCAGTGACCAGTAAGAAAAAGCGCCTTCATTTTCAAAGTATGGCTTGAGACACCCAAGGGGTTCTGCTGAATCCCTTCAAGGACCACAAGCCTTCAGAGTAAGATTTTGTTTGACTAGAAGGTTTCATAACTAACTGAAGGTTAAAAAACCACCAATCTAGTCCAATCTCCTTTTTTAACAAGCATAAAACAGGACCCAGAAGAGGTAAATTAAGTGTTTTTTTGTGGGAACCTCGCCGGCAGCCGAGGAACGAATCAGCGCTGCAGAGGATGCGGGCAGCGTCACAGCCCAGCACGCAACCACTGCGCTACCAGGGGAGGCCCAATTAAGTGCTTTTTTAACTCTGGCTTGAGCTAGAAACTACTCACTCATTTTGTGGCTGTAGGATAAGGAAAAAGTATCAGGCTTTTCTGCCCTCCCGTCATTAGGATAGATGAGGGAACCCTGTGGCCCTGAATGCATGCCTGATGGCGGGCACCTGAAGTGGGTACACCTGGGCTGAGACTGGGCTTTTAGGGGCGGCTTCGCAGAGACGCCAGCAGAAGCCGAGAGAAGAGAAGCAGTAGAAGCTGAGGAGCAGAGAAGCCGAGAGAGAAGCAGAGCCATGAGAAGAGCAGAGAGAATGTGAGAGAAGGCCAGAGAGCCCAGAGTGAAGACTTGCTGGGGGCTGGGAGGCCTGCCAACATCCCGGCCCCCCAGCACCCCTACCTGCCACGTACCCGGTAAATTCCAATAAAAGCCTGAAAAGCCACTGAGGGCTCCAGGACTCCTCCTTTACCTGGACTGCTGGATCAGAAAACCTGCCCTGTGTGATTCCTGCCCCTACAGTGGCAGATGAACAAGCACCGGGAGAAGACACATCCAGAATTTACAGACACTGGCTGGGCCGACTGGCTGACCGTGATTGGATGTTGAAGTGCCTTTCTATCAAGCCAGCTCTTTGTATCAAAAGGATGCTTCTTGGGCCTCCCCGGTGGCTCAGCGGTTGAGCGCTGGGTTGCGAAGCTGCCCGCGGCCTCTGCGGCGCCGGTTCGATCCCCGGCTGCTCCCCGGCCACCGGAGGAGGATCCCACATGGTGCGCAGACCTCTCCTGCCACCCGCTGCTCCCCTCAGCAGTGTACTTCAGTCCTTCTGCCTGCTCTGCTCCCCGCTCTGGCTCTGGTGAATTCTCTCACCCTCCCGCGCTTCTGACTGTACCCAGTGCATGTATAAACAAAACAAACAAATATAATAAATAAATAAATAAATAAAAACATGCCTCTATTAAAAAAAAAAAAAAAAAAAAGGATGCCTCTAAATCCTCTCAGAGGATGGCCAGCTACCTCTTTGAGTAATTCACTGGCTCACAAGTAGCACTTATTTCTGGGCCTCCTGCGAAGCTCATAACCAGGTTTTATCCTTGTGGGGTAAGTGAAAATTATCAGGATTTTCTGCCCTCCTGCCATTAGCATTAATGATAGACCCCTGCGGTCCTACACATGTGCCTGATGGTGGACACCTGGAGTAGGGTGTGGGCATGCACAGGTGGGCACACTTGGGCTGACAAGGGCGGCGTCACGGGGGTACTAGCAGAGAGGAGAACGAGAGTAGTAGAACGAGAGCAGAGCAGCAAAGGAGAAGCAGAGACCACGAGAGAAGCCAGAGAGCCCAGGAAGAATGAAGACTTGCGGGGGGCTGGGAGGCCCGCCAGCCTCCTGCCCCTACCCTCCCAACCTCCAGCCCCTCTGCCTGCCGTGTACCTGGGTGCCACACTACAAATGGTGTAAAAAGCTCAATAAAAGCCTGAAATAGCCACTGAAGGCTCCAGGACTCTCCTTTACCCATCTGCCCGGATCATAGAGATCCTGCACTGTGCCTTCCTGGCACTACAAACCTAACACCCTCAAGCACTCTGTTTGGCAAATTGACAGAACTGATCTCAGTCAGTCATCACAGAACCATTTAATTCCCAGTCTGAGCTGGCTGTATCTATCCCTCATTTCCCTACCACTCGGCTAATCCCACGGGACCACAGAGGTTCAGCAGAACCAAATTACCAATAAATTAAAGGACCTGCATGCCCCTCGGCATGTCTCAATTGCTCTGAATCCTAACTCCTTCAGTTATAAATAGGAAATAAAACGAGACGCTAATAAAACTCATCACAAGTACTGCATCAATGTTCACATATAAAATAATCAAGCAACACAGCTGTAAGTTATCTGCCAGCAGAGTCCAGAGTGAGAAATGGAACCAAGGGAAGCTATACATAGCATGGGCTAATATTGTACAGGCAGACCTGGGTTTGAACCTGCACTTCCCCACTCACAAACTGTGGACTCCTACGAAAGTTACTTAAGCACTGTTTAAACAAGTGCTACTTTATGGTAAGGGCTCAATAAACAGCAGTCTTTTCCTAAATTTTTTCCTATGTCCCCTTTTCTATCCACCTCTCTAAAACAGAAGCAGTTAGCAAAGACTAAATTAAAATTGCTTCAACTACTAGGGAAAGTATAATGAAAAAGACAAGAGAGGAGGAAAGTAGTGTGAATCAGCTGATGCTGCTATCATATTAATGGCATCTGATAATAAAAACATATCTACAAAATCCTGATAATAGAAAACATAGGTACAAAATCCTGATCATACCACAGCATGTGCAATCTTTCCAGACATATGGAAAAGCACACCAACTGCATCCTAGTATAATAATCAGAGCTCTGCAATCGTTTATCAACCAAACAGTGCTATAGGATAGCAACTCTTATGCCACATGCAAATCATTGCTTCTCTGTAACCTAACCTTTAATTTTTCGTTCCATCTCTAGCAGACTTCACTGACCCCCCCTTAGCAGACTCAAGTGCTTGTCCCCTATGTTACAATGTGCTTGTTACAACACAGTACAGCAATCAATTATCTAGAATTGTAATGGGCCATTTTTATGTCTCTTCAATATAAGTTAGTAAAGAGCTATTCGTGCTCATTTTTGCATATCCCGTTCATAGTTCATAACACACGGTAGTTCCCCATAATTACAAATGATAGATTTTGCCTTTCACTAGTTGAAGCTGATGAAAAACAGCTGGAGATGCATCAGTAGACACTCCCACACAAACTAAGGTCTGCCAGCTCAGACCCCTATTTTGGGAGGGTAGGGTGAAACCTGAAGAAATATCGGACTTCCTGCTTCTGAGTTAGACAAAGGATACAACCAACCCATATAGAATTTACAGACAACGAATTATATTTTCCTCAAGCAACACTCTGGAACTTTTAAATAGAGGCATGCTTTATTTGTTTGCTGGTTTCTTTGTTTGTTTTGTTTATACATGCACTGGGTATAGTCAGAAGCGCGGGAGGGCGAGAGAATTCACCAGAGCCAAAGCGGGGAGCAGAGCAGGCAGAAGGACCGAAGTACACTGCTGAGGGGAGCAGCGGGCGGCAGGAGAGGTCTGCGCGCCATGTGGGACCCTCCTCTGGTGGCCGGGGAGCAGCCGGGATCGATTCGCAACCCAGCGCTCAACCGCTGCGCCACCGGGGAGGCCCTATATTATGCTTTTAGAAGCACTGAAGTTCTTAAAACAATAAGGGAAGAAAAATGTTTTACATAAAAAATGTCTTACATCAAAACTTTAAATTTCTCCTCTGCCAAATCTTGGTGTTTATCTCAATGAACCTTGATATAGGACACTGCAATCAGACTCCCTCAAAGGAGAGCCCACAGACTAACAAACCGAAACTCCAAAACAGTATTTACCTCTTTCAAGGTGCTTTCAAATATGGCTCAATGAACCAAAGCCAACAGTAATCACAGAAACATAAAGCTGGAAGGGATCCTGGAGGTCATTTCCACAACTACCGTGCCCACTGAGTGGTATCCAAACATCTCTAGTCTCTTGTGATAGGCAGGTAGGAAACTAAAATGCTTCTTTAACACCCTCCTCTCCCAACCCCCACCTGTAAGTTTCTCAGTCTCCTCCTCTTCCCACCCCCCACCTATCGTAATGATTTCAATCAGGTAAACCAAATCCTCCAAGTCATCCCATTATCACGCAGCAGGCTTTGCTTCTCAGGGTCACTTCTACTCCCTTTCTCCAACCCTTCCCACCCACTACCAACACACAGCCAGGGTCTCTAAGAGTCTTATCCCCCAGAGTTCACACCACTTCCATCTTTAACAAACAGTCCCCTTCCTCCTTTTCTCCCATGCTGTCCATACTCCAACATGTGCAAGCCACAAGCACATCTAGCTATGAATACACCTTTGGCCTCAGAATCTTTACCCTTTCCTGCCTCGCCTCCTCTCTCTGCTTCTCAGCGCTGTGCTTTATTCCCTTCAAACTCAGGGTCTCCTTCATCCTAACGATTCCTGCAAGGACTACTAATTGAATACGCCAGTCGCTAAAAGGCATTAGAAAGGTGAAGGGGACGTATATGCTCAAGGAGCTCACCCTCAAAGAACTCATGTAAGTCCAGAAGGAGAGAATCACGTACTCCTTTAAGGTTCAGCTCCTCTGGGAAGCCTTCCCTAGTTCAAATGGAATTGGTCTCTCTCAGCGCTACCATTACCACCAGGTGTGATCATCAGTTTCTGGCGTCTCCCACCACTAGATGGTGGGCTCTTCAAGAAGATCCCTCGGGGTTCCTAACACTTGGCCCAGGACTGGGCACAAAAGTGACGCTTCATGTTTGTTAAATAAGTGAACATGGATGAATTTCGATATGCATTCATTCATCAATTCGTTTTTTCATTCGTTGACCAAAACCATACTGAGCACATATTATGTACAAAGTCCTAGAGCGTACAGATAAATAACTCGAAGCTATAACACTAGTTGATCAGCCCTCTTGCCCGGTCCGAGCCGCCAAACCCCGCTGTGAGGCTGGACGGCGGCCGCCCCCCGAGAAAGCCCAGCCTTCCCCAGCCCAACTCAACGCCCCTCAACTGAAGCTCCCTCTCAGCCTCTGGTCCCACCTTAGGATTCCCAGCTACTGTAACCTCAAAACCGCACCCACACACACACCCCTCTGGTTTCCCTCCCAGCCCTTCATCTCCATCCCTGAAGTCACTCCCCACGACTGCCTCAGCGTCCCCGAGGCCGGGGTCCCCGACTTCCCCCTCCGCGCACCCGCCCCCCAGTTGGCTCCTTCGCTGCAGGGTCCCCTCTCTCTGAGGACCCGCACTCCTGATGCCTCCCGACACCTTCCTTCAGTGTCACGCTAACTCTCCTGTCCTCGACTCTCAACTCTTACCTCATCCAGCTCCCGTTCCCCGGCAGCACCTCCTCCAACCTCCAGCTCCACGACTGCCGCCATCTTCGCGGCTCTCCCCCTCCCCCGACTACCCGCGCGAGCCAGCTGCTTCCGCCGCTAGTGGGGCCCCAGCCAATCGCAGGCGCCGGCGCCGGCAGAGGGGGCGGGGCTTAAGGCAGGCGGTGACCTGACAGCCGCTAAGAGACCGTCCACTTGCTACTCGCTTAGAGGTCAAGGAGGGACGGTTACCTCGCACCTCCAAGCTTCGGCGGAGGCGCGTTCTTTGAAAATGAGAAATTGGGCTTGTGTTATTTTCGTGGTAAATACTTCACCAGTTCTCCCCTTTGGAGAGCCAGAGAGAAGTGTTCTTAAACCGTCAACTTTCACGACGCTCCCTGACTCTGGGCTCCCTGGAACGAGGCGTGGAAGGGCTGAGGACTACATTTCCCAGCATGCAGTCAATCTGACCCGGAAGTCTAACTTCCGCGCTCTGGGCAAGAGATTTGTGGTTAGAAAAAATATATATAAACACGTGTATTTTCTTACTGTCTACAGCAGTAAGAAATGCTCTTGCCTCTTGCCTCGGTGAGGGTCGTTCTTCGGAAATAATGGCTTCTTGAGGTCCCAGAATGAATTCTCAGGCTTTGGGAGGCGGAAGTGTGTGGTCGGGGTCAGAAGGCGGAGGTCAGAGGGCTGAATTGGCGGGAGAACTAGTTTGTGACCCGCGATCTGACGCTGCGGTGACTCTGCGCGGTTTGTCGTCTCGGGTGAGGAGCCCTGAGGGCTGTTGGTGGGAAGGTGAGTGGCCGAAAGATGGGGTGGCATCAAAGAAGTGGCCTCGCGATTAGGCTCCCGGAGCTGAGAACTGAAAAGCTTTGCGGGAACTCTCTGCAGTCATTTGTATTTTAACCATGTTTGTGTTGCCCTTAAAGTATTGTTTTTCATTTGAGTGTATACTTTGGATCCATTTGATTATAATTATTAAAATATGTTACGAGGTAGGAATCAACTTTTACTTTTCTTCACATTGTGAACCAGCCTTCCAAACACTTTGCTACTGCATCTTTTTCTGATAGAATCAGGATTGTGGTCCACCTCACAATCAACAGACTGTAAGTTCTCATTTATACCAAGTGGCAAAGGATTTGCGTACATCAGCAAGGCACTGAAGATTTATAATAGAAGAATAACTTAATGAGAAGCAGATTTAGAAAGATTCATTTTATGGGAAGGAAAATAAATGAGACTTGTACCATATATTTAGTTAAAACAGTGTTGCACATGCATACTATGTGATCAGATCTAGGGCTATAAAGATGAATGATTTAAGGTACACATTCATGCCACTGGGAGTTCACCTGTATATAAATCCAACTTTAGGGCCTCCCTGGTTGCACTGGGCTTAAACTCTCAGCACTGTCAAATATTGCCACCCGTTGCAGCATGAGTTCGATCCTCAGCCAGGGAGCTGACCCACATAAGGTGCAGCAGACATCTCCTGTCTCACCCACTGTTCCCCTCAGCAGTGTACTTCAGTAAATCTGCCTCTTCTGCTCCCCATTCCGTCTCTGGTGAATCTCTCTCTCTCTCTCACACACACACACACACACACACACACACACACCTCTGGCCTATACCTCAGTTCTTGTATGCATAAATAAATCTTAAAATAAATAAATCCAACTTTAACATGTTAATATTTTCATTATGTATTTGCTGCTCTCTTATCCAGTGGTTGCATTCTAGTTGTTTCACCTTTATTGGCATCTAATCAGCTGGCCCAGATCTGCTTCCTACCCATCCCCTGACCCAGTCCTGGGGGTCATCAGAAACAGTCTGACTGATGGCTGCAAATGACTCCTGTTAGCAGACAAACATAACTAGTTTATTTTTTTCTTGCTCTCTTCTTCAGGAGCAACATGAGAATTCCTTCTCCTATGGAAACTGATCAGCCCAAAATATAGGGAGTGCCAAACTGGTGACAGAAGAAGTCTTAAGAAGAAAGCATCATATTTGCCTTTTATTTGACATCTGCTGGGTCTGTCATGGCTCCTGTGAAGATTACCCATGTGGTATCATTTTCCTCTCAGGTATATTAATTAGCAGCCATGGTATTTTCTTGGTGACTGAAAGGAGTAAAAAAATTAAGAGATTTGGGGAACTCCTAATCCATTAGAAAAGACAGTGTCCCTTCTTTGAGAGTCCAGCATCAAGAGGGAATGCATAGCCCTCCCTCAGGTTTTCCCCAGGCTGCATGAAAGAAGCGCTCCCAGGCGTTAAGGTAATGGGGGAAACAATCTTATGATTCCACCTGTAGTTTGGAGGGAATTAGCAATGCAATAGGTCCAAAGTCTGTTTGGGGTCCCCAGAACAGTAATTTAGTCACTCTGACAAAGACTAGTCAGGGTACTCAGGGTCATTTGTGAGCTGTGAGCATGTTACCACCATCACCAAAGGTGTGCTCAGCCTCATCCTATAAGTCCTACAATATCTCAGCTAGCTTGTTGGACCCTGGGCATAGCTAGCTCCTGGACCCTGGGCCCAAGACTCATCCAGTGTGGTGGTTCTTAGGGACATCCCATCCTTAACTCTGCTGTCATTGCTCTATCCATTTACCCATTTTCTTCACTCTTTCCCTTTTGTTATCCTAGTCTTTCTCAACTTTGGGTGGGATAAGTTTGTGTTTTATAGCAACATTATTTGCTCGATGAGATAAAGTGAAGTAAAATTAAAATTATGCTTATCTTCCTAACCTACGTGGTCAGTCTACGTGGTTCTTCTTCATAGACTCTTAGCCTTATAAAATGTTAGCGAATATTAGGTATCTTCCAATATCGTTTACAGGAACCCAATTCTAGAAGGTGAAGGGAGGGAGGACAAGTATGTCTCTGTGCCTCCTAATCTATGCTTTAACCTGAGCTCAGCTTTTATTTCTCGAAAACACACACACACTTCAGTGTAAGATTTCATTTAAAAGAAAGAACTTAATTGCTAAAACAGAAAACAAGATTGAAAACCTTGAATCTGGTCTCTCCCTTTACTTACAGATGGAAAAAATTAGATTCAGCAAAAAAAAAAGGTAGTTTATTCAAGGCCTTACCACCAAAAAAATATCTGATTTTTCTCAGTATTGCTGCTCCTGCCTTGGAACAAATCACTTTATTTCTAAGCATTAGTTATAAACTTAGAATAAAAATCTTTGCCTGTCTTACAGGGTTACTTTGAAGATAAATATATGACTGTGAAAGTGTCTTATAAATGAAAAGAAATGGTATAGTGTGGTGGTTAAAAGCCGTGGATACAGAAAGGTGGGGGTTCTGAGTTTGGTTAGTTATTTGATTTCATGGCCTGGGTTAAGTGTCTGTTTATTGATTTGTTAACGAAGCAGTAATAATGGCAACTACCTAGGAGTCAGTATGAAGGTTAAATGAGTCTGGTAAATGAAGCAGAGATCTATAAGCCCCTTGGCAGATGATAGCTGTGTTCCCATGGACTCCCACAGGTGCCTGTTCTATCAGGCTATATGGAAGGGTTTGGGAGAATAAGGATCCCTCATTCTTGGGCATCCTTTTATCCCTTGGGCTATGTGCACTTCCTAATTTTTTTCCTCTTCTCTCTGACTTAGGATCCCAAGTACCCTGTGGAGAACTTGCTAAACCCAGACAGTCAGAGAAGACCTTGGCTCAGCTGCCCTCAGGACAAGAGTGGGCAACTGAAAGTGGAATTACAGTTGGAGAAGGCTGTGCCCATTGGCTACATCGATGTAGGTGAGTGAGTTCCCTGGGACCTGGGGGCCTCTGTGGGAGGACATGGGAGTAACATCCCCCTCCAGATTTCCCACAAAAATGTCTCCCATCAATCTGGCTTTTCATGAAATCAGCTCTCCCTGATTTCCTGCTGTGAAGATGAGATGTGGCCCTTGCCTTTGGGTCAGATATGTGGTGGTGGAGATCTTTGAGGGTTCCATTCACACAGAATTCAATGTGAATGGTGTCCCTTGAATTATGCAACATATCTGCCCTGCTTTGATCTGTGTGATATGGGTGGAGTTTTAGGACATTGATATAAATGCCAACAAGTAGTATATGTATATGCCTGTGTAAATATCCATGTCAAGAGGAGGTTGGAGGATCAGCTATGCAGGCTTATCTGGGAAGGCGCCATAGGAGTTTAGGATTGAGGGTTGAGAAGTTTGGTCTTAGAATTTACTGGAATAGGGCCTCCCTGGTGGTGCAAGGGTTATGTCTCAGCACTATCAGCTATCCGCAGCCTCTGCAACACAAGTTCGATCCCTGGCCAGAGAGCTACCCGCATGGTACAGGAGACCTCTCCTGTCTCTCCCGCAGCTCCCCTCAGCAGTGTATTTCAGTCACTTCACCTGTTCTGCTCCTCACTCTGTCTCTGATGAATCCTCTCACCGCCCCCCCACACCTCTGGCCTGTACCCCAGTTCTTGTGTGCATAAATAAATAAATCCTAGGGCCTCCCCGGTGGCGCAGCGGTTGAGCGCTGGGTTGCGAAGCTGCCCGCGGCCTCAGCGGCGCCGGTTCAATCCCCGGCTGCTCCCCGGCCACCAGAGGAGGGTCCCACATGGCGCGCTGACCTCTCCTACCGCCCGCTGCTCCCCTCAGCAGTGTACTTCGGTCCTTCTGCCTGCTCTGCTCCCCGCTCTGGCTCTGGTGAATTCTCTCACCCTCCCGCGCTTCTGACTGTACCCAGTGCATGTATAAACAAAACAAACAAACAAATAAATAAATAAATAAAACATGCCTCTATTAAAAAAAAATTTTTTTAATAAATAAATAAATAAATCCTAAAAAAAATAATAATAATAATTTACTGGAATAAAAACCTGATAAAGACCAATGGTCTCAACTCTGTCAGGACAGAGAGATGCCAGGCTCCCTAGCAAGGATGAAGAGAGACAGACTTCTCTGCCAGAGCCAGAGGACAGGGAAGTGGCAGGACTCTTCACTTGAGAGGTTTCTGACTGGGAGGAACTCAGTGAACCTTTACATCATCATGTTTTGTGCTGAGGTCTCATTCTACTTCTGTTACCAACTGTACATATCAGTCATCCTTCCTGAGCTTCCAGCTGGAGCTACAATGAGGAGTTTCCTCTTCCCACCTGATTCCCTTGTCTGCAGACTGGGGAGCCCCTGTCATCCCATCACCCTATCCTCTCAACCTTTTATTCCCCAGGTAATTGTGGCTGTGCTTTCCTGCAAATTGATGTGGGTCGTTCTTCCTGGTCCCTGGACAGACCTTTCGTCACCCTGCTCCCTGCCACCATGCTAATGTCCCTAGCTGATTCAAAGCAGGGGAAAAACCGCTCCGGAGTCCGCATGTTTAAAGATGGTAAGGAGGGCAGAAGCAGAAATGTGGGAGAGAGGGGTGAGAGATAATGCAGTACAATGGAGGACTGTAAAGTACTATGGGAGGGAGCCCATGTAGGGGCTTGGTTCTGTCTGTCATGTGTTGTTTACACGTAACATGATTCAGTGGAGATGATGTAGAAACCCTATCTGTGATGATGTATTTTGTTTGTATAAGTGGATCTAAGTGAAGAGTGGAGAGTAGGTCCATGGAAGCTATAAGACGGTTATTGGTTTTTTTTTGTTCTTGTTTTTGTTTTTAAAGATTGATTTATTTATTCATACAAGCACTGGGTACAGTCAGAAGCACGGGAGGGTGAGAGAATCCACCAGAGCCAGAGCGGGGAACAGAACAGGCAGAAGGACCGAAGTACACTGCTGAGGGGAGCAGCGGGCGGCAGGAGAGGTCTGCGCGCCATGTGGGACCCTCGCCGGTGGCCGGGGATCGAACCGGTGCTGCAGAGGCTGCTGGCAGCTTCGCAACCCAGCACTCAAGCGCTGCACCACCAGGGGAGGCCCTATATGACAGTTATTGTTATGTAGCATAGCGTGTTGCCCAAGTTTTCTTCTATGCAAATCTGTTCACTGTACACTACCAAGAAACGTAAGATCTCTGGCCTTTAAGTACCTCAAGTTCTTAGGCACTTATACATTTGTCTGTGTTTCAACTGGAGGTGCTTGTAATGTCGGGAAGGAAGAATGATATTGGGGGGTGCATAAGGTAGAAAAGATGGGGTAGAACTAGATCATGCTGGGAATGAAGATGAAGAGAGTTGCAATATTGTTATGTGCTACTGTGAGTGAGTGTAAAGTGTAAGTCGTGGCCTGAGGGCAGTTCAGGTTTCATGGTCCAGGAAGGGCAGAGACAGCTCAGTTAATCCATTGAGCAGTGGTCACCTCGACCCCAACACTACAGACTCCTCCTGTGAAATGAGGCATTGACAAGGATCCTGAGGAGATGTAGAATGAGGGTGTACGTGGGCTGGGACCATGTGGAATTGTGACAGGGGTTGTGGGGAGGCAAGGGGCTAGGGCTGACAGCAGCCTCACAGGCCCACTAGGCACTGCCAACCCTGAACACCAAGGCCTGAGGGGTCAGTCAGTGATGAGGTCCATTCTTCCTTTTATTGGAATACATGTCACTCCTATTTTTCCTCAGTATGGACTTTCTTTTTCTTTCTCTGCTCATTTATGTATTTCCATTCCCCCCTTATTTTGTTTTTCTTGAGATGATTTCCTGGCTCCAGCCTCAGGTGACTCATGGGACCGACTTCGACTTACCTGCTCCCAACCCTTCACACGGCACCAGTCTTTTGGCCTAGCCTTCCTGCGGGTGTGTTCCTCCTTGGACTCAGATGGCCCTGTGATAGGCCCCTTGGCGCCTGTGAGCTCTGGGCTGAGCCAGGTATGTGCGATGTTGAGGTACGGACTTGGTATTTTCTCAAACTTTACGGTTTCTGGAGAGGAAACTGGTGCTTGATGAAGGGGTAGACACACTCATACACACATACATTCAAGTATAAACATAAATGGACTTGCTACCCTTTCTTACAGATAGGAGTGAATTCTTCTTTCCAAATTTAGAAGATTTGAGTGAATGAGCCTTGGATATAGTGTATGCAGAGCTATCAGCTGTTTATTCTTTAGCCATAGGAAGTTCTTCATGGATTTGATTTAATCTCATGCTCTATTTCTAGGTTCTTGGGGGCAGTGGCTTCCATCAGACACTTCCTTTCAGCACTGAAAATCCCGGGTCATTGTTTTTCTCTGACCTACCTGCCTAGTAAAGTCAGTTACAGCCTTAGGTATGAGTTCTGCTTTCTCCCCTGTCCAGCACACATACTCGTAAGAGAAGATGTGTCAGTTTCTTGTTGTGTATAGGTGTAGATATATAGGTATCTGGACAATTGAACATCCCTTTTCTCAGTCAGTTTTATAGTTGTTTTTTTGTTCCCTAAGTCTTTTCTGAATCTTGCTTTCCTGTCACTAGTGTCTCTATTCATCTTTCCAAGCCAGTCACAATTTCCTTTACCAATCACTCACAAACAAATATGAGCCTATAATTACCCAAGCTAGAATTGTAGAATTTTAGAATTAAAAAAAATACTTCTGGGCCTCCCTGATGGTGCAAAACGTTAAGTCTCAGCACAATGAAGCTATTGGCAGCCACTGAAACACAAGTTCGATCCCCAGCCAGAGAGCTAACCCACATGGCACAGCAGACCTCCCCTGCCTAGACAGCTGCTCCCTCAGCTGTGTATTTCAGTCAATTCGCCTATTCTGTTCCCCAATCTGTCTCTGGTGAATCCTCTCACACGCCCCTCCTTGCACCTCTGGCCTGCACCCCAGCTCTTGTAAGCATAAATAAAAAATAAATCTTTAAAAAAAAATACTTCTAACTCATCTAGCCCCACCTGCCTCATTTTTATATCTCTGATAGGGAAACTTACATAGTCAAGTCACACAGTAAGTCCAGTAAGTCAGAGCAGAGTGGGTATTAGAAATAGGGTTTCCTATCATTACACCATATTGCTTCCTATGCGCATAATACATTTTTAGAAGCTTCAAATATTTGACATGGCCAGTAGAATCTCGGTTCCCAGGAGGGAACCTCATGGGTCTCACTTTTGTTGAGGCTACTGAGGAAAGGAAAAGACTGACCATTTCGGGAAGAGGAAATGAAGTTCAAACAGACAAGATGGGAGTAGATGCTTTGGCAGTCTGCCTCTGGAGAGACTCGGATAGCCGAGATAAAATAAAGCTGCAGGGGCCTCCCTGGTGGCGCAGCAGTTGAGTGCTGGGCTGCGTGGCTGCCCGCAGCCTGTGCGGGGCTGGTTCGGTCCCCGGCCGCTGGGGAGGGTCCCACATGGTACATAGATCTCTCCTGCCACACGCGCTGCTCCCCTCAGCAGTGTACTTTGTCGGTCTGCGTGTTCTTAAAAAAATAAAAATTAAAAAATAAATCTGCATCTGAGATTTACTCTTCCAGTGCGGGAAGAGCTAAAAAAGCAAAAGGACCAGTGAAAACAGTTCAGTGTGCTCTGCCAGGTTCTGATGTTGCAGTCCTGACAGTTGACATGCATGGAACTAAGCTCTGGCTGTTCAATAAAATGGAAGTTCTGGGCCTCCCTGGTGGCGCAGCAGTTGAGCGCTGGGTTGCGAAGCTGCCTGCAGCCTCTGCAGCGCTGGTTCGATCCCCGGCTCCTCCCAGGCCACCGGAGGAGGGTCCCACATGGCGCGCAGACCTCTCCTGACGCCCGCTGCTCCCCTCAGCAGTGTACTTCGGTCCTTGTGCCTGCTCTGCTCCCTGCTCTGGCTCTGGTGAATTCTCTCACCCTCCCGCACTTCTGACTGTACCCAGTGCTTGTATAAATAAATAAATAAATAAATAAATCTTTTTTTAAAATTAAATTAATTAATTAATTAAATGAAATGAAAGTTCTGTGAGATTAGGGACTTGTCTGTCTTGTTCCATAAGGCATTTCTGGCAACTACCAGTGCCTAGAACAAAGTAGGCTTTTAGTACAAATGTTCGTTATATAAATGACTTCTCAGAGGAGAGTTGTAGATAAGGTCACCATAGTATTTATCATCCAAACCAAGACTTTGAGAGCAAAATAGAGTGCTATTAATATTGATACTAAGACAACAGACATAAAGCTGGACCATCCCAAGCCAGGACTTATATATGATCACCCTAATTATAGGATAAGAGCTTCCTAGAGTCTTCCATTTTGGCCATCTAAATTACTCAGTACCTCTAGGACCTTGGTAGGATCCAGGAAGACGGAGTCAACAATACAGAAAAGCAATTGAACATCAATGAGTGAAATATATACACAGGTGCTTCAGTAAAACTACAGGAAAAAGATGTCCTGAAACATTTCTACAAGAGAGGGTTGGTAAATGAAAATGAATTGATGGCACTCAGTTTCATAATTTAAGATGTATAAAATGCTTTAGACTTCTGTTTCATTATAATGGTATAGCGAAAGCAAAACATATAAGCTTTTAACCCTGTGAAACAGGGTCTTTTATGGTCACCAATTTTACAGTAAGGAAACAGAAGCACAGAAAAGTTTAGTGGAGTTTACCGGGGTGTCCACATTGCTAAATAAATCTTGGAGTGGATTTGAATCCAGGCTGCCTGACTCCTCTTAACCCATGTTCCAGAGCTTAATTCCTGGTGACTAATCTCATTTAGAGTTAAGGTTAAATAGACCATCGCTACATGCATATCTAGTTATCCCTTCTAGTTATAGTCATTCTCAAATTTATGGGACAAGGTAAAGAAAAAAGAAAAAGCCCTGGAAAATTAAACCAAATACCTCAAAATTAATGCTAGGACCAAGTAAAGGTTGCAGTGACAATTAGAAAATATTAAACAAGAAAAGAAAATGAAAATATTTGCTTCTCAAACTTGCAGAATGAAGGCAAAAATTATGCTTTTCAAGAAAGACATTGACATTTAGAAGAATCTGTAACAGAAGAGCCAGATTAAAGAAATTTAAAGAAAAAATTTAACTTTTTAAAAAAAATTTATTTATGCATACGAGAACTGGGGTATAGGCCAGAAGTATGGGGGTGGGGGGCTGAGAGGATTCACCAGAGACAGAGTGGGGTGCAGAACAGGGGAATCAACTGAAATACAATGCTGAGGGGAGCAGTGGGCAAGACAGGAGAGGTCTGCTGTGCCATGTGGGTTAGCTCCCTGGCCGGGGATCCATAAACTAGTGCTGCAGTGGCTGCAGATAGTTTCATAGTGCTGCAACTTAACCTCTTGTGCCACCAGGGAGGCCCCAAAAATTTAACTTTTTTTTTAATTCAAGGGAAAAAAGGAAATTTGAAAAAGTTAAAAGGTAAATAGCCACAGACAGAGAACACAGATAACTTGAATTTCAACAACTTAAGAAACTATTGTACCACACATCAATCAAAACCTATGGAGAAATGATAGATATGTCGTCACTCACTGAGCTGAATTGCTCAGGCTTAGGAGTATCCCTGACACTAGATGGCAGTGTCTCCTGTGGAGAATGTCTGTAATTCTTATTTTTCCATTTTCTTCTCTTCAGAGTTCTTCTGAGGCTCGGGAGTCTGGCACCAGTCCCTGGATGGCTAATCTTTCTATCCGGAGAACATTCTTCCCAGATCCTCCAACGTACGTAGCTGCTGGAATGGAAGTCTGGCCATTTCCCCATTCTTTCTTTTGGAACAGAAAGGCTGCCATGCACTTACAGGCACAAGCCCAGACTGGATTCACTGATTTATTCACATACGCTAGACCTAACCTGATCTGATATCAAATCAGCTTTCTTGGTTAGAAGCCTCTGAGAAGAATCAAGTATCTATTCTGAGTGAAACCAAGTACTCTCCTTTTCTCTGCAGGAGCACCAAGGAAATCTCAGAGCTTGAGAATACCCTAAAGCAGCTGCAGCCAGGGACTTTGGGGCGTTCAGCCCACATGGTACTTTCAGCTGCCCGTAGGGCACCTCTAGCTAGCCTGGCAAGCCCAAGAAACAACTGTCTAGGACCAGGCCTGAGTCATCCAGACAATACAGGTGAGGCTCCAGGACATAATTTTGGTTCCTTACTGTCCCTAGCACCATCCTTCCTCCCTCAATCCAGCAATGCTACACAGCTAAGACTCATAAATGGGACTTCATGTGGGAGAAAAGACAGTTGTCAGTGTCTTGTTATCAGAAGAGGAATGAAATACTGTCTAGTAATTGAAAGAGCACTGACCTAGGCTTCAGGAAATGTGATTTCTATGGGCTCAGTTCTCTCATCTTCAAAGTAAAGGAATTAAATCAAATAGTATTTAGGCCCTGAATAGGTGTTTTGAGACACTTTTTCTGCAAGCAGTTTTCAGACATCCATAGGGTGTTCAAAAATTCAACCTAAAAATGGGCCTCCCTGGTGGTGCAGGCAGTTGAGCACAGCGCTGTGAAGCTGTCTCCAGCCTCTTCAGTGCCGGTTCGATCCCCGCCGGCCTTGGAGCAACTCACATGGCGCAGCAGACCTCTCCTGCCTCTCCCACTGCTCCCCTCAGCAGTGTATTTCATCAGTCTGCCTGTTCTGTTCCCCGCTCTCTCTCTGGTGAATCCTCTCACCCTCCTGCGCATCTGGCCTATACCCCAGTTCTTTAAAAAAAATTCAACCCAATTCTGGCAGAGATAACTTTGAATTCCATGGGTAAAGGGCTCAGTCTCCTAAGACCACCCCCCAGATGCCAGTCACAAGCCCAGGCTGTTACCTGTGCTTCTGACCACCTGGCTACAATTCAGGGGTTGCCACAGCCTTCCCCCTTAGGTTCAGTAAATTTGCTAGAATGAGTCAGAGAACTCAGAAACATTTTACTTACTAGATTACCAGTTTATGTTAGAAAGATATAATTTAGGAACATCCAGAAAGAAGAGATACATAGGGGACTTTCCACATATCTGGGAAGGGACTGAGGACTATCATGCCCTCTCTAGGAACACCACTCTCCCAGAATCTCCTCATGTTCACCAACCTAGAAATTCTTCTGGAACTGTATCCTTTGGGTTTTTATGAAGGCTTCTTTATATTTATATATATGTGTGTATATATATATATTTTTTTTTTTTTAAAGATTTATTTATTTATGCATACAAGAGCTGGGGTACAGACCAGAGGTGTGGGAGGTGAGAGGATTCACCAGAGACAAAGTGGGGAACAGAACAATACACTGCTGAGGGGAGCAGCAGGTGAGACAGGCGAGGTCTGCTTCCCCATGTGGATTGCTCTCTGGCCGGCCTGGGATCAAACTCGTGCTGCAGAGGGTGCGGATTGCTTCATAGTATGGTGCTTAACCCCTTGTGCCACCAGAGAGGCCCTGAAGGGTTCTTTATATAGGCACATCTGATTAAATCCCTGACCACTAAGAATTGCCTCAACCTCCAAGGCCTCATGGGGCATGGAACCCTCTAACCACATGGTTGGTAGCCCCCATCCTGGGGTCTTATAAATCATGATTTCATAGGCTTCTTCCCTTATTAGTGTTTAGTGATCATCTCAGGACAATTAGGTAAGGATGTAAACAAGTAAGTATATGGAGCTTATAGGAAAAATAGTATGATTTTATCACAAAGGAAGAGAGGATTAAAAAACATTTGAAGTTCCTTCTTTGCTGGACATTTATTTAATGTAAATTTTTTTAAAAAGTAGAATGGTGCTATACTCATTTTACAAAAGCTGAGGTTCAGAGAGGTTAAATATTATAAGTCACACAGCTAGTAAGTGACAAGACCAGGATTTAAAGCCCAAAGCTCTTGCTCTTTTTACTATTCTAATAGCAAGAGGGAGACAATAGTTCTAATTGAAAACCCTTAGTTCACTCATTGTTTCACTGGGAACATTTTTCAAAAGACTTGTCTGTCATTACAAAGAACTGAACAGGGGCCTCCCTGGTGGTGCAGCGGGTTGAGCGCAGCACTGTGAAGCTGTCCACAGCCTTCACTGTGCCGGTTCAATTCCTGCCAGGCCGAGGAGATTCCCACATGGTGCGAGAGATCTCTCCTATCTTGCCCACTGCTCCCCTCAGCTGTGTGTTTCGGTCCTTCTGGCTGTTCTGCTCTCTGTCTCTGGTGGATTCTCTCACCCTCCTGCACCTCTGGCCTATACCCCAGTGCTTATATAAATAAATTAAAAAACAACAACAACAACAAAGAACTGAACAAATTAGTGAAACAATATATATCATATCATAGCAAAAATGGTATATTGATTATCTATCAATATATAACAAATTACTCCCAAAACATAGTGGCTTAAAATAATGTTTACTATCTCACTGGATAATAGTTAGGAATCTGAGTCTGGCTAACTTGGGTCCTTGGTTCTAGCTCTAGCTCTGTCACAAGGATTCAGTCATCTCAAGGTTCAACTGGAAAGCATCTGCTCACTAGCTCACTTGCATGGTTGGTAAGCTTTAGTTCCTCAGGACTAAGGCTTCCCTCAGTTCCATTGCCACAAGAGTCTATGTAACATCTCACAACCTGGCAGCTTGCTTCATCAGAGTGAGCATGCAAGAGAGAGAAAGTGCTAACAAGAAAGAAGTCACAGTCTTTTGTAATCTCATCACAGAAGTAACATCCCATCATGTTTGCCATGTCTATTCATAAGAACAAGTCAGTAGGCCTACCTACACTCGAGGGAAGACATGCATACTGGGAGGCAGGGATCACTGGGAGTCATTTCAGAAGCTGCCTCCCACATAAGGAAAGATGTAGTTTGTTATTTTAGGAGATGGAGAATCAGAGGAGAACTAACTTTCGTGGGGTTCCTTCTATAGGCTCAGCATTGGAGCGATCAAAAGTGTTTTGAAATATATTAAATACTAAACAAAATGTTTCATTAGTTCTAAATAGTTAGACAAATGGTTGTTGCTGGGATTTGTTATCACTCATTTGACAGATATTTGTTGAATGTCTCCTGTGAGGGTCTGAGCCAGGGATACCACAGTAAATAAAGTAGCAATGCTTCTACTAATGGAAATATATGTATGTCACACAAAGAAATATAAAATTTAAAACTGCTTCAAAGCCAAAGAATAATAGAAAGACCAGGTATAGATGAGAGATTCCAGAAAAAGTACTCCATAGAAATTAACATTTCAACTAAGAATTGAAGAATGAGAAAATAATTAGGCAAAGAGGGAGAGAAAGAATATGCATAAAAGAAAGGACACCATATGTGAAGTCCCCTTTGTTAAATGAGCTAAATTTAATGAGCATTTCTTAATACAGAGCCCAGACCAGAGGAACAAAACACAGAGAATGGTGTGGGCAGAACAAAGAGACGGAAAATACAAGCCAACAGGTAAGCAGGCCAACCTAAAAAACCTGATCACTTCCCTAAACCTTATTGCTCTCCTGTAGCTCTCCTCCTCACCCAGCCATGTTTCAGTTAGGTCAGAGTGGCCTCTGTCTAGGTCTTGATCTTATGGTCTGGACCTAGAAGGTGATGGAGAAAAGATAATCTTGTCCACCTATTGTCAGGCTTAGTTCTAGGCAAGGCGGTAGCCCTATAGTGAACCAGAACCTTCAGATTAGTATGTGATATCTCGTGGACCACATTAAAATTTAAATCTTGTTCTGCTTAAAAAGATAACACACAGAATACAGTTTATTGGCACATCATGTATTCAGTAAGAGACTTTATCTAGAATATTTAAGGAACCCTATAACTCAACAATAAAGATAGCCTAATTCCTTAAATGAATAAAGAATCTGAATAGACTTTCTCTGGAGAAGTTACAGAAATGGCCAATAAAATGGCATGAAAAGATGTTCAGCATCATTAGTCATTAGAGAAATACAAACCAAAACCACAGTGATCATTCTACACTCACTGGGATAGCTATAATCAAAAAGATAGTCACAGTCTTGGCAAAGATGTGGAGAAATTGGAACCTGTATACATTGCTGGTGGAAATATAAAATGGTGCACCATTTACTTTGGTAAATGGTTTGGCATTTTTCTCAAATTTAAACATAGAGTTACCATATGACTTATCACTTCCTTTCCTCAGTATGTGACCCAAAGAATTAACCAATATTTACACAAAAATTTATAGACAGATATTCAAAGCAACATTATTCTCAGTAACCCAAAGTGGGAAAGAGAACAAATATCTATTCACTGATGACTACATAACAAAAATGTAGTACATTTATACAATGAAATATTAATACAATGGAATATCATTCAGCTGTTAAAAAGGAATGAAATACTGATAACTGACACAACGTGTATGAACCTTGAAAACATGGTAAGTGGAAGAAGTCAGTCATAAAAGACTAAATATTGTCTAATTCTAGTTTTATGAAATGACCAGACTAGACCAATCCAGAGAGACAGAAAGTAGGTTAGTAATCTGTGGGGATAGGAGAATGGGAAGTGACTACTAATGGCTTCAATAGATACTCTTTTGGGGTGATAAAAATGTTCTGGAATTAGTTGTGGTTATACAAGCTTGTGAATATACTAAACTATTGAATAAATATACTTTAAAAGGGTGAACTTGTGCTTCCCTGGTGGTGCAGAAGTTAGTCTCAGTGCTATCAAGCTATCGCCAGCCACTGTGATATAAGAGTTCGATCCCTGGCCAGGGTCCCTTCTCTTAAGTCTAGCCCATCAAGTGGGAAAACCAGGGCATCTGGCTCCACATCAGTTCGTCTGTTCTTTCTACCTCTGTTTGAGGCTCCTTTTAGCCCTCATATCCTCTTGCTAATCACCAGTCTTTATTCTTTCTCACAGATCTTCATCCAAATCAAACTCTCGGATGGACAGGATCAGGATAGCAAAGGCAGGGCAAAGAGCACAACGCCAACCCCAGGCCCGAAGCAGCGGCATCCAGGAGAGTAGAGAGTGCCCCATTTGTGCAGGTAACTGCTTGGACACAGGTGGTCCTTGTGAAGGGGTCCTTGTGTCACTACTGTACACTTCCAGCATAGTAGCTGCAGCTATGGACCCCCTCACTACTATTCGTACCTTGATGGAGGAATAGGTGAGCTGGGAATGCTACCAGGAAGTGCTGAAATTTGGACTCCTGGCCTCTGTCATCTGTAGCGCCTAGGTGTGGAATTGTACATTCACTCACCTATAAAATCAGGACAAGTCTTTATTGAACACCTGCTCACATTGTGTTGGGCCAAGCTGCGGATGGGACATGGCAAGCCTGGCAGCTTGCTTCATCATCTGGCCTCTAAAGAAAAAAGAAACAGAAAATACAATATAATTAAATTATAATAAAATAATTAAATTAAAATATAATTAAATATAAAATATAATTAAATTAAAATATAATTCAGGCTAGAATTTCCTTCGTAACTTTTTTCTTCTATGTCCAAGTTCTACTTACTCTCTGTGTCTCTATTCAAATGATAGTAATTTGTCAATCTTCTCTAATCTTATCTTAGATAATCTCTCCCAACCAAGCTCCTGCTGCATTCTCCTGGGGCTCAGTGCTTCTCATCTTCTGTTTTGCACCATGGTTATTTGTGGTCATCGCTAATCTTTACACCTTTGCTGGACAATCTGTAAGGACAGACCTGGATTTATATCCCTCAGCTGCTAGTCAGGCACATCGTAAACACTTGATACATGTTTGGTGGGCTCATGACTGGATAGTGTCTCCCAGGGGTAAAATATTCAGCGATGGTAAATTTCCTGCCAAAGCAGCTGCATCTTGACAACAGATGTTCCCTTCAGACTGCTCAGGGTGGCATGCTGCCTGGAGGAGGCCCAATTTTTTTTCCCTCCTTCTCTCTCCCTTAGGCACCTTCAGCATTGAGATTCTCCCTCAGCATGCTGCCACTTGTGGAGAAACCTCCCCGCCTCACTCAGCCTCTCCCTGCTCATCGCCATCATCTTCACCGTCAGTACTGTGGGTGCCCTCCCCTGAGAGCTCACCCGTTTCCTGGGTCCAGTGCCCTATCTGCCAGCTTCAGTTCTTGGCAGGAGAAGTGGAACAACATGCCAGCATGTGTGGGGAGGCCTGAGACATGAGGTGCTGTGGTTTGGGGGCCCCTCTGAGCATATAACTGAAACTGGAGGCTGGATCTCATGACAACTGAGAAGGGCTGATGAGGCCAAGCACCCTGTCTCCTTCCCTCCTTTTATTCCCTCAGGACTCTACTTGAGGGCACCGCTGGACCCAACCTGCTCCCTACTCCCAGTTGTCAAGGCTTTTGTCACCATGGCACCTGTTCTCCCGAGGACAGCATCATCCTTTTCCTCTCTAGAACTTCTGAAATAGAACTGGTGATCTCTCGGACTGTGGTACATAGTCCAGAATGTCTTTCCTTCAGTTAGTGGTGGTGTCCTCATGCCCATTTTCCTGAAAAGGAAAACAGAGGCCCAGTAAAAAGAAAAGCACTGCCTAACAGATAAGATCCTGGGCTAGGCTGGGAAGGTGAGAGTGGGTTTTAAGTATGCGTGACTTCCAGCACCCCATGAACTTTGAGGTCCTTGTGGGTTCCCTTCCTAGGTCTCATCAGGCAACTGTTGCTGTGTGACCTTAAGCTAGTTATTTATCTTGGGTTCAGAATTCACCTTCAGTAATAGAGAGAAAGTCTCTGTCCGGTCCACAGAGCTGTTAAAGGAACCGGATGAGTTAATGACTGAAAGATAGTTCTAGACTTGGGCAATTCCCTGTCCCCCTCTTCAAAATGAGGCAGTAGCACCAGAGAGTCCCTAAGCTTGCAGGCCCTAACCCCCAGTTGTGGCATTCTAAACTCAGTCCCCACTTTCCGTGAGCAAACACATCCTCTCTCCCCTTTCCCAGAAGATTCCCTATGTGGCACTAACACCACTTGCCCTGGTCTCCAGGGTTCAGGGCAGAGGGGGAGCAGCTGGTCCTGGCAAAGGGAGGGCCCAGGGCGGAGTTTGGATGGATAAGAAGAAGGAAGCCAGGCACAGTCTGGGGAGCAGACAGGAGTCCAGTCCTTCAGCGCTTCCAGCATAGTAGCTGCAGCTATGGACCCCCTCACGGTAAGAAGCCCTCTGCTTCCCTACTTTCCCCTACCCTGGTCATACTTCTGGCAATGGTTGAAACCACAGACTGACTCAGAGCAGCAGGGCCGTCTCAGCTGCAGTGTTGGTGGTGGACATCACCACAGGGTGGGAAATGAGCCCTTAGAGCCCTGGACCAAGCTCAGAGGAAAAGCAGTGAGGACGGGACAGGGCCTGGTAGAAGAGAGATCATGGAACTCTGAAGGGCAGTATGCCCCCCAAACCAGGAGAGGGTAAAGCAAGGGGAATTGATGAAGTAGGAGCCTGTTTAGCATCCCGCTAGGAAGCCTCGTCAGAGCTGAGGGGCTTGGGAAAAATCCAGTTCAAAGAGCATCCTGTGTGGACAAGGCCAGTCCTGTTACTGGGAGGCTCTTGGCTTCCAGAGGGAGGAGCAGCTGGAAGACAAGGTCAACAAGATGCCACTGGGTCCTGGACAGATCCTGTGTGCCTGTGTGGGGTTGGGCTATTTAACTTACCTATTTCAAGATACCCACATTTGCCCCCACTGCATGTGGGGGGGATTCTTGTGAGGATGGAAGTTGTACTAAAAAAGACATCCCCAGTCAGGCCCAGTCTTCCCATTTTCCTATCCTAAGAATCCACAAAATAAAATGGTGACTGAAAACATTTTGTAAATGTGTGATTGGCACAAGGAAGAACATAATGGTGGCCGGGTATAGAGAGGTGGAGGGGTGAGGGAGGCCACGAAACAAAGGCGATTGAGGACTTGGGATCCCACCCTCTCCACTTCCTCATCTAGCCACAGCCAAATTGGACTGAGATCGTGAACAAGAAGCTGAAGTTCCCACCCCCACTCCTGGATGCCATCCAGGAGGGGCGGCTGGGCCTTGTACAGCAGCTGCTGGAGTCTGGGGTTGAGGCCACAGGAGCTGGGCCAGGCGGGCCCTTGCGGAATGTGGAGGAGGCCGAGGACCGCTCCTGGAGGGAAGCTCTCAACCTGGCCATCCGCCTGGGCCATGAGGCCATCACTGATATATTGTTGGCCAATGTCAAGTTTGACTTCCGACAGATCCACGAGGCACTGCTAGTGGCAGTGGACACGAACCAGCCGGCAGTGGTGCGTCACCTGCTGGCCCGATTGGACAGAGAGAAGGGCCGCAAAGTGGACACAAGGTCTTTCTCACTGGCTTTCTTTGACTCTTCAATCGATGGCTCCCGCTTTGCACCTGGTGTCACACCTCTCACCCTGGCCTGCCAGAAGGACCTATATGAGATCGCGCAGCTGCTTATGGAGCAGGGCCATACTATTGCCCGGCCCCACCCTGTCTCCTGCGCCTGCCTGGAATGCAGCAATGCCCGCCGCTACGATCTCCTCAAGTTCTCCCTGTCCCGCATCAACACCTACCGCGGCATCGCCAGCAGGGCCCACCTTTCACTGGCCAGTGAGGATGCCATGCTGGCTGCCTTCCAGCTCAGCCGAGAGCTCAGGCGCCTTGCACGCAAGGAGCCAGAGTTTAAGGTTGGTTTCTCATACTTACCCCTGCCCTCCTTGGCACATTATCTGTTCTTCCACCAAGGCTTAGATGGGATTGTGTAGTTGTTCTGGGAAGTGGAAAAATAACAGAATGAAGAAGCTCAGTTTAGTCCTCAGGGAACCTCCATTTTGAGGGGAGTTACAGAATCCTCCAGGGAAGTCTCATTCTAATGGCACAGCACCATCACCCTAGGGGCACCTAGTTATGGGGGCAGCACATAAGTGGTTCCTTGGGCCTGGCCAAGGGAGGAGAGAAGACAGAAAAGCAGACAGACTCAGAGAAGACAGTAGAACCCATCACTTCTGAGTGCTCTGTAGTCCCACCTAGAATAGTGTGTATGGCGGCCTCATGCTTGTGATAACAAGCAGGAGACAGACACAGCACTCCCACTCAGTTTCATTCAGTGCCTCTGTGCCTGGTGTTTTAGGGCCTCCAGAAAAGGGTTGGGAAGCAACAATTGTGTTCAGGACAGACTCCTTGGAAGAAACAGGATTCATCTCAGGTACACAGGCCAAGATATGCAGGTGAAGAGGCGGAGGGAGGGTATCCAAGGTACAGTCCAGGCACAGGCTCTTGACCAAGTCAACACAGTGATGAATACAGACAAACCCGGTGTGAGACAGAATATGGGAAGGGGAGCCAGGGAGACCTGAGACAGGAACCAGTCAGGTCCTTGCAAACCAGCAGTGCAGTTCTATCTGTCACTCTCCACTGACATCCCCCTGTGCCAGGCAGACAGGCCCCTGGGCTCCAATTACCATCAGATGGGCACAGACAAGGATATTAAAACCGAGGCCTGATGCAGGGCATGGCCTGCGCAAGTGAGTTGGGAAAGCATGTGTCCTCCACCCCAAATTGTGGGAGGACCAGAGAGTGAAGAGCCCCCCTGCAGAAAAGGGCAATTCTTTCCAGAGGACTTTCCCTCTAGTCTCATAGCACACAGAAGGAGGCAGAGCAAGACTGCCACGCCCTCTTCCCAGGAAGGAAACAGGCCTGGAAATGGGAAGGAAGTACCACACCCACTATGACAGCCAGAGGTGGGCCTCAGACCTAGCCACCTGCTGTCCTAGCCTGGACTCTCACTAGGGTTAGGGTCCCAAGCAAAACTGAGAATAAGTGGGTAAAGAGGCAAGAACTACCTTGCGGTCCATGTCTCCTCAACCTGTCAATACAGGTCCTCCTATGAGGAAGGTGCTAGGGAAATTAGATGAAAAACATGAAGAGTAGGGTAGAAGTGGGACAGGAAGTTGGGTTTAGAAAAGGCACATACAAGGCATGGGCAACGGCGACAGGCAGGTGGGTGAAAGAGGGAGAGGCAGCACCAGATAAGCCAGTTGACACAGCAGGTACTTCATTGGAAGGAGAGATGAGGTGGTAAAAAATAGAGACCAAGGTGACTCTAGCTGTGGAGAACTGGAGACCCAATGTCAGGACAGAGGCTGTGCAGGCCCACTGTTGGGAGAGAGGAAGACTGACTTAATGGCCCCAGGTCCCCAAGGTGTCAGACAGACACAGACCTTTACCTTCTCCCCTACAGCCTGAGTACATTGCCCTGGAGTCGCTGAGCCAGGACTACGGCTTCGAGCTCCTGGGCATGTGCCGGAACCAGAGCGAGGTCACGGCGGTGCTCAATGACCTGGAGGAGGACAGCGAGACGGAGGCTGAGGGCCTGGGCCAGGCCTTTGAGGAAGGCATCCCCAACCTGGCAAGGCTTCGACTAGCTGTCAACTACAATCAGAAGCGGGTCAGCTGGGCCCCACCCATCTCCCTGCCCCACCCTTGCCCTGCCTCCTCTAGGTATCCCCTCACTCCAAGTCTTTGCCCTGCTTCAGGACCCTCTCAGACCTTTATTCTGAGCACCCTTTTATCTTGGCCCCCACCCTCCCTTCTTACCTTCCTCTAAGCACCTACCCTCTCATTACTCACCAGGGCTCTACCTGGAGCCCTAACATGTGGGCCTTACACCCCACTATGCCTCCGGCCTACTGGGTAGCTTTGTTCCAGCCTTTTTCTGTTGGACTTCAGTATCTCTATTCAGCAAGATAAAAGAAGAGCTCTTGGGGCTTTGATATCAACTGATTCGATTATTCCCTGTCTCATTATACCCTGCCCTTTGAGCTGAAGACAAGATCCCTTTCGAGCTTTCTCCAGCCCCATACTGTTCCCTCTCACCTAATCCACCAGCACTTGCCTTCATAATGACTTGCCTGGCCCTGCCTGCAAGACACCAGCCCACACTTCCCCTGATCTGCTCCTCCTCAAGCCCTTTCAGCCTGGACCCTGGATCCTGAGCATTCTGACTTTGATACGCACTTCTACCCACAATCTCCTGACTTAGATTCAAGTACATGGGATCTGGAGAGTCCAGGGAAACCTTTGAGTTCAGCTTTTCCTTCATGAACTAGGATACCAAGGCCCAAAGAGGGATAGGAGGTGAGGGGTAGGACCTGACCTACGGTCACATGGTAACCAAGGGGCCTCTCTTAGACCTGGGAAGAAAAGAAACATGCTTTAACCGCTATGGCAGGAAAATAAGAGCTGTGCACCCAGCAGGCTTCCCCACTTCTCCCTGCTAACGCCTCCTCTGCTTAGTTTGTAGCACACCCCATCTGCCAGCAAGTCCTGTCTTCCATCTGGTGTGGGAACCTGGCCGGCTGGCGTGGAAGCACCACCATCTGGAAGCTCTTTGTCGCCTTCCTCATCTTCCTCACCATGCCCTTCCTCTGCCTTGGCTATTGGCTGGCACCCAAGTCCCGGGTACTAAGAATAAAATTAAAGATAACCCTCAATTATTGGCCACTTGCTTTATGCCAGGCCCTGGGTCAGGAATGTTCTATTAGATAGCAACCAGAGGTGGCCCTGGACAGTAGACATTCCACTTCAATTTCACTGAAGAGGAAGCTCTACAGGGAACACAAGTGTTCTTTTTGTCCAGGGGACACAGCAGAGACAGGATCTAAACTGGGGTCTCTGCCTCCAAAGCCTGAATCTTATATACAGCCCTGAGCGCTCCTAAAGAGACTCCCACCCCAACCTACAAATTCTTTGGGAGTCTTTGTGGACCCAGGCATTTTTGTTCCTTCAGTCCACAAGTATTTCCAGCATTGTGCCTGGCACTGTTCCTGTTTACCACGTAAGGAACAGTGTTCCAGAAGCAGGAACAGTACCTCTGCGGGCCAGGGGAGAGAGAAAGTAAAATATTAAAGAAGGAAGGCTGTGCTGCTAAAGCAGAAGTGTAAGTTGCCTGCACTGGAAAGTAGGCAGGGGCCCTGTGTCACAGAACCGTGGGAGCCATTGTAGGGTTTTAATGAGGCGAGTGATCCCATTAGTTTTGGGTTTGAGAAAGTCCTCTCTGCTAGTGGCATGAAGGCTGGATTGGCGGGTAGGCGAGGGTACAGGAGTTAGGGAGACTATCAGCAGAATGTGAGAGGATATAGCAATGCCTTCAGTGTTTCTGGCCTGGGTGACTGGATCGTTTTCGAAGGGGACACAAGTTTGGAAAAGATGAAGAATTTATTTTTTAACGTTGTGATTGAAGAGCCCAGGGAACCTCCAAGGGAAATTTACTTTACTCCCATGATCATCAGTCCTTTAGCGAAGGACATGGGGATAAGGATGCCCACTCATGTGGTTGTGAAGGAGATGATGGACGTGCACATGTAGGGTCTAGTGTGGAGTACACTGTCAGTAATATCTGAATAAGTGAGTGAGTAAGTGAAAATGGGAGTGTCATGGAGGCTGAGCATTCTGGAAGTTCCAAGGAAGGAGAGTTGTTAACAGGACTCAGCTGGGTTATCCCTCCTTCCCCCCAAAGCTGGGCCGCCTGCTGAAGATCCCGGTGCTGAAGTTCCTGCTGCACTCCGCCTCCTACCTGTGGTTCCTCATCTTCCTGCTGGGAGAGTCCCTGGTCATGGAGGCACAGCTGACCACCTTCCGGGGCCGCAGCCAGAGCGTCTGGGAGACTTCCCTGCACATGGTCTGGGTCATAGGTATGTGTGTGGCACCTTTCACTTTTGGCGGTTCCCCTGGGAGGACCCCGCAGTGTGCTTCATGATTAGTACCCCGATGGGGGGACCATACCTCTGTAAATATAGCCTCTTTCTTTTTTTATTTATTTATACATGCACTGGGTACAGTCAGAAGCACGGGAGGGTGAGAGAATTCACCAGAGCCAGAGCGGGGAGCAGAGCAGGCAGAAGGACCAAAGTACACTGCTGAGGGGAGCAGTGGGCGGCAGGAGAGGTCTGCATGCGATGTGGGACCCTCCCCCGGTGGCCGGGGAGCAGAGCAGGCAGAAGGACCAAAGTACACTGCTGAGGGGAGCAGTGGGCGGCAGGAGAGGTCTGCATGCGATGTGGGACCCTCCCCCGGTGGCCGGGGAGCAGCCAGGGATCAAACCGGCGCTGCAGAGGCTGCGGGCAGCTTCGCAACCCAGCTCTCAACCGCTGCGCCGCCGGGGAGGCCCAATATAGCCTCTTGAACATAAAGTCACACCTCTCTGGGCCCTGGCACACCAAGAAATCTTTTCCCTTCACCTCTAGTCCAGGGACCTAGCCCTGCAATAGATAATCCTGAGTAAGGACCCCATTCTTCACCCACCGTGGGACCAGTCGCTACCCACTCTGGAGGTTCCTACTGCCAAAACAAGACCGGGTTTACAGTGCTAGGAGGCAAATTACAATGTTGAATGGTGGACTTAAGAATGGTGTTGCTGGGTGCCACGGTTCAGGTTGGAGCAGGAGGATGCAACAGGCAAAGGTGCCTGGGTCCAACACTTGAACTGTCGAGAAACCCAGGGGAGTTAAGTATATTTGACCACAACTATAGTTTACAATCATCCTGATGAGCTGCTATGAATTTTCTTTGCACTCTTTGGGCAGAGGACATGTGAGGACCAGAATAGATATCACCAGTAAGTACCTAATTTAAGATCTAATCCCAAGGGCCTCATTTACTTCAGGCTTAAACACTCTTATATTAGCCTCTTTGTTCCCCTGCTCCTCCATCTTAACATTTTCCACCCTCATTGTCACTACTTTCCATCTCCCTCACTAGATTGCCAACTCTGGGAGGAGATGGATTGCTTTTGCCTTATTCACCTCAGGATCCCACTGGCACATGATAGAAGCTTAATAAAGTTTCATTCAATAGTGAATATTGGGCCTTATTCTAGACATGGGAGACAAGGAGATGAATTGGACCTGGCCCCTGTCCTGTCCCTGAGGGCCCCAAGTTCAGGGGAGGTGTGGGGACACAAGTCAGGAAGAGGTGGCCTCCATGGCCTAGGTGATGGCATCCCAGAGATGTGTAAAGAGACCACGGGAGCACAGAGCAGGGGCAGCCACTTCCCCAGCAGGAAAGGCATCACCCAGAGGGCAACACATGACCTGGGCCACAGAGGAGCAGCTGGCTGCAAAATGGTAAGGAAGGGCATTCTAGGCAGCTGAAACTATGAGTGAAAAGCACATGCTTGTTCTCCAGGGGATGGAGCAGAGCACTGTGTATCAAGGCCTTCTGGCAAATGGGGTCCATCTCTCAGCACCTCTATCCCCAGGTCTAGCGCTGGTCCCGCTGAGTCATGGGCACCCTGGGCAGGCTGATAATTTAGAGCCTCTTCAAGTCAATATTCTTGAAATATATTTACTTGGTGGCAGGCAGGGGGAACCAGATTTAAGTCATTGCCTCCTAGTAACCAGTCTCTCCTGCGTATTCCTCACTATCTGAAAATCAGCTGACCATGCCTTAGAGGAGTCTGCATCAGTCCAGGCCTTATTTTCTCATAAAGCCACTTTGTCCTTAACCAGACTGATTGTTTATATTTTATCAGTTTCATCCTGTGATGTTTTAGCCGCCCCCTACCCCCAACCTATTTTGAGATGGAAGGAGTTGAAAACTGCTTCATCCTGTCGGGCGCCCTGCCTCCCTCTCAGGCTTTCTGTGGTTTGAGTGTAAGGAAGTGTGGATCGAAGGCCTGCGCAGTTACCTCCTGGACTGGTGGAATTTCCTGGATGTGGTCATCCTGTCCCTGTACCTGGCGGCCTTCGCGCTGCGGCTTCTCATGGCTGGGCTTGCACACGTGCACTGCCAGGATGCGCCGGATGGGGCTCGCTGCCACTATTTCACCACGGCTGGTGAGTGACATCAACCCAGCCCTGAATTCCCCAGTTCTCTTCCTTGGCTCTCAGTCTTAGCCCCTACTCCTCCCTGCACAGAGCGAAGTGAGTGGCACACCGAGGACCCCCAGTTCTTGGCTGAGGTGCTCTTTGCTGTCACTAGCATGCTTAGCTTCACGCGTCTGGCCTACATTCTGCCGGCCCATGAGTCCCTGGGCACTCTGCAGATTTCCATTGGCAAGATGATCGACGACATGATGCGGTGAGTGCTGTCTCTGCACACTCCTCCCTGAGAGATTCCGCTTGACCTCCTCCCAGTCCAGTGCAGCACAGGGGTTCTTAGCCTGTGTTCCTTCACAGAGTCCAGAGAGCTCTGAAACTACAGGCAGAGTTGCAGGTGTAAATGTATGTTCTCTGCAGAAAGTATCTATAATTTTCATCTAATTCTCAAAGAGGCCCACGACCTAGAAAAGACAAAGCACCTATAGCAGAAAGAGCCCTTCCTTGGAAAATCAGGGCCAATCATGTTGCTGTCTCCGTGACCCTTTGTAGACCTCGGTTTTCCCATCTTTGCAGCAAGGGCACTGCAGCTAGGGGTCCCTTTGGATCCTTGCCACTCTACAGCTGCTCTTTGAACTCATGGTATTGTTTGGTCTTCTTGATGCTTATCACCTACCTGGCCTCTCACCCTAATCAGAACCCACAGGGAGTGCCTGGTCCCCTGGGGATATACCTGCTGAGGTGGGAATAGAGTGGGTGCCCTTGGTGGGAACAGCCCTGGTTATGTCTGTGGACATCTTCAGCTCAGCTTAGCTTAGAGGAAAAGCTCCCTCCCCACCGCTGAGATGTTTAGCCCTCCCTGATGTAGGCTAACTCAGTCTTACATGTAGCTTTAACTCTGCTAGTGATGAATGCGTTCAGCAGGATTCTGACCCTCATGCATCCCTGAACCACATCTCAGCATCTCAGTCCCTCCCAAGGAGATTGCCCCATCCCCAGCTCTGACACCCTAACCTCAATACCCTTTATAACACCCTCTATTCTTGAATACCCTTTATTCCTGTTTTGACACCCACTTTAAATCCCTACTTACTTGCCATCCCCTACATTTTTTATTCTTAACAATAATTGAATTGAGTATTTGTCAAGTGCAGAGGCTGAGATCGGGAGGCCCTCTCCCTTCTCCCCAGGGCCCGACTTCTCCCATGCTGGAGACCTGCTCTGATTCTCTCCCATCCCACCCCCTTCCAGGTTCATGTTCATCCTCATGATCATCCTGACTGCATTCCTCTGTGGCCTCAACAACATCTATGTGCCCTACCAGGAGACAGAGCGGCTGGGCAAGTATGCAGGGGCAGAGGCAGGCGGGACCCTGCGGCTGATCGCCTCTTCCTTTCCCTCTCCCCCCCTCACCTGTTCACTCAATATTCAATATTCATTCTCTGGTTTGGTGAATCACTCCCTGCTTGATTCACACCCACTCAATCATTTATTCATTTACTCATCCATTACTCATTCTTACATTGTCTCTAAACTCCTGGCTATGTGTTCATGGATGACAACTAATTAGGTCAAAAGTATGTTTGCTAAAATTCTCAGGTATGTTGCATGGTAGACATTTTGACTGAAAGTAGTTAAGAGCATTTAATATTCAACAAGCAGAAATAGAACACATCATATCAGCATTTAGAAAGAACACCTGGAATGAATGTAGAGAATGGAATAACAAGAGACATTGAGGTCAGAGGCCAGTTGCAGAGGTTGCTGCAGTAATCAAGGCCTGAGCTGGCACTAAGATGGAGGACATAAGACAGAGCCATGAATAAATACAATAGCAGGGAGAATGTGGTCAGGTCTACAAATAATTAACAGACATTCTGGAGTAGAAAAGGGCTTCCTGGAAGAGGCAGCACTAGTGTTGTTACCACTGCTGTCTAAACCACCATCCCCTCTCACCCAGACCATGGCAACAGTTTCCTAAGTGGTCTCCATGCCCCCATCTCTCACCCTCTTCCCTTCCATTCTACTCACAACAGTCAAGGTGATCTTTTCGAATGTAAATCAAGTATGAACCCTCTGCTTAGAGCTCTTCATAGCTTCCTAAAGGTGGTGGCCATGGTAGGGATCTTTGTTTTTATCCTATGAAATCCTGCATGATCTGGTTGGTCCCGACTTACCTCTCACAACGCTCACTCCTTTGCCCTCCAATACCAGCTTTGCTAGCCTTTTTCGGTTCCTGAAATGCCCCAGGCTCTCCGCCTTGAGGAACACTTCTCCACATCTCCTTCCCTCTCACCTGTTGATTCCCATGTGTCCTTCAGAGTTCAGCTTGAATGCTCAAAGAAGCTTTCCCCAACTCCCAGACTAGGGCCATGCCTTGTGCTGCTCCTTTACTTCACTTGCCACAATTTTAAACTATTTGCATAATTAGAATTCCCATCCCAGAGCATCAGTTCCTTGAAGACAGGACATCTTGTTCACAACTGTTTCCTTAGCACCCGTGGTACTACTATGTGCTCAATAAATATTGGTTGACTGAAAGAATAAAAGTTGGAGCACAGAAATGGCAAGTGTCTATATGGACTGGGCTGGTCCAAAGGCTTCATGGAAGTGGAATGCCTTTGGTTGGGTCCTGGGAGGTGAGGAGGAGAGTGTCTGAATGGCTCTCAAGCTCATTTCCACCCCTCACGTCCCCTCTTTACTTGGCCCCCACGCCAGTTTCAATGAGACATTCCAGTTTCTGTTCTGGACCATGTTTGGCATGGAGGAGCACAGTGTGGTAGACATGCCTCAGTTTCTGGTGCCTGAATTTGTGGGCCGGGCCCTCTACGGCATCTTTACCATCATCATGGTCATTGTGCTGCTCAACATGCTTATCGCCATGATCACCAACTCCTTCCAGAAGATTGAGGTACGTGAACTGAGAGCACGTTAGGCCAGGGAGGAGAAGGGGAGAGAACTGGTAGACACCCGGTGTCTGCTCTGCTTCTGCTGCTGTCTTGTTTTGTGCCTTGGGGCAACTTTCCCTCTTGGCCTCATTTTCCAGATCTGGAAAATGTGGGTCTTAGTATTTGTTTCTCCAAACACAAGTCTAGTGCTCTTTGCACTTTATGTTTGGGAGGAAGAGTGTTGTGGGAAAGTGGGTGAGGACATGAGAGGGGAGGGGAAGAGGACTGATGGGCTGGGGTTTGTGGCTGGCAAGCAGACTGGGTAGAGGGATGTCAGAAAGCTAATGGGGGGAAGAAGCAAGAGGGAGATAAGCAGGGAGAGTGTGGGTAAGCAATGAGAATGGAGATAGGAATGGGGAGAAGAAAGTGGTTGGCTCACTGAAGAGGTGCTGTGAGGACGGAGGCAGTGTGGGTGGGCAGGAGGACCAGTAACCAAAGTGGTCCCCACTGAGCGCACACCTGCTGGACCCCAGGATGATGCTGATGTAGAATGGAAGTTTGCTCGCTCCAAGCTCTACCTGTCCTACTTCCGAGAAGGCCTGACGCTGCCTGTGCCCTTCAACATCCTGCCCTCTCCCAAGGCCATCTTCTACCTTCTCAGGTGATGTCCTTAGAGTTCTCACTCCCACCCGCCCCAGGCATCCAGACACAGTCCCCCTCCCGTCCCTCTTCCCCCGCCCCTGCCCCGCAACTACTTCTCCCAGGAGCATAGACCCTGTCCTCTGACTAACCCTTTCATGCCATCTAATCTCTCAGGAGAATTTTCCAGTTCATTTGCTGCTGTTGCTCTTGCTGCAAAATCAAGAAGCCAGACTATCCTCCAATCCCCACCTTTGTGAGTACCTCATCCCCTAGTTGTTGGTCTTCTTCACATCAGGAACCTGTTGTTCATACATTTTGTTCCTTTGTCTACACATCCCTAGCTTGTCTGTGTGCAGGTGTCTTGCTTGGGAAGTCTGTCTCCAGTTCCTGTTCTCTCACATAGTTTGCCTTTCCCTCTTCCTAGCTCTGGCCATTTTCTAATCTTCCAATCTTGGATCCCCAGATGAAGAAGGCCTTCCCTTATCTGGTGGATCAATAATGTGTTCAACAAACACTTACCAAACTGGAGAGAAAGGCAAGCCTGACGGTGGTCCCTCAAGGTGCTCCCGGTCTAGAGTAGCAGAAGGAAACAGACTAACTTTCCAGTATGACAAGCCTCTGATAAAAGGAAACATGGGGGGCTACTGGGCTGCAGAGGGGGAGCTTCAGATCAGGGAGCTTCCCAGAGACCTTGTGTGCAGAGCAGAATCCTTTAGAATAAACAGGAGGTTGATGGCAGCACAGGAAACAGCATGTGCAAAAGCACAAGACATGACAGCAGAAATTGAAGGCCCTAAGTTCCAGCTCCAACCCCACGGCACTCCCCACCCCCCTGCATGGATGCCTCTTTCGCCTACTGGGACCTATGACACTAATTTCTGAAAATACCACCCTTCCAACCCCCTGCAGCCCCAGCTCCTCTACCCCTCGCCACTTCCTGACCCTGTCCAGGATGCCTGATGCATATTTGCAGACCACATGCCAGGGCTGCCTCCACACAAGGAGAAAATTCAACTTAACTTTTGAGGTTGTGTTCAATTCTCAGGTCCGCGCCCAGGCCTGGATGGGCAGAGTCTCTGCGTCCTGACAGATCCCACATCCCAGCCAAATGGGTATCTCCCAGTCTTCCATTGCACCCCACTGAGGTTCCCTTCTTCTAGCTGCCCCCCACCTCACTGGCCAGTTCTTTGGTCCTCCAGTCAGGCTCCTTTCCCATTTATCCTGCATCCTCAGGGAATGGCCCCACAATTTTTATTCCTTATTTTACACAAGAAAAATGCAGTATATACTCTAGCCTAAAAGGGTTCATCTTTCTCTCTCAACTTGTCTGCCCCATCTCTGACGACTCACCTCTCCTTCAAAATACTTAGTAAATGCTATGCTTATTTTACATTACAGAAGTAGAGATGCTAACTCTAAAATATTTAGAGAAAAATAAAACTAGTTAAAGGAAAATAATTATTTCTTAAGCCTCTAGAGAGCCTTTACTCTAGGCCAGGGAAGCACCAACCAGGGAATCGGGCATTATGAGCACTTGTATTTTAAATCTGGAGACACTCAGGCCTAAGGAAGTCAAGGAACTTGCCTGCGGCACAAAGCTACAAAAGGACTGAGCTGGCCTTTGAACCTGTGTCTTCCAATCCAGAACTTTGCCTACTCTACCTGTGCTCTCTCTGTTACCTGCCCCCCTCCTGGTACTGTCCTGAGGCCTAAAACTGGACCCAGAACCCAGTCATTCTTATTTGCCTGATTTCCATCTCACATGCATGAGTAGGCCCATGCATCGGATGCCTCCCCACATCTGCTCGTTCCGCCCCTCTGCAGGATTTTAAGGCAGGGTTAACCTGGATTAACTTAACTCAAGAAAAACAAGGTTGGGTTGGTGGCAACATTCTGTCTCTGCTCCCCCCACCACTTCCACCTTTCAATCCCATCCTCATTCAATCCCTCCACTCATTTCATCCCATCCTCCTCCCCCGTTGCCTTTCCTTTGCCCTTTCCCCAACTGCTAGCCTCCATCCTTCTATCTTCCAAGAAAGTACCAGGGTCCAGACATGTGGCCTTCCTAATAGATTTGCCTCTGTCCTTCACTGCCTAGAAGAGGGAACAGTGATTAGCACAATGGTAGAGGGTAAACAGTCTCTCACACCCTCCTGTCTTCCCAACCCAGGCCAATCCTGGGGCAGGGACAGAACCTGGGGAGGGTGAGCGCGGATCCTACCGCCTACGTGTCATCAAGGCCCTGGTGCAACGCTATATAGACACAGCCCGGAGGGAATTCGAGGAGACCCGTCGGAAAGGTTGGTTGCTCACCTCCAAGCCTTCCCCATTCCTGTTCCTTGCTCAGCTAGGATAAAAGCACAACACACAGGTTCACACCTCTCTCCCAACCTAGTTATATGTGTCCCTCCCTCCCTTGCCCCTGGAACCGAAACTTGCACAATGTGGTCCCTTGCACTCAGTTACTCTCTGACCCATTCTCTATTCCACTCATTTCATCCTCCCATTTCTGCCTTCATTCATATGCTCATTTATTCTCACATTACTCTCTTACCCATTCATTCATTTACTTCATTCATTCTTTTATTTATTCACTCATTGAACCAATGGTCATTGCTATGTCTTCTTTGTTCCAGACTCTGTCTTGGAGGGAGGGGGGACTGTGTAGAGCAGAGACTCAGAGAAAGCTTTCAGTCTGGTGAGGAAGAGAAAACTTCTGACTAGGCAGAAAGTGCTTAGCTAAGAGAGACACAGATTGCAGTTGAGAACCCAGAAGAGAGAGAGCCTGTCATTTTGAGAGGCTCATGGGAAGGTAGGAGGATGGAGTTCCAGAAGCTAGAGACAGAGAAGGTGAACTGGGCCCTGAGGATGGTTATGAGTTGGACGGGTGTAGATGGGAAGGAGGGTTGGCAGGGGCAGATGTACAAATCACCACCCATTACAAACCTTCCCATCCCTAGGGATTCAGATGCCTTCTAAACTCACCACCACCCCATCCCATTCAGATTCATGTGCCCCAGACTCTGCCTGCTAGTCTGACCCCTAGAGAGGTGGGCCAGGGAAGCACCAACCTGGGAAGTGTGCACTATGAGCACCTGTATTTTAAATCTGGAGGCACTTGGGTGACACTCCATAAGCCAGTCTCACTTCCTCCACTTCTCTTCCCTCAGAAATCCCAGACATGTTGTCTCCTGGGGTTCACTGAGGATAGACGTGGTACAGGGCAGCCCAGCATGTGAGAGACCTCTTCATTAACACTGTCTCCCCCTCCCAGACCTGGGCAACAGACTGACAGAGCTGACCAAGACTGTGTCTCGACTGCAAAGTGAGGTAGCCAGCGTGAAGCGCACTCTGGCAGTAGGAGGGACACCCCGGCCCCCCGGAGGTGCCAGCATCCTCAGCCACTACATCACAAGAGTACGGAACAGCTTTCAGAACCTCGGCCCCCCCATCCCTGAGACACCAGAGCTGACAGTGCCAGAGACTGCGGGGAGCCAGGAATCTTCAGAAATTGGGCTTCAGGGTGCTGGTGATGCTAGAACTCCAGCTTCTGGAGAGCCTGGCCCTTCCTCCCCAGCACCTGTGCTAGTGCATAGGGAGCAAGAATCAGAGGGGGTTGGGGACCTGCCCCAGGAGGAAGATTTGGGAAGCAAGGAGGTGTTCTGATGCAATGGGCGGGTCCCTTCTGTTGGTGAGTCAAGCACCCTAGATGAGGAGGGAGTCACTTAGTAGGTGCCTATGCTGCTTTCCTTGCCTCAATAAAGTTTCTGTTCTGCATGTCAGATGTTTCCAGAGTGTTTCCAGATGCTTTGAGATCCCCTCCCCTGAAATGGACTCTTGTGGGGAGCAGGGCAGAGAGAAATAGCTTGTTTGGGGGTCCCAGGTATCTTGGGTTTAGGATCCTACTTTGAGTTCCCTCGAATGTTTAGGGTGCTCTCAAATCTTCAATGCGCTCTGTACTGGAAGGCCTGGGGCCTGGTTTTGATACTCTTTTTTTTTTTTTTTTTAAAGATTTATTGGTTTATGCATACAAGGGCTGGGGTACAGGCCAGAGATGCGGGGCACAAGAGGATTCACCAAAGACAGAGTGGGGAACAGAACAGGCAGACTGACCAAAGTACATTGCTGAGGGGAGCAGCGGGTGAGACAGGAGAGGTCTGCTGTGCCATGTGGGTAGCTCCTGGCCAGCCAGGGGATAGAACTCATGCTGCAGAGGCTGCGGAGAGCCCCACAAGCTGCATCCCAACCCCTTGCGCCACTAGGGAGGCCCTTGATACTAACTCTTTGTCTCTGAGCAAATTGTTTCCTTTGTGACTTTGCAAAATTCCTCGTCTAACAAAAGAGCCGAGGAATCTGTCCCCCTTCCTGCATTCCTGTTGTGGAACCCTCTGGCTGTTAAAGCTTCTGAGGTGTGACAGGGGTCTGCACAGGGGAGCATGTCTAAGAGCGATGAACAAGTCCCATGTGGTCAGAGCAGGACAGTGATCCAGTCTCATGGAATCGACCAATGATGACATTCAATGTCACCACACTGCAATACTGTTTAATCAAGTGGCCATCACAGTACTACCCTTGCTTGTTCCAGAGAGTCCCCACCACATAGTGGGGTTCCCTCCATGCTACATGGCCTTATACCTGCCCCCCATATCCCAGTTGAGAAGATGGCTGCTAGGCTGGGTCTGAAACCATGTTCTTATTCTCAAGACTGTTGGAAGCCCCCCTTCTTCATAGGAAGGTCACCAGTTCCCAGGACTCCTAAGTGGCAGGCACTGAACTTTCAGGGCCCAGCTCCTGAGAGCTGGAACCCCCCAGGGGCCAAAAGCAGGGTTTTCCAGGACTGCAGCGAGAAGGCCCTGTTGGAGGGTGAGTCTGGCTGGTCACCTTCTGAAGAAAGAAAAGAAGGTGAAGGCCAGCACGAATAGGAGGGTAGTCAAAACAGCTGAGGGACAGGGGAGGAGAGGGACTCACTTGGAAAAGATGCACAGCCTGGCCTCTTCTCCCCTGCAATAGACAGCACCACGGTGAGGCCTCCACGCTGACAGACCCTTACACCCAAACTTCCTTCCCACCAGGCTCTGGCATGGCCCGTTCCACTTCTCAGTTCATCTTCCCCTCTGACTCTCCTTTCCCCTTCCTTCCCCAGGAAATCTCCCCAGGTGGTCTATCCCTCCCTGCCCCACCCAAGCCCCAGTCACTCTTCCCTTGTGTCCCTTTCTCTGCACTTGGAATAGCAGTGTCCCTGTAAACCCCATTAAACTTGGGGCCTCGAGATCTGCAGCACCACTCCTCTACCACTTTCCTCTGCTTGTTAACCTTAACCATGTTCTTTTGGTCTATCAGGCTGTATAACAGATGGAACTTTTCAAGAACATTTACAGAATCATCTGAGACTATTCACAGATCTGGAAAACCTGCTAAGAGTTGGAAGAATATAAGTCATAAAGAACAATACCTTCAGCTGACTTCTAGCCCTCAGTGTCCCCATTAACCAAGTGGGTTTCCTGAAGGTCCTGGGGATTGAGCCTTCCCGGTTTCTTTCACCCACCCTGCCCGTCCTGCTTCCCTCATGCACAGCTCACCACCCAGATAGGCGCAGTTAAAGTGGCTGCAGGTCTGATTATAGCTCCAGAGAGACACTACGCTCTGGGCTCCGTCCTGGGAGAACCTGGTGACCAAGAAGACTTCATGGGGGGGAATCAGCACCTCACGCTCCTCAGGAAAGACAGACAGAGACTGGATAGGGGCCCCAAAGCAAGTCCTTATAGAGAAGAGGGTGGCATTACCAAACCTGCGGGCCACCCCCTCATCTAGGGAGCTGGAGGCAAACTGGCCCAAGCGGACAGAGTCCCCTAGCCTCCCAGGTTCAAAACGCAGGGTGCCCACACCTCGAAACACCACCTCCTCAGATCCCCTCCTGCAACCCTCACTCCCCCGCAGCAACTGGAGGGCCCGGGTCAGGTAGAAATGCAGGGCCTTGAAGGGGAAAAGCCTCATGTAGAGCTCCCGGGAGGCACCGCCTGTCCGGACTGCCTGGTTCAGCTCCCAGTACAAGGTGTTAGAAGAATTGGTGTAGACCATGACGGCGATTCCGTGCTGGGCTTTGAAGCCAGGGGGCAGGGTGAGCCCTTGACACCTGCGCTCCCAGGCTTCCTGGGCTGCCTCCCAGGACTCCCGAAGCAGAGCATGGCGGGCCATCTCCTCCTTTAGCAGAAGGACTGCCTTCTCCTCCATTTCCTCTGAGCAGCCCACATAAGCATCATCAAAGGTGTCTGGAGCCAGGCTCAGGGGCAAGATGGGAACTGCTTGGGCCTATGGAGGTAAAAAAGAGAGCAGCCACCAGGGGAAAATGCTTAAGTTCAGAGCACCCGCCAGGAGCGCTGGCGGCAGATCAGGAACACAGAATCTCATTTCTACGCCTAAATATCTGGTGATTCAATTTGGCAAGAGCCCAAAAGCATTAGTAACACAGGCAATACACTCAGACGTTCATGAGTTCAAAGCCTGGCTTCACAGCTACAGCCTGTGGAATCAGGCAAGACATCACTTTTCTGGGCTACTTCAACCTCACAGGGTTACTGTGAGGAAAGCACAGAGAACTTCACTTCCTAACCCTAAAAGCAGTCATTCTGTCATTAGAGAGGCCCTGCAAGAAGGGCCAGTTAACTTATAAGTGCTGTCCTGGCTCTAAGACCAGTATGCGGGTGATATGCAAATGGGTAGACAATTACCTGTCTCCGTCTTCAGACATGTTCCCTCTCAGCCACCACACCAAGTCATTGTCAGTTCTAAGAGGTTCCTGAGTCCTCTCCCCACTTCAGAAGCCCTTATCCCCAAACCTGGGCTGGGTATGGGGAAGACCATGGTCTGGGAGGGGGGAAGTATACAGGGAAGGGGAGGGGGGTGTTGCCTGGGTAGGAGATGGGAAGTGAGGAGAAGAAAGTTGGAGACGTCCCTAGGGAAGGAAGGAAGGTGGTGAGAGGACCAGGTGGTAAGAGTGTGGGGGTTCTGGGAGAGGAAATGGGTGTTTCCACAGGAATGGAGGTTCCCAAGCGGAAGAGGATTGAGAGAACTGGGATCCCACGGAGAGATTTGTGAGGAGTCAGTCCCCCAGCCCACCTCCCAGGGTCTGTCCCTCAAGCGTTCCTGGCTGGGGACGGTTCCCCTGTTACCTGCCCGAAGTTCTGGAGAGCAAAGCAGCCGAGGGCGATCAGCAAAGCCAGCACCATCTTGGGGCAGCCTTCAGGGGACGCGGTCCAGATGAGGACAGGACCCGCCGCGACGGGCACGTCGTGGCTTCAGTGGGCGGGAGGATGGTGACCCGGACACTTTCTGTGGCGTGAAGGGTCCCAGATCCAGGCCCGGCCCGGGCGGGGCGTGGTTGGGGGGGTGGGGCGCCTCGGGGTGTCCAGTCCCCCCTCGCAAGAGCAGCCCCAGGCCTGGGTTCCCAGATTCCCCGAGGCGCCTCAGCGCAGCGTTTTTCGGGCTCGGGCTCGGGCTGGGGGTCGGAGTGGGGCTGGGGTGGGGGTGGGGGTGGGGTGGGAGCTGTTTCTGTGATGGTGGCGAAGGTAGAGCGCAGTCTGGCTCCTCCAGAGAGGCTGAGGGGGCGAGGACCCACCTGAGGCTGGGGAGTCGGGGAGCCGCAGGGGCCCGCGGGGCTGAGGTCTGGGCGGCGCAGCGCGGCGCTGGCCCCGGAGTCCGGCCGGTAAACACAGCGGGGCGGCTAACTATAGCCGCGGCCGTCACCCGACACCCCGCTGCCCCACCACGGAGCGGGCGGCGGGGGGCGGGGAAGGGGCTGGGGCGCGCCGCTTCTCTCTCAAGGACACCCAGTTCTTTCTCCAGGACCTTCTGTGGCTCCGAGCAACATGAGGGCTGTGCGAGGGGTCTTGTGAGACTTGACCTCTCCCTGAGGTGGGCCCAGACCCCGCCTTGCCCCGACCCCCGGCCCATTAGGCCCGGGAGCCCCCGGGGTCTCTCCTCCCTGAAGTCACCACGGGCGTACTCGCTCATTTGCATGCAATTTGCATCTCGTGGTCAAGAATCTGAGGCCCCCACCCTTCTCCCCCGCTTTACCCTCTCATCCCTGTCAGGGTTGGGCCAGATGTAAAGTGGCCTCAGGTCCTTAGGGTTGAGTCACCTAGCCCCCCCAGATTCTCTCTGGACTGCTCAGACTAAGGTGACCCGATGTTTATAAACACTCGCCTTTTCGTAGGCTTGTCTGTAAATAACCTGGCTGAGAGTTCTGGATGTCCAAGCGGAGTAACAGGAGAAGGGGCCGGTTAAAGGATCTGAAAGCAGCTGTGGGAAAAGCTTTCAGAGTGGCTGAACCTCTAGGGGTGGGAGGGTTTTTGCCCTTTGGTGGCCAGAGGGGTGGGGGCGTTGAACATGAGGGTTTGAGATGTTGCCTGCTGGGACTGAGCTGGGCATGGAAGGTTACACTTACTCCAAGGCCTCCATCCTGCTCTGGCTTACTGGCTTGGCTCCACCCCTGTACCCCATCCCCTCAGCTTGCCGTCCACATAAATAATTGCCTTCACCTAAAATCCTGCTTTCTCTAAAAACTCTTCCTGTAGTGCGAAATAGAAGACAAAGTGTGCGTCTGAGCTTGGCGGAAGGGTGGGGAGAGCTGTAGAGTGGATTCCCCCAAATCCAGAATGCCAATCAGCTTCAAGACAAGTTCTGGTGCCCCCTTCCAATAAGACTGATCACCCCAAGGCCTTCCTGGTGGCACAGGGGTTAAGCACCACACTATGAAGCTGTCCGCAGGAGCAACCCACATGGCGCAGCAGACCTCTCCTGTGGTGCCCGCTGCTCCCCTCAGCATTGTATTTCGTCAGTCTGCCTGTTCTGTTCCCCACTCTGTCTCTGGTGAATCCTCTCACACACACACCCCCGCCCCGCCCCTGCTCTTTGGCGTGTACCCCAGCTCTTGTATGCATAAATAAATAAATCTTTTTTTAAAAAAAAAAAGATTGATCACCCCCAGAGCCTAGATTAGAAAATCAAGAGTCACCCACTGCTTGCCATCATTGTGAAAAGCAGCAGGTAGCATCTTGTCTACATTTCCTGCCTCTCACTGGAAAGACATGAGAATTTACAGTTGCTGGAACAGAAGATATTGTTCGAGGGCAGCTAGACCTGCAGGGACAATCCCCGATACCATGAGTTTGTCCTCTGCCTTCTGGCTTGGAAGATTATTTCTTCCATCCCAAAACTTGGAACCTCCAGAAAGCCCCCCAAGAGAGGTAGTTAAATCTAGTCATTGAGCAGAGCCCCTGAGTGAGGCAGAAAGATCACACAGCAAATCAATGTAGCAGGGACCCAGAACTCAGTCTTCTTAATGTGGGAATTTCTCCTCATACCATGCTCACATGAAAAAAAAAAAAAAAAAAAAAAAACGTAAGGAGAAACTCTTTGAGGCCAGGGGTGCTGAGTTGCAGGATCCAAGCCACTAGAGAGGCAGTGTTCCAGCCTAGATCCTCCATGCCTTACTCCCACCTTCTCTGCTTCAGGGAGTCCCTCTTATATGGGGGAGCACTGGCCCAGGGCAGACTGGGCATAAGCTAGTGTTTCTGAGCCTTAAGGAGACATCCAGAAATAGCTGGGGGAGTGTCACATTTCTGAGCAGCTGCTGTGGGGGAAGTCCAGTGGAGGAGGGGGTGGGGAGAGGGGGGTTGACAGTATAAAGGAGAAGCATGCCCTCTCCCTCCCCCAGTGGCCATCACAGGAGACCAGCACCGGCGTCCCCACTCTGGAGAAGGCCTAGGTAAGGAATACACCATCTGGGTGCCAGTCAGGGAAAGAGGCTTTTGGTTTTTTTCAGGGGAAATTTAGGGTGGTTGTGGTGGGGTTTTAGGAATCATTAAGAAAAGTTTCAGGGAACCTCTTATCTTAGTCCTTGTAGGCTACTATAACAAAAAATCCAGATTGGGTAACTTATTAACAACAAACATTTATTTTTCACAGTTCTGGAGCTTGGAAGTTCAAGGTCAGGGTGCCAGCATGATTGGGTCAGGATTCCTTTCCTAATTCACTGCTAGTACCTTCTGTGTCTTCACACAGCGGAGGACGCTAAGGAGCTCTGTGGGGCTGCACTTTCATGAACTAATCACATCCCAATGGCCTCACCTTCTAATATCACATTGGGCATTCAGATTTCAACATGTGAGCTAGGGGTGGGTGTGGGGAGGGGGACAAACTTAGATCATAACACCTTTGATAGGGAGGCTCCCAAGCCTCCCTACTTAAGGAGGCTTGGGAAAATCAGGGAAGTTTGGGGCCATTGGGAAAATTGGGGATTTCTGGATCACATTCCCAGAAGGAATGTTCAATGAGGGCCTGGATAAGGAAAAACTGACAAGAGAAGTGTCCTGAGCAGCATGAGAGGAAGGACAGAGAAGGGCAGCTCCCTTCGGTTCTGAAAAGGAGTTACCCAGTTGCCTCCACTTCAACAACCACACCCTCCTGTCACTCTGCTCGCACCCCCTACATTTACCCCAGTACTGGCCACCAGAGTCATCAAGTCACGTGCTTACAATGATCCCCATTGTTGCCTGCACCTGGGAAATCCCTCAGACTCTCAGCAAACATTTCAGGAAGCCTCACCTCTAGGCTTTATGCTGACCTCTGGGGACACAGAACTGATGAATAGTTCCCACCTTCAATGAACCCCCAGGTGGGGTTGTGGGGGAGAGACAGACATCTAATGGCAGCACAGTGTAATTAGAACAGTGACAGAAGAAAGCACAGAGTAGGAGCCCAGAGGACTTCCTGGAGGAAGTAACCTCTGAGCTAAGCCTTGAGGAGTAGGTAGCAGGAAGCCATCCCCAGCAGACAGCAAAGTGTGCAAAGGCACACAGAGAGAAGACTCCCAGGGCGGTGTCATCTGGAACTTTATTCTGACAGTAGCAGCCAGTGCGGGTGGAGGGCTAGGTCACAGAGGACCTCAAATGCCACCCTGAGCAGGTTGGCCCCTGAACTGAGGGTTTGGAGGGAAATTTTATTTTGTTTTGTGTTTTTACTTTATCCCCCTTATTTTGTTTTTATCTCTTCCTTCATAATTTTCACTTCTGCATTTTCACTCTGTACTTTGAGATTTTTTTTTCCAGTCAGTTTGGCACAGAGGGGTTTTAAGTAGGTAAGGAACTTAGCATTAGAAACATTGATGTCCCCACTCCAAAGATGGTTGATTAGCAGGGATGACAGAAGAGGCAGGGACCAGTAAGACCAGGGCATGAGCCATGACAGGGGATGTGGGGGTGAGGGAAAGGGAAGGTGCATCTAGGATGGATCCACATTAGTTGGCAACTAACAATGTTTGATGAATGACTGAATGAATGGATACCCAAGTGGCCATTTTGGGTAAGTGGGTGAATAATAAGGATGGTATATTAGATGAGATGATTCTGATGGTAAGTTAACAGGAAACTCCCTGAGCTAGATCGAACCTAAAGAGGAATTTAGCACAAACATTCTAGCATAACTCAGGAGATGCAAGGGCTGGAAATGAAAAGCCTTTAAACACCCAAGAAGATGGGGCCTCCCCGGTGGCGCAGTGGTTGAGCGCTGGGTTGCAAAGCTGCCTGCAGCCTCTGCAGCGCCGGTTCGATCCCTGGCTGCTCCTCAGCCACCCGAGGAGGGTCCCGCATGGCGCGCAGACCTCTCCTGCCGCCCGCTGCTCCCCTCAGCAGCGTACTGCGGTCCTTCTGCCTGCTCTGCTCCCTACTCTGGCTCTGGTGAATTCTCTCACCCTCCCGCGCTTCTGACTGTACCCAGTGCTTGTATAAATAAATAAATCTTAAAAAATAAATAAATAAAAAACCCAAGAAGATGTCTCAGTGCACCCGTGCTTTGGCTTCATTCTCCAAGCAGCTCTCTCTGCTTCTCAGCCTTTGCATCTTTCTCTGGGGATCCCATGTCTTCCCTCCCTCTACAGTATAACCACGACTCTCAAATGTCTCATCTTATTCTCCATTCTGTTTCCTCTCAGACATCTGATGCCCCTGGAGAGTCTACGTATACCAAACTGAACTCATATCTCCCCTCCAGATCTCATCATTCATTCGATATATTGTTTATTGAACATCTCTGTGATGAGCAAGATGAGTGCTTAAAGTCACTCTGCTCTGTGTATCCAGCTCACAACGTGGAAACATGAGGCTAATCCTTGATTTTTCCCTCTCTCACCTTCAATATCCCATCAGTCTAGAAAATTCTTTTTTTTTACTGATTTATTTATTTATTTATGCTACAAGAACTGGGGTACAGGCCAGAGGTGAAGGAGGGTGAGAGGATTCACCAAAGACAGAGCAGGGAACAGAACAGGCAGATTGCCTGAAACACACTGCTGGGGGGAGCAGCGGGCAAGTCAGGAGAGGTCTGTTGTGCCATGTGGGTAGCTCCTGGCCAGGGATCAAACTCATGCTGCAGAGGCTGAGGATAGCTTCATAGTGCTGTGCTTAACCCCTTGTGCCACCAGGGAGGCCCACAGTCTAGTAAATTCTAACTCAGAGTCCATCCTCACTGCCATTACCTTAATCAGCCCAAGTGATTCATTGTCCTCAGTCTGATTTCACAGTTCTTCCCTATCCCAAGTCTCTGATTTCTTTTACTAACTTGTCCCTGCAGAGCAAAGATGGGGACAGAAACAGGACAGTGGAGAGTTTTCACTGCATGACCATTTCATGCTTAGAGGCATGTGAGTGTTTATTCTCATGCTGATGGGTCTTCAGGTTGACAGCAGATTGGCTCATCTAAGAGGGCATGGCTGGGCAGCTCTGTTTTAGGCTGCCACTTTGGCTCAGCTAGTCTTGCTATTGTTGGGGCTAAGGTGAGCTCTTTACATGCTCATTCTGGGGTCCAAGTTGAAGGAATAGTCTGGGCCACTTTTGCATGGCTTGTGATCCAAGAAAAAGACCCTCTTTTTTGTTTTGGGTTCTCCCAAAGCAGACCCAGAGACAAGGGTGTAGTGAACTTCTTTGTAATATGATCCCAGGATGTCCTAGTAAAGGGGTGAGTGGCAGTGTGAGACAAAGAAGGCAGAAAAGCCAATAAAAAGTGTGTTAATGAGCACACTGTGACCATTGAGACAACCTGGGGCTTAGTCCCACTGTGGAACCTCTAACTTCCATCCATCATTGGTTGAGGGTTGTCCCTAAGGTTATTAAATTCCCTGCACTTTTGGGCTACCATTAGCAAGCACCCAGGGTGATGGAGAAAGCCTCAGACAGAAATGTGAACAGCAGAGTTGGGGCTCCATTAGCACCCATTGCACCTGTGTGTGAACTTGAAAGTGGTCTGAGGGAATACTGTTTGGGGAATCAACCGTGTCTGGCACACTCCCTTTTACTGAGTGTCAATAGGGGTGCACAGGGTAGGGAAAACCCCACCTGAACACATGGACAGCTTTCTCCACAAGAAAGAGAGGTTCTATTTTAGAAGCTCAGGCTTCTTTAATGGGTTCCAAGAGTTCGCAGACAAGAGCATTTTCTTGCTGCCACATACACTGCCCGTTAGCATTCCATTCTGGAATTGGGGAGCAGTATCTCCAAGAACCAGAGGGGACTAGGAGCAGTGATGCTAACCTTAGTGAGATGGGGTGGGGGGAGGTGGGGGACAGGCATAGCCACCTGAAGTATATGTCTTATTTGTGTGAAGGTGCATATATCCATTTACTGAGTAGACTTCGGGTTTTATCAGATTCGCAAAGATAAAGGCCCACTGGCTGTATTACCATTTGTGTACTAAAAGGAAAACAGAAATAACTGAATAGTCTTTTATGTGCTAGAGTATCTCTAGAAGGATACACAGAAAATGGGAATATTGGTTATCTCTGGAGAGGTTGGACATGGGGAGTGACTGAGACACTTTACTGCATGCCTTTTAGATTACATTTTGAAAAATGAACATGGATTACCTATTAGAAAATTAAAATTTTATGATATTGGGCCTCCCTGGTGGCTCAGGGGTTAAGATCTCAGTGCTATCAAGCTATCAGCAGCCACTACAGCATGAGTTCAATCCCCAGCCAGGGAACTGACCCACATGGTGCAGCAGACCTCTCCTGTCTCGCCCGCTGCTCCCCTCAGCAGTGTATTTCGGTCAGTTCTCCTGTTTTGCTCCCCACTCTGTCTCTGATGAATCCGCTCACCACTCCCATTTCTGGCCCACACCCCAGTTCTTTGCATAAATAAGTAAATAAATCTTTTTAAAAAATATTTATTTATTTATGCATACAGGAGCTGGGGTGCAGGCCAAAGGTGCAGGGGATTTATAGCTGTCCATGGCCCTCAGGCGGTTGAGGGCTGAGGGGAAGAGGACTCAGCATGTACCAGGAACTGCAGGAAAAGGGGAGGACCTCTGCAGCTTCAAGTCCTGCGCTAAGCCTACTCCTGAGTTCTGTGATCCCACCAGGTGACCCATGAGGTGAAGCCCAGAGGCCCCACCATGGCAGTCATGATCCTTCACAATTGGTCCAGTTTTGTCAATAGTCCCATATGCAAGCTTGGCATGCTTGACAAAATATCTTCTACTTTTCACATCCTGAGAGTGCTTACTTTTCCTTTCCTGCTGCCCAAAACTTCTTTCTTAATCAAACCCCAGTCTTTTCTTTCCCTGTCTTCTTTGGTTGCAGCCTTGTTCTCCTATTCATTCTGTAAGACACTGTTCACATGTCACCTCCTCCAGGAAGGCTCCCATATTTCTTCAGCAAGATGGGTTCTTTCTCTTCTGTACCTCCATTTTCCATGTTGTGACTCTGTGTCAAGCACTAGGTATGGCACAGACTAGGTGTCAAGTGATATTTATGAAGCTGTACAGATTAACATTCCCATTTTCCAGATGAGGAAACTGAGACCCAAAGAGAAACAATAACTTGCCCAGGGTCACCTCCAACATGCAGACTCCTGCCATGGTATTTCTGTCACTTGTGTCCATGGGCCTCATGGAAGCACCACAGGTATGGTCATCCTCCACTATCCCCATGCTAGCAGGGAGCTAAGCTGTTGGCTTGTGAACAATGGAAAGAGAAGCAGAGGGAGAGGACAATGCCTGGCATTTCCCTTGGGGATCATGCAGCCTGAGGGGATAGCTCCAGACTCAAGTCCTGTGGAGTTTGCAGCTACCAGTTCCCAATCCCTTTTCCCTCTAGGTATTTTTGGATCCCTTAGCATCTTTCTCAGCCTAGTGGAGGGGAAAGCTGCATGATAAGCCCCTATTATCCCAGGGTCCATCCTCTCAGTCCTAGCTTCTCCCTCTTCCTCAGGTTCACGGTCACTCCATCACTGGACGAGACCTCTTCTCTCAAGAAATGCCCCTGGACATGGCCCCAGCCTCTTTTGATGACCAATATGCTGGCTGTGCAGAGGCCATGATGGCTGCCCTCCCAGCTCTCAACCTCACAGAGTTCCAGGCCAATAAAGTGTATGCAGACGGCTGGGCACTGGCCAGCAGTCAGTGGCAGGAGCGCCAGGCTTGGGGGCCAGAGTGGGGCCTCAGCCCTACCCGCCTACCCCTGAGACCCCCTGGCTTTCGTGATGAGCATGGGGTGGCTCTCCTGGCCTACACCTCCAACAGCCCCCTGCACAAGGAATTCAATGCAGCCGTGCGAGAGGCAGGCCGCTCCCGGGCCCACTACCTCAACCACTTCCCCTTCAAGACACTCCATTTCCTGCTGACTGAGGCCCTGCAAGTACTAGGCAAAGGCCAGCGTCTGCCCCGGTGCCACCAGGTGTTCCGAGGGGTACATGGCCTGCGCTTCCGGCCGGCAGGGCCTGGGGCCACTGTCAGACTGGGGGGCTTTGCCTCTGCCTCCCTGCAGAATGTTGCAGCTCAGCATTTTGGTAAGGACACTTTCTTTGGCATCTGGACCTGCCTCGGGGCCCCTATCAAGGGCTACTCCTTCTTCCCTGGTGAGGAGGAGGTGCTGATCCCCCCCTTCGAGACCTTCCAGGTGATCAATGCCAGTAGACCTGTCCAGGGCCCTGCCCGCATCTACCTCCGGGCCCTGGGCAAGCGCAGCACCTACAACTGTGAGTACATCAAAGGTGAGCATGGCGCGCCGGGCAGCAGCCCCTGTGTGGAGGTGGACTTCCCCAGGCTGTTTCCAGAGGATACATACCTAGCTATTAAGAAACAAGCAAGCAGTGAGGAGGAGGCAGTCCTGACCCTCTGCACCTCCACACTCTCCATCTACGGGGAGACACAGCCTGAGGCAGCATTCTTCCTGTCCCGGGTGGTGTCTACAACAGAGTTGGTCACTTGCTTGCTGGGAGGCCAAAGAGGGATTCCTGACCAGGGCAGGCAATTTGTCCCCACTTTTTGATAGCTTTCCTATAAAACTATGAGACAAGGACTTATATATTTGGATGTTCATTGCAATATTTTGTGTAATATAAAAATGAAGAAAGAAACCTACGTGTCCACTAAGAAGGAAATGGTTGAATAAAATATGGTTTAACTGTATTATAAAATACCTGGTCAGTATTTTGACCTGGTCAAGCTTTTCGCCCATCTGGAAGCTGGAAGTAGATCAATTTCTAGCCATAGTATTAACAGAAGTGATAAGAGCCCCAATCCCAGTTTCTGAGAGGAGCATGTGTTCCACTGAACAGGAATCCTGGTGCTGTTAGGTGTGCGGGGATGCAGGGGGCAGTGAAGCAGCAGTTGGGTGCTGTGTCCTACATACACTTCAGGCCAAGGCAGGTCTTAGGAAGTCTTCCTTCCATCTTACCTGGGATGACCAGAGAAGCATGAAGACAGGCTTAGGTTCTTTTTTTTTTTTTTTTAAAGATTTTTTTTTTTAAAAAAGATTTTATTTTATTTATTTATACAAGCATTGGGTACAGTCAGAAGCACAGGAGGGTGAGAGAACTCACTAGAGCCAGAGCAGGGAGCAGAGCAAGCAGAAGGACCGAAGTACACTGCTGAGGGGAGCAGTGGGCGGCAGGAGAGGTCTGCGCGCCATTTGGGACCCTCGCCCAGTGGCCGGGGATCGAACTGGTGTTGCAGAAGCTGCGGGCAGCTTCGCAACCCAGCGCCCAACTGCTGCGCCACCAGGGAGGCCCCAGGTTTAGGTTCTTAATCTCACAGGGGATTGCGGGTTCCTGGATCTGGCTGAGTGATTCCAGGGGCTCATGAGACCCATTTTCATAGTTAGAGGCAAGCTGTTCATTGGAAGCGTGGGCCATTTCTAAAATGGGAGAAAGTTCTGTGTGACTCTAGTTCTCACCTCAGACAGCATCATGAGTCTGCACGTGTTGACAGAAGTTGAGGAAGACCTGCAAAGGACACAAAAGAGCCCCCCTTGACTGGGACAAGGCATGGCCAGGGAAAGGTAGGTGAGTCAGGGAGGCAAAGTAATAGGCCAAGAGAGCAGGAGGAATAACCCAGAACAGACTGTGGCTTTCAGGGCTGGCTCACTGCTTCAATTTCAGTCAAGCCTGGGCTAGCAATGTCCCACTAAGGAAGTGGCACTGGGGGAAGTGCCCTGGGTTTTGCTAGAAGAAGTCAGAGATGGACCATTGAACTTGACATCCTTTCCCATATTGGGAGCCTTTGACTCTTTACTCTTTCATCCCTGCAGACAAGAAGTGCAAGTCTGGGCCCTGCCACCTGGATAACTCAGGTAAGGGCTGCAGACATTGGTTGGGCCCAGTTTGGGGATGAGCAAGCTGCCCTGGATTGGGCTCCTTGCCTGGGTATCCTCTTACAAAGAAAACAACCCCCTTTTAGTCAAAACAAGTAAACGCTCTTAGACAGTTCTGGGGGACCAAGAGGTAAGAGTTTGCTCACCTCTCCCAGAAGATGTCTATGTGTGGGGGGCAGTTTTCAGGGTGAGCTGACACCCCTGCCCCCTAGACTGCTTCAAAGGAAGATGCTGATCAGGCCCCAGAATGATTCAGGTTGCATGCAGGAGACAGAAGGAAGGGCAAGGCCTATCAAACCCTCCCTTAGGCCTTCTCTTACAACCACTGAGGACTCCCTTAGGCGGTGGCCAGAGACCTTCCGGTGCAGGCTCTGTCCTAACTTTCTCTGTGACTCAGTTTCTGTTATTAGACCTGTGTCTAATAAGCATATTGGACTAGATGATTTCCGGTCCTTTTCAGCTGTGACTCTCCTCTTCCATTGAACAATGCTGCACCAGGGCCCCCACTTCTGTAGGTGGGAACTGGTCTTGCCAGGGGAACCATCTCAAACAGGCCATCCCCAGAGAAAGAACTATAGCCACCCTTCCCGTGAGTACCCGCTTCTTCCTCAGGGCTCCAGGAACAGTGGTGGGATTAAGTCCCAGTTTCCACTTTTTGTTCCTGCTATGCTCTGTGGGGTAGCACCACTCAGAGTCTAGGCACACTGTACTATGCATCCTACCCACAACCCAGTAGTGGTGGTCGTCACCCCTGTTCTGCAGATGAGGGAACTAAGGCAGAGAGGTAAAGCAACAAGCCACACAGCCAAACTCTTGGTAACCAACACTGTGAGATTGGCTCCCTCCATTCCCCAAATACCATCTTATTTTCTCCTTACTGCATAGTCATCTATTGGAAGGAAGCAGAATCTCATTTTATGAAACCTCATTTTATAGAAAAGCGAGACCCAGAGACAGTGACTTGTCCAAGGTGACCAGAAGCCAGGTCTCCATCCTCCAATGTGGTTAGAGTTCTGAAATATTTCAAGCACTAGAAAAGTTTATAATCTCCCTCTCTGGCCCATCAGCACCTCACCTACCAAAGCTTGGGCAGGTGCGTAAAGAGGAGCATCACTAGATCCACTCAGTTCCTCCACTTCATCCCCCTTCTGCAATATCTCATCTGTGTCAGTAGGAGGCAGGGGGAGGGACCTAGTGCCCCCTGGAAGGGAACTGGGCTCTCCTTGGTCTCCTCATCTCTGTCCACCTTCCCCCTAATTCTTGCCCTTCATCTCTGTCTCCTGTTGCAATTTTCTTCTATCACTTTTGCCAGCTCACTCTGCTAATTTCTCGTCTTCTTGTTTCTTCATGGACATCACATTGCCTCTAAACCTCTCTCTCTGCCTCTCTTTTCCCTGCAGCCATGGGCCAGGGCCCCCTTTCTGCATTCTGGTTCCTTCTACTGCTGCTGTGGCTCCTTATAGGAGAGGCCTTTCCAAGGCATCCAGGCCTCCTCTGATCCATCAGATGGAACAGCCTGCCTGCCACCTCTGCTTGGCATGAGGATGCCCACCGTGCGTGCTCTAAGGGTAGCTCAAGTCCATGCCAGCTTCATCTGCAGGGAACTCTGGGTCTCTCTCTGGTAGCTGCCAGGTCTGCTGGTGGAGAAAGAGAAGAGGATTTGGGAACTGAGCCTTAACCAGGGCTCTGGGAGTGAGACGCTGAACAGAGGTGGGGAACTCCAGGATAGTAGCAATTGGCTTACAAGATCGAAGACACTTAGACTAGTGCGTGTGTGTTTGTACAGGTGGGGAACGGGGTTGGCAAGGAAAGTAATGGCCAAGTGCTTGCTGGTGTTGCTCAAATGCCTCACATGTGTACCTAGAAAGCTCCTATTCACTGCTCTGGGAGGCCTTCTCTGACCTCTCCCACCTGCTGGATTTGGGGCCACCACTTGCTCCCACAGGCCTCTGGGTGCCTCTCTATTTCATGTGTCCGTGTTTGTTTGCCACATCAGACTGTGCGCTTGCTGAGGGCTGGGACTGGATTTGAGGCACACAGGTATGCTGGGAAACGCGCAACAGTCAGAAAGGGATGAATACAGTGTGAATGGTAGTCCCTGCACTGCCCCTGCCTTGGACTCATACAAGCTCTCCAAATGTCACTGTGGGAATGGGGTGGACCTGGCCTAACTCCGGAGCGTAGGGGGCAGGTGAGATGCAGAGAGGGCATCAGGACCTCTGGTAAGGTCTTCATTGAATCTCAGTCATTTTCTCGTCAGTGGACATGTAATTCTGTTCTGATCCATGAGTCCTAAGGCTACTGTCTCGAGGGAGACACATGAATCCCCAATTTCCACCACCATGGGCACCAAGGGTAAGACAGGACACCAAAGAGGTGCTAATCACACACTTTATTGAGTTGGGATTTTACTGAGTTGGGCCAAATCTCTGTGGAACTCTGGAAACTAGACCATGAATCCCCTTCTTTGAGCCCCTAGGGGACAGGCAAGACCAAGTGCCTGTAATAGCAGCCTCTGAGGAAAGACGAGAAGACTGAAATGCAGCAGGTCTCTCTCCACGGCAAGCTCTAACACTTAGCATTCAAGTTCACGTCTACCTCCAGGGCTTTGATCTTGACCCTTATGAGCATTCTTCCCCTTTAGGGATTAAGGGAGTGGCAAGCTTCAGATTTGCCTTAGAAGTTAGGGTACATAGACAGCAAGTATCCCCTTGTGGGTTGTGAAGTCAGCAGCCAGCACTGATCCTGAACAGAAGGTGGCTCTAGCTCTTAGGTACAGTGGGGAGAAATGGGTGGCCTAGCTGAGGGCCAACAACTACCTGACCTTTCCATCCCTGTCTGGAGGTGCTGTGGCTTCAGCAGACCCCTGGGACTCAAAGGGCCTGCACTAGCACCAGGAGGCTCATGACTAGGGCCATGGAGAAGAAGATGCCCAGGAAAAAGCGGTCCATCACACGGGCCAGGCGCTTCCAGTCCTCATGGCGGCGCTGCGCTGCCCGGTGGCTGTGGAAGGTACTGGCAATGGTGGCTACGTGATGGAGTAGAGCTTCCTGATGGCACAGACACTGAGGGTCATGGCAAGGGCTTGCTGGGGGACCAGTCCCTGCCTCAGAAGGCTGGAGGTTGGGGGGTGGCTCATGTGGCCTAGACCACCCACAGGGTTCCCCGCGTTCCCGTACACACAGGCCCCGTGCCAGATATCCCAGCAGGAGGGCCCGGGCCCAGGCTGGCACTGGGCGGGCACTGGGACCACAGTAATGCAGGTTCATGATAAGAATAGTGAGCGCCGTGGAAAAGGTGACCATGGTCATGGTGGCCATGTAGTACTTCCCTGCAAGAGAAAGAGTGAGCCGGACTCAAATCTAGAACTCAGGGAGCCTGAACTTCCCAGCCACCTCAGCACAAATAGGAACACGCTCTCAGGAACCTCCAAGCCCAACAGATGCAAGCAGGAAGGAGGCCATGGTCTCCAGTCCTGCATTCCTATAGGTGGGTGCTTAGCAACAGTTGCTTCCTAATCATTCTCTTCACAGTTGGAGGCTGCACTCATACACAACTGGCAAAAGCCACTGCTCTCCAACAGCAACAGCATGACCTGAGGCTAGGTACTGATATTCTCAGCACTACCGGTATAACATTAGAACTTACCTCACAGATTTGTGTGATGCTTCCCTGAGTTAATAAATGGCAAGTGCTTTGGAGAGTGTCAGGCACATATTTAGTACATTTTGCCTGTTATTACCATAGTGACGATGTTGATAGTCTTTCCTCAAGTACTGAAGAAAAGACCGAGACCTGTTTCTTCCTGCCCCACTAGAGAGGAAAGTCCCCCCTGGAAGGGACCACTCCTTTCCCTGCTTCTCAGAATGAGACATGCTCGCTGTCACACTAAGGTGTGGCCCAGTCTGTTGCCCCAGGTCCTGCCCCTGGCTTTCCTCTTGTCCCTGCCCCTGAGCACTGGAGAAGTGTGCAAGGACCAGTCTCCAGGACTTAGAAGTTCTGGAGCTTGCCAGCACTCTCTGCTCACCTATGAGCGGCACACTCTCTGCGGGCGGCATGCTCTCGGCCAGGAGCAGCTGGAAGACGGTGAGCGCCAGCAGCACGGTGACGCCCAGTGACACCTTCTCGCCTGAGTCGGCGGGCAGGTGGAAGGCGAGTGGTGCTAGCAGTGAGATGAGCACGCAGGGCAGCAGCAGGTTGCACACGTAGGCTGCAGCTCGGCGACGCAGCAGCAGCGTGAAGGTCACGTCTGGGTAGGGCTCGGAGCAGCAGCCATAGGTGAGCACGCGCCTCCGCGCAGGCATGCCCAGCACACGCCACTCCACGTTCTCCACAAAGTCTGCTAGGCTGGCGGCGGCTCCTTGAGAACGGACGTCCAGCTGATGCCCGCCATGTGTCCAGGAGCCAAATGTCAGGCTGCAGCGCTGAGCATCAAATGGGAAGGCTGACACATCCACGCGGCAGGAGCTGCGCGTGATGGCGGGTGCGTCCCAGCGCACTGAGCCGTCGTTCCGCAGGACCACATTGGTGCTGGCTGAGGCCGGTGGTTGAGCGTCAGCCCTGTAGGAGGTGGGTGGAGCTCCCTGAGGTGATCACAGTGGAGCCCTGGGGCCATGGAGGCCAGGACAGACCCCAGGGGCTCTGTGACTGCAGGACCCTAGGGCTTAGTGGGAAGCATGGAGTGTGGGGTAGAGAGGACCCTCTGTACCTTTGGTGCCCTAGAAGGGGCTGCTCCTGAGGTCCCGGAAGGGACACAGATCTAGCTGAGGGCAGTGTGAAAAGACCTCTGCAAAAGTTGGCACTTGCCAGCACAGAGACGCCCCTTGGGTGTCATCTGCAAAACTCTTAGAGGAGCCAGGGATTGTGTGGGAAAGAAAACAGAGGACTAGTTTAGGTGGCACAAAGGAATGCTCCAGAGGTGTAGACCCAGGAGGTAATCCCCAGGAAACCCTGAGAGACTCAGAAGCAGCCTGGAAGGGTGGGGGAAGTGCCATAAAGAGACACTTATGCTTTCCAGAACTCACTTCTGGGCCAGATACGGAACTGGCCCAGGACTACATAATGGATTCCCAGGAGACTGTCAGCCTGGTTTGGTTTGGGTCAGTCTAAAGAGGGAATGCCGTCAAGGGACTATGAATTTAGAAGCGTGCAGGCATAAAGTTTCCAGGGCAGCATAGCAACCAGATTAGGTCGGCGGGATGGGAGGGGAAGGATGTCAGTGCAAACCTGGAGCCTAGGGCAACTCCGGGAGGGGTAGGGAAGGGGGGTTCCCCAGGCCGGCATTACTTGTTATAGAGAACGATGTCTGGCCGCCACACAAGACTGCTGGGGATGCGGATGGCATCCAGGCCACCATAGGCATCGGGATCCCATCGTAGGTAAGCATCTGTCCATTCCTGTCGGATCCACAGGTACAGAGTCAGCACCTGGTTCCGCTCATCCTAGTGGGGGCAGAGAATGGGCACAGATGTAGATACAGGAATATACATACTCTCCTCTGTGTATGCAAGCTCATCTACAGGGCTCTGGAGAGCACCCACAAACCCGACTTGCCTATGCAGCCCAGTTCCCACCCAGGCCTGACCTTGCCATGTGACCTTAGCAAATTCTTCTCTGCTAGGCAGGGATTAGGTGTGCAAGTTGTGGATACTAACAATTAGTATCCATCATTTGGTAATTGTTAGTATTGTTGTTAATATTAACATTTACAAAAAATAATTTTTTGGAGAATAATCCTAGTCACCTCTCCCTCTAACCCTTTCCTCCATTCCTGGACAAGGTTATTACAGACACACCTCACAGTGTACAACCACCACAACATACCATGTCGATGATCTGGGACAGTGTCACCTCCAGGGTCACGTTCAGAGCTTGGTCTGTGTCTGCCACAGGTCTCAGGGCACTTGTGTAGTTGGCGAAGAGGTCACGGAACAGTTTGTGAGCCAGCCTGCCCTCAACTCCCAAGCATTCTGGGGGACCAGTAAGAAGGGTTGTCTATCTGAGACCTTAGTCCAGGCACCTCTGCTCATATTCTCTGCTCCACTCTCTCACAGCCACAATGTCCCCATGTCTGCGCTCTCTTCCTCTGGCTGTAGTCTAGTTCCTCCCCAGCCTGCCTCCTGGGATGAAGGAGCTCTGAAACCTGCTCCTTATGCATTCTCCGTTGCAGCAAACAGCATCCCCCTGTGACCTCAACTGGAAATCCAAAATGATCTCTCCCGGGCCTCCCCGGTGGTGCAGCAGTTGAGCGCTGGGTTGCGAAGCTGCCCGCGGCCTCTGCGGCACCGGTTCAATCCCCGGCTGCTCCCGGGCCACCGGAGAAGGGTCCCACATGGCGCACAGACCTCTCCTGCCGCCCGCTGCTCCCCTCAGCAGTGTACTTCGGTCCTTCTGCCTGCTCTGCTCCCTGCTCTGGCTCTGGTGAATGCTCTCACCCTCCTGCACTTCTGACTGTACCCAGTGCTTGTATAAACAAAACAAACAAACAAATAAATAAATAAAACATGCCTCTATTAAAAATAATAAATAAATAAATAAATAAATAAACCAAAATTATCTCTCCCTTCTTCTGCCCCCTTCCCCTCTAGTCCAACCAGTCCCCAGATCCTATCAGTCAGATTACTAAACAGGTCTTGAATGTGTCATCTCTTCTCCAGCTGAAGCCTTGTCCTCCCTGGTGTGGACCACAGCAGCTGCAGCAGCCTCCTTACTGCAGCCTGCTTCTCCCACTCAGCCTCTCTAGCCATTCTTCACACTCCCGATAGATCGAGTTTTTAAACACATGGAACTGACCAGGCCAATAGCTGCTTAAAGCTGTTCAGTAGCTCCCCACTGCCTGCTGGATAATGCCTGAACTCTCAGACTGGCATTGAAGGCCCTACATGATCTGGCCTCTCCCTGACTTTTCCAGCCCTGTCTCTGGGAAGACCCCTCATTACTCCTACCTGAGCCAGGCAAGTCTTCTCTTCAGCATGGCCCCATCCACACTCCCTAGATAGTTTGCTCCCAACACAGGTAGTGAAGAAAGAAATAAAGAGCATGTGGAGATTGGTTGAGAGAGGATGGAAACAGCAGCACTACCTGGAGATCCAGAGTTGGCTTGCTGAGCTTCATACCTGGAAGGAGTAGGAACAGAAGGCCCAGGCTGGAGACAGAGAAGCTGAGGCTGAGGTGGTGGCTCCAGGGACCCATGGCTCTGCCACAGCAGGAGGTGGGGCAAATCTCAGGGTGTGAGCCTCTTGGCCCAAACTAGGGCAGCCTTCGGCCCTGCTGGCAAGGATGGTGTAGATAAGACCTGTAAATCAGAAGTAAGACTGAGATCTCTGCTGGATTTAGCTACCCTCTGGGGAGCACTGGAGCCCTTACATTTATCTGCCTCTGTTTGTACTTGCTCCTGGATTCTAGCACTTGGTTCTTCCCTGTAGGTCCCTGCTTCTTCCAACTTCTGCCTCTGTTCTTTTCTCTACCCCTACCCCCACTTTATCTTGCACTCAGCCTGTTTCCTTTTGTTGTCTCTGTAATGCTTTCTTGATCTCTCTTTGCTCCCCTCGCTCTGATGGTCCTCTTTCCTCTCTCTCCTCCTTTGCTTACTTCTGTTTCAGCCCTGACTGCCTCCCTCCATCCCCCAGACCTGGGCTCTGAGAGCGCCTGGTACATTCTCAGCAGGGTAAGGGCAAGGGCCCTTTGAAGTATAGGACACCAGACCCCTTCCTCCCTTGCCCTTTTCATTAGCTTAATTACAGGGTTGGGACATCTGTGCCCTTGGGAACTGAGCAACTGAAACTGGACACCTCAGGTCACTGGGATCTGAATAATTCAAATTCTGTAAGACAGCACCCAGGCTCAGCTCAGGTCCAGTTTCAGAGGTTGGAGGGTATTGGGATGGCAGGTTTAGGATCTGCAGGAGATGGCAGCCAGAGCCTGGGTTGGTAATTATTCTTCTAATTCTGCCACCACTGCTGAACACTGGATGTTCCTTTTAGACTGTCAGTTCTGCTCCCAATTAGGGACTGAATACACTATTGAGGCCAGGCACAAAACTTTGTGTCTGGCAATCTCTTCCCTCCGGTTGGGGGTGGTGCTGAGTCTTGGGCTCCTTAGAGTACCCACAGCCATCCCCCTGAACCTGTGTTCTCCCCATGCCCAAACACTGCAGGCAAATATTGGGTAGCAGAGAAAACACAGCTTTTTTAGAGTCACTTTCAGCTTCATCTTATGAGCTGTCTGACCTCAACAAGATACTGAAACCTGATGGGACTCATTTTCTCAAACTGGATAATGGAATTAACAGTCCTCACAATAGAGCAACTCAAAAGTTGTAAGGATTAGACAACTGGATTAATGTAAGGCAAGTGCCTGGCTTGTTGCTTAATGCACATTAAGACAACAGTATTTGCTCTGATCCAATGAGTTAGTCAGGATATCTTCAGGAACACACATTTAAATTCATAAGCCCTTAGCTCCTGACAACTACTATTCTACTTTCTGTCTCTGATTTTGACTAAGTGCCTTATATAAGTGGAATCACACAATATTTATCTTTAGTGACAGGCTTATTTCGTTTAGCACGATGTCCTCCAGGATCACCTACGCTGCAGTATGTCAAAATTTCTTTTTTCTTCCTGTTCCTCAGACTTGATAGTTTCCATTGTCCTTCTAGTTCACTCATTCTTTTTTTTTTTTTTAAAGATTTGTTTATTTATTTATTTATTTATACAGGCACTGGGGGTACAGTCAGAAGCGCGGGAGGGTGAGAGAATTCACCAGAGCCAGAGCAGGGAGCAGAGCAGGCAGAAGGACCGAAGTACACTGCTGAGGGGAGCAGCAGGCGGCAGGAGAGGTCTGCACACCATGTGGGACCCTCCCCCGGTGGCTGGGGAGCAGCCGGGGATGGAACCGGCGCTGCAGAGGCTGCAGGCAGCTTTGCAACCCAGCGCTCTTCATTTGAATCCTTCCAGTGAATTGTTATTGTACTTTTTAGTTTGAAAAACATTTTGGTATTTTGTTCAAATGTTCATTTTGTTCAAATGTTGCTTTTACAAAACTTCCCAGTTTGCACTCCCACCAGCAGTGCGGGAGAGTTGCTTTTTCTCCACATCCTCACAGACATTTGTTGTTGCTTGTTTTTTTTAATATGTGCCATTCACAATGGTGTAAGATGGTATCTCATTGTAGTTTTGATTTGCATTTCCCTGATTACAAGTGATGTTGAACATTTTTTCATATGACTGTTGGCCATTTGCATTTCCTCTTTGGAGATCAAAAAATCATCCATTTTTTGACTGGATGATTTACTTTGTTTTTGTTGAGTCTCATCAGGTCTTTGTAGATTTTTGTGATCAGTCCTTTATCATTAGTGTTGTGTGCAAAAATTTTCTCCCAATCAGCAAACTGGTCCAACCACCATGGAAAGCTGTGTGGTGATTCCTCAACCTGCTAAAGATGGAGCTTCCATATGATCCAGCAATTCCTCTCCTAGGTATTTACCCAAAGGATTAATTGAAAAGGGCACATTAATTGAAAAGGGCACCTGCACCCCTATGTTTATAGCAGCACTATTTACAATAGCTAAGCTATGGAAACAACCCAAATGCCAAAACTAGATGACTGGATCAAGAAGACGTGTACATATACACAATGGAATATTACTCAGCAATCAAAAGATAAACTCATGCAATTTGCAGCAACATGGATGGAGTTGGAAGGGATCATGCTCAGCAAAATAAGCCAGAAAGAAAAAGAAAAATACCGGATGGGCTCACTCATCACAGGAATTTAGAAAACCTAAATAAGGGACAAGGAAAAAGACTAAATTATAATAAAGTAAAAATCAAAATAAAAAAGCAACTATAAGTCAGAGACACACTACGGGGGTGGGGAAGAAAGGAGTAGGATCAAAACAAGGGGGGGTGGAATTTGTATAGGGACTATAACCAAGATGAAAATGTATACATTGTGCAAAAATGAAAAATGATATGAAAAACATAAAATAAAAAATAAAATAAAAAATAAAAATAAACTTCCCACATCTTCCTTTATTTCTTGGAACATCATTAAAATGGTTGTTTTAGTCTCTGCCATCAGGGCTTTCTCAGGAACAATTGCTGTTGGTTTATCTTTCCTTTGAAATAGTATAGTTGCCTTTATTTTTAGATTTATTTATTTATGCATACAAGAACTGGGTTACAGGCCAGAGGTGCAGGGGTGTGAGAGCATTCACCAGAGACAGAGTGGGGAACAGAACAGGCAGACTGACCGAAGTACACTGCTGAGGGGAGCAGCGGGCGAGACAGAGGTCTGCTTCGCCATGTGGGTTGCTCCCTAGCTGGCCGGGGATCAAATTCATGCTGCAGAGGCTACTGATTGCTTCATACTGCGGTGCTTACCCCCTTGTGAAACCAGGGAGGCCCCATAAATAAATCTTAAAAAATAAAAAACGTTATGCAAAGTGCAGACAGACCTAAAAGTCCACATATTACACAGTAGATTAGCCAGAGACTTCTGGGACATTGAGGAAAATAGAGCTGAGAAAGCTAATTAGGTCTGTCTTCTGACTGGGATTTCCCTTTTACTGGGGCCCCTGAGGACAAGGGTTACTCAACTGAGAATGAACATTCTGGAGATTCTACAGTAGAAACTCCAAAATTGTGAAATTCGTGTTACATATTTCAATTTAAAAAATGTTACAAAATTTTGTGTTAAATTTTATTTTTTTATTTTAATTTTTTAAAGATTTATTTATTTATGCATACAAGAACTGGGGTACAGGCCAGAGGTGGGGGGGTGAGAAGATTCACCAGAGACAGTGTGGGGAGCAGAACAGGCAGTTTGACTGAAAATACACTGATGAAGGGAGCAGCAGGCGAGACGGGAGAGGTCTGCCGTGCCATGTGGGTAGCTCCCTGGCTGGGGATCGAACTTGTGCTGCAGTAGCTATGGATTGCTTCATAGTGCCAACTTAACCCCTCGCGCCATCAGGGAGTCCCCCTTAAATTTTAAATGGGTGAAGAATTTGAATAGACATTTTCCAAAAAAAATATGTAAGTGGACAGTTAGCTCAAAGACTGATGCTCAATGTCACTGGTTAATAGGGAAATGCAAATTAAAATCATAATTAATTAATTAATTAATACTATTTTATACCCACTAGAATGGCCATAATAAAAGCAGTGAACAATACCAAATGTTGAAGAGAATGTGGAGAAATCAGGACCCTTTTCATTGCTGGTGGAAATGTAAAATGGTACTGACCACTACCTTGGAAAAGAGATTTGTGAAAAACTACCATTTGACCCAGTAATTCTGCTCCTAGGTTTATACCTAAGAGAAATGAAAACATGTCCCCATAAAAATTTATACATGGAATGTTCATTCTCAGTTGAGTAACCCTTGTCCTCAGGGGCCCAAGTAAAAGAGAAATCCCAGTCAGGAGACAGACCTATTCAGCTTTCTCAGCTCTATTTTCCTCAATGTCCCAGAAGTCTCTGGCCTAATCCTAACTGAAATACACTTATATATTTAAAGAGATGGAAAAAAGAATTGACCAAGAAGGCCATGAATGCAAAATATATTCCATTGGGCAATGTGAGACCCCCGTATCCCCAATCCCCTAACAGGAAAGTGCATAAATAATGTACCGCAGTAAGGGTGAATCAATAACCTTAACCCCCCCCCTCACCCCAATCTTGCCCTTATAAATCTAGCTTTTGACCTAGTTTATATCCCAGTTTAGCACCAAATTACTCTATTTAACACATGATCTGTATCTCCATTTAGACTGCAAATCAAACAAAGCCACTATAAAGCTCCTTGAAGAGGCCCCAAAACACAAAGGGAAAGCCAATACCATGAATGCTATAAACATTTCATTTTATTTTTTTTTAAGAAAGTAGCTTCAGAAAAAGAGGAAAATAATCTAGATCATTTATTTATATATATATACTTTTTAATAAAAACCTTTACATAATCTTCATGCATAAAGACCCAGGAGGCCATGTTGTCTGTGACAGTTCTAACACCAGCTGTCTCAGCCATCACCTGGGGCTCCCACAGCTGGCAGCAGTGTAGCAAAGGCCCTCTTGCCTACCTGCCCCTGAAGTCCAGCTTCTTGACTGCCTCAGTGATTGTTTTTCCATCTGGGACCACAGATGGTAAGAAATGCTTTGGGCTAGAATGGAGGTCTACCAAAACTGTCATATTTTACCCAAGCTCTTCAGGCAACAGGAGGCTTAGTAAGATGATAAAAACCAGGGATCAAACTGAATTCTGGGAGCTTCTCAGAAATGTGAGATGTGACCCAGGGCTCCTGCACATGGCAGTGAGGAAGGTTTGGTGTTCACGGAACACTGTAAGCAGGAACAAACTAACCTTGAAGATCCATCCCTCCATGGTGAGCACTCAGTTCTACTTTACTGAGTCAGAAAGACCCTGTTCTGCTTCTTAACCCAGTCCAACCCTCTTGACTCAAACTCAGTTAACTCACCAGCTTACTCAAGACAGATTTTCCTTCCTTCTGTGGATAGTTTATCTGCTAAGGAAGGTTAGTCCTAGGTCAACACGTGTCACATTACCGGTTCCACTCCTTCTAAAGATTCCTAGTATAAAAGGGCTGGGGTAGACATAGGGTACCAGATTTTATGGAGGGTCGCAAGATCCGGAATGACTGAGGGTGGAAAAGAATTCCCTGGTTCTTTGGCAGGGATCCTGCCAAAGGTGCTTTATTGACCATTTTTTAAAAGAAAAAAGAAAATGGTCGTGAGGATGGTAAAAAGAGACTTAGCTCCCTTTTTGGGTTCCAAAAGCCCTTATACTATGTTCTGTATTAAGAAAAGCCCTGAACACCTGAAGAATGCTGCTTGAGGCAGCAGGAAGAGGGTGGATTCCATAACCAACCCAGAGAATGGCAAATAGTGCCAAACAACTCAAAGCAGGGGACCTCTTTGTGGTGAGTGTGAATGAGCAGGTGAGTGTGGTGGGAAGAGCCAGGGCCTCACTGGCTCCCGACAGTCAGTTCTCGCAGGTAGGACTGTGTGAGGCTGCGCAGTTCCTCCAAGGCGTAGTCCTCAGGCATGGGGAGCCGGCCAATGTGGGGAACCAACAGGCGCAAAGGGACTCGTTGAGGGTCTGGTGCTGAATCAGAGGTTGCATCAGGGGCATGCTGAAGACTCAGTACTACCCGCAGCAGATTAGCTACACGTTTGGCCATGTCTGGAGAAAAAAATAGGAATGAGCACCAAGGACAGGTGGTAAATTAGAAGGCTGGGCTTGGGGGTAGGGATGTAATAAACATAAGAAATGAAGCAAGCAGGTGGGAAGCCAGAAGCTAGAGGCTTACCTGACTGAGCCAGGCGATCCTTGGCATTATAACACTGGATCTGCTCTATCCGGTTGCACAGTGAGGTTACTTTGGTGTGTAACTGTTCCAACTCATAACCTGAACAATCCACCTACAAAGAGAGTAATCAGCTAGGTCAAAAGGAGACCCATTACCCCAATCCTACCCACTGACTATACAAAAATCTGAAACAATAGTAGAGGGAGGGGAAAATGTAAGAAGCTAGTTAGCAGTGCCATGTTACCACCATCCAACCTAGTCACTAAGGACAAGGCACAACCCTAGCGGTGATAGAAAACAGGAAAGTAATATACTGAGTATGCAAGGGAAGGCCTGTGGGCTAGACCATGAGACAGAAACCCTAGCCTAGGCAGTTGGCAAGGCTAGGGTCCCCAATGAGGCCAGATGGGAGGCAGCCAGAGGACCTGTAATTGGTAGGTCCAGAAGCTTCCCCAATCCAGTGCCTAACACCAAGCAGAGAGATGTCTTAGGAGGAGCCCAGAAGGTCTCTGCACTGGGACTGGAGGGGGGGTGGTGGTGAATCCTTTCATCAGTTCCGACTTCTAGGTATCTATCCAAGAATAGAAAATTATTAACTCTAGAGATTATATGCACTGCAGTGTTTATGACAGCATTGTTCAACCTAAGTGTCCACTGATAGGTGGTTGTGTGATATATAAACACAATCAAATACCACTATTCAGCTACTGAAAAAACATAATTTTGTCACGTGTAGCAAAATGGAAGAAGCTACTGGGGCTTATGCAAAGCAAAGTCAAAAAGAGAAAGACAAATACTGGGTGATTTCATCTTTATGTAGAATATAAAGAAATGAAGCAGATGAACAGACAAAGCAAAATAAAAATAAACCAGTGAACTGTGGCAACAGAACTGAGGTTACCAGAGAGGAAGAGGGTGGAAGGTAGCAACAAGGTTGGAAGGGGCCCAATGAATGGTGTTTTAAATAGAAAAACACCAATTTTTTTTTTTAAATTAAAAAAGATCAAGATATTTAAAAAAATATAGAGAGAGCCTTGATTGGCAAGTCTTGAGATCACCATTCATGAACCATGAACTAACAAGCTTTAACATGGTAGCAAAACTCTAGATAAATCTGAGTGCAGAGAGATGGTATGACTCTTTAAGAGAACAGTTTATAAGAGATGGAGCTCAAACTAACATTTCATTTAGGTCTCTTGACTCCCAAAGTTCAGTCCTTTCTAAATTGCCCAGGTACCCTCTATTCATTGTGTATTTTTTTCTTATGTTTTTATCTACTTCTATGGCTCCAACTATGACTGATATACTAATGATTTCTAAATCTTTATTCTAGCATAATAATCCAACCTTCCACTCCCTTTTCCAGGGTTATTCCCCTCGCTCAGGTTACTGTTACTTCTCACTTGAAATATCTTAAGAGTTTGATTTTCAGTGTCATTCTTCTACACCCCTTTTCTTACCACACCACAACCAGTGATTAATAGAAAGAGCAAATCTATATTTTATTTATTACTTACATTCTGAAAACTTTCCAGCAGCAACCCCCATTTGTCTCAAACATGACTCTTGGTTGCTCCCCTCCTCCTATCCACCCGCCAAACTCTTACTCAGTCTCCAATCACCTCCTTTTCAAAAAATTTATTCAACCTTTCCGTATGTCTCACTGAATCAACCATTTTGTGGGCTTTACACCATTCTATCTGTACAAATACTATCCTTTTCCCACACTTGAACCTAATCTTTACCTTAACTGTGAAAGGTGGTAAACAAGAGAAGGTAAGGTCTTCGCTCATGAAATTTACAGAAAACAAGGAAACTATCAGATATTAATAAACGTGGAAGAATCACAAGCCATATAGATAATTCAAACAGGGTGATGTTGAAGAAAGAAACTGGATGGCTACTTCAGATTGAGGAATCAGGAAAGGATTGCCTGAGGAAGATCATTATCTAAGAGGAGACCTGAATAACAAGGAGAGCTCCAAGCAATCCTGACAAAGAAAAAACTAAAACCCCCAAAGGTAACAACAAAGAAAATTTAAGTGGTAAGATGTGGGGTAAAGAGAAGGTAGATTTTATACAGCAATAACTTGGTGGTCTAAATGAATTAATTTTCAATTAGAAAAAAGTTTCTTTAGTAATAATTTAGGAATGATGCTTTTAATCTACCTCAAAAGAACAGTAACTATTAAATTATACATCTTACAAGCCAGGCACTGTGTAAGTAGATGGAGCTTAGATGAGATAATATGTAACAATTGTAAAGCATTTATTGATGTAAAGTATTGTGTATTATTTTGTTTAGTATTTGTGACAATTCTGTTAATTATCTACTGTGATCTGTGATGCTATCCCCTTCAGATGAGACAAGGACAGGTTGGTTAATTAACTTGCTTAAGGTCACAGGGCTAATGAGGGAGGGAGCAATGAATTGAAATTAATGGTCTGGTTCTAGCACTTGACTTTTTATTTTTATATTCTATTGCTTTATTTAGCCTTAAGATAAAGAAAGTCTCCCCCAAAGGAGTTAATAGCAGCCCGAAAAGAGATGTGTAACTACAATATGGTCAAGAACACGAGCAGAAAAATGTACCAAGGGTTTTGGAGTAAAAACAAAGTGTAATTAACTCTTTCTGGGGGAAAATAAGAGCAAAGTAGAGCTTACAGCAATCTGGAACTTAAAGGATGAGTATGTGTGTGCTAAACAGGGAAATAAAAGGTTTGTTTTTTTTTTTTTTTTTATAGAGGCATGTTTATTTATTTATTTGTTTGTTTGTTTGTTTGTTTTGTTCATACATGCACTGGGTATAGTCAGAAGCGCGGGAGGGTGAGAGAATTCACCAGAGCCAGAGCAGGGAGCAGAGCAGGCAGAAGGACCGAAGTACACTGCTGAGGGGAGCAGCGGGCGGCAGGAGAGGTCTGCGCGCCATGTGGGACCCTCCTCTGTTGGCCGGGGAACAGCCGGGGATCGAACCGGCGTCGCAGAGGCTGCGGGCAGCCTCGCAACCCAGCGCTCAACCGCTGCGCCACCGGGGAGGCCCCTAAAAGGTTTGTTTTAATTTAGTGTTGAGTACAGCAGGTTGTCAAGCTGAATATAGGTAAGAGTGGGAGAAGTGAAGGCAAGGGTGAAAAGTAAATGTCTCTAAAGTGCTTGGAACCTATTTATGATTTTCGTCTCTGTACTATAAACAATGGAGACCGATCTTATGGCTATGGAGAATGACCCAAGAAATGTTAATGGAAACTAAAACCATAACATTTGCAATTTTACAACATGCCAAATAAAGTATCAAATAATACTTACCAAATCTCTGACCTTGCTGTAGTTCTCTCTTACCCCTGAACTTCTCACTCAGACTAGGGCTGGACAAGGGGAGGAAACTAACTATGGATGAGCCTCAGAAATGTCAACTACACATACTACATGGTAATCAATACAAAAAATTGATACAGTTGTCAAAATGCTACATCAAATCAGCTTCATCAAAATTTCCCTCCTGCTCAGACAGTGTTATCTCTGCCAATAAATTGAAAAAATGGTTGCTCTGTGACTTCAGGGAGGACAGGGCAAGGGAAAGCCATGGGGTGGTTTAAGGAACTCAGGTACCTGCTGTATATGGTGGAGCATTTCAATGACCCGAATATAGTCCAAGTAAACAAGCCCAGATGTTTCCCAGTCCTGGATTAGGCCACTGCGCTCTGGAGGAGCCAAGTCTTCCAAAAATCCCTTCAGGTAGTCATAGTTTTCATTAATGATGGCATCTGAAGAAACAAAACATTGAGTACTATCTCTGTACAAGTATATGGTTCCCAAAAGTACAAAGAGGATGTGGCAGCAATCTAAGATAGGAAGGACAGAGAAATAAGAGAATTCCAAGTACGTATTTTGAAATTCTCTGAAGAAAAATGTGAATAATTTCTAGCTTCAGTTTCCCAAACAGGTATATCTGTTGTTGAATAAAGTTTCATAAGTAAACAAAGAGCTCCACATAATTAGTACATCAAGAATATGCCCATCAAAAGGTAAAGTAATAATAATGGTATGTACACCCTATGATCTTGCCTGAGGAAGATCATTATCTAAGAGGAGACCTGAATAACAAGGAGAACCACCAAGCAATCCTGACAAAGAAAAAACTAAAACCCCCAAAGGTAACAATAAAGAAAATTTAAGTGATAAGATGTGGGGTAAAGAGAAGGTAGATTTTATACAGCAATAACTTGGTGGTCACCTTCTTTTCCTGGTCTATACAGTTTGTACAAAGTGTGATTTGATTCAAATTGGTCATGTCCTGTTCTGAGCATCACCTCTGGCCTGACTCATAATGGCGTTCAGATCAGAAAAAGTGGAGGCAATTCCAAGAGACACAGGCCCCTGTCTGAGCACTCACCAGAAGCTAAGTGCCGGATGATGAGTTTGTGGCAGCGATTCCAGTGCCCAGCTTTAAATAAATAGAGGGCCTCCAAGTGTTTGTCAGATTCCATGTGTGCTCGCACAGCTTTAGCCTCATGAATCCACTCAGCAGGAACACAAAGCTTCTGGGTCAGAAAAGTCTCCTTAGCCCAAGATTCAGGGGTTTCCAATAGTTGGCAGTGTCGAGTAAGCAGCTCTCGAACAGCCTTCTCACGCATGCTATAAGAAGAAATATAAGTTGGAATAAATCTCATCCTCATTTGATAGAAAATGCTGCCTTGGCTAGTTCAGAGTGGCCCCTGCAAATCTTGATCCTTAGTAGATCACTTCAAACTTCAATCAATTATCAAAAGCCATCACAGTAGCATTTACTTTTTCTTTTTTTTTAAGATTGATTTTTATTTATTTATTAATTTGTTTATTTATTTATACAAGCACTGGGTATAGTCAGAAGCGTGGGAGGGTGAGAGAATTTGATTTCACCAGAGCCAGAGCGGGGAGCAGAGCAGGCAGGAGGACCGAAGTACACTGCTGAGGGGAGCAGCGGGCGGCAGGAGAGGTCTGCGCGCCATGTGGGACCCTCCCCAGGTGGCCGGGGAGCAGCCGGGGATCGAACTGGCGCTGCAGAGTCTGCAGGCAGCTTCACAACCCAGCGCTCAACTGCTGCGCCACCGGGGAGGCCCAGCATTTACTTTTTCAATGAAAGAACAGAAAGTAAGCACAATATATTTTCAGAGTCAAAGAAGTCTGAAAACAAATACTCTCTTGGGAAGGTTGCCTACTAGGCTTCTGCTAGCTAGGATCTCCACTTCATTTCCTCTCTAGTTATCAGGAGATCAAGGATTAGGATAGGAGAAATTTATACTCCATGAAGAAGTCCTCTGCAGGACTTATTCCCAACCACCTCCCTTTACTTTTTCTTTCACAAGGTCAATTCAAGGAAACAAAGTAATTTTTTTAAAAGGTAAGGTCTCTTCTAGGTTCTACCTCTTTTTTTCTCTCAAAGCTATCAATCATCCTAATTCATTTTCTTTCTATCTCTAGATTTAAGCTAAATTCACTCTTTCTGAGCTCAAGGCCTAAGAGCAGACTTCTTTTCTGTCTGGGCCAAAAGACCAGCCATTTTCATTTTAGATCAAAACTATTCTCATCTTACCATACTTTTTTGAACTCACAGCGTTTCAGCGACTCCCAATCTCATCACAGTGGTCTACTTTTCAATATTTTTTTCCCCCAGGAAAGAAGATACACTTTCCCACAGCCAACTCTGAATCATCAGTCGTCCAACTAGTCAATCTTTTACCATGTGAAATTCCCCATGAGTACATTTAAATAAATTCAAAGGAAAAGTCACGGATCTTTTTGCTTACTGTAAGGAAGAAGAAATTCCTTAAAGGAAGGCTGTGCTAGATGTTTTATACTTTTACTCCTTTCAACTAGCAATTTTGAGGGCTTCCCCTGGTGGCGCAGCAGTTGAGCACTGGGCTGAGAGGCTGCCCGCAGCCTCTGCAGCGCCGGTTCGTTAAACTAGCACTTTTGAATAGGGATTAATATTATGATTTTACAGATAAAAAAAAAGGCGTGAAGAATATCATTACCCAAAGTCAAAAGTGAGTATGTGACCCGTTTGATGCTACGTCTTCGTGATTCTATGGTGGATCCAGAACTTAGGTAGCTCTAGTCACAAAACTCAGCTTCTTTCCATAACATACAACATGACAGATAGCGTAGCACAGTGAGTAAGAGTGTAGACTCTGAGTGTCTTGTGATGAAAGTCCTCACTCTGCAATTTACTAATTGTAATTTTAAGCAAGTTACTTAAGCTTAATCTCTCTGTGCCTTGGACTGCTCATCTGTAAAACAGATGACAATAAGTATCTCATCTGTTCATTATTAGTATTAAATGAGTTAATATATGTAAAGTACCTACAATAAGAATATAAACATATCTAAAAGCACTATATATAAAAGTACTATATAAACATTTTTGATTATTATTGTAATGCCATGCACTGCCTTTAACAAAAACACCTCCAACTTTATCTCATTTGCACCATGAAGAAAAGGGATCTTTCAGGACAAGGAACCAAAACATTATATAATCTAAGCAAGGTTGTATTGGTAAATACAGTGCTATCAAACTTGAGGTGTAGGAATGATTGAAAGACAGAGAGGGAGAAAGTCAACAAGAGAGAGAAAAAGCAGGGGTCCTCCTTGCCAATCCATAATATCACTTCCTGGATACATTGAGGCCGCTCAATGTATATTGAGTAATATTTCTGCCACAGTTAAGTGAATCTGTGCACCTAAATTAATGGGATTGCTCCACCCAAGTATATAACCTTCCCTTTCCACTTATTTCCTATTTCTACCTTATAGATTGTTTGAATCTTATTTCCTGAAAGTTTGCCCCTAATCATTGCAGTTCACAAACATCTCTTTTCCCTTCTCAGCCTATGGAGAGGCCTTATGATAAATAGCATAAAATGGCACTTAATCAAAGGCAACCTTATTTCTAACTTGTTCACATGACTAGACAAACACTAGGGAGGTTGAACTATCTGCAGGTTGAACTATCTTATGACTTATTACAAGGTTATACCCAGAATACATTCTAAAACCACACTCACTTGCTGAACTAAACCCTAACAGACTAATTCCTTTGGCACTGATTTGTAGTATTAGACACACATAGTGGGTTCAATGGCTTCTCACTCACCTTGAGTTGTCAATATGCAGGAGGACAAAGATGGCCCATTCCCAGAGTCCCTCACTTTCCAGTTGGCCAGCATAACTGGCCTGCAGCACACCCTCATACTGCTCTGAGAGGTGGGTGTAGTTAAGAGCCCGAAGCACCTCCCACAAGTGCCAACTTAAGCGGTAGTCCAAAGGATCTGCTGTTATGCTTCGGGGTTCCAGCAACTGGTTGAGGTCATAATGTCTGCAAAGAAGAAAATACTGAGTGTTATCATATTTATCAGGCAGACCATCTGTGCTGAATAGATCAATTATTATGGTTCTGCAGACAATAAAGGCAGATACCAGGCAGCAGAAGCATTACAGACCTCCTAACTCTCCCTCTTAGACAATTATATAAATACACTTCTAGGTTCATCCAGATCGCACCTACTAATAAACAAGGAAGGCACCTTCTCTTCATTTGTACTATGCACAATTTCCCAAAAAAATTTTTTTTAAAGATTTATTTATTTATACACGCACTGGGTACAGTCAGAAGCATGGGAGGGTGAGAGAATTCACCAGAGCCAGAGCAGGGAGCAGAGCAGGCAGAAGGACCGAAGCACACTGCTGAGGGGAGCAGCAGGCGGCAGGAGAAGTCTGCGCGTCATGTGGGACTCTCCTCCGGTGGCCGGGGAGCAGCCAGGGATCGAACCGGCGCTGCAGAGGCTGCGGGCAACTTCACAACCCAGCACTCAACCGCTGCGCCACCGGGGAAGCCCAATTTCCCAAAATTTAAGCAGTTTTTTAAAAAAGATTTATTTATTTATGTATATAAGAGCTGGGGTACAGGCCAGAGGTGTGTGTGTAGGGGTGAGAGGATTCACCAGAGACAGAGTGGGGAACAAAACAGGTAGATTGACCCAAGTACTGCTGAGGGGAGCAGCGGGCGAGTCAGGAGAGGTCTGCTGCGCCATGTGGGTTGCTCCCTGGCCGGTCAGGGAACGAACTTGTGCTGCATAGGCTGCGGATTGCTTCACAGTGCGGTGTTTAACCCCTTGTGCCACCAGGGAAGCCCCCACAATTTAAGTTTCTTTAATAGTTCATCTATCAGCATAAAGCATTAATATCCAGGGCTCTTGAGTAATTGTCAGTCAAACCATCCTAAGTTTAGCCCTTTGGCTGATGTATAGATACTCTAAGTACACTGCCAGGAGCTGTTGCTCTATGGAGGTAGATCTTAATTTTTTCCCAAAGCAGGGCCAAAATCCCAGAGACATATTTCCCTTCTGTTGACTCATAATGTTAGTCACAAATAGAAAGTATTTTTACCATACTTTCCACAGGCTGAGAAAGTATATATACTTGGTATTATAATTCTAAAGATAGATTTGTTTTAAATCAAAACACCAAATTTTAAGCTCGTCCCCCTTTAAAAAAGATTTATTTTTACTTATGCATATAAGAACTGGGGTGTAGGCCACAGGTGCGAGGGCTGAGAGGATTCACCAGAAATAGAGTGGGGAGCAGAAGATGAGACAGGAGAGGTCTGCTGCACCATGTGGGTTAGCTCGCTGGCTGGGGAACGACGTCATGCCACAGTGGCTGGCAATATCTTGATAGTGCTTTTTTTTTTTAAGATTTATTTTATTTATTCATGCATATAAGAACGGGGGTGCAGGCCAGAGGTGCGGGGGTGGTAAGAGGATTCACCAGAGAAAGAGTGGGGAACAGAACAAGTGGATCTACTGAAATACACTGCTAAGGGGAGCAATGGGAGAGACAGGTGGTTTGCTGTGCCATGTGGGTTAGCTCCATTGCTGGGGATGGAACTCCTGCTGCGGTGGCTGCTGATAGCTTCACAGGGCTGAGACATAGTCCCTGCACCAGCAGGGAGGCCCCTAATCTAGCTTTTATTTATCAAAAAATTATTCAAGACCAGGCTAACTTGAAAAATATCTGGGTTAAGTTCTGTTATTTTCAGGTCTTAGAGATAATTTACATAATGCTTGCAAATTAAATAAAACCCATTTACAATTGAATTTTGGTAATACCATCCATATATAATATACATGGGAAGACATACAAACATACAAAGATATTACAGCTTTTATTTAAAATTTTCATGTGGCAAGGCCTCCCTGGTGGCATAGGGGTTAAAGTCCCAGCGCTAGCAAGCTATCACCAGCCACTGCAGTATAAATTCAATCCCTGAGCAGGGAGGTAACATACACGGCGCAGCAGTCCTCTCCTGCCTTGCCCGCTGCTCCCCTCAGCAGTGTATTTCAGTCAATCTGCCTGTTCTGCTCCCCACTGTCTCTGGTGAATCTTCTCACCTCTGGCCTACACCCAAGTTTTTGATAAAAATAAATCTTTAAAAAAAAATTTCATGTGGCAGGTATAAGATACATATACACATATAAATACATACACCTATGTATCTGCATAACACAACAATAGTTTTACAGAAAATAGAGAATAAAAACTTCGGTTTTGGCAGTCTACTCAGTTTCTACAGTTTGTTCCTTTGGCCAAAGCCTTTCATTACCAATATTTGTGAAGACATAAGAATTTCATTATCTCGGGCCTCCCCAGTGGCGCAGTGGTTGAGCGCTGGGCTGCGAAGCTGCCTGCAGCCTCTGCAACGCCGGTTCAATCCCTAGCCACTGGGTGAGGGTCCCACGTGGCACGCAGACCTCTCCTGTCGCGCCCACTGCTCCCCTCAGCAGGGTACTTCGGTCCTTCTGCCTGTTCTGCTCCCCACTCCAGCTCTGGTGAATTCTCTCGCCCTCCCATGCTTCTGACTATACCCAGTGCGTGTATAAATAAATAAATCTTAAAAAAAAAAAAAAAAAAAAAAAAAAAAAAAAAAAAGCCTTGTATAAAAAAAAAAACCAAAAAATTTCATTAGCTCAATTTCCAAAAGTTTCTTTTCTTTTCCTGATAAGAAACTCCTTAATTTTACATTTCAAAGTCCCAAAGGTGGGGTTGATGGAGCAGAAAGAGGAACATAAGAAAGGAGTGAGATCTTAGCAGCTTTCTGATCTTAACTCTTCAGTTTGCAAGTTTGGAAGAGCCCTACAGTAGCCACAGCAAACTTAAATCTTACCAGGAATACCACATACACTTTCCTAAATGGGCACAGAATAGGGTTCCATAATTTTTACATAAACATTATTGGCCTCACAGAGGGAGGAAAACTTGAAGCTTCAAACTGAGTGGTTCCTATGTATATAAACCTTTCTGTCCAGAGGGAGGCAAATTTATTCAGATAAAAAATGAAAGTACACTTACCAAAACGTAAAAGTGTGTAAGAGGAAGCAGGAAGAAAAAAAAAATTTCCCAGTACAACAGGCCAGGTTGTGGGTACCTCACAAATCAAGTATCTAAGCGATATCCTGCTGTGGGTCAGCATCAGCTTTGGATTCCATTGTACTACACAAAAAATGGCTGAGTGATCTAACAGGTTTGCTGATATTTGTTTGGGCCTCTATAGTATACATCCTGGTCCAATGAGTCTTTATCCTCCCAGTAAATCGTCATTATAGTGTCTATTATTTTTCTTTACTATTTAAAACACAGTTACCTTATTATCTTTCAGTTGTTCTACTATCTAAAGTTGCTACTAATCCTCTTATTTAAGCAGCTAACTAGTTTTCACAATAGTTATTTCTTTCAACTTTTACAGTGGTTATTATTCTTTATACAGAAATTTGGATTTTGAAAATGCCCAGGGACCAATTTGTCTGTCAAATACTTAGCTTGCAATTCCAAGATTATAAGAACAGTATAAACTAGATCCAACACCTGCAAGCTTTAAAGATCTGGGGTGTGAACTGCCAATCAGTAACTGTTAGTTTTTTTTAAACTTTTCTTTTTTCTTTTTTTTTTTTTTATAGAGGCATGTTTTATTTATTTATTTATTTGTTTGTTTTTGTTTATACATGCACTGGGTACAGTCAGAAGCACGGGAGGGTGAGAGAATTCACCAGAGCCAGAGCGGGGAGCAGAACAGGCAGAAGGACCGAAGTACACTGCTGAGGGGAGCAGCGGGTTGCAGGAGAGGTCTGCGCGCCATGTGGGACCCTCCTCCTGTGGCCGGGGAGCAGCCGGGGATCGAACGGGCGCGGCAGAGGCCGCGGGCAGCTTCGCAACCCAGCGCTCAACCGCTGCGCCACCGGGGAGGCCCAGTAACTGTTAGTTTTTATCTAAGATCCCAAATATTTTATAACTTCCTAATACCTCCCAGAGTAATGGGCTGAGTTTTTCCTGACCAGTGCTGTCAAATTGAACTTTGTGTGTATAATATGTATGACTGTGGACCAATATGAAAGCCATGAGCTACATGAGGCTGTTAAACACTTGAAATATGGCTAGTGTGAGTAAATAAAATTTTAATAAAATCTGATTTAATTTTCAAATAGCCACTAATTTAAATTATACTTAAATATATCTAATTAATTTAAATCATATTTAAATTATAGCAGCAGCTATTATATTGTTCTAGACTATTTTTAAGAGACGGTGTGGATTTTACATAAGGGTGTTAGAGCAATTCTTTCTTTTTTTTTTTTTAAAGATTTATTTATTATTTATACAAGCACTGGGTATAGTCAGAAGCACGGGAGGGTGAGAGAATTCACCAGAGCCAGAGCAGGGAACAGAACAGGCAGACTGAAGAAATACACTGCTGAGGGGAGCAGCGGGCGGCAGGAGAGGTCTGCACGCCATGTGGGACTCTCGCTGGCGGCTGGGGATCGAACTATGCTGCAGAGGCTGAGGGGAGCTTCGCAGCCCAGTGCGCAACCACTGCACCACCACGGAGGCCCCAATTCTACTTTTATGATAACATGATTAACTCATTCTGACTTTGGTTTCTCTATTTCTGGCACCTTGAGATATCACTGTATTCTCTTTTCACATTCAGGCAACCACTGACCTCAACTGCTTTCTCTCATTGTAGATTAATTTGCATTTTCTAAAATTTTATATATACTGGAATCATATAGCAGGTATGTTTTCTGGGTACTCTCGTCTCACCTCTTTCAAAACTAAGTAAAATTATTTTGTGGTTCACTAAGTTGTTGGATGTGTTCAAAGTTCTTCCCTTTTTGGGTCTCCCTGGTGGTGGCAAGAGGTTAAGCACCGCACTATGAATCAATTCACAGCCTCTGCAGCACGAGTTTGATCCCCGGCTGGCCAGGGAGAAATCCACATGGCAAGGCAGACCTCTCCTGTCTCACCCGCTTATCCCCTCAGCAGTGTATTTCAGTCAGTCTGCCTGTTCTGTTCCCCACTCTGTCTCTGGTGGATCCTCTCACCCCCCGCATCTCTGGCCTGTATCACAGCTCTTATATGCATAAATAAATCAATCTAAAAACAAAACAAAAACAAAACAAACTTCTTCCCTTTTTATTGCTAAGTAGTATTCAATTGTGTTGATATACCACCATTTGTTTGATGGAAATTTGGGCTGTTTCCAGTTTTGGACCATTACAAATAAAGTTGCTATCAATATTTGCATATAGATATATATTTTCATTCCTCATGGGTAAACGTCTAGGATTATATATAGCTGGATTATATGTCTATAGGTACAAGTTTAACACTATAAGTTGCAAACTATTTTCCAAAGTGCCAATTACCATTTTACACTTTTCACCAGCAGTGTATGAGAATTCCAGTTGCTTTACATCCATGACAACTCTTGGTACAACAGGTCTTTTAAACTTTTAGTCTTTCTAATAGGTGGGTAGTGGTATCCCATGATGGTTTTAATTTGCATTTCCCTGCTGTATCTTTTCATGTGTTTGTTTGACATACAAGTCTTTGGTGGAGTATCTGTTTAAATATTTTCGCTCAATTTTTAAATTGGGTTGTTCTCTTATTACTGAATTTTAATAATTCTTTATATATTCTTTGTATGTATTTCACCATATATATCAACTGCAAATGTCTTTTCTCAATCTGTAGCTTGTCTTTTCATTCTTGTAAGGTTTGTTTAATGAGCAGTAATTTTAATTTTGTTAACTCCAACTTACAAATTGGTTTACAATTCATTTTGAGCTGGATGAGTAACAGAGAGAACCAATGAAACTAAAAGCTAGAGGTAGACTGAGTAATCAAGGAAAGCAAAGACACAAATTACCAATATTGGGAAGGCAGAGACATAATTACAGATCCTACAGACACTTGCAAAGTATAAAAAGATATTTAAAAAGACATGCTATAACTTTATGCTAATAAATTTGGTGACCTTGGTGAAATGAAGTCTTTAGAAGAAACAAATCATCAAAATTGATTGAAGAATAGAAAACTTCAACAGTCCTTATCAAAGAAATTGATTTGTAGCTCAGAAACTTTTTACACAGTGAGAAAGTAATTATAAAAGTACATTTATAATAAAGGATTAATATCCAGAAAATATTAAGAACTATGACAATACAATAAGACAAGCCCATTAAAAAAAGGGCAAAAGATTTGAACAGACATTTTAGCAAGGAAGATATATAGATGGTAAATAAGAACAGCGGGGGGAAATGGTCAACATTAGGCATATGGGAAATACAAATTAAAATACAATTTTAGTTATGTATACTTTAAATCACAATAAAAACTATATTATTCTATAATTAAGTACCCTATACTTAAAAGAAAGTTATGTGAAGAGCTTAACTGATATGTGAGCTATTGTTACTATAGAAACTCCTCAATATTTCTGATTGTAAAAAGACAGTTCTGAGACAGTTTCGACCAAATGATTAGATCTGATAATAACATGTCACTGTATTATTATAAGATAAATAAATCACTTTATATTGTTTATTAAACACACAGACACAGTGAGATAACACTATACGACTACTAGAATGGTCAAATTTTAAAAACCTGATACCAAATTTTGGAAAAGATATGGAGCAACTAGCAATCTTAGTGAAAATATAAAATGATACTAACATTTCTGAAAACATTCATAGCAGCTTTAGTCATAAAGCTTGAAATAAGAAAATCTATCAACAAATGAATAAATTATAGAAAAACAAAACAAAAAAACCCTCCTTTTGATATACATGGCTAAATCTAAAAGTTATGATGAGTGAAAAAGCCAGACACAAAAGATTACATATAGGACAATCTCTATTTTTTTTTTTTTTAATAGAGGCATGTTTTATTTATTTATTTGTTTGTTTGTTTTGTTTATACAGGCACTGGGTACAGTCAGAAGCGCGGGAGGGTGAGCAAATTCACCAGAGCCAGAGCGGGGAGCAGAGCAGGCAGAAGGACCGAAGTACACTGCTGAGGGGAGCAGTGGGCGGCAGGAGAGGTCTGCGCGCCTTGTGGGACCCTCCTCCGGTGGCCGGGGAGCAGCCGGGGATCGAACCAGCGCTGCAGAGGCCACGGGCAGCTTCGCAACCCAGCGCTCAACCACTGCGCCACCGGGGAGGCCCAGGACAATCTCTATTATATAAAAATCTAGAGGGCCTCCTGGTGGTGCAAGCAGTTAAGACACAACCAATGAAGCTGTCCGCAGCCTCTGCAGCATGACTTCGATCCCCCAGCTGGCCAGGGAGCAACCCACATGGCACAGCAGACCTCTTCTGAGTCTCGCACTGCTCCCCTCAGCAGTGTACTTCAGTCAATCTGCCTGTTCTGTTCCCCACTCTTTCTCTGGTGAATCCTCTCACACCCATACCTCTAGCCTGTGCCCCAGCTCTTGTATATATAAAAATCTAGAATAGCAAAACTAATATACAGCAACAGACAGTCACTCAGCACATTAAGTCCTCACTTAAAATCCTTCATAGGGCCTCCCTGGTGGCCTAGGGGTTATTACAATACATGACTCTGATTACCTGTCACTGTAGAGTTTTAGAAGGTGAAAGCACACATCTTGAAGTGGTCTCCTTGAGTCTTGTTCCTCCTCTATAAGACAGCCAGAGCCCTCCAGGTAGGAAGGAAGTGGGGAGCAGGCATATCTATCACCCTCAGAGGTATTCTGAAGGGAAGAATTTGATAAAACAATATTATCAGTTGCTAGTGTTTCATTAGATGCTATAATATCTCATTACTTAGATGTGTGTTAAGAATGAAGCAACACCCTAGAAGGATTTTAAACTTATTGTGATCAGTGACATTCCTCCTGTCTTCAGTGGACTGGGAAAGACATCACATAGCTCTCACTAATACTCCATTCCTTTTTTTGCCACAATTCTTATTACACTTAGTTTATTTAGTGTTCTCTTTTTCTTGACAAATAATTCTGACAAATTACATCGAAGATAATAAAGACAGTAAGAAAATAACTGAAGAGAAGCTGGCATTTAAAAACAATCTTTTAACCTTAACACTGACAAGAAATTTGCATTCACGTCAGATCTCAGGGAAATCTCAAAGGAGTAAGAGAAAATATGGAATAAAGAAAAATTCTCTGATATTGGAGGCAGGAAAACAGCAGTAAGAGTCGATTATGGAAACATATTAAATAAAATAGAAACAAATACTTGAAAAGGTTTTAGAGTAGCCCTGTCTAAAGACAGGAGAAAAGAAAGTCTCCCATCAGACTTCTTGGGTCTGTTTCAATTGTATGATACTTCAAATAACTCCCACAAGGACTCTTCCTTAGCTTGATTAGATACAAATACCTGGAATGCTTCTTCATACATGCTGAGTGCCCTGGAAATGGAAGCTGTTGGTGGAAGCAAATACCAAAGATGGATAGCTAGGGAGCGTTTCCAATCTAACTGAGAACACACATTGATTTGTTTCTTTTCTGAGAGCTGCCACACCTGCAGAAGACAAAATCAACATCACAGCTACATGTTACTTATTACTCCCAGGTCTGAAAATTATTCACTTATGCAAGTAGTATTTTAAGTGATCTAGAAGGCAGTATTAAAGGTCTAAATATAAAATACATAGTACCTTTGTGACAGGTAAGAGGGTAGATTTAGACAATGAGTGCTCTGAGAATCACTGAGCAGAGCAGTAAGCTGCCAACGGTTATCAGCATATAGGTGTATATAAATTCTGACCAGCTATTTTATTTTTAGAAACTGACTTTAATAAAATGACAAACACAAAGAAATGAGCTGAATAAAACAAAAATAAACTTTAAGACCAACTAGAGGAATGGGGAAGAGTGTAGGTAAATTGAGGAAAAAGGGAACAATGTTATGGTGAAGGATAAAATTTGTACTTTTAGCAGAGAACTTAATGTAGTATAAATATATGTTGACCCTCAACAATGAACACTAAGCATGTTATAATGCACTGTTACTGCTATTGAAAAAAAAAGTTAGGAATGAGAAAGGGGAAATGGAGACTTAAAATATGGAAGTAGAAACAATAAATTATTTTTATCATATTAGAAATTATAGTTATAACTATGACATGGGATATGAATTTTAAAATTTTAGTTTCTATAGAACTCATTTTTTAAATTGAACATGCTAGTTTTTTAATTAAATTTATTTTCATTAAAAATAAAAAAAAGTTGCTTAGTTATGAGTACCAAACATACTCAAACATACTAAAACTAAGAATTAAAAGACAAGCCACAGATTGAGAAAAGATATTTGCAATTCATATATATAATTAAAGACTTGTATCCAGAACACATATAAACAATTCACAAAACTCAGTAAAATAAGAAAACAAACAACTCAATTTAAAAAGAGTAAAGTACCGGTTTTCCAGCCAATAGGGCATAGATGCGCAATCTCTCATCCTGGATAAAACAGTCAGCCTGGAGCTGATGCCAATCCACCAGCTGCATGGTAAGCAGCTCACGGACAGACTGGCTACCCACCAACTGGGATAAAAGAAGGGCCAGACGATGGTCACCTACAAGAGAAACAGAAGTTTTCTAGTGATTACTAAGGATTTAGGCTTGGGAAAACATTTGGGGGCATTATTTTATCTTATTTATTTATTTATTTATTTATTTTTTTTTTTAAGAAACAGTTTTTGAAATCTTTTTATTTTTTTTATTTTTTTTTTTTTAATAGAGGCATGTTTTATTTATTTATTTATTTTGTTTGTTTGTTTGTTTTGTCTATACATGCACTGGGTACAGTCAGAAGCGCGGGAGGGTGAGAGAACTCACCAGAGCCAGAGCGGGGAGCAGAGCAGGCAGAAGGACCGAAGTACACCGCTGAGGGGAGCAGCGGGCGGCAGGAGAGGTCTGCGCGCCATGTGGGATCCTCCGCCGGTGGCCGGGAAGCAGCCGGGGATCGAACCGGCGCCGCAGAGGCCGCGGGCAGCTTCGCAACCCAGCGCTCAACCGCTGCGCCACCGGGGAGGCCCTATTTTATCTTATTTATTATCTTATCTCTGCAGTAGTGCCAAAACAGTAATCAAGAACTTACCATTTTCTGTTTGGGTAGAAAATCTTCACAATAGTTTAATCTAAATGGTAAATACACTGTACAGTACACAGAGTTCAATGACAGGTCTACTATTACCCTAGACAAGGTACTTTATCTGTACCTTGGAGGAAAATATCATGGGATTCAAGTTTGCAGTTTTGAAAAACTATTATGATGTAATTGAGAACATACCCAACCAGATATACCAACCTATTTAATGACACAAGGAATTGGTAAACTAAACCTAAAGGGGGGGCCTCCCTGGTGGCCCAAGGGGTTAAGCACTGCACTATGAAGCAATCCGAAGCCTCTGTCTCCAGTGAATCCTCTCACCCTCCTGCACATCTGGCCTGTACCCCGGTTCTTGCATGCGTAAATAAATAAATCTTTAAAAAAAATTACCATTTCAACTACTTTACTTATTGTAGACCTATTTAGAGTTTCCAGTTTTTCTTTAGTCTGCTAATCTATATAAATGTAAATTTATATCTTCCTAGGAATCTGCTGATTTTATCTAGGTTGTTAAATTGCTGGCACAGGGCTTCCCTGGTGGCACAAGGGGTTAAACACCACACTGTGAAGCAATCTGCAGCCTCTGCAGCACAAGTTCTATCCCAGCTGGCTAGAGAGAAACCCACATGGAGAATCAGACCTCTTTTGTCTTGCCCACTGCTCCACTCAGCAGTGTATTTCAGTCATTCTGCCTGTTCTGTTCCCCACTCTGTCTCTGGTGGGTCCTCTCACCTCCCGCATCTCTGGCCTGTACCCCAGCTCTTCTATAAATAAATACATCTTTGGGGGGAAAAAAAAATTGCTGACACAGAATTTCCCATAGTGTTCCCTTTTCTGTGGGGTTGTAGCAATGTTTGCTCTTTTTATTTCTATTTTTGGCAAGTTACATCCTTTTTTTTCCCCAGTCAATCTAATAAAGGTTTATTTATTTATTTATTTATTTTAAAGATTTATTTATTTATACAAGCACTGGGTACAGTCAGAAGCGCGGGAGGGTGAGAGAATTCACCAGAGCCAGAGCAGGGAGCAGAGCAGGCAGAGGGACCGAAGTACACTGCTGAGGGGAGCAGCGGGCGGCAGGAGAGGTCTGTGCGCCATGTGGGACCCTCCTCCGGTGGCCGGGGAGCAGCCGGGGATCGAACCAGTGCTGCAGAGGGTGCGGGCAGCTTCGCAACCTAGCGCTCAACCACTGCGCCACCGGGGAGGCCCAATCTAATAAAGGTTTATAAACTTTCTTATCTTTTCAAAGAATTTTGGTTTCATTGATTTCTCTATTATTTTTATGTTTTTGTTTTCACTGATTTGTATTCTTTAATAAATTTTATTTATTAATAGATAAAGCTTACTGGTTTGTAGGCTTTATTTTAACTTCCTCCCTTCTAACTTTGGTTTCAGTTTGCTCTTCTTTTGCTAATTTCTTAAGATAGAAGCTTAGGTTATTGATTTGAGATCATTTTTATTGCTGGGTAGATATCAGCTAACATTCGACAATCTTCATTTTCTGTCCAGTTGTCCTATGAATTATTGAAAGTAGGGTTGCTGAAGAAGATTTTAGTAACCTGAAAGGTAGCACCTTGCTAACAGACTTGTGAATGAATTAAATCTAAGGACCGGACTCTGGCACTCCACAAGATCTTCTCCCACTATGTGTTGGTAAGAATAACATATCCTTCTAATGATTTGTAATCTCTAACTTTATAGAAAGTCAATCCTGAAGACAAGTTTGTACTATACAAATGTATGAAGACCACGAAGGGTACTGAGTTAAATATGCAGAGACTATTGGTCATTTAGGTTACTAATTACAGTTTTTCCTGTCATTTGTTCCATATAATCCCAAAATTGGGCAAGTCTTCCAAAAAGAAATCCAGTTGATGTTGGCTTCAAATAAATTAAGCTCTAATAAACAAGAGTTAATCTAATTATGCAAATTAGCTTGAACTATATCATCCTTTATTTTTATAGATTTTTATCTAGAGAGTCATTTGTGTCTAGATAGTCATTCAATACTTGCTGAATGCCTCTCATTAGTGGAAAGAGAACTAAAAATGAACAAATATGTATGGGAGATTCTCAAATAGAAAGCCAAGTAAATATCTCAACCCAGAAATTCTATGTATTTGTTTGAATAAGTTTATTAGTGCAAAGTAGAAGTTCAAGTAGTAGTTAAACAAATTAAAACTTAAGTGTCAAGGAATTTGGTAACATGGCACATTTATATATAAAATACCAAGAGGCACTTGACTAGTATATCTATTTATATAGGACACTTGTAGTACACGAAAAAACAGAACACATATCAGGATTTCATCTTTGAAAATTTACATGCATATACTTGCTTTGTGCACATATTTGTATATACTTCATATATTAAAACAGTTTAAGTACAAACTGCACACTGAAATGTTTATAGTGAATATATAGTATAAGGGATTTAGGTGACTTGGATTTATTGCTTTTTATTTATCAGCATTTTCCAGTTTGACTACAAATGTGTATGTAATATAAAGAATTAAATTTAGTGTGTAAGGCTACACATGTTATTTACTGTATAAGGGTCTAAAGAGAAAAGTAGAAGACACAGTCCCTATTCTGAGAGAACCAGCAATCTTCCTGGGCAATACTCAGGTTAGAAGACAAAGGCAAATCAACAATTAAGGTGTATAGACAGTGAGTTGAAAGTAGGCAGGAAGGGTGCTGAGAAGGAACAAATGCCCTACCTGACTGCTGGGCCAGAGAGCAGGCCTCACTGATCCTCTTGCCCGAGAGGTAACTGAAGACCGCTTCCACAGGGTTGTCTTTTCGGGTTATGGAGACTTCCTCCTCAATTTGAGGTGCAGCAGTATGGGATAGCCAGCGAGAGAAAGCTCTTCTTCGCTCCAGAATCTGAATATATTCACTGGGCTCATCCAACTGGCTGTCAAGCTCCTTCAGGTGCCCCCATAGAGCTTCACATAATGTCCACGTTAGGTTCCAGTGCTTAACTACTAAGGAAGAAAAACAAAAATCAAGCAATAATACAAAGTCTTAAAATAACCTGAGAGGGTATCTAGTTGTGATGTAAGAATAAATTAACAAAATCTCTCAAATAACCACTTAAGTTGATATTCTGCAACCTGTTTCTCCTCACTCAGCTGTGATTAACAAATTCCAGAGGGGTGATATAATTGCATGCACACTCTGTGTTCTAAGTACATTTGTACTTATCTAACAAATATAACTAAGTTTTTTTTTTAAGATTTATTTATTTATTTATTTATACAAGCACTGGGTACAGTCAGAAGCGCAGGAGGGTGAGAGAATTCACCAGAGCCAGAGTGGGGGGCAGAACAGACAGACTGATGAAATACACTGCTTAGGGGAGCAGCGGACGCGACAGGAGAGGTCTGCGCGCCATGTGGGACCCTCGCTGGCAGCCGGGGATCAAATCGGCGCTGAACTGGTACTTCAGAGGCTGCAGGCAGCTTCGCAGCCCAGCGCTCAACCGCTGTGCCACCAGGGAGGCCCATAACTGTAAGATCTTTAAACAATTTCCTCTACCCTATTTATGGCTAATATAATCTCAAACAATAGCAAAAATCTCTAATTTGATCAAATTGTTTTAAAAACACTTAGAAACAAAATGCTCTAAAAACTTGACAGAACTCTCTTGCTATAGGTACAACTTAACATCTATTAAGCCTATATGACATTGTTTGAAGCACTAAAGAGTAAGCCAACTCTAATACATATATCATAATTATACAATAGTTACCAACTTCATTTCACATGTGAGAGAACTGAAGCAGAGTGTGACTAGATCAAAGTTAAGGGCAATATGTAACAGAATTATGATTTGAAGCCAAGAAATGAGTCTAATTTTATATTCTTAATTACCATGTTAAATTGCTCCCCAAAAAGGAAAAAAAAAAGGAAGTTCAATGATATAATTTCTTCTTGAGTAGGACTTCCCTCATCCCAACTTAACTGCATGCAAGTTAAAGCTTAAGCATCCATCAACTACAGAGACAAGGAAATCTGTCCTCCTATGAATACATCCCTATTCCTGGAATAACAAAGGTTGGAAGAACAGTGTATACTACTCACTTGGTGCTTCCAGTAGGTCTCCTGATGCTTCTTTAACCCAATCTGCATAGTCATGAATGACAGCAACTCCTGGGTTGGGGACAATGAGAGGACACAATTCATCCACATGGACAGTGCTGTGTTTTAATTTGAGTTCCAGAGGTGTCTGGTATAATTGTAGGTCTTCATCCAGCTTCTTGTGTCTCAAACTGAGTTTTTCCAAATGAACTTTGAATGGGGACTCAGTTAGGCTACAAGGGCAAATTACAAACAACAGAGAAAATGAAGATACCACAATTTTCCTGTCAAGCTTCTGTTTCTTTTTATGAAACAGCATACAAAACATTATAAAAATAATTTCACAGAAATTATGTTTCCTAATGTCAAGCTATAATGAACTTATTTGCTACATACTGAGTAAACAAATTATCTCACCCATGCATTCACAAACCAAAGGCCTCTTAAAAAAGGTTGTAACAAACATGGGCATTAGCACAGTTAGATCAGGAACTGGCTTCTGGGTATATCTGGATAATATAAAAGCCAGGGGTGAAAAACTATTGTGGGATACCTGGTTTCTCAAATTGTGTTTAGAAAGGTATCAAAAGTCTAAAGTAAGATTAGAAATAGTGAAGAACCAACTCTAAATTAAAACAAGTGTATTGTCAACTTGACCTTGGATCCAGTTTTTAAGAATGATATTAACAACCTATAAGACATCATGACATCATGTTAGTCATAACCAGGATCAAAATTCTTAATTGGGAGGTTAAACTCTTAATTGGGGGTTAAGAGTCACTTAATCCCTAGTAAAAATAGCATACATTGTTACAATTAATAAAAAAAATTTTTTTTCCATAAATAAATAAAGTAGGAAAAAACAAAAATGAAGGACGATAATAAGAAGAGTGACAATCCAAGGAATGCTGCAGGATCAGCTTGGGATTTGTAGTTTTCAGCTATTTAACTGTTAGGTAATTATTATATACTCACTTTGATCACTCTAGTTTTTAATTATACAAACATCTTATGCTACCTGAAAGTGTGTTATAAATACATATAGAAAAATCACAAAGCAGGGCCCTTGGGTCGCCTGATGATGAAGTTTTTCTGATCTACCATTCTGTCTTTCTCAAAAAGCATAAAAGATTGTAACTCACGATTTAACAGCTACTGGATTAGGAAGGAATCCATATTCCAAAGAGTCGGCAATTTGATGATTTTCCAGTTCATGAGAGCCACTCAACTGTTCTCCAATATTAGCAAGAGTCCAATTGGGACCCCAACCAACCCGAAATGAGCGTCCCATAAACAGGGCCATGTCCATCAAGAGCTTTCCCTTTCCATATGTGACAGACTTTTCAAGAGGAACGAGGCCTGGTTGTCTGCGTGTACCCACTGTTTTCAACTGAACCTCAGGGGCTGGGCTGGGTACTGTAAACACAGAGGTCAGGGGTGGGGGGACAGACCAAGGGGATGTAGATGGGACATTCATCAAAGATGATGCTCTGGGAGTGCGGCATTCTTGCACAGAGGCACTTGGTGAAAGAAAAGTTCCACTTGTAAATTTTGATTGTAGTAACCCACCAACTAAAATGAGAATAAAAAATGCTATTAGAAAATATAATCTATTGTTTCTTGAACAACAGTGAAGCTGCAATTACAGCATCACCAAAATAATTAATATCAAATATGGATGACCAAAAAACAAGTCAAGCCAGAGTCTGCAGAAATTAGTTTTGACCAGGAAATCAAGCCAAGAATTCTAATTATGATGATATAAACTAAGCAATAATATTAACAACACTACCTTAAAAAGTCATTTAGTACCTAACTGCAGACTCTTGTAATAAGTCACCTGTATACACTGTTTCATTTCATCCTTTATTAATTTTAAATGATGACCACTGTTATTCTCATTTTACAGGTGGGAAAACGGCTTGAAGAAGTAACTAGTTCAAATACGCAAAGCTACTTAATGGAAGGACTGAGACATAAATCTGATACCTAAGTTCATGCTCTTATCACAATACCAAATGTAAACTTTTCTTAGTCAACATAAAAAACTCATTAAAATCCAAACCCAAATTCCTATAATACTCAATGATAGACCTTAAGGAAACAAAAATCCACTGAGGCATCTTGTGATTGCAGATGTGCCTTTCAGAAAGGCAGTTCTCACTACCATCTCTTGCTTTGCAGTTTTATAAGGTGACTGTCTAGTGCAAGCATTTAGGTACTGAAGTATTAGATTTTCAGGAGTATCTATTATGGATAAGGCTGTTATGAATGGGTATTTGTCTGATGTTTTGTTAGTTTTTGAAAAAGAAAGTAAAAGGCCAAAAACAGAATTGAAAATGAAACAGTAAATTTTTAAGGTAATGGGCCTCCCTGGTGGCGCAGTAGGTTGAGCGCAGCGCAGTGAAGCTGTCCGCGGCCTCTGCAGCATGGGTTTGATCCCAGCCGGCCGGCGAGAATCCCACATGGTACAGCAGATCTCTCCTATCTTGCCCACTGCTCTCCTCAGCAGTGTATTTCGTCAATCTGCCTGTTCTGTTCCCCACTCTGTCTCTGGTGAATCCTCTCACCCTCCTGCGCATCTGCCCTCTACCCTGGTTCTTGTATATATAAAAAAAAAAATCTTAAAAAAAAAATAAATTAAAAAAACTTTTTAAGGTAATGTAAGTATCTTTCTGGTAGTTCCTCTGGCTTTCCAAATATTTTAAAATTACATTTGCTTAAGTCCTTAATTGACATCAATATACTATTTCTAATCCCACAAAGTTATAAACCTATTAGAAAAGTGAAAGATTTACAATTAGATGTAATCACTTCTGTGGGAACTTCAAAGGTTTAGGCAAAAGAAACAATCTGACAAATTTTGTGCATTATAAGAAGCAACATTTGCACCTGGAAAGCAACAGGAACTAGTTTCAAGATTGTACCAAAAAAGTGCAGGACAACTTGCTGACTCCCCTAAATATAATAAAATGTGAGTTTAAAAATTTAGGAAATCTGAACTATCTAATCCACATTCACAAGTAAATAAAAACATGACCCTAAACAAAACACACTCCATACAATTCTGTATCTGCTACTAAAAAGCTAGTCATGGTTTTTAAAAACTGGTCCCACATAACAACTATTCACAAGAGTACATTTCCTCTTGACATCCTGATGTCCTAAACCTTTTTAGGGATATTTGCTAGAATGATATGTGAAAAGCAGGATTTTATAGCTCTCTTGTAAACAGCATTTTTCACAATACCTAATGAACGTGATTTCGATGAGTGGGATGCTGAAATGGGGAGTCGGGGAGAACAGATTTCTTGTAAAGTATCTGGTTTAGAAGGAAGGCGACTGAAGCGTTGATCCAGGACCATATCTACATCTTCTTCATCAGCAAACAATGATGCCTTCATGATCTAAAAAGGCAATATCTATAGAATGAATGTATGCTTCCAAATCAAAAGGCTATAGAAGAAAAATACAGCTTACAACAACTAATAAATTGTTCTGCCTTAAGGCTTTGCCCAAAGCTTGAGTAACATTTGTGGGACTAACTCTACGTATATTGAAGGACAGAAGTTATAACACTCCTCACCTCTTCAATAGTCTTGCCGCAGAGGCTGGTATGCAGCAGTTGCTCACATATTTGCTGAGTAAATAATTTTAAAGTCAAACATAAGCCCAAGACAAAATTCGTAATATGCAAAAAGGCAGTGGCAAGTTGAGAAAAAAACTTAAAAGCTGTAGCCTCTATTTTTTGTAAACTTTTAACTTTTGTGGGACACTTTGCCGACCCTCAGAACCAAATTATTAATTCTTTATAAAGAAAACAAGTTCTCACAAATGTTAAATAACTTATCTAAATTCACAGTAAAAGTTATAAAACTGAGACTGACTCAAGGTTTTCTGATTCTCAATATAGGCTTCCCTCCCTAAATGGGAGAATGAGGTATATGCCTATCTTTTCTCATCCTAGTGAGCAATCAATACTCTTAATGAATAATCAAGAGGTCTGATGTTACACATGGGATATAAAACTTAGTTTGGCTTCTTGCTGTAGAAAGGGTTAGAACATCACCTGTAAGACATGTGGATTTATTCCCAATGAAGATGCAATGTGTGTTGAGGCAGACACCGGTTCCTGATCCTCAGGCATGCTCTCTTCTAACATGGAATCCAAAACTGGCTCCTGAGTGATATCTACCATGTCACTGTCCAGTTCCACAACCCTCCCTAATTGCTCCACCTCTGGACTCTGGTTCTGTAGGCAGAGAGAGCAGAAAGATCAGGAAAGCAGCATTAAATTACACCAAATAGAGCTTTTTTTAAAAGATGTATTTATTTATTTTTAAGATGTATTTATTCATACAAGAACTGGGGTACAGGTCGGAGGTGTGGTGGGTGAGAGGATTCACCAGAGACGGGAGGGGGGCTAGGAGGGGGGAACAGAACAGGCAGATTGACTGAAATACACTGCTGAGGGGAGCAGCGGGTGAGTCAGGAGAGGTCTGCTGCATCATGTGGGTAGCTCCCTGGCCGGGGATCGAACTCATGCTGCAGTGGCTGCGGACAGCTTCACAGGTTGCATCTTAACCCCTTGCGCCACCAGGGAGGTCCTTAAACCAGATTTAGGTTATTCAAACATGATAAAGCAATATTAGATTCTTTCCATTCTATCACGAAGTAACGCAACATATCTGCTAAGAGGATTTAACAATATTAAGGGCCCCCCTCACTCTCTCGGTGAGTACTTGGGATCCAAACAAGGATTTAGGGATTCACTCTTTTGTAACATTATGGGTTTGGTGTGTAGAGCCTAAGCCAGCACCCCTATTGAACAAACAGTTGTCTTCAGAGCTGACTGAGCTTGCAAGTACAATTTTCTGATTTATATTAGGCAGCGTGCCCTGCCTTCTCACTGCCTAATAGTCAAAAGCCATTGGGAAAAGAGAATGAAAGGTGCAAATATCAAATACCAGTGTAACTTGGCACTTCTTAAAGAAAATAATTAATAATAAATTCCTAGTTAGCACACTTTTTAGGCTTGGAACTTATTTTGAGGGTGACTGAATCCTAAGGTTAGTTGGGTTCTACTTGCATAGTACTATGTAAGATATGAAGAATGTCTACTCTAATTTCCAAAATGAAAAACAAAGTAATAATATTAAGAAAAATTTAAATCCGGGAATAATTACTTTATGCTTATATTTACATTTATTAAGCTTTTAAAGGATACAGCCCTGGCCTCCCTGGTAGCGCAAGGGGTTAAAACGCAACCTATGAAGCTGTCCGCAGCCTCTGCAACATGAGTTCGATCCCCGGTCAGGGAGCAACCCACATGGCGCAGCAGACCTCTCCTGACTCACCCGCTGCTCCCCTCAGCAGTGTATTTCAGTCAATCTGCCTGTTCTGTTCCCCACTCTGTTTCTGGTGAATCCTTTCACCCCCCCCCACACCTCTGGCCCATACCCCATCTCTTGTATGCATAAATAAATGAATCTTAAAAAAAAAAAAAAGATATAGCCATGACCAACAGTCATATTTTAAAATGGTAAATACTCATGAAACTGAAACATGTTGCAAAATAATTGGTTCAGTACAAATCAATAAATATGTCCCAGACTCACATAGGACCTAGTAAAATCTTAACAAATGGCTAACCCAATTTTAACATTCTCAAATCAAAAATTATTTCAGAATATTTTTCAAATCATGACATAATTTGTATTATTAACCTTTCAGATTGTTTTGGCTTATAATTCACAAGTGGCTTATTTCACGCTAAACCTCAAATGGATGCCATTATACAGAGTAGTTTTAAAAAATAGATTTCATTGGTCAAAGAAACAACCACTAGTGACACTTTTTTCAACTTTATTTTCACTGGCATATTTTCTATTCTTTGCAATCCTTTAATAAATAGGCTAACTAAGAATGAATGGTCCCATTTACAAATGTAGAAAAATTGAGGTGTTAGATAGGAACTGTCACTTCAGATGTGAACAACTCCCAAGGACTGTTCTAACATAACAAAATTGGAAGGCAGATAATGGTCAAAAGGCAAAGATGAGGCTGTTTTTTTACCTACTGGGAGGCTACAGGTAGTCTGAGTACTTTCATGATTTAAAATTCTGACAGGGAAGTGAAGGCAGAAGCAAACCTGATGTGATGTGTCCACTATATTAATAAGAACTACAGGGCCTCTCTGGTGGTGCAAGGGTTAATTAAGCACAGCACTATGAAGCTATCCACTGCCTCTGCAGCACGAGTTCAATCCCCGCTGGCCAGGGAGATACCAACATGGTGCAGCAGATCTCTCCTGTCTCACCTGCTGCTCCCCTCAGCAGTGTTTTCAGTCAATCTACCTGTTTTGCTCCCTATTCTGTCTCTGGTGAATCCTCTCACCCACCACACTTCTGGCCTGTACCCCACTTCTTGTATGCATAAATAAATAAATCTTTAAAAACAAACAAACAAGAACTACAGGTATACTCTCACTCCACTGGCTCTCTAATAATTTTTTTTAAAGATTTATTTATTTATACAAGCACTGGATACAGTCAGAAGCGCGGGAGGGTGAGAGAATTCACCAGAGCCAGAGCGGGGAGCAGAGCAGGCAGAAGGACTGCAGTACACTGCTGAAGGGAGCAGCGGGTGGCAGGAGAGGTCTGCGCGCCATGTGGGACCCTCCTCCGGTGGCCGAGGAGCAGCCGGGGATCAAACAGGTGCTGCAGAGGCTCCGGGCAGCTTCGCAAGCCAGCGCTCAACCGCTGCGCCACCGGGGAGGCCCACTCTAATAATTTTTTTTTAATTAATTTTCTTTCTTTTTTTTTTTTTTTAATAGAGGCATTTTTTTTTTATTTGTTTGTTTGTTTTGTTTATACATGCACTGGGTACAGTCAGAAGCGCGGGAGGGTGAGAGAATTCACCAGAGCCAGAGTGAGGAACAGAGCAGGCAGAAGGACCGAAGTACACTGCTGAGGGGAGCAGCGGGCGGCAGGAGAGGTCTGCGCGCCATGTGGGACCCTCCTCCGGTGGCCGGGGAGCAGCCGGGGATCGAACCGGTGCTGCAGAGGCTGCGGGCAGCTTTGCAACCCAGCGCTCAACCGCTGAGCCACCGGGGAGGCCTTCACTTAGAATACTTTTAGTGAAAAGTATTTCACCAAATAACAAAGAATTTAATCAGAGACTAACATATCCTTAAGAAGAACATATCCAACATATCTTTAAGAAGAACATGAAAAGATAAAGGTTTTTATTCACTCTGCTCTCTTGCAAAGATTTCAAAGCTTTGAGATATGATCCAGTAAGTGGACCAAGGGGAGGTAAAATGATATGAAACTATGAGGACCTGGTAAGCTCTTAGAAATCTTGTATGTTAATATACATTTATAGAGCTTTCCATCTCAAAAGAAATGAATACACATTCTTTTCAAGTGGATATGAAACAGACTCAAGAATAGACCATATGCTGACACAAAACATGTCTCATTAAATATGGAACTAGAGGGGCCTCCCCGGTGTCACAGTGGGCTGAGCGCTGTGCTCTGAAGCTGTCCGCACCCTCTACAGTGTGGGTTCGATCCCGGCTGGCCAGCAAGTATCCCACATGGCATGGCAGACCTCTCCTGTCGCGCCCGCAGCTCCCCTCAGCCGTGTATTTCTGTCGTCTGCCTGCTCTGCTTCCTGCTCTGCCTCTGGTGAATCCTCTCACCCTCCTGCACCTCTGGCCTGGACCCCAGCTCTTGTATAAAAATAAATAAATAAATCTTTAAAAAAAAAAGAAAAAAGAAAAAAAATATGGAACTAGAAACTCTATCAAACATCTCAGATCACTATGATATAAAGTTAAAAATTGGCCAATAAAAGAATCCTAGAATAAACCAAAACATGGACACTAAATAAAATGCTTCTAAATAACTCCTAAATTGAAGAAGAAATTATGTTTTTGAGACTAATGAAAATGGATAGAAGCTACCAGATACTTTGAGATATGCAAAAAGTGGTATGAGGGAAATTATGAGCAATACAGACCCACATTAAAAAGAAAAAAACAAAAACAAGAAAAATCTCAAATAAATAATCTAACTAGCAGAAGAACTAGAAAAAGAAAAAAATGAATCTTGAAATCAGCAGCAGGAAGTAATAAAAATTAGAGCAGATAAATATAATAGAAAACAGACTGTCCAAAAAAGATCAGAGAAATCAAGAGGTGGCTCTTTAAAAAATACATATACAAAATTGACAAGCCCTTAGTTAGGCTCACTAAGAAGAAAGCCCAAATAAATATAATCAGACATAAATGCAAACACTAAATTAGAAAAAAAGAGAATTAAAAAAAAAATCCCATTTACAATAGCACCCAAAAAAATGAAATACCTGGGAATAAACATAGATGGAGGAGGTTGAAAACTATAACTGTGTTAAAGGAAATAAAAAAAAGTCACAAAGAAATGGAAAGATGTCTCATGCTCATGGATTGGAAGAATAAACATTGTTCATTCAGATGGCCTTATTACCTAAAGCGATTTACAGGCTCAATGTAATACACATCAAAATTCCAGTAACTTTTTCAAGGAAATAGAACATATACACACATTATAAAATTTATATGGAATCACACTAAAGGCCCCAAACAGTGAAAGCAATCCTGAAAGAAAAGAAGAAAAACGGAGGTATCATATTCCCTGACTTCAGACTATATTACACAGCAACCATAATCAAAACAGTATGGGGCCTCCCTGGTGGCGCGACGGTTGAGTGCTGGTCTGCAAGGCTGCCTGCAGCCTCTGCAGTGCGGGTTCGATCCCCGGCCGCCAGGCAAGGGTCACACATGGCGCGTAGACCTCTCCTGCTGCCCACTGCTCCCATCAGCAGTGTACTTCATCAGTCTGCCTATTCTGTTCCCCACTCTGGTGAATTCTCTCGCCCTCCCGTTCTTCTGACTGTACCCAGTGCTTGCATGAACAAAAAATAAACAAACAAACAAACAAATAAATAAAAGAAATTAAAAAAAAAAAACAAAACCCAACAGTATGGTACTGGAACAAAAACTAAGACCAATGGAACAGACTAGAAAGAAATAAATCCACACAAATACGGACAGTTAATCTATGACAGAGGTACCTTATGTAATAAGCATACAATGGATATTTTAACAAATAGTAATGGGAAACATGGATAAGCCACATGCAAAAAAGTGAAACTAGATACATACTTAACTTCAAAGACAAAAATTAATTCAAAATGGATGAAACATTTGAATATAAAAACTAAAACCGTACTACCCTTAAAAGAAACATAGATGGTACCCTCCTGGACATCAAACATAAAGATGTACTTAGGAGTGCAACTCCAATGACAAGGGAAACAAAAGCAAACTTTAAAAAAAAATCTTGAATAACATGAAAGAAACCACCACAAAAACAAACAAACAAACAAACAAAAAAAACCTCTGGACTGGGAGAAGATATTTGCACATCACACATCTCACAAGGGGTTAATTTCCAAAATATTTAAAGTCCTATAAAAGCCCACAACAACAACAAAACAGACAACCCAATCAAAAAATGGGTAAAAGATCTAAATAGACATGTTTATGAAGACATTCAGATGGCCTAGAGACACAAGAAAAATTGTTCAACATCAATTATTATACGGGTAATACAAACCAAAATCACAATGAGTCATTAACTCACTCCCGTGTGAATAGCCTATATTGAAAAGAATGGAAACAAAAAATGTTGGTGAGGATGTTGAGGAAAAAGAACACTCATCCACTTGGTAGGAATGCAATTTGGTGTGGCCCTTACAGAAAATGGTATGGAGATACTTTAAAAAATAAAAAGGGAAATCCCATATGATCCATCAATATCTTTCCTAGGCAAAATTACTGAAAGAAAAACACTAGTATGAAAGTATCTTCATAACAGCACTTTCCAAAACTGCCATTATCATGGAAGCAACCTATGTGCCCATTGATAGGTGACTGGGTAAAGAAACTGTGGAATATAAACTCAATGGAATATTACTCTGCTATCTAAAAAGATGAAATAGTCTCTCTTGGTACAAAGATGGATTGGTTTTGCTAAGTGAAATAACTGAGAAAGTGAAAGACAGATACCAGATGGTTTCACTTATCTGTAGAATAAAAATAATGAAAAAACGTATATTGGCAAAGCACAGCAAAAGCATAGAAGAAAGTGTAGGAAAGAAAGAGGATAAGCATTGGCAATGGATGTATGGTGGATAGTGAGTGAAGCATGTGCACATAGGGAGGCATAAAAAAGTAACCCCAAAATTAGATATGTAAACAACTGACAAATTGAAAAAACAAACCAAAAAAACCTCTTTCATGTCTAGAAAAAAAGAAAAAACCAAAATACTATATATGAACTTTGTTAAAATGTATTTAATTAATTGCAAAAAAATCTCCACCAAAGATGTCTGTGTACTAAATTTTCAGAGTAATTTTAGGAGATCAGGTACTTCTTCAAAGCCAGGCCTGGAGAGAAAAGTGCACTAACAAAATAATAATGAGTAAGTGTTTAAAAAAAAAAAAAAAAAAGTCTCCTGGGAGATCTATGGAAAAAGGCAACTGAATGGAATATCATTTTAACTTTACCTTTCCCACACTGTAATCTCTTCAAAGTAGGGTATCTTATTTATATCAAAATACCAAGCATACAAGTAATATCTGCAAAATGACTATTTAGATATAGGAAGGGTGATATTTCACAATTGAAACCAATGATTTGATAAACCTCCACTCAACTCAAAAGGATCTTCCTCACACAAAGCTTCTAGTATCCTACGGATAAAATATCTCTTAATCCAGTAGGCTATGTATTTCAAGTAGGTTAATTGAGAAATACTATTCAATGAAGTGAATGACCAGTCCACAGTCAAACAGATGCTTAAATAATTTACATAATTCTCTCCATCAAAGAGTTTAAGCCAGTGTAACTAATACTGCTGCCAATCTTCAAAAGCACTTGTTTAACTGTAAAGACTGCTTTATTCATTTTGCTAGAAAACTGATGTGGTCAACAATACTATGTCCTCCTCAAGAGAAATTCCATGTCAGGGTTTCAAGGGCTCACCAAAGTAAGTGTGTTGTTTCTAGACATACATTTGGGGATATTACTCCAGAAGGACAAGACTAAAATTAATAGCTTTATATTTGATTTAAAGTTAATTTGCAAAAAATCTCCAAGATCATACATTAATAAAATGAAGCTGTTACAGATTTTATATAAAAATATACAATATTCAGGGCTTCCCTGGTGGCACAAGGGGTTAAGATGCAACCTATGAAGCTATCTGCAGCCGCTGCAGCACCAGTTTGATCCCTGGCCAGGAAGCTACCCACATGGCGCAGCAGACCTCTCCTGACTCGCCCACTGCTCCCCTTGACAGTGTATTTCAGTCAATGTGCCTGTTCTGTTTTCACACTCTGTCTCTGGTGAATCCTCTCACCCCCACCCCTCTGGCCTGTACCTCAGCTCTTGTATGTATAAATAAATAAATCTTTAAAAAAAATTCAAATATATTAAAATTCATTATAAATCTAAATAAATTTAGACAGCTGACATTTTACTTCAAAATAACTATACATAAAATGAAAAGGAATTTTCTTCTAAATCCTAGTACTTTTCTTCCCTCTAAAAATATTTTAAACTTACTTGAACAAGCAAACAATGCTAAGTTTCAATTAATCAGCCTTAATAGTGCTGAAGAGTTACATTTCAGTATAAGGTTGAGGTAAAAAGCTGTATGTTTCTTTACTTGATGCCAAAAATCCGAGTTGTTTCAACAAACTGTTCTGAAACTCCGGGAAAAGCATTTAAAATATGAATATGGCTGAGCTCCAAGCCAGATCTATATAATCGAAGCTCACTAAGGTATTGATGTAGTCAGCTGAAAAATGAATTTCACACGGGCAATTTGGGAACTAATGTTCTAACTACCACACAAAATGTTTCTCTTACTGCCCTAACTCATCTGTGTAATGAATGTCTTTCTGCCAAGATTTTCTCTAATCTAAAAACTTGTTTTCTGGTTGCTTGGATTTGCTTGCTATTTTAGGAGCAAAGCAAGGCTTAGGAATGAACTGGAGAGATGACTGAGGGTACTATATAAAAGGTAGTGGAACAGATGTGACCATTAAAGCAAAAATGTAAACCTTCCCAGTACCTAAAGATATATCCAGACACGGGCCTCCCTGGCGGCACAAGGGGTTAAGACACAACCTATGAAGCTTTCCGCAGCCTCTGCAGCATGACTTCAATCCACGGTGGGCCAGGGAGCAACCCATCATGGCGCAGACCTCTTCTGACTCACCCACTGCCCCGTTTAGCAGTGTACTTTGGTCAATCTGCTATTCTGCTCCCCACTCTGTCTCTGGTGAATCCTCTCACCCCCCACACCTCTGGCCTGTGTCCCAGCTCTTGTATGCATAAATAAATCTTAAAAAAAATATATATCCAGGGCCTCCCTGGTGGCGCAATGGGTTAAGACACAACCTATAAAGCTGTCTGTAGCCACTGCAGCTCCCGGCCAGGGAGCTACCCACATGGCACAGCAGACCTCTCCTGACTTGCCTGCTCCCCTCAGCAGTGTATTTCAGTCAATCTGCCTGTTCTGTTCCCCACTCTGTCTCTGGTGAATCCTCTCACCCCCCACACCTCTGGCCTGTACCTCAGTTCTTACATTCATAAATAAATCTTAAAAAAAAAAAAAAAAAAAAAAAAAAAATCCAGACACCCAGGACAGAAAAACTTAGAATGTGCACAGGAAAACAGAATACTATAGTAGACTGAAGGAGAACCAGTATCATGGAAATCAACCTCTTCAGAGGGCCAGGTGACAATGTGACTACAGTTATTTTGGGACTGGGCTGAGAAGACCAGGTTATATATTCCCACTTCAAAAGGTTCAAGTATTTTCCTCATGCCAAATAAAATGTAGGTTTTTCTGTTAATAACTTAAAACTGTAACCACCGGCCCACCCGCCTTACCTACGTCACTAGGCAATAAAATGGAAGCGTCTCCAGAGTTCCACATTACTGATTTAACACATTAGCTTAAATATCTGAAAATCTCTACCCATTTCCGCTCTCCCAATTTAAGAGGTCAAAGACCATACTCTAGCTTAATCAAAGGAGAGACCTGAAAAAGATCCCTATTCACTGGTACTCTATTTGCCCATTTTGATCCTTATCATTTTTTTGTTAGAAACTGTTCTGAATTTTTTTTTTAAAGATTTATTTATTTATGCATACAAGAGCTGGGGTACAGACCAGAGATGCAGCAGGGAGGGAGGATTCACCAGAGACAGAGTGGGGAACAGAACAGGCAGATTGGCCGAAGTACACTGCTGAGGGGAGCAATGGGTGAGTCAGGAGAGGTCTGCTGCACCATGTGGGTTGCTCCCTGGCCAGCTGGGGATCGAACTCATGCTGCAGAGGCTGTGGTTTGCTTCATAGTGCGGTGCTTAACCCGTTGCGCCACCAGAGAGGCCCCTGTTCTGAAATTTTTTGGTGCTCAGTCTTTCAAAGAGCTCTTACCTACTGAAGTGTCATCACAGATTTTAGTTAACTCTTACTATTTGTATGATAAATATTAAAAAGCCTGAAAACCACTGATTGCCAACATTATATAAACTTGCTGTTTTCCACAAATGAAACTTTTCTTTGTCAGCTATATGTTTGGGATCCCAGAAATTACTTTTATTGGAAAACATAAAGCTACCTGACTCTTTTCCTAATAAATACATATAAAATGGAGTCAAAGAACACACTGGAAAGAAAGGGATTTAAAAAGGTATATATTATGGTTCTGGCAAAATGAATATGGATAGCTGGAAAACCAAATCCATTAGAGCATTGTAGCTCAGAAGGTTTTTTTTAGGGTTATTTTCAATGCTACAAAGATAGTAAATGCAAAATTCAACATATTTCCCATTTTCCAATTTTATCATACCCTCCCTCACCCTGTAATCACAAAAATGAATGGCGCAGCAGACCTGAACAAGATGAATGCACAAAAATGAATATACACACACAACATTCTCCAGAAAATGCTTCCCAAGAAATTAATAAATGATAATAAAAATTGCACATTTTAGCAGCAATAAAGATTGTAGCATCAAAAATTCCAGAAGGTCCTGCTTTTAAGCAGCTGAGAGGTAGAGGATGATTTACAAAGAAATACTGTATCAAGAACTCTTTTTGAGGGACTATGGCAGCAAAGAAAAAAAAAGGTAACTGATTTGACTACAAACAATATCTAAATGAAAGTAAGACTCCTTATGAGTTGGCATTCAAAAGAACTACCTGATATTTAAATCACAAGCCTTTCCCTACAAGGACAGAAAGTTTTATACTGGCTTAACAATACTGAAAGAGAATATAACTAATTGCAATAAATAACACAGTTCCTACTCTCCCCAGGTCAAATAACACACTTGTATTTAAATTTCACCTTTTTTCCATAGATTGTTTTGTTAAATACAAATATCAAAAGTTAATCTGAAGTATAAGAAAACAACTTGAAAAAAACATACTCAAAAACCCTTGCAGAACATTAATGAACAAACAAAAAACCCCACAGAGGTAAAGAACTAATAAAACTGCACATCAAGTAGTCAACAAAAGTGGGATTTACTTTATCAACCCATATATGCAAAACGCTCTCTTAAACTGATCACTGGGCAGAAAATTTGTCAAATCCAAATGAGAGAGGGAGGTGTTTAAGAATGACAATCTGTAGGCGGGAATGAACCAAGCAGCAAGAGAATTCTTTAAATATCTCAGGTAAAAAATAGATGACAGTACCACCTCACGCCCTCCCTTGCACTTGTCTCAACCTCTTGTCTCAGCGTGATTGCCAACACATTTGTACTCTTCAAAGTTCCAGGGGTAATAAAACAGCTTTGTAACAGCTGAATTGACTTGTTTTCAACTTCCGTATCATGATTCCATTCAAACGCACTGTCCTTTCTCTACCTGGGGTGGAGGTGCTGGTTTGCCATTAAGAGCCATCTGGAATGGAGTGGCCTGGCCTGCCGGAGGCAAAGGGGCAGTCTTCAACTTCTTTGTACTAGTTTTGGAAGGTCGTTCCTCCTCCTCTTCATCAGAATCCTGAAGGCCATACTTAGAAAAATGGGAGACCTAATGATGAAAAGAATCCAACAAAATCAATTTTAACACTTATATTTGAAAAGCTTCCAAAATACTTAATCTTGTAATCCTGTGCAGAAAGAAAAAGATACCAACTATTTAAAGCACAGTGAAATATCTACCACTCTGTTTTTCTAAAATTTAGATGATGTCTGGTGCAAGTACAAGTTGCTCATATAATATCAAATTAGTACACTAATATAGGAAACCAAATTAAAAAGAGCCAATACTATTTTTACATGTATGCACCACCTGGTTCTTCCCTTATCTACACATGGGCCTTCAACAAATACAATAATCTAACTGGCTTGGAAAAGGAAGAAACCACTGGGATAAACTATCAAGAAGAAGTCAACTTCTATATCCTCAGAAATATCTGAAAGAATGACAATTACTTAAGAAGAGTTGACCTACCAAAAGATAAAAATTCTGCCTGATGCTCCTAATGATGCCACACATCAGAAAACCACAAGCTATACCTCAGAAGAGTACCTCAGAAGTACTCTATCGTAAATGTTCATAGGATGGGGTAGAGGTTTTGAATCGTAAGTCCTTAGAGTTTATATAGCTCCTTACTGCTCTAGGATTTAACTAGATGTATAATTTGAAACTAATCATGATATATTACTCCATTTTCTAATTTGTAAAACTAAAGAGAATTTAAAGGATCTTTTACAACATATTTTGTAATTCTTAACTATGAGAACTATCTACAGGTTGTGACTATACCTTAAACACCCAAGAACCTGTTTCAGGACGGTACTCTTTGAACTGAGCACCCTGCTTTCTTGAAACTGCTTCCAATCTTCCTTCGTAGTTGATATCAGCAAGTCGATCTGGGCTCTTAATTAAACAACGAGACGTTTTATCTGTTGGCCAAACTCCATCCAATGTAACTTCAGCCTTCCTGTAATATACAACCAAGTGAAGTATAAATGCTTCATGTTTAAGACCAGAAAGTCAACTAAAAACTTTAAAAGGGTCTCCCTGGTGGCACAGTGGGTTGAGCACAGCACTGTGGGGCTGTCTGCAGCCTCTGCTGCGCGGGTTCGATTTCCAGCTGGCCAGGGAGATTCCCACATGGCGCAGCAGACCTCTCCTATCTCGCCTGCTGCTCCCTTCAGCAGTGCTTTTGGTCCGTCTGCCTGTTCTGCTCCCTGCTCTGTCTCTGGTGAATCCTCTCACCCTCCCACGCCTTTGGCCAGTACCCCAGCTACTGTATAAATAAAAAATAAAATAAAATAAACACTTTAAAAATTTTATGTAAAAATAACTGTGTTACTTTGAAATTATTCTGCAGGTGTTTCCTAAATTGGAATGTTGCCTCTCAAGGTAGATAAAGAGCAAGGAATTATACCCATATCAACTAGCTGCTCAATACCTGGTTTAAGAATCAAACTGCATTTTTACAACTACCATGGTATATCAATCAATTTCAATATAATTTTAATAACACTTAAGCTATAAATCCTTGACTATACCCACTGCTAATAATCCAACTGTCATAGTCCTATGCTATTCCAAAGTTTTAAAAGTACAACAACAATAATAGCAGCAACTGGCATTTATTAAAAGCAAGTGCTTGCAGAATGAATATGAGGAACATAATAACGTGCAGACCACTATAAATAATAGTGATAGTGCAGTACCTTCTAATATCAATATCTAACCTCTAGAACTAAGTTCATTTTTAAGCTTTGCACCTAGTACAGTAAATAGCACAAAATAGATGACTGTTTTTTAAATTATTTTTTATCATGGTTAAAAAAAAAAAAAGTGCAGGGGCCTCCCTGGTGGCACAAGGGTTAAGATGTAACCTATAAAGCTATCTGCAGCCACTGCAGCAAGAGTTCAATTCCCGGCCAGCCAGTGAGCAACCCACATGGTGAAGCAGACCTCTCTTGTCTCACCAGCTGCTCCCCTCAGCAGTGTACTTCGGTCAATCTGCCTGTTCTGTTCCCCATTCTGTCTCTGGTGAATCCTCTCACTCCCCACACCTCTGGCCTGTACCCCAGCTCTTGTATACATAAATAAATAAATCTTTAAAAAAAAGTGCAACATGAAATTCATCCTCCTAACCATTTCTACTGTATCATTCAGTAGTGTTAAGTACACTGACATTGGTGTACAACTAATCCTCAGAACCTGTTCATCTTTGAAACTCTGTATATACCATAAAACAACTCCCCATTTGTCCTTACCTCAGCCACTGGAAACCACAATTTCCTGTTTTTATGAATTTGACTCTAAATGCTTCAAATAATTGTGTGTCTTTTTGTGACAGGATTATTTCACTAAGTATGATGGCTTTAAGGTTCATCCATGCTGTTTAAGAATCTACTTTATTTTTCAGGTTGAATTATAAAGGTTGACTCTTACATTTTGTTTATCCATTCTTCTGTCAATAGGTACTTGGGTTGCCTCTACCTCTTGGCTATTGAGAATAGTGCTATGATGAACATGGATATGCAAGTACTTCTTTGAGATCCTGCTTTCAATTCTCTTGGCTATATATCCAAAAGTGGAATCACCTGACAATTTTTAATTTTTTGGAAAATCACTATATCCATTTCCCTAGTTTTACTATTTTACATTCCCATAATGCCCAAAGTTTCCAATTTCTCCACATTTTTACAAAAACATATTTTTCTTTTTTGATAGTAACCATTATAGTTTTGGTTTTCATTTTCCCAGTTATTAGTGCTGTTGTCTATTTGTAGATCATCTTTGGAAGAATTCTGTTAAATCTTTCATCCACTTTCAATCAGGTTTTTATTTTTTGTTATTCACCTATAAGCAATCAGCTTATGGGTGAATATAAGGATATCATTTAAGTCTTTTTTTCCATTCTGCAGTTTGTTTTTATTCTGTTGACTGTTCTATGATGTAAAAAAAGTTTTAAATTTGGATATAATCTAATTTATTTTCACTTTTGTTGCCTATGCTTTTTATCTAGGAAATCTTTGTCAAAACTAATGTCATTAAACTTCCCTTACTTTTATTTTGAAGTTTCAGTTTTATGTTTACATTTAGGTCTTTGATCCTTTTTTCCCTCTTAATATGAGTCTTAATGTAAGGGTTCAATTTCTGCATATGGAATATGGATCTCTAATTTTTCCAAAACAGTTCACTGAAGATTCTTCTCTCCCCAGTGAATGTTCTTGAGCAAATTTGTCAAATATCATATATGCAGGGTTTCTTTCTGGGTTCTCTATTCTGTTCCATTAGCCTTAAACTTACCTTTCTCTCAATACTACACTGTTTTGAATGCTGTAGCTTTGTAGCAAGTTTTTTTTTTTTAAAAGATTTCTTAAAAAAAAAAAAAAAGATTATTTATGCATATAAAAACTGGGGTATAGGCCAGAGGTGTGGGGAGATAGAGGGTTCACCAGAGACAGAATGGGAGCAGAACAGGTGGATTAACTGAAATACACTGCTGAGGGGAGCAGCAAGTGAGATGGGAGACGTCTGCTGTGCCATGTGGGTAGGCAAAGAACTCCTGCTGCAGTGGCTGGTGATAGCTTCATTACCCTTGCGCCACCAGGGAGGCACTGCAGTATGTTTTGAAGTTATAAAGTAAGAGTTCTCCAGTTTCTTAGTTCTTTTTCAATTTTATTTTGGTTATATAGGATCCCTTGAGATTCCATATGAATTCTAGGATAGCTTTCTCTATTTCTGGAAAAAAAAAGTCCCTGGAATTTTATTAGGGATTGCATTAAACTTGTAGCTTTGGGTATACTATGAACATCTTAACAATACTAAGTCTTCCAATTCATGACCATGATTGGTTTTTTTTTTCCATTTTATTTGTGTCCTATTTAATTTTCTTTAAGCAATGTTTGTGTAGTTTTCAGCAAAAGGCTTTTCAGGGAAACTGTAGATCTGAGGCATACAGCAGAGGAGGAGAATGGAGAGAGATCAAAATAGGAGCAGGAAGAACACAAAGGACTATGATGATGGTTCACAAGTGATGTGGTGGGAGATTTACAGGGACTACAGCTGAGGGGAGAAATCAAATATTCTACAGAATGAACAATGATGTAAGAAAATTTAAAAGTTTAATAAAATAAATAAAATCAAAGATTTTTGTCTGCTATGTAAGGTAATTCCTAAGTATTCTGTGGATTTTTTTGATGCCACTGCAAATTAAATTTTCTCAAAATTCTTGTTGATGTTTCATTATTAGCGTACAGAAATGCAAATGATTTTTGCATGCTGATTTTGTTTCCTGCTACTTCATTGACTTCACTGTTAATTCTAATAAGTGGCTTGTGTTGTGTGGGAATTTTCTAGGGTTTGTTACATGTAAAAACATAAAATCTGCAGATTTTACTTCTTCCTTTTGATTATGGATGTCTTTTTTCTTTCTTGCCTAATTGCTCTGGCTAGAACCTCCAGTACTATGTTAAAGTAGACATACTTGCCTTATTTCTAATCTTAGAAGAAAAGCATTCACTCTCACATTGTGTACAACGCCTGTGGGTTTCAGTATCTCTTTTATTACATAGATGTATTGATAGTTTCCTTCTTCTCCTAGTGTGTTCATTATCTTTGTCATGAAAGGGTACTGAGTATTGCCAAATGCTTTTTCTGTATCATTGAAATAAACTTTTGGCTTTTCCCTTATTCTGTTAATGTAGTGTTTTATAAGGATCAGACATTGTCCAGCAAGTCGGATAAGCAAGTTGCAGAAGAATATATATAATATGAACACATTCACGCTTACAGAATAAAAATCTGTGATTTAACTGGTTATTTTTAAAAAATGTAAATAAATCCGTACCTATTTAGCCCTTCACCCACAGGTGGTTTTTGGTTATCATCTAAGTAGACAATCACTTCTTTCCTTCGAATATGCACAATGTCATCCAAATTTAGATTTGTCAAATTTACATCTCCTTCAAAATAGATTGAACCATAACCTAAAAGTCAGAGCAAATTGTTAAAAACTCATCCTGTATGAAGGCAAATACCTATGTTACACTCTAGTGGTTAAAATAATCAGAAGGAACAAGAATTAAAAAGTAATCACGAGGGCCTCCCTGGTGGGGGCAAGGGTTCAGACACAACCTATGAAGCAATCCGCAGCCACTGCAGCAAGAGTTCGATTCCCAGCCAGCCAGGGAGCAGCCCACATGGCACAGTAGACCTCTCCTGTCTTGCCTGCTGCTCCCCTCACATTGTATTTCAGTCAATCTGCCTGTTCTGTTCCCCGCTCTCTCTGGTGAATCCTCTCACCACCCCCACACCTCTGGCCAGCTCTTGTATGCATAAATAAATAAATCTTTTAAAAATAAATAAAAAGTAATCATAAATAAAAAGTAATCATAACTCCATAACAGTTATCAGAGGGTGACATCAAATACATTCTTACAGTTTAATATATGCATTTTCATAGCATTATCTTCAAAATAGCATTCTTAGATCTCATTTAAAGTATCTGTAATGCTGCTACATAAATAACAATTAGTGGGCCTCCCCGGTGGCGCAGCGGTTGAGCGCTGGGTTGTGAAGCTGCCCGCAGCCTCGGCGGCGCCGGTTCGATCCCCGGCTGCTCTCCAGCCACCAGAGGAGGGTCCCACATGGCGCGCAGACCTCTCCTGCCGCCCGCTGCTCCCCTCAAAGTGTACTTCAGTCCTTCTGCCTGCTCTGCTCCCCGCTCTGGCTCTGGTGGATTCTCTCACCCTCCCACGCTTCTGACTGTACCCAGTGCATGTATAAACAAACAAACAAACAAATAAATAAATAAATAAAACATGCCTCTATTAAAAAAAAAAAAAATGGAAAAAAAAAATAAAATAAAACTTTAAAAAAAAAAAAAAAATAACAATTAGTACTAGTCTGCAGTATAAGTTAAAATACCTGAGCTTCTTTACATATAAAATAGCAAGATGAGATTATTTTCCCCAAGAAAATGTTATCTTTAATAATGAAATACCTAAGTTTTACCCACGTTTTTTCAATTTTTCAATTTTTTTTTAAAGATTTATTTATTTATGTGTACAAGAGGTGGGGTGTAGGCCAGAATTCGGGGAGGTGAGAGCCTACACCAAAGACAAAGTGGGAAGCAGAACAGGCAGATCTACTGAAATACTGCTGAAGGAAGCAGCAGGTGAACAGGAGAGGTCTGCTGAACCATGTGGGTTAGCTACCTGGCGGGGCTGGAATGCATGCTGCATTGGCTCCGGATAGCTTCATAGTGCTGAGACTTAACCCCTTGTGCCACCAGGGAGCCCCAATTATTCAGTTTTCTATTGGATATTTGTAGTATTTTTCACTGTTTCCAGTATTTTTTTTAACTGTAGAAATTTGCAGGGAGCAAAATGGTTACCAGGAATGCTATAAATTCAAGTCTTTCTTGCATTATAATTTGTCAGCCAGTGTCTACTATTCAGGCCAAGGTGGGTCCAAATGTAGTAATAAAACAGATTATACATCAAGAAGTTCCTTTTCACAGTAATGACAAAAACAAGGTCCATGTCTAAGGCTTATACACTACTAACTCTGAAACTCACCTTTACGGCCAATAGTGAAATCAGAAACAATGCATTCTCCTTTTTCATTGGTAATTTTAGCAAGGTCATCCATAGATGGAATAGTGTAGTAACCAACCTTAGTGAGAACAATACCTATGACAAAAGAAATAGAAAATACTAAATGTGATTATATTAACTGGTGTTTGTTAAGTAATTTTTAATCCTCATTCCTTTAAAAATATTTTCTACAAAATAAGTAATTTAAAAATTATCTGAAACACTATGCCTAGGATGTTTTAAAAAATCCAAAGAGAAAAACTTCATGGCTAAGTAAATTTGGGAAATATGCACGTAATAGCATATTACAGGTTTAAAAACTTGCAAAATAATGTCTTTTTAACTTTGCTTAACCCATTGTTTCCCAGATTTAATTAATAGAACCCTCTTTCTTATATGACACCCATTAACATACTGCACTATCAAAGGAATTCTATAGAATATAACCTGAGAAAGGCTCACTTAATCCATTTTTTTCTTTTATTTTACATATGAAGGTACTAAAACAGGGTGAAAAGAACCTTACCTTGGTTTATATGACAGTGCAGTGTTAGAGGCGGAGCTAAAATGCCAAATGCAGTACTTTTTATTTTATAGTCTATAGTCTGCAATAGACCTATTTAAACTTTCAAATTCATATCCCCAAATAGAGAACTAAAATCAAGATGAAAAATTCTACACAGAAGAGTCCCAGGCAAGTGAAAACATTAAGGCTGACATTAGTGTTATTTTAAAAAGTATTAACTAAGTAGATTTCTAAAGAATTCAAAGAAAACAAAATGCAAAGGAGGCAAGAGTATATGCTGGAAAAAGGGAAGTCTCTTCAACAAATGGTATTAGGAAAATTGGATAACCACATGCAAAAGAATGAAACTAGATCTCTATCTCATACCACATACAGAAATCAACTCAAAATGGATTAAAGATGTAAGACGTAAAACCATACAACACATAGAAAAAGACATAGGCAAACACTCCATGACACTGGCTTCAATGATATCTTTGTAGATTAGTCTCCACGGCAAGAGAAATGAGAGAATATAAAACAGTGGGACTAAATCAAACTAAAAAGTTTCTGCAACTGTCATTAAAACACAATGAAATAAACTGTCATTAAAACAAAAAAGCACCCTGCTGAATGGCAGAAAATATTTGTACATCATATATTTGACAAGGGATTGATATCTAAGACCTATAAAGAACTCATACAAATCAACAAAAAGAAAACAAATAACCCAATAAAAAAATAAGCACAAGATCTAAAATAAGTACCAATCTGAATCTGACCTGCCGGATGCATGTGATAAGTATTATTTTCTATTTCTTCTCGGTCATCCTGCAGTGACTCCTCATGAAAAGAGGTCTCTTCACTGCTTCCTTCCAGCCCATTTCGCAGGGCAGCACGCATATTTAATGCAACAATGGTATCATCCACACTGTTGCTACTGCTGTGTTTATTTCCAGCACTCTCTGGTGTTTGAGGAATGGGTTTGGCAATAGGGTTAGTATAAAAACGTGAAACTAGAGAATCATCATCTCCATCCTGCTGATGATTCTCATCAACAGGTTTGCTCAGGAAACTGAATCTGAAAAGGAAGAAAAGAAATAAATACTATATTAGAGCCTTGTAGTAGTAGTAATAACAATGGTTAACAGTCCACCCTTACTAAGTCTTTATTAAGTGTACTATTCTAGGGAATTCTAGATATCAAAAACTCATTTAATACTCATACTCATAAGATGGGTTACTTTCATTCTATTTTATAGAAATAAAGTTGATTCAGAAAAATTAAGTATCTTGCTCAAGTCCACAAGTACTAGAGTTGGGTTTTAACCCTGGGAAATCTGGCTATAAACTGATGTATTTTCAAAGAATGAATGGATCTGAGCATCTCAATTTTTAGTTCAAAAAAAAAAAAAAGGTGCTTTGCTATGTGGCATCAAATGGCTAGTTGTGAATTTCAAAATTAAAAAAAAAAATAGATTTTTAATTATACAACCAGGATAGTGTTAGAAAACAGTTCATTAGTGAAATATCAAACTAGAATTTTATCCAAAGATGTCTTCCAGTAGAAAGCTGAATGAATTATCTTATAGTCACAATAATGGTTATGGAGTTAAAAAATGAAGCAGACATTATTGACACTGATATGGAAAGGCATTTATGAAAAAAATGGAAATAAGCAGGTTACAAAATATTTTATCATTCATGCATAACTCCTACAATATATGAGGATACATTAATAATTTTCTAAACTGTAAAAAATATATACGAAACTATTAGGGATCAATGTATGGACTTTTACTTCTTCCTTTATACACTTATATTTGAGGGGAGGGTTAGTGATACCACTTTGGTAATTACCATAAACAAAATCTCTTACTTTCGGGGTATCAGTAATGTCAAATGCATGGTAACCCTGCCCCATGTGGCATTCAGTTGCAGAACTGAATCAGAACTCCAATAATTTTAAGATCTAAATGACTCAAGAAACAAAAATATAATTTAATTTCTAAGTGTTCCTCTGCTCTAGTTTCAATGCAATATTCACTAAATCTTCATAATTTTTCATTCAATGAGTACCTTCTCCTTTTTTTTTTTTTTTTATAGAGGCATGCTTTATTTATTTGTTTGCTGGTTTGTTTGTTTGTTTTTGTTTATACATGCACTGGGTACAGTCAGAAGCACGGGAGGGTGAGAGAATTCACCAGAGCCAGAGCGGGGAGCAGAGCAGGCAGAAGGACCGAAGTACACTGCTGAGGGGAGCAGCGGGCGGCAGGAGAGGCCTGCACACCATGTGGGACCCTCCTCCAGTGGCCGGGGAGCAGCCAGGGATCGAACCGGCACCGCAGAGGCCGCGGGCAGCTTCGCAACCCAGCGCTCAACCGCTGCGCCACCGGGGAGGCCCTCAATGAGTACCTTCTAAGCTGAGAATGTCTTCAGAATGAGAACAGGGCTCTCAACCAGACATCATCTTACCTCTCTCCATTTTCTGGATAATCAGATGGTGAAGCTAGATCTTCTGAATCACGATTAACGGGAGAGAAGAGATTGCTATTGTTAAGGTTCTTCAAAACCAACTTCTTAATGCTCTTCCTAAAACAGAGATCAAAAGAAAAAAAACAACCCTCAGGCACACAGTTATTCCACAATGTCATGAGAATCAAAACGGGCACTCTTGCTTAACTCTTATTATCTAAATATGACCTTAACAAGTTCAATTCACAAACTCTTCCTATAATACAGAACCAAAAATCAAAGGTCTCAAACACACTGCACTCACGTGTTTGAAATAACAAAGCTAAGCATATCCAAAAACATTTATCCTCCTCTGAAAGTGCCCTCTGAGCACTTTATTATCTGGACTCTTAGTTCACTCATGATATTAAGTTTTATATTTAAATATACTTTATATTTATAGTTCACTCATGATATTATGTCTTATATTTTAATTATTTCTTGACTTGTCTTCTCTCCCTTTAAACATTTTTTTTTTTTCTGCAGTAAGAATTTATGACCGTACATCTATCTTCACCAGTACCCAAGCATATAATGGGGAAAAAAAGGCCTATCTTACCCAGATTCTTTCAGAAAATCAACAGGAAATGCCAATTTGTTTATGAGGTCAGCTTGACTTTATGCCAAAGCTATGTAGGGAAATTATAAGAAACATCTAGACCAACCTAGGTCACAAACACAAGGCAAAATTCCTGCACAAAATTTTACATGGTGAATCCTACAAACAAGGAAGTTACCAAAAACTATCAAGGCTTATGGAAAGGCCTTAGCCAAACTAAAAAGGTGCCTGCTGATCAAAGATAGGATAATTTGATCATCATATGCACTAAAACAGCAACTAATTTAGGGATTAACTGCTTCACATGAAGAACATAAAACTAGGACCTCCCCTGATGGCGCAGCGGTTGAGTGCTGGGCTGCGAGGCTGCCCAAAGCCTCTGCAGTGCCGGTTCCTTCGCCGGTCACTGGCGAGGGTCCCACCAAAAAAAAAAACAAAAAAAAAACATAAAACTAGAAGATAAGAAACTAAACATGAAACATAAAAACAGCGTTACGCAAAAGAAAAGAGGATTGGGGGCCTCCCTGGTGGTGCAAGGGGTTAAGACGCAACCTATGAAGCTAACTGCAGCCACTGCAATACGAGTTCGATACCTGGCCAGGGAGCAAGCCACATGGTGTAGCAGACCTCTCCTGACTCGCCTGCTGCTCCCCTTAGCAATGTATTTCAAGCAATCTGCCTGTTCTGTTCCCCACTCTGTCTCTGGTGAATCCTCTCATCCCTCCAACCCCACACCTCTGGCCTGTACCCCAGCTCTTGTATGCATAAAAATAAAAATAAAATCAATCTTTAAAAAAAAAAAAAAAAAGGGAAAGCGGATTGAGATGAGAAATACCAAGCGGTAGTAACGCATATTTACTTTTTTTGGTGACATATAGTAACTAGACTTATTGTGATTACCATGTCACAATGTATACAAAGTCAAAAAAAAAAAAAAAAAGTGAGAAATGTCAGTGAGACAAAAACAAAAAACAGACAGGAGAAGCCAAAGGATGGAAAAACACAACAAACCTAATTTCACAACTGCATACTAGAACATCATTCAGTCAACTGAGTCATGTCTGAAACAAACATTGAGGAATAAAATAAAGGTAATTCATTGGGGAAAAAAATGTACATTTGAAACCAGAAACATCAAAATATTCCACCTGCTTGACAGATCTTTCTACCCCTCTTAAAATCTAATGGCACAATCTCAGGGAAGCTTTCCTTATTCTGTTATATTCTCTCCTCTAGTGGTAATCTCTGCTTCTCTTTTATGCCGCTTGTCCCATTTGTGATTACTGTCAAAATTTTTTCTCCCGAAGAGTGTGAATTCAAAGACACAGAACTGTGTCCTGTTCACAGCCTCATTGTATCCATTATAGTTAGTACTTTGTAATTCCTTGATAAATATTTGCTGAATGAATAAGTACAGGTATCAGAGAATATTTCCAAATTTTGTCATTCAGTAGAAAGAAAATTATTGGCTTGCTCTACAGAAATTTCTTCTGGCTAGTATGAAAAAAAGACATGGGGTAAGGTTCTTAAACTTGTCAATTTACCAAATTCATCATTCAAGCAAACAAAGTGCTACTCTAGTGCTGGCCATGGTTATAAAGTCATTCATGAATCTTTTACCATCTGTGGTATTATGTAGAATAGCAAAATGTGAATCTTCCCACATACATCTTCGCTGTTTGTATATCATACTTGCAAAATCTAAGGAGATCTGGTGAAACTGTCCTGAGAATTGTTGATCGGTGATTGTACTGGTGAACCTAAACTCTTTATCTACTATGTATCAAACAATTTGCTAAATGTTGGTTACATGAACCTAAATAATACAGTCTCTGCACTCAATCCAATGATATTCTAAGAAATGCATAAGGATCTGACATCTTTTCTGAAGCAGGAAACCACCATATTTTTAAAAAAGTAGAAATTTTTTTACTTAATAGTCATAGACAAAGAATTGCAATAGATCACTTTTTCTCCAGAGCTTGAAAAAACCTTTTTATTCTTACTGTTAACAAAGTCTGTGTGTATGTGTTTAACTATAAATCTAGAACAATAACCCTAAATGAAATGCCCTGAAATCACAACTACAGATGCTAATTATTGTTCAATAATTTTTTAACAGAAATTTCTTTGGGTTCACCCCACCCCCAACCACACACACATATAAACACACTAGGATATATTTGTTCCAATGCACAAATTAAGCATAATTTTCTGTGTTAACCAGTACTACTTCTACATACTTTCTTATATTTTTTCCTGTGTAATTATTTTATTATTGGCTCAATAGCTATATGGAAATTTAAAAATATAGATTATTCTTAATCAGTAACATTTTGAGTTAATAAGAAAAAGTGTCTCCTCAAAATAATCTAAGCACTAACTATTCATAAATGAAACAGAAAAAAAACATGCACATGTAAAACTATATGTATGGTCACCCTTTTCACTGTATCACAGGATAGCAATACCGGGTCACCTGTGGTAGTGATGGCGCTGTTATAAGTACCACTTTGTACACTGGATCACACTGAATCTATGCCACAACCCAAGAACAGTGTATCAGAAATATGAGCTGATCTTTTTCCAGTATATTGGAAACCCATTTATCTTTAGATGTCTGGATGGGATACTCATTGATAGAAAAGACAAAGGAATTCCAACAATTGTGTACAGGTCTTACAATAGGATCAACTTGGTCCTTTAAAAATGAGTGATAGGAGGTGGCTAACGTCAGGAATTCGTAATCTACTGGGATTACATCAAACTAAAAAGCTTCTGTACAGCAAGAGACATTAGCAAAATAAAGAGACACCCTACTGATTGGAAGAAAATTTTTGCACTCCATAAACTGATAAGGGACTGATCACAAAGATCAACAAAGAACTCACATGACTCAACAACAACAACAACAAGAAGCAAGCAATCCAATCAAAAAATGGGCAGAAGAACTAAAATGACACTTCTCCAAGGAGGAAATGCAAATGGCCAACAGGTGTATGAAAAATGTTTAACATTCCTTATAATCAGGGAAATGTAAATCAAAACCACGACAACATGCCACCGCACACCAGTGAGAATGGCACAGATTAAAAAACATGAAACAACAAATGTTGGCGAGGATGTGGAGAAAAAGGAACTCTCCTACACTGCTGGTGGGAGTGCAAACTGGTCCAACCACTATGGAAAGTTGTGTGTAAGTTCCTCAAACTACTACAAATGGAGTTTCCATTTGACCCAGCCAATTCCACTTCTAGCAATCTACCCAAATGACACAAAAACATTAATTCAAAAGGATACCTGCATCCCTATATTTATTGCAGCACTATATATATTAGGTAAAATATGGAAACCACCCAAATGCGCAAAATAGATGACTGGATCAAGAAGATGTAGTATATATACACAATGGAATACTATTCAGCAATCAAAAAAGATAACTCATGTCATTCGTAGCAACATGGATGGAGCTGGAAGGGATTATGCTCAGTGAAAAAAGTCAGAAGAAAAAAGAAAAATATTGGATAGTTTCACTTATAGGAGGAATATATGGGAACTAAATAAGGGATCAGGGGAAAAAAATAACAACAAAATAAAACAGAATTAGCAGGCAACTATAAATCAGTGACATTCTGCAGGGGAGGGGAAAGGAGAAGGATCAAACAGTGAAGGGAAGAGCACAAGGGAATCTGGCCATGATGCACAGCTGAATTGGTGATGGGAAATGGGGACTATACCTGAGAGGAGAAAGCAAACACTGTACAAAAATGAAGAATGACGTAAAATATATAATTAATTATAATAAACTAAAAAAAAAAAGAAAAGAAATTAGGTTTGCTACACAGCTCAAGTTAATTGTAAATGTTTTTGTTACCCATGTCTCTGAATTCCACCTGTAGAATAAATATTTTGAAACACTAGAGCGGGAATTTGTTTTTTTTTTTTTAACTCTTAGAATTTTTTATTTTATTTTTTTTAAGATTTATTTTTATTTATACAAGCACTGGGTACAGTCAGAAGCGCGGGAGGGTGAGAGAATTCACCAGAGCCAGAGCGGGGAGCAGAGCAGGCAGAGGGTCCGAAGAACACTGCTGAGGGGAGCAGCGGGCGGCAGGAGAGGTCTGCGCGCCATGTGGGACCCTCCTCTGGTTGCTGGCGAGCAGCTGGGGATTGAACCGGCACTGCAGAGGCTGCGGGCAGCCTCGCAACCCAGCGCTCAACCGCTGCGCCAGCGGGGAGGCCCGAATTTGTTGTTTTTATTGATTATATATTTGTTTCAAGTCTACGATAAAAGATGTTTGCTTCATTAAAATTTCAAACTTGTAAAGCAATTCCAATTTTAATTGGTTTTCATTTAAATACAAGCTTATTAAATGAAAACCTACTTCAGAACTTATTAAAACACAAAAAACAAAACAAAAGCCTACAACTGTTTAACAACTGAAGGTGTAAACATTTTTTTTTATATTTAGCTTATATTAATATTTTACATTTAACAAAAATAAACTCACTTGGGCATGAATGCTCCATTGGCTAATGATGGTTCATCATCATCCAGTCCATCAAAGAGTTGTGACTTGGCTGTGCCTGTGGTTTGCAAAGCCTTTGGTCGAACTCTGGTGGCAGGGCGAGGTGTCAGTTTATAATGAGTAGGTGTAGTAAGAGCCTTCTGGGCTGCTGGATTTGTTGGTTTCAATCTCTGAAAAACGAAAGCATCAAGAAAAGGAAAGTTCTAGTTTAATAAAAAGTATGGTTTGGGCTAAAAATGAGAAGCCCAGCATTAAATCTCATCTGTGTCATTTACCTGCTAGAAACTTCTCGAAGTCTCAGTTCTCATGAAATACCAGAATGTCAAAACCCAAGTTTATATTTGTAAATTCTAATGGAACTGCCTTTATTTCTCTGTAATTTTTATTCATTTCAACTGATTTGTCTGACTTATTTTAAAATATAATTAAGATATTGCATTTGAAATGCTTTATATATCGAAATGTACTAACAACATAGTGTTAATATACCTCATGCAAGTTCTCTTTATCTTACAAAAGATAGTTTGTTTTCTAAAACAAAGATGACATGTCATTTTAAGAAAGTATAGTTTCAAAAAAAATTCTAAACAATACAAATTACTTTTCAATTAAATAAAAAATCATGCATCAAGAAAAAGTGATGCAGCCATGAAATGCTATTTTACTTCAACTGTGATCCATGCCACTCTGAACAACTGGATACATGAGTTTGCATTTCTCAATCATTTAGAAAGCACTGATAATTACCATGGAATAAAAATAAAATTACTTTCCCTGATTTTGGAAGAAATTGCAATTTAATGGAGGCAGCATACAACTAAATTAATTAAGGCTTCAGATTGATTTTGAAGGTATTTTACTATGTTTCTATGCCATCTTCTGTTTTCTTAAACAGTATAAACGGGATTATATAACTGCTATTAACAACAACAGTGATTGTTGTCAGAGACATCACAATTTATTCTTCTCTTCACAGTGCAGACTGTCTACACCTTTGTAACAATGAACTTCCCCAGATCCTTTCACGAATCTTTCACAAGTCTGTGCCTTTGCTTGGAATGTCCAGACATAGAACAAACAACTTCTACATAGTAGGGAAAAAATTGAATGTTATCTCTTCTAAAAAGTATTATCAAATTCACCAAAAAGCTATGCTTTCCTTTATCATAATTTTAAAATTCATATAACAAAGTATATCATTTTAATGCAAACAATTCAGTGGATTTTAGTATATTTACAAGGTTGTGTAACCATTACTAATTCCAAACTTGTCCTTTACTCCAAAAAGAAATTTCTGTACCTCCCAATTTCCCCCCCTTTTCTTTGGCAAACATGACTCTCCTTTCTGTCTCCATGGATTTACCTATTCTTGGCATTATATGATTCCATAAGTAGAATCATGTGGCCTATTGTGCCTAGTTTCTTTTACTCAGCACAATGTTTCATTTATGTTGGACCATGTTCCAGTACTTCATTATTTCTTATTGCTGAATGATAGTTCATTGTATAGACAATATTTTGTTAGCCCATTCATCATCTGATTGGCTCTTTTTTTCTGTTATTGTATATACTAAATTGAGTCAGAATAAATTTAAACACAGGTCTGATCTTACTCATTACATAGCAAGCTTTAAGAGAGTAAGTTCTTGTTTGTTTTCATTTTGTATTCTCAGTGCTGAACAGTGACTAGGCAAATATTTAGGAACCTAAAATTATGCTGTATGACTAACAGAATTTTCATCCAATCACAACTTATATTTTATACAGCACTTTAAATTTACATTTTGCCTCTCACGATATCTAGTTACAGGATTAATTTAAGAACCAGCTGAAACATAAATGAATTAACATAAATGCCTGAATAATAATTTCTATACAACTTACTTGTAATCTCGCATGCAGTTTAATTCAATTTTCAACATTGAATAGTACTAATTTTTATAGATGACAAAAACATATTCCGAGAGGCAAGCATACCTAATATTTTATAGTACATGGCAAAACAAGGAGTAAACATCAAAAACTGTACTTTTAATGCCATACCAGTGAGCAAAAGCCCTTTCTTTGATCATGACTGCATAAGAGATTAAGATAACGATATGTAGAAATCAAGAGAAAAGATTTTGATTTTGCCACTTGACAACACGATGATTTTAGGGAAATTAGTGAGTCTTAGTTTGCTTAACTGAGTATGAAAATATCTGCCTTATTTCAGGACAAATGGAAAGTATTAGCACTCATCTCCAGTCCAGTGCTCGTTTCATTCTTTGTCATGCAGCCTGCCAGATATACCGAAAATAATTTATCCCTAGGCTGTGTATGTAAGAAATTATGCTCTGCACATTTAATTTCTCCTGCTCTGAAAATAAATTTTACAGAAGCATTCTTAAATTTACCTCTTCTTTCTTCTTAGGGTCTGACATGGGATTCCGGAAGAGAGGAGAATCTCCAAAAGGCGAGTATGTTAGACTATTGAGGTGCTGTTGGAGAACAGCCTGCTGGGCAGCGGAAGCATTTGGATCTGTCAAAGCTTTATAAAAAAAGGGGGAGGGGGAAGGGAAATGTCAATCCAAGGATCTAGTGCATTCACAGCAAGAGAACTCAACACCCTTTTTGGAGATGTGGTCTTCTAAGTGCTTAGACACACTCGATGGCATTAATGATGGGGAGTAGGGGAGCAAACTGTGAGGAAAATGAATAATCAATAATGGGTCAAAAATATGAAGAGGCATTTCATAAGAGACACATAACACATAAAATTTTACTTAGGTGTTCACTGTCACTAATAATTGAAGACAAAACAATCCAAGAAATATTTTACACCTACTTCATTATCTAGCAGTGGCCCACTTGTATACAAAGAGTTAATCTTTACCTTCTAGACATGTTACAAATTGGTTTAGTCTGCCTAAAAGAAACAATGACAGTGCAAAGCACAAATAATGCTTTTATATTTTTTAACTTATTTTAAACACAGAAATTTAACCTATGAAGTTTTGGAACAAAGAAATGTTTGAAAGTGTTCACTGAACATTATCTGTAAAAAGGCAAGTCTTGAAACAAATGTTACTCAACACTGACTTAACAGATGTAAAAATCATTGATACATCAACATGGTGGGCTAAGTAGTTATTAAAAGTGATGACAATGCTTTTCATAGAGGAAACAAGAAAATATCTGATTATAAGTAAAAATTTCAGAGTAAAATATACTATGTGTACTAAGAATATAGAGAAGACAGCATACAAAAAATGAAAATGGCTGTTAAAATGTTAAAATTATTTACGTTTAACAGTCATATTTAAGAAAAATCCAAAGAAAAGAAGATCACTCAATTAGTACAACTTTCTTTCAAAGTGTTAAGAACAAATTGTCTGTCACAGGGAATTCAGGGGACAAGAAAAAATGATCTACAATTTTACAGAGTAAAAAGAAAACCCCCCACAACTATCTGCACTGTACCTTGACTGATGAAACCTCTTTGTAAGATAAATTATTTCCAAAACTACTGACTAAAAAAATCAAGTTACACAATAATTTTAAATATAAAAAATACATTTTCCCTTTGTACATGTTTAAAAGAAGGCAGAAAGCCACAATATAAAAGAGTGGCATAAACAAAACATTTTGGAAAATTTAAGATTCACAAGAGGGGGTAAAAAGAGCAGAAGCAGAAACCAACAATAAACCCAGAAAAGACAGCTAATGTTAAATTACCACCTTAGTCAAATTAAGTTTTCTTAAAATCAGATGGTATATTGATATTTAAGGAAAGAGTGCAAATTTGCAAAGGATTGTAAAACTCAGATGTTAAGTTGAAACACATACATAGTAAATTGTGTATAGTCACAAAGTTCATAATTTGCATATAGAATTTGCATATAGAAAAGTATCCACTGACATAGAATTTATCTATATGTAGATTTGCATATAGAAACTTTGCATATAGAAAAGTATCTACTGACACACGGTGTCACATGACAAAAGCATAGCATCATCCAGAGGAATGTTCAAGGAGAAATAAGAAAATATGGATTTTTTCCTAGTTTTTGTTTTGATGCCATATCTGAGAAATAATTGGGTAACTGAGTCACAAAGATTTACTCCCATACCATGTCCATAATTTATTTCTGAATACTAATTTTGTATCCAATGACCTTGTTAAATAAATTTTAATCATGATATATTTTCCTTTTGATCTTCTATGTACATTACCACAGCATCTGCAAAGAATGACATTTTCAAATTTATTTTTTCCAATCTTTAAATTTTTTAAACTATTTATTTATGCATATAAGAACTGGGGTACAGGTCAGAGGTGCGGAGGTGAGAGGATCCACCAGAGACAGAGTGGGGAACAGAACAGGCAGAATGACTGAAATACACTGCTGAGGGGAGCAGTGGGTGAGTCAGGAGAGGTCTGCTGTGCCATGTGGGTAGCTCCCTGGCTGGCTGGGGATCGAACTCATGCTGCAGAGGCTGGGATTGCTTCATAGGTTGTGTCTTAACCCCTTGCACCACCAGGGAGGCCTTAAATCTTTTCTTATTTTTTGTTTTCTGCCCAGTATAATAGTGAATAGAAATAGTGATAGGGGATATCAATTTCTGATTTCTAATCTATACAGACCAATCTTTCAATATTTATTTTAAGTTTGATACAAGAATATACATTCTATTACTATTTTTTTTAAGATTAAGTTCCATTCTATTATGTTTGTTCTTTATCATGAGTTCTGTCAAATAATTTTTCTGCATCTACTGTATGATCATATACTTATTCTCCTTTCATTAGTCAATGTGGCAAATTACATTCATTTTTGATGTTAACGCAAGCTTAGATTCTTGAGATAAATAAATCTGCTCGTAACTTTTTTAATATTGCATAATTCAATTTGCTAATACTTTGTCCTAGATTTTGCAACAGTGTTCACGACATAGTTGTAGCTTTTCTTTCTTGAATTATCTTTTTTGAGATGTGGTATGAAGGTTATACGAAACTTTAAAAATGAACCAGGGAAGATACGCTCCTTAACTAATCTTTGTAAGATTTTGCATACATTGCAACTTTTTTTGACTGAATATATAGTATAAAATCATTTCAGACACATCTTTGTTTGAAGTTTATGGGAATTTTTTTTTAATTACTGAATTTATTTTTTTAATACTCATCCATTTACTTATTTTTTTCTTGAATTAATTTTTCTTAGAAACTATCCATTTCATCTAAAAATTTAAATTTATTGGCATAAAGTCTCTTGTTATTTTCTCCTACTATCTTTTAATACCTGCAACACTAATAAGTTAAATCCTCTTGATATTCTAATATTGGATGACTGAGTCTCTTCATTTTATCTTGATCAATCATACCAGGGGTGAGATTTTCATCTCAATTGTATTAATCTTTTTTAAAAAAAAAAATCAACTTCTGGCTATGCTGATCTTCTGTAGGCATGTTTCTTCTCTGGTTTAATTTCTATTTTTAACTTTGTGCTTTCTAGCCTTTTATTCTCTTTGGGCATAATTCTAATATTCACTGGTCAGTCTGCTACTTGACAGGCATTAAAAAACACTAATCTGCACCAGTTGATGCCACCACTGAACAAGGACTGGTCACTCAACTGGGCTTTCTCAAAAAAATTAAAAATTTCTTTAACCAATCTGAATATAATTAGGAAAGTGTGTGGATATTTTTATTTTCATATGATTAAGTATCAAATCTTTATTTTTTAAAAAAAGATTTACTTATTTATGCATACAAGAGCTACAGTATAGGCCAGAGGTGTGGGGGGTGAGAAAATTCACCAGAGACAGAGTGGGGAACAGAATAGGCAGATTGACTGAAATACACTGCAATGGGGAGCAGCGGGTGAGACAGGAGAGGTCTGCTGCATCATGTGGGTCACCTCCCTGGCTGGGGATAGAACTCGTGCTGCAGTGGCTGCGGACAGCTTCATAGTGCTGACACTTAACCCCCTGCGCCACCAGGAAGGCACCAACTATCAAATCTTTATATTAACTACATTAGTTAAAAATACAGAAAAGAGAGCTGATATGTACAAAATAAGACAACAAGCAAGCATAAGCACTAGTTAGGCAACCACTAGTATATATTTAATTCTGGTCATAATAACTGAAAAACTACATAATGACCAAATAATTAAAGGGCTAGTAAAAACTATAAAAATCAAATATTTTGAGAATAGAAGAAACTGATGGCAATTTATCTGGAAGAAAGACAATAAGATTACCACAAAGAAATTATAACAGACTGATTTTGTTTAGCTTTAAGAAATGGAAGTGGAGGTAGGTTTCACTTTTCAAAACCACCTGAACAAATCAATGAACTGAACTGAACAATAGGAAACCACCTTAACTGAGCTTTAGAAAACAACTAAGGGATTTCCAAAAGAAGGGTAGACTCATAAGAAAAGACCTGCCAAGTAATATTCTCTGGTGCAAAGATGTACATTTTAAAAGTCAACATCACTACTTAGAAATGGGCAGTAACACTAATGGACAAATGTTAAAAATTTTGGATTAAGAACTTTTCCCTGGCATTAAAAAAAAGATGAATTACTAAAAACCACTCAAAGAACTGGTTACAGCACTTATGCTACTTCCTTCTATTGAAAACAACCAAAAATAAGGAAAAGAAACGAACATATCATTTTTAATAATAAAGCTGATTCTAATGTTCACATAGAGCTCAATCAGAATTCTCTCTCCAAGACCTTACTTAATTGGGGGATGTAGTTTAAGGGTAGAACATTTGACTAAAAAGACATTAATTAAATTCTACGGTCAAATATAAAATATATTTATATATGGGAAGATAACGAACAGACGAGAAAACAACGAATTTCTAGGGGAAAATGGACAGAATGATGATAAAGCAGAACAAACTACAACTTAGAGTATACTGAAAGCACAGCATATCTATCTGTCCTGGAAATTCCAGAAAGGTTAGGGATTCAAGAATACCAATTTTGAAGATTTGACACTGAAAATAAAAGAAGCATCAATACAAAGAACACTTGCAAGACAGCTAAACTGTCATCCTCCTCAGATAGGCTAAAATATAGGCCAAGTATGTCTCTGATGGAATAAAGTTAATGTATGGAAAGAACAAGGGCAATCAGCACCATCATAGAGCTACGAATATGGCATTCTATCATTTAGAAATTGCTGGTTCCTGGATTATTTACCTTAAAGTGAAACCTATGGTATATCAGTTCTACTCTATATACATAGCTTGCCATTGGCAAATCAAGATAATTTATTATTTCCTTTTTAAATATGAATGGAAAGAACTGCCAAGCATTAATGAACAAAATCAAAATCAAAATAACCCTGAAAACTTAAGAAACAGACAAGCCTTAATAAAATAAAAGCAAATTAACAAATTCAAAGTTTAAAAAAAAAAAAAACTTCTGTAAAAATTAGATGTTTGGGGGGAAAAGGAACTTTTTCCTTTTACAAGTTGTAAAATTGAAAAAGATGATTTAGAAGACAACCAAAATTTTCCAAGAAGGTAGAAATACAGTTTAAAATTATAAGTATTAATTTAGAAAAGGTCTAAGCAAATCACTGAAATTTTAGGAGAAAGGCTATCTTAAATGCTTATAGGAGGAAGCAGAACAACTCTCAAGAATCAGAAAAGCTAAATTGCACTTCTAATCTATAATGGTTAATACAAGAAGAAATACTACCCAAGTTCAGAGGTGAACTATTTTTCTCAGGATTCCATAACACCAAAGAGTGAGGAACAAGTGAAGACATTTTCAGGCTTTAAGTAGTCAAAATGTTTACCTTTCATATACACTACTTGATATAGGGAAAACTCTGTATCTAGGACTTAGCACTTCCCACTAAATAGATGAAGGAAATATTCCAGTGTACTGTTGAAGGCCTAAGGAATAATCAGCTCATAAATGCAGGGGACATATTTGGGTAAAATAGTTCTGATACCATCCTTAAGAATTTGTACTAGTTTAGAAAGGCAGAAAGAGCTGATAATTTAAGGGAAAAAAAGAACTAGAAATTCAGGAAAAAAGGAAAAGCTATGGGAGAATGATATACTTGGGTAGGTAGCAGTATTTTCACAGAAATAGAATGCTGTGTGTATTTACAGCTTTTCAATTATTTAACACAGCAAAAACAATTCTTAGATCCTGTGAAAAAAATAGTGGTAGGGGTAGGAAGGAAACAGGGCCTTGGAACTGGAGCTTTAGTGGAAGATGAGTAAGGTATGTGCATATATCGAGGTGTGAAGTCATACTTCCAAAATTATGGAGGTGATTGGCAAATCAAAAAAATTTTTGAGAAAAATATTCTTAGCCAGAGAAAAGAGACAGTAATAATTACAAGACAGAACATGTTATCAACTTTATTGACATAAAAACATAGATAGCAAAAGGAATGAGAGAAAGAATAGGTTAAGGAAGAGCACTAATACGTCTACCTGACAAAGCAGACAAATATCATCTCCTGGTTGACAAAATAATAAAGTACAGTTTCCATTTGTGAAAGTTATGAGGTATAAGGACTGTGATACTATAGGAGATTTATTTTAATGGTACAGAGATTATTTCAGTTTCTCTATGTCAAATAATAGTTTTTCATTTCCAATACAATATTCTTCAAAAAATATTTAAGTTAAAAAGCTAATTTTAAGTTAGAAATAATAATTAAGGTGGCAGGTATATATTACTAAAACTGGGAAGGAGTATTCAAATGAATAAAGTATGAAAAACACTTCAAAAAATTAAACATAGGATATTTAGGAAACAGTTAATACTGGGAGAAGTGAATAAAGAATTTAGAGATGATAACTGCTAAATTCTCCTCTATCACTAAGAAGTTAATTTATATAAATCTACTGAGGCAAAACACATCAGTATATAAGCACATCATTTAGAAATATAAACTTAATTATGTATCAAATGAATTAAAAACTCTAACAGAAGTAGTCTCTTTGGGGGAGTGGGTTTGGGAGTGGGGAAGCAGGGAAAGCCACAATCTGTTAAAAGCCCTTTGCACTACATGACTGTTCAATGGTGTTCATGTATGTACTGCTTTGAGAGGGGTGGGATAAGGATGGGGTAGAAAATCTGGTCACAAGTATTAGCAAGAAATAAACTGAGTAAAGCCTTCTAAAGTGACTGACACTTACCTACTGGGGCCTGGGGGGCCCCAAAGCCCAAATTGGCTGTTGTGGTATTAAATCCAGGGACCCCAAAGGTTCCTGTACCAAGAGTCCCTCCGATCTTAGGTTGGCTGTTCCCAAATAAAGATGCCTGTCCAGTACCAAGAGCTATGGAGACAAGAGGAAAGAAAAAAGTGCTACAGAAGATCCTTTGAATGTTGTGCCAGAGGTCAGTTACTTAAAAATAAAATACAATTGGAAACTTTATAATAACCACTTATTTCAACAAAAGAATTAATACAGCAAATGCTAACTATATGCCAGGTACTGAGCTGAGTATATCATAGATGTCACAGGCGAAATATTTAACCTGATTGTACTTCAGTTTCCACTCTATGATATGGATAATACATAATTTAGATATTCATCTTAAAATTAAAATGAAAAAACATATATTGAAGCTTTTAGAAGAGATCTAGTAGACACTAAGAGTCATTAAATATTCGCTAGTAACATCTTGTTTAATCTTCATAAGGCCAGAAGTAGAATTTTGTCCACATTTTACAGTTAAGAAAACTGAGGGTTTAGCAAATGGCTCAGTATCACAAGTGCTATAAATAGTGAAAATGGGTACACACCTCAGTGCATCTAACAATATAACCTGGGCTCTTAATTACAACTCTAAAGTAAAACAAATTTTAAAATAATTAAACATAAAATATTTATAAATCAAAATACTCTGAGAGCTCCTGCACACCTATGACTATGCAGGTCCCTCTCTTTTTCTCCTTTTCCAAATAAACCTGTCCTTTAAAATGTAAAAACCAACCAACCAAACAAACAAAAACCACCAAAGTATTCCAATGTACCAACCACAGTGTCATCTTTTTGAGTAGCATATAGAATAAACTATGGAAAATCAAACCAATATATTTTCATTTAATAGCAAAACAATAACATTTTCATGTATACCATCTCATTAAAAATACTTTAAACATTTTGTATTACAAAAGTGAAGTGTTTCATGATGACTAAACAGATTCAAGCTTCAGCATGAATAAGACTGGATGGAATAGGGACTTATTTTCATGGGGAAGAATCCATGGCAAAATTTTGTACTGTCTTAATGTCTAATGCATCTTGCTATGGACCTTGTTTTCTTTGTGTAAAATGGGGAGAACTTAGCTATTTCGAATAAATTGTAGAATAAGTTATTGTCATAAATTATTTAAAAATTATCATCCAACTTCCTCAAAAGTTACTGGCAATTTGAAAGATCTGAAATTCCTTGTAATGTATCAACTACATCTTGATAGAGTTATGGTTTACCAGGAAAAATAACTTCAAAGATAAAACAATTGAAGATCAAAAACATGGAATGGAAACTTGTTTTAAGATCACAGCCCAGAAAAGGACAGGAAGTTTATACTCAGAATCCATACACTATAAATTAGGGAGGATGACTACTGAAAGGATAAAACATTCCTTAACTGTCTGACTTTATTACTAACAAGACAACAATGTAGCAATGGGATTATTTCACCTTAAAAAGCTCAACTTTGGAACAAGGACTAACACTCCTTTTAAAGTTCCAAACCAGGGATCAGAGGGAGGGAGGGAAGAGCACAGGGGACTGAGGTGATGGTGCACGGGTGCATCAGTGAAGGAAACTCTATGGGGACTACACCTGAGAGGGGTGGGGGGAAGCAAATATTATTTAAAAATGAACAATGATGTAAAAAAATTAATTAAATTAAAATAAATAAAGTTCCAAGCCATTAGAAATTGGTGTAAATTCCAAGAAAAACTAACATAATATTACTCTCTCAAAGGACACAGTTTACAGCACTAATTCAAGATTCTCTTTCTTTCTTTTTTAAAGATTTATTTATACATACAAGAACTGGAGTACAGGCCAGAGGTGCGAGAGTGAGAGGATCCACCAGAGACAGAGTGGGAACAGAACAGGAAGACCAACTGAAATACACTGCTGAGGGGAGCAGTGGGCAAGACAGGAGAGATCTACTGTACCATGTGGGTTGCTCCCTGGCCAGCTGGGGCAGGGGATCGAATTTGTTCTACAGTGGCTGGCAATAGCTTGATAGTGCTGTCTTTAATCTCTGCATCACCAGAGAGGCCCCAAGATTCTTTATCTTTCCAGGAAGATAAACACCTCTTAACTCCCTCCTACAAACCTAGATGAAAACCTGAATATAAGAAATGGATAAAAATTTCTTTTCTGTCCAGGCATGTTGGAGCAGGGTGAAAAAAAATTTATTTTCTGGATAGGTGTGCATTTCCACCTACCTTTATAGTGACGTGAACAAAAAACCTTAAGAATAAAAAACAGCATTGGGCGGTTCAGGGGCTTTGGCAAAGGATTGTCATAAAATTACTTGCCTGTATATTGTTGCAATTCAACAATGGTAAATATATATATTATTCAGATCTCTCTTATATTATACAAAATGCTTTTTGAAGCTTAATGAAAGCAGAATAGTTCACAAGTCAAGGGACATCCTGATATATTATAAATGTCAACTTATGAAAAGTGCTATAGTTACGATTAGTTGTAGAAGTCATAAATAAGATATATGGAGACAGCATGATAATTGTGGTCCTAGAAACTCTAAGAATACTCAGCTCTTTCTACCCACTTGTGTCTGTGCAAACATCTTTTTTTAAAAAAGGATTTTTCTGTTTACTCTTAACTAGGAAATTCAATTTTTAGAAAATATTTATTTATTTATGCATACAAGAGCTAAGGTGTAGGCCAGAGGTGCAGGGGGTTGGTGAGAGGATTCACCAGAGACAAGAGTGGTGAGCAGAACAGGCAGATCAACTGAAATACATTGCTGAGGGGAGCAGCGGGTGAGACAGGAAGATCTGCTGCGCCATGTGGGTCACTCCCTGGCTGGCTGGGGAATCAAACTCGTGCTGCAGTGGTTGGCGACAGCTTGATAGTGCTTTACTCCCTGCGCCACCAGGGAGGCCCCATGCAAGCACCTTCTAATAAATCTCTTTTTAAGAGCTTAAAAAAAAAAAAAACCCACTAAAATATGCAAAGAAAAAGTGAAAATGTTTATATTTCTTTTTTTAAAAAAAGATTTATTTATTTTATTATTTGTTTATACAGGCACTGGGTACAGTCAGAAGCGCGGAAGGGTGAGAGAATTCACCAGAGCCAGAGCGGGGAGCAGAGCAGGCAGAAGAACCGAAGTACACTGCTGAGGGGAGCAGCGGGCGGCAGGAGAGGTCTGCGCGCCATGTGGGACCCTCCTCTGGTGGCCGGGGAGCAGCCGGGGATCGAACCGGAGCTCCAGAGGCTCCGGGCAGCTTCGCAACCCAGCGCTCAACCGCTGCGCCACCGGGGAGGCCCAAATGTTTATATTTCTTTTGAAATCTTTTAATAAAAGTCAAAATTGGGCCTCCCCGGTGGCGCAGCGGTTGAGCGCTGGGTTGCGAAGCTGCCCGCGGCCTCTGCGGCGCCGGTTCGATCCCCGGCTGCTCCCCGGCCACCAGAGGAGGGTCCCACATGGCGCGCAGACCTCTCCTGCCGCCCGCTGCTCCCCTCAGCAGTGTACTTCGGTCCTTCTGCCTGCTCTGCTCCCCGCTCTGGCTCTGGTGAATTCTCTCACCCTTCCACGCTTCTGACTGTACCCAGTGCATGTATAAACAAAACAAACAAACAAACCAGCAAACAAATAAATAAAAGCATGCCTCTATTAAAAAAAAAAAAAAAAAGTCAAAATTAAATTTTACCTCTGTCATCTATTAGTTTTGGGTTAATTTTCTTGTATGTATTTTAATGTAACAACTTACCAGATATACTCTTACACTTACAACTTTATGCAAAAATCTAGGAACTTAAACTGATTATTACTAAGAAACAACTAAGAAAATGGTACCATTAATAGTGCCAACGACAACTAATATCACTGTGAAACAAGAAATTGACATATACATAATATATGATTTAATGAGTGTCCCCACTGAGCACACAGGGATGGGGAGGGGAGAGATCCATGCCAAAGGACAGAATGAAACATTTTATACTAAAATTGGTCTCTTAAATCTAAGGATATAAAAAAAAACTTACGTATTTGTACATTTAATATTTCTAGTCAGTTACTCATGAAGTACCCAAAGGCCTATGTTACAGGAAAATTTGCTTTAGCTGAGGTGTGCGTTTGAAGTTCCATCACCAAAAAAAATGCTGCACAGTGCTAAAAACAGTTAGCAGTGATACCATGGTATCTTCTACTTGTGATACCATGAAATGCAAAATTCATGAATGGTTACCAGACATATTCCTTTCAAAGTCAAAAGTATAGCAGACATGAATCTCAAAGAATTCCAATAGTGTATGTTTGGTGATTTTTACATTCTTATTTTCCTACATGATCTACTGCTGCCAGGATGTAAAATTCTTCATCAAATTGTATTTGGCTCTGGATAAGGCAGGAATGAGGAATACGTAAGAGCAATAAAATATGCTCTGTTGTCTGTGAGGTCGAACTATTTAAGAAACACTGCATGTTCAAATAAATTAAAAGGCTGAGATATTATACTATTGTGGACTAGAAGACCATAACATCAGGAGAAAAGTTACAGAATATTTTATAATCTTGGATCACAGGAAAAGGAAATCCTAACCAAAATCCGTGAGACCCAGGCACCAAAGAGAAGAAAATGGTAACACTGACTACAAAAAAGTAAACTTGTACAGGAATATACCATCTTACCCAAGCCTTACATTTACAGTCCATAAACTGTCTACAGTCAAACCTACCCTTGAAAAAGTCCTTAATTTGCCCCACACCAAAGTTAATTTTTCCTCCCTAACTAGAAGAAAACATTGATGTACGATGAGATATTCTGCATAAGCTTAGGGATCACATTGAACAAAAAGATAAATGAAACTTTTAAACTTTATTTTTTTAAAGATTTATTTATTTTTATACAAGAGCTGGGGTACAGGCCAGAGGCGCAGGAGGGTGAGAGGACTCACCAGAGACAGAGTGGGGAGCAGAACAGGCAGACAACCGAAATACACTGCTGAGGGGAGCAGTGGGCGTGACAGGAGAGGTGTGCCATGCCATATGGGAATCTCCCTGGCCGGCTGGGAATTGAACCCACGCTGCAGCGCTGTGCTCAACCCACTGCGCCACCGGGGAGGCCCTCAACTATTCCTTATAAAATATATGCAGTAGAATTTGGAGAAGTTAAAATGCTCAAATGAAACCATGTCATACATCATCCAAAAAGAGTTAATATCCATAATGCATAAAGCATGCTCAAAAAAAAAAAAGGAAATTATTACCAAATATTATGAAAGATTCAAATAGCCCATAAATACATAAAAAGATAGCTTTCACCAGTAATCAGTGAAGTGTAAATTAGAATATATCTATTTATTCTAACATGCATGCAAAGATGAAAAAGTACAACAATATGTAAAAGGTAGAGGAAAATAAGCACTTTTATCAACCCTGTAGTTATACTGACACAAAACTATATGACAAAGATCTTCATTATTGCATTGCTCATAACATCAAACAACTCAACATCTGTCAGTAAGAAAAGGTTAAGTTATGATGTGTTTTCCCTACTGAGAGAAATCCTGTATTGTCAAAACATTAATAAGATGTAAAACAATTTACTTCAATAGAGGAAAAAACCAAAAACTGCATTAAACACAAAAGGTGTGTTTGTATGTGTTTATGTATATATTTACATACACACATGGAAAACTAAACAGCATTTTTAAAGAATGATCTTTTGAAGGCAGTTGCTTTCAGTATGAAACATTTTAACTATAGTACACAACACAAAAGACACTAAGACCCAAAACATCACACTTATACTTAGCGGAAACAAAGTTCAATGAAACAATACTTAAATTTGCTATGTAAAATTTTAAAAAAAAATTCTACTTTATTATTTTAAAATGCTGGTTGTAGCCCACTACATTTATATCTAACTAACGTAAATCAGATTTCACTTTAAAAAATACTCATGTAGGATATGATTTCCATTTCACAATCCCATCTGTATAAAACACATTGATGTACAAACGTGTATACAGCTATATATAAACATATTTGGAAAAAGGGGTCTAATAAATAAGATACATGCCAAGTGTTTAATAACCTTCATTCGTAGTTGAAATACATGAACTTCTCATGATATTTCCATAACTGTTGAAATTTTTTACTAGTGCTTACATCTTTTATTTTAAAAAGAAAGTAAAAGGAAAGTATAAAGATTCTATTCAAAAGGAGATAATAAATGATTGGAGCACGTTCAGGTAACTGGACAGTGGAAGTAGAGACCATGGAAATAAATGATTTGCTCCTAAATGAATGCACACACAGTAGGCTGAAAAGTAGGTAAAACCAAATGCTAAAAAAAACCTCATTAAGTGTGCACACTAATACACTTATTCACTTTATGATCACTACCACCCTACCACTCTCCAATTGTTTAAAATGCTGACATGTAGATGGGTCAAAGTCTTCAAAGGTACCAAAAAAATAACTGTGAATAGTAATTTACAGAAGTTCTATATCATAAAAGAATGCAAGATATACACAGACCTTGAAAATCTCAAGTATTTGTTAATTAACAGTATGTACTCTTACTGCTATGCTTATTATTAGGGTAATAAACCTTGATAAACAGTTTGAGGTCTCAAATACCTTTTGCAAAGGTAATATAGGGGAACTGAAAATTACTATCATTATAGTGACAGGTATGAAATACTGAAAACTCCACATAGACAAGGACTATCAGAGGACAAACATTTTGTAGGAAGAAAGCATAGAGCTTCTAAGATAAACATGCCAACATTTAAAAATCTCATGATGGGAATGTTTCATAAGTCTATTGATCAAATGGAAATCTAGGCTTATTTCCAGTCATATGATCAAACAGAGGCAATTAATAAGTAAATTTAACAGTACAATTCCTTACCTGTTCCAAATCCTGCATTAAGCCCAGTTCCCAGAGTTCCAGGTCCTGGTTTACTTCCAAAAATACTGTTCCCAGTGGTATTTGTGCCAAAACCTAGGAGGACAATGAGTCTAAGTAAACTGTACTTTCAACACAAACATCAATTTCCTCTTAAAGGGAATTTTAAAAAAAGCAGTCTGACACTAAGTTTCATATCTTTCAGATATTAATATTTAGAAATCCAAAAATGGTATGTTAATTTAACTTTTTAAAATTTAATTTTGATGCCTATAAACAGATACTGCAGGTCTTCCTATATACTTGACCACATTTCATACTTTGAAATATCAGTTCCGAATAGGATAATAACCAGCATTAAAAGCAAGTGATTGTGCTTGAGTTTTTGAGCCTTCCCTTTGAAAGAAGGCTCAAAACCTTCAGTCTCTGTTTGATGTTTAACTTCTAGAAGGAAATCTCATTCCCTCATACTTCACTAAAAATAATATAGACAACAAGAAACTTCATTGAACCTAAAGGTTCTTCCTAAAAGAAAACTACCAGTAAAAATCTTTGTAGAAACTTTTCTATTGAGGGCCTCCCCTGGTGGCGCAAGGGGTTAAGACGCAATCTATGAAGCTATCACAGCCTCTGCATCACAAGTTCGATTCCTGGCCGGCCAGGGAGCAACCCACATGGCGCAGCAGACCTCTCCTGTCTCACCAGCTGCTCCCCTCAGCGTGTACTTCAGTCAATCTGCCTTTTCTGCTCCCCACTCTGTCTCTGGTGAATCCTCTCACCACCCTCCCATCTGGCCTGTGCCCCAGCTCTTGTATGGATAAATAATCTTCAAAGAAAGAGAAACTTTTCTATTGAAAAGATAGTAACATGTGGCTGCTCACATGAGAAATTTCAATTATATCACACTCAATCATCTGATAGGTGGACTCAGCTAGCTGATATTAAAAAGAGAAGATAATCTATGAATAAATTTTCTTATACTGAACTGTATCATTATCAGAGATGATGAAGAGGTAAATCTTTCTTCACTAAGACCCATCATTCAAAGAAAATGTTATGATTTCCCTTTAAAATCCAGTCTTTCCACAAAGTCACCTACATTGCTTTACTGATGTTATTTCTCTTTTATACAGATACACATCTGCAAAGTTTCTGCACTCCTTTTGGAGTTTAATATCAACAAGACCACCACTAAAGAACATATCATTAATTCTTTTTGATAACAGAAAAATCAATCGCTGGCCAGTAAATCTATCTGTAAAACACTAAGTCTTTTTGAAAATAGTTCTGTCATTTGAAAATCCAAGCAAATAATAACTTAATCTCTATGCATTTAATTCATTCATTCATTAAATCTTTTCTTCAACTGTGTTAACAGCTATGCCATAAAAATGGAGTACTACCTACTCAAGCACAACCAATTTTCTCATAAGGAAAAAAAATATATATATATATATATATACACACTAGGAAATATTTTTTTTGAGTTACAATATAACCAAAAAGGATCTTCCAGCCCCATAAACATAATACAAAACTTGTGAACTACCTCAAACCCACAAGAGGGAAATTAGTCCCAACTTACACTGTTTATACCACACATTTCCTCCGATTCTGACAAAAGTTTATCAACTCTTAATTCATAACAATTTTTAAAATTATGGGTTATCATTTAATTAATGATCAATATATTTATGACAAAGGAGCTTATACAAAGGACAGTCTATTCAATAAATCATGTTGAAAAAACTGGACAGTCACATGCAAAAGAATGAAATTGGACCCTTATCTTATACCATAGACAAAAACTAACTCAAAATGGATTAAAGACTTAAATTTAAGCTCTGAAATCATAAAACTCCTAAAAGAAAATATAGGCAAATAAGTGCCTTGAACTAATTATAATAGAGTAAAAATCAAAATCAACAAGCGACTATAAGCCAGAGACACAACACACTACGGAGAGGGGGAGGGGAGAATTACGGTCAAAATAAGGGGGGTGGGAATTGTATGGGCACTATAACCATGATGAAAAAGCATACATTGTGCAAAAATGAAAAATGATGTAAAAATATATAAAATAAAATATTGTTAAAAAGCCAAAAAATAAATAAATAAGCACCTTGACATTGATCTTGGTAATGATTTTTTGGATTTTGCACAAAAAACAAAGCAACCAAAGCAAAAGTAAGTGTACAACAAAGGAAACAATCAACAAAATGAACAGGCATACAAATGAATGGGAGAAAATAATCTGCAAATCACGTATTTGTTAAGTAGTTACCAAATACAAGGCAAAGGCTATAAATAAACGTTTTTCAAAAGAAGACATACAGATGACCAACAGGTACATGAAAAGATGCTCAACATCATTAATTATTAGGGAAATGTACATCAAAATCACAGTAAGATATCACCACACACCTGTTAGAATAACTATTATCAAAAGACAAGAAACTACAAGTCTTCGTGAGGATGTGGAAAAAAGGGAACACTTGTGCACAGTTGATAAGAATGTAAAATTAGTGCAGCCACTACATTGAGCAGTCCCTCAAAAAATTTAAAATAGAACTACCATAAGAAAACAAAAACAGGGCCTCCCCTGGTGGCGCAGGCGGTTGAGCGCAGCGCTGTGAAGCTGTACACAGCCTCTGCAGCACCAGGTTGATCCCGGCCAGCCGGTGAGGGTCACACATGGCACGGCAGACCTCGCCTGTCTCGCCCACTGCTCCCCTCAGCAGTGTATTTCGTCAGTCTGCCTGTTCTGTTCCCCACTCTGTCTCTGGTGAATCCTCTCACCCTCCAGCGCATCTGCCCTATACCCCGGTTCTTGTATAAATAAATAAATGAAAATCTTTAAAAACAAAACAAAACAAAAACATCTCCAACAAGATATATGTACCCTCACTACAGCATTGCTTATAGTAACCAGTATATGGAAACTTAAGTATCCATTAATGAATACAGAAATATATTTATTTATAGACATGAAAACAACTTAAGTATCCATTAATAAATACAGAAGTTTATCTATAGACACAGGCAGTACACATACACACACAACAGGTTATTATTCAGCCATAAAGAAAAAAATATCATGCCATGTGTAACAACAAGGATGGACCATGCAGGCATTATACTAAAAGATGTAAGTGCAACACGAAAAGACAAATACAATCTAATCTCACTTATATGTAGACTCTTAAAAAAAAAAAAAAAACAGCCCAGGTAGATAGATATGGAGAACAGAGTGGTGGTTATCAGAGGCAAGAGGTGGGGTGTGGGAGTAAAATTAGATGATATGGGTCAAAAGATAAAAATTTCCAGTTATAGAATAACTTAAGTCACAGTGATTAAAAAGTACAGCATGGTGGGTCTCCCCAGTGGCACAGCGGGTTGAGCGCCGCACTGTGAAGCTGTCCGCCGCCTCTGCAGCGCGGGTTCAATCCTGGCCAGCCGGCGAGAATCCCACATGGCGAGCAGACCTCTCCTGTCGCACCCACTGCTCCCCTCAGCAGTGTATTTCAGTACATCTGCCTGTTCTGTTCCCCGCTCTATCTCTGGTGAATCTTCTCACCCTCCCGCACCTCTGGCTTGTACTCCAGCTCTTGTATAAAAATAAATAAATATTAAAAAAAAAAAAGTACAGCACGGTAACTGTAGTTAATATAATAGTACTGTATTGCATTTTGAAAACTGCTGAGAAAGATCTTAAAAGTTAACATAAGAAAAATAGGTATTTTGAAACTATGTACGGTGACAGGTGTTAACTAGGTTGTCTGACCATTTCACAGTATATACAAATATTGCATCACATGCCACGAACATGTTAGATATCAATCAGTCCTCAAATGAAAAAGAAAAGCAGACTATTGGAAAAAAAAAAGATGTTTATGTATACAAATAGCTAACTGTCCCCATAACCACTGTAACATGAAGAACCACTGATTTATTGCTTGGCACCATTTCATCTACACCCAAAGAATCTTCAAACTCTTTCAACTGTTACAGTGCTGGCATCCGCCCCATAATTTCTCTCCTGAAACAATTCTATTCCACTCATGCAGGAATTTATATGATGTCATACATTTATTAGTCTTAAAACTCATTTCTGCCAAGATAACTATTAAGAAAATGAATTAGGGTGTCCCTGGTGGTGCAGGGGGTTAAGACACAACCTATGGAGCTGTCCACAGCCACTGCAGCATGAGTTCGATCCCTGGCCAAGGGAGCTGCCCACATGGCGCAGCAGACCTCTCCTGGCTCGCCCGCTGCTCCCCTCAGCAGTGTATTTTAGTCGGTCTGCCTGATCTGCTCCCCACTCTGTCTCTGGTGTATCCTCTCACCCTCCCCTACCTTTGGCCTATACCCCAGTTCTTGTATGCAAAAACAAATAAATCTTTAAAAAAAAAAAAAAAAGGACAATTCAAATTTAGCACTTAGTAAGGCTTATCAATAAAAATAAGAATATTCATTTTCAAATCATTAAACATGAGTATATTCATACAACAAAAGGCCTCCACACAAATCAGGTATCTGCAACCACAGAATAATATCAAATATATTTCAAAAGTCCAGCTTTTTTTTTTTAAATCAAGTATAGCCTCAATAAGTACACTGTCATAAATAACATTTAATTCTGAAAACTGAGTTTTACTAGGAAAAAAGGAAAAATACATGCATTTTTGAAGAGTATAAACTGCTTCTATGCAAGTATTTAAAAAATCAGAGACACCAAAAAAACAAATCATAGCTACATAATGGGTAATGGCCCTTCCAGGGACTATACATCAATAAATATGTAGTATGTATGTGGTATGTAAGATTTGCAAAAATCTCATGGGATAATAATTAAGCAAAGAATGGTCTAAAAAGGCTCCTTGGATGGCCTCCCCGGTGGCGCAGAGGTTGAGCGCTGGGCTGCAAAGCTGCCCGCAGCCTCTGCAGCGCCAGTTCAATCCCCCGCCACTGGGCGAGGGTCCCACATGGCACGCAGACCTCTCCCACCGCCCGTTGCTCCCCTCAGCAGTGTGCTTCGGTCCTTCTGCCTATTCTGTTCCCTGCTCTGGCTCTGGTGAATTCTTTCACCCTCCCGTGCTTCTGACTGTACCCAGTGCTTGTATAAATAAATTAATTAATTAAAAAAAAAAAAAAGGCTCCTTGGAGAAGAGGGAGGAATAGCGATAAAATTGGCTCTAAACAGTGATTTAATCCTTAAATATCTATTCCATTTTAATTCTATTTGTAGGAAAGAAACATGCATACAAATTGATAGTTTACCCATGCTAAGTCTACTGCCTCAAAACTTCTTTCAGAGTATAGCCAAAAATACTTATAGATGGAACAATAATTGTTACTACCAATGAGTGAGCAACACAACAAAAGGGTTTCTAAAAAATCAAATCAAATACATAATTTTAGGAATTGGTACATGCCATTAACCTATCTAATCTTGTTCATGCAGTTCATATTTTATGCAGCATAAAATTTTCCAAAGGATGCATTATGTACTCTCTTTCACCAGCACATTACAAGATCATTCAAAAATGCACTAGAAAGGGGCCTCCCCGGTGGCGCAGGGGCTAAAATCTCAGCACTATCAAGTTATCATCAGTCACTGCTGCAAGAATTTGATCCCCAGCCAGGGACCTAACCCACATGCACAGCAGTCCTCTCCTGTCACAGTCCTCTCCTGTCTTGCCTGCTGCTCCCCTCAGCAGTGTATTTCAGTAGCTCTGCTTGTTCTGCTCCCCACTCTGTTTCTGGTGAATCCTCTCAGTCCCCGTACCTTTGGCCTATATCCCAGTTCTTACATGCAGAAAAAAAAAAACACCACCAGAAATTCACTGAGAAAATGTGTAAGTGCCAATCTATGGCAAATAAACATGTATTTGCACTCCTCTCTCACTAGATAACCAGTACCTAATGATGTATCTGGCACATAAAATCCTTAAAAAAGTATTTCCCTTGATAATGAAATGAATTTTCTATATCTGATTTAACACAAATAATGTTGAATTTGTTTGAAAACTTAGGTATAGAAGACATTGAAAAAATATGTCTAATTAAATAGGTCTAAATTTTTCCATCTCTGAAGAGTAATTCAGAGTTTTTTTTAAATTGTGGTTCAATCTTATTTCTTACAGTGAACATGTACTCAATGTTTGCGACTTCAAGAAAAGTCCCGAATAATCCACCAAATTAGAATGGCCTCAACTTAAATAAGAATCATCAAATCTCAAAAAAATAACCACTGAAACCAAAACAACAAACAAAAGAATGATAAAATCTCACCTGTATACTACATCTCATTTGAAACCTGGCGGAACAAAATGTGTTAATTTCAACCAAATGGGTCACTGTATGGTTTCACAACTATTGGTGAGATAACCCAAAGAAAGTGTTTGCTTATTTTGGGAAAAAAATCTATCTCCATTAGACAATCCACTTTCTGCAAGGTACTACTGCATGTGCTGATGGCCTGTTTTAGCCAAAGCAGTTAAGAGGAAAAGTGAATTTAAATCTCTTCTAAGTATCTCAACCATGTCCATGACTTTAAACCTTTCCTTCTGGTACCTCCTATCTCACATCTAGCCACAGCTTACCTGAGAATTTTAAAATATTCCCAATCATATGAATCAGGAGGATGATGTGTGGTATAGTCAGTGTAACTTTAAGAGAGCCAAACCTGCTTTTTATATGTACCAAAATTGGAAGTGTTTGTATTGGTTCCTAAAGTCAGGGTTGGTTTGTTACCAAAGAGCCCGCCACTGGTTGTACCAAATGAGGGAGCACTGGTTGTGCTGGTTCCAAATGTAGTAAGCTTGTTACTGCCAAACAGGGTCTAAAAAGAACAGAACATAGGAAAATTTTAAGTATATAAAGATAAATTCCAGACAGTAAAGAGAGGATACCTCAGGTATACCAGATTGAGTGTAGGGAGAGATGTATTAACTTCTATGAAAAGGACAGAAGGAGGATGAATAAAGACTATCAGAAAGATAAACTTATCTGAGCAAAATTAACTTTATGAACACAGAATCCTCCTCAACTGAGAAGTTAATGGTAACCCCTCAGCAAACAAAAGGTTTCAGTAAGGTTAAAAAAAACACAAGGCAATTAAATATTTTTTACTTTGCAACAGAAATGCATTTTTTTTTAACCAACAGAAATTTACACATGCTAAAGCTAAATGAACCCTCAAAACATGATGCTATATCAATAAAATCAGTCACCAAAGACCACACATTAGGTGATTCTATTTATATGAAATGTCTAGTATAGGTAAATCCATGAATAGAAAGCAGGTTGAGGTGACTGAGGGAAAATGAGAAGTGACTACAATGAGTTTGGGTTTTCTTGTTGGTTTGGTGATACTCTATGAACATATTAAAAAACATCTGGTATGGGGCCTCCCCTGGTGGCATAGCGATTGAGCGCTGGGTTGCAAGGCTGTCCGCAGCCTCTGCAGCACCAGTTCGATCCCCGGCCACCAGCAAGGGTCCCACAAAACAATTAAACAAACGAACAAAATATCTGGTCTGACTTTAGAAGAATAAACTGTATGGCATGGAGATTATATGTCAATAAAGTTATTAAAAACAACAAGAACTTTCTGAAGCATTGTTATTATTTTCCCAATTCCTAACTTCAATTGGCTGCCCAAAGTTGAGATTTCAATTTTCATGAAAACAAAACCACATTTTGGAGATTTTTCTTTTTAACTACCCACAACAACATGTTCAAAAATTTTAACAGGCAGATAACATAGATTAACAATTTCATAATGGTTCTCATATAATTTCTTTAATTGGTAATATAAGATTTATAATTTTTAGCTCATGGGAATTCCTAAATAGTAATTTTTTACTTAAATACTTAGCAAGGAAAACAATTCAGTTAAGCATCCAGCAGCCTGATGACTATGAGAACACAATTTTAGCAACTTGTTCAATATGAAAAATACTTAATTCTCAATTTTCAAATATACCAGTTTCTCACCCAAAACAGAGTTTACAACTAGGAGTCAAAAATTACCTAATTTTAGAAGCAAAAGTATCTCAATTTAGACTCAACAATTTAAACAAGCCAATTATAGTGGTATTTTGTTACCAAAAGTAAATTGAACACAAGCACTGCGATAGACATTTTAAAAACTTATTATTATTTGAGAATTAACCTATTAAAGTCACGAAGTTTTGCACTAACTTTTGCAGTAACTTTTTGCTATCATCAGTATAAGTTATACAATATACCCAATAAAGATACTTGAAAGGCAGTTAACTCTTTCTTAGAAATTACTTTAACAGATTTATACACATCTTCAAATTACAGTCAACTGTAAAAACCTTACCGAACTAACAGCACCAAATCCAGTATTGTTCTGCCCAAAGAGACCTGTTCCTGTTCCAAATGCTGTACCAGTGCTGGTGTTTGTTGCTGTTCCAAAAAGACCTCCGGGCTGTGAGGCTTGGGTTACTCCAAACAAACCCTACAAAAGGTAATTTAGGTTATAAGATGTCCTACAATAGTCAGTTTTTAAGAGACATATATTAATAATTATAGTTGCCACTTTTTTAAACTTTATGACAGATACTGTGCTAAATACCTTACATAGCATCTATCTTTTCTTCACAACACCATTAACAAACAGCCATTTCCCAAAGAAAATAAAGCTCAGAGCAGTTAAAAATGTGCCTACTTCCTCATCATACTTCCTCAGTGGCAGAACCAGAAATTCATACCTGTACCTAAACCTGGTATGTACACCAAAGCTCTGGGCAGTTAGCTAATAAGACTTTACAATAACTCTTGTGCTATAAGAGATATCAGGCTGTCAAAACAAAATGGTATGCCAAGATGCTTAATTTTCAAACTTATGCCAAAAAAACTTGTCAATACTGAGTTGGGGAATGATTTTGAAACAAGTAACTGAAGATAAATTAATCAGGATGGAAGCAGGAGTATAATGTTAAAGTCTTAATTTAAGAAACTACACCATTTCAAATAAGCAAAATCTTTATTATCAAATGTTTAAGAACTTTTATTATGCATTAGTTAACAAAGAAAAACATTGTGCTTGAATATTGCTGAACTCAGAACTTAACGACGGGTTTTTTTAACAGTTCATTGAGATGTAACTGGCTTACCATTAACATTTATCCACTTAAAGTGCACTATATTTTGTTCTCTTGACAAAATAGATGAATCTTGAGGTGATTATGCTAAGTGAAATGGTAAGAAAGTGAAGGTCAGACACTAGATGGCTTCACTTATTTATGGAATATAAATAACCAAAGAAAACAGGTAAAATACAGCCAAAATGTCTTAAAGACTCTGAAAAATATTCTGGTTATCACAGGGAAAGGCGGTGTAGAGAGAAGGGGTTAGGATATTTGCTCAGGAGTTTTAATGGAGAGTGAATGAAGCATTTACAAATTATAGAGGTGTGAAGTCATACTCACAAAATGATGGTATTATAAATGACAAAATTTGAGGGAAAAAAAAGAATCTAGCCCTTTACTTGTTTTACAATAATATGACAACAGCCTGCAAGGTAACATTATAGACCCTTCCAGTTTTGCCACAGTAACATTTGTGGGACATTCCTTTTTGAACAGTGCCCATCCTCTTTATGTCTCCAGTATCACCTTTCTTGTAGATTCCTAAGTATGTGGCCAAAGGAACAACTTCATGATGTCAAAAAGGCCTACATAAGACACAGTGGGTCTCGTCTTTCGCTTTGTGTTGATCCTTTTGGCAACGTACTGTAAGGTGGTGGTTCCAGCTGAAAGGCTGGCCCATTTAAAAAAATTTTTTCATTATCATTGTTCATTTATAAACAATATTTGCTTCCCCCCACCCCCTCAGGTGTATTCCCCTGAGAGTTTCCTTCCCCAATGCACCCATGTACCACCACCTCAGTCCCCTGTTCTCCCTCCCTCCCTCCCTCCCTCCCTCCTTCTGATCCCTCTTCCTCCTCCTCCCCTGCAATATGTCTCTGATTTATAATTGTCTGTTTTTGCTTTGTACTGTTATTTTTTTACACTGATGTCTTATTTGGTTCCCCTATATTCCTGCTATAAGTGAAACCATGCGATATTTTTATTTTTCCTTCTGGCTTATTTCACTGAGCATAATTCCTTCTAGTTTCACCCACATTGCTGCGAATGGCATGAGTTTATCTTTTCTGTTTGCTGAATAATATTCCATTGTATATATATACCACATCTTATTGATCCAGTCATCTATTTTTGGGCATTTGGGTTGTCTCCAGGTTTCACCTATTGTAAATAGTGCTGCAATAAACACAGGGGTACAGGTGCTCTTTTGAATCAATGTGTTTGTGTCCTTTGGGTAGATCCCTAAGAGTGGAATTGCCAGGTCATATGATAGCTCCATTTTCAGTAGACTGAGGAACCTCCAGACAGCTTTCCATAGTGGTTGGACCAAAGACTGGCCCATTTTTTAAAAGATTTATTTATTTATACAAGAACCGGGATACAGGCCAGATGTGCGGGAAGGTGAGAGGATTCAACAGAGACAGAGCAGGGAACGGATTTTTTAAATGAATTTTTGTCTTATATGACTTATGAGCATTTTCTCCCATCTGTCAATGTTTTTACTTTCTTGATGGTATCCTTTTAATCCACAATTATACAATATAATCTTTTTTTAACTTTATCTGCATTTATTTTATGCTAATTTATTTATTACAGGTCTAAGTTTTTTGTTTCTTTAGTTTCTTTGGGATATCTTTTCTGTGCAACCTCCTCTTTCAGTTTAGGAACGATTTATAAAGATTATCTCAATGTGAAAGGGTTAGCTCAGTGTATGGGTTAACAATCAGCATGAGCTTTATGAGTTCTGCACCATATCCTAGGGACCTTGTTCACCTGGAGATATATATATATACTCAATGACCAGAGAATCTACATCTGAAACTGTAAGTTCAGCATTACTCTGTATTTTTAACCAGGCACCAAAAAACTCAGCATTCTTTTTGGTTCATCAACCCTGCATCCAGCCCCAGTGTTTGGCCAGGACAAACCTAGCAACTCCACCACTATCAGGAAGGAATGGCAGACTTTGCTTCTGTAAAGTGACACTCCTCAGATACTTGATGATTTATCAGGTATGTATGTCCTTGATGGTCTGGGCAGTTTCACAAGGGTACTTAATATGAACAGGAAGATCTGGGTCTCTGGTTTTAGACAATTTTGTAGGGTTTCTAGGGTAAGTGAATAGTGAATCATTTTCAGAAATCACCTCTTAAAGAGAAGAAGTCAAAGGTTTTAATTTTGATAAACCCCAAACCATTCTTTTCTTTTGTTGCTTTTGACGTCATATCCAAGAAACCATTGCATGACTTTCCTTCTTATACAGTTGCATAAGTTTTATTTCTTATATTCAAGTGCTTGTTCTATTTGAGTAAACTTTCATAGTTACCAAATGGTATGAAAAAGGGGTCCAATCTCATCCTTTTGCATGTGGAGCAGCAGTTGTCCCACAACCATTTGTTGAAAAGATTATTCTTTTTTTTTTTAAAGATTTATTTTATTTATTTATTTATACAAGCACTGGGTATAGTCAGAAGCCCGGGAGGGTGAGAGAATTCACCAGAGCCAGAGAGGGGAGCAGAGCAGGCCGAAGGACCGAAGTACACTGTTGAGGGGAGCAGCAAGCAGCAAGAGAGGTCTGCGCACCATGTGGGACCCTCCTCCGGTAGCTGGGGAGCAGCCAGGGATCGAACCGGCGCTGCAGAGGCCGTGGGCAGCTTCGCAACCCAGCACTCAACCGCTGCGCCACCGGGGAAGCCCGAAAAGATTATTCTTTCCCCACTGAATTGCTTTGATACTCATATTGAAGATCAGTGGTAAATATGAAAGTTATTTCTGAACTCTCAAACCCACTAGCTTTACAGTATGTTTTAAAATTAAAAAAAAAAATGCAAGTCTATTCTTTTTTCAAGACTGTTTTGCTATTCTAGGTTCCTTTCTATTATTTGTTGAAAGGTGTCAAATACTTTTTCTGCACCAATCAGGGTGATCGTTTCATTTTTTGTCTTACATCTCACTTCTTTGGCTTATTCTATTGATTAATTTTTATGCTGGGACAGCCTTCCTGGAATTAATTTCACTTGGTTATGGTGTTTAATTTTTTTTAATATGAATTTGGCATGCCAATAATTTGAAGATTTTGGGGTCTAGCTGTACTTGTTTTTTAATCAGGTATTATATCTCTAATTTAAAGGCCAGGTAAATTCCAAGAATTATAATCAATAAATCATACCGTGAATTAACCTTAATTTTATACTTCCCTAAAAGAGCCCCTAGATATAAACTAGTGATGACTAAAAGGACTTTCTCTTTTACTTTCTGTAGAGAAGTAGCAATTACCCAATACAGTTCTGAGTTTTCGGGTTCCTTTATTTATCTTAAACTAAACTTCTTTGCCTGATTTGCTTAAGATTTAACAAGCTGACAGACTCATCTGAAATACAGCCTGTAATTTTATTTTCTCCTACAATCTATAGAATGGTTGGAGTTGCTGTCCTAAAGTGTAGTTTATTCAAGTCAATTTTAGTACACTAAGTAGCTCTTAGTTGGTGAAAAGAAAACATGCTCAGAAAGGAGAAGTGATTTGCTGAACAGCCTCCCAGTTGAGTACAGAGTAGAGTTAGGACTAGAATCTAGGACTTAATTATTTAAAGATTTTGCTTTCTTCCCTTTAGTACATACCATCACCTCTTAAGAACCTTGGTAGAACTTACTAATTTGACAGGATTCAAAGCCTCATTACTTAGTTCTACAAATAAAACCTAGAGTTAAGTAAGGGTCTGTGTCCTTACCATGGTGTTGGTGCTTGGCTGTCCCAGTGTGCTAGTATTACCAAAGGAAAAACCAGTGTTCTGGGTGGTTGTAGTCTGGCCAAATGGTTTGCTGAAGAGGCTGGTAGTCTGTTGATTCTGTTGGCCAAAGAGACCACCTGGATTTGTTCCAAATCCAGTTGTACCTTTTAGGGAAAAGAAATAAAGGAAGAAGAAATGGAGAAAAAATACCCCCAACTTCATGTTATTCAGTTACTTAGCCTTACATTATTGGCAACTTATCTAAATTACCCTACATTCATTTATTCCTCAAGTTGGATAACTGCTTCTTTTTTCACCCCTCTTCAGCTAACTCCAAATTTTGTTCAGACTTAATTCCTACAATACTCTGACCCAAGAACCCTGGCTGGGCTAGGTAATGTTTCTTGGGAGCCCATAGCTGTCTTCAATTTATACAAGATACCATACTACATTCAAACTGTGTTTAACCTCGTTAATACTAAGTTTTTCTTGAAAACAGAGGCTTTCTCTTTATACCAACATATCCAGCAGAAGGTTTGACACAATAGTATTTAATAATACTACTGACCAAAATCAATCACAGAATACCAAGATTGAAAGGAATGCTAAATAGATCTTAAATATGTATTTATTTGTGATTGTGTATATATAAAACTTCCTACGAAGCTACCAAAATAATCTAACTTTTTTTGTTTTCACAGAAACAAAATGGTGGTTGATAGAGGGAAAGACAAGACCTTTGACTACACACATTTTTTTGTATTTCATGAACTTCATATCACATTTATGTAATGGCAAAACTAATAATATTTTATAAAGTAACTGAGTAACCACTTCAGACTTCTCTCTTCCATATCCCATAACATCTTATCGCCACATAAATCCCATGACCATAAAAATCAATTCCATCATGTCAATATTAACACAATATCCTATGACCAAAATCTGACATTTTTATTTTATTTTTTTTTCCATCATTCATTCAGTGGTTATTATTATTATTTTTTTAATAATAAATTTTATTTTTATATTCCCCATACAATTGCAGCCCCCCCATTATGACCCCAATCCCTCCCACCCCCGCCCCCCTAAAAGTGTCTCTGGTTCGTAGTTTTTTGTTGATTTTGATTTTCACTTTCTTATAGTTATTCGTTTTCCTGGTCCCTTATTTAAGTTTTCTAGATTCCTGCTATGAGTGAGACCATCCGGTATCAAAATCTGACATTTTTAATCAAATCCACAGCACCATATCATCCAAGCCATCATCATCTCACATGTGATAGAGCAATGATTTTTCTGATTTGTTTCCATCCTTGCTTGCTTACACAATGATCCTTTACTCATAATCACAAGACTTCTCTAAATTGAAATCTTAACATTGACCCACAAAATCCTTTATCATTCATATCATCCCAGTACTTCCCCTTATCCTCTCCTCTTTGGCAAAAACTCAGGATTTTTAGACTGAGATGTTTCCCCTACCACTGGTATGTTTTTCCTCCAGAAATCTAGCCTTTACATTTTCCTAAGAGGTCACTGATCAAATAAACGTCACCTATCAGTAGAGCCATTCTTAACCATCTTTATTTAGAACTGCATTTCTTTCCACCCCTACACATATATCCAGTACTGCCTAATCCTCCAGCATCCTCTAATTATTTTCCTTGATAGCACTTATCACAAAATAGTTACATTTTATTTTTAGTTATCTGTGCATTCTCAGCAGTTCAATATGATGTCAAGTACTTACTAGTTCCAAAGGCTGTTTTGTTCTGACCATATGCAAAACCTGAATTAGTAGTGGAGGAACTGAAGAGTCCTGTCGCACTGGAGGTGGCTGGGGAAGACCCAAATAGGCCAGTCGTGGTACCTGCTCCCACCTGGTTCTGTGGACCTTTCCGGTTAGCATGATAATCCTCTAAACGAAGTTCCTAGAGGTAGGGAAAATATACTTCTAATCTTAATATGCAGCCACAAAGTTATTTAGAAGACTAAATAAACTCATTATTCAAATTCTATGTTCACATAGGAACCATGACTAAAACAGAAAACTCAGAATAACATTAACTTAACAGCATTACAAAAAAACATTTCCAGCAGTGTACAATGAACATTAAAATTCATACAATAATTACCATAAAATTACAGGCCAAAGGGCAAATCACATTTTAATTTTCTTTCTTTTAGGAAAATACTGTAATAATTTTATTTACATCCACCCCAAATGTAAAATTTAGCTGATAAAAGATGATGAATTCTAGGGAGTTCAGGAAATTTATGAAAGGCAGCAAAAAATGTAAGTATTTTTGTCTCACAAGTCAATGTGTTTCTGCACACTCCAATAAATCAAGCAAAGTTTTCAATGTAGGAAAAAGCAACAGCTATAAGTAGGGATGATGGTCAAAATGGATGACGAACTATTACACAGCAAAGAGAATGAACAAACGAACTTCATACAACAACATGGATTGAACTCACAAGGTTCAAAGACAAACTTAAACTCCTAATATAAGATTCCACCCTTATAAAGTTCAAAAATGGGGAAAAGATGGGCAAGATTATGATTAGGTGGCAGGACACAAAGGGGACATCTTGAATGTTAACTTGGATCCTGGTTATGTATGTGTAGCTATACTTAGTAAACTTACTGATTTATCAATAGAATTTTGCATGAGTTTATAGTACATCCCCTTATCTGTGGTTTCACTTTTTGTGGTTTTAGTTGTCTACTCAGCCACAGTCTCAAAATTTTAAAACATTTTGAGAGTGCCACATTCACGTAACTTTTATTCTAGAATGCTATAATTATTTTATTGTTATCTTAATGTATCTAGTGTATAAACTAAACTTTATCATATAGGAAAAAATAGGGTATAAAAGGTACAGTTCAGTTCAGTTTTTAGGCATCTACTGGCAGTCTGGAATGAATCCCCCCAAGGACAAAGGGGAACTATTATATTGAAAACATACATATACACATGCAAACACACATTGCCCAGTGTAAGTAACGCTTAGAATAGACTGTTAGAACTAATGGTACGTGCATGTTGAATATCATCCTGCCTGAAACAATAGACATCTATAAACAATTTTTGAAAACAATCTCGTTGCTTTTTTTTTTTTTACATAAGCCCAAAGTGAACCATTTGATCCTAAAAATAAAACATTTTTCCAACAGAATCATAAGGATAAGATGACATTCTGTATTGTATTTTACTGACCTCTAGTGACTTGCTTTCATATTCTTTCATAGCAGTAATACACTGGTGCTTGGTACTGATATTAGTGCTAACTCCAGCTTTAACCATAGTATCTGTACCAGTCGGAGGCTGCAAAGCAAGATAAAGGCAAATTTGAAAGTCTGAAGCAAATATCTAAGTCGAAGCTTACTCTCACAGACAATTCTTTACCACTGAACTCTATAACTGGTCTCAAAGGTCTTCTGCTAACAAGATGTTTTTAAGAAAGCTTGATTAAATACACAGCAATTTTGATCTCTCCCTACATCAAGGTTATCTAAACAAGTCAACCTTGGTAACAGTTAACACAAAACCGGAGATTAATCTCAAAATGAAGCTACCCAATTATCTAATAAAATACATTTAATAACATATACATAAGGAAACAGACATCTTAAACCTCTATTTCTGAGTTCTATCTCATATTCTGCTCTGAAATATCTACTTTACAATTGTTGCATTTAAGAAATACTAAAGTCTGGGCCTCCCCGGTGGCGCAGCGGTTGAGCGCTGGGTTGCGAAGCTGCGCGCGGCCTCTGCGGCGCCGTTTCGATCCCCGGCTGCTCCCCGGCCACCGGAGGAGGGTCCCACATGGCGCGCAGACCTCTCCTGCCGCCCGCTGCTCCCCTCAGCAGTGTACTTCGGTCCTTCTGCCTGCTCTGCTCCCCGCTCTGGCTCTGGTGAATTCTCTCGCCCTCCCGCGCTTCTGACTGTACCCAGTGCATGTATAAACAAAACAAACAAAGAAACCAGCAAACAAATAAATAAAGCATGCCTCTATATAAAAAAAAAAAAAGAAATACTAAAGTCTGTTTTCCCCCATAACCTTCTGAGGAAACAGGCACAATAAGATTCCTATTGGGCCTTCCTGGTGTCCTAGGGGTTGTTTCAGTGTTATCACTGCCAAGGCCTGAGTTTGAACCCCGACCAGGGAACTACCCCACACATGACTCAGCAGACCTCTCCTGTCTCGCCTGCTGTTCCCCTTAGCCATGTATTTCAGTAAATCCGTCTGTTCTGCTCCCCACTGTCCCTGGTGAATCCTCTCACCTCCTGCACCTCTGGCCTATACCCCAGGTTCTTCTACGCAAAAATTTAAAAACATTCCTATTCATATTGTCAGTTTTCTCAATTGTTCTACTTTTCTAAGAGACAACACAGTATTTTTCACTATCATTTATATTTAACTTTCTTTCAATTCAGATTCTAAATTCTGTATTATAAATTCATTACTTTGCTAGAGAAATTTTTCATTTTCTGGAGTAAGTCTGAACAAATTTTGAAAACCCTATTTTTGCCAGCAGTTTTCATTAGGATAACTATATCTTTGGTCTACCCTAAATATCTCCCAAGCAATCATGTCAAGTGGTATCTAATATCAAGTGATATTCCACATATATTTGTAAACAAAATCTTCCACTCTAGTCCTCTACCAAACTCCTCTCAAAATAGTCAAAGATGACACAAAATTCTATAACTGGCATATAGAATATTGATAACTTATTCCATATATCTCCTTCACCAGGCCTTATTATAGTATACATTAACATTTGACTTTGTATGTTACAAGACTTTTCCTGTTTACTATATAACTGTAGATCATGTTAACATATCTTTCAAGGAGAATGAGGCTAAGCTCTGCATGACTCAAAAGAGGAGAAATATTATGATTCACCCTGCAAAGAAATATGGGAGAGAAACATTTCACAAAGATTGGAAAAAACCCACTTACGTTAAATTTAATAGTAGTTCCAGTAGGAGCAGCTGTAAAACTACTTGGCCCAAAGAGGGAGCCAGATGTGCTACCAAAAGGATTGGAAGTGGTATTCGTAGTTCCAAAAAGTCCCCCACTGCTAGTACTTGTTCCAAAATCTACAAATCAGAAAACAAAATGAGGTGATAATCAGTAAAGGATTTAAGAAACTGTAAGATATCTTGGAATTGGGTTGTGGCACAGCAGTTACTCTACATCCTCAAATTTTCTACCTTTCATATCTTCCTAACAAGAATCTTCAAACAGGTATTTTATATAGACATACAGATTCTAAGCTCACAACTCTGAAATAAAACACCTATCTAGGGCCTCCCCGGTGGCGCAGCAGTTGAGCGCTGGGTTGCGAACTGCCCGCGGCCTCTGCAGCGCCGGTTCAATCCCCGGCTGCTCCCCGGCCACCGAAGGAGGGTCCCACATGGCGCGCAGACCTCTCCTGCCGCCCGCTGCTCCCCTCAGCAGTGTACTTCGGTCCTTCTGCCTGCTCTGCTCCCTGCTCTAGCTCTGGTGAATTCTCTCACCCTCCCGCGCTTCTGACTGTACCCAGTGCATGTATAAACAAAAAACAAATAAATAAATGCCTCTTTTAAAAAAATATATAAATAAAACACATATCTGAATTCTTCAACTGACCCTCATGAAGAGCCCATGAAACCCTTTTTATGGCTTCTCTTAGAAGGGAGAGAAAATTAAAAGAAACAGTTTTGTTTCATCACAAATTATATCTTCTTTTTCCTTTCTTGCTAACACTAGCTGTTAAATTAACTTGTCTATCTGAAAACATATTACAACTTACTTCAACGGGTGTTACAGTCTATTACAACTTACTTCAACGGGTGTTACAGTCTATTTTGTTTATATATATATTTACAAGCACCCACATATAACAAAAAATTAAAAAGCAAAACAAAAAAACAAAAAAAAGTCCTATATGACAACCAAACATATGTTAATGCAAAATTTCACCTAGCAAATGAATTAGTAGGAATGTTTATTTTTTAGAATAGAACCTGATTATCTACTTTTCTAAAAAGCTTTTTAAAATATTACATAAAAGCAAATTTAACTATAATTGAAGAATATACTTTCTAAAATAGAAGGTACTACTTCTAAAGTTATACATATGGTGCCAAGAATGTCAGTAAGTAATGAAAAGTTATCTGTCAACATTTAACATTAAGTGACTCCCTAATCACCAAGTTAAGAGGAATGTGATACTCATTGCCACACTGCTATTTTTCTCTAAATACATGTCCTAATATACAGTTTAACAAGCACATCTCTTTTTAGTATTATAATTGCATTTTATACTGTCATTTTATACTGTCATGCTTAAATACTTTAACACCCTCCCCCCCAAACAACTTCTCGTTTATAAAATACTGACAGTTAACTAACTTGCTCATTCTGCCATACTCTTGTGCAGAATGGCATCAACTCTCAGGGCACAGCTGTCCCACTAGTAATGGTTGCCTCAAAGTACTATTTCTTGGAGAAATATCCCCAGATTTAAGTTCAAGTATCCACATTTAGACTTAAAATGGAGAGCCATCAATTCAAACCATCAGTCATGGCATGCAATGGAGGAGTAACAAATCATGTCTAGTATTTGTCATTCCTGCTTTAAATCTCCTCATATCAGGGGCCCCCTGGTGGCCTAGGGGTTAAGTCTCCATGCACTAAGGCCTAAGTTCGATCCCTGGCCAAGGAACTGACCCACATAAGGTGCAGCAGACCTCTCCTGTCTCACCGGCTGCTCCCCTTAGCAGTATATTTCAATAGTTCTGCCTGTTCTGCTCCTCACTCTGTCTCTGGTGAATCCTCTTACCTCCAGCACCACTGGCCTATACCCCAGTTCTCCTATGCATAAATAAATAAACCCAACTTAAAAAAAAAATCTCTTCATATCAAATGTGAAAAAGGCAAATAGAAAGTACCTCTTCATTGTAATACTGTTAACTGCACACTTCCTCCTTGAAATTCTCCTGTCCTAACACCCATGCCACTATGATCTGGCTTTTCATCTGTTTCCTAATATATCCATTATATACTAATGCTTCTCAGAGTTCCATTCCTGGAAAGATGTTCAAATTTCCCTCCTTTCCAGCCTGTTAAACTTTTCAATACATTTTGAAACTTTCCTCTCCCTATGTTTTTGCTATCTGGTGGGGAAAGGAGATAGCTGAACAAATAGAAGAGTAAATTATTTAATAAGGAAGTCAGTCAATGAGTGCAGAAATTCCATGATGTCCTACTTACTCCCAAAGCCAGTTGGCTTATTTTGCGCAAAGGCATTGTTCTGGGATGAGAAGAGACTGGTCCCTGTGCTTGCAGTTCCAAACAAGCTATTTGATGTTCCTGTTGATGTGCCAAATCCAAAGCCAGTACTTGTTGATGTAGCTGGCTGGCTAAATGAATTGGTACCAAATAAGCCTCCTGGGGAAACAGAGAGGGTAAAGGGGGAGTTAAATAGACTGGAGTTACTAGGTGAAATCTACGAATAAACCAACTGTTTTCCCTACCTGGTTTGGTCTGTGAATTTCCAAATAGGCCTCCAGTATTGTTGCTAGAACCAAATGCAGACGCTCCAAATGCCCCTCCACTAGTAGTGCCAAAGCCAGTATCTGAAAAGCCAAATCCAGGGTCAGAATAAAATGCAAATCAGGTGATCCAATGAAAAAGAATTTAAATGCTTGTTAACACTCTGCATTTAGACAGGACCATTGGTCTAATCTGAAAGCTATTTTCTTTTTCAAAATTCCATCAGACTATTTAATGACATTAAGCCACATTTTATTCATTGTACCTGTATGAAGGAAAGAAACTTATGTGCAAAGGCACCATTCATTCTATTTTTGTCTAAGTATAAAATTAACAAAAGTTTAAAAGCAAATGAGTAAGGGCTGCCATAGGCAACTAGTGCCAAGTATAAAACTGAGTGAGAGGGGAATCAGAACTAAGGAGTAGTGGGGGTTAGGGATTAGAAACTTTAAGATATTTTAATAGTTCTGTTTCTAAATGTCACATCTTATTCACAAAGTAAATTCAAGACTAGATTCCAATTCATTAATTGCATTTTAGACTGAAATATTTAAAACATTATTTCCTGATCTGAAAATCAGTAACAAAACTCAGAACTTACTTCTATTTTCTGAGGAAATTTTAATAACTTATTCTGATCATTTTTTTCAAAAGCAGTTTGTTATAAAGACCAATATGTGAATTAAGTTCAACTCTGCAAAAGTGGATTTATTCTTAATAAGAGTAACTTAAGATTCCCCTGCCACACCTTTTATAAAACTTACTCTGCCCAAATGTGGAAGTTGTGCCAAAGCCACCTGTGCCACCCCCAAAGGGTGTTCCAAATGATTTATTAAACATCTTCACAATGAGTCCTTGCTTCAGAGAGCTGGAAAGAAGAAAAAGTTAACGCTTTTTAAAGACCAGAGAATATAAAGTAATTGTTTAAGAAAATGTATAATTCTACAAACAGATCTGTTCAAACTATAGCACAATGTTCAAAGTCATTCAATATCCTAAAACTCTCTATAACAGACCTTGTAAAACTGAATTCATATCATGTGAGGTTAAACTCAGATTCCACCAATAATCATCCTTTAAAATAATGTTGTTCAACCTTCTCAATGCTCAACTCCTTTATAGTAGATAATCTAGCTTTGGATCCTCAGGTTCTGGATCCACAGATTCAACCAGCAGTTTGTTAAATCCATGCTTGCGGAATTTGAAAACATGAATGTCAACTGTATTTACTGAAAAAAAAAATCCACAAAAGTGAACTCATGCAGTTCAAACCAGTATTGTTCAAGGGTCAACTACATAATTTTTAAGGAGCGTTTCAATGCACCGATGTTTCATTAGCACTTGCAAGTATTCTAGCACCTGAAACATCACGTGCAACACTGGAGAAGGAGAAGCTGTCCCTAAATACATAACATTTTTTAAAAATCATATGCTCCTAGAAAAAAAAAATCCACTCAGTTCTTTATCCCAACATCCAGAAAAGTAATAACTTCTTTGACTAAACAGAGCTCAATGAAACCAGTGGTTCAAGAATGTCACAACAGAACTAGCAGACAAGGTTTTCAAAATATAATCCCCTCAGGGCTTCCCTGGTGGCACAAGGGGTTAAGCACCGCACTATGAAGCAATCTGCAACCTCTGCAGCACAAATTCGATACCTGGCCAGCCAGGGAGCAGCTCACATGGCGCAGCAGACCTCTCCTGTTTCGCCCGCTGCTCCCATCTGCAGTGTAATTCAGTCAGTCTGCCTGTTCTGTTCCCCACTCTGCCTCCGGTGAGTCCTCTTACCCCTCATCCCCCCTAATCTCTGGCTTGTATCCCAGCTCTTGTATGTATAAATAAAATCTTTTAAAATATATATATAAAATCCCCTCCAAACTTCATTCTAAAAATATCAAACCAAATGTTGGGATGTACACATCTGTATTTTGTTTTTTTTTTTAAAAAAAGATGTATTTTATTTATTTATGCACATAATAGCTGGGGTATAGGCCAGAGGTGCGGAGAATGAGAGGATTCACCAGAAGACAGAGTGGGAAGCAGAACAGGCAGACTGACTGAAATACACTGCTGAGGTGAGCAGCAGTGGGCGAGACAGGAGAGGTCTGTTGTGCCATGTGGGTTAGCTCCTTGGCCAGGGATCGAACTCTTCACGATGCTGAGACTTAACCCCTTGTGCCCCATTTTGAAAGGCTCCTCAAGTGACTCTGATGCATTTTTTTTATAACAAAAGGTTGTAATTCATGTAATCATTATTTTTCTTTCAGTAATGAGATTTGCTTCAAATTTCCTGCCTTCCCAATTTATCAGGTGTCATAAAGTGGCAGATTCAGTCATTACCATAATAATTAGTAATTCTTCCCAGGGGACACATTCTTGGAAGTTTCAGATCTCTGTGGGTCTATCTATATACTGCTTTCCTGTAGTTCAAGCAGTAGTGACAGCTGAATTAGGGGTTAGATGTCTAGACTAACTCATTTGATCCTAACTGGTCTCACACTGGTGTCTTAGCTCTTTTTTTTTTTTTTTTTTAAAGAGGCATGTATTTTTATTTATGATTTATTTATTTGTTTGTTTTGTTTTGTTTATACATGCACTGGGTACAGTCAGAAGCGCGGGAGGGTGAGAGAATTCACCAGAGCCAGAGCAGGGAGCAGAGCAGGCAGATGGACCGAAGTACACTGCTGAGGTGAGCAGCGGGCGGCAGGAGAGGTCTGCGCGCCATGTGGGACCCTCCTCCGGTGGCCGGGGAGTAGCCGGGGATCGAACCGGCGCCGCAGAGGCCGCGGGCAGCTTCGCAACCCAGCGCACAACCGCTGCACCACCGGGGAGGCCCTGTCTTAGCTCTTAGCACTACTAGATCCACTTTCTTGTATCTGTTGACCAAGTGGTTTTTTTTTTTTTAAGATTTATTTATTTATTTATTTATTTATTTGTACAAGCACTGGGTACAGTCAGAAGCGCAGGAGGGTGAGAGAATTCACCAGAGCCAGAGCAGGGAACAGAACAGGCAGACTGATGAAATACACTGCTGAGGGGAGCAGCGGGTGCAGTAGGAGAGGTCTGCGTGCCATGTGGGACCCTCGCCTGGTGGCCAGGGATCGAACTGGCGCTGCAGAGGCTGCAGGCAGCTTCATAGCCCAGCGCTCAACTGCTGTGCCACCAGGGGAGGCCCTTCTGACAAAGCGTTTTGACCCATCATCAAGAAGGCAAAATCCAAGTTGGAATACAATTATGATAAATTTGTCATCCACTTTCATATTCACTCCAACACAGAGCATGTTCATGTAACTCTGACATTTTCTATACAGCAGACATGTCAGGATTCAAAAGTTGAGGAATAGTTTTTTTCTATGAAACTTGTCCTATTCACAAAATGGCTGGATACAACCAGTAGACATTTATTTGATCTGGTTTTAAATATGTATTTTCTAGATATGTATGGCGATTTCAGTGCTAATTTGAGTTCTAGTGGCACCAGGCTCTATAGACTGAATCCAGTTTCTAACAATCAAAATTGGATTTTTAATAATCTTACCCTGGGCCTCCCTGGTGGCGCAGCAGTTGAGCGCTGGGTTGCGAAGCTGCCCGCAGCCTCTGCAGTGCAGGTTCGATCCCCGGCCGCCGGGTGAGGGTCCCACATGGTGCGCAGACCTCTCCTGCTGCCCACTGCTCCCCTCAGCAGTGTACTTCATCAGTCTGCCTGCTCTGCTCTCCCCTCTGGCTCTGGTGAATTCTCTCACCCTCCCATGCTTCTGACTGTACCCAGTGCTTGTATAAATAAATAAATAAATCTAAAAAAAAAAAATATCTTAACCTAGCATAGAAACCTAACAACACACAATTTTTCACAAAAGGATTTTAAGTAGTAAAAATATATCCTTGGGGACACCGCTCAGTTTACCAGCTCTTACGTTATCTCAACAACCCTAAGAGGATGGCATTATGTATCACCACCTGTATTTTATAGATGAGAAGACAGGATGACCAAATGTATATCAAGTTTTCCAAGGTCAAAGAAGGAGTTAGTGGAACCCCTGTTTAACCTATCTTTTGACCTGCCATGGATACCCTCAATTTTAGGAAGGAAGATACTCAGCAACAAGCAAGAAAATGTGCAGTATTTTAAGAAAGTCATGTTTGGACCAGAGCACAAGGGATAAAATCCAACTTAGATTGCGAGGGAGAAGGGGTATCTCTCACTCAACTCAACGTATTTTTTTTTTTAAGATTTATTTATTTATTTATTTATTTATACAAGCACTAGGTACAGTCAGAAGCACGGGAGGGTGAGAGAATTGACCAGAGCCAGAGCAGGCAGAAGGACCGAAGCACACTGCTGAGGGGAGCAGCAGGCAGCAGGAGAGGTCTGTGCACCATGTGGGACCCTCACCCAGTGGCCGGGGAGCAGCTGGGGATCTAATCGGCGCTGCAGAGGCTGCGGGCAGCTTCGCAACCCAGCGCTCAACTGCTGCGCCACAGGGGAGGCCCTCAACCTATCTTTTTTATTCTGCAAGGATGAGCCTGGTTTAGTCTCAAGCCGATCATACTGGGATTTTTTTTTTAAGATATATTTATTTATACAAGAATCATTGTACAGGTCAGAGGCACGAGAGGGTGAGAGAATTCACCAGATACATAGCAGGGAGCAGAACAGGCAGAAAACCAAAATATATTGCTGAGAGGAGCAGTGGGCAAGGCAGGAGAGGTATACCATGCCATGTAGGTTTCTCCCTGGCTGGCCAGGAATCGAACCCGCACTGCAGAGGCTGTGGACAGCTTCACAGTGTGGCTCTCAACCCGCTGCACCACCTGGGAGGCCCCTGATCATACTGGGATTCTAAGTATTCTTTTAAAAAAACGGGCCTCCCTGGTGGTGAAAGGGGTTAAGTCTCAGCACTATGAAGCTATCTCATAGTCACTGCAGCAAGAATTCTCTCTCTGCCAGGACGCTAACCAACACGGCACAGGAAACCTGTCCTGTCTTGCCCGCTGTTCCCTCAGCAGTGTTTCAGTCAATCCACTTGTTCTGCTCCCCACTCTGTCTCTGGTGAATCCTCTCATCCCTGCACCTCTGGCCTGTATGCTATTTGCTGTATGCATAAACAAATAAATCTTAAAAAAAAAGCATGACCATGAAAGCAAACCAAGATTTTGGTAACAGTCTCATGATTTTTACCAAGACTGCCTGAAATTAAAGAATGGTTAATACATCTAATCCTTTGCTCTTCAAATAATTTTGCTGACTATGCTGTAAAATATTATTGACTCATAAAAATGCCTCCCACCTCCACTCTTGCTCCTAACAAACAACCTACTATTCAATTTTCCAAAACTTAGCCTCTCTTCTACAAACCTTTCCTAATTCCTCTGGGTTTCCACAACAAGTTATGATTTCTTTAGATCCGGACTTCCTACAGCAGACAGTGGTAACAGTACATAGATCTCCTTTTATCACTGATGGATTTGTTGTCCCAGTCACTGAAAAGTAGACCAGCAGACAGCCCTCAGCTGCCAACCCTCTTTAGAACTGCCTCTGCTTATGAAGCTGCTTCACCCAAGGTCATATCCTTTCCCTAGGATAGTCCATATACAAATGATAGGTCCCTTCTGCTCCAACTCTGACTAAGTCTAAAGGTGATCCAAGCTTCACGCTCTCCATAGGACTGGCTTCATTAGGCCTTCATTAGGTCATTATCAAAACTCAATTTCTCCCTCAGCTCATGCCTGCTTCCTTCTCTTCTCTCCCAAAAGCACTCTTTAATAAAACTTATATAGGAATAATAACTCCAGTTTAGAATCAATTCCCAAGAAACTCAACCTCCTGAATTCCTCTCTCAGTACGAGTTTCTCCAGGGTAGAGACAATATCACTTTTTACTATTTCAGACCCTAACAATAGGGTCTGAAACATAGATGTACCTCATGTTAATGACAATCACCATTAATGTGTTTGTTTTTTTTTTTTTTTTTAATATTTATTTATTTATTTATACAAGCACTGGGTACAGTCAGAAGCGCAGGAGGGTGAGAGAATTCACCAGAGCCAGAGCGGGGAGCAGAGCAGGCAGAAGGACCGAAGTACACTCCTGAGGGGAGCAGCGGGCGGCAGGAGAGGTCTGCGCGCCATGTGGGACCCTCCTCTGGTGGCCGGGGAGCAGCCGAGGATCAAACCGGCGCTGCAGAGGCTGCGGGCAGCTTCGCAACCCAGTGCTCAACCACTGAGCCACCGGGGAGGCCCGCCATTAATGTGTTTTTAAACAGAGGCTGATCAAGTAACTTAGAAATAAAATTAGGCTAAATTAATTTCTAGAACAAAAGAAAATCATGAAAGTGGAAATTCCTGGTAGAATTTATCATCTACCAGCTTGCAAAAAGGAAGCGATCACAAAATGGCTGAATACATCAAGCAGATGCTTGTCTATCCTATTAGACAGTATTAGGTTCTTGGAAACCCTAACTTTAAATGAAATGACATTTAACAAGAGCAAGCCCCCCAAAACAATTGGCATTTCATTCAACATTGGCAGTGATTATTTTTTTCTTATCCACATTATAACAAAACAACACTGAAGAAAACATTTTTTTTATTTTTTTTTTTAAAAGATTTATTTATTTATTTATACAAGCACTGGGTACAGTCAGAAGCGCGGGAGGGTGAGAGAATTCACCAGAGCCAGAGGGGGAAGCAGAGCAGGCAGAAGGGCCAAAGTACACTGCTGAGGGGAGTAGCGGGCGGCAGGAGAGTTCTGCACACCATGTGGGACCCTCCTCCGGTGGCCGGGGAGCAGCTGGGAATCAAACTGGCGCTGCAGAGGCTGCGGGCAGCTTCGCAACCCAGCGCTCAATGGCTGCGCCACGGGGAGGCCCAGAAAACTACATTGTTAAAAACCACCTGTATGTATGTATGGAGAAATGCATATATTATCTTAAATTAGCTGATAACATTTAAAATGGGGATATGTCAGAGCAACAGATTTTTGGCTTCTCATGAAAAGCCAATTGTTAAACTAGAACTGTGACCACTTCAAAACAATAACAATTTGGTGCTTAGTGGCAACAGTTCCCTTTGGTCAAAGCCAATGGCCCCAGTGGGCTCCACTGTGCCACAATATCACTCATATTCATCAAGTACCTGGCCCCAACAGCTTTTGAGTTGGTAACTTCTAATACAGTCAGAGAAAAAACCCACACATTAAAAACTTGGTATTAAGTACCAGGAAGCACAATAGGAAATAAAAATTAGTAAGAATACAAGCAGAAAATATGAGGAAAATTCCTGGGAATTTGGGATGTGAACTGAGTCTTGAGAGACCAGGGAGACAACAAAGAAAAAGAACACAAGGGAAGGCAAGAATGATAGGTATTTGTGACTCTATCTTACCTGGTCTTGTATCTCAACATTAAGTCCAATTTCCCTCATATGCTAGAAACATATGCATTTACTTATCAGTTTATTATGTAGGGATGTCATTAATCTTTATTACCCAAGTAAAGGAGTGAATCAGAGCACTCTGTTAAGTATACACCCAGTATGATACCAAGTATAAGAACATTTAGACAAAGTTACCCTATGAGATTTATTTCAAGTTAAAAGATGTTTAATGAAGAAAAGCAAGTGGTGGAAAGATACATTTGGAAGGTTCTTTATGTAAAATAGAAAAGACAATACACTGTTATTTATGGACACATATATACATAGTAAATGCAAAGAAGGAGACTAGAAAAATACATGAAAGTAATTGCCTCTGGAGAGCGTAAGGGAAATGAGACTTGAGGCAGGGAATTCAAGCCTTAAACTTTTCTGTAAAGTTTTCTATTAACAACAAAAGATCTAGAGGATGCAGATGTTTGCATTTTACCACTTTAAAAAATGAAAATCCATTCAAAAAAGACAAGAGTAATTCTATAAATTGAGATGTGTGGAATTTCTAAATCCATTCAAGTTTAAAGACATGTCACACATTCAAATCTTTATCCTTTCAAACATATTAACCTGGCCCAAGTTGAAACCCTTCTAGAATTGGGCCTCCCTAGTGGTGCAAGGGGTTAAGACACAACCTATGAAGCTGTCCACAGCCTCTGCAGCACAAGTTCGATCCCCTGGCAGCATGAGATCCCCTGGCCGGCCAGTGAGCAACCCACATGGCGCAGCAGACCTCTCCTGACTCGCCTGCTGCTCCTCTCAGCAGTGTACTTTGGTCAATCTGCCCGTTCTGTTCCCCACTCTGTCTCTGGTGAATCCTCTCACCCGCCACACCTTTGGCCTGTGCCCCAGCTCTTGTATGCATAAATAAATCTTTAAAATAAAATAAAGAGGGCCTCCCTGATGGCACAGTGGGTTGAACACAGCGCTGTGAAGCTGTCCGCAGCCTCTGCAGCGCAGGTTCGATTCCCGGCTGGCCAGGGAGATACCCACTTGGCGTGGCAGACCTCTCCTGCCTCGCCCGCTGCTCCCCTTAGCAGGATTTTCAGTCTGCTTGTTCTGCTCCCTTCTCTGTCTCTGGTGAATTCTCTCACCTCCCACATCTCTTGCCTGTACCCAGCTCTTGTATAAATAAACAAATCTTTGGGGGAAAAAATTTGAAAAAAAAGGAAACACTTCCAGAATAATACTAGCTAAGGTTGAGTTCTCACTATGTCCCACATACTGTTTTAAATGCTTTTAAAAAATTATATAAACCATCCAAGAACCCACTGAGGCAGGTATTTTATCTGTATTTTATAAATAATGAAACTGAGGCACAAGTAAATTATCAAAGATCACAAAGCTATTACTGACTCCAGAAATTTGCTCCCCAGAGTCTAGAGCCTAGAGCTCCTAGAGAAACAATACTAACAACTAAAAGGAAATGACTTTGCATTCACTATGAGGAGTCTATAAACCCAACATTTCACAGTAATGACTCAGCACAATTAATGAAAAGAGACACTTCTCTGTTCAACACAAGAGAGTTCCGAATGGTAACTTCTCTATAAACCAACAAATACAAATACAAAGCATCCCCAATGGCCTAGATGAACTTTCCTACAAAGATCAACCACTTTCTTTATGGCTAGCCTTACTTATTGTGATGTGGGAGGAGGGGAATAAGATATTTAGAAAGAAAAAATAAAATAATGCTAAACAGAAAATAGCAATGCCTTTAAATTTATTCTGCTCTCAGTGCTCAATCTTCTAATTCAGGTTGTCAGATACAAGAAACAAGTAACCTTAACAAACAACAGCAGTCCAGCATTTGCCCACTGTCCCAACTGAAGCTCAATAAACTAATGTCCTAGTTGATACATCCAACTTCTATGAGCTTTGTGAACTCTGGGCACATTGACAAAACTCAGTTTTCTTTCAGAAAAATGGTGGCTAGACCTTGAAAAACAGTTTACTACCAATCAACTGCCAACTTTAAGTGCTATCTGAATGACTAAGCAAACAAGCAGTTGTCTAACAGAAAGATACAAATGCAGGAAGCAATTTTTTCTTTCCACTTCACTGACTTCTTTGGTATCAAACTTCAGTAAGGAGCAAAAGCAATAAATATTCACTAGATGAATGGACTAGTATAATACTTTCTATTTATAGTGTACCTTTTCATATATTCTCTCATCTAATCTTCAGAAAAGTACTAGAAAAGGCAGATATTATCAGTCAGAATTAAAATGAATAGAAAAATGACTACGATTTTTGCTTTGGATGAGAGTGGATGGATAGGAGGGTTAGGTACAGTTCCAGAAAGATTCGCCTAGTCTTAAATCACAGAATATCATCACATCCCCCCAAACTATCTGCTATCCTTTATAGTTTCAATCCTATGATCTATCCCAGATCAAGTCATTCTGTCAGAACATTCATTTCTTTCTAAAAACCTGTCCTCTTTTCTTTCTAGAAACTGCTGCTCAAGCTTCACCATTTCACAAGACTGTCCCAGATTAGACCCTTATCAGTATAAAAACACTCTCCTCCCCCTTTCCAAACCTATTACATAAAGTAGTGCCTCCCAGCTGTTTTAATTATGCAATATATTTGTTGTGATAGATGCCACTTGAGTGTATGAGCTGTTGCTGCTCTGCTAAAAACAATCTTGATTTTGCTCAATTTATCCATTTGGCTATAAATTAACTTAAAATAATCCTTATTATCTAATATGGCTCCTTCCTCACAGTGCTGAAAAGCAATTTTTCATCCTCTTAACATTAATACTCATTTTACAAACAGAAATAGTGAAGTGCACATTAGTTTTGGAGTGAGAATCTACTAAGTTCTCTGCCACTTACCATCTCTACAATTCTCTGTAATACTAATTCAAGATAAAAAGTTAGGGATAAAAACCCATGGATGAGAATGAAACTCCTGTTTGTGTGAATATATTCAGATATGTTTAACTAGTGACTCATTTTTACATGTAATGTTGAAGTCTATGAAAAATGTATTTTCTGCTGTATGCAAGAAAATAGGGCATTTCGGGCCTCCCCGGTGGCGCAGCGGTTGAGCGCTGGGTTGCGAAGCTGCCTGCAGCCTCTGCAGCGCCGGTTCGATCCCCGGCTGCTCCGCGACCTCTGGAGGAGGGTCCCACATGGCGTGCAGACCTCTCCTGCCGCCCGCTGCTTACCTCAGTAGTGTACTTTGGACCTTCTGCCTGCTCTGCTCCCCGCTCTGGCTCTGGTGAATTCTCTCACCCTCCTGCGCTTCTGACTGTACCCAGTGCTTGTATAAATAAATAAATAAATCTTTAAAAAAAAAAAAAAAAAAAAGAAAATAGGGCATTTCAAGAGCAAAGATTTGAATTAAAATTTGTATTCTTGTTTATTAAGCTTATTTTTAAACAGAAAATTTAAAGCTATTGTTCTTAGCATTAACCTATTTTATTTTTTTTTTAAGTTAATTTCAATTGTTTTTGCTTTTTATTTATTTTTTTTTTTGGTGGGACCCTCGCTTGTGGCTGGGATCGAACTGGCGCTGCAGAGGCTGCGGGCAGCCTCGCAACCCAGTGCTCAACCGCTGCGCCACCAGGGGAGGCCCGCTTTTTACTTTTTTAGAGATTTCTTTATTTTATACAAGAACCGGGGTACAGGCCAGATGCATGGGAGGGTGAGAGGATTCACCAGAGACAGAGTGGGTAACAGAACAGGCAGACTGAGGAAATACACTGCTGAGGGGAGCAGCGGCGAGACAGGAGAGGTCTACGTGCCATGTGGGACCCTCACCGGCCGGCAGGGATCGAACCAGCACTACAGAGGCTGTGGACAGCTTCACAGCGCGGTGCTCAACTGCCTGTGCCACCAGGACAGGCCCTAGCATAAACCTATTTTTAAAGAAAACTTTTTTTGCTATTGACTCTTTTATTTTACTCTGAGTTTACACTAATGACCATCCAGGGTAGACTGTTTTCAACAGTCTACTTCAGTTGAGTTAATATATTTTAATGCCTTTGTAACAATCTACTTTGACCTTTGTTCTCAGATCAGAACTATGCAATTGGTACAAGGTTGTTTAGAAAGAAACCATATCTTTCCATAATAAATAAATCACTGTTTGATATAATCATTTCTTGGTAGAAATTAAATGTACAAGCATTGTAAATACATTACCTGCTTATTAACACTGAATAACCATTTATTCTGTAGATCAAATTAAGAAATAACAAAAAGAAATTCTTTGCTTTTGAAATACCAGTTCAAATTTGTGAATTATTTTTCCTCTGGAAGAAGGGTAAAAGTTTAATAGCTAGATTCCAAATTTGTGAAATCCTTTTCCTCTGGAGGAAGGGTAAAGTTTAATAGCTAGAAATTTTAATTCCCAATGATTTGAAGGGTAATAAAGTATTGCTGGACTTTTTTTAGGTGGTGCCAAAAATAAATAAATAAATAAATAAATAAAAATAAAGGCACCTTTGGGACATGCTACTCTGTAACTACAGTTAAGTCATGATACTCAGCCTGTCAGACCTCAATTTCTACTTCCAAGGAATAGGGATACTGTTTTACACCAAAAGGACTATTAGGTTAGAAAGATAACATCTCCTCAAGCTAAATTCCTCAATAGCAGGTTTCTAGTTTTTCAACAAACATTTTACAATATTTTGATTAGAAAAGTGTAATAATTTCCCTTCACTCTAAACCTAGCTTGAAAAATGCCTAGCTAGGGCCTCCCAGGTGGCGCAGCGGTTGAGCGCTGGGTTGCGAAGCTGCCCGCGGCCTCTGCGGCGCCGGTTCGATCCCCGGCTGCTCCCCGGCCACCGGAGGAGGGTCCCACATGGCGCGCGGACCTCTCCTGCCGCCCGCTGCTCCCCTGAGCAGTGTACTTCGGTCCTTCTGCCTGCTCTGCTCCCCGCTCTGGCTCTGGTGAGTTCTCTCACCCTCCCGCGCTTCTGACTGTACCCAGTGCATGTATAAACAAAACAAACAAACAAACAAACAAACATATAAATAAAACATGCCTTGGGCCTCCCCTGGTGGCGCAGCGGTTGAGCGCTGGGTTGCGAAGCTGCCCGCGGCCTCTGCAGTGCTGGTTCTATCCCCGGCCACCGACAAGGGTCCCACATGGCGAGCAGACCCCTCCTGCTGCCCGCTGCTCCCCTCAGCAGTGTATTTCGTCAGTCTGCCTGTTCTGTTCCCCGCTCTGGCTCTGGTGAATTCTCTCACCCTCCTGCACTTCTGACTGTACCCAGTGCTTGTATAAATGGATTAATAAATCTTTAAAAATAAATAAATAAATAAATAAATAAAACATGCCTCTATTAAAAAAAAAAAAAAGGAAAAAAAAGAAAAATGCCTAGCTAGAACTCAATACATAAACAACTCATTTCCAAATATTCTGGGTCTTCTAGGAACCATTTAGCACAGAGACCACTACAGCAAACAATAAGTCCCCCCTCCCACCCCACAATACACACAATATACTGAGGTCACTCTAATCAGCTATTCTCTTCCACTTACCTCACCTCTAGCCCTATCTGCCCCCCCACTCAACTTTTTAAATTTACAAATCCATTTGAGAACTATTTCTTTTTTCTTTTTTTTTTTTTTTTTGTGGGACCCTCGCCAGCGGCCGGAGAATGAACCGGTGCTGCAGAGGCTGTAGGCAGCCTTGCAGCCCAGCGCTCAACCGCTGCACCACCAGGGGAGGCCCGAGAACTATTTCTTAAGAAGATTATTCTAGCAAGAAAGGTTACCTGTGTAGATAACAGTAATCTTTGTGTCAGTGAAGTACATGGAGGTAAGATTAAACAAATGTATGAAGTGATCACAGAGTGCAACAACGATTCATGGAGGATGAACTGTTGTTTCCTTCCAGAATACTACAGCTGTCCTTTCAAAGCAAGTTAGGATCGTATGAATCAGTTAAACATTACTGTCCTAGATGAATGGTTCTTAAAGTGAGGTCTGAAAATCTCTAGCAGTCTCCAAGACCCTTTCAGGGGTGTCCATTAAGTCAAAACAGTTTTCTTAATACTAAGACATTGACTTTTTTTTAAGATTTATTTATTTATTTATGCAAGCACTGGGTACAATCAGAAGCGCGGGAGGGTGAGAGAATTCACCAGAGCCAGAGCGGGGAACAGAACAGGCAGATTGATGAAATACACTACTGAGGGGAGCAGCCGGCAGGGCAGGAGAGGTCTGTCGCACCATGTGGGACCCTCGCCGGTGGCCAGGGATCCAATCGGCACTGCAGAGGCTGCTGTCAGCTTCAAAGCCCAGCACTCAACCACTGCGCCACCAGGGGAGGTCCTTGACTTTTTTTTTTAACTGTGCTGACCTCTGCACTTCAGTGAAAAAGCAATAATGCATGAATCTGCTGCAACTTAAGCATGAACCATGGCCCCAAACTGCACTATCATCACTGAATTTTTCATTCATCACCCGTTTACAGTACCAACACCACCCCTCCCCCAATAACATTCACTTGAATGTCCTTGGTGAAGCTGTAAAAATGATTGCTTAGGGCCTCCCTGATGGCCTAGGGGTTAAAGCCTCAGTGCTATCACCCTTTTAGGCCTGAGATCGATCCCCAGCCAGGAAGCTAACCCACAAAAGGTGCAACAGATCTGTCTAGCCCACTGCTCCCCTCAGCAGTGTACTTCAGTAAATCCGCCTGTTCTCCCCACTGTCTCTGGAAAATCCTCTTATCTCCCACACCTCTGGACTTCTACCAAAAAAAAAAAAAAAAAAAGATTGCTTATATTAATTCTCAACATTTCAGTGTACATCTTTTTAATACTCTTTAGGGTGAAATGTGAGGTACTTAAAAGTTCTATATATAAAAAATAAAGTAGGGCCTCCCCTGGTGGCGCAGCGGTTGAGCGCTGGGCTGTGAAGCTGCCCACAGCCTCTGCAGTGCCAGTTCCATCCCCAGCTGCCAGTGAGGGTCCCACATGGTATGACAGATCTCTCCTGTCTAGCCCACTGCTCCCCTCAGCAGTGTATTTCGTCAGTCTGCCTGTTCTGTTCCCGCTCTGGTGAATTCTCTCACCCTCCTGTGCTTCTGACTGTATCCAGTGCTTGTATAAATAAATAAATAAATCTTTTAAAAAATTATTAAAAAAATAAATAGTAGGTCCTGGAATAACTCTTTCATTCAAAGTTGTTTCATTATAACACTGACAAGAAAAAAAAAATGGGGTGTTGTTTTGTTCATTTTGAACAAAATGACAATATTACAGAACCTGATTTGTTATAGAGAGTTTCCAAGAACCCATCAACAATGTTAAGGGATGACTTACTGTACAGATGTTGTCTCAAGAGAAAAACACTTGTGTGAATTATTTTGAGTAGAAAACTGAAACAGCTAGTTTTTTCATGGCACACCACTTATTTCAAAAAATGAAAAAATGAATCAGGAAACTATAATTATTCAAATTTGAAGTGAATATTAGAATCTGAAAACATGTGTCTTATCACTATCAACTTGTCAGTTTCCAGATTCTTAAACAGACTTAATGAGATGGTAATAATATTAACAGTAGAATGTGTCAACATTCAGAAGAGTTGCATGACTCAGTGGACTAGTGATTTCCAAATGACCAGAACATGATGTCATAAAATCATGTATGGGTAAATATCCTTTCAAGGTTCAAGATAGACCAATGAATATCAAAATGTAACAAAGTACAAAAGTTCATATATATGGTTTCATATCCCTTATGGCAACAAATCTTTAAAACAGTTCTGAATGGAGTGCCAAAGAATATACACATTTATTGGGGTTATTAAAACACTTCCCTTTTCCAACTACATACTTCAACCAAAACAACACATCAACCACCCAATTGCAAAAGATCTGCAAATCCTTTTTGCCTATTTTTTTTATTTATTTATTTATTTGTTTGTTTGTTTGTTTTGTTTACACATGCACTGGGTACAGTCAGAAGCGCAGGAGGGTGAGAGAATTCACCAGAGCCAGAGCGGGGAGCAGAGCAGGCAGAAGGACCGAAGGACACTGCTGAGGGGAGCAGCGGGCGGCAGGAGAGGTCTGCGCGCCATGTGGGACCCTCCTCCGGTGGCCGGGGAGCAGCCGGGGATCGAACCGGCGCCGCAGAGGTCGCCGGCAGCTTCGCAACCCAGCGCTCAACCGCTGCGCCACCGGGGAGGCCCCTTTTTGCCTATTAAGCCAGACAGTAAAGCAATTCTCAATATCTGAACAATGGCACCCATCACTAAATATTTTATAAAACTGTTAATGTTACTTTTACATCATTAATCTTCAAAAAATCTCTTTTCTAGTACAGTATGTATACATAGATATAACTCACATAAATAAAAGCTATTTGGAACCTTCAATAATTTTTTAAAGTTTAAAGAGGGGGGGGCCTCCCCTGGTGGCATAGCGATTGAGCTCTGGGTTGCGAGGTTGCCCGCAGCCAGTTCGATCCCAGGCCACCCGCAAGGGTCCCACAAAAAAAAAAAAAAAAAAGGTTTAAAGGAGGGGGGTCTCCTTGGTGGCGCAGGAGTTAAAGACAGTGCTATCAAGCTATCACCAGCCACTGTGGCACTAACTAGTTCTATCCCAGGGAGCTGACCCACATGGCGCAACAGTCCTCTCCAGTCTTGTCAGGTGCTCCCCTCAACAGTGTATTTCAGTCTGCCTGTTCTGCTCCCCATTCTGTCTCTGGTGAATCCTCTCACCCACCACACCTCTGGCCTATACCCCAGTCCTGGATGCATAAATAAATAAATCTTTAAAAAAGGTAAAGTATAAAGGAGTCCAAAGACCTCAAACTTTGAGAACTGCTACCCTAGACTATTAAAGAGAATATCTACAGTTACTGAAAGGGTTATTTAAAAAAAAAAAAAATTCCTCCTTTTTCCAACTACATATCTAGAAAAGTGAGGCTAGATATTCTTCACATACTTCAACCAAAAGACCTCCCAACAATGCATGTTCACAAGGCATCAACTCTATCAATGAAACGAAAAGATAATGGACTCTTTCAACATTTCATTTAATTACATCAATTCAACCTCTTCCGCTCTCTTCCATAAAACAGAAATAAATATTCCTTTATTTACCCAATAGCCCTTTCAAATAAGACCTCAATTTCTTCCATTCCAGAAAAAAGGGAGACTACCACAGACATGAAAGGGGAAACTAAAGAAAGTGACTCTAAAATTCTTAGCTTGTCAGTTAACATCAGATTTTGAAAATTTAAGGGTTTTCTTCAAGGGCAACTTAAAGTGTAATTTATTAGCTGATCTTACAGGGATGCACCTGGAAAAATAATGGTATGATTTTACTGAAACAATGGGAATATTTTCTCAAGAGCAACAGTCTCTATCAGGGGCAATTCTGCCTCCTATGGGATACCTGACAATGCCTGGAGACATGCTTGATTGTTACAACTTTAGGAGGTGGTATTGTAGATATCTAATGTCCAGGAATGCTGTCACCATCCTACAATACCCAAGACAATTCCCCCACAACAAGGAATCACCTGGCCCAAAATGGCAATAGGGTCAAGGTTGAGAAACCTGGCTCTAGAGACTTACCGTGCCAAATATCAATTCCAAATACAAAGAACACAATAAATTCTCAAGGAATGGCATTCACGGTGCCTCAAATACCTACTGCTTAATCTCTAAATTTCTTGGTCCCCCTTCAACAAATTACATAATTACACAATTGTTCTTTATTGAAATTTAACATCAGAATGACTGCCTGTATTTCTGAGGTTAATTCCCACCATAAAAATAATAATCACGGTAAGATAATAACTGATTTTTCCGAGCTGTGAATTTGATCCCCTAAAAGTTCTACTTGCTCTTACCTAAGAGCTAGTGGACATGAATAAAGCAAATGTGTCAAATATGAAGCCAGGATCATATGTTATGTCATGTAACATATGAATAGTATGGGTCCTCTTATGTGGGCCGCATATTTCAGGAGCACACAAATACTCAACCTTCTCATAGAGTATTTTTACATTTAACTCATCCATATTTGTTTACTCGTTTAAGCAAACACACTTACTGAAGACCTACTATAAGCCAAACAACCTGAATGCAAAAACAAGACAAAAATATTTCACCAAAGTCTAATAAAAATACAAACAGCTAAAATACAAAATGACTTATGCTAAAATAGAAATAGCAAATAAGTGTTACAGAAGTTTGCAGAGGAGAGAATGCCAGGAAAGGCTTCCCAGAAGAGGGTGATGCTTGAACTGAGAAAATGTCAAAGAAAATATGCCCTGTTCATATCCCAGTATTTAGATGACAGGTCTCTTCTGCTCTTATACACTACTTTACAGTTTTGGTATTGTCATATAAACAAGAGCAAACTGACAATCTGACTGATGTGAATAAACCAAAGTAGCAAATAATTCAACAAATCTTAATGAAGACTCAAAAATAAGGAGGAGTCCATCAAAGCATTCTCCAGTACCTCCATCCTGCCCAACTTCTGGTTTTGATTTTTAAATATCATAACTTCTTCCACCAAACATACCATCTGTCACCTAGCTAACAGCATTTCTGAATTTATAAGGCTGTCTCAAGGAATGATCACTGCTCTTTTCTTTCCGATTCTTCTTCTAAAATGGAGTTTGGCTTTCTAACTTTATTCTACTATAAAACTCTGACTTCTCTACCAAAAAGACAAGATTTCCAAGATGCAATAACGATGAAATGACTGCTGCCTATCTTTCTAAGTCTACACAGTGTTCCTGTTTTTATCCCAATATTGTTGTGGCTCACCAACTGAACTCAGGAAAGAGCCCCCAGAAACTGACAGAAGTGAAAATTTCAGGGGCCGCCCTGGTGGCACAAGGGGTTGAGACGCAGCACTGTGAAGCTATCTACAGCCACTGCAGCACAAGTTCGATCCCCAGTCAAGGAGGTGACCGACATGGCGCAGCAGACCTCTCCTGACTTGCCCACTGCTCCCCTCAGCAGTATTTCGTCAGTCTGCCTGTTCTGTTCCCCACTCTGTCTCTGCTGAATCCTCTCACCCTCCCTCCCCCCACAACTGTGGCCTGTACCCTAGTTCTTGTATGCATAAATAATCTTTAAAAAAAAGAAGAAATGAAAATTTCAATTTGGGAACAGGAAACTAGCCAATGACTAGTAGTTTTATCGATTCATTTTCAGTAAATAACAGAACTGACGTCCTTTAACCAACTTTTTAAGTTGTGCTGATCTCAGAGGGTACCACTAAAGAGTCTTCTGCCTTACCATAAACAGAGCTGATGGCAACTAAATACGAAACACTACTGAAGGCTAAGCCCCCTTCTAACTAGCAAAAGTCCCACCCCACCCCACTCCCAAAGGGAATTCTCAATAATGGGAGACTGGACATCCAGGGAGGGTGGCATAGTAAGAAAATTTTGTACATTAAGTCAGATGCTGCGTTGGCTAATTCTACCCCTTCTCTCGGCCTCGGTGTCTCCAACTAGAAAACTCAGAGGGTGATCCAGAATAAGGAGATGGGCTTCGTTCCTAAAATCCTTCTGGCTATCACAATCCAGAAACCCCATCCTTCTCCTCTCGCTTGACATGGAACAGGTGGGAAAAAAGAAAAGAACTTTTTACTCCTCGGCCGACTTTTAATTCTCAGCTGGTTTTTTTTTTTTTTTTTTTTTTAATTTAAAAAAAAAAAAAAAAAAGCAAAAGCAACAGCAACGACCGACCAACCCACCCTAACCCTCGGGCTGCAAAGGCTCTCTGTGGAGAAGTCAGGCCAAATAAAGCCCCCCGCGCACGAAGTACCCAGAAAGCGCGCTGGGGAGACCGCCTTCAGGACCCCAGGGCGCAGCCCCCGCCCAGGGGAGGCCCGCAGTCACGCGGGTAAATGAATGGGCGCTGCCAGGTCCACAGGCGCTCCCCAGCGCGCCCCGCAACAGGAGACCCGGAGCTCACACCCCACGGAAACCTCTTCCCTCCCCGCGCCCGCAGCCAGCCCCGCCCCCGGCCCTCGAGGCAGAAGGTGCGCGCCGGGCGCGAGACGCCGGCGCGGAGAGGGCCCGGGACGCCCCGCGCCGCAGCCCGCCCTGAGGGGAGGCGGAGCCTGCCGGTCCCGGCCGCCACCTCCTCGGCCCCCGACTTACCCCGGCGCGGTGGGGGAGGGGACGTGTCAGGCGAGAGGGCCTAGGCCCGTCCGCCACCCGCCGCTCGGAGAGCAGCGCGCGGCCGCCGCGAAACCGTCACCGCCGCCACCAGCACGGACACCGACCGCCGCTCCGGGCGCAACGCGCAGAGGGCCCGACTGCGTCACACGCCGCCCGCCGTCAGAGCCTCGCCGCGGCCGCGCCGCCCTCACCGCCGGCGCATTGGCAGATGACGCCGCCACTCTCGGCCCGTCCCCTTAGTCATTGGGCGGAGAGGCTTTTGAAACCGAACGTGAGGGCGGCCCCCGGGCGAGAGGGGAGAGGGGAAGAGGAGGGACAGAAAGAGTTAGGGGGAGGAGAGGGGAAGGGTGTCGGGAGGGCCATGGAGTCCCGCCTCTCGCCGCCCGCGGTTGGCTGGCGAGAGTCGTGACGTCACACAGCGCCCCTCGAAGGGGGCTGGTGAGTGGCTGCGCCGGGGGCCCGGAGGCGGGGTGGAGGGGAAGAGCGTTGACGCTGCGGGGAGGCTCCGCCCCCTTCCGTGGAGCGGAGAGACTCGGGCTGCGGGAGCGCGGGCCAATCAGAGAGAAGGCTCCGGGATGGCATGGTAACTCTCCTACCCTCTCCTTGTCCTCGTCCGCGGGCGGTGATGGGAAGGTTTCCCCGGCGTGCGGCTCGCGACTTCCTGGCCAGGCGGCCTGCGGAGCCGTGGGCCCTGCTGGGGTGTCTGTCCGTGCACCCTACCTGCAGATGCGCCGGGGCCCTGAAACCTGCCCTTTTTCTCACTTGACCTCTGTCCACCCTGCACGCCCTCGCCCACCCTAAGTCTCCAGAGTACATGTCAGGAACATGAGAGCGATCCTAAGAGAATGACCCAGCGCAGGGCGTGGTGCACAGGAGAAACTTGAAACTTCTTTCCCACCTACAGTTTAATAAAAGCCCCTGTTTGTTATTATTAAGGGCCTATTCAAATGCTCACGCTTTCTATGGGATACATTGCTGACCTCTGCTCTATCTACCACATTGGTCTAATGCTTGGGTAGGCCTCTGTTATAGCTTTGCCACTTTGTATTTATTTGCTTTCCTACCTTCTGTGCCCCAGCTCTTGGAGGTCAGAGCTGAATCTGCTTCATCTAGATGTTCCTTGGCCCTGGGACCTATCCCAGAGCAGAAGCATGAGATTACAAAGGGGAGGTTTAAGCCTGTTCTGGAAACTATAACCACAGACCTAGTAATTAAAATTCTACATAGAATAGCAGGCACTGTGATCTGAAAACAAAATCTAGGCAGACTACCCTGCCATACCACCTCTTTCTGGACACCAGTACAAATTGAAATGGGACCTGCCTAAAAAGAAGGTGGACTTAAATCCCTGTAGATTTTCAGTGTTAGCAAGGATTTATAATTGATCACTTTGCCAAAAAGTGGAGTGGCTGTAAAGATGAAATAAGATAATGTTGTAAAAGGAGAAACCATTTGGAGAATGTTGTAATAGGAGAAACCATTGTGGGTGTTCAGTAGATGCTGGAAGGAAGAAAAAATATATATGGACAGTCAAATAGTTTAAACATCTGACTCCAGTAACCTCCCCCCAACTCCTCCATTCAAACATCCCTTCTTTCCTTCTACCTTCCCTTTCTTATAGTCTGTATCAGAAAGTCATTACCTCTACCTGAATAGTTGATAGTAGCTTGCTCACTTCCCTCCTGAACTTTTGATTTCTCACCCTCCTGTCCTCCAACCCAATATGTTGAAGCCTCTCCTCTACTTATTTATTCTGGTGCCCCTCATATTAAATGTTTAATGCATGTGAACTATGTTAGGTAGAATAGTAGTAGAAGTATACGAGTTTTGAATCCTACAACCCTGGATTTAAACCCCAGCCTAACCACCTATTAACTGTGTGAAACATAGATAAATTTTTTAATCCCTCTAAACCTTAATTTCCTGGTCTGTAAAATGGGAATAACAAGTGTCCTTGCTTCACAGGTTTGTTGTGAGAATTAAATAATACATGAAAGCACTTAGCATGGTACCTGGTACACAGTAAACCCTCAATAATGATAGGTATTATTTGTATTCTTTTACAACATCAAGGAATCCCCATTCTAAATATTCTAAGGCATGGATTCTGAAATATGTCTCAAGTAAGTATATTTCTCCCAAAGTAGTGCCGGATATGCAGGCACTGGGAGCCTTAAATACTGTGTACTCATAGAAGGAATGGAGGGGAAGACATTGGAATGCTCCAGGGAAGAATTTCCTGTGACCATGGTGATTTCTTAGTAGAAGGACCCCCTCGTTAAGCACTCTCATAGCCATGTAGCCCACAAGCTCATTTCTAGGGACTTCTGCCTGGAGAAGGCCTGTGTTATGGGCTAAGACTTCCCAGGCCCATGTACTCTATTCCTTCTAATTCTCTTAACACCCCTTATAATTATTCTCATCTTCCTTCTTCCCAGCTAAAGACAAGTTTGGTGCATGTTCACAAAAGCTTTTTGAGCCAACCCCTATCCTGGGAACAGGAGCCCAGAGATGCCCACAACTCAACACTCTGTACCTACCACGAGAGAGAGAGCAAAGGAGAGATGGGCTCAGCCCTGGGAGCTGCCACTCTGTCATACATAGGCCCTGATAACTGAAGATTGTGCTCAGGGGAAAGACAGATCTATAAGGACTGCAGAATCATGGAAGGGCCAGATACTTCCTTCTAGAGAAATTGTTCCAGATTTTTTTTTAATTTTTTTTTCCTATGTGGAAGAACTAGGGTATAGGCCAGAGGTGCAGGGGGTGACCGGATTTACCAGAGACAGAGCGGGGAACAGAACAGGCAGATTGAATTACACTGCTAAGAGGAGCACGGGCGACACAGGAGAGGTCTGTTATGACCTATATGGTTTAGCTACCTGGCCAGGATCAAACACAGCCCATAGAGATGATAGTGCTGAGACTTAACCCCTAGGCCACCAGGGAGGCCCTATTTTAGATTTCTTGCATGGTGCATTGGAAAGAGCAACAGAGTCAAAGGTAGCTAGGTTTAAGTCCCACATCTATTTTTGTCTTTTTGTTTATACCACACACAAACTATGTAACTGTTCTGTGCCCCAGTTTCATTGTCTATAAAATGGACACAATAATTTCTATTTTCTAAAGTTGTTATGAAGGTCAAAAATAATGGAATTTGCAAAGGACTGGGCTCATTTCATATTTTGCCTAGTAAGTACTCAGTAAATATTAATTCCCTCCCTCATTTCCTATAAACTTGATGAGGAAAGATGACTTTTTTTTAAAAGATTTATATTATTTATGCATACAAGAACTGGGGTACAGGCCAGAGGTGTGGGGGGTGAGAGGATTCACTGGAGACAGAGTGGGTAATAGAACAGGCCGATTGACTGAAGTATACTACTAAGGGGAGCAGCGGGTGCTGCAGAAGAGGTCTGCTGCGCCATGTGGGTTGCTCCCTGGCTGTCAGGGATCTGCAGTGGTCGTGGATAACTTCATAGGTTGCTCTTAATCCCTTGTGCCACCAGGGAGGCCCGAAAGATGACATTTGTAAAGAGCCTATAATCAGGTATTTATAAATCTTCTGTGAATGTCTTTGACTTTTAACAATGACATTTACTCCATTGCATTTTATCAATCCACAGGTATAGTCAAGATTTTATCAAACATTGTATAGTCTTTGTCCTACCTCTTCTTTTTTTTTTTTTTTAAAGATTTATTTATTTATTTATACAAGCACTGGGTATAGTCAGAAGTGTGGGAGGGTGAGAGAATTCACCAGAGCCAGAGTGGGGAGCAGAGCAGGCAGAAGGACCGAAGTACACTGCTGAGGGGAGCAGCGGGCGGCAGGAGAGGTCTGCGCGCCATGTGGGACCCTCCTCCAGTGGCCAGGGAGCAGCCAGGGATCGAACCGGCACTGCAGAGGCTGCTGGCAGCTTCGCAACCCAGCACTCAACCGCTGCGCCACTGGGGAGGCCCTGTCCTACCTCTTCTGTTTCTGTTTTTCTTCTTTATTTTTTATTTTCATTTTTGTAATACCTTCCATTTATTGAGACCTTCCTTTTATAGCTCTCTACCAGATTTTTAATTATTAATTCACATGATGTAACATTCACCCATTGAAATGTACTATACTAGTTAGTGCTTTTTAGTATATTCACAAAGTTGTGAGTCATCATTACTATCTAATTCCAGAACATTTTCATAGCACCAAAAGAAACCCTTAACCCAATAGCAACCTTACCCCATCTCCCCTTTTCCTTAGCCCTTGGCAACTTTACTTTGTCTTAATGGATTTGCCTTTTCTGACATATCATATAAATGGAATCATACAATATGTGGCCTTTGTGTCTGACTTCTTTTTAAGAATTTTTAAAAAGATTTATTTATTTATGCATACAAGAACTGGGGTACAGACCAGAGGTGCGGGGATGAGGAGGTGAGAGGATTCACCAGAGACAGCTTAGGGAACAGAACAGGCAGACTGAAATACACTGCTGAAAGGATAAGCGGGCAAGACAGGAGAGGTCTGCTGCACCATGTGGGTATCTCCCTGGCTGGCCAGGGATCGAACTTGTGCTGCAGAGGCTGCGGACAGCTTCACAGTGCTGTGCTTAACCCCTTGTGCCACCAGGGAGGCCCTGGCTTTCATTAAAGCATAATGTTTTCAAGGTTTATCCATGTTGTACTATGTGAAAGTACTTCAGCCCATTTTATGGTCAAATAATAGTTGTATGTGTAGACCATATTTTGTGTATATATTTGAGTGGATGACATTTGAATTATTTCCACCTGTGGCTGTTATGAATAACGCTACTGTGAACACTCCTGTACAAATTTTTTGTGGATATAGCTTTTCAGTTCTCTTATGTTTATACCTAGGAGTGGATTTGCAAGATCATATGATAGCTCTATGTTTAACTTTTTTTAAAAATTTATTTTCCGGGTCCAACCACTATGGAGAGCTGTGTGGAGATTTCTGGACCTACTAAACATAGAGCTTCCATATGATCCAGCAATTCCACTCCTAGGTATTTACCCAAAGGACACAGAAACAACAATTCCAAAGAACACCTGCACCCCTATGTTTATAGCAGCACTATTTACAATAGCTAAGCTTTGGAAACAGCCCAAATGCCCCAAAATAGATGACTGGATCAAGAAGATGTGGTACATATATACCATGGAATATTACTCAGCATTCAAAAAAGATAAACACATGCAATTTGCAGCAACATGGATGGCGCTGGAAGGGATCATGCTCAGCGAAATAAGCCAGAAAGAAAAAGAAAAATACCAGGTGGTCTCACTCATAGCAGGAATCTAGAAAACTTAAATAAGGGACCAGGAAAATGAATAACTATAAGAAAGTGAAAATCAAAATCAACAAAAAACTATGAACCAGAGACACTTTTTGGGGGGTGGGGGGCAGGAGGGGAGGGATTGGGATCAGAATGGGGGGTTGCAATTGTATGGGGAATATAAAAATAAAATTTATTAAAAAAAAAAAACTTAAAAAAAATTTATTTTCCGCAGCCTCTGCAGTGCTGGTTCAATCCCCGCTGGCCAGCGAGGGTCCCACATGGTGCAGCAGACCTCTTCTGTCGCGTCCACTGCTCCCCTCAGCAGTGTATTTCATCAGGCTGCCTGTTCTGTTCCCCACTCTCTCTCTAGTGAATCCTCTCACCCTCCCGCGCATCTGGCCTGTATCCCAATTCTTGTATAAATAAATAAATAAATAAATAAATAAATAAATAAATAAATAAATCTTTAAAAAAAAATCTATTTATTTATGCATACAAGAATCTGAGTACAAGCCAGAGGTACAGAGGGGTGAGAGGATTCACCAGAGACAGAGTGGGGAACAGAACAGGCAGATCTACTGAAATATACTGCTGAGGGGAGCAGCGGTCAAGACAGGAAAGGTCTGCAGCGCCTTGTGGGTCACCTCACTGGCCAGGGGTCAAACTTGTGCTGCAGCGGCTGCGGATAGCTTCATAGTGCTGTGTCTTAACCCCTTGTGCCACCAGGGAGGCCCCTCTATGTTTAACTTTTTTTTTTTAATAGAGGCATGTTTTATTTATTTATTTGTTTGTTTTTGTTTATACATGCACTGGGTACAGTCAGAAGCGCGGGAGGGTGAGAGAATTCACCAGAGCCAGAGCGGGGAGCAGAGCAGGCAGAAGGACCTAAGTACACTGTTGAGGGGAGCAGCGGATGGCAGGAGAGGTCTGCGCGCCATGTGGGACCCTCCTCCGGTGGCCGGGGAGCAGCCCGGAATCGAACCAGCGCCGCAGAGGCTGCGGGCAGCTTTGCAAGCCAGCGCTCAACCGCTGCGCCACCGGGGAGGCCCCTATGTTTAACTTTTTGAGGAAAGTGACTGTACCATTTTATATCCCCACTGTATATGAGAGTTCCAGTTTGTCTGCATCCTTGCCAACACTTTTTCCTTTTCTTCTTTTTTTTTTATATATAGTCATTGTAGGGGCTATAAAGTCATCGTAGGGGCTATAAAGTAGCATAATCTTGTTATGGTTTTCATACACATTTACCTAATGACTAAAGATGTTGACCGTTTTTTCATATGCATATTGGTCATTTAAATCTCTCTTGCATTCTGGGCCTCCCAGGTGGCGCAGCGGGTTGAGTACAGCACTGTGAAGCTGTCCACAGCCTCTGCAGTGCAGGTTCAATTTCCGGCCGGCCAGGGAGATTCCCACTTGGTGTGGCAGATTTCTCCTGTCGCCCCTGCTGCCCCCCTCAGCAGTGTATTTTGGTCATCTGCCTGTTCTTTTCCCCTTTCTGTCTCTGGTGAATCCTCTCACCCTCCCACGCCTCTGGCCTGTACCCCAGCTCTTGTATAAAAATAAATGTTAAAAAAAAATAAATCTCTCTTGCATTCTTTTGGATTACAGTATTCCCCCACTTCATGGGAGTATGTTCTAAGACCTAAAGTGGATGCCTGAAATGGTAGATAGTAACAAGCCATTTATATACTATTTACCTATTGCAAAATTTAATTTATAAACTTTGGCACAATAAGAAATTAATAGCAATAATATAATAAAACAGAACAATTATGAGAACATACTGTAGTGAAAGTTAAGTGAATGTGCCTCTCTTAAAATATCTTATTGGGGGCCTCCCCGGTGGCGCAGCGGTTGAGCACTGGGTTGCGAAGCTGCCCACGGCCTCTGCGGCGCCGGTTCGATCCCCGGCTGCTCCCCGGCTGCTCCCCGGCCACCGGAGGAGGGTCCCACATGGCGCGCAGACCTCTCCTGCCGCCCGCTGCTCCCCTCAGCAGTGTGCTTCGGTCCTTCTGCCTGCACTGCTCCCTGCTCTGGCTCTGGTGAATCCTCTCACCCTCCCGCGCTTCTGACTGTACCCAGTGCATGTATAAACAAAACGAACAAACAAACAAATAAATAAATAAAACATGCCTCTAAAAAAATATATATATATATATCTTATTGGGCCACCTGGTGGTGCAGGGGTTAAAGTCTCAGCGCTATCAAGCTATTGCCAGCCACTGCAGCATGAGTTCGATCCCCTCCAGGGAACAAACCCACATGGCACAGCAGACCTCTCCTGTCTTACCCTGTCTTGCCCGCTGCTCCCCTCAGCAGTGTAATTCAGTAGATCTGCCTGTTCTGCTCTCCACTCTGTGTCTGGTGAATCCTCTCACCCCCACACTTCTGGCCTACACCTCAGTTCTTGTATGCATAAATAAATAAAAATAAATCTTTAAAAAATATATATCTGGGCCTCCCCTGGTGGCGCAGCGGTTGAGCGCTGGGCAGCGAAGCAGTCCACAGCCTCTGCAGTGCCTGTTGGATCCCCAACCGCTGGCAAGGGTCCCACATGGCTCGCAGACCTCTCCTGCTGCGCCAGCTGCTCCCCTTGTTATAGAGCAACCCCGATATTAAACGGGTTCCTGGCTGTGGGTCCTCACCCGCGCGCTGGTCAACCACGGGTGAAACTTGCAAATCACGTTGGACGCCAAGCTGTTATAGAGCAACCCCGATATTAAACGGGTTCCTGGCTGTGGGTCCTCACCCGCGCGCTTTAAAGGGACTTATGAATACTCTACTACAGACACACACAAAAGGGTTAATAAAAGGTTTATTTACAAGAGAAAAAGAAATAAGGAAAATGTACAACTCAGGGAGAAAATAGGGAAATAAAGTCTTTAATGCGTCCTACCCGATCCGACGACCTGGAAACCCAAAGTCACTCTCAGAGCTGGCCGGACGCTGCCAGCTGGCCGAGAGCCCAAAAATGGAAAGCCCCCAAAGCCCACATGTCTGCCTTTTGTATCCACCTGGCTGCTTAACCCCACCTTCAGGTCCCAGCCACCCTCCCTTTGGTGGTGATGGGATTTGGAGTTCCCAGTGTCTTTGGCTTTGACCTGGGGTGGGGGTGGAGTCCACAAAGCCTATATGGAATTTGCTTTGGGACATCCTTTTCCCCCTAACACCCTCAGCAGTGTATTTCGGTCCTTCTGCCTGTTCTGTTCCCTGCTCTGGCTCTGGTGAATTCTCTCACCCTCCCACACTTCTGACTGTACCCAGTGCCTGTATAAATAAATAAATAAATCTTTAAAAAAAATTTAAAAATATATATTTTATTAAAAACTATATATATCTTATTATATGTAATACTTTCAGATCGTGAATAACTGAAACCATGGAAAGCAATACCGCAGATAAGAGGGGACTACTGCATTTCATTTTTTTCCCCTGTGCCAGTTTGGAAATTAAAATTCTCCTTTCTATGCAGTTAGTGCTCTCCCTCGAAATTACCATATACATTCCTAACTTACTAAGGTATCATGCTAATCATACCAACCCTTTCTAGGAAGGATAGAGAGAGGAAAAGAAATTTCAGGCCAGATGAACAGAAAGAACAAAGATGTGGGAGCAGGAAAGAACTCAGTGTATCTGGGGATGCAAATGGAGCCAAAGAAAGGTCTACTAAACAATGAAATTTTAATTACTATTTGAGGCAGAGTGGGATTAGAGCAAGATGGGTGAGCATTGTGTGGGTAATTTAAAGCCATCCGGGAAGAATGTCTTGACCATGAAAAAGATCTCTGGGAAGAACAATGAACAACTCCTCCTCAACCCAGGAAGACTTTGCTGAGGCTGTGCAGGAGGCAAGGATAAAGTTTGGCCTGAAACTGAAGCCTTGGTACCATCTATGACTCTGCCTCTACCAACCCCCCAGCCCCAGCAGTATTTCTCAAAGACATTTCTTGCAGTTCCTAAATGTCTTCTTCTTTTTTTAATTTTCAAAGATTTATTTATTTATGCATACAAGAACCAGGGTGTAAGCCAGATGTACGGGGGGTGAGGGTGGGCGGGTGAGAGAATTCACCAGAACAGGCAGATATACTGAAATACACTGCTGAGGGAAGTAGTGGGAGAAACAGGAGAGGTCTACTGCACCATGTGGGTCAGCTCCCTGGCCAGTCCCAGGATGGAACTCATGCTGCAGTGGCTGGAAATAGCTTGACAGCACTGTCTTTAACCAGGTACCGGTGGTGCTGTTTCAGGCACAGGCCTCTCTGAGGTATGTATCCAGGTACCAGGCAAACCAACCTGGAGAGCAGGAGATCCTGGAAAGCTTCAGTAGCAGCTCACGGCTATTTGAACAGTGGACAGACTTCAGTTTGGCAAACACTGAGAGCCTACTGAATGAATACCGCACTAGATGCTTAGATGCTTGTTCAACTTTCTTGCCTGTAAAATGGATATCATCAAACTTACATTTATTAAGAGGATCAAATAGAGTACATGAAGTTAATGACATATAGTAAGAACATACTCTTCCACTTTTTCTCACATAAATCAAGGTAGGTGATAGTGTTCACCTACCTGTGCCACCAGGGAGGCCCCCTAAATGTCTTCTTGATTGATGTATCTAAATTCTTCAGAACCCAGTTCATCTAAATCTGAAAAAATACTTTCTGGGCTCCTATTGTGCCCAGATGAGCCAAGATGAGATATTCAGAAATAAACAGGTGAGGGCACCATCCTTAAATCAGCTCCCAGAAAGGTGGGGGGAAATAGCAGGCAATAAATTATTTTACTGTGTGTGGTCAGCCCTAATAAAGGTATATGGACTTCTAATGTTGCTTATGGAGAAGGGAGGTGAACAGGTCACAGGCTCTAGGAGATAAGGAGGAAGTTGAGCACAACTTCCTGAAAGAGATGCGTATAGCTAGAATGTAAAATATGTCGTTACTGGAGTATAGGATGGTCAGATTATGAAGACTGTTGAATACCATACTAATGAATTTCTCCTGATCCTAAAAGTTATGGGAAATTACTAAATAATTTGCAGAAAAGCAGAGACATAATCAATCTGCTTTTTAAGAAGAACCAATGTGGCTGTAATGGGGAGGATGATGGAGAGATAGGAGAGCAAGGAAGCTAGTGTAGGCGCTCTCTTACTTACAGCTTTTTTGGACAACTGCATCCCACATTCATTTCTCCTCCTCTGCTCCCCACCTCTACACTGCTCCCATGCTAGTTTGTCCCCATAAACAAATACTGATCAGTTTGTAGTATCTGCTATGTGTGGGTAGACAGGGGATTAGAGCAGTGATTGAAGCTAAAGCTGGAAACCGGTGGTGCTTTTTCAGGCACAGGCTTCTCTGAGGTATGTATCCAGGTACTAGGCAAACCAACCTGGAGAGCAGGAGATCCTAGAAAGCTTCAGTAGCAGCTCACGGCTATTTGAACAGTGGACAGACTTCAGTTTGGCAAACACTGAGAGCCTACTGAATGAATACCGCACTAGATGCTTAGATGCTTGTTCAACTTCTTTGCCTGTAAAATGGATATCATCAAACTTACATTTATTAAGAGGATCAAATAGAGTACATGAAGTTAATGACATATAGTAAGAACTCTTCCACCTTTTCTCATATAAATCAAGGTAGGTGATAGTGTTCAGATTGTCAATGGAGGAAATAGAGTCAGTCAATGACAACTGATACTAATAAATGATAAATACCATTTGCAGTCTTTTAAAATGCCAAGGAATTACCTCATTTAATTCTCACAGCACTCCTATCATATGGATAGTCATTAAAACCGTTTTATAGATGAAACTGAGACTTGGGGCTGCATAGTAAATTGCCCAATTGCCTAGATAACTAGAGAATAAAAGCAAGATTACAGTACCTCAAGTTCCAGGCAGTGGGGTGGTCTGAAGGCAAGAGAAAAGGGACCCAGCCTCAGAGAATGGTTTTTAGGATCAAAGGAACAGACAAGGAATTCAAGACAGGAAAAAGGAGCAGGCATCTGAGGGTTGGAGCTAAGACAAAGAGGGAAGCCCAGGGCAGAAAACCTGAATTGAGTTACCAAACTAAACAGAGGTGGCTCTTTTAGCAAAGTGTTACTATTGTTCCTTGGCCCTGGACAAAGGATAAAGGACAAAGGACAGGGTAGGGGAGAATTCCAAGTCCATAAAAGTAATTCTTAGAGTAGGACACCTTCTGACTCAAAGCCCAGAGATACCACTGGGTCCCACACCCAGTCCAGGACCTGCCAAGGAGCGGGCCTATGCTGAGTAAATGAACCAGAGTGAATGCACGAGAAAGAGTGCTGCCAAGTTAATCCAGTTTCAGCCTCTGTTTTCCCATTTGCAAATTGGTCATTATAACTACCTTGTGGGATTAACAGTATATAGTGATTAAGGGAATGACCTCAGGTGCCAAACCAATACTGCTTCTGACATTGATTAGTTGTGTGTGTAGGTAACTAACTTTCTCTGTTTTCCTTTGAAAAATGGGAGTGGTGAGTGGTAATAGTTTATCTCTTAGTGTTTTTATGAGGATTAAATGGGAAAACAGGGCCTCCCCTGGTGGTGCATCGGTTGAGCACTGGGCAGCGAGGCTGCCCACAGCCTCTGCAGCGCTGGTTTGTTCCCCAGTCGCCAGAGAGGGTCCCACAAAAATAATAAATAAATAAATAAAAATGGGAAAACAAGCAAGAAGTAGAAAAGTATCTGGGACAGAGGGTGTTCAAAATGTGCTGATTATTACTGTGGGGATTAAAAGCGAAAAATATGTTGATGGGCCTTCCTGGTGGCGCAAGGGGTTAAGACGCAACCTATGAAGCTGTCCGCAGTCTCTGCAGCACGAGTTCATCTCCCGGCTGGCCAGGGAGCATCCCACATGGCGCAGCAGACCTGGCTGGTCCGCTGCTCCCCTCAGCAGTGTACTTCGGTTAATCTGCCTGTTTTGTTCCCCACTCTGTCTCTGGTGAATCCTCTCACCCCACACACGTCTGGCCTGTACCCCAGCTCTTGTGTGCATAAATAAATAAATCAAAAAGAAAAATATGTTGGTAATCCGGTGGCTAGCCCTGAGGTCCTCCACCCACTGTGGGTGCACCGACAACCCTACATTGTGCCTACAGAAGGGATTACTCAGCTGCCTTCATCTTCCTCTGTTGAGGTAGGATGGTCTTCTAGGGGGAGCCAAGAACCCCCACTCAGGTTTCTATGTGGGTCAATCAGGGTGGGCAGGGAATTCTGGGGCCTGATTTCTGGGGATCAGCCCTCTCATGATGGAGACCGAGGGTTGCTACGTTGGAGAGGACATGGCGCCCTCTCCTGATCGCGGGCCCGCACAGCCCTGGGCCAGAGCTCCCGGGGGGCGCTCACCGGATCTTACCGCCCACAAGGTGCATTTCCCTTATTTGGAATGCCGGTCCCGGCTCTGGGGAGCAAAGTTTTGGGAAGGGGTGCAGAGGCTGAGCAAAAATGGTCTTAGTGTTTCCGAAGCGTGATGGTGGATAATTCGACTAGAGTGGGGGTTGGAGGTACGAGAAGCTGGGGTCTGGAAATGAAAGAACGAGAGAATTCGAGGTCCTGATGAATTTTATGTTCTTTCAACAGGTGATGGAAAACAGCTGAGAGGTAAGATGACAAGGGGCTTTTCAACGTGTCAAATCCCGGTGTCCAGGGTTCTTCCGGCTGCCCCTACGCAGCCGGAATTAGTGGAGCCGGCTGGGGCTGGAGAGGCATGGCGAGCGAGCTTGCCAGACGCAGGGGCCGAGCGGGGGTCCAGGTCCGCAGAAGCGGGGAGGAGCCAGCAGAGGATCTGGAAGCATTCATTCCCAAGTTCCGCCCCTAGCTTACCGGCCCCCCCCCCTTTCCGGCTCAGACCCGCCCCCCGGTCGCCAGCCCCTAAGCCGGGCCGGGGCTACCCCGGGGTCCCCAAAGCAGCGGGCCTGAGCCGGTACGGCCTCGTCACTGCCACAGTCGGGGTGAGTATGGGGATGGCTGCGCGGGACCGCCTGGGCAGCTCCACTTGGGGGAGCTCGGCCACGCGGTCTGGCTTCCCCCGGGCGGGCCCCAAGCACTGGGGGCCTGGTGCCTGCCAGGAATTGCGAGTCTCGGGACATGCCAACTGATTCCTTGTCCCTCCGTCCGCCCCCCGGCCCCCCGCTGGGCGTGCTGGGGTTGAGTGCCCCCCCCCCTCCGCCGTACACTCCGCAGGGACTCCTGGTTAGGATTCTTCTTTAGGCATGCAGGATGGAGGTGTTGGGGGGTGGGGCTAGAGCCCCATGTATTAGTTTCAAATCCCAACCCTGCCAGTTACTAGCCTTGTGACCTTGAGCAAGTGTTTTTAACCTCATTAAGTCTCACTTTCTTCTGTAAAATGGAAATATACCTATAATGTCTACGTCTTAGAATTACAGTGAGGATTAAAAGAAACAATGTATATCAAGTACTAAGTAAGGTGCTTAATACTCAGTAGGCAACTAGTGAGTTTGGAGATTGTGGAGATTGAGAACTATAGGGGCTTTTGGAGAAAAGGTAGGAGGTACTCCTGAGAAAGCAGTCCTCAACTAAGTGGTATCTGTGAGGAAATTAGAACTGTCAGGAGCTCAACAGCTGCCCTTTATGGAGTGAGCTTCCTGTCCTGAGACCTGGAGCAGTTGAATGACCGAATTGGTTATAACTTTAGTAGGAACTAAAGCACATGTTCTCCATGTTGCACAACTGTGGAAACAAGCTCAGGGTAGTTAGGTGGCTTGCCCAAGGTCACACAGCTAAACCGGAGGCCAGGGATACCTCTGGATTATGGAACAGGCTTTTTTCCATTGTCCTTATCACCACCCCTATTTGGGGCAGTGCCCATTCATTCCCTGAGGATCTTGGCTTCAGTTTGGGGATTCCAGTGGTTCTTGAGGGATCTGGAATACCTAGTGTCAAGAAGGGATGTTAGAAAAGGGGACCAGTACAGCTACAACCTCAGATCTGGGGTTGGACTGGCCAGGGAAGGTATTAGGGCCTTGAGGGACTTAGTCCATTTCGGGGTGATCCAAGGAATATTTGATTTGGGAAGTTCAGCAGAGCCACTTCCAACTCCCTTGGGAAACCCTAGATCCAAGGAGAGAAATGAGCTTGAGCAACTGGGGCAAGCTGCCTGATCAGCCCGGCAGAGAGGCAGGAGAAGAAGATGGGTGAGAAAGCAGAGGGGAGTCCTTCCTAGAGTGTTCTGGACTATCAGGAGTCAGCTTCACTGAGGTTGGGACTCTGAGGGTGGGGCTAAAGGGGAGCGTCCTGAGGGTGGGGCCAGGAAGAGTTGGGACTGGATCTGACCAGGCCCTAGAATCCAGAAGGGCGGGTTCTATTTTTTTTTTTTTTTAAAGAGGCATGTATGTATGTATGTATGTATGTATTTATTTGTTTGTTTGTTTATCTATACATGCACTGGGTACAGTCAGAAGCGTGGGAGGGCAAGAGAATTCACCAGAGCCAGAGCGGGGAGCAGAGCAGGCAGAAGGACCCAAGTACATTGCTGAGAGGAGCAGCTGGGAGGGCAAGAGAATTCACCAGAGCCAGAGCGGGGAGCAGAGCAGGCAGAAGGATCCAAGTACATTGCTGAGGGGAGCAGCGGGAGGCAGGAGAGGTCTGGGCACCATGTGGGACCCTCCTCTGGTGGCCAGGGAGCAGCTGGGGATTGAACCGGCGCAGCAGAGGCCGCGGGCAGCTTCGCAAGCCAGGGCTCAACCGCTGCGCCACCGCCACCGGGGAGGCCCAGAAGGGCGGGTTCTTAATGTATCTGGAAGCAGCCCCTGTTTGGCAACAAGAAGCCCAGATGCTGAGAATGACTTTCTTTCAGACTCAGCATATGGCTTTGAGGAAAGGCCTTTCTCTACTCTTGGTTCCTCTGTCTTTACAGTGGGAAGAAGATTTACACATTTATATGGGATTTGGTGTTTACCTTTCTTTCTCTTTTTTTTCTTAAAGATTTGTTTATTTATGCATACAAGAGCTGGGGCACAGGCCAGAGATGTGGGGTGGGGGGAGGTGAGAGTATCCATCAGAGACAGAGCAGGGAGCAGAACAGGCAGACTGACGAAATACACTGTTGAGGGGAGCAGCGGGTGAGACAGGAGAGGTCTGCTGCGCCATGTGGGTAGCTCCCTGTCCTGCCGGGGATCGAACTTGTGCTGCAGAGGCTGCGGATTGCTTCATAGTGCGGTGCTTAATCCCTTGTGTCACCAGGGAGGCCCCTTCCTTTCTTTCTCTTAAGGACATGCACCCCTACTCCCTCCTGTCCTGATCTGATTTTTTTTTTTAAAGATTTATTTATTTATATAAGCATTGGGTACAGTCAGAAGCGCGGGAGGGTGAGAGAATTCACCAGAGCCAGAGCGGGAAACAGAACAGGCAGAGGACCAAAGAACACTGCTGAGGGGAGCAGCGGGTGGCGGGAGAGGTCTGCGCACCGTGTGGGACCCTCACCTGGTGGCCGGGGATTGAACTGGCGCTGCAGAGGCTGCAGGCAGCTTCGCAGCCCAGTGCTCAACCACTGCGCCACCAGGGAGGCACCTAATATGATTTTTTATGCCCAGAGAGGAGGGGGTCTAGAAAGCCAGAGTTATAGTTTGTGACCCTGTGGACCTCACAGTTCCCAGTGGCTGGCTCTTCCTTTTGTTTGCTGTGTGACCCTGAGCAGGTTTTGCCCCTCTCTTGGCCTAGGCTTCCCCTACCATGAGGGAGCACTGAGATAGGATTACTAGTGTACACTCGGCTATTATGGCTCCTAGCCTTAGATACTCTCATCCGAGCAGGGAGGCACAGCCCTCAGGAGCCCTTACCCCATTTCCGGAAGGGAGTGGATAAGCCTTGGACACTGGAGGCCTCCAGAAACTGACCAGGCAGCTCTCTCCAGTAAACCCAAGCTAACCCTGATTCTGCAAATCCTTTCACCCTCAGAGAACATGTAGCAGCAGGTAGAGACAGGCTGAGGTTCTTTAGGCTTCCATGGAGTCCATGTTGCTGTGGACTGTGGTGCAGGCACACACTGCACACAGAACTGGGGAAGGGACTAAAGGTGAAGAAAGGTCCTGGGCTGGTGGGTAAAACAGCTTCTGAAGACACTGAAGCCTGGGCCTCAGGAGCCTGGGGAGGAGATGGGCCAGGAGGTTTTAAGATTGGTTCATCAAACAAGAGAGACAAGTTAAACTAGCTCTTATAGTCCTAGGCCTGTCAAGCCAAGTCTGGGGTAAGAGAAAGAATCCCAGCCTATTCAGATTTCATCTTAGTACAGATTTGGTTCATTGTCTTTCCTCTAAAACAAAGGGGAATGTTCTCATGGGATTTGGAGTCAGTTTTCACTGACCCTGTAAGCTTGGACAGCTTAGAGGGTCAGTGGCTTCCTTCTCAGACTCCCCACCCCTAGCACAGCTAAGCTTAGGACTGAGCATAGGGCTAGCTTCACCACTGAGTCCCTGCCTTGCTGCCTTGGGCCCTGACAGCATACCACTCCATCGCCAGGTCTGACAAGATGTACCAGGTCCCAATGCCGCTGGACCGGGATGGGACCCTGGTCCGGCTCCGCTTCACCCTGGTGGCCCTGGTCACGGTCTGCTGTCCACTTGTCGCCTTCCTCTTCTGCATCCTCTGGTCCCTGCTCTTCCACTTCAAGGAGACTACAGCCACACACTGTGAGGTAGGGCTTGGGGGGCACTGATACCTCATATCCAAGCTCAATTGAATCCTTTTTTAAAGGATTTATTTCTATTTATGCATACAAGAATTGGGGTGTAGGCCAGAGGTACAGGGGTGGGTGGGTGAGAGGATTCACCAGAGAACAGGTGGATTTACTGAAATACACTGCTGAGGGGAGCAGCGGGCAAGACAGGAGAGGTCTGCTGCGCCATATGTGGATTAGCTCCCTGGCCAGGGATCGAACTCATGCCACAGTGGCTGGTGATAGCTTGTTAGTGCTGAGACTTTAACCCCTGCACCACCAGGGAGGCCCTCAACTGAATCTTCTTTGAATCATGATTCTATTGTTACAGGGTTAGTCAACTCTCCAGTGGGATACATCACACATACTGGGCTGCTGGGGGTGGGGGGGGTGCCTGCAAATTGAGATCTCAAGAATGAGCCTCCTCCACTTTCCATGGATGTTATTGGGAGCTGGGGTACCTGAAATTGGGCAGACCCTGAACCCAGAATCCAGTCTGTACTTCATAGTGGGCATATTCAGGAGCTCCAGGGTTTTTTGGGAGATGGAAGAGCACACTACTGGATTCAGGACATTTTGGGACTCTTAAGGTAGCCCATCTCTATAGGGATGTGATTATGTACATATGTGTGTCACTGTGAGGGACATGACTGTACCAGATGGCTTTGAGTGTGGTATGTGTGTGTGAGAGATTATATCTATACCTGTCTGAGTTGTAGGGTAGGGTGCTATGCCCTCAGGTTCTATAAGTGACCATGCAGAAATACAGGCTGCCAGACCAGGGAGATGTGCGAGTTCTTTCTCTATAGGACGTTGGAGTAAATGGGGGAGACCTGTGTTCAATTCTAATGGACTCCTAGTGCATCTGCCTATACTATCTGTTGCCTGAGACAGAGTCTGAGCTTAGGTTTCCACATATCTAAAATGGGATTGATAATTCTTGTCCTCCTTCTCAGGCCTAGTGTAGAGCTCCAGGTAGAGGAAGGACAAGAAGGGGTTTGGGGAATGTGACGCATAAGGAGCAGAAATCAGGGGAGACAGGAGGAGCTTCAAGTGGAAAGGAGGCAGACCCGGGCATGCACCTTGCACTAACCTCAGAGACAGCTCTGAAGCCCCCAGTCAGCTGAGCTTCCCACTTCTGAAGATCCTCTGCTTCACAGAAGCAGCTGCCACTAGCAGTGGGGTCTGACTGGCATTATGGGGTGGGGGAACACTTCTTTTACTTACACGACTTGAATTTTTCCCTCTTCTTGATTTGTCATGAGCCTTGAGCTATGAGCAGCCATTCTGCTGAGACTCAGAGCCGGAAGCTATTCAGAAAGAACAGTACTGGAAGATGAGGGGGTAATTTGAGGGGAGGATCAGAAAGGGTCAGTCAGTGGCCTTTACTTTAGAAAATGCATCAATTGTTCCTATTACTTAAGTCAACTCCTCTTTATACTGCAAAACCCAGGTCTTTTGAAAAGCTTTAACCTAGCCTCGATGGGCCAAGCTTAGTCACTCCCTTCTCTAGGTGCCCATCCTTCCCTGTGTTATCTCTCACACCGTTCTATGGCGTCATATTTACAGCTGTCTTCTTCACCAAAGTGGGAGCTCCCTGAAGGTGGGTATGTCATCTAAATCATGTGTATGTGTGTGTGTGGGGGGATAGGACCTTCCCTGCCCAGTGCCCTGGGAGAAGGAAGGCATGGTATAGTGCACTTGTAGCCTTTACAGAAAATTATAATACTTCCTTGATATTTTTTATTTTTAATTATAATATTTTTATGGCGTATGAGGTTAAAGAGAGCAGGTTGTTTGCTCTGCCCCTTGTGGCTGGCTCTAAGGGATAATAGTATCAATAACTTACCTGACATACCCTTCCCCCAATCTTGGCACACTAGTTAGGAGCTGAAGCATAAGTAGTTACAGAAGGGATATTTGGCCTCTCTGGGGCAGGACCATGCCTAGTAACCCTAGGGATATTTTGTCCCCACTCCCTGGGACTACCGTGTTGAATCCCCCTCGGAATTTTCATAAACGCTCTGACTTTGTCATCCATAGCGTCCCAGTAACAACCAACCCTAGGAATAAAAGAAGTAACCTAGTCCAACACATCTCCAATTAGATCACTTTGCTTCTGCTTGTTTTGGGGAACTTCCTTTCTCCCCAAGCAGCTTATTCCAAGGAGGCTTAGTAACTAACAATTAGCAAGCCCCTAGACTGAGCATTCACTCACTTTTTTTTTTTTTTTTAGATTTATTTATTTATACAAGCACTGGGTACAGTCAGAAGTGCGGGTGGGTGAGAGGATTCACCAGAGACAGAGCGGGGAACAGAACAGGCAGAGTGACGAAGTACACTGCTGAGGGGAGCAGCGGGCGTGGCAGGAGAGGTCTGTCATGCCATGTGGGACCCTCACCAGTGGCCAGGGATCGAACCGTTGCTGCAGAGGCTGCGGGCAGCTTCGCTGCCCAGCGCTCAACTGCTGCGCCACTGCGGAGGCCCTCACTCACTTTCTGATGAATCTCTCCTTTGCTCCTCTGGCTCTCTTTCTTCCTCACTTTAAGCCAGCTTCCCATTACTGCAGAAATGGGAAGGCAGCAATTGAAGGGGGTCCTGAGTCTGCCCCTCTTAGGTGACATAGCTCCAGTTCCTCAGGCAGTCCTCATAGGACAGTTGGTCACTTTTTCTCTCCATGCTAGGCCCTGATCTGGGCACAGGACTTCATATGGCCTGGGTAGTACAGGCAAAAGCAGGACTATTCCATTCTTATTACTGTTAGACCTCTGATAATGCTATCTGAGCTGTCATTAGCTACTGATATTTCTGCACAGTGCAAGCTGGACATTGATACTTCATATTCAGACCCATCTAGGTCTTTTTTGGGTCCTGAATACACTTTCAGAAGATTAGCTGGCTTTCCAGTGGGGCCCAACAAACACATCCAGTCCTACTCCAACAGAAAGGGGCCAAATCCTATTCTGTTTTCTCCCGTTCTCTTCTAGAGAAATCTGTCTATTACATGGACACAACCCTCAGAAAGGTCCCTACCCCCATTCCTGGCAAGGAAGCAGTTATGGGCTGACCTCTGCCACTATATCACTTCATACCTTTGCAGAATGTTCTGAGATTTATGACATGGCTTTGTCCATCCAGGGAAGGCTGTGTGCCTGGGCAGGCGTGGAGCTCTGGGTTCTGTGGGCGGGAGGGCAGGCTCTGGAGGGCTGGGGGTAGGACTGTTTTAGAACAGTCTCATTCTGGCTAGAGCCCTCAGCCCAAGCCCCGGATCCTTCAGAACCCAGTGTGAGTATTGCTCAGTGCATCCCCCACCCCTTTACCCCATTCTCTGATGCTGAGCTAGGCTACTGGATGGGTGGTGCCCTTAACGGGAGGAGGTATGAGCCCCAAGGGGAGATTTGGTCCTTTAAATACAGGACTTTTTAATACAGAGACATCTCTGCTTGTTCCCCAGAAGGAACTCCACTTGAGGGTTATGGTGGTCAGGGCATTGGGGGGTGGGGGCGGGGGCGGGGAAGGAGTTCTTTCCCTAAAGGGAGAATGGAGGGGAAGAAGCTCTATTACCTGGGTTCGAGTCTCCTTTCCTGGGTCTTGCCCAGCACAGCATGCTCAAGCTGAATTAAGACGGTTCCTGTGACCCCTGGATTCCCCAGTCCTTGGACTGAGTGACAGTCTTCTTCCTGAGAAAGAGGAAAGAGATGGAGGGCTTAGGTCTGCAGAACCCCTGGTATCTTGGTGTCAGGATACTGCTGGTCTAAGCCTTAGATCATTCTAAGCCTGAGGGCGAGATGGTTGGCAGCCTGTGGCCCCACTGAAATAGGTTCTGGGGGTACTCCCACTGTTCCTGGTTGAACTTGGATGAAGAGCAGGAATGTGGTCAGACAGGGTTCAGTGGTCAAGGGCCAGTCTGAGCCAAAGGCCCTTTGTCTGTTACTTGGCCTGAAGGAAACCTTGACTTTGAGCCTTAAGCTGTTGAGTAGCAAGAGGTTTTATTCCTAGTATTAGATCTTGGCATAGTTCTGGGCGTCTGTCTCCCTTCCTATGGAGTGGGAAGAATAATCTTTCCACCTCTGACCCTTCTCCTGAATAGATTTGAGTATTGTAAGAATGAGGCCCATCTCACGAGCCATCAGAGCACCCATATCAGGCAACTAGGCCCCTCTGGTGTCCAGACTATTCAAGAGGTAGACCTGTAGGACCAGGGTGCCAAGGGGTGTCCTAAGGGCTGATCTTGCCTCTCTCTCCTGTTCCTGCCCCATCTCTGTCTCCACTTTCTTCTCTTCTGTACTGTTTTCCTTTTTCTGTTATGCTCTTTCCACTCCGACTCTTCCCTACATCCTGGGGAGCCAGCTCTGAAAAAGACCCCACATTCCCGGGCTCAGGTATCCCACCAAGCCCCAAGGTGTGTCCCTCACCCTACCTGGGCACCACTCCCTACAGGATGTTCTCTGCGGCCTCCCAGCCCTTGGACCCCGACGGGACTGTGTTCCGACACCGCTTCACAGCCGTCTTCTGGTGGGTCGCCACTTTTCCCATCTTCGGCTTCTTCTTCTGCATCATCTGGTCCCTGGTGTTCCACTTTGAGTACACGGTGGCCACTGATTGTGGGGTGAGTGCAATCCTCCCTAGCACCTGGGTCAGGGCCAGGTCAGGAGATGGTAAATAGGGTGGAATCAGAGAGTAGGAGAGACAGGTCACAGAGGGCAAAGGGAGAAATGAGTGGTGGGGGACAAGGCAAGTGTTAGGGGTGAATTTCAGGGACAGATTCAGAGAAAATAAAATCACAATCCTCCAGAAGTAGAAGAGGATCATAGTGCAAGGATGCAAAAGCTGGCGTGGGGGAAGGGGAGGCAGTAGGAATAGGCAAGAGAGATGAGGAGAGGAAAAGGAAGCTGAAAGAAAGACCAGATGGGAAAGGAAACCAGGACTGAGGAAGTAAGATGAGCCTAAGAGCCAGCAGGAACAGGTGACTTCAGCTCAGACTGGGGTCTGACTTTAGAGGAACCCCAGCCCCACCCTGGGATCTTCTTCCTTTCCCCCCTGGCAGCCTTGTCCTCGCAACTTGGGTCTACTCAGGGCTCTGCCAGCTAGCAGCCTAGATGGATTTCCTGCTTCCATGAGCAGTCCACTGGCCTTTGAGGGCCTAGTTCTATGTCAGGGGCATGAAACTGAACATGGGCTTGCCCTTAGTATCTCATTGTATAGAAGCCATTCCTAGACACAGTCACAAGAGTGAGATGGGATTCCCATCTGGATAAAAGGGGTCACAGATCTAGACGAAGCATTTAACCAGACTTGGACATTAAGGAAGATGTCTTCCTGGAAGAGCACACATTATTGCTGTGGGGGTGAAGAAGAAGCTTTGTGAATGCTAGGCTGACAACTTACGGATTTTATCCAGAGGGCAATAGGAAAATTTGCAAAAATTTGTTTTTTTAGAGATTTATTTTTATTTATTTATGCATACAAGAACTGGGGTATAGGCCAGAGGTGCCAGGGGTGTGAGTATTCACCAGAGACAGAGTGGGGAGCAGAACAGGCAGATCTACTAAGATACATTGCTGAGGGGAGCAGTGGACAAGACGGGCGATGTCCAGGGCCTCCCTGGTGGCACAAGGGGTTAGGCATAGCACTGTGAAGCTATCTGCAGCCTCTGCAGCACGAGTAGTATGAATTCGATCCCAGCCTGCTGACCAGGGAGCTAACCCACATGACGCAGCAGACCTCTCCTGTCTCGCCTGCTGCTCCCCTCAGCAGTGTATTTCAGGCAGTCTGCCTGTTCTGTTCCCCACTCTGTCCCTGGTGAATCTTTTCACCCCCCGCACCTCTGGCCTGTATCCTACTTCTTGTATGCATAAATAAATCTTCAAAAAAAAAAAAACAGACAGGAGAGATCTGCTGTGCCATGTGGGTAGCTCCCTGGCTGGGATTGGACTCATGCTGCAGTGACTGCTGATAGCTTGATAGCGCTGAGACTTTAACCCCTGTACCACTAGGGAGGTCCTACTTTGCAAAGATTTTAAGCAGGAAAGGGACATGATCACATTTGTGCTTTAGAAGACTGTTTTGGCTTGTGCGTGGAGAACAGATCAAGAGGTAGAAGGCAAAAGCATGGAAACTTAGTTGGAAGGTTAATGCAATAACTCATGCTATTGGGAAGATCAGAGCTAAGATGAGGACTGTGAGAATAAGGAGGAGGAGGGGATCAAGTCCAGAGCAGAGTAGCCAGTTGGATTGATAAGAAAGGAAGTTTTTGTCAGGTTGGCAAAGGGCAGGAGGCAGTAAGATAAAAATAAAAGTAATCCATAACTTTGGGGAACTTTCATCTGAGACCAAAGGAATGAATCTGAGGTGCTATGATAATCTTTTGGAACCTTTCCCTTTATACCCCATGAATTTCTGATCTATCCTGCTACAGATCCAGAGTCGTGCATCCCAGGTCAAAGGGTTTCTGTTCTTGGAGGGAAGAGGTTATGTTTCCAGTTCTCAGTACTTTTAATTCTGGGTTCATTGGGAGGTTTGGGGTGAAATTTTTACCTAGGCTCCAATAGCTCCTGTTGTTGCTTGTTGCTGGCATAGTTGGTGAGTAGATAACTTGGGTACTTGGGCTGTGTGTGTGTGTGTGTGTGTGTGTGTGTGTGTGTGTGTGTGTGTGTGTGTGAGAGAGAGAGAGAGAGAGAGAGAGAGAGAGAGAGAGAGACAGAGAGACAGAGAGACAGAGAGAGAGAGATGACAGAGGCAATCCCTGCTCTTAAGATCCTGTTCCCACCCTTAATCTGAGAGGAACTTGTGAGGACAGAACCAGTAGCCCCAGCGCCCTAATTCTCTTTCTCCTGAGGTCTTCTCCCAATTCTGTGTCAATGCCTCCCTTCTGTTTTCCAACATTGGTCTGGGTTCTGAACCCTTGAATGCCCTGGCCTCTGCCAGCCAAGCTCTAAATGCTGGTGCTGCTCCTGTTCCCCTTAATGTAGCTGAGATTGGGGTAGGAGTTTTCGGAATGAATATCTTAGAAAGTAGAAGAAACACCAATTAGCCATACTCAGGGCACCTACCCAGTCAGGCAAAAAAGTCAAGTAAGGAGGCTGGTAGGTCTCAAAAGTATCTGGTGAAGACACAATTCCTACCTTTCACTCATGCAGGTCTGGAACATGCAGGCTTTCCCATGTCTAATAGCTACATAACTCATAACCTATTTAATGCAGGCTTTTCAGGGAAGTTTGTCATCTAAAAGCCATTACTTGTACTCAGGGTGTGCCAGGCCCTGCAGATGTTGTGCATACATTATATTTAGTATTCACAATCACTCTGCAAGGTAGATAGGTGGGGTTATCCCTATTTTGCCAATGAGTTAATTGAAGTTCTGAGAGGTAAAGGGATTTTCTCAAGGTCACCCAGCTATTAAAGGCAGAACTGGGATGTAGACCCAGTTTGTGTGACTCCAAAGCTTTCATGCTGCCACTTCACTGATAAGAGTGAATACTTGAGCCTAATCTTGAGCCATGGTATCTCAGGCCATGGCCTTGAAAGTAGCACCCTTTTTGAGAACTATTCAGTGAGCTTCCTCTGAGGGGAATCATCTCCTTTTCAGTAAAGGCTGTGAAGCCCCTGGCTGGTCTTCCTGCAGGCCCACTGCTGCCTTGTGAGCAAAGGTGCCTATCTTCCCAGTCACTCCAAAGACCAGTTCAGCATACATACCGATTGGGAGAAAGGAAGGGATCTTCCAGAATTCCCCCAGAGTCAGAACAAGGTTGTTCCCTCACTGGATGACTAGGCTCCAGCACTGCTCTGGCCCTTGTTGAAGGTCTAAAAGAGTGTGGACAACAGACTGGTAACTTCCATACTCCCACAGTCTTTTAGAAATGCAGATTCTCAGATTTCATACCTTCTGCCTTCTCACACAATCCCTAGTGATTTGTTTGCTATTAAAGTTTGAGAAGCACTGCTCTGGGCCCTAGAGCCTGAAATCACCCCCTTCCATCCTTTCCTGTTACCATCTAAACTATTGTTCAATCAAGCCCTGTCCCCTCATACTCCTATACAAGGCACACAGCAATCCCCACAGCTGTGTGAGTGTTAGCTTATCCTCCTTCCTCAACTCTAAAGAATGACATTCTAGTTCCTTAAGGAATGAAGAATTCTAGGCATTGAGAAAGCTGAATGGGAGAAATGCATGAGAACAAGGTCATTTCTTTAGACCACCCAGGTTAGGAGAGCCACCCACTTTATAAAACATGATGGGGAGGTACCCTCTGGCTCAGGTCTCTTCTAGGTCTCACAGTATCCTCTACCACCTTGACACAATTGCCAGTAAAACAAGTGGAGCTGAGAGCAGTCTGAGGAACAGTTTGACTGGGTAGTGAATTCAGCATGTCCCAAGGAAACTCATTCTGTGACTTATCTGTCCTTGGGTCTGAATCTGACCCAAGGAACCTCCCACAGGCCCTTATCCAGGGCACAGCCCTGGCTTTGGGCTGGGACAGCATCTTCCCAGCCATGTGTAGGGAAATAGACTAGAGACTCATAGCTTGCCCCTGCACAAACCTCAGGAAGCCTGGGGAATGAGAGCCAAACACAGTGGAGTCCCAGGAGCTGGAAGGGGCAGTCTCCTAGGAAGTTCTGGGGGCCCCTGCAGGAGTGCTTCTGGAAGGGAAAGGACTAGTGCAGAGCCTTTAGGGCTGGGATGATTTTGATAGATGGGGAAAAGGATTTCCAGGTGGATGGGGCCGGCGGTGGCCGGGACACAGACGGGTCGCAACTCTCTAGGTGCCCAATTACCTGCCATCGGTGAGCTCGGCCATTGGCGGGGAGGTGCCCCAGCGCTACGTGTGGCGCTTCTGCATCGGCCTGCACTCAGCACCCCGATTCATGGTGGCCTTCGCTTACTGGAACCACTACCTCAGCTGTGCCTCCCCGTGCCCCGGGTACCGTCCTCTTTGCCGCCTCAACTTCGGCCTCAACGTCGTGGAGAATCTTGCGCTGCTAGTGCTCACCTACGTCTCCTCTTCCGAGGACTTCAGTGGGTGCCCGGCAAGGGAAGGAGGAATGGGGGAGGGTTTGGGGAGGGACTCCCCCCATGCATTGGACCTTCAGAAGTAGGGGTTTGGGTGCTCCCTGCTATGTGGGCTTCCAACCCCCCTCTCTCCCTTCAGCCATCCATGAAAATGCTTTCATTGTGTTCATCGCCTCATCCCTCAGTCACATGCTTCTCACCTGCATTCTGTGGCGGCTGACCAAGAAGCACACAGTAAGTCAAGAGGTACGGTTTACCCCTATGGGGCGCTCGGTGACCCAGAGGATAAACAAGGACACTAGTCCTCATGATGCTCATAATGGTGACGTTGAAACTGGAGCCCTAATGGGAACTGGGCTGGAATTGGGGTGTGGGGACACACAAAGGGTGATTAACCAGCATCAAGACTATATTTGGGTAGTATGGGAAAGTAGAGAATAGAAGAGAGAGGCTCCAAGTGGGGGATAAAGTGGGGAGCAGCCCCCAGGCTGCAGTAGATTAGGAATAGTCAGGGGACCGTGGTCTGTAATACATACTTTTCTTCTTCCCATAGTATCTGGAAGTGTTGGGTTGGTGGGTGACTCCAAGTAACTTCCATACTTCATCTCCCCCAGAGTGAGAGGGATAGGGACACAGTGTGACCTCATTACCCTCCCCCCACAAATGCAGGGATGCCTATCATTCTTGCTGCCCGCTGCCTGTGCCCTCTTACATGACCACAGGAGGTTAGACTCAGCCCTTAGAAGTTGGCGCTAAGAGGGGAGGCTGCCCACACATAACCAGTAAGTGGCAAAGTGCTCACACAGCCCATCCTCTAGGATCGCAAGTCCTATAACTGGAAACAACGGCTCTTCATCATCAACTTCATCTCCTTCTTCACGGCACTGGCTGTCTACTTTCGGCACAACATGTATTGTGAAGCTGGAGGTGAGGCTGGGCTAGGATCCATAGGTGGTCACAGTGGCTATAGGACAGGTGGGATGTTTTCTGGAATGTGCCATATGGTGGTGGCCTGGGGGCTGGCTGCCATCGTGTTCCCTGTGTAGTGATATGGTGGCAGTAACTTATCAAGGCCCCTGAGGGGGTGGCAGAAAGCTCACCCTACTTTGTTGTTTGTGTCCTCCAAACAGTGTACACCATCTTTGCCGTCCTGGAGTACACCGTTGTCCTAACCAACATGGCATTCCACATGACGGCCTGGTGGGACTTCGGGAACAAGGAGCTGCTCATCACCTCCCAGCCTGAGGAAAAGCGATTTTAAATCCTCGCTTATTGGAGAGGAGAGCCACTGCCCAGAAACTAGAAACAAGATAACACTCTGGCCTTCCCTACCCCATGTCCTGTCTGGGCCCTACTGAAGCTGAGGGAGGGGAAAAGTGAGGATAGGCATAGGATGAAGCTTTACCCAGCCCTGCTGGTTTCTCCATTCCCTCAGTCCACTTGAAGACATGGGGGCCTTCAAGCAGCATCACCATTAGTGGAGAGGCCCCAAGAAGCTAAGCCGACAGGAGAGCTCCACCCTCTGGTGCTAAAAAAAGTCCTGAGGTTCATAACCACCATCTGGTCTTGGCCTTTACATTGCCACCTCTCGCTGAGGTCAGACCGCTGAGTGAGCAGTGGCTGCTACCTGAAAACCACAGCCATTTCTCTCTACAGTACGGGGTCATTCACTTGACTAATATGCTTGTGATCTACTTTGCACATCCAGGCCTCTGGCCAAAGATACCTGCTAAGGTTGATAAGGTCTTCTAGTCCTGAATACAATTTTTTGATTTGATCTGACCTTCCCTATCTGAGCCTCAGTGGTCCATGTGATGATGCAGGCTGGGTGGGCTATATAAATTCCAGGGTCTCTGCCAGTCTGATTCTGATGTCACCGTAGGTGTTTGTGCCCAAAGGATGACCTGACCCAGAAGCAGCATGGGCACAGTGTGCATTTCCCTTCCCTTCTGAGCTCTCTGGCTTATACATATACACAAAATGTGGGAAAATGGGGTCAGGGGGCAAAGTGTCTTACTCCTAAATGGGCTCTCTTGTGCCCCCCAATCCTCCCTCAAGCCCCAGGCTCTGAGCTCTTTTGGTTGTACATTTTATTTTACAGGAAAATAAAAATTTTTTCTTGTGCAACAGTCTGGACTAGGCTGGCTTGTCTTGGGGCTTGTCATTTTGTTTAATGGAACTGAGGTGAGGGCAGTCTCCAAGATAGAAGGAGTAAGTTCATGAGAGTACATGATTGCAAATGCTGTCTCCCATGCCCCTTAAGCCTGGAGTCTCCTAAGGCTGGTGTAAGCCCCTGTTTTGGAACCTATTTCTGTAATGTCTCCAGGCCTGGAAGCTGGGATACCTGGGAATCTTGTGTTGAGGCAAAGGTCTGTGGTCTACCTCCAATTCTGTCAGTAAAGATCGGACATGTGCTGAAGGGCACCGCTCATGGCATGACTGAGAGCACCTGCCTGCAGGTTGATGGCTCTCAACCTCTCCCTGTCTGAGTGCCAGATCAGGAAGTCTTTCCTCCTGTTTTATATCCCAGTCTACTACAAATTCTGTAGCTGGCACCCAGAGCAAGATTGGCCCCTCCAAGGGAGCCCAGAGCTTTGTTAGGGAAATTGGGGGGTGGGGGACCACAATGAAGTCTATTGTCTTCTGTCCCCTCTTACATGAAACAAAAGGCTCCCAGTCTCTGGGGAGCCCCAGCCCATGTTTGGTCCCTGCCCAACCCCCAATGTCCAGCACATAGGGAGGAGCCGGGGCCAGTGGAGACAGGAGGTTTTATTGATGCTGATGGGGGTAGGAAAGGCCCCCAGGACTCTGGGGGGTGGGGCTGGGGATGAATCAATCAGCAGATGCATAAGGCCTGGACATGGGGGCAGGTTAGGACACATCCATCTCATAATCCTGTGGCTCATTCTCTGGGGGAGGGAGAGCATCTTGGGATTGGGTAGGGGCAATTCAAAGGGCAGCGAGGGACAGAGGGAGAGGTTAGGGATGGCTGAGAGCTAACCTGACATAAGGTACCACGACAGGCAGCAACATCTGTGCGGAAAGCTCGAGCCAATGGTCAGTAAGGGAAAACAGAGAGGGAGCTCTGGGTTGGCTTCTTGGCTTGATTTCTCAAGAATACCTGGCGTTCCCAAGCAGAGTGCAGCAGGGCCCGAAACCCCTTTTCCTGTGGGCCTCCTTCTAGAGAAAAAGGCTTTTAGGGAGCCCCCTGGCAAGGGGTGCCACGATTAGTCTTTAAGGCACAGCTGGGGGCAGATAAGGCGCCAAGGCACAACTGGTGGGGGGGAGCAGGGGCAGCCTCCAAGCTGAGTGCCAGGGTCACAAGAGGACACAGGACCGCCCACGCTTGATGGGAGTAGGGTTGAGCACCGCCCGGACAGCCTCAGCAAACACTTCCTTGACGCCGTCCTGCTGCAGGGCCGAGCACTCGAGGTAGCGCACAGCATGGATCTGCTTGGCCAGTGCCTGGCCCTGCTGCGGTGTGATGGGTGCCTGGCCCTGCTCCTTGAGACGCCGTAGGGTGTCAGGCTGGGCTCTCAGGTCCTTCTTGGTGCCCACCAGGAGGATGGGCACGTCAGGGCAGTGGTGGCACACCTCTGGATGCCACTTGTGCCGCACATTCTCATATGAGGGTGGACTGGCAATGGAGAAACAGATGACAAAAACGTTGGTCTGAGGGTAGGAGAGTGTGCGGAGACGGTCATACTCCTCCTGGCCCGCTGTGTCCCACAGGTTCAGGTTCACTGTGCGCCCGTCAACTGCACTCTGGGCGCTGTAATTGTCGAACACTGTGGGAATGTATTCCTTGGGGAAGGCATTAGTCGTGTAGCAGATCAGCAGGCATGTTTTGCCCACAGCTCCATCACCCACCACCACACACTTGATGCTCTGCATGGTGGGTACAGCTGCTGCAGTGGAGGCAATGCCTCCTCCCCTTACCGGGCCCCTCTGGATGCAGTGACCTATGGACAGATAACAGGGACACTTTTGGTTAGGGAGCCCTCTAGCCATTGGGAACACAGGATTGGGGCGTACAGAGGAAAACCAGCTTCTGTTCTTTTGACACCATCCTGCAATCGCATCAAGACAAACCTCGCTAAGACAGATACAAAATGAGAGGCCCTGAGACCAAGCAGAGGAAGTGGCACTATAATGTGTAACATAACATGTGAAGCACCAAAGTTCTCGTGCCAGACCAACTAAGGTCATATCCTGGTTCTGCTACTTCCTACCCGGGTGACCTGGACAAATGACTTTATTTCTTCATGCCTCAGTTTTCTTACCTGTAAAATGGGGAGAAAATAATAACTACCTCATTGGGATGTTGTTGAGGATTATAAGCTACTACATGTAAAGCATTTGGAACAGTGCATATGTGTAGGGATCTACCAGATATTGACTCCTTTCATGAGTAGCCTGGAGGGAAGGTTCTTAGCACAGCGCAGCTTTCCCTGAGATTTGGCCATGCGTATAACCTTTTCCAATTCAGGCCCCAGCCTGCTCAGTACACTGCTGTTTAAAGAACAAATCTACATCTTGGCTACTGAGTACAAACCAAAGGGCACAAGGAAACACCTGCTGACCATGGAGCAGGATTGCCTTGACAGACTCCCTGTTCCCGGACAAGGGTGCCCTGGATGGTGGGAGGAGGAAGGGTCTATCCTATCAGTCTCGTAAGAAGGCTACACCCTATTTGACCATACATAGCTGGGGTGCTAACTCAGTGCAGGGGAATGGTGGAGAGTGACCTGGGGTTCCATATGGAACCTCATATGTATGTAATAATGAATGAAGCAGAGCCTGTGCCTCCCTGACACCGGCAGTCTCAAGACCCTCTGTGGGATAAGGCAGAAGATCCTCCAAGTCCAGCCAAGAGGGATGAACAGAGGAGGAAGAAAAAACTTGACTTTGTTTAATCTTCCATTCTTTTTTTTTTTTTTAATAGAGGCATGTTTTATTTATTTATTTGTTTGTTTGTTTTGTTTATACATGCACTGGGTACAGTCAGAAGCGCGGGAGGGTGAGAGAATTCACCAGAGCCAGAGCGGGGAGCAGAGCAGGCAGAAAGACCGAGTACACTGCTGAGGGGAGCAGCGGGCGGCAGGAGAGGTCTGCACGCCATGTGGGACCCTCCTCTGGTGGCCGGGGAGCAGCCGGGGATCGAACCGGCGCCGCAGAGGCCGCGGGCAGCTTCGCAACCCAGCGCTCAACCGCTGCGCCACCAGGGAGGCCCTAATCTTCCATTCTTTTCCTAAGACCATAGCCTGTGCCTCTGAAGAATTTCAGAGCTTCCCGGACTCTTATGTAAAGAACACAACGCTATTAAAGCATTGTCAGGGCCTCCCTGGTGGCTCAGGGGTTAAAGATAGAGCTATCAAGCTACTGCCAGCTACAACAGCAGGAATTGGATCAGGCCGGCCAGGAAGCAACCCACATGGCGCAGCAGACCTGTCTCGCCCGCTGCTCCCATCAGCAGTGTATTTCAGTACATCTGTCTGTTCTGCTTCCCACTCTGTCTCTGGTGAATCCTCTCACCTCCCACACCTCTGGCTTATACCCCAGTTCTTGTATGCATAAATAAATAAATCTTTAAAAAAAAATAAAGCATTATCACTGAGAACACAGATGTTGGAGTCAGAGTGGCTAGGGATTCTTTCTCATCATAGCTCTACCAACTTAAACATACTTAAGTTTCCTGAGCCTCAATTTTCTTGTCCATAAAATGGGAATAATCTTGTCTATTTTTGTTAGAAGTGCAGTGTAATAAATGAGCTAATGTGTACTAAGTCTTTGGCATGAGTCATAGAATGTAGGACGTGTCCAATGAATACTAGTAATTACTGGTGGGGTGAGCTCTGGCCACCACCCTGGTCCCTCTGTAGCACGTAAGGCCCCAGGGTGAAGAACTGCTTTTCGGAGTTCTAGAACAAAACAGAGCTTCCGGAAACCCTGTGATTATTTATACTGCTGTGGCAGGGGTACTCTTCTCATTGGCTACTTCCTCTCAGTCATGGGGACACTGGCTGGACAGTATGTGACTTCCTTTCCCTGACTCTCTCCCACAACTGGGTCCCTGTTCCCTAGGAGACATACCAGATTCTCCAAGGATCGCTTTTTCTGCCCAAGCAACATCACCACTGGCGCATTTTCTACATCTCACTTTACACACTGCAAACCTGCAACCTGGCTTGAGAACATCTTACCCCCATCAGCTGGACTTCTCAATTACTAGGTTCCAAAGGCTCAAAAATCAATTGGGGGATGAGGGGCATGTGTGGGGAAATCCCCCCCATGGGTAAGTAGAAAAGGAACTTGAATGGTATGAAACCTGCAATAGAATGCAGAGCTTGATCCCAGCTCCCTTCCAGGCCCCTGCTCCCCCTGGAACTAGCTGTAAGGGAAATGGTTTGCCCCTGAGGTTGCTTCTCAAATATTTCCATCTCAGTTGCATGAATAAGTGTGTGTGTTCAACCTCAGGAGAGAGTACAGAGAGCCTTGGGGAAGGACAAAAGGGTCCTCTGGGGCAGTGGTGAGAACCTCACCCTGTCAGTCAGGAGATCAAACCTAGTTCTAGCCCCAGTTCTGCTCTGCCGCTGAAATCAAGCATGAGACACTTACCCGCTCTCGATTCAGTTTCTCAGTCCATGAAATGGAAAGGAAAACGCCTGTGACAGGGGTACTAGGTGGATGAAATGAGACATTGAGAGACCTGGGAGCAGGGGATATGATGATGGGGGTGAGAAAACCCATAGGAACAAGAGTTGGGGTGCGGTAGCTGAGTCAGTCAGCAAATGTGTAAGACCTGAGCACATGGAGGCAAGTTAGGGCACATTCTTCTTAGGATTCTGTGGCTCCTTCCTTCCTTAGGAAAAGGACCACTGGGAAAGCGGGGGGGGGGGGGGGGGGAGTGAGTGTGTGTGTGTGTGTGTGTGTGTGTGTGTGTGTGTGTGTGTGTGTGTGTGGTGTGAGGGGTTGTTGATACCATTATTTCTGTTTACCTGATTATCTGGGAGACCCTGGCATTTCAAAAGCAGAATTCCTGGGCCCACACATCTTTAGTGACACTCAGGGCAGGGGATTGTGTGGCAGCAAGATTGGGAATTTTTCCACCAAAGGCCCAGGGCTGGGCTGGCCCAGGCAGGAAGACAAGGAGGAATTCTGGTCTGAAGTCACAAGGCCCAAGAGACTGGAAGCACAGATGGCTCCAGGCAGCTCTCTAGGGAGGGGTTATCAACCAGCAATCAGTAAATCAGCCCTCAAAGGAGCAGGGAGGGAGAGGGTGTCTTCCGGACTGGCAAGGAAACGGGGCTGAAACCGGAAAAGGATCATTCATGAGTGAGGTGGTGTCCAGAAACAAGCAGGGAAGAGACAATGTGGTATGGGGTCAAGGGCAACAGATACCTGAATCAGACCCGCTGTGTTCACCTGCTGACATGCCCTTTGATAAAATGCCCTACCAATGTTTTATAGATCCCATGGTATTGTTATTTGATTTTTAAAAAACTTATCAATACTATTCCTATTCACATATGAGGAAACAAACTGATAACAGCTGAGTAACCTAACATCACCAGCCAGGGAGCATGGCAGCCAGGACACAAACCTGTTCTGTGGTCCAAAGTCCTGTCATCCTCAACGTACAATACAGGCTCCAAGTAACTCCTCACCAGCAAACCGTGTGGCCTTGAACAAGTCACTGCCCTTCCTAGAATCTCAGTTTCTTCATCTGTCCCACAGGAGTTAGAATACTTGCCCTCCCTTTCTCAAAGGATTGTAGGGAGGATCCTGAGCATGGAAACAATGTGCTTTGTGAACTGGGAAGCACTGTGCACACAGGAGGTGAAAAGAGCAAAGCCCCAAGAGGTAGGAAGCATGTGTCAGTCTCTGCACGGTGGCATCAGCCCGATTCTCCCTATTCAGGTCTAGTGCCAACTATTCTCTCTCCCAGAAATACTCCTTTCTTTGAAGCTTTATGGCCTGAACTGGATCCAGTGAGTTCCCACAGCTTATTTGAGGAGAGCACATGCTAAAGGCAGGGTCTGACCTGCACCACACTGGGAGAAGGGATCATCAACATCACAGGAGGCCAAACAAGGAGAGTTGGGTATGACTGTGACTTATTCACTAGGTGACTTGTTTTAAAAAGTTGATTTAGTTAATAAGTTGATGTTTGCAAATCTGTATAGTATTCACCAAATTACGATGATTTGTTCTGCCTTTTTACTCCCAACTTATTTCAGATCATGCCTGGCCCTTCATCCTAGCATTCAGAGTTCTGCATAATCTGGTAGGGGCTGTAGAAGGGTTTAAACCACTGCTACTTGGGGACTCCCTGGTGGCACAAGGGGTCAAGATGCAGCACGATGGAGCTGTCTGCAGCCACTGCAGCCACTACAGCCTGAGTGATTCCCGGGGCAGGCCAGAAAGGTGACCCACATGGCGTAGCAGACCTCTCTTGTCTGCCCACTGTTATTTCAGTGTATTTCAGTACATCTGCCTGTTCTGCTCCCACTCTGTCTCTAGTGAGTCCTCTCACCCCCCCGCATCTCTGGCATGCACTCCAGCTCTTGTATGCATAAATAAATAAATGTTTTAAAGAAAATAAACCACTGCCACTTAAGATTACTAATCTTACAAGGTTGTTATAAGAGTGAGTATGTTAAGGGGCCTCCCTAGTGGTAAAAGGGGTTAAGACGCAACCTATGAAGCTATCTGCAGCTACTGCAGCACGAGTTTGATCCCCAGCCAGGGAGCTACCCACATGGCACAGCAGACCTCTCCTCACTCGCCCATTGCTCCCCTCAGCAGTGTATTTCAGTCAATCTGCTTGTTCTGTTTCCCACTCTGTTTCTGGTGAATCCTCTCACCCCACCCTCCACACCTCTGGCCTGTACCCCAGTTCTTGTATGCATACATAAATAAAATCTTTAAAAAAAAAAAGAATGAGTACATTAATACACAGTTTATGTGAACAATGTAGGTATTTTGCAAATGTGAGTCGCCAGTTCCCTCCCTGTTCCAGAGGAGTCAGGTCTGCAGTGTCCCCTATGATTAAGCCAGGATCACTCCTGCTTCTGAGTTTGGACTCTTGTTCTTCCATTGGTCTTCACCATGCCCTCTCCTCTCTTAGCTTCCTCAAAAGCTGACTTAGTCTTACAGTCCCATGAGACTGCCGAATTCTCTTCTCTTTGAATTTGGGTATCATGGCCACCCCCCTTGGAATCCTTCTTTGGTGACTCTTCCCCAACAGTCACTGCAACTTGTGGATGATCCTCTCACTTCCCAGTACCAGAGCTACAGCTTCTCTTAATATTTGCCTCTCAGAAAAGCTGAGTAAAGTGCTGGGCACAGAGGAGTGTGGTGCAACCACTGCCTTCTGATCTTCTTGCTTCTGTCCCGTTACTGACATCTGGCCCTGAAGTGGACTGACCTCCTAGCCAACATTGCAATGCTGAATCTCTTTGGACAGCAGTGGCAGCAAAAACTTTGGCAAGATGGCCAAAGTCTCTATTCCCAGTACCAGCTTGGATTGGCTCCAGCAGGGAGCAAAGTTCAAGGGGCAAAGCTGCCTGAGTTTGATCCCTGGAGCCCAGCTTATACTCAGTGGGGCCTGGTCTTGGGGTGTGGCCCAGGAAGGCCCAGAAAGGGGGAGGGAAAGGAAACAGCAGATTGCCTTACAGTAGGGGAAGTGTCCCAACTGGGAGTGGGGGAGGGGAGGGATGGGCCCTAAAAGATGGGGGAGACTGGAGACAATGGGAACTTACTTCCTGCCTCCCTGACATGGGGTTCCCCTTCTGTGGCCCCCTCATTCTAATGATAACCTTTGGGCATTCTGATCCTGAGTTCTGGCCATACCACCCTGGTTCTTTATAAGAAGCCTCTACAAAAAAGTACCTGTGTTGCTCCACAAAGGGCGATCCTCCACATTCTCTTCCCCCAAACACACTAAACAGAGTATTTGCTATCCAAACATTTCTTTGCCTCTTCCATCCTCCAATCTCCACCTGGCAGTTCAGAAAGCCCCAACTAGCTCAAGGGAGAGCCCCTCAAGCCTACAGAGCCCAGCATGATTGCTACCTTCTCTAAGAAAGTTTTTGTAAATCACAGAAGTCATAAGTGACTTTACCTCATTCACAAGCTGGCCCCTGTTTCTCTTACATCAATCACATGGAGCCTGATCTGAATCTTATCTCTTGTCAACTTAGACTGGGAGGGCCTAGAGGATAAGGTTCTGGCTGGTCTTTCTCCCTAGAGCACAGCACAACAGTGGCCATCAGTAGATAACTGAATAAACTCAATTCACCCTTCGCATGTCTTTGCATATGGGAGTTTCTCGTCCTGAAATTCTGCTCACCCCTTTCAGATCCTCCTGATCCTCAGGGCCCAGTTCTGTCCCCTGGTTTCTCCAGGACATCATAGCAATGACCTCCCCAGCACTGTCTATACCGTGCATTGCACTAAACTAACAAGATGCCTCAGGAGGGGGACGTTTGTCATTCTGCTTATTTCCAGAAGCCCAGCAGATGCTGAGCAAGAGTTGCAGACTGACACATATCTCCTCCCCCATCAATCTACTGATTCTGGGAACAAGGAAGAATCTCTGTGCCCAGGAGACACAAGACAAGTGTAATCTACTTCCTCCTCCCCCTAAGCAACACAATTTAGGGTATGGAATATACAGGCTATGTTGTCCTGTGCTCAACTGAAAGGATAAGCGGGACAAGGCAGGCATAGTTAGCCTAGAAGTGATGAGGAATACGGGTAGGAGAATAGTCCCGATAGGTAAGGAACATCTGAAGACTCTTGGTAAAGGATGAGGTGAAGATTAGGGTCTCTGCTGCTCTGCAAGTCTGTGTACTTGTTTTGAAGGGTGGGGTGAAGAAGAGGTGATATAAAGAGGCTCAAAGGGGCTGCAGCTGGCTACAGCTGGGCTGGGAGGAGGAAGCTGGGGGAGACATGAGGTCACTGTGGGGCTGGGACCAGGCCAAGGGCTGAGTCTCCTCTCTTTCTTCCCCTTCTCCCCATCAGCAGGGGCAGAACCCAAGAGAGCATAGTTTCCAGTCTCAACAACAACAACAAAAATCTATGCTAAAGAACTCTCCACTTTAGCCCCCAAAGAGGATTCTGCACGGTAGCAGTTAGGTAACAGAGCTGAGTCTACTCTCTAGGGGCTGGAAAGGAGGAGGAAATACACAGTGGAAGCTGGGAAGGCAGTGTGTATGTATGTGTGGGGAGTGCCGAGGACTGGGACACTTTCACTAAATCCCCATTCCCTGGTTCCCTTCCTTTTTCTCTCACTGTCCAAGCACCTGATGTGCTCCACAAAGGACGGCCCCAAGGCCAAAGCAGCTCTTGCTGGGGGAGCTAAGGAGGCTACTCCCTCCCCCACCATGCAGCACAGAGAAAAGCTCAAACACTTGCTTCCTCCTCCCAACCTCTCAGCAGCAGCAGCAGCAGCAGCTCAACAGTCCTCGGGCCCCATGAAAGGCTTGTGAAGTGGTACTTCCTTTCCCTTTGCTCTTTTCACAGGAGGCTGTGCAGAAATGCCATCCTCACAGTACCGCCTCCCCCACCTGAAAATACCCAGAGACCTGGGCTGTCCTATCCTTTTAGCCCCACCCTAGGTCTGAGGGGGTTTCCACAAGGGAAAAAAACATCAGGGAGGAAACTCCGCATTTACTTTCCACTGTCAGGGCACTGGGTACTCCCCATCCTGCTGCCCCTGGCAAAAATCCCCAACACTTTCTGTCCACTTCTCTCAATTTGTAATAATTCTTGTGCTTTGGGAGAAGGAGCCACAGTTCCTGTCCCAGGACAGATACTTAGAGTCTATTCAAAACTGTTAGATTAAGGCTATCAGAGACAGGAGGGCCTGAGGGCAGGAGTGGGGGTGGGTACTACTATGGTGAGCCTCTTGGGGGAAAGAGAATAGAGCTATCAGTATTCTCCATGCTCTGGGGGCTACAGGTAGCAGCTCCTTCAGGCTGACACTGAACCACGAGAAATGAGCTGACCAGCATTTTACAAAGAGTTGGGAGCGGATTCAGGATAAGGACCTGAGTCTCCTAACCTCTAGCCTGATATCACTGCTACAGACAGAAAAGGTGGACTGTTACTTTGGCGTGGGAATGGGCCCAGTATCTCTCTAACCTCATGCACGGTGACCCTACCGTGGTTTATCCCTTCAGAAAATATGCCAAATCGGTCAGGCTGACATCTTCTAAGTTCCCAGGCTCTGATAACTAGCCATATGGGCTGTCCATGATTTAGAACTGACTTTACCAGACAGAAGCCAGCCTGGTCCTAACCCAGCGGAGGAGCTCCTCCTCTAGCTAGCACCAGTGGAGACGCCCTGCCCCCATGATGAGGACAAAAGAGGAAGCTGGACCCTGGACAGGAAAACCAATCTGTTCTGGGGAGGTGGCCCAGGCTTTGTCTTTGGTTTCCCTCCTCACAGACTCTCTACAAGTGCCACCAGTAACGGACCTACCCTGTGTATGGCGGGAGGGGGCCCCTATCTTCTTACAGTTGTCCAGGTACCATTTTAATATCTCCCCAACTGTCTCACTCTCATGTCTTCCTGCTCGTGACCAGTTAACACCATTTAACTCATCTGCCAGAAACAACTCTCCATACTCTGGAGTGCCACCAGGTTCTGTGACAATCTCACATTTGCCACTTCTTTTTATGTCATGACCCCGGCTGTATTTCTTTAACCAAGCTCTCAAGGGTAGCCTCCGACATTGCAGGCACCCTCCCTACTGCCTTGATATTTTCTCATTTAGATCCCCCTCATCCTTGCCATATTTTTCCAACAATGACTTTTTTTTTTTTTTTACAATCAGCTAAGATCTCCAGTGGGGTCTGATCTTGTCAGGGAGAACCCCTGTCTCACCCACCCTATCTTCAGCTCAGAGCCTTGCTCAGTTATGCAGAATCGAAAATAAGTACTGGTTTGGCAGGCAGGGAGTCAGGACTCCTGGGTGGTGTTTTACTGAGCTGTGATAATGGGAAAGTGCCTTGCATGCACATCTTTCCTGAGCTGAGATTTTATGCAGGTCCCTGGGATTTCCCCTTGAGGTCAAAACTTCTAATCTCCCAGTGAGTTGAAGAGCAGGACTGGAAGGGACAGTTCACAGGGGAGGAACATCTATGAGAAGGGAAGAGGACAGACAGGGAATGGAAATAGTCCTTAAATCTAGCTGTGCTTGGGAATCCCCAAAAAGTAGCACTTGCTTCCCCCACTTCTCTTTTTCTGTAGTAGAGAAAACTATAGAGTAGATTGGCAGTGGTAGAGGGTAGGAAGATCTCTCAACATGCATCCCAAAGCTTGAGGAAGGTGGTCTAGATCTTGCAGAAGCAGGCTGGACTGAAGTTAGATTTGGGATAAATTCCTGAAATAGGGAGTAGGTGAGAGTAAGAACATTAAGGATGCCTAAAGCAGAGGGATAAGCAGAACTCCAGGGGCCCTGATTTAGCTAGCCCAGGGTATGTGGGTACCCAGTCTGGGCAGGCGCTAGAAGGCATCAGGGGACAGACAGCAAACATCTTGCCTTATCCCCATTTTCTCTTCCTGAATTGGAACTAAAACAGTCAAGACTGAATTGAGATGTCTACGGCCATACCACCCTGAATGCGCCCGATCTCATCTGATCTCGGAAGACTGAATTGAGACCCACTAGTCTTCCCTCCAGAATCTTGTATTCGCCCCCTCCTTTTCTTTTATCACAGCCAGCTGACCTGCTCCCATTCTCCCCACTAGGCGGTGTTGGAACCAGTAAGTGTTGGAGTCAGGGACCTTTGGGATGTTCCCCAGGCTCCATGCTTGGCCTCTTGAACAAGCACCCAAGGGGCTGGTGATTTCGATTTCCCACGGCCTCTCTCACCATTCTTATTCCTCTGTCACCCTACCATGAGTGCTGCAAACTGCTTCCTCCTACCTAACCACAACCTTACCCACTGCAGGGTCCTTCATTCTGCTGGCTTCCCCTGCTCTCAGCCCTTTCAAGGTTGAGGGCGGTTATTTTGTCTCTTAAGAGATAAAGATGTAGACACAGAGACACTTGCACACACATACATACATACAAAGGTTTTCCAGCCCTTTAATCATCTCTAATGCTGAGAGATTGCAGCCTGCCTCTCCCAGCTAGGAAGGTTTGAAAAGGCTCTTAAACTCACCAAATCTTTGGTAGCAGACCCTGCACCTCCAACTTCCAGAGAACTGGCTGGAAGGGAAGGAGACCGAGAGGGCTCAAGGAGAATGAGGGGAGATGGAAGGAGCAGGGTGGATATGTGTGCAGGATCCAGAAACTGAGCACGGAAGGGAGGGGGAGAACTGCAGGGGACAGAGGGACAAGGAGCCCGTACTTAAGAGGTGAGGGCCTAGGCAAGACACTGTAATTGGGGAAAAGAAGCTGAAGAGGATTGGAGAAGAGGGTGGTGGAGAGTTTGTGGAAGACTCTAAAGAAGGGGTGGTGAAAGACAGAATGAGAATGTGTAGAATACGGGAACTAACAATGGGGGTATAGACTCGAAGATGGCTCCCAATAATTTCCAAACGCCAAAGCCCCTGCTGCCTCCCATTAGCCCTAGTCTCTCCACCTCCTGGAAATAGCCCTGCTCTCAGTGATTCCATCTTGTCAGAGAGGATCAGGAGCTCGGAACCAGTCCTTCCACCTCTAGTCACAGGACCAGACCAGGCCCTTTTCTTCCTTGGTTTACCCCCACAAGAACAAGGCCAGGTACCAGTCAGGCACAGTGGATGTTTGTTTGCTCACTAAATACCTGTTGCTCAGTATCCAGGGATGGAGCGGTTGGGCCTCACAAAAAGTGACATTCAGGGAGAAGGACTGGGGTGGGCAGAGCTCCCCCAGTTGCCCCTCCTGGGTGCAGAGGACCCCTGGGCTACAGCTTGCTGCTAGTGTGGGCTCGAACTGGCATGGATCTCTCACGGAGGAAGACCTTGCTCTTCAGTCTGGGGCTTCAGAGGCCTGACACCGCCCCCCTCTTCACTTCACAGATGTCACAAGTGCCAGAGCAGGGGCAGCGCCTCTCCGGCCCGGAAGGCCCCCTCCCCTCACACACTTCGGGACACCCACCACAATTCCCGAGGTCACCCCCTCTGAGTCCCATCTCCCGGGTCCGCGCTCCTCCACTTCAGAGACTTTTCCCTCGGAGTGGGAGACCCTCCCGCTCCGGGGCCCCTCGCGGGCCTCGGGGGCCGGCCCGGCCCGGGAGCCCACCGTCCCCGAGCGGCCGCCGGCTCGCGAGGCCGGGCCCCACCCCGCCCGGCCGGCCGCGCCCGCCCAACTTGGAGGGAGTCGAGAATCTCCCGCCCGCGGCCTCCCGAGGCAAACTTCCCGGGCCGGCGCCCGCGCCCAGCCCGGGGCCGGCCGGGCCCCCCCCCCACCCCCGCCGGACCCCCCGGCCGCCCGCCCGCGCCGGGCCTCACCTGGAGCCCTCCCCGCGGCGGGGGAGCTGGGGGCGGCGGCAGCGGCTCCGACTGCAGAAGGAAGTGGGAGCGGGAGGCCGGAGGAAGTGGGGGGGGCGGGCCGGCCGGCCGGGGCGGGGCGCGGGGCGGGCCGGGGAGCAACCAGGAAGTGAGCGGGCCGGGCCCCCCACCTCCAGGCTCCCCCCGCCGGCCTCGCCCCCGGCCCCGGCCCGGCGCCCCCCCACCCCCACAAGCCCGCTGCCTCCGCGGGCCTTAAAGTCGGGGCTCCCGAGGCCGGCGGTCCCTTCTCCTCCTCGCCACCGCCGCCCTGCAGGCTCCTGCCCTCTTCGGGGAGCTCGCCCCCCACAGCCCCCCGCGAGAAAACGCTGAGGACCGGCGCCTCGCGGCCTGCTGCCTCCAGTCACACCCGGAGAGCGCTCCGGGCAGGGCTGCGGCCGGCATGGGGCCGGCTGGGACAGTCCCCACCCCTGCCCTGAACCCCGGGGGAGTGTGGGGCGCTGGTGATTCAGCAGTGGGAAGGCCCCAGACCCCTGGGAACGGTGGGGGGCTGGGGGAAGGGGAGCTGGCGTCAGCACTCGGCCAGAGACAAGATCTGCCGAGGCGCAGGCGGAGCCGCGGGCCCCAAAAACAGGATGTCGTGTTGTTCCGCACCTGGCAGCTCGGTGCGGCTGAGCTCTGGGAAGGAGGCGGAGCGGACGGAGGACGTGGGGGCGCCCCATGCCCCCTCTTCTCGCCCGGGCCCGCCAGGCGACTGCTTGGGGCTGAAGGGCCGCACCCAGGCCTGAGATCCTGCCCGCGCCCTGGGGACCGAGGGTGGGCCGCCTCGTGGGCGCCCCCTGGTGCTCGCGCGGGGCGCGCTGACTTGAGACTCTGGAACTGGGGTTCAGCACGGACTTCTGCGCGCCAGCCACGTGCAGAGCTCTGGGGGGGTTCTCTGGAGGAAAACTGAGAGTTTAAGACAGGCACCCTCTCCCCAAGTGGCTTTCCAAATCAAGAGGGGGACTCAGAACAAATAGCTTAACCTTTCTGAGCCTCAATTTGATCTTAGGTGAGATAAACTTTCAGCCAGGAGTTGTGACGGTAACATGCAATGAACAACTTCCTGGCTCAAAGTCAAAGCAAATGCCTTACTTTTTTTTTTTTTTAATAATGAGGTTCCTAAACGTAGCGTGCCTGCTCACATCTTGGGTCTTTGAACATTGTCTACCTGCCTAAATTCTTTGTTGTATTTGCCGGCGAAATTGACTCAGTCTTTCGCAATCACCTTGACGAACTACTTGCCACCTGGCTTCCATCATCCCTCATCTTTTAATCACACACACACACACACACACACACACACACACACACACACACACGCGCGCGCGCGCGCATTTGATAGTCTCTTCCAGTGCTATCCAATGGACATAATATCTAACTTAAAATTTTTTAGAGATGACATTTCTTAAATACACAGAAATAGATCAAATTAATTTTGATACTTAGCCTAACATAGCCACAATATTGTCACTCAATATGTATGCAATTAAAAATTATTGATTATAAAATTAATTAGATCTTTTGGGCCTCCCTGGTGGCACAAGGGGTTAAGCACCGCGCTATAAAGTCATCTGCTGGCCAGGGAGCAACCCACATGGCACAGCAGACCTCTCCTGTCTCCCCTGCTGCTCCCCTCAGCAGTGTATTTCAGTCAGTCTGCCTGTTCTGTTCCCGGCTCTGTCACTGGTGAATCCTCTCACACACACCCCCCACACCTCTGGCCTGTACCCCAGTTCTTGCATACAGAAATAAATAAATCTTTAAAAAAATTAATTGGATTGTTTATATTCATATTTTATACTGTCTTTGAAGTCTGGTGTGTGTTTTATATGTAGAGAGCATCTGAATTTTGGGTAGATAAATTTCAAATCCTCAATGGCTCCTGCAGCTAGTGGGTAACTTAAGGAACATCAAAAGTAGAATCTCTCAGATTCAGGCTGTTAAATCTCTGATTACATGAATTTATTCTCCATGATACTCCTGGGGAAGCTTCCTCTAGCTCCCCCTGCACAGTCTGTGTTACTTCACTCCCCATATTACTTGGGAAAAACTCTCTGTAGAGGAGAGGAAAGATAAGAGGAAAATCTCATTCCCCTCCATAGCCTGTGGGAGCATATGGCAGGTACTCCTGATGGTGAAGAAAGTATTGTGAGTTTCCATTAAAAGACAGTGTTCAGAGAAGGCTCACATGCTAAAACAGCTTCTATGAAGCCATTAAAAATTGTGTCCCAGAACAAAGGTTTTTGATTTGTGTTCCTAGAGTTCCCTGCTTAGCGTTTGAGTACAGGAAAATAGTAGGACTCTGACCTCCTTCCTCTTCAAGTAGAGATAGTTCACCTTTCATCTAATTCATATACTAGTGTTCTGGATAAAGAACTCATTTTTATTTAAAAAAAAGTGCTCTGTCAAATATATTTGAAAATCAATTTTAGGGGCTTAGTGGTAAAAATAGGGTGCATATTTGGTGCAGTAGGTCAAAAGTCCGGACTGACAGCTTGGGATCAGACCACATTTTCTGAACCCCTTGGTCTTGAGTGTGTGTAGCTTAGGTTCAGCTTTCTTAGTTAGGTGGGAGACTCTAAACTGGCCTTAGAGAGGTCATGATCTAGTGGAATATGGGATTGCTGCATATGAAACTGCCAGAGGTTAAGGAAGGAGTCTTTGGCGGGCTTCAGAAGAACTCAAGTCTAGTTTTGACTCAGCCAGAGGGACTAGTGAAACTTGAGGGTAGGCCTCACTCTGGGTTTGACTTCTCTACTGAAAAACAAGGTGTTGAACCAGATGATACCTTTGAGTTCTGACCTTCTATGATGCACTCTTCAGAATAATAATTAAGTAATTAAGGTTTGTGCGTGTAGTATATTGCTCATAGGGTTTTTATACCATTTAGGTCATTTTGCTTTATGCTCTAGTTAATTGTATCTGTGCCTGATGTCTGTCTCCCTTACTGACTGTAAGTCCTTTGAGGTTGTGTCTGATTCATCTCTGTCTCTACCCATCGGGCCTGGCACAGGCAGGTCTGAGCACACATCTGCTTTCAGTATACATCTGTAGTATTAAATTGCCTTAGTAGGGCCTCCCCGGTGGCGCAGCGGTTGAGCCCTGGGTTGCAAACCTGCCGGCGACCTCTGCGGCGCCAGTTCGATCCCCGGCTGCTCCCCGGCCACCAGAGGAGGGTCCCACATGGCGCCCAGACCTCTCCTGCCGCCCGCTGCTCCCCTCAGCAGTGTACTTTGGTCCTTCTGCCTGCTCTGCTCCCTGCTCTGGCTCTGGTGAATTCTCTCACCCTCCCGCGCTTCTGACTGTACCCAGTGCATGTATAAACAAAACGAACGAACAAACAAATAAATAAATAAAAACATGCCTCTATTTAAAAAAAAAAATAAATAAATAAATTGCCTTAGTAAAGTACTAATATGTGTAGGACCTCAGAGACCAGACGACTTGGAGCCTCTTCTGTGGCACAGAAGTAAGAAGGACCAGTAAAGCCAGAGGAGAGGGATATGGGTGGACAAAAGGGGCTGTCTGCAAAGGCTTCTCAGAGAAGGAGGATGCTGAGCTGAGGAGGGGAGGATGAGGGCACCATCCAGTTGGCTGTTTCTTTTTCCTGCTTTCACTTGCTTTCCTTGAGTTATTGAGTTCTTGGTAGGCAGTGTACACTTGAGCTCACAAACCTCCAAGAGACAAGGACACCAAGCCTGGACATTTAGAAGTAAGACAACATATGAAGGCACCTGGTGGGATGACTAGATCACAGACAGGTTCTGCAGCTAGACAGTCCAGGATTCAAATCCTGGTTGTACCACCTACAATATGACCATTGACACGTTGCATAATTTCTCTCATTCACTCCTTCAACATGCATTTATTGGAAACTTTCTCAGGGCCAGATAAAGTATTCCATGCTTATGATGCCTTAAGTAACTAGCAAGGGAGCCAGATCTTAACCAGGTAATCACACGAAAGTACACAGTGCTATAAATGCATGTAACAGTCATTTAGTTTCATTTTAGAATAGGAATGGCAAATACTATGTGCTTTGTGGGATTTTGAGGATTAAACTGAGTTAATGCAAATGGAGATTCTAGCAGATTGCCCAAGGCATAGCAAGCAAACATTAATTTCTCCATACCTCCATGATGTCCTCAGTTTTTACCCCTAACCAATTCTTCCTTTTTTTTTTTTTAAGATTCATCTATTTATGCATACAAGAACTGGGGTACAGGCCAGAAGTTGGGGGGGGGGTGAGAGGACTCACCAAAGACAGAGTGGGGAACAGAACAGGCAGATTGACTGAAATACACTGCTGAGGGGAGCAGCAGGCAAGTCAGGAGAGGTCTACTGCGCCATGTGGGTTGCTCCCTGGCAGGGGATCGAACTCATGCTGCAGTGGCTGGGGATCGCTTCATAGGTGGCATCCTAAACCCTTGCGCCAACCAGGGAGGCCCCCAATTCTTCCTTTCTTCTCAAGATCATAATGCTAAAGCTAACTCCGTTTGCCTAAAGGAGTCAGAGAAGAGAAGAAAGGCCCTGAACTGATGGGACTGCCCTAATGGCTTCAAAATGGGTTTTCAGAGTCTAGTTCTCGCTGAGCTCCAACTCCTTTAGTTTACCAGTGGCCCACGAGGGTCTTCTGCTCAGCCCCAGTCTCAGGTTAACTTTATTTTATTTCATTTTTTAAAGGTTTATGCTTTTCTTTTTTTTTTTTTTTTTAAAGATTTATTTACTTATTTATACAGGCACTGGGTACAGTCAGAAGTGTGGGAGGGTGAGAGGGTTCACCAGAGCCAGAGCGGGGAGCAGAGCAGGCAGAAGGACCGAAGTACACTGCTGAGGGGAGCAGAGGGCGGCAGGAGAGGTCTGTGCACCATGTGGGACCCTTGCTGGTGGCTGGGGATGGAACCGGTGCTGCAGAGGCTGCAGGCAGCTTTGCAGCCCAGAGCTCAACTGCTGCACCACCAGGGGAGGCCCTCTCAGGTTAACTTTAAAGCTGAGTTCTTCTTTGTCTCTGATGTGGCTCCAGGGACTTAGCTCTCTTGGGGCGCCTCTCAATCCATGTCTGAGGAGTAGAAGTAGGATTCTTCCCTTGACTCCTCCCCTTTATTGCTACCCTCAAAAGACAAGCCTAATGTCCCATTTAATGGGCTTTCATGGGCAAGACAAGAGATAGCAGAGTGAATCAACAGGGGAAGTGACAAATTAACATTTTAGAGTCTCATCCTCTGTTGTTTCTGATTCCCTCTGAGGAACTGACTGGATGGGGATGGGAGAGACAAAGGGAATACCCAGTCTTCCAAGATGGACTCTCCTGCAGACAGGCATAAAACAACGACGGTCCTGTTTGTCTCCAGGGCACTTCTGCATCCTTGAGGTTGTACGAACTGGGTGGTACACAAGTCAACTGGCATAACCCCTTCTGAGTAATTCCGCCTTCCTCAGCCCTGGTGTGTTCCAGGAGCAAATTGGCTTGCCCAGAGTCTCAAGGCAGAGTCAGGATATGGACCTATGCAGTGTAATTCCAGAACTTCTTCCTGTCTCCTGCAACGTGTGCCTCTGCACAGCCTCTCTGACTGTTTTAGGCAGTTACTTATCCCTCTGTGCTCTCTCACCTGTCCTGGTATCAATTCCTCTCAAGATAATATCAACAACTACTAACTGTTTTATATATATATATATATATATATATATATATATATATATATATGTCTCTACCCAACACCCCACTCCCAACTAAGCTCTTCGAGTATAGGATCTGGGTTGTTGCAAACAGGAGCTTGGTAGATGTTAAATGCATACATGAACACTAGCACTAAATTTCTAGAAATTATTATGGAAGGGGAGATCAATCCCCAAGTTTGTGAAAGTAACCTGCGAAGACCTGTTAGAAGTCAAACTCTCCTTCCTCATGCCTTACTTTACTAAACCTAGGAAGTCTCTCAGTGATGGTGGTACTTGCCATATTTGAACACCAGGGAGCGCCACTGACAAGCAGCTCAAACTTTCGAATTCCTAAACTTTTTTTCTGAGCAGGAAATTTAGGACTCTTTTTATTACACTTCTATTAGAGATATTCCCACTTTCCAGATGAAAGCTATTGGTATCCAGAAGCCTTGTGGTCTAGAGGAAGGGCACTGTACAGAATACACATCATTCATTCATTTACTTTTATCGAGTGCCTGCTGTAGACTTGATAAAGTCCTAGCTTGGGGAAAGGTAAAGATGAATGAAATACAGTCTCTGATGAGTTCAGAGGTTCCTGGGGATACTTATTAGATAATCACAACCCAGTTAAATCAGTAAGGTATACAGAAGATATACAGAAGACTGGAGAGATGGGCGAAGTCAAGGAAGATGTCAAAGAAAGGAAAAGGTGATTTTTTGAGCTGGGTCTCTTTTTTCTTTTTTGGCTAATCATAACTCTTGCTTCATGATATGCTGTCATCACTGGTTAAATATTGCATGCTTTTATTTCATTTGAGTTGAGAGTTGAAGGATGGGGAAGAAATCCCAAAGGAAAAAGAGAGCTTGATGTGGTTGCAACTTCATTTGTTCAGCCGGTTTCCTCAGCTGTGAAAGGAGTAGAGCCTCTGTTTTATCTGGCAGAGTTGATGTGAGGGAGGGATGAGATCATAGATGTGAAAGCTCTTGCTAATAGTGGAATAAAGAAGTTAAAATTGTTATTCCAATTTGATTTAACTGACATCTGTAAAATATCTATCAGGAGCAAGACCTAAGAGCAATCTATTTCTTCCTTAGACTCACAAGGTGGTGAGGGGTATTGCAGAGGCAATACTCACTTGACATGCAAAACTGAAACTATAGTCATTAAGTAACAATTTCCTATCCTTCCATCATCCCAGCCACTGGCAACCTCTGTCCTACTTTCTGTCTCTATGAATTTCACTACTTTAGCTACTTCATTTAAGTGGAATCATGTAATATTTTTCCTTTTGTGACCAACTTATTTCATTTAGGCTGATCCTTAAGGTTCATTCATGTCACAGCATGTAGAATGTCTGTCCTTTTTTTTTTTTTTAAGATTTATTTTTATTTATTTATGCACACAAGAACTTGAGTGTAGGCCAGAGGTGTGGGAGGGTGGAGGATTCCCCAGAGACAGAGTGGGGAGCAGAACAGGTGAATCTACTGAAATATACTGCTGAGGGGAGCAGCTGGCGAGCCAGGAGAGGTCTGCTGCACCATGTGGATTAGCTTCCTGGCCTGGGATCAAACTCATGAACTCATGCCTCAGTGGCTGGCGATAGCTTGATAGTGCTGAGACTTTAATCCCTGTGCTACCAAGGAGGCCCAAATTTCTGTCCTTTTAAAGATTGAATAATATTCCATTGTACACACACATTTTATTTATCCATTTATCTGTCTACTGGTTTGCTGCCACCTTTTGACTATTGAATAGAGCTGCTATGAACATGGGTGTACTAGCTCTTTGAAACCCTATTTTCAATTTTCTTGGATATATACCCAGAATTGGAATTGCTGGATCATACAGTAATTTATTTTTAGTTTGCAGACACACCATTTTAGCCACACAGGAAATGCAACAGGCTCTGGGAGTTTCAAGTTCTTTGGTGTGAACTGGTAACAGATCTGCACTTCCTGTCACCAAGACCCACCCTCCTTGTACCAAATGGGTTATCTACAAATAAATCATGCGGTGGCTAAAAAAGACCATGCAGCTGAGTTTAAAGGAAGTTGTATTAAACATGCTACTTTCCTTATTTAATGTGTGTTCTCAGACAAATGAGTACATAGGCAGGTGGGTTAGATGATGATATAACAATCTGAATGATTTAGGCTGCAGATGTGTTTTATGTTGCCTGTGCAGGGTTTTACACATTTAAAAACTAGTCATTACATTAAATAAAGAGCTATGTCATATAAATATCCAGACTTTTACCTTTTTTTAAAGATGACTTTCCCCCCCATACTCAGTCCACTTTCCTACTTCTTTAGAGTGTCACGATTGACACCAGTCACTACCACTCTCACCTACTTCTCTCAATCTTATACATCTACCCACTTTACCATTTGAGTTAAAGATACCTTGTTCAAAGCTTAAGTCCAAGTAGAACCTAGGTCAAGGGCTCAAATTCTTTTTTAAATTTTTATTTATTTATGCATACAAGAACTGGTATGTAAGCCAGAAGAGGGGGTGGAGGGTGGGTGAGAGGATTCATTCACCAGAGACAAATTGGAGGGTAGAAGAGGAGGCTCTGCTGAAATACACTGTTGAGGGGAGCAGCAAGGCGAGACAGGAGAGGTCTGCTGTGCCATACAAATGCGGGTTAGCTCCCTGGCTGGGGATTGAACTCAGGCCTTAGTGGTGATAGCGCTGAGACTTAACCCCTATGTCACCAGGGAGTCCCTCATCTGTTCTGGCCAATTTCCCAGGTTCCCCAGTTGTCACTCAATAAATATTTGAATGATCAAGTGAATTAATTTATATCACCTAGCTTTTACCAAGAACTTTCTTGTGCAGGGCTTATGGCTGGTTTCCCAGAGATGAATAAAGTACAGCCCTTCTGTGAACTCACAATCCTTTGGGGTGGGTTGGGAGGAGGCAGACGTGTGTGTGTATGTGTGTGTGTGTGTGGGGGGGTGTCCAATTCTGGACCCGAAAGCACGCTCTGAGTAGGAGCTTCTGAGGAGGAGACCTTGAACTCTATAAAAGAATGACAAGTCAACTGGGAGGAGCTGGCGAAAGTGCTTCAGGTAGAAGCAACAGCAGATACAAAGGCCATGAGGTGGCTGAGGCTCCTTGTGTTTGAGGAACTTAAAAGAAGGCCATTGTGACTGGCGTTTAATAAGGGAGCGGGGGAGATGACATTACACATGCATTGTAATATCAACAGCCTAACCCTTAAGCCAGGCAGCTGTTGGGCAGATCCATGCTCCCGGTTTTACCAGGACTTGCTCAGAACAGGTAGCTGGCTTAGCACCGCAGAGGAGGGACTGGGCTTAATCCCTTCCCCTGCCTGGGGTGCCAAGGACAGGGTAGGGCACAGAGCAGGTTTTACTAAAGATTTGCTGACAATATACTTACGAAGAGAACAGGAAGTGCAGCTCTGTTAAAGAAGGCCCAGGCGCGCCTTGCTTCATTGGGGCGCCCATTCTCAAGTGGCAAACACCTCCTCCAGGCGACGCAGATAACGGGGAGCGTGAGATGCAGGGAGGTACCGGCCACAGGCCCTACCCGCAAAAACCCCAAAGGGGAGGGGATCTGAGAGGCGGGCAGGAAAACGGGCTGTGAGAGTTAAGGGCAGACATCGACTTAGCTTGGATGATGCAGAGAGAGGGGTGAGGAAAACAGATGGGACCCTTTAGCCGAGACTTAAGGGAACTATAGGGCAATGCTACCTAAAAGCGATTTTGTTTTCTGGCATCGTTTCCTCTAAAAACCCTCGCGCGCTCCATTGCGCCTCCCCGGGGGCGGGTCCTCGCTTCGCTTCCCAACCCTCTGCAAAGGGGCGGGGTCTCCCTGGCGCCCCAATCTTCTCTGCAGCACCTGGATTTGCCCGCCAGGGGCCGCTGCGCGCGGGTGACGAAGCGCTCGGGTTCCTAAGCTGCAGAGAGGCGGGAGCCCATTGGCTGCGAGGCGCAGTGGGCGTGTGGCGCCTGGAAAGCCGGGGCCCACGGCTGGGGGGCTGGGAGGGCGCCCCGGGCCGCAGCTGGCCCGGCGGTGGTCATCTCGGGCAGCCCAGAGTCTCGGTTGTTGGCCGGGGCGTTCTTTTCAGCTCGGCCCCCGAGCTGAGGCGGATGGACTAGAACCAAGACCGGGAGATCCAGGCAGGGCGGCTGCTGCTGGTGCTGCTGCTGCGGCCGCAGGCCTGGATTATTACCTGAGCAGCTGCGTGTCTGGGGTCGGCCCGCCGATCCGCGGGCTCCTAGAGCCGGAGAGACTCTCGCGGGGGACGGAGTGGTGGTGGTGGGGAAGGACCCCGGGCCTTAGTGCGGGAGGGGGTCCTGGCGGAGACCGCTGCGCGCCCCGGGCCGGGGGAGCGCTTCGGGGCTGGGGGCGCGGGGCGCTGCTCCCCACGGGTTATTCCGGGATAAACCCGGCGCTGGGGCGGGGCCGGGCTTCGCCGGGGGCCGGGCGGCACGGGGCGGGCCCGCGGGAGAGCACGCCCCCGCCCGCCCCAGGCCCGCCCCTCGCCGCGCGCCCGCCCGCCCGCCCGCGGGGGAGCCGCTGTCCCGGGCCTGGCCGGTGCGCGTCCGCCTGCCGAACCTGGGCACTGCGGGCCGCCCGGGCACGGGACTGGGCGGGGGCGCTGAGCTCGGCCTTGGAGGCCTAGGATCCCAGCGCCCGCGGGGGTTTGCGAGTCGCGCGCCCTCCCCGAGACTGTGCTGCTCGCCACTCCTCGCCGGGGCGAGGCCAGGTGCGCCCCTCTTGCTCTGCCTTTCCTTCCTCCCCCACCCCGTGCCCGCGGGAGTCCCGCCCGTCGCCCCCTCCAGTGGGGTGTAGTCGGCAGCGGAGCTGATAGTGGCCCCGCGTCCACCGGGTCCAAACTCTCCGGAAGCGGCCGGGGCAGGCTGCGCGCTCAGGCCGCTGCAGCTCCAGAGGAGCCGCTCCCCGGACCGAGGCACCGGCCCTCCTCCCGCGCCCAAACTTGGAGCACTTGACCTTTGGCTGTCGGAGACGGCAGGCCCGCGGGTGGCTGGGCAGCTGCGGCGCCTCGAGGGCGTCTTGCCTGGGGTTCCAGGACTGTCGGCTGCACTCCCGGGTTCCCGGCTTTGCCTCTGGGGTCCCGAGGTGTCCGCATCAGGCGCATGGTGACTGAGCCCTGGAATCATGGATGTGTGCGCCCGTCTTGCTCTGTGGCTTCTTTGGGGGCTGCTCCTGCATCACGGCCAGAGCCTCAGCCATAGTCACAGCGAGAAGGCTACGGGAACCAATTCAGGGGGCAGTTCTGAGGAGTCCACTGCAGCAGGTAAGACTTTGCCAAAGGCTCGCTGGGCTAGGGACTTTGACTCAGAACTGAGATGAGTGGGTAAGTTGAGCCCTAGGTTTCTACATGCGTGCTTGATGGCGGATCCACATATTGTACTGCTTGTTCCTAGTTGTCCAAGGAGTTCTTTTTATTCAGGAGCCGTGGGTAGTATTTCTGTCTCTCCTGAACAACTTTTCTCTTCCCTCCTCAGCGTGTCTTTTGTTGTTAGTGGGAAGAGGTACACCTGTGGGGCATCTTGGCTTTTCAGATAGACAAGTCAGGACCCTGTCTCAGGACTTCTTGTCTGGAAGAAGAGCCTGGGCAGGTGATACGTCTATTGCTCTTGGCCAATTTCAGCACTTGGCATCACTGAGGAGACTGAAGCTAGTTGGGATGGGCAGAGTCTGGGATGGGCCAACTCTTCTGCCCTGTTGCTTAGTGTTCAGGTGTGTCTTTTTATCCCAGCAAGCATGGGAACCCCAGAACATGGGGTTCCCTCAGGCAGTCTGCTGTCTCTTAGCTGTGCCCACTGGAGATATCAAGGCAGTTCCTTAGATGGAGTTCTGTATACCACCAGGGAGTAAAATAGCTTTTCTTGACACGGGCATGATATAATTCTTGCGACTACTTGTTGACTTGTTCTCTTTCTTTTTTCTGATGAGGTTAGAAGTTCTATGATATTTTTGATCTGTCCTGGTTTTTCCTTTGCTCTCATGGAGGTTTATCAGATAGCAGGAACCCTGGTATTCTGTTGCAGAGGAAAAGAGCATTTTAGAAATTCAGTTGTTTATGCAAGGTTTAGAAGGAATTCAGTTTTCTTTCCCCATTTTTCTCCCCCAGTCTCTGTAATCTGCCCAGAGCAGTGGGGTGCACAGTGCACAAGGTTTATAACTGGGTTCTTTTAAAGAGTTAAGTGAGCTTAAGTGAGGAGATGGCTCAGCGGATACCCGTGGATACAAGGAAAAGGAAACATAGGTCATAGTAGCTGAGGAGTTTCATAGCTATATCTAAAGGTTGGCTGTGGTGGTAGACCCTTTTGGGAAAACTACTTTTAACTTCCTGGAGTGGGCTGGGTGTGATTCCAGGTACCCAAAGGGCTGGATTCCAAGTGAGGCCAGGGTTGCCGTATCTACAACATGGCAGGCTGTTACTTTGAAGATAGGTCCTTCCTGCATATTAATCCTGCTTCTCTGTACAGTGTCTCCTTGGTTGTGGAAACCTAGCTCAAAGCTTGGTTCTCATTAGCCTGTGAAGGGAAAGACTAGTAGGAAGATGTAGGACCCGCTGTTTAGTACATCCAAGGAGCCTCTCTTCTGTCCCACAGTCATCCCTGTCTATAACTGATAATATGTCCTTTTTTCTCCCTGAAATAGGAGTGTCTGACATAAAATGAAATTTTTTTTTTTTTTTTGTGGGAGTGGAGGTGTTCTTTATTTTGGACACAAGCTAAAGGGATGGAGTTTTGAGTTTTCAGTATTAGCAGGCGATCAGGAAGAGTGTGTGTGTGTGTACCTACCTAGGGCATGATGGCATTCCTCAGAACCACCCCATGACTTCAGCTTATGGAGAGAGAGCCTTCCAAACAATTGGCCTGGCTGTGCCGATTATACCACTTAGGCCTCTCTTTTGGTCTTTGAATCCTCTCAGTTCAGAAATTAGTTTCTGTTGTTAAACTAATACTGAATTCCAGGGAGGGAGGTCTCAGAGAAAGATCCCAGATGCTGGGAACGACCATGGTTTCTAAGAACCTGGGAGCTTCAGCAATATTGTTCTGGTAGGTTGTTTCTTTGGTTGGGACTTTGTCTCTGACTCAGATAGGGGGGCTCATTTTTGCAAAGAGGTGGTTTGTTGATTGTTCTGCTGAAGGGTTTAGGAAAAAGAACATAGGAGTTTTACTTGCCCTTCAAACCGCAAAACTACCACTTTTCTAAATCAGATTCAATAATCAATTGTATGTTCTCTATCATGTATAATTTGCAATTTTATAGCTATCCCCCCCCCCCAAAAGTGTCACAATAGCTCTATTGAATGCAGGGCAGGTGGTATTATTCCCATTTTTAAAGGTGAAAAACCTGGGTCTTGTGCTGTTTTACAGGCAGGTCTTCTGCTACTTAAATCCTAGACTTTTTGCATCTTCTCAGGCCCTGCCCTATTAAAGGAGCTCCAGGCAGGGCTAAGAGAATGTTCCTTTCCTTCTGGTGAGTTAGTTAAGCAGGCCCTGGTGATTCTGTAACAGATCCAAGAAAAGGCCTATCTTTTTCTCTTCTGGAGACTCTTCTGCAGGGGCTGGAAGAAAAGGACCAGAGAATTAGATTTATTTTTCCTTGTTGGATTTATATACATAACCATCTTCTCTTTTTTTAATTCTTATTTATTTATACATATAAGAACTGGGGTCTAGGCTAGAGGTGCTAGGGGGAGGGGATAAAAGGATTCACCAGATACAGAGTGGGGAGCAGAACAGGCACATCTACTGAAATACACTGCTAAGGGGAGCAGCAGGTGAGACAGGAGAGGTCTGCTGCACCATGTGGGTCACCTCCCTGGCTGGCCTGGGATCGAACTAGTGCTGCAGTGGCTGGCGATAGCTTGATAGCGCTGTGTCTTTAACCCCCAGTGCCACCAGTGAGGCCCCTATACATGCCCATCTTAAAAGTCTGATGCTGTAGTGAAGGTCAGTGCTCTGCTAGGGGATCCTCTTATTGGGTATGCAGAGGCCATTTCTGTTACCTCCTGGCACTCTGATGCCTATACACCAAGCTGTGTGAAGTCACTTTCTCAGTAAAAATCTGTGTTGGCTGTAGTTTTCTGGGTCCTGCATTTCTGAAGCTGACCTGGAGCTGATGCTTGGAACCTCCCTCAGACTCAGAGCTCATTGCCTCCAGAAATTCTAAACTTTCCTGCAGAATATGTGTATAGGACTCCAGGTGGGTCTAGAGTTGTGTCCTGCTAGTATTGGAAGTATTAAGGACCTCTAGTCAGGAACTGTGGTTTGACTCAGTATAGCTGGAACAGGACCTTGGAGGATACATTTCTAAATAGTCTGTGGAGCGCAGGCTGGCTTCTTAGTCAACTCCTGATAGAGTGGGAAGCTAGAGGCCTGCCTGCCCACCCAGCTAGTTGCCACTGCCTCCAAGGCTATAAATGGCCTGGCCTTCTTAGTGGCTATGCTAATTTTAGTTGAGGGTGGCTCCTGGATCTGGATTGGGGCCAAGGGCAGGTGGGTGGGACTTGGCTGAAGCAAGTACTGGGGACTGGGGAGGGGTTCACATTAATCTCGGGGCAGCTAAGACATCATCTGCGCCCATGCTTTAACTTTGATAATCACCCTGAGCTAGGTTAATTTATTCAGCAAACATTGAATAGTGCCAGCTCATGTGCTATTTATTTAACAAATATTTGAGTGACTGTTCTGGGCCAGGTACTATGTTTGGTGTTTGGGATTTAAGGATGAACAAAACAGACATATTCTCTGCCTTCAGGGAGTTTCTAGTCTAGAGGAAATGAAAACATAGATAAATATATTATCTTGTGGTGGTGCCATGGAAGAAATCATATAGCTGATTTCTGTGATGTAGAATGGGAAGTCAGGGATCCAGCTAAAGCAGGAGTCATGTCTAATAGGACATTAAAACATCAATACATCAATAATAATAGCAACACTTTTTTTGGTGTTTATTATGTTTTTTTAAAAAAGATTTATTTATTTATTTATAAATTACTGGGTACAGTCAGAAGCGCGAGAGGGTGAGAGAATTCACCAGAGCCAGAGCAGGGAACAGAACAGGCAGACCGACAAAATACACTGCCAAGGGGAGCAGCGGGTGCGGCAGGGGAGGTCTGTGCGCCAGGTGGGACCCTTCCCGGCAGCTGGGCATTGAACTGGCACTTCTCTGCCCACTTCTTAGTGGCTATGCTAATTTTAGTTGAGGGTGGCTCCTGGATCTGGATTGGGGCCAAGGGCAGGTGGGTGGGACTTGGCTGAGGCTGTGAGCAGCTTCCCAGCCCAGCGCTCAACTGCTGCGCCACCAGGGGAGGCCCTGGTGTTTATTATTTAGCAGGTATGATTCCAAGCATTTTTATTTTCCCATTTATTTCTCACAACCATCTTATGTACTAGATATTATCCTTGTTTTACGGGTGAGGAAATAGAATCATAGAGAGGTTAAGCAACTTGCCAACATCGTACAGATAGTAGGGAAGAGAGCCAGAATTCGAACCCTGGCAGCCTGGCTCTTCTTCCTATCTGTACTTCAGCCATAGATTTTACACTCTTTCAAATCTGTGATAAATGATGGAAGAGCTATTGTACATATGTATAAAAGACTGCGGGAAGTTCAGAGGAGCAAGTGACTAACTCCCTGGGAGACCTGGGGGAGGATTTTCAGTTTCCCCCATCATTTTTATCAGATCTTGAGGAGATGAAACGTAGTTGCCTAATTCAAAACTTAAGAGGTGGAAACGTTGGTTAATTCAACCTAGTTATTTTTATAGATGAGGAAATTCATGTCCAGAGAGGTATCAAATAGAAGTTCCACCTTAGGTTAAGACATTTGAGACAAAGACATTTGAGTTGGGGACCGTGACTGAATTGGTTATTCGCTCCTCAAGTCCATAATGAGTGCTTGCTTTGTACTATGGAAGGAAGTTGGGGCTACCAGAGAAGTCTAATTCTGGTAATAAGGATGAAGCTATCTATTGAGAGACTATTGAAAAACGACATTATGCACAGGCTTAATAAAGAACAAAACCAGGCAGTATAGACAGTGTAGGTTAAGGACTAAGAGAGCTCTATGTGAACTGGGATAGGCTAAGGTGGTTGTAAAGGGCTTCCTGGAAGGAGGGCTTGGGTGGAGGCAAAAGAGACCCACGAGGGAGTGGTCTGACTTGGGGAAGGGTGGAGGATGTCTTGGAGCCCCACTACTTGGTGACTGAACAATAACTGGACAGAGTTGCTTCATACTTGGCCAGCTACCTTGCATGAGGGCCGGAAGACAGGAAGATCGTAGTCATGTGTGACCTAGCAGTTGGTCTAAAAGCGACCATGAATTTGAAGTAATGACAAATATAAACAATGTTTTGAGATAACTACAACAATGTAACATCACATGAAAATGTCTAATTTCTACTGTGACCCGAATCATAGGAACTGCTAATAACGTGCTGGTTGCCTGCACTATATGATTGAATGAAATGGTAGCTTTCAGTAAAAGGATATTGATGTAATTTCTTTCCCATCCAAATTCACAGTCCTTGGAATGCTACTCAAGGGAATGTGGGGCCTTCATGTTAAGAATTTCTGTTCTCTGGCTAGGAAGGGACGAGGTCTTGTTGAGGGGAGTGGTTTCCTAGGTCTCCACAGGACTTTGGTTTGGGCCCCAAGGGGCCCCTGTTTCCTGCTGAGTAGCTTTGACACACATTGCTGGGTGACTTCATGGACATGCAATGGTGAATTTCCCTTTGTGGGAAACCCAGCTGCTCTGTCTGCCAGACTTTTAGGGAGAGAGAAAGATACCAAGCAGGACCTCTGATAGAGCTTTCTTTCTTTTCCTTTGTTACTACTGCTGATAAAAAAAATTAAGAAATATTTAAGATACACAACAAAGTATAAAGAATATCACATGGAAGGCCTCCTGTGACCTAGGGGTTAAGTCTTAAGGCTATCACTGCTATGGCCTGAATTCAATTCTTTGCCAGGGAGCTAACCCACATGGTGTAGCAGACCTCTCCTGTCTCCCCCACTGCTCCCCTTAGCAGTATATTTCAGTAAATCCTCCTGCTCTGCTCCCCACTGTGTCTCTGGAGAATCCTCTCACCTTCTTGCACCTCTGGCTTACACCCCAGTTCTTCTATGCAAAAAAAAAAAAGAATATCAGATTGAATACCCATGCGCCCACAATATAGCTTAATAAAATAATAATACAGAGCTTTCTTCATTACCTCATGAAACTTTGTATAAATCTCTAATGTAACACATAGTGAGTTGTATATATGTTTGCTCTCTCACAAATGTAAGCTTTTTGTGGAAGAAGGGAGGTGGGGTTGTACTTTATTTATCTCTCTTTTTACTGTGACTATCCTAAAACCTCTGTTACAGTTTGTTGGAAAAGCTGGAATCAGGGTTGGTTTGAAGACATTGTATTTTCTCTTTTGCTTTCAACCATCACATATATCTTGGTAACCTTTCTGGGCTTTTCCCCAACCTTTGGAGGTATGCTTACCCAAGATACTTTGTATTTTTATCCAAGCTCAGATTTTTTTTATCCCTTTCATCTATTATTTTATTTTATCCTCAACTTTGGAAGTAGGTAGGGCTGCTTTTATTACGCTCACTTTAAAAATGAAAAATATGGAGCTGAGAAATTTGTGTTCTCAGTCACATACCAAACAGTGGTAGGTTCAGAACTATAACTTTGGACATCTGTGTACCAGATCCATACTCTTTTTTTTTTTTTTTTAAAGATTTATTTATTTATTTATTTATACAAGCACTGGGTACAGTCAGAAGCGCGGGAGGGTGAGAGAATTCACCAGAGCCAGAGTGGGGAGCAGAGCAGGCAGAAGGACCGAAGTACACTGCTGAGGGGAGCAGCGGGTGGCAGGAGAGGTCTGCGTGCCATGTGGGACCCTCCTCCGGTGGCCGGGGAGCAGCCGGGGATCGAACCGGCGCTGCCGAGGCTCTGGACAGCTTCGCAACCCAGTGCTTAACTGCTGCGCCACCGGGGAGGCCCTCATACTCTTTTTATCAGCATAAATTACCTGCCAGTGTGTCCCTTACTGATCTGGCACATGGGGTCTGTAGCCTTAATGGTCTGGCCATAGCTGTGTTAACAAAAGTGTTTGAATAATCTCGTCATTTATAGCGAAGTGATAGTAGAATCTGTCATCTTACCAGCCATGCTGTGGCTTGTTGGAGTTATCTGTGTAGGTACCTTCCTTGACACACCTAAGCTCCTCAGGAGTTGCTGTAGCATAAGGCTGCATTGTATACTTGATATACTACAAAGTTTGTAGAATTCAACTGAAGGGGATTTACTGTCTGGTTCAGAGTCTACTACAGTTTATTAGGCACTTGGTTAGAAGTTGAAAAAATTTTCCTTGGAAAGGGTTATTGAAGAAGGAGCCTCACATATTTAGAAGTTCACTTTCAGAATTTTCCATTCTTTGACTTTGTTAAAAAAAATCATCAAGACTTCCTTAGGCCATAGAGAAGCTGTTGATAAAGTCTAGATAGTAGTATTTGACCGTATTTCCTGCTTATACCCCTATCTTTTACTGGGTGTAACCACTTCCCTAGCCCCATTTGCAGTCGTAAAATGTCCCCACTTGTATTGGTGCATACCAAATTATCGCAGAACACTTGTTATCTCATGACTCCTGTGGATTGGGAATTTGGGTGCTCCTTAGCTAGGTGCCTCTGGCTCAAGGTTTCTGATGAGGTTGCAGTCAAGCTGTTGGCTAGGGCTGGAGGCTCAATTAGGGGAGAGTATTTGATTTCAAGCTAATTTATATGGTTGTTGGCAGGTCTTGGTCCCTGGCCACATGGACCTCTCTTTCACTGGGCTGCTTCATGACATGACAGTTGGCTTCCTCCAGGACGAGTGATGCAAGAGACAGAGAGATAAGGGGGGGGGGGCGGGGAAGAGAGAGAGAGAGATCACCCAATCTTGCAATTGATATGCCATCACTTCTGCCATATTCTCTTTGTTAGAAGCAAGTCAGTAAGTCTAGCCCATAAGCAAAGTGAAGGGATTACACCGGACATGGATACCAGGAAGGCAGGGATCACTGGTAGCCACCTTGGACATTACCCTAAGGCTGTGCTCTTGGGAACAATTGTTTTTCAGTGCTGTGTCTTCTTAGCTTTTTTGACTTCCTTCCTTTCTTGCCTCCTACAGTCTCGTTGAATCTTTCTGTACTCTCTTTGGTATTTTGTCCTCTTGGTTCATGCGTGATTTTTTTGTTTTAAGATTTAGAGCTGACATGGCCCTTCCCTCTGTACTCTTCCCCTGTTTAAGGTTCATTCTTAAGCTAGCTTTTTATCCTAAGTTCTGGTCCTGCCTCCCAGTTCCTTGTTTGGTAACTTCAGTTCTGGAGCCCATTATGCAGCTATTGATTTTAGAGTCTTTACTGTTTCAATTTGGCTTGTGAAACGTAGACTTAATTACTTTTTTCATTTATTTTTCATTTATATATATTTCAGATCGTTGTTCTTTTTTTTTTTTTTTTTAGAAAAAGATTTATTTATTTATGCATGCAAGAACTAGGGTATAGGCCAGCGGTGTATGTGTGTGTGGGTGGGGGGTGGTAAGGATTCACCAGAGACAGAGTGGGGAACAGAACAGGCAGATTGACTGAAATACACAGCTGAGGGGAGCAGTGGACGAGTAAGGAGAGTCTGCTGTGCCATTGGGTAGCTCCCTGGCCAAGGACTGAATTCATGCTACAGTGGCTGTGGGTAGCTTTATAGGTTGCATCTTAACCCTTTGCACCACCAGAGAGGCCCCTTGTTGTTCATTTTTATTTATTTATTTTTGAAATATTTATTTATTTATTTATACAAGCACTGGGTACAATCAGAAGCACAGGAGGGTGAGAGAATTCACCAGAGCAGGGAACGGAACAGGCAGACTGACGAAGAAATACACTGCTGAGTGGAGCAGCGGGCGTGGCAGGAGAGGTCTCTCGTGCCATGTGGGATCCTTGCCGGTGGTTGGGGATCGAACTGGCACTGCGGAAGCTGCGGGCAGCTTCGCAGCCCAGCGCTCAACCGCTGCGCCACCAGGGGAGGCCCTGTTGTTCATTTTTTTTTTTAATTAATTTATTTATTTATACAAGCACTAGGTACAGTCAGAAGCGCTGGAGGGTGACAGAATTCACCAGAGCCAGAGCGGGGAGCAGAGCAGGCAGAAGGACCAAAGTACACCGCTGAGGGGAGCAGCGGGCGGCAGGAGAGGTCTGCACGCCATGCGGGACCCTCCTCCGGTGGCCGGGGAGCAGCCAGGGATCGAACCGGCACTGCAGAGGCTGATGGGCAGCTTCGCAACCCAGCGCTCAACCACTGCGCCACCGGGGAGACCCCCCCTGTTGTTCATTTTTAAACATTGTTTGCTTCCCCCCCACCTCAGGTGTAGTGCCCATAGAATTTCCTTCACCCATGCATCCGGGCACCATCACCACAGTCCTCTGTGCTCTTCCCTCCCTTTCTCCGATCTCTCTCCCTCCTCCAACCCTGTAGGATGTCTCTAGTTTATAATTGTCTGTTGGTTTTTGTTTTGTTTTGTGTATTGTTATTTTTTTTCTCCTGATGTCATATTTGGTTTTCCTATATTCCTCCTATAAGTGAAACCATCCAATATTTTTCTTTTTCCTTCTGGCTTTTTTCACTGAGCATAATTCCTTCTAGCTCCATCCATGTTGCTGTGAATGGCATTAGTGAAACCTAGACTTCTAAGTGGCTTTGAACTGGGACTTACACATTGACAGATGAAAAGCTTGTAGACCTTTTAGGCCTTTGGTGTTAGGTGCTAGGACTTAGTATGTCAAACCTGGAAGGGCTTTTAAAGACCATCTCTCCCAAAGTCATCATTTTACATGTAAGAAGAACCAACTTGCCCAAAGTTTTACTTTGCTGGGGCTAGAATCTAATTTTGTCTGACTCTCATTTACATGTTTTTCCCACTCAGTTATGGAGTGTCCCTCTCCTAATGTGGTCAGCTTGGGTTGTTAGGGGGTCTGAGAGTTATACAGAGGAGAACCAGAAAGCAATTCACAATACTGTATTGTGTTCGGAGAAATTGGACTGGGCAGAATTGGGGGTTTATAAAGTCAGCTTCAAGTGCTGCTTCTGAGGAGCTAACAGCTAGAGAGCTGTTATATAATAAGGCACAGAAAAAGAAGCCAGTAATATCTGTGGCATATGGTGACTAATGTCTGCATTCTGTACTACTGTCTTGGCAATCTCAGTTCAGAGCAGGGAGAAATAGCTCTGTTTGTTGGGATGTATGGAGTAGACTTCCTGAAGGAGGTAGGTCAGAGCTGTACTGCATGTCTTACCATTGTTAGGCTGGTTACATTATGTATGGATTTGGGGGCCTCCAGTCACAGGGTAGATGTATGTAAAGCCTGTGGGGTTACTTGTGGCACCTGGAAAGTGCCAAGGGGAAGCTTTCTGGACACTGAGAATTTTTTTCCCCTGGGGTGATGGAAATTTATTATTAATTTCATTTATAGATATTTTGCATCATTCTTTATTTTTTGTACAATGTATGCTTTCTCCTTTCAGGTGTAGTCCCCATAAAAGTGCCACCACCAATTCACCTGTGCACCATCATCATAGTCCTTTGTGCTCTTCCTTCCGTGTTTTGATCCCTCTCCCTCCCCTGGGCACTGAGAATTTGACAAAGCATTGTCTTTGTTGTCATAACTTGCTGGAGTAGGTGAGATTTGAATAACTGTGGCCCTGTCATATTTGTCAGAATGGAGCAGAGTTTTTTCATGTGAAAGGCCATGGAAAGAAAAACCTGCAACAAGCTAAAGGCACTGTACTTTTGCTTTCTGCTAGGAAGCTTGGAATGGAGAAGGTGCAGACATCAAAATCTCTCTATGGGTGGTAGTTTCCTTTCTGACCTACGGTTCCGACCCCAGACTGCTTTGCTCACTTTATCTTCCTCTGTTCCCCTCTACATCTTCGCATAGCTGGGCTTTTTCCTTTGTCCTGGTCTGCAAAATACACCTTATGCTGCTTCTCTTTTGCCTTTACTATGTCATTTTACTCTCCTTTAGAATGTCCTCTTCTTTCTTCCCATATAACCTGTCAGTCTTCTGTGAAATCCTCCCTGACACTGATGCTAGTTGCAAATGTCATCTCATCCCTTATCAAACTCTGGTAGCATTTGCTATCTGCTGTACTTCTGTGCACTTTACAACCTGTGTATGTCTCTCAAGGCAAGAGACAGCCTGATTCAGAATCAAGAGCACTGGGTCCTTGAGTCCTCAGTGAAAACATCACCTCTGACATGACCTAGGTCAGGTCCTTACCTGAAACGTGGGGTTAAAGGAGAGTTAATGTATATGAAATAGTAGTAGAGATTTTAAAATCCTCTCCCTCATTTTTGTTTTTGTGTTTGTGCATATTTCCTTCTCATTTGAGGGCAAAAGTCACGTCTATTTTGTTGACCATAGTTCACATCCTAACTGTCTAGCACAGTGCAATCAGAGAGAGTGTGCCCAATAGATTTGTTGAATTAATAAATGAATGAGCAATATTGGGCCTCCCCTGGTGGCGCAGCGGTTGAGTGCTGGGTTGCGAGGTTGCCCGCAGCCTCTGCGGCTCCGGTTCAATCCCCGGCTGCTCCCTGGCCCCGGAGGAGGGTCCCACATGGCGTGCAGACCTCTCCTGCCGCCCGCTGCTCCCCTCAGCAGTGTACTTGGGCCCTTCTGCCTGCTCTGCTCCCCGCTCTGGCTCTGGTGAATTCTCTCACCCTCCGGTGCTTCTGACTGTACCCAGTGCTTGCATAAACAAACAAACAAACAAACAAGTAAATAAATAAAAAAAAAAAGAAAAAAAAAATAAATGAATGAGCAATATTGACTTAATCTTTGGATTGAGAATGCCAAGTAAATTGATATCAGTTCCTATGAAAAGTTAAGACAAGAGTACTCTGAGATTAGGGATAGAATCCACACCGTGGATTTTCAAAGTTCTGTGGGCTCTACTTTTCTGCTGGCTAGTACTTCACCCCTATTTATTGAGCACCTGCTGAAGCAGTGCACAGTGACTATTGTCAGTCACACTGTGGGATGGTTTGTTCTTACTCTGGCTGGTGGCTCTCGTTTGCCATAGCAGTGGTTGCCCTGAGCAGGTGGCTATCGTAGGAGTAGAGGAGGGCTATGCTCGTAGAGGACAGAAATGAACAAAGCTTCCTTGGGTATTGCTACTCCCTGTCTTTGGTTCCATGGCCCACATTTGCCTCAGGTCAAACTTGAATCAGCTGAATGAACCGAATTTTAACTGCTGCCTCACTTGTGGGATAGAGGAGGGAGCCTAATTTCATTGGACTTCTTGTGCATCCAGGAGGTTGGATAGTCCAGTGAAGATCACTGTGATATTGAGAACTCCCTGGGTCTTAAGAGAACTCCAGCTTGAGCAGACATCATACTAACTTTTCTTCAAGGCATTTGGGAGCAGCCATCACTTGGTGGAGGAGATAGAATCAGCTGTGCTGTTGTTAGCATGGCCCACCTAGGACAGTTCTGTCCCTTTCCTTTCTTAGCCACATCTACAGAACTCCTGGCTGCCTTAAATTGACCTCTGGCCTAAGTGATGGACAGAAATCTCACTGGCAGGCAGTCAGGCAGGCAGGCAGGCAGGCTGGCTGGCTTCCAAATCTTGTATGCCTCTAAATTTCTCCGGTGTGATCCAGTGGCTCTGCTCTACTTTAGCCTCTTTGGGTTATCTCAGGCCTTTCAAGAAGCCCTCAGAAGCTCTCATCACTATAGTGTATGTTAAAACAAATGTGTCCATGTTTGCCAAGTTCCCAGAGCCAGCATCTGAAATACTGTGGCCAGGGGAGATGGGTATCTTTCAGGTATACTATGTACATCAGTCAGAAACAATTACATGTTTATGAGTGTGTGTTACTGAATAAGCAAATTTGTGGAGGTCTTGTTTCAAGAAGCTTTTGTTGACAAGGACAAAGTTCACTGGAACTCTGAAGAGATAAATGTGTAATTAAGACAACTCAAATAGCTTCAATGATAAGACTGGTGTTGAGAGCTACTATTTAGTGAGCATCTGTTATGTACTAGGCCCTGGACTAAGTGCTTGACATCTGTATAGCATTCCTTAAAGGTGGATATTTTTCTCATTTTACAGATGAGAAAACTGAAACTCTGCAAATTTAAATAATTTCCCCAAGGTAACTAAGCCAGGAATTGAATGTAAATCTATCTGATTCAACACTGTTTCTGTTTAATAACTTGTGGGGAAGGAAAGAAACAATTATATGAATTTAGATGGAGCTGTGCATTTGGATTAAGAAGTATACACTTTATCAGACTGTTAGTGGCACTAGTTAATTACCTAAGTGGCCTGGAAGAAACTGAGAGAGGAGTTCAGGCCTGGGAGAGGGAAAGAGAGGGTATTTCCCATAACTTCTGAATGAGAATATTACATTGGTGGAGTGTATATATAGCTTCATACCCAGAGCGGTATGTATTCAGTGTGTATCTTCCACAAATAGCAGTCTGGTTGAGCTCTTCTGAATATAAGCGTTAGGATAGGGTCTGTTTCTGTATAATGTTCTTACCTCTTTAGTCAACATTTATCATCTATGATATGTGGCAATCCTTGCCCAGTAGAAGGACTGAATATAATAGGGGACTTAGATATGCACCTACTTTTAAAATTTTTTAAATTATAATAAGAGCTGTTATTTATTGAGCTCATACTCTGTACTAGTACTGGGCTAGATACTTTCACATACATGAGATCTTGTTTATCCTTACATTAATCCTTTCATTTTATAGCTTATTGTACAAGGTGATATAAGTTCAATGTCCTATGAATGAAACTAGTGGTGTCCTGTTAGAAGATAGGGTCACCTCTGCCTGGGGAGATCAGGGGAGCTTTGTTGGGTAACAGTTTAGTGGTTCACAGGTACTTCAGGCAGAAATATAAGGTAGATTGAAGAAAACATTTCAGTCAGCAAAAATGTCATGAGTAAAGAAAGGCATGGGGTGGGAAAAATGAAGAATCTGTAGTGCACATTAGTTGATCCTGATTGGCTTGAGAGCACTGTTTATGAAGGAGCTTACTATAAAAAAAGGTAAAAGAGGTTAACTGAGGAAAAAGATCATGGCCTCATAGCCCTTAATGTCAGGCTAAAGAGTTTAGACATGACTTTTTTTGGTACACAATAAATTGTCCTTGTAGGGTTTGAGCAGGGGGAACCCATGACCTGAGTTTTGCTTTAGGAAGATAAATTTCACAGAGTATGTAATGCACTGTAGAGGTGAGGTTGGGAACAGAGAATCTCAGGTAGGAGACTTTGCAGTTGTTTATGAGCAGAGGAGATCAGAGCCTGCATTGTGGAAGTAGAATACTTAGAATATTTATTTTTATTTATTTATTTTTTTAAAAGATTTATTTATTTATTTATATAAGCACTGGGTACAGTCAAAAGCATGGGAGGGTGAGAGAATTCACCAGAGCCAGAGTGGAGAACAGAACAGGCAGACTGACGAAGTACACTGCTGAGGGGAGCAGCGGGCGGCAGGAGAGGTCTGCGCACCATGTGGGACCCCCGCCCCGCGGCTGGGGATCGAACCAGCGCTGCAGAGGCTTTGGGCAGCTTCGCAACCCAGCGCTCAACTGCTGCGCCACCTGGGAGGCCCAGAATACTTAGAATTTAAGTACAGAGAAAGGAAGGTAGGCCTCATGAATGTGGGTAATGAGTCTGGTGGTGCCATTAACAGGAAATACATGTCCGTCAGAAAGAAGGTCAGTGCTGGGAGTGATGAGTGGAGGGTAGTTGGCTTTATTTAAGGTGCTGGGCAAGGCGTTATTCAGGAACTAAACAATTCTCTTCTTTCTATACTTGTTTCACCTCAGTTCACTTTATAGATGACTTTTCTGGTGCCTAACAACGTGAGATGATTTTTCTGAGGTTGCATACTAGGTAACTGCTTGGTGGATTCCAAGTATGAGAAAACAAGTCTCATTTTTTAACTATTAAGTTTCTGAACAAAGCTAGGCCTTCACTGTAGGAAAATCAGACAATCTTGGAGATTGTAAAATCTGGGCTTAACTCCAGCTTTGCCATTTTCTAGTTGTGAGATGTTGAGTGGGTTGCTTTTTCTCTCTGCGCCTTTGTTTACGAACTTGCAAAATAAAAAAAAGGGAGGGGTGATATTAATCTCTACCTCGTGGAGGCAATAGAAGATAAGGTACTTTGTAAAACTCTTAAGTATTGTATGAGGGCATTATTCTAGGATTATGACTTGGGTTGGAGTAAATATATAAAATGAGTGTCTTGGTCAAATAAAATAGCCAAATAAAACTCAGAGGTTTTCAAGGAAGGTCTTCTTTCACTTTGTGGGTTGGCCTAGGTTACTCATTCACGCTTACATGGGATTTTCTGATCTGGGAAATGCCAAGTTTTCAAGAGTCACACAACTCCAGTTTTCTAGTGGGAAATGGAAATGTTGAATGAATTTTGAGTGATCTTACCCTATCAGCTGTGCTTGGCCTGAGAAAAGATTATTACTTTCCCTTTGCCCTACATGGTCTTCTGTCAAGCATTGATGTCTCAAGGTCTAAGGACAGAGCAATAGCTGAGCTAAGTTGTCTTGTGGGGGACGAGTCCTTGTTTGGGATGGAGGTACTCAGTGTAGTGCTGGTCAGAGTCCTCTGGTCACCTTGGTTGACCTTAGATCTTAGTGACCATGTTCCAGAGTATTCTTGAGAAAGGGAGTAGGCGTATTGCCAGGTAACAGGTCCTTAGTAGTGTCAGATCTCTACCAGGGCCAGACCTGAAACTGGTCATCTTGTCTTATGTCTTGTTACATACTACTCTGAGAGAGAGAGTGGAGGGGGAATACAATATTTTCTGATTAATACAATAGCTGCTTACTTTTCTGATACCTTCTGTTTTTAAAGCATTTTCTTTTCCTTTGTACTTTTTTTCCTTCCCTCCTCTTCTTCTTCTTCCTTTTTTTTTTTTAAGATTTATTTATTTATGCATACAAGAGCTGGGGTACAGGCCAGAGATGTGTGGGGGGCAGTGAGAGGATTCACCAGAGACAGCGCGGGGAACAGAACAGGCAGATTGACTGAAGTACACTACTGAGGGGAGCAGCGGGGCGAGTCAGGAGAGTTCTGCTGCGTCATGTGGATTGCTCCCTGGCTGGCCGGGAATCGAACTCGTGCTGCAGTGGCTGCAGACGCTTCATAGGTTGCGTCTTAACCCTTACACCACTCTGAAGGCCCTCCCTGTCCTCTTCTTAGTTTGGTTCTCTTAATTCTTCACAGCCTTCCTTAAGGAATATCTAGTTTAATGAAAAAGAACATAGACTAGGAATTAGACTTAGTTTAACTTATATTGTGGTACTCTTGACCTTTCTGAACCTTAGTTTTCCTATGCTAGGTACTTTGGGGATCATGGAATCTATTTCACATGCAGATCTTATGAGATAATGTAACAAACATTTAGTCTTCTACAAATATGAGTAATTTGTTATTATTTGTTTTCTTTCTCTTTATTGTCTCATCATCTACATAATTCTCTGATTTGTCCCCTCTCTTTACTGTCCTATGTCTCCTAGATTTTCACTTTGCCTCATAACCTTTCCTTTTACCTCTTAAGAAAAAAATGTGGTGACCCTGGCATTATTTCTGTATAGTGATGAAGGAGACGGCCAGAGCCTTTGGGAAATGTAAAATTAGTTGACTTTTGAGTGTAACATTTTATCATTAATTTGAAAAAGACTGTACCCCTTTGTGCCTCACTTGCCCTCCTAATTTACCATGTAACTCTGTTATTTTGAGTCTTGAATTCATCTATATACCAGATAATTCTCATTTAAAATGTGAGTGTTGGGCACAGTGGTTAAAGTATCAGCATTATCAAACTATCACCAGCCACTGCGCATGAGTTTGATACCCAACCAGGGAGCTAACCCATATGGTGCAGCAGAACTCTCCTGTCTCATCCTACTACTCCCCTCAGCTGTATATTTCAGCAGATCTGCCTGCTCTGCTTCCTACTCTGTCTCTGGTGAATCCTCTCACCGACCTCCCTCCCTCCCCACACCTCTGGCTTATACCACAGTTCTTGTATGCATCAATAAATAAAAGTAAATCTTAAAAAGGAGCTTAAAGAAAAAAAAATGAAATGTGGGTATTAAGAGGTTGAGATTGCCCCAAATTGAAAATCAAAAATAGCCTTTGCAAGTGTTTCAGTGTAGATAGTTTAGGGTATAGTTACTGGGAGTAAGGACACTGGGTGGGGGATGGACAAGAGAGCAGTTCTTAGTTTACTGCTGCTGGAAGGGTGTCAGGGCCTTAGGGCATACTAGACGCTGCCTCTCTAGTACCCAACTTCCTGCTGCTCGCTCTTGCACAGCTGAGAGTGTGTCTGAACTTGGTGAGGTCTGATTCCCTCAAGAATTCTGTTATGAAAATTAGGGCACTTGAGCAGATCTAATTGGCTGAACTGTGTGAAGGGCAGAGGATTTCCTTGGGGGCTCCTTTTAATCTCCTGTGGTTATAGACTTTTAAGGTTGGACTAATTAAAATGTTGGCAGCTAGACTCAATGCTTTCCTTATATTAAGTCCTGCTTCAGCCTTTTGGAGTATCAGGAGTTGGCACAGGGCATCTATCTTTAGGAGCTAAGGAGTGGGCTTCAACTTCCTCACCTGCCTAAATGCATGATGATATATTTGTTCACAATGGCCTGCCAAGCATTTCATGGTGGAGAGATGTATAGGCTGAGACCAGGATCCAGGTATGCCTAGATTTGCTACTCCGAAGACTTACTATATACCTTTTCAGGTCAATTCTCTGTTTTGTTAGCCCCCCCAAGGACTTGACTTTGTTAGCTGGCAAGTAATCCCCATTGCCCAGGGGATCCTTCTTTAGTGTGTTCTTGTTTTAAAGAGAAAAAGGGAGAAGAAAACTATATTTAAGTCCCACTATGGTCCAGTTGGGACTAGTGTATTACACAGGTTTCTTTTGAGATGTGCCCATATCTTTTCATAATGCCCATTTCACAGATGAAGACATAGACTTATAAAAGAAAAATAACTTGCCTGATTGTCACTCAGCCTGTAAGCAGCTGAACCAGAATTCAAATCCAAGTGTCTCCCTCGTGACCTTTCTAAGGTAGCACAAGTAATTTCATATTCTTTTATCCCTCTAAGCCTGTCCCCAGGAAGTCTTCTCCAGTTCTTCCAGCCAACATTATTTTCTTGCTATGCTTTCCTAGAGCATTGTGTCCCGCTCTCCAGTCTGGCATGGATCTCTCTCCCTCATCGGACTACTCCCATTTCTGCACAGTGTGGTATTCAGGATGTATTTGTTAAAGACCTGAAAGAAATTACAGTGTTGGAATTTCAGGTATCATGACAGACTGGTAAGGGGAAGGGCTTTGGATGGAGCTTTGGCTGGGGCCCTGAAAAAATAAATCAGGCCTGTGTCTTCTAGGTTTACCTATTGTCGCCTTTGTTATGTTGTTGGCAACAGGGCCTTCTAAGCAGATACCTTTTGGGTCCCTGAGGAGCAAGCATCCCTTTCCTTAAGTTATTTTTCTTGGCATCTGGCTTTAGGGTTTGTTTCTCTCTGCTAGTCTCCTTGTAATCAAAAGAGCTAGACTCGATCCTGGGTCAGAGTGGTGTAACATAGTGCTCAGCCTCGCCTTGGTGTCTGGAATGTACTTATTGACTGTGCGTGCTTGGGTTTCTTTTTATAAAGAGCACGCTGAGTTATTAATCCTGGACTAGGGGGTTATATTTTCTGCAGCCTTTGCCTACAGCGGTGTAGCACTTCACAGGATAAAGATTTCCGGAGAAGACAAACCTGTAAAGGTCTTTAAAAATTATTTAAAAAATTTTAATTAACATTTTTTTTATAGACGATACAACAGCATACACTTAACCCAGTTTGGTGGCGAGTTCTTTAGCCTTTGCCTTTTCCGACTTGGCCATGTGAACGTTGTTGGCTCCCAGTATGTAGCCTCACCAGTGATGATGGATCTCATCATATCCATTCAGTGATAGTAATTGGTCCTGAGAGCTTCCACCAGCTTAGCCCAGGATCCATTGTCTTCCAAGTTAACCTGTGTGAAGGTGACAGTGGAACAAGTCTCACCGTGGGCCACAGCCCTAGCCTCACCTTCCCCTTGATAATGCAGTAGGGAGCCCCCAGCTTCCTATACAGGGTAGGAAGGAAGATGACCAGCTCAATGGGCCCTGCATCATGTCTGATCCCCACCAGCTGTGCCTTCTTGTTCTCCACAAGGGTAGTGACAGTATTCACCCCTTATTGAAGGACAGGGGCCTCTTTGTGGGGATATCTGCTGTGCCTGCAGCTTTCTTCTCAACTCAGGCCAACAATCTTTGTTTCATCTCTTGCTTGGTCTCTGGTCTGTACTTGTGGGTCAGGTCCAGCAGTTGAGTTGCTATTTGGTAATCTCAAGTCTGGGTGAACTGGTTAATGGTGGGTGGCGCTTTCAGCTGCTCAGAGAGAACAGCCCTTTGCTGTAGCCTGATGTCGTGGGGCTACAGTGAAGGAATCTCTGTGCTGTTTAACATAGTGGCAGCACCCATTTACATTCTCACTAACAGTGCAGGAGGCTTCTTCTTCATGCCCTCCCCAACACTTAATATTTCTTGACTTTTTTTTTTTTTTTAACATTTTTTTATCCTTTTTTTTTTTTTTTATAGAGGCATGTTTTATTTATTTATTTATTTATTTTATTTGTTTGTTTTGTTTATACATGCACTGGGTACAGTCAGAAGCATGGGAGGGTGAGAGAATTCACCAGAGCTAGAGCGGGGAGCAGAGCAGGCAGAAGGACCGAAGCACACTGCTGAGGGGAGCAGCGGGCGGCAGGAGAGGTCTGCGCACCATGTGGGACCCTCCTCCGGTGGCCAGGGAGCAGCCGGGGATCGAACCAGCACCGAGAGGCCGCGGGCAGCTTCACAACCCAGTGCTCAACCACTGTGCCACCGGGGAGGCCCTATTTCTTGACTTCTTGATAATAGCTATTGTAACTTGTGAGGTGAAATCTCATTGTGGTTTTGATATGCATTTCCCTAATGTTAAGCAATGAAGAACATCTTTTCATGTGTCTGTTTGCCCTCTGTATGTCTTCTTTAGTGAAATTCCTATTTAGATTGTTTGCTCAATTTTTAATCGGGTAGTATTTTTTTGTTGTTGAGTTGTGTGAGTTGTTTATATTTTTTGCATATTGACTCCTTATATGGTTTGCAAGTATTTTCTCCCATCCTATAGGCTGTCTTTTCATTTTTTTGGAAAGATTTATTTATTTATACAAGAACCGGGGTACAGGCCAGAGGCTTGGGAGGGTGAGAGAATTCACGAGAGGCAGAGCGGGGAACAGAACAGGCAGATGACCAAAATACACTGCTGAGGGGAGAATTGGTGAGACAGGAGAGGTCTGCTGTGCCAGGTGGGTTGCTCCCTGGCCTGCCCAGATCGAACTTGCTGGTGATAGCTTGACAGCACTGTGTCTTTAACCCCTGCGCCACCAGGGAGGCCCTCACTTGTATTCTTAGGCTCGTAACTAAACTTTCTAGGTATCATTCCCCTGTGAAATGGGAATAATACCTACTGTTTAATTTTATCAAGATTAAATAAGATAATGTATGTAAAGTGTTTTGGAAATTCTGAAGTACGATTATGGTCATATTCATTGGGTGACTGGAGCCAATTTGCTAGCATTGCAAGGATGCTTTTGCTCTTAGTATGATTTTCCCTAGGTGGGAAGAAGGCTGCAGAATCGATGAAACATTTGATTGGTGTTTGGGCAGCAGATGAGAGGAATTCCTGTGAGGTGAAGAAAAGGACTGCATTCATTTCTTCAATCTGTATTTGTTGAATCCTGCCTGGTGGAAGAGAAAGAAATGTAGATATCGCCTTATGAAATGGGTGGTGTGCTAATTACGGAGGCAGCTTGGTTTGGGAATGCAAGCTCCATAAAGACAGGGGTTTTGTCTGTCTTATACACTGCTATATATCTACCCAGGAGTAATGGCATATAGTAAACTCTCAATCAATATGTGTTGAAAGAAACCTTGTCTTGTAATCGGGTAGAATGGAGTCATAAAGGGATCTGGGCTTTACCAACTCTTTTCATGGGCAAGTTGCTTCATCTTGCTGATGCTCAGTTTTCCCCTTTATAAAATAAGGCTAGAATTAGATATATAGGGGCCTCCCTGGTGGCACAGCGGTTGAGCACTGGGTTGCGAGGCTGCCCGTGGCCTCTGCAGCGCTGGTTCGATCCCCGGCTGGTCCCCGGCCACCGGAGGAGGGTCCCACGTGGCGTGCAGACCTCTCCTGCTGCCCGCTGCTCCCCTCAGCAGTGTACTTCGGTCCTTCTACCTGTTCTGCTCCTCGCTCTGGCTCTGGTGAATTCTCTCACCCTCCCGCGCTTCTGACTGTACCCAGTGCTTGTATAAATAAATAAATAAATAAATAAATAAATAAATCTTTAAAAAAAAGAAAAAAGAATTAGATATATAGGTTTATTGGGAAGATTAAAAAAATAAAAGTTAATTAATTACAAACTTTTGTACAAGTCCTAGCATATAGGGATGTTCAATTACAGGTAGTTTCTTTCGTTTTCCCTTGCTGATTTGCAAGTGTGATGGAAGCACAGAGGAAGAAGCTAATAGTGTCCTGGGTTTGATGTGATGATGTGTTTCAAATATGGTTCCTACATATGATTAGAATTATTGCTATTTTTCTTCATGAAAGGAACTCCTAGGAAGTAAGCAGAGGTGCTGGAACTGATAAGCTTTGCTTCTCTGCATTTCCCATGTTTTTGGTCAGGGGGCCAACGCCTATCTTCCTGGTCAAGGTAAAGTTTGCACTGCAGGTAAAGTTTGCACTGCAGGTAATGTTTGCACTGCAGGTAATGTTTGCACTGCAGGTAATGTTTGCACTGCAAATAATGTTTGCACTGCAGGCTTATGCAGTGCAGGTTGTTCCCAGAAAAAGCACCTTCCACTGGGAAAGTCTGGACTCACCTGATCTGGATTAGGCTCTTATAGTCAACCATCACCCTCTCACCCCACCCCACACCTCAATAATTGTTATAACTTTGAAAACGTGCACTCAGCTTGACTTCTGTTCTGGATCAGTTGAAAATTCTCACAGGACTTGGAGCAGACCATGTTCTCTTGGGTTAATCAGGTATTTATGAGTTGACCTTTACTAGTAAAAACCTAATTTCCCCCTCATGCCTGAGTGACTCTAGCAAGGCTGAGGGTTTTGTTTTGTTCTCAGACATTCCCTGAACTGTGGGAAGTAGGTTTCCCTGTCCTTGTCTTGGTGCAGATAGAGAGGGCTATCTCCCCCTTTGGCCTATGGTTTTAAGCCACGGGAACTACCATTCTCCTTTTTTTTTTTTTTTTAAATTCAGCATTCTACACTCAGCACTTTCTTTTCTGGTTGTTTCTTAGGAAGATGAGTAAGCAGGAAGCAATTTCCTGGCTAAGGTAGAAAGGGTTTCTTGCTCGAGAATTGAAATGACTTGACTAGAAGTGGGTAAAGAACATACATGTTCCTGGGTGGGGTGGGGATGGCCAGGCCTTGGGTAAGTTAGAGTTAGTTTGGGGGTTTCTGGAAGTAGAAGACAGTAAGTACCTTAGCAGTGTCATTTAGGAGCTGAGGATTACCACAAGGGAGATCTTGTCAAATACGGGCTCATGAGAAGAGACAGGAAGAGGGTTAAGAAGAGACAGAGGGGGAAGCACTCTGTCTGCCTACCTGTGACTATGCAGGGGTTTCTTTTCACCAACTCTCTCCCTCCACAGGGCAGCAGCCTTCCTGCCTGCCCATGACTTGCACCATGCCAGGACTTCTCACTGACCTCCCTCAGGGGAGGCTGTTCTCCTCAATGCTGTCCGCCTGCAACCCTGCAGGCCTCTCTTAACAAACCTGTGCCTTTCGGGGCAGCAATTCCTGCCTGCTAGTGTCTATGCAAGTGTCTTTTGCTATCCTATCCCTCTTCTAAGAAAACTTGCTCTTTAAATATATATATATATATTATTTAAAAGAATATATATTTATAAATATAAATAAACATATATTTAAAAGAATATATATATATATATAAAAGAAGAGACGGGAGAAAAGGAAACTTGCTGGTCTGTTACTTTATGCTAGGTGCTTCAGATAAATTATATCCTTTAATCTTCACAGCAACCTTGTGAAATAGCTATTATTAGTCCCATTTTTACTGATGATGAAACTGAAGCCCAGAGAAGTTAAGCAACTTTCCTAAGGTCACACAGTTAGTAAATGATAATGATAATAGCTACCACTTATACATTGAGAAGATGCTTATCTTTTTAAAACGTGCCTGAAATGATTTAGAATTCACAATAAATCTATGAAGGATTATTATTACTTTTGAATTGTTAATGAGGATACTGGGAATTAGCGAGCTCTGGTCACTTGCTAAAGTGTATCCATCTAGTGATGACAGAACAGGGATTCTGGCCAGGTCTATCCACTTATAAAGCTTGATCCTTGCAGGTGGAAGAACTGGCCACCAGGGGAGGCCCCCTTTGTCTACTTTTAAATTGGGTTTTTCTTTTTGTTGTTGAATTGTGTGATGGTTAATTGTTTTTGTTTACTTGCCTGGGTTCAAGGATGCTCAGATACCTGGTAAGATACTTTTTCTGGGCCTCCCCTGGAGGCGCAGCGGGTTGAGTGCCGCGCTGTTAAGCTGTCCGCAGCCTCTGCAGCGCTGGTCATGAGAATAAGGTTTGTCTCCATTACTGTAGCTCCATAACCTGTGACAGTGCCTACCACAGTATTAATGTGCAATAAATGTTTGCTGTGAAATCCAGCTCTGCCTTCCCCCACTGCTTTCTACTGCCAACTGTATTCCGTCCCAGTTCCTTGGCCTGACTATCTTCACTGCACAGTTGGACCTTACTCTACCCATCCATCGTGGCCTCCCTGACCTCCCCACAGAGCAGCAGATCCTATGCCATTACTCTCTGTTTCTTTTCCCTCCTCCCCAGCTTTATACTTTTGCTTCCGCTATTGCTCTGCATCATGCTTCAATCCAGTCTGTTCTTTTCTCTGTAGTTACTCCGACTAATCCCAGAAATTTCTCTTTTCCAGACTGTAATCTTCTTAGTCTTTACTCTATAATTTAATCTTCATTTTCTGTTTAACAGACATTAATCTCTCTAGCTACTGGTGGCAGTTACAGCACAGTGACTCTCAGAGTAGTTTTGCTTTATATTTACTAAGGTCTCCTACTTAAAGGTCTCTCTTTTTGCTCGTCCTACTCAGAGCAAACCTCTGAGATATGAGGGGAATTGTTGTTTCCATATTATAGCAGAAAAAAATAAATGCAAAGAAGGCAAGCAGCTGCCAAGCTCATCATTCAATCTCATCACCATGGGTAAATCATTCATATGTGAGCCTTCGGGCTGCTGTGAAGATGTAAAGGAAGGATCTGCCGGTGGTTTTTATTGTCATTATTACTATAAATATAAGGCTGGTGCCTACGAGGATATGTCTGCGACCTTTGTAGGTTACTTCTTGTGACTTGAGTTCCAGGCATTCGGGATGATCTGCACTGGGGCCTTTGGACTACTAGGGCTGAGCTTGAATGCTGTGCCCAAACTCTCTAGTCTCCAAGTCCCTAGTGCCTCCTGGGGGTAATGAAAACAACTTGTGGATAGCTAGTGGATAGCTTCAGTGTCAAACATTGGGAATAAAATCCTTGCTTTTCTAAAAGACCGTGGTATTAGAATGATGGCTTTGGAACAGTCAAGAACCCAGTTCTTAAGCGATTTCAGTTATTTCTGAAACCAGACATTGCTCCAGAACACTTTGTTAAATACTTCTCTGTTCTTCTTGAACCCCCACCCCTCCCCAAAAGGAAATGACACTCAGATTCAGGCCATTGTATGATGATTGTATCTTTGGTCTCCTTGGCTAACCAACCCTCTGCTCCCTTTTCAGAGATACCACCACTTCAGACTGCTGCTTCAAGAGAGGTCATTCACCTTCTTTCCCATCTGTCTCTACCCATGGCCTGGTCTGTGCTGTAGGGGAAATAGAACAAATGCTCAGTGACACTATTCAAGAGAGAGCTTGCTTTCTCATTGGGAACTTTAGACTGCCTGACATAGCAAATGACTAGAAAATGAGAGCAAGAGAACATAACTCATTGCTAGGATGGGACATTTGTATGAATGCAGGGTGGGAGGGCAGACTTCCTGGAAGGGCAGGAAGTAGCAGCTGGGTGGGGAAATATCAGTGACTATTGAGTTTTTCCTTTTAGAATATGGGTGTTAACATGGGCCATTCATTTTTTTTTTTTTAAAGATTTATTTATTTATTTATACAAGCACTGGGTACAGTCAGAAGCACGGGAGGGTGAGAGAATTCACCAGAGCAGAACAGGCAGACTGAGGAAATACACTGCTGAGGGGAGCAGCGGGCGGCAGGAGAGGTCTGTCGTGCCATGTGGGACCCTTGCTGGTGGTCGGGGATTGAACCGGCGCTGCAGAGGCTGTGGGTAGCTTCGCAGCCCAGCGCTCAACCGCTGCGCCACCAGGGGGAGGCCCTGGGCCATTCATTTTTTTGTAAAAATTGAGGCAAAATTCATATAACATAAAATTAATCATATATATCCACAGTTCTGTGGCATTTAATACGTTCACAATGGTGAATAATCAGCACTTTTATCTAGTTCCCAAGAATTTTCATCATCCTAAAAGAAGCCTGTAGCTGTTAAGCAAGTGCTCCCATTTCTCCTTCTGCCTTTCTCCTGCATTCTGTCTCAATGGATTTATCTGTTCTGGGTATTTCACATGAATGGAATCATAAAGTATGTGACCTTTTGTATCTGGCTTCTTTCACTTAGCATAACGTTTTGGATATTTATTTATGTTGTGGCATGTAACCTGTAGATGAAGCAGTACTTCATTTCTTTTTCTGGGTAGGTTATAGTCTGTAATAAGTAAATACCACAATTTGCTTATCCACTCACCTTTGGTGGACATTTGGGCTGTTTTCACTTTTTCGTGATTGTCAGTAGTGCTGATGTGAATATGCCTGTATGTGTACTTTTGGGACTATAACAGGAATAGAATTGCTAGTTCATGCGGTAATTCTATGTTTATGTTTTTGAAGAACCACCAAGGTGTTTTTCATTTTGGCTTAACGTGAGCGTGTAAAATGATGTCCATCTCATTGTGATTTTGATTTGCATTTCCTGATGACTGGTGATACTGAACATCTTTTCATGTACTTCTTAGCCATTTGCATATCATCTTTAGAAAAATGTCTATTCAAGTCCTTTGTCTAATTTTTTTTTTTTAAGATTTATTTATTTATTTATACAAGCACTGTTTGTCAGAAGCGCAGGAGGGTGAGAGAACTCACCAGGGCCAGAGCAGAGCAGGCAGACTAAGTACACTGCTGAGGGGAGCAGTGGGCGGCAGGAGAGGTCTGCACACCTTGTGGGACCCTCGCCCGGCGGCTGGGGATCGAACCGGCGCTGCAGAGGCTGCGGGCAGCTTCGCAGCCCAGTGCTCAACCTCTGAGCCACCAGGGGAGGCCCCCTTTGTCTACTTTTAAATTGGGTTTTTCTTTTTGTTGTTGAATTGTGTGATGGTTAATTGTTTTTGTTTACTTGCCTGGGTTCAAGGATGCTCAGATACCTGGTAAGATACTTTTTCTGGGCCTCCCCTGGAGGCGCAGCGGGTTGAGTGCCGCGCTGTTAAGCTGTCCACAGCCTCTGCAGCGCTGGTTCGATCCAGGCCGGCCAGCGAGGGCCCCACATGGCGCGACAGACCTCTCCTGTCATGCCCACTGCTCCCCTCAGCAGTGTATTTCTTCAGTCTGCCTGTTCTGTTCCCCACCCTCTCTGGTGAATCCTTTCACCTTCCCGCGCATCTGGCCTGTACCCTGATTCTTGTATAAATAAATAAATGAATCTTTAAAAAAAAAAAGATACTTTTTCTATGTGTGTCTGTGGGGATGTCTTCAGAAGAGATTATTATTTGAATCAATAAATTTAGTAAAGAAGATCATTCCCATCAGTACTACTGGGCATCATCCATTCCAGTGAGGGTCTGAACAGATGAAAAAGGGGGCGAAAGGTGAATTTGTTCTTAGTGTTTTAGCTGAGACAGTCATCTCCCTCGCCTGGGGGGAGAGCTCCTGTTTCTTGGAGTTTTGGACTCAGACTGGGACTTCCATTGTCACCACCTCTCTTTCCCTCAGTCACAGGTCTGTAGACTTGATCTGCATTATACCGCCAGCTTTCCCGATTCTCTAGTTGGCAGATGGCAGATGGTGGGACTTTTGGCTTCCATAACTGTGTGTGCCAGTGTCCACAATATACCTCCTCACATATATAAAATATATTCTTATATGTTGTATGATATAATATTTAAATGTATTTTTTAATGGATAAGTATTACATATAATGGGATATATATGTGTATATGTTATTATCTATATAAGGATATATTATATGATTCTCTGGAGAACCCTAAGGTATGTGTGTCTATAATTATATATGCATAGGATAAATACTTTTTCTAGAGAACCCTAATACAAATTGCAAGAATTCTTTATATAATCTGGCTACTAAACATTCATTTTTTAATTTTAATTTTTTTTTATTTTTAAATAATAAATTTTATTTTTATATTCCCCATACATTTGCAACACCCCCATTCTGACCCCAGTCCCTCCCCTCCCGCCCCCCACTCCCCAAAAACTGTCTCTGGTTCATAGTTTTTTGTTGATTTTGATTTTCACTTTCTTATAGTTATTCATTTTCCTGGTCCCTTATTTAAGTTCTCTAGATTCCTGCTATGAGTGAGACCATCCGGTATTTTCTTTTTCTTTCTGGCTTATTTTGCTGAGCATGATCCCTTCCAGCGCCATCCATGTTGCTGCAAATTGCATGTGTTTATCTTTTTTGAATGCTGAGTAATATTCCATGGTATATATGTACCACATCTTCTTGATCCAGTCATCTATTTTTGGGCATTTGGGCTGTTTCCAAAGCTTAGCTATTGTAACTAGTGCTGCTATAAACATAGGGGTGCAGGTGTTCTTTGGAATTGTTGTTTCTGTGTCCTTTGGGTAAATACCTAGGAGTGGAATTGCTGGATCATATGGAAGCTCTATGTTTAGTAGGTCCAGAAATCTCCACACAGCTCTCCATAGTGATTGGACCAGTGCAAACAGACTGATTTTTAAACCAAGGCTCTACTTACTAGCTGTGTGATCTTAGGCAAATTATTTAACTTCCAAAAGCTTTGATTTTCCCATCCATAAATGGAAATATTTACATAGGATTGTTATGATTATTAAAAAGAGATAATTACATACCAATCTTCGTGCAGTGTAGCCCATTGTAAGCATTCATTAAATGTTAGTTATAATCATTCTAATCATCTTACCTTCTAGACTAGCATATTCCCATAAAGCTTTCTGTGAGGATGGGATTTTTCCTCATCTATGCTGTCTGATATAGTTGCCACTTAATACAATGGGAGCCACTGGCCTTTTGTAGATATATTGGAGAATGAGGCTGATCATGGAAGATCTTGACAGTGAGAAAGAAAGAAGAATCAGCTCAAGTGTTTAAAAAGGTAATTTGACCTCAAAAGATGAGTGTGGAGTTACCATATGACCCAGCAATTCCATTTCTAGGTATATACTCATGAGAACAAAAACCCATTCACATAAAAACTTGTACATGAATGTGCATAATTCATAATAGCATTGTTCATAAAAGCCCAAAAGTGGAAATACCCTAAATAGCCACCAACTGATGAATAAACAAAATGTGACATGTGCATACAATGGAATAGTATTCAGCCATTAAATGGAAGGAAGTAATGATATATAGTACACATGGATTAACCTTGAAAACATTTTGCAGAAATGTGAAATGAAAACAAAAAGGCCACATGTTATATGAGTCCATTTATCTGACATGTTCAGAAAAGGTAAATCTATAAAGACAGAAAGTAGAAGTGGTTGTCAGGGGGCAGGGGGTGACAGTGATGAGGTGTGACTGTTAATGGGAAAGGGATTTCTTGGGGTGACAAAAATGTTGGAAATTAGATTGTGGTGATGACTGCATAATTTTGTGAATATAGTGAAAGCAACTGAATCATACATGTAAAAGTGTGAATTGTATGGTATGTGGATTATGGCACAATGAAAACAAATTATCATTTGAGTTTCCTGAAGAGTACTGATTTTAACACAGTTGTAGAAAGTTATAATTTATTTTATTTTCTGATTCAATATCTTCCCCCAGGACTTAAGCCCACAAAGGTGAGGACTGATGGTCTGTTCTTAGTGTTAGAAGTAAGTCTGAGCATGACCATTGACATGGGCCTACTAGTTGGAAATTGGAGGATGCAGCTTTGATTCAAGGAGACTGACTCTTCTGCCTTCAGCTGAGACTGGCATGGATGAGTCACTCCCTATAGTCTGAGGGATGTGGAATGTGAAGAATGAGCTGTCAGTTCTGTTCTGATGACATCTTGAGTATCATGCAGTTGTAGGCCAAAGATAGGTACTTAGCTATTCAGTCTAAAGTCTTTATGGGACCAGCTGAAGACATGGAGATAATCTGAGCCTATAGGCGCAACTAAGTGAGAGTGCTATTCTTTCCATCTTTTCATAGATGAATAATTGAAAATTCAGGGAAGTTGATTTTTTTCCTCATTCTGTAAACAGATTTTGATGGAACTTGAGGCTGGTCCATGGGCCATGTGCTCAAGGAATTTTCAAACACAACTTGGAGGTGAAAAAGCATCTTGATTGCTAGGGGTCCAGAAAACTGTTCAGATAGTATTGTGTAGTCAAAGGGAGAGATGACTGTGAGCTTGGTGATGACAGGGAGCCTGGGACCCAGCCTGAGCCCAGAGGAGAGGGCTTATGTACTGGATGGGGGCCTCCTGGAAGAGTAGAGCAGGATACAGTCTCGTCCTTACACATCCCTGTTTATTTCTGTACCTTCTCACTTCTGCTCTACAACAAACAGGCCTTTGAGCGTCTGCCCTAAGTCTGCCTCTGCACAGGGCAAAAGTGGAGATACAAGCATTAGAAGACCTGGGCCCTGCTTCTTTCCAGTGCTTAGTATTGTTGAGGAGACAGACCTAGAAACAGCTGACTCTAATGACATGGATTAGTGTACATATTATACAGGCATGAATTTGGTGTATAAGACTGTAGACTGATTCTGACTTGGGATTAGCTGAGGCTACCTTTAAAGAGGCATTAAAACAGGGTCTTGATAGAGAAATCTCCTAAGGTCATTGCCAGAAGATGATGTAGAGGTACAGAATGCTTATTTTTTGAATGTGGTCTGCCTTGGGACTTTTCATTTTGCCCTCAGATTTGATGAGAGAGTAGGGAGCAATCTGTGTCCAGGAATAGCTCTCTTTCCTTGCCATCACTTCAAGCACTGCTGGATTGACTACAGAAGGCTCTTCCCTGGTCTGCACTTGTTTCATTGCTGTTTTGGAAAGATGAAGCCTGAGAGGTGCCAGAGCTTTGCCAGTTGCTATGAGGCCGGAAACAGGTGAGGCTTCTAGCCCTGCTTGGGTTAAGGAGTGAGGGGTTTATCCTCTTCAGTCAGCTTAAGGTCTGCCTTTGCTGTGAAACTGGATAAGTAGTCCACACAGCCTGTTTTTCATTTGGGGCTATTTTCAGCTTTGGAACCCAGCAAGGTGGAATGATTGAGATGCTTTTGTGGGGTTCAAGCTTTTGCCAGATCCTATTTGCCAGGATATGGGCCTGACCATTTTCCAGGAGAGCAGCTTTTCCAATCAAAGCAGTGCTGAAAGGAAGGAGCAGTTGCCTTCCCTCTCAATGGGGAGAATAGGAAATGTGAGGGTGGATGTTTAGTTTAATATTACTACTTAGGTCCTAAATGGAGATGCAGTTTAATTTGGAACCATATGATCTGATGTAGTTTTGAGGAACTCATCTGGATCCTTCTTATATTTTTCTGGTCATTTTGAAGGCTGGTCTCTATGATGTGTAGACTTTGTAAATGTGTAGAGTTGCTGCTGGCCAGGCACTTGATCTCTGTGCCTGCATGCTTTCTGGGGCTAGCCCAGCAGCCTTGCCGTACTGGCAAGTGACACATCAGTGGTTTGTGTCTAGTAGTCTTCTCCAGAGTTTCCTGTTTAGTGTGTGCTTACTGTGTGCCATGCAGCTATGGTGGATACCCTGCTAGATGCTGAGGTTCTATCCGAGATGCCTCAGGCATGTCTTATCCCTAGCACGTAACACTGTGCCCAAAACATAAATAAATACTCATGTTTTAATAATGTTAGTTTGAGGAATGAAAAAAAAAATTTATGGGTGAATACCTACAACGTGCCAGGTGCTGTGTTGAGTGCGTTCACAGACATTTAATTTTTTCTTAAAAAAGATTTATTTATTTATGCATACAAGAACTGGGGTACAAGCCAGAGGTACAGGGGGTGAGAGGATTCAACAGAGACAGAGTGGGGAACAGAACAGGCAGATCTATTGAAATACACTGCTGAGAGGAGCAGCGGGCAAGACAGGAGAGGTCTGCTGAACCATGTGGGTACCTCCCTGGCCGGGGATCGAACTCGTGCTGAGGTGGCATAGGTTCACAGTGCTGTGCTTAACCCCCTGTGCCACCAGGGAGGCCCCATAGACATTTAATCTTTAATAAAGTCTTCTGACATGATTGTGGTTATCAATATCTTATATGTGAACAAATCAGAGGTCAAATTACTTGGCCAAAGCTACTTCCTATTGGCTTCATCTAAACTTTTTCTTGTTTTTAGTGTTGGGGTGAGTGGGGCTAGTCTGAGTTTCTCGAAGTCAGCAGGAGGTGCAGCTATATATGGTAGGCTGGGTCTGATAATATATATGAGGATAATAAAGTGTGTGTAATTTTGAGGAACCACTATCAAATGGGGAGGTAGGTAACATGTATTATAGGTCAATAAGTATTTAAGTTACTTAAACAAGGAGGAGCTTTTTTACTTTGTGAGGGTGTGGTAGGCATGAACTTTGACTCTGAGGTGTGTCACCTTAACTCTTGTTCCATACCCAAAGCTCCACATTGAATCTCCCTTACCACCTGACCATGTATTTTCTTCTTTTAATTTCTTTGGGTGTGTGTGTTTTCCTTCTTTCTGTGACCATATGTTTGTAAGATATATGGGTCTGACCTTGTCATCAAAATTGTTATTCCTAAAGTTAAATGCTCTTTTTTTCCCTTGTTGCTCTCTAGATATCTGGCTTGGGCCATATCACTTACCCTCTCAACCTTAGTTGAGTTGTCTGTAAACTGAGTCTAATAATAGGTATTTTTCAATCTTGAAATCTCTGGAGAGCTACCTCATTCTCCCAATTCTGTGATTTCCTTGAATCATACCCTCTGGTCCTATATATACCAGGTATCCAGGAGGCTTTGAATTAAGTTTGTCACAGAGATTACTGAGAATACTTTATTACACCTCAGAAGTCTAAAGCTTTTCCCCATCACCCTGTTAGACTCAGCAGCATTCACAGAACTACTGGATTTCTCTTGGCCAATCCCTTGGACTGAATTAGCCTTTGTAGCCTGGCAGTAGGATTTGACTGAGGTTTTAAACTGAAGAAGATACTGTATTTAAATGTGTTTTCTAGTTTGGTTCCTTTCATTATTAGCTGGGTCAGCTGGAGGTAGTGGTTTCCTGATTTTGCTTCTAGAAGGCGTGTCTTAAGCAACGGGATTAAGACCCCACCGTTACAATTTTCACCTCTCTGGGCATTGGGCCAGAAGTCTGAAGCTTCATGCTACTCTGTTTATGTGCAATACCCACTTGAGCTCTAAACTTGTAAAATAATCAACTTTGGTAAGATTTGGGGTGGTGCCAAGGGACCGAGCAGGAAATTACAGAAACTCTGAGCAACAACTAAGTCCACTAATCAGATAGTCAATAAAAATGCTCCTGTTAATTTTTATGGTAAACAAATGTATCTTATATACTTATGAGTTAGGTACAATCATGTATCTACCTTATTTAGTCCCCATAATAGCTAATGAAATAGACATTATTATTTGCATTTTATAAATGAGGATTCTAAGGTCATATATCTAGTATTTGGTAGAAGTGGGATTCAACCTAATTAGAAATTTCATATTCTAATTTCAAAGTCTGTGTTTTTAACCATTGCCTTATGCTACCTCCCCAGTGATCTAGATAATTGCTTATATTTCTGTGGGCCAGACTGCCTCTTTGGGAGCAGGGAAATGTGATTTTAGGCTTTCTTTTCTTTAGTCCCTGAAAGAGTTGTTAATTTATGGAATACCTGTTGAATGCCAGGCATTATTTAGATACCAGGGATACTAATTTTATTAATTACTACTTTTATTTATTCAATATTAAAGGTAGTACAGCATAAAGTTAAGAATACTGGCCTTAGGTCCAGGATCTTAACTCCATTTCTTGGTAATTGTGACCTTGGACAAGTTATTCAGTGTCTCTTAAGTTAATTATATGTTTAAAGCTCTTAGAGCAGTGTCTGGCACAGAGTAAATGCTCAATAAATGTTAGCTATTATTAATATTAATCTAAGATGAGGGCCAATGTAAGTATCAGGCTGTGGGAATAGGGCAGTAAACAAGGTAATCTTTTAAAAATTTTTATTTATTTATTCTGTAGAAGAACTGGGATGTAGGATGGGGCTGCAGGGGTGAGAGGATTCCCCAGAAACAGAGTGGGGAGCAAAACAGGCAGGTCTACTGACATATACTGCTGAGTGGAGCAGTGGGCAAAAGAGGAGAGGTCTGCTGTGCCATATGTGGGTCACCTCCCTGGCCAGGCATAGATAGAACTCAGGCCATCTGGGTAACAGTGCTGAGACTTAACCCCTAACTCCTGTTAGGAGGCCCTAAACAAGATAATCTTAACTCTGTCCTTACAGAGTTAATAATCTAGTGAAGAGGATAGATTTTTGAACAAATGATTAGAAATAAGATGAGTGCTGTGGATGCCTTTATAGAGGGACCTAATGCCATTTAAATACTAAAGATTTTCTGAGTAAATGTCAAAGGTGGGACCTGAGGTAAAACAGGAACAGCATAAATTCTGAGGCCTGACTTCCTGGGTTCAAATACTACCTCTGCCACTTACAAGCTGTGCCACTTTGGCACTTAGTAACCTGTGCCTTTTATCTGAATAATGAAGATAATAATAGTATCTACCTCGCAAAGTAGTTATGAGGATTAATAAGTAATATTTGTACAGTGTTTATGGCAATACCTGGAATATATTAAATATTCTGTATATGTGCTAAACTAAATAGATTGAAGAGTACCCTTTTAAAAGTATAAATCTTAGAATCTCTCCTTTTAAAATCTTTTATTAACTTGTCTTCTTGTGTAGGTTAAAGTCCAGGTTCTATAATGTGGCATATACTGTGATCATATTTTCCTGGGACGAAACTAGTTGACAATTATTTTTCTGACTTTCTCTTACTTTCAGAAATGACCTTACTTAGACCATAAATTACATAGTCACTCCTCACATGAAGTTGTCTATGATCTGACACCTTCATCTTGCTATGGTCTTATCTTTTGACATTGTTCCACTAGCATCTCACCTAAGTGTTTCTGTGAGCTACTTGTTATTTCCCAGAGGCTTGCCATAGCTTTTTTTTATTTAAATATTTTATTTTATATAATTCTTACATCTTTTTTCATCTTTGCACAATGTATGCATTTTCATTTTGGTTATATTCCCCATAAAATTGCAACCCCCCCCTTATTTTGACTCTAGTCCTTCCTTTCTCCGCTCCTCCCCCACAGTGTGTCTCTCGTTTATAGTTGCCTGTTGATTTTTTTTAAAGATTTATTTATTTATTTATACAAGAACTGGGGTACAGGTCAGAAGCATGGGAGGGTGAGAGGATTCACCAGAGACAGAGTGGGGAACAGAACAGGCAGACTGACGAAGTACACTGCTAAGGGGAGCAGCGGGCATGGCAGGAGAGATCTGCTGTGCCATGTGGGGTTCTCCCTGGCCGGTGGGGAATCAAACTGGCGCTGCAAAGGCTGAGGACAGCTTCACAGCGCGGCACTCAACCGCTGTGCCACCGGGGAGGCCCAGTTGCTTGTTGATTTTGATTTTTACTTTGTATTGATTAGTCTTTTTCCTGGTCTCTTACTTAGGTTTTCTAAATTCCTCCTCCCCTGGTGGCGCAGCGGTTGAGCGCTGGACTGCGAAGCTGCCCGCAGCCTCTGCAGCACCGGTTTGGTTCCCGGTGAATGTCCCTCATGGCTCGCAGACCTCTCCTGCCATAGCTTTTTGTTTTTTTCCTATTTCTGAGCCTTTGCATATGCAGTTCCCCCTTGCTTGGAATGACCTTTTCTTTTCACTTCCATCTTCTCCACTGCCCTCCTGGCATATACCTTCTTCAAGATACATACTTAAATTATCTTCCCTATGAGGACTTGCCCTTGCATACCTACCTGGGTTGTTCATTTTCTCTTTACTGTAGTTTCTATTACTATAGTTAGAACAGCTTTTCATTATGACTGTTATCACTATTGTACTGTAATTGCTTGCTTTTATATACTCTGACCAGATTTTGAGTTGCTACAGGGCAAGGATCATGTACTATTTCTTTTATTAAAAAAAAAAGAGAGAAGTACATTGAGTTATGAAACACATATAATGAATGAAATGTTTGATGATTTTTTTACCTTCGTGTGTACCCATGTAGCTACCATCCAGCTCAAGATACAGATACATTTCTATACTTCCAGACACTAGCATAGAGGTTGGCAAACATTTTCCATAAAGAACCAGAGAATAAATATATTATTAATTTATTTATTTTTAAAATATTTATTTATTTATGCATACAAGAGCTGGGGTACAGGCCAGAGATGTGGAGGGCGGGGTGTGTGAGGGTTCATCAGAGACAGAGTGGGGAACAGAACAGGCAGACTGACTGAAATATACTGCTGAGGGGAGCAGTGGGCAAGTCAGGAGAGGTCTGCTGCGCCATGTGGGTTGCTCCCTGGCTAGCCGCCAATCGAACTTGTGCTTCAGAGGCTGCGAATTGCTTCAAAATGCGGTGCTTAATCCCTTGCACCACCAGTGAGGCCCTGAGAATAAATATTTTACACTTGATGGGTCTTGCAGTTTTTGTTGAGCTGGTGAGTTGTAGCATGAAAGTAGTTATAGACAGTACCTGAAGGACCATGTATGGTTGTATTCCATAAATCTTTATTTGCAAAAACAGTTGTTGGGGTAGATTTGATCTAACCACAGTTTGCTGATCCCTTACCAAGCACAGTGCCCAGGAACAAAATAGAAATTCAGAAAATGTCTGTAGAATTGTAGACAGGACCTTGATCTCAGATCCTTTTTCTTTCTTTCTTTTTTTAAAAATATTATTTTTTATTTATTTATACAAGCACTGGGTACAGTCAGAAGCACGGGAGGGTGAGAGGATTCACCAGAGCCAGAGCGGGGAGCAGAACAGGCAGAAGGACCGAAGTACACTGCTGAGGGGAGCAGTGGGTGGCAGGAGAGGTCTGTGTGCCATGTGGGACCCTTACCTGGCGGCCGGGGATCGAACTGGCGCTGCAGAGGCTGCAGGCAGCTTTGCAACCCAACGCTCAACTGTTGTGCCACTGGGGAGGCCCTCAGATCCTTTTTCTTGATTTTACAGCAGTAGAGTAGCTTGTCTCTCCGAAGCAGGACTTTGCTTTGAGAGGTTTATCTTGAAGCTGGTTGTCTTTTCACAAGCTATTTGTGTTCATAAGGGAATAAAAATATCATGGCTTCCAGCACAAGTTTGGTGACTTGTGGTCTGGAAACTTAGGGATTTATGAAAGAAGTAAAGGGGTATATTTGTGTGAATTCCTTGAGGCTAGGGAGTATGTATTACTCAATTTGTCCTTAGTGCCTATCTAGCTTAGGGTATTAGAAAGGGATACTTAGTAAATACTTGTTTTTGAATGAATAAATGAATTTAAGTTGCTTTCAGTATTTCAACAAATCTAATGGAAGTGGTACATTTGCCTACCTACAATAAAAATGTCTTTGCTTTTGTTGTCAAATATATCAGTTCCGTGTGGTAACACTAGTTTGTGCAAGCTGATTGGAGTTTTGACTGGCAGTTGATGCCATCAGAGGATAGAAACCTGTCCAGTCAGTGAATGACCTTGGAGTTAAGAGCCAAAATAAGCAACTGGTAGCAGGGCCCAGTGCTTGAATGTCTGCAAGTTTACTTTCACTTTCTTGCTTGTTAGCATCAAATCTAGGAGGTGAGATGTGTGATTTTACAGTTGTTGTGAAGCTGTGATAATCGTACGTGGCAGGTTAAAATCTGGATCAGCATTTTGAAAAGAAAAAGTAGTGATAATAAACACAGCTGAACGTGTTGAATTATTTCCCAATAAGTACACTTTGTGTATAAACAAACTCATTCAAAACATGAAGGGCTGTGAAAGCAAGTGTTGATAAAAAGAATAGTCCCCACTATTTTTGAATTAGGAATAGGCAATTAAACTCTGTCCTTAACACCAAACTTTTTTCCCCTCATGTTTGACCTTCATCACAAGTGCTTTTTAGTTATTTATTTTTTGTCATTAGGGACTGGTAGTTTATTTATTTTTTATATATTTTTTACATAATTATTCATTTGGGACTGGTAGTTTAGAGACTTAGATCCTAGATTGACAGCAAATTTTCAGTAATCTCTAGGACACTTTCCCATAACCTAGTGCTACTTCCTCTGCCCCATACACGTATTATGTCTGACCAGGCACACAGGTGTTGCCAAATGAATGAATCTTAATTCCTGCTAGCTCTCATATCTTCAAATACAATAAATACTATTTATGTGTGTTTGCTGAGAATTAGAAGGGATTGGAATGAACATTGGGGTGGGGTGGGGATTGAGAAATTTTACTGTCAGGAATAAAAGGCAAATTATCTCCTAAGTGGTCCTAATAATGTTCATATATACTTTTAGAATATAAAATATTTCAATCCTATATTTTATTTAATCCTCATTGCTATCCTGGGAGGTAGCCCTCTTTGTACAAGGGTTAGCTGAAGATCAGAGGATAATTTGTTTGAGGTGTCATACTGCTTTAAGGTTAGCAGAACCAAAATTAGAAGCAAGGTTCTTTTACTCACGTATCTGTATTCCTTCCAATGCAGCAGTGGTTTGCAAACTTTCTAGGTGTTCTGGGCTTCCCAGAGGTGCCTCAGGAATCATTGTGGCAGAAGCAAGTCATTGGAAAGAGGGTTAGGTTTTTTCATGTCTCAATCATAATTCTTCAACAGTTAGGTAATTTTTTAGCTTAAAAAAACTTTTTTATTATGAAAATCTTAAACATTTAAAACTACAAAGGGCAGTATAGTGAGCCCTCATGTCCCTATTACTTCTTGTCTATAATTATGTACTCATGATCAATCTTATCAATTTTGTTTCATTTTTTAAAAAACATTTTAGAAAAATCTTTAAAAAAACCCATTTTTAAAAAGATTTATTTATTTTTATACAAGAACAGGGGTACAGGCCAGATGTGCGGGAGTGTGAGAGGATTTACTGGAGACAGAGTGGGGAACAGAACAGGCAGACTGACAAAATACACTGCTGAGGGGAGCAGTGGGTGAAGCAGGAGAGGTCTGCCATGCCATGTGGGTTTCTCCCTGGCCAGCTGGGGATCAAACCCGTGCTGCAGAGGCTGCAGACAGCTTCACAGTGCAGCGCTCAACTGCCTGTGCCACCAGGGAGAGCCCCCAAAAAAACATTTTTAAAGGACAAGTTTATTAGGAAAAGGAGAAAGGAAAAGAAAGACACCTGCATAGACCAGGTGGGCAGAGGTGTTTTTGCCAGTGCCCAAACTTGTTTCTCTTTACCTTCTCACCCCCTTGGATTATTTTGAAACAAATTCCAGATGAATCATTTCTTTTTTTAAAATCTTTTTTTAAAGATTTATTTATTTATGCGTACAAGAGCTGGGGTGCAGGCTAGAGGTGTGGTGGTGTGTGTGAGAGGATTCACCAGAGACAGAGTGGGGAGCAGAAAAGGCAGATGTACTGAAATACATTGCTGACGGGGAACAGCGGGCGAAACAGGAGAGGTCTGCTGCGCCATGTGGGTCACCTTCCTGGCCAGGGATTGAACTCATGCTGCAGTGGATAGCTTCACAGTGCTGTGACTTAACCCCTTGCTCCACCAGTGAGGCCCCAGATGAATCATTTCATTCATAAATATTTTAGAACATATTTTTAAAGAACTGTATTTGAAAACATAACCAAAATATCATTATCATGCCTAAAAATATAATAATAATCTCTTGGTACCCTCAACTAGTAAGTGTTCAAATTTCCCATAACAACTCTGATAAAATTTTTTAAGTTGATTTCTTCATATCAGTGTTTAAAGAAGGTCTACACATTGGTTGATATCAATCTTGAGACTCTTTTAATCCACAGCTTACCCCTCTTTTTTTTTCTTTTCCTTGTAATTTTATATTGAAAAATGGGGTCCTTTGCACTGAAAAGTTTCCTAATTTCTGTATTTTGCTGATTATCTCTCTATATAGTGGCATTCAAAATGTTATTCCATCCTCTTTATTTTCTATAAATTGGTAGTTTAATTTTGAGGCCTGGTCAGATTCAGGTTGAGTTGTTTTATCCCTTTTTCTTTCTTTTTTTATTTTGAAAGCATGTCCACACTCACCAGATTTCTTCTCTTTTGGTAATGTTAAGATTGATGGGTGGGTTCAGCTGTCACTGGATCTGTTCATTAAAATATTTTCCATCAGCTTTTGCTTAATAATTTTAGGAGCCATGGATGTTTACTACCTACATCTATTATTTCATTTGAAACTTAGATATTGAGAATCCTTATCAGATTTAATTTGAACTGCATTTGAAAAAGAGGGTGATGTTGTTTAAAATTAAAGTTTGAAAACTATTGTATTGTGGCCGTTTTCTAGGAGCCCCGGTTACAACAGGAACTAGAACTGTGAGGTGGGAACTGTAACTGGTGAGACGATCTTTACTTCCTCAAGTATGTTTTTTTGGCCTTTCTCAATCTAACAGTTAAACCCTTACAACAAAAGGGGCCCATATATTTTAGCTTTTGAAGGACATGGTGGATAGACTGTCTTACCCTAGAGCCAGGCTTAAGGGAGGGAACCCTAATGGGCCTAATGGAGTTCTGCTTTAATGAGAGCAGTGGTTAAGAAGTGGTTCCTTCCTGGGGCCTGTGCAGCCTGAAAAGTGGCTACTGGAGCAGTTAAGACTAGACACTCCTAACTAAGAATGGGAAAACCAATCTCTTAACCTTACCCCTTATTCCAGAGCATAAGAGAGCTCCTCAGTCTGTCTAAAGAACCTGACTGGTCTGGCTTCAGCTGTGTTACATCTGACTTCTTCCAGGCCCAGGGGTCCTGATAACTGTATTTAGGACTGACTCTTAGGAATCCCAAGCTGATAACCTCAGAGAGCTTGAGTGCTTCTTGTTTTTGGCCCAGTTCTAAGAAAGGCCAAGGGCAGGAATCTCTCAGCAATAGCTTTGGCTGGTCTTAGGTTGGCAATACCTTAGGTCCCTCTAGCCAAGAGAAGAGCTGCTGCGGAGCACTTGGTGTTCTCTAGCCTTTGTGGAGGTCACAGGCAGAGAGGGGAGGAAGCAAGGCCTTAATTAGCTAGGGACTGCTGGAGCAAATCCTCTTGGCAGTGTCTTACCTCAGCTTCACAGTGGGGCTGGCTTCTACTCCTAGTGACAGTGCAAATACTCCCTCCTTTTATAGCTTTTAGATCTCTGGGAGATCACTCTTCCATGAGCTTCAAGACACTTGTGCAGTGTGGTTCAGGGCTGATTTTAAAAACCTTACATGGAATGACAAAAATTCCTTCAACTGTGTAGTGCTTTTTAGTCACTCAAGGACACTATTTTACTTACTCTGAACCAACAGTTCTTTGAGCTGTAGATGAGGAAATTGAAGCCCCAGAAAAGAGAAGTACTTAACTAAGATTATAACTAATTGGACTCTGGATTCTCAGAAGTTCAACTTTTCTGTAGATATTTGTGATGGGGAGTGACATGATCAGAGTGATGTTTTAGAAAGATCTCTCTGATGTCTGTACTTAAGAGCTTTAGAGTGGATAGGTTAAGACCAGAGGCAGGAATACTAGCTCCAAAACTGCTGCAGTAGCAAGTCATGAGTTTGGCAAAGGGCTGGGGCTGATTTAAATTGTGCGACTGAAGGGTGAAGGAGGAAGTGTTAGGTGACAGGGTATTACTGTGATGCTATTAACATGTGGAATACATGGAGAGCTGGCTTAGGATTTTTTTTTTTTTAAGAAGCACATGTCTTTATTTATTATTTAAAGATTTATTTATTTATGGGGTGTAAGCCAGAGGTGTGTGTGTGGGGGGGCGAGAGGATTCCCTAGAGACAGAGTGGGGAGTAGAACAGGCAGATTGTGAAATATACTGCTGAGGGGAGCAGCGGGAGAGACAGGAGTGTTCTGCTGCACCATGTTGCTATCTCCCTGGGTGGGGATTGAACTCATGCTGCAGTGGCTGCCAATAGCTTCACCAGGGAGGCCCTGGTTTAGGATGTTAATTTTGATTTTAAGAGGCCATGGGTGACATCCAGAAGAAAATAGTTGGGAGAGAAGATAAGAATTTTGGACCTGCAAAGAGGTAGGGACATAAGATGGAATGATGACTTTTTTTTAAAAAAATATTTATTTATTTATACAAGCACTGGGTACAGTCAGAAGCGCGGGAGGGTGAGAGAATTCACCAGAGCCAGAGCGGGGAGCAGAGCAGGCAGACGGACTGAAGTACACTGCTGAGGGGAGCACCGGGCGGCAGGAGAGGTCTGCGCGCCATGTGGGACCCTTCTCTGGTGGCCGGGGAGCAATCGGGGATCGAACTGGCACTGCAGAGGCTCTGGGCAGCTTCGCAACCCAGCGCTCAACCGCTGCGCCACCAGGGAGGCCCGGGAATGATGACTTCTGAGTGAGAGTGGAAACCATACAAATAGATGAGATCTCCTTAGTAAAATCTATAAAATGGGGAAAGGGAAGCAATTGAGGATAGAGCCTAGAGGAACTCTGATCTGGTATGTGTAGACAGAAAAATTAGGGAAGGAAAGTGAGGAGGAACAATCAAAGGGACAGGAGAAAGCACTGTGTGAGAAACGAGGAATGGGAAAAGTTTCTAAAACAAGATGAGTGCCTATTGCAGTGCAGAACAAGTAGGGCGAGTCCTGAAATGGAGCTACTGAGTCATTGGTGATCTTGGTGATAGCAATTTCAGTGGAGGGTGGGGACAGCTAGACTGCTATGACTTAGGGAGTGAGTATGAGATGAGGATGTAGAAGAAACAAGTGCAGATTTCTCTTTTGAGAAATATAGTGGTAAGGGAAAGAAGGAGGGAAAGAAGGCAGTATTTTGAAGAAGAATCAGAAGAAACAGATTCAAAGATTTTATGTTTTCAAAGTTAGAGGAGTAGGGACCTGAGCCTGAAATAGGTTGAGGGAGAAGAGGAAAAAATGTACTCATGCCTTTCTGAATACTCCATATTATTATGGGAGCCCTAAACTGTAATTCTGGGCTGAAGTGTGCAGTCACTAGAAAAAGCGTGGAGTAGACAAGAGAGACCTTGATCTTAATAATAATTAGTGACAATACCATATATTGAGTAATCTCTGCATTGCAGGCATTTTTTACATACATCTAAACACAGCTTCCAGAAGTAGGTATTGACATATTTTCTAGATGTCCAAACATAGCATTGGAGTCAGACTTTCAACCCTGGTCTATAAAATAGCAAAGTGTGTTTTGTTTTTACTCCACAAGAGCTGTCTTTTCCCTTAGTAGCTGAATGTGGAGACTGTAAAGAGGGTCCTGGAAAAGGGTAGGGATGGATGGCCCAAAGGGACAAATACAGGGCTCTGGAACTGATCCTAGCCTGGAGGGAACATGACTTCATCTCTGGAATGAAGCAGAAAGGTCTTGGGCTGGCCTTGATCTGGCCTTGCTCTGCCTTCTCTCTGCTTAGCCAGTGGCTCTGATGACTACAGGCAGGCTGAGATGTCCAGAGAATAGTGAACAGTGAAGCATGGATCAGAGCAGTCCCCAGGGTAAAATGAGACTGCGATCGGAGCTGTTCCCAGGGAATAATGAAAATAGGATGAGAACTTTCCCCAGAGTAGGAGAAGACTGGGGGAGAAAAGATATGGGGGTGACAACACAATTCCCAGGGTAAAAAAAAGAAAATACCCTGTTTGAACGGTCACAAGTAACAAGGAAAATAATGAGAGGAAAGAATTTTAGGGCAGCATGGTTAGGGGGTGAGGCTAAGCGAAACACATGCCAGATAGTAGAAAGCCAGTGTGTCATGTTAAGGATTTGAGAGTTTATCCATTTATTGATGGCATTTGGGCGATGCCATCGAAACTTTTTTTTTTTAATTTATTTTATTATTTTTTAAAGATTTATTTATTTATTTATACAAGAATCGGGGTATAGGCCAGATGTGTGGGAGGGTGAGAGGATTCACCAGAGACAGAGCAGGGAACAGAACAGGCAGACTGACTAAATACATTGCTGAGGGGAGCAGCAGGCAAGACAGGAGAGGTCTGCTGCGCCATGTGGGACCCTAGCTGGTCGGCTGGGATTGAACCGGCGCTGCAGAGGCTGCGGACAGCTTCACAGCTCTGCGTTCAACCACTTGCGCCACCAAGGAAGGCCCACCACCGAAACATTTTAAATAAGACAAAGACACGGTCAAATTTTCTCTTGGCCCCTGTGCCCTGTGTTCCTAGGGGAGCTGAGGTCAGGAAGGACTAGCAAGGAGTATGGCAGCCTGGGGACTTCAGGCAGGTGTTTGCTGAAAGCCACCAGGGAGATACACATCAGTCTGAGCAGATATGCCTGAGGAGTAGGAAGAGCCTGACCTTAATGAAATCACAGAGACTTTCCTGGACTTTGTCAAAAACTAAGAACCTTGGTGGTTCCCCCGCATTATGAATGTAGTAAATGTCACCAACTGACATTGAATTGTACTTGAGTTCACTTTAAAACGATTATTTTTATCTCAATAAAAAAAAGCTTAAAAACAAAAACAGAACTAAAAACCTTGCCCCACCTCAGTCTTTGTAGAACTTAGCCTGGGGTTCTGTTGGTGCCTGTTTCCTGCAAGGATTTGGCTTATGTGGTAGCACTGGGGAGTTAAGGGTGGCCCCGGGCATACAGCAGGGACATGAGCCTCTTTTTGCTCATTTGCTGACTTCTAGTCATCTGTCTAACACATCAACCTAACCATGGCCCTTCCCTTCTCAGAAGTCTCTGTGGCTTTGTCATTCCCCACAGATTATAAAACCAACTTTTTATTCAATCTAATATTCATGGCTTTCCATGATCTGGCTCCTGAATTGTCTTTTCAGAAAATCTTATTCTCTAGGTTTTTATTCAAGCTTTCCATTTTTTGAAAAGATTTATTTATTTATGCATACAAGAGCTGGGGTACAGGCCAGAGGTGTGGGGGTGTGTGTGTGTGTGAGAGGATTCACCAGAGACAGTGGGGAGCAGAACAGGCAGATTTATTGAAATATACTGCTGAAGGGAACAGCTGGTGAGATAGGAGAGGTCTGCCGCACCATGTGGGTAGCTCCCTGGCTGGGGATTGAACTCGTGCTGCAGCGGCTGCAGATAGCTTCATAGTGCTGTGTCTTAACCAGGGAGGCCTTCAAGCTTTCCATTTTGCTTGGAATGTCTTCATTCGTTTTTCATCTGGTTAACTTCTCATCCTTTAATACTCAGCTCCAGTGTCACCATTTTCCCTCAAGACTTCTCTGATTTTCATTCCACTGTTTTTGTCCACTTACATACTATATGTCCTCTGTCAGTGATCTCACTGCATATCATTGCTTTTTGTGATTGTCACACAGATAAGGATTTTTTTTTTTAAGACAGCGGCCTCATTTTTCCTGTACCCTGACTCTGTATTGTACAGAGACAGCTCTCACTATTAAGAACAATTTATATTTCTACTCCATAAATACTCTGCCACCAAAGGCAAAGAATGGGCTATGTTGGTATTGGTCAGTGTAGTGTGGTGCAGTGAGGCTGGCAGTGGCCATCAATCCATAAGTTGACCTACACTTCTTTTCTTCTATACTAGCCAGGAGGCTACATTGACCAGGTAACTGTAAACCTCAGGGAAGCTGAACCTGGGAATAAGCTCTTTGTTTAATAAGATAAAGAATAAAAAAATAATATCTGAAGTGATTATGTCAGAGGAAGATAGTTGTCTTTGCTAATATTGATGCTCTTGTTATTTTTTTTTCTTATTTTAAAAAGATTTATTTATTCATGCTTACAAGAACCAGGGTACAGGCCAGATATGTGGGAGAGTGAGAGGATTCACCAGAGACAGCAGGGAACAGACCAGGCAGATGGACTGAAATACACTGCTGAGGGGAGCAGCAGGCGAGACAGGAGTTCTTTTTTCTTTTTTAAATGATGGAACACCTGAGCTTTAACAGAGCACATAGCTGCCCAGCCTGCTTTTTTTTTTTTTTTTTAAAGATTTATTTATTTATGCATACAAGAACTGGGGTACAGGCCAGAGATGTGGGGGGTGAGAGGATCCACCGGAGACAGAATGGGGGACAAAAACAGGCAGACTGACTGAAATACACTGCTTAGGGGAACAGCGGGCGAGACAGGAGAGGTCTGCCTCGCCATGTGGGTTTCTCCCTGGCTGGCCGGGGATCAAACTCGTGCTGCAGAGGCTGTGGATTGCCTCATAGTGGGGCGCTGAACCCCTGCGCCACCAGGGAGGCCCTGCCCAGCCTGCTTTGTAACAGTGTGGCCACATGTTTAAGTTCTAACCATTGTGATCTGGTGTGGGTACCACTTCTGGGTCACATATTTAAAAAGAGTGGATGAGTGCTCCCCTTTCTCCTTGCTTGCTAGGAGATGGAGCACCAGCACTCTCTTTGGTGCCAGAAATGGAAGGGTCAAATTGAGTAAGGATGTCAAAACTCCACTCTTAGCCCTAGAGTTCTTGTCACTGAACTATTAAATAAGAGAGAAATAAATTTCTCCTTCGTTTGAGTGGAGGTCTTTTAGTTTCAGCAGCTTTACCTGTATGCTTTACAATGCATGTAGGTGTCAGGTTATGCCATATCACGTTGCTTCTTGCTGCTAATCCGGGTTGTCTGTTTGTTAAACTCTTTACTGGATTCCTGACCATTTCTTGCCTTGGTTTGCCTCTGAACCCTAATTCCTGCTGCCCTGATTTGCTCATGTACTTTAAAAATTTTTATTGAACACCTGAGGGAAAAATCAAATATTGTACAAAAATGAACAACAATGTAAGAAAATAAATAAATCAGTTTAATTATATATATTTTTGAGGTATAAGTCACATAACAATTAACCGTTTATAATTGAATAATTGAGTGGCACTTAGAACATTCACAATACAACCAGCACCTTTATCTAGTTAGAAAATATTTTGGGAGCCTCCCTGGTGGCACAGGGGTTAAAATCTCAGCGCCATCGAGCTATTGCCTGCCACCGTGGCATGAGTTTGATCCCCAGCCAGGGAGCTAACCCAAATGGTGTTGCAGATCTCTCCTGTCTCACCTGCTGCGCCCCTAAGCAGTGTATTTCAGTCAGTCTCCCTGTTCTGCTCCCCACTCTGTCTCTGGTGAATTCCCTCCCCTGCCCTGGCCTACACAGTTCTTGTATGCATAAATAAATAAAAATAAATCTTAAAAAAAGAAAACATTTCCATCACTCTGAAGTAAAACAATTAATAAACAATTTCTCCTCATTTCTCTTCCCCTTTGCAGCCATCAGTCTGTGTTCTGTCTCAGATTGGATTTACTTATCCTGAATATTTCATGCAAATGGAATCATACAATATGTGACCTGTGTCTGACTTTTTTTAAAGATTTATTTATTTATGCATACAAAAACTGGGGTACAGGCCAGAGGCGCGGGAGGTGGGGTGAGAGGATTCACCAGAGACAGAGTGGGGAGCAGAACAGGCAGAGTGACTGAAATACACTGCAGAGGGGAGCAGTGGGCGAGACTGCAGAGGTTTGCTGGGCCATGTGGGTCACCTCCCTGGCTGGGGATTGAACTCGTGCTGTAGTGGCTGTGGATAGCTTCATAGTGCTGCGTCTTAACCCCTTGTGCCACCAGGGAGGCCCCCCATATCTGACTTTTTTAACTTAGCATATTTTGGAGGTTTATCCTCATATGTTAGCATGTCATTTTTAAAGTGTTTTTAAAATTGCGATAAACTGTATAATATAAAATTTGCCAGTTTAGTTGTTTTGAATGGTACAATTTATTTTTATCTTTTTATTATTTATTTATTTATTTAATTTTTTGTGGGACCTTTGCCGGTGGCCGGGGATCGAACTGGCGCTGCAGAGGCTGCAGGCAGCCTCGCAACCCAGCGCTCAACCGCTGCGCCACCAGGGGAGGCCCCTGTTATTTTTATTTTTTAACTGTACAATTTTTAAGTGGCAATAATTACATTTACAGTGTTGCCAGTCATCATCACTATTTCTAAAACTTTCAACACCCCAAATAGAAACCCAATACCCATTAAGCAGTACTCTCCAGCTCCTGTTAACCTCCAATCTGCATTCTGTCACCATGCAGATTGTTCTAGATTTTTGTGTGAGTGGAATCATACAATATTTGTCCTTTTGTTTCTCAATGAATGCTGTTTTATTTAGCATAATATTCATAACATTTATCCATGTGGGTGGTGTCCAATTGGGCTATTTCTGCCTTTGGCTATTGCAAATAGTGCTACTACAGACATATATGTATATGTATTTGAGTACCAGTTCTCAATTCTTTTTGCTATATACTTAGGAGTGGAATTGTGGGATTATATGGTAATTCTATGTTTAACTTTTTGAGGAAATGCCAAATTGTTTTTCACAGGAGTTGCACCATTTTACGTTCCTACCAGCAATGTATAAGGATTCCATGTTGCCACGTCTTTGCCAACACCTGTTATTTTTTGACTGGTTTTAATTTTAGCCATCCTGGTGGGTGTGAAGTTGGTAGTTTTGATTTGCATTTCCCTAACAACTAATGATGTTGAGCATCTTTTTATGTACTTTTGACCATGCGTGTATTTTTTTTTGAGAAATGTCTGTTCTACTCCTTTGTCCATTTAAAATTGTCTTCAAACCTAAACAAATCCTTAAAATTTGACTCTAGAGTTGAGACTACCAGAAGGGGAGAGTAGGGGGAGTAGAGCAAAGGAGGTGCTAAGTGGATGATGGTGCAGATTTCTGGTGCTTTGGTGGTGGACATGGTGTGATAATGTACATTTGGAGAGGTGTGAAACTGTACACCCGAAACACATACAGTTGAAAATCAATGTTACTTCAATAAACATAAATTAAAATAAAAATACATTGTCTCTTCTTTCATTGAATTATTAGGTTTCTTTATATGTTTTGGATACTAGAACCTTATCAGATATATGATTTTAAAATATTCACTTCCATTCTATAGTTTGACACTTTGCTTTCTTGATCATGTCCTTTGATGTACAGGTTTTAATTCTTTTTTTTTTATTTATTTTTTTTTTTTAATAGAGGCATGTTTTTATTTATTTATTTGTTTGTTTGTTTGTTTTGTTTATACATGCACTGGGTACAGTCAGAAGCGCAGGAGGGTGAGAGAATTCACCAGAGCCAGAGCGGGGAGCAGAACAGGCAGAAGGACCGAAGTACACTGTTGAGGGGAGCAGCGGGTGGCAGGAGAGGTCTGCGCGCCATGTGGGACCCTCCTCCGGTGGCCGGGGAGCAGCCGGGGATCGAACTGGCGCCGCAGAGGCCGCGGGCAGCTTCGCAACCCAGCGCTCAACTGCTGCGCCACTGGGGAGGCCCCAGGTTTTAATTCTTATGGTACCCATTTATCTATTTTTTTCTTTTGTTGCCGATACTTTTGGTGTAATATCTAAGAATCCATTCCCAAATCTAAGGTGTTAAAGATTGTTCCCATGTTTTCTTCTAAAAGTTTTGTGGTTTTAGCTTTTACATTTATTGTACATGGTATGTCTACTGTACTTTTAAGCCATTGGATGTATGAAATTAGGCTTTTCCTAGTCAGTAATGATTTTTAGGTCTCCAGAGTCCAATAGATACAGGAGTTGTGTTAGCTGCTGTTGACTGAAGTGCAGCTTCTTACTATAGGTACATCTTAGGAGACATTCTTTCTCTTCAGATCCTATTCATTGATATGCATTTCATAGTCTAGGGCTACTTTGAAAGTAAGGACACTGACTCTCAGGGCTGCCAGCAGTTTGAGTGACACACCTGAGTGCATGATATGCATCCAGTGGGATACTGTGCCGTGGGCTTGTCTGTATCTCAGGCTGTGAGGAAAGGGAGCAGGGCGAGGTCTGATTGAAACAAGGCAAAGTTGGCAATGACAAGGGGAACAAAGCTGTCAGGTAGCAAGTCTATACTGAGCCCAGTCCTGTGTGTGACTTGCTGAGAATTGCCTTTGCAAAGCTGTAATGAGTTGTGAAAAGATAATTTGGAGGCAGAAACTTTGATTTGAATTTCAAATTGAATGATTTCATCAGGTTAGTCATTTCTCTGTGTGTCTCAATGTCTTCAAATATACGATGTCAATACTACATAGAGTTGTTTTAATTTTGAAGATCGTATGATATTATCAGTGGGAAAATGATTTGGACAGTGTAACATGCTATGCACATTTAGGTATGTAATGGAGTCAAGGAGAAGACAAAGTCTTTGGGGAGCTTTTTTTTTTTTTTTTTAGATTTTTATTTATTTATTTATACAAGCACTGGGTACAGTCAGAAGCGTGGGAGGGTGAGAGAATTCACCAGAGCCAGAGCAGGGAGCAGAGCAGGCAGAAGGACCGAAGTACACTGCTGAGGGGAACAGCGGGTGGCAGGAGAGGTCTGCGCGCCATGTGGGACCCTCCTCCGGTGGTCGGGGAGCAGCTGGGTATCTAACCGGCGCTGCAGAGGCTGCGGGCAGCTTTGCAACCCAGCGCTCAACCGCTGCGCCACCGGGGAGGCCCTTTGGGGAGCTTTTTAAAAAGATTCTCCTAACTGTGATTTATAGTAAAGATTTGATATTTTCAACTTTTTTTCAAATACTTTTATATTTGTTTGTGACTATTTATTTGCAAGTGACAGAAATACAACTCAGATTAACTTAATTTGAGGGACTTTTTGACTAACATAACTAAGTAAGCCTAGGAGTAACTAAAAAGTGTAGAAGTAGATATAGTTTCAGACATGGCAAGATTCAGGGGTTTTGATGAGTTGTTTGGACCTAATCTCTCTCTTTTTGGCTCTTTGTTTTTGTGTCATTCTTAGGCAGGCTCTACCCATGCAGTGGCAAAGATAGATATCAGTGTTGGTTATACACTCCACCAGCTAAGCAACCATTGTTGAAAGAAAATATCTCTTTCCTGATGACGCTGGCAGTCCTGGCTAAGATTTTGGCTTGAATCATGAACTTACCTAAAGTAATCACTGTGGCCAGAAGAATCACTGTGGCGGGAGAGAAGGGACCTGTGAACATAATTTGAAAAGCCCTCAACAGTTTACCCAATAAATATTTGTTTGAGGTATAATAATCCCTAGATCATTTCTTCCCATACTTCTGACCTCTTGTAGAAGAGAGTATAATATCCTTCCAACTAGGGAGAGTGAGATAAGTAGTGGAGCCAATTATTGCCGGGGGTTGAAGATGCCAACCAAGTTACTTGGTCCTGTCACCAAACTGCTTTTTTAAAAAAGAAGCCACAAGCCTTTCAAATTTAGATAGGGACTCATAAAAAACAGGAAGATGTTGCTTTACAGTATATTGGCTAATGTGAATGATGAAATATGTTTGTAATTTATGTATTTTGCAAGGGCTCAGTATGCTGGGGTACAGAGTTGTGTACTGGATTCTGTGTGGCAAATTAGGTGAGGCTGAAAGCTACACACACACCAGCGTGTTTGTCAGGCAGTCTGCAGCTGTTTTTTTTTTTTTTGTGTGTGTGTGTTATAAAATTCATATAATTTGCCATTTTAAGTGTACAATTTAGTGGTTTTAAGTTATTTTGTGCAACCAGTATTACTGTCTTATTCCAGATCACTTTCATTATGCCACAAAGAAACCCATTACCCATTAAGTAGTCACTCCCCATTTCTTGCCTCTGGTAACCAGTAATTTACTTTCTCTCTCTGTGGATTTCCTATTTTGGACATTCACAGAAGTGGAGTCATGTCTGGCCTTTTTCACTTAGTATAATGTAAATATGTATTTATCTTATTACTTTCTTATGATACTTTTTAGAAGTAGGATTATCCCACAGACTTACCAAGTAGTTATTTCTCTTGTCCACAAATATGTAATTGGGATGGACATACTCAGCAGTTAGAGTAATACCCACATCAGATCTTTGACCTATCAAATAAGAGCTATCATGGTGGGGGAGGCCAAGTAGAAGCTTTGAAACTGCTCTCTGCTCCCATGACCAAGATAGTGAATCAAAAAGAATATCACATTCTATCAGGGTTGGTGGAGATTAGTGCTATCTTTAGGGATCTTAATATGTAGGGGTTGTCCCTATTATTTCTACATTTTATTCATTAGTGTGTCTCCCTCCTGCCCCCAAAACAATAACCAACCAACTAGATGTATCCTTGAGAATGTTGACTTTAGCAAGTTTTGCTTACTAGTCCCAATTATGGCCACTGTAATGGAGATGGTATTTTACCAGAGCAGGTACCGTTGATTTGGTGAATGCATTTTTTTCCCCCTAGCTTGATCAGAAAAAAAGGATCAAAATAGTTTGCATTCATGTGCAACAGATAACAATATACATTTATCATTTTGTCCAGGGCTATGTAAATGCCTCCATTCTTCTACTCATCATAATATAGTCATAAGAGATGTGGACAACCTGGTGATCATAGAATATCACTTTGATCTATTTATGTTGAAGACATTATGCTAATCAAACATCATGATCAGGAGCAGGTTGCACATGGAGGACTTGGTAAGATACATGTGCTTCACAGTGGGTAAAGCCATATCCTTTGCCAAAGTGAATGTGTTTGGTTTTAATATATGTCCACAAATTCTCTAATATTCTTCCCATTAAGAGGTGGAGTCTAATTCTTTTCCTCTTGACTAAGCTGGGTCCTAGTAACTCGATTCTAACAAAGGGAATAAAGTGAAAGTGATCGTGTATGGCTTCAGAGGTCATAAAAGAGGTCACAGATTCTTGGGCCTATGGGTTTCCTTATAGTGGTATTATGTGTCTTCCATTATTTCACTTATTTATTTATTTATTTTGCTTTTCAGACTTTTATTAAGCTTTTGCCAGGTCCACAGCAGGTGGGGTGCCTGGGGGCTGGGAGCCAAGTCTTTTTTTTTTTTTAAAGATTTATTTATTTATTTATACAAGCACTGGGTATAGTCAGAAGCGCAGGAGGGTGAGAGAATTCACCAGAGCCAGAGTGGAGAGCAGAACAGGCAAACTGACAAAGTACACTGCTGAGGGGAGCAGCGGGAGCGGCAGGAAAGGTCTGTGTGCCATGTGGGACCCTCGCTTGCGGCCAGGGATCAAACCGGCGCTGCAGAGGCTGCGGGCAGCTTCACAGCCCAGCGCTCAACTGCTGTGCCACTGGGGAGGCCCAAGTCTTTTTTTATTGTAATTTTTTTTATTTATTACACCATTGTTCATTTTTAAACAATATTTGCTTCCCCCCACCCCCTCAGGTGTAGTCCCCATAGTTTCCTTCCCCAGTGCACCCGTGCACCATCACCTCAGGTCCCCTGTGCTCTTCCCTCCCTCCCTCTGATCCCTCTCCCTCCTCCCCCTCTGCAGTATGTCTCTGATTTATAATTGTCTGTTTTTGCTTTGTTGTGTATTGTACTGTTATTTTTTTACACCGATGTCTTATTTACCCTATATTCCTGCTATAAGTGAAACCATCCGATATTTTTCTTTTTCCTTCTGGCTTATTTCACTGAGCATAATTCCTTCTAGTTCCATCCATGTTGCTGCGAGTAGAATGAGTTTATCTTTTTTGATTGCTGAATAATATTCCACTGCATATATATACCACATCTTCTTGATCCAGTCATCTATTTTTGGGCATTTGGGTTGTTTCCAGTTTTTACCTATACTAAATAGTGCTGCAATAAACATAGGGGTACAAGGTGGTCTTTTTTTTTTTTTTTTAAAGAGGCATGTATTATTTATTTATTATTTATTATTTATTTGTTTGTTTGTTTATACATGCACTGGGTACAGTCAGAAGCGTGGGAGGGTGAGAGAATTCACCAGAGCCAGAGCGGGTTGCAGAGCAGGCAGAAGGACCGAAGTACACTGCTGAGGGGAGCAGCGGGCGGCAGGAGAGGTCTGCGCGCCATGTGGGACCCTCCTCTGGTGGCCGGGGAGCAGCCGGGGATCGAACCGGTGCCACAGAGGCCGCGGGCAGCTTCGCAACCCAGCGCTCAACCGCTGCGCCACCGGGGAGGCCCCAAGGTGGTCTTTTGAATCAATGTTTTTGTATCATTTGGGTAAATCCCTAGTAGTGGAATTGCTGGATCATATGGCAGCTCCATTTTTAGTAGACTGAGGAACCTCCAGACAGCTTTCCATAGTGGTTGGACCAGTTTGCACTCTCACCAGCAATGTAGGAGAGTTCCTTTTTCACCACATCCTCGCCAACATTTTTGTTGCTTATTTTTTTGATATGTGCCATTCATACTGGTGTAAGGTGGTTATCTTAATGTGGTTTTGAAGGGATGTTGAACATTTTTTCATGTGCCTATTGGCCATTTGCATTTCCTCTTTGCAGAAATGTCTTTTAAGTTCTTCTGCCCATTTCTTGACTGGATTATTTATTTTGTTTTTGTTGAGTCCTGTGTGTTCTTTGTATATCTTTGTGATCAGTCCCTTATCAATTGACTGGAGTGCAAAGAATTTTTTCCCAATCTTCATTATTTGATTTCCAACTAGTTATTTGATGTGTTTTTGATACAACAGTAAATAGTGGTACAATATAAATAAATAGTGAATAGTAAATAGTGGTCAATATTTTAAAGGTCTTATATTTACAAAACAAACTATTTCACTGAAATATTTTAGCATTCAGCACTTCCATTTTTAATTTCTTTGTTATAATAGCTTGCTTATTTATGATTCAGGAAAGAATTGCCTGTGTAGTGCTGTTTCTTTAATCAAACCCAGAATTCTTTTAAAATTCAAGTTAAAGCAGCATCTTTATCAGTGATTATACTAAAGTAGTTTTCCACAAAAACCTTTATTTTTTATTATTAAAACCCCCTTTATTTTAATAAAAGCAGCCTTATTCAGTATTAGATATTTCCTCTCTTGTCCATATTTCCTTTAGTGGCCCTTAGAAGCTACTTCCTCTTTTATCTCTGTACTTAGCAGGATGGGCATATGAGAGAAAACTTACATCCACAATTTTAATGGTATTTTTAAAAAATCTTAAAATGATATTTATCTATATTATTCAAACAACATTTTCTGGCATATAAATGCAGTTTAAAAGTACTACTTTTCACATATGATTTAGTCCCATTTTTAGTACAGCGAGAAGGAAACAGTGTTTCACCAATGACATGTGCCTTTGTTTTTCACTATTAAGCAGGAAACCTATAAAGAGTCTTCTTAACTCTCTTAAGATTGAGTATCACCAGACTTTAAACAACATAGAAGATTTATGGAGGTTTATCTTTAGATTTAACTTTCAGATATGTTTTTAATCAAGGCTCCTTTATTTCATCATTATTTTATACAAGACTTAGAAAACTATGCCTTCTTCTATAAATAAAGTTTCATTGGACCACAGCCACCTTCATTTGTTTACATATTATTTATGACAACTTTGGCACTATAATAGCATAGTTATTTAGTTAAGTTACAATAGAGAATGTGTGGTCTGTGACGTTAAAATATTTGCATTCTGAAAAAAAAAAAATATTTGCATTCTGGCCCTTTACAGAAAATCTTTGCTGACTCTTGGTTTAATGTATCAAGGCACAATGTACTTGTAACGTTGAAATTCATTGTTAATAATAAATGAAAATCTGTATTTTAAGTAGTCTTTTGATGATTTTGAATTTTATTTGCCAAGTGATTGTTCAAACCTGTGACATTGTTTTTACCTTGTAACGTAGCTGATAGAGAGCTTGTCCTAGGAATAGAAGGGTCCGCTCTGTCACCTTCTTATTATTTATTTTTGTTTGTAATTTTAATATCTTCAGTCCATTAGGATTGTTTGTAATTTTTGTTTATTTTTTGGCAAGAATCTTTTATAGTTTCTTATATATGTAGTGAGGGTTGGTTTAGTTGGGAAAAAAATAGAATTGAATTCATTTAATCAGTATGTCATAGTACCCTGAAAACAAATGAGTGACTGCAAACTGATGTTCTCCCTCAAACACCATGGAGTTCCCACTCTCTTTTCAGGATAACTCATATATGGTAAATGATATGGAAACATTGGACTTAGAGAACCAGAGACAGTGTCATTGTCAGTTTGTGCAGTTAATACTGGCAAAACCAATTTTTGTATTTTAAGATTAAAAACAAAATAAGAGTTTTAATTTTTATTTTTGTACTTTCACTGGAACTTCTTGTGCATTCTACTTTGGAGCAGCTATCTTTTTTTTTTTTTTTAAAGATTTATTTATTTATGCATACAAGAGCTGGGGTACAGGTCGGAGATGCGGGGGGTGAGAGGATTCACCAGAGACAGAGTGGGGAGCAGAACAGGCAGACCGACTGAAATACACTGCTGAGGGTCAGGAGAGGTCTACTGCGCCATGTGGGTTGCTCTCTGGCCAGCTGGGGATTGAACTTGTGCTGCAGAGGCTGTGGATAGCTTCATAGTGCTATGCTTAACCCTTTGCACCACCAGGGAGGCCCCGGTAAGTTCTTTTGTCCCCTTAAACTAGTCAGAATCAGTTTAGATTGTTGAATGTGCAAATTAAGTTGTTCTTGCAGCTAAGAACCCCACTGATACAGTGACCACAATAGTCTGCTGCATTTGGCCCACGGTAGGGATGGAAAGGTCATGGGAAAGCAACGGGGGAATGTTAGGACTTTGTTGGCTCTCTCTCTCCTTGAGACTGTTAGGATTACTGTATCCCCAGGGCCTACAATTGTGCCTGGCATGTAGTAGGTGCTCAGTAAAATTTTGTGAAATGAATGAATGATAGATTCATTTTGACAGTGAAGTAAACCCAATTGCGTGTCTGCCAATATGTGTGTCTAATTTCCCTGATGAAGGACACATTTTTTTTTTTTCTTTAGATATGTTAATACAAGTGTAATCCTAGATAACAGTTTTACTGGCTTGGGAACTATTCTGTCTTTTAAACTTATCTGTACTCTGGATTTTTTAGTTTAGCCCTGAGATCTGTGATATTGTGTGTGTGTGTGTGTGTGTGTGTGTGTGTGTGTGTTGGTCTCTGTGTGTGTGTAGAGGAACAACTCAGAGAGCACCAAAATACTGACAAGGGTTTTAAATCCCTGCCTGAGTCTTCCTCTTGAGCTTGTTGGTAGAGTAAAGAAAAGACCATACTCCCACAGTTTCTGTGCACGCACATATACACACACAGATTTAGAACTGTATTTAAACCTCAAGTTTGCCACTTATCTAATAGCTTTGTGCTTTTTGGTAACTTTCCTATGGATATACAGCTTTGCTTTTCCTCTGATGGTAGTACTGAGATTGGGAGAGACAGGAAACACAGGCCTTTTATTTTCTCTTTCCTTTTTATTTTAAAGAGAGCTGACTTTTGTTCCAGATCTGTCCTTTAAGGGATTGTATGGCAACTGCAATTAGCAGCCTGCATTCTGATATCAGGAGATCATTTGCTTGTGTTTACTGAGCCCCATGCAGGGTGCTATGAGATGATGGCCTTCTGAGGCTGAAATTTTATGAGGTTGGGATGGCTTGTACCTAGTTCATTATCCTTGCTTCTCTTCCTGGTTGAGTGGCTGGGGCTGGTGGCAGAGGGCAGTATACCTGAGATCACTCACTCTTCAGTTTAAACAAAATGCTTAAACTTAGAGTTCTCATAAATCAGGGCTGGGACTTTGAGAGATCTGTGAGAAAGCTCTTCAAGATGTAGTGATCATCTGACTTAGCCTTCGTGAGATTCAGATGTAGAAATAAGCATAGAAAACAGGGACTTGTTCAAGATGGCACCATCATTTAGGGATAGTGTGAGTATCTGAAGATATTTTTCAAGGGCAAATTCAAATTCCTACAAGGCTAAGCCCCATACTGTAATTTAAACTTGGCAGGGTCGCGGAGGGTGAGGGACTTATTCTGCCATTTCCTTCCATACATTTTGTAAAGAGTAACACCTTACTTCTGGTTGCTTTGGTTTGCTCTCACATTTGACTGTTTATAGAGTGGACCCCAGTATTTGTGATTCTTGCTAAGTTTCCTATGGCTATACAGCTTTGCTTTTCCTCTGATGGTAGTACTGAGATTGGGAGAGACAGGAAACACAGGCCTTTTATTTCCTCTTTCCTTTGGACACCAGTGAACCCCAGTGCAGTATTTGTTCTGGGACACACCTAGTCCTAAATTGTCTCTCTTGAGCCCAAGGTTACCAAGTTTACCAAGTTTACAGACAACAATCCTGTGCCTCTGTAGACACGTGACTAAGCTATTAATAGATCTGAAGTTCTGGGAGAGCCTCAGTTTTTTCCCCATCTTCCTACTCCCAGCAGCTTACCTGCTGGAAATTTCCTCAGTGCTCAGACAACCAGGCAGAGAATGGAAACAGGGTAATCTGTCTGACCCCTTTTAGGAGGCAGTGTAGGCCCAAGTCTATATCCATAGCCTTTAGCTGCACAGGCCTCTGTGCTGTATCAGGTCAAATGAAAGTGCTTAGCATTAGTTGAAAATAATGTTCCTGTGCACTGGTGGGATTGAAACAAACAAAATCTCACTGTATGAAAGACACTATACTGGACATTTGCATGTGTTATCTCAATCTTTCCTAGACCCTGAGATAGGTATACTTATTTTATAGAGGTGATTAGAGGAACTCAGAAAGATTAAATAAATTGACCAGTCATCAGACAGCTAACAAGACTTGAATCCAGGCCTTGTGATCTTTTTTTTTTTTTTTAAAGATTTATTTATTTATGCATATAAGAACTGGGGTACAGACCAGAGGTGTGGAGGGTGAGAGGATTCACCAGAGACAGAGTGGGGAACAGAACAGGCAGATTGACTGAAATACACTGCTGAGGGTAGCAGCAGGCGAGTCAGGAGAGGTCTGCTGCGCCATGTGGGTAGCTCCCTGGCCGGGGATTGAACTAGTGCTGCAGAGGCTGCAGATAGCTTCATAGGTTGTGTCTCAACCCCTTGCGCCATCAGGGAGGCCCCAGGCCTTCTCATCTTATCCTTTCTAAATTATAGCTTTCCTGTTGATAACTTTCTTTAGTAAATTGGACTAAGATAATTTGGACAAACTATCCTTGGGGGCATATGTATTATTTAATGATCCCACATAGCTCAGAGAAATGGAGGTGAACCTGAAGGGAGGGGAGAAAAGGCCTGTCAGTTTGTGGGCAACAAAGGGAGCTCAGTGGAGAGGTATAAGCAGGATGGTTCCTACCATAGGCCCAGGTACCTTAGTGATCCCATGGTAGAGGATGGCTATCTAATAGAAGGGGTTCTTATTTTATAACCCCTACTTTATCTCTTCTTCCTATCATGCAAACTGTTCTTAGTTCTGTTGTTCATCAGATCTGCTGTCATCCCCCATACATGGCAATTGTAGGCTCTGTTAAGATCCTGTTAAAAAGAGTAACTATTGTCAGTGTATGGCTGACAGAAAGTTTTAAACCACCGGGTACCCTAGTGATTTTGGACCAGAACTCTGTTGTTTGTTTGTTAACTCATTCATTTATTCTCTGTATTCAGGCACCATTTAACATATTGGGCACTCCAGGAACTATGCTGGCCCCTGGGAAGGATTGTAATGAACAAGACAGATATGATTCCTCATCAACTAGAGCTTATAGCTTAGCAGGGAAGGCAAAAGTGAAACTAACAATCACAATGAAATCTGATAAGTGTCATGAAGTGGAAATAGGGGCTATGATGAGAGGATATACATTGCAGTATATAATACACACAATATAATATTGTTTAGGGTGTCAGGAAACACTTCATATTGTCTGAGAAGATGACATATAAACTGAGACCTGAAAATTGAGAAAAATTAGCTAAGTAAGTGGATTAAGTAGGCAGTTCTCTTGATCCATATCCAAAAGACCAGAAACAACATTGGTGAGGGTGTAGAGAAAAAGGAACTCTTGAACTCTTGAACACTATTGGTAGGAATGTAGACTGGTCCAGCCCCTATGGAAAACTGGATGGAGAGTTCTCAAAATATTAAAAATAGCTCTACCATATGGTCCAACATTTCCACTCCTAGATATGTACCCAAAGAATGGAAAAACACTAATTCAAAGGGATAGATGCACTCCTATGTTCATTTCAGCACTATTTACAATAGCCAAATTATGGAAACAACCTGAATACTCAGATAGATGAGTGATTAAGAAGATGTGGTGTATAGTCACAATGGAATACTACTCAGCTATAAAAAAGGTGAAGTTTTGCTATTTGTGACAACATGGATGGAACTGGAGGGGATATGCTAAACAAAATAAGTAAGAAGATGAAAGACACATGCTGGTTGATTTCATTCATATATGGAATATAAAGAAACAAAACAAAGGAACAGATAAAATTAAACAAAAAACAACAACAAACAAACTAGAAATATGACTGTAGAATTGAGGTTAGCAGAGGGAGAGAGTGGGGGTTGTAAAATAAAGGGGGAGAGGGCCTAATGGACTACGGTGAAGGATTATGTGTGTTCTGGTGGGAGGTGTGGTATGGTAACATGTATCTGAAAAGGTGTGAGCCTGTATCCCTAAATCATATATAGTGTTTTAAGGCAATGTTACCTCAGTAAAAAAATAATACATTACAAAAAAAAAAAAAGGCAATTCTAGGCAGTAGATAGTGTATATAAAAAGATCTAGGTCATGTTCATGTCTGCTTATCTGTTGAGCAACCATTTATAGCTGGTGGGTTACATAGTGCAATGTGCTAGAAATCAATCAGAAATGGTCCCTACCTGTCTTCGAGAAACTCAGTCAGGAGCAGTGGTATCACTCCTTGGTAAACAGGGTGCCGAGGTCACCTTAGATCTTGGACTTAATCTCCTGGGTCCCATGTGACAGGACTTAACACCTTTAGAGAAACTGCCTGCCCTTGAGCGTTTGGGTCACCTGTCAAGCAGAGAGGACATGGACCTCAGCAGGAGGCTTGCAGCATTTGCTCTCATCCCTGGTTTCACACTTACTACATCCTTGGTTGATGGGGCTCACTTACAGACTTGAGGTTAATGGAGGTCTAGAAATTGCCTTTTGCCCAAAGGAATGTAGAAGAGGTTTACTGGTTGAGATGAAGTTGCCTTGGTTTTCAGATGTGTCCCTGGTGTCTTACATTTGTTATTTTGATCGACTGTGTGGTCTTAGATTGTGTTGGTACACTTCAAGTGGAAGTTTAGCTGTTTTTCCTGACTTTTGGCAGTGCTTACACGCTTTAGTGGCTGGCTGTCTTGGTTTATGCACAGCATAACTCTAGGGTGTGGTGCTCACATAGACTGTCATAGGTGGGGCTACCCTCCCTAACGGCAACCATGCATCCCTGTGCTCTGGTTTAAGATAAGGGGAATAAAGTTATTGAAACACCGTGCACCTAAGAGTAGGTGGTTTATATTTTTTACTTCATCTAGTAGTCCCCATAATGCTCTGAGGTAAATACTATCATTATTTTCACTTATATATGAGAAGACTGAAGACACACTGAAGCTAGGGGCTTAGGAGTGAGTCTGGCTCTGAAGTCCATGCTTCTCTCCCACCTGCAGCATTTTCCCAGTGTGGTTACAGACTTCAGGTCTTGCATGTCATCTTGTTTCCATGACTTCTTTGGCCTTGTCTACTCTAACTTTTCTGCTTGTGCTTCCTGTGTCAGTAACCTAAGGATTCTCTGCAAGGCTAAGGCTTAGGAATGTGTCCTTCTTGGGAGACACTCCAGAGTCATTTTTTTTCCATCTAAAATTTATTTTTATATTTAGCATGAGACAACAATATAACTGTGGTTAAGGTCATAATTTAAAGTGTAAGCCCTTCTGGATTTGTTGAGCTGCCTTTCTTACTCCAGCTCCCACAGCGTTCTCAGGAGAATACAAGCTGGGCATGACGCACAGAAAATGAGTTTGAGTGAAAAAGGAGTTTGATCTGGATTTGGGTGGCAGAATGAGATGTCCTCAGCCTTTCTAAGTTGCATGACTATTAGGGTTGTTTGGATCTTTGTAAATAAGTACTTATTGTCCCTTTTTCAGGGACCTCAGATTCTCATTTCTTTTTTTAGCAGAGCACCTCCCTCTTTAACTGGGGGTTTTGGACCTACTGACCTTAGAGTAGGGAGGGTTTTTTTCTTTCCTGGAGTTGTGAGTGGTGAAGGGGGTGGGAAAGGAATGGGTGTAAAGCAGACTCTGGGAATAGGTGGGATTGGTGGTGGGATATATATTTGCACCTACTTTTCAGTACTTTTTTCTCATGGAGACTTTGCAGTCCCATTTGAGAGATAGGGGTCTGAAGAACACAAGGTTGGTGCTCTCACCCCTCCTGGTGCTATTCCTGAAGCATGACAGGTGCTTTCCTATCTCAGGTCTCTGTTCCTGCTGTTGCCTCTGTCACGAATGTCCTTCCTGTCTTCTATACCCCAGAGTATCTACTCATCCTTCAAGGCCCAGGTTAGACATCACCTTTTCAGAGACAATGCTTTTGATTTCTTTTCTTTTGTAGAAAAAAGAAATACACTTTTGTGCCTCCACAGAACTTTGTGCAGGTCTCTGTTGTACTATGATTATTCGCTCAAGTGGCCTCCTCCTTCTCCACATTTTGTGCCTCTTAAGAGTAAGAAACAGAGTTAGTTTCATCTTGTTAGCAGGCACAGGGCCTGAGGGAGACTAAAGTTTCAACTAATTGTTTCACTGAACTATACCAAAGTCTGAACTAGCAGTAGATAGTTGTGTAAACCTATCTTGTGTACCTATATAAACTAAAAAAGGATTCTTTCCCATAGTTCACTATATTGTGTGTTCCCTAGGCCCCACAGGCCTTTAAACATGCCTTGCAGTAGCTGACTTTCAGAGAGAACAGTGTTGTGCTCCACAGATGTTATCTTTGCTTACTCTGTCTTACCTTACCCTTCACCTCACTGTGCCCTCCTAAGCTTCTGGGCCTGACCCAGGGAATGAGTAGGGAGCAGAAGCCAGAAATGAGCTACTCTTGGCCTGGTGGGGCAGGGCAAGGTGAGAAAATGGAAATGAACCCTTTCCTTGTCATAGTAGCTGAAAGGGATCTCCTCCAGATTCTGACTGTTGTTACTGCTGCTGCGGCAGCTGCAACAATGAGGCACTCCCACTATTGCATTCTGGATCTAAGGCAATGAGTTCTCCTAAGTTAGCTCACTTGGCTCATCCTGAGATTTCTTACAGAGCTGATAGTCTGAAATGAGTCCTCTGGCACTTGTTTTTCTGCCATCATCAGGCCACAGACTGGGAGATAGTTTATTCTTATTCCTTCATTTTATAAAAGAGGAAACTGAGGTCTGCAGTGGGCATGGGACTAACTCAAGATCATGTGAGTAGTGGGACTAGACCCTGGTCTTCCAACCTTCTTCTGAGTGTGTTCTTCTCTTCTTTTTGCTGTTTCTGGTCAATTTCCTTTTTCTATTTGTAGTTCCGGTAGATTGTGAACTTGGGGAAGGAGAGGCAGCCAGGAAACTTGATATCTTTTTCTTCTGTCACTCCCCACCTCCTACACAGACTGGACACAAGAGACATTCAGGAAAGACTTGGTGAAGAACTGAATTAGAACTAAAGTTGGCCCAGGATCACCTCATGCTGTAAGCTAGGGGAAGACTAAAGAAAGAAGTTCCCTTCCCGTTTTCCTGGAACATCTTTGGTTTTGATGATGATTCCTGTGGTTTGTCCTTCCCAGTGTTAAACACAACCTTGGCTGGAGAATGGAAGAGGTGTGGTTTGTAACTCTGGTGTTTCATCTGGTGAAAGCCAGGTCTGTAATGAAACTTCTGGGAAAATAACACACCTGGCCTTGTAGTTGAGGATGACCTTGATCTTCAGACTCCTCCCTTGTTCCCAGCGCTAGTCACAAGACACAGAGATTATGGGTGGCATTGCAAGCTCTATTACATATAGATAATTTTTGTTGAGTGCTTACTATTTTTTCTGAATCTATTTTAGGTATTTCATAATCTTCCATGAGCAGTTGCTATAATTTTTCTTTTGCCTTTCAAATAGACTTTATTGAGATATAATTTACACATAGTAAAATGTGCTCATTTTAAGTGTTCAGTTTGAGTTTTGACAAATATGTACATCTGTACAAACTCTTCCTACAATCAAGGTGCAGAAAATTTCCATCAGTAGGTATTACTATTGTCTTCATTCTGCAGAGGGGAAAACTGAAGTACAGAGGAGTAAAGTGATTTGTTTAAGGTCTCATGCCTAGTAAGTGATAGAACCATGATTTGAACCCAGGCTGTATCACTCTAGAGCACACATTCTTTATTTCTATGCTGTACTGCTTTCCACCTCTTTCATTTGTGACCCAGCCACTGCCCCTCTTGCTCTAGCAGACAAGTGATGAAGGAGTAAGATGTCACAGGCTTACAGTCTCTGCACTAAAGGGGTCTTGGGGAATAGGAGGGCTAAAGGCAGCAGGGAGGGATGAAACAACCGTCTAAATGTCTCAAGAAACACAGGACCAAGCAAAGCAGAATTTATTGCCTTTTGTCCAGATATCACCTCTCCAGGCCTGCAGTAGATGGCGTGAACTGGGGAGTATCCTAACAAGGTAATCAGTGTAACGCAGTGTGTGAAAAAGGCACTGGCGCCTAGGCATAACTGAAGGGGTGAAGACAGTAGTTTCATAGGTCCTGAGAATGATATCAGTGGCGAAGCCAGTTCTGGCCTAGGCACTGTGAGGGCAACATGGACAGAACAGACCAAACATGTAAAGAGGCAAGATGGCCAGGGCCTGGGAATCTAGACTTTTGAACAAGGGTTAAAAGAGCCAGATTGGAATCCCTGAAGAGAAAATATGATCATCTTCATATCTTTGGAAGGAAATGTCAATTTGTTTTTCTATGCGGCTTCAGAAGGCATAATTAAGGAGCCCTGTGGGAGGGGGGATAGTGTAGCATATTTTGGAAAAATTAAAGTATGGTGGATATGACTTACTTGGAGTAAAAATAAGGTCTTGAATTTTCAATATTAAGGTTAATATCTTGAGTTATCCTGAAATTTAGTATGTCACTTGGGGCCTTTCTAGATTTAGCCACTTTCTAGTTCTAAAATCATTTTCTTCCGTGATCATTTTGGTTACAGTAGTGAGCTTGAAATGCCCATTCAGACCATCTCTTTCCACAGAGCAAGCTCTTTAGTGTAGTCTTTAACTTGACTTAGGATCTCAGTCAATCAGAGAAATTCAAGTAACATTGAACCACAAAATAAAAGAGGGCTAAGATTTTAAATTTTTGGTCCTGGGAGGCTGTGGACCTTGTGCATATTTGCATTAATTTTCCTTAACTTTGTATACTGACGAGAACTGGGAACCAGCGACTTTTAAATTTTTGCCAAGTCACAAAATATGTTATATCCTTCCCTGAAGGGTAATGTGTGTCCACTTGCTTTCTATTTATATGTTTTAAATGGGGCCCCTCAAAAACAAGAGTCTGTGTCTCAAGATGACTTGATGTTTCTAAGACAGAGAAAGCTGACACCTTCAACATCACAGTTTCTCGCTAAAGTAGTCTGCATTTTTGTTTGATCTGGTCCCCTGCTATGCAAGGAAGATTTTTTCAAACTATCATTGGGTTGGGTCACCCCGAGATGTGAGTGCTTTTGACATAACTATTATTAAACAGAGACTAGCTGCCTAGGGCCACTGTGAGGCAATGCTGAATTTCTTAATAAGATAACCATCCAGAATGAGTGAGGTTAGCCTTATAAGATGTGAGCAGGAACAACTAGAGCATATGCTATGAACCTGAGTCTTGAAATCCTTTTCTCCATGGAGGGACTCTTACTAATTGTTTCCACCACTGGCTTATTAACTTAGCAAGGTACTGTTCTTCTTTTATGTCTGTGTCTAAGTTGGGTGTAGGAACTTTTCTGTATTATATCTACCTAAACTGTACATAGAATGTTCAGACAAGAATTTCCTAAAGACTCAGGGTTAGCTAAAGAAAACAAATATAGTTTTTGAAACTAGATAATTTGGCATAAAAAATGTCACTTGATCTCTGGGGCTCTCAGAAGATATATACATAGTGCATCACAGTTATCTGAGAATGTGCTGGAAGAAAGATGAGAGATGGGTGTGAATTAGGACGAACTGACTTCTAAAGTGCCTTCTGACTCTGAGATTCTAGGATTCTTTCAGGCCTTCCCAATCTCAAAATTCTAGAACTGATTTTTTGCTGTGATTTCTAGAAATCTTAGAGGTCCAAAAGGATGTTGGTAAAGTGGGTGACTGAGACAGTTGATATTACTATTAACCCCAGTTCTGCATTTCTACCAACAACTGCTCTCCCTTTAGGCCAGAAAAAGACAGATATAAACTACAGCTTCTTATGAATGCCTTACCAAAATTAAAAAAAAATTACAGCTTTATACTATATCCATTATGTTGATCTGTCTTTTTTTCATTTGACCCTCTTAATACCTTGTGACATGGACTAGAAAGTTTTGATTGAACTCTTTTTAGAGGTCCAGAGAAGTAACTTACCTGTCCGGTTTACACACTAGATTGTTATCCTCAGTGCTCTCAATAAATATTTGTTGTATAAATGAATCAACTAGAACTGGAGCCCAGATTCTCAGTATTTGTGCTACCATATTATTATGAGGCCCCTTGGAGCTTTCTATGTGCCTCTTTAGGGCCGGTTGATTTTTGTTGGCCTTCCCCTGGGGATCCCTCATTCTATAGCTGAAGCTGTGTGGATTCTTTGGAGAGCATTATCCCAGTTGTGTTCCCTACAAAGTGGGAAGGGAAAAAACACCCCACCCACAGTAGATCTTTTTTTATTACTTGTTTTCTGGGATCTTCATTTCATTGCTGACAAGAGTGACTCATAGACTTCACTATGTGATTTTCTTGGTTAAGAGAATTTTTTCCTGAGCTCTAGAAGAAATTAATTAAGAAAGGTTAAGTCACAGTTATTAGCAGCTTTACCCAAACATAACAATTTTCTCTTCTAGTTGAATCCAGACATTATTTTGGTGTGGTAAAACTCTGTAGGCACTGTGTGCCTAGCCTGGCTATGTGCTATAAGGGAGTCCTTAGGGTGAAAGGCTCAGATCCAGTTGGAGAGACAAGGCACATATATAAGCAAGAAAATAATTTGAGACAGTTCTTAATAAAATGCAAAGCAAGTAGTATATATGTAAAATTTTTACAAGAGGAATAAGTTATAGGGTTAGAAGTTATAATAGAAAGAGTGTGTGCTTTAGCACCATGCAGGTTAATTCCCTGAACTGCTTTTTCCTTATCTGTAAAGTAGTAATAGCAGCCTCACAAGGTTGTGAGAATTAAATCAAGTGGTGGGCATGAAGCACCAGCAGGTACTGATGCATGTATTATTTCCCGGTGTTAATTACTTCCCTTTACCTTTCTCAGACCCTTCCTTGAAGATCTAAGCCTGAAAGGTAGATTAAGATTTGGGGGAGGAAAATAGGAGGATGGAAAACCATGAATGAAGGGGCAGGTCCTGTGAGTATGTCAGTCTAGTGGGTGTGGAAGAAATAGTGAGAAGTAAAGCTAAAGAGACAGGAGTTTGGACTTTATTTAAAAGCTGTCATTATGGGAAGTATTGTTAAACCCTATATACACGTGTGTATATATGTATGTAAAAACCTTTCTTGTATTCTAGAGTGTAGCAGAATAGCTAAGAGTTTGAACTCTAGATGCAGACTATCTACCTTTCTCTGAATTCCAACATAGTTTACTTCTATGGGTCTTAGTTTCTTGATCTAAAAAATGGAGATGAGGATGACTGAGATAACAAATGTTAACTCCTTAGAATCGCCTGACACCTAGTTCTACATTAGTGGTAGATGCTATACTTATTATTTAAAGCAAATAACTTTCATAAAGCAGTGTATGAATCGATGAACTCTGATAATTAAAAAAAAAGAGAAGAGCTGATCCACTGACTGAGGGGTTGGCATCCTCAACGTGAAGACCTGGGATATAGAAAGTAAAGAGCCCTCAGTGTGGTGAGCAAGGCAGGCCTGCTTAAAGTGATGGTAAACATGATCTGATTGGCAGGTGCAGGATGCACAAGAGAGGGAGAATTGACAATGGGCTCTTGAGATAGGATGTGTCCATGTTAAATCATCTAGCATAATACATTTGTTGCATTTGGTGATAATGCCTGGTAGGGTTAGACAGTAGAAGTGCAGGACTTGGGTAACCTTGTCAAAGAACTTAAGTTCCAGTGAGGAAAATGCAGCAAACAATGCTGCCATACAAAATGCATTTACATATTTTTTGAGGAGGTAAAATGTTGCCCAGTGCAAGTTGGGTGATCACCAAGTACTGTAGGAAGCTGGAAGAGCCTCCTAGAGGAGGTCGTATGTGGATTCAACTTAAATGTAAGGTAGGGTGTAATCATCAGGTGGTGAAAATGGGTTGGGGTATCATCAGGTTAGTGGTCAACCTTCCACCCAGTTTCTTTATTTCAGTGAGTTGCACAGCCCCACTCCTTAAATGGCCGTATATGTAGTCTGCTTGTGGCAATCTCATTATGTTGGCTGCTTAAGTAGGTCCTGTTTCCTGAAAAGAGTGGTCTGAGGTGCTTTGTAGTTTTCCAAGGCCCACAGGAATCAGACTGAGTTGGCATTCTGTGGGGTTGGCAACTACTCTTCCATTTGGATAGTACTTCAGGAAAGGGCCTGCTGACCTGTTCCCCTGGTCTTTTTTCCAGTGCTGATTGTGCTCTGTGTCTAGGCTGGGCCTAGCTGGAATGTGGATTCGCTGATGGGCAGGTAGGGTGATGGGGAATATTGGATTTGGGTCTTCCACTGAATAGGCTGTACTTTGTTGTGGGCCATTTGCTTTCTTGTATGTTTGTGCAACCTTAATGTGCTTTTTGTCTTCATCTTTGACCAACTCAAGTTTAAAGCACTATGGTTGCATTTGAATTGGACCAGTTCTTATTTTGGCTGACTTTAAGCTGTGAGTCTTAAGACCATTAATGGTGGTATCCTCTGGCAGCGCTCTTTATTAGATAAGGTGACTGGCTGCTATGGGAGACAGTTTTCAGGGCAGGAAACAGAAGTGTGTGAGAGCGAGATAGTCTCTTGTAAGGAGAACTTATGCTCAGAACTTTGGGTCAATTTGAGTACAGGGTAGAAGTAAATATATTACAAAGTTTGATAGATTTAACTGGAGCAGATGCCCCAGAGGAATAATATCATTTCGAAGCAACTAGGAATATAGCATATATATTTTTTTTATCCCAAGGCAACTTTTCTGCCATAAGAGATCTCTCCAGCCCTGTCTATACAGGCTCAGCATCTTAGCAGCCAGATGATCTCCATGGTCCCTAAGGCCAAACCAATTGCATCATCTCTGGGAAGCCTTTCCCTATCCTTAAGGGAAATTTAACCATCTTGTTTCCACGGAACTTGGTGTGTCCCTTCCTTATATCCTGATTACCTTTATTGATCTTCTACACTAGAAGTTTAAAAAACTTAAAGTTTAAAAAGTGTTTAAAATTTTTTTCCTAAGCCCCTCTGGTGGTGCAGGGGTTAAAGTCTTAGCGCTATCAAGCTATTGCCAGCTGTTGCAGCATGAGTTCAAACCCCCATAGGGAGCTGACCCACATGGCACAGCAGACCTCTCCTGTCTTGGCTGCTCCCCTCAGCAGTGTGTTTCAGTGGATCCACCTATTCTGTTCCCCACTCTGTCTCTGGTGAATCCTTTCACCACTTGCACCTCTGGCCTACACCCCAGTACTTGTATATATAAACAATTAAAAAAAGTCTTTAAAATTTTTTTTCTGGTAAAGCCATTCATTATTCTTTAATTTAAAAAAATGATTATTTTCTGCTAAACATATTTTTTTCCAGAATAGTCCCAGGCCAATCAAGGATTCAAAAAAAAAATCTGGGGTAGAGGGGAAAATGTACCAAAGAACAAAGCACAAACACAATTTTTCGCTCACTCTTCCTTATCTCCCATGTAATATTAAGACTTGAAGAAAACAAATGACCACTTATACACAAAAAGTTCATATAAGTGATAGAAGCATGTAAACAATTAAAAAAGTGACTTTATCTAAAAACAAAACAAAAGGCTTTATAACACTGAAATGCAAACTGAAAGGTAAGCTTTTTGAAGTTTTATTTTTGATGCTGTTTTTAAAATTGTGTGGCTTCAGTACTAACAAGTTGTATACAGAGTAAACATTGGTAATGAAGAATGAATGAATGAATGAGTGGATGGTGGATTTTCAGTACTTTTCTTTTTAGTTAGTGCTCCAGATTCTACCTGAATTGATTTGGTGGGTGAGCCTCAGACTTCTGTGACGACTTAAGATCAATATAAAACATTCTCCCCTGATAGGGTGTTCCCCCCAGCCTTTCCTTTTCCAGTATCCCTGTCTTTTCCTTAATTGCCATTTAAAGAGCTGTATGCAGAGGATGAGCTGGTGGAGGGGAATGTTGCCCTTAGGGTATGGTGTCTAATGGCAGCCAAGACTTTGTGGTTGATTAACCCTCTGACTGGATCACTGACTTTGAGACATCTAAGGAGGGAGGATGGGTCTATGTAAGCAAGGTTTAAGAACTCTGTGTGTGTGTGTGTGTGTGTGTGTGTGTGGTAGGAAGTAAAGGTAAGAGTGGGGATAAAACTGATTGTAAGATAAAAAAGATAATGGTCAGAGAAATCTAGAATGTTTAACTCTCCTTAATACCATATTTTGGATTTTCCTTTTTGTGATCTGGTGTCAAAGCAGTCTATTAGAAGGAACAGAAGTCAAGAGACTTGACTTTCTCCTGCCACTAAATCACTTCCCACCAGAACAAACCACTGCTGCTCATTTAGTCTCATTTTCCTCCTCTGTCCAGTGGGATAAGGAATCTCTGCCCTACTTGACTCCCTTAACTGCAGTCAGACTCGGTGAGATATTGGATTAGAAAAAGCCTAATTATAATAAAGTAAAAATCAAAATCAACAAGCAACTATAAACCAGAGACTTACTACCGGGAGGGGAGGAGGGAGTAAGGTCAAAACAAGGAGGGGTGGGCCTCCCTGGTGGCGCAGCGGTTGAGCGCTGGGTTGCGAAGCTGCCCGCAGCCTCTGCAGCGCCAGTTCGATCCCCGGCTGCTCCCCGGCCACCGGAGGAGGGTCCCACATGGCGCGCAGACCTCTCCTGCCGCCCACTGCTCCCCTCAGCAGTGTACTTCGGTCCTTCTGCCTGCTCTGCTCCCCGCTCTGGCTCTGGTGAATTCTCTCACCCTCCCGTGCTTCTGACTGTACCCAGTGCATGTATAAACAAAAACAAACAAACAAATAAATGAATAAATAAATAAATAAAAACATGCATCTATTAAAAAAAAATATTAAAAAAAAAAAAAAACAAGGAGGGGTGGGAATTGTATGGGGACTATAACCAAGATGAAAATGCATACATTGTGCAAAAATGAAAAATGATGTAAAAATGTATATAAAAAATAAAGTCATAAAGTTTAAAAAAAAAAAGTTCTGCAGAAGAGCAGTGGTGGTGTGCTCATCAGAGGGAAGAAGAGTTGGGTGACTCCGGTCACCATCCCATCCTTTCTCATCAGGGTCTTCCTGTCTCTGGAGGATTAAACTTTTGGAGCCCAGGCCTAGATGCTGAGGTCCCTCTGACCCTTTTCTCCTTTCTAGTCTCTAGATAATCACTCTTTATAGAATGTGGGTGACCCTTTAAGACCAATCGTCCCAGCAAGGGCCTCTATTGTCTGACTTCCCTCTGTTGGAGCACTCACCAGGCTGTTTTACCATTATCCATTAAGAGGTAGTTATTAAGAGTATAGGCTATGGAGTCAAGCTGCCTGGGTCTGACTCTTTATTTTTACAACTTATTGGCTGTGTGCTCTCAAGCAAGTTACTGAATCTCCCTGTGTCTTAGTTTCCTATCTATAAAATGAGCAGAATGATAGTAATTGACCTACTGAGTTACTGTGAGAATTAAATGAGTCAATAAATATGGAGGACTTGGAATAATGTTTGGCCTATAGTAAGCATTCAAAAGTGTAATGTATTATAATAATTATATTACTTAACTGTCTCTTCCCTGAGTGGAATTCCTAGAGGGACTTGGGACCACCGTGTCTGTTTCCTCATTGTATCCCTAATCCTTAGCACAGGGTTGGAACAGCAGGCACTTGCTAAGAATTTCTTGAATGAGAATTTAGGTTAGACTACTGGATCCACCATATACAGCAGTAACTTTATTACCAGCCCAATGTCCATGTTATTAAGTGTGAATCATAATCCTTATCTTGCCGAACTGACATGAGAATTAAATAGATGTAAAATGTTGGGCATTGTGTAAATGTAGTTAGCCTCCATCTCCACACCTGCCAGTGTATGGCATATGGGACCCAGTAACCTGCTAATTATTATAGTAGCCCCATAGTGCCTGCTGAACCCAGAGTTGCTTCTGAGGTCATGTTTTCTGGATGTTTGGTCCTAGGACAGAAGCACCTTGGGATTTGCCTTTGCAGTTCTGGCCTTTTCTATCTGCTTGTCCTTTCTGTTCTAGGTTCCTAGAATAGTTAGAGTATTTTTCTGCCTCTTAGTTTTCCAAATGGCTTAAGCAGCCAGAGACCCTTGGTTTTATGCCTTTAAGCTTGCACTGTTTGATCTCTGGCATCCTTCACTAGCTGTTAGCATATCCTGCTTATTTTCAGTTTCCTGACCTGTTGTACTTTTCCAAAGGCCAAAATGCCAGCCATATCATCTCAGGTGAATCACTTCATTTGGCCCATCTGACCCGTGGGAGGCACACTGGCCTGTGAGGAAGACCTGGGTTCCAGGGCGGGCTTTGCTACTGTCTAACTGTGTGGTGTGACCTTAGACAAGTTTCTTTCTCTCTCTGGGTCTCAGCCCTCTCATTATTAAAATGAAGGATTTGAACCAAGTTTGTAAAGGTCCTTGAATTCTGAGATATGAGTGTGGACAAATTGTTTCTTTTTGGGAGGGTGGGGGACGGGCTTAGCTTCCTCATCTGTAAAATAAAGTAGGTTGGCCTGAATAATTTATACAGTCACTTCTAGTCCTGAATATTTTCTTCTTCCTCCCTCCCCCCTACACCTTGTATTGAGTTCTGGAGCATTTCTGTGACAGTTAACAGCTGTGGACAGGAAACCCTTGAACACTTCTAACTTGGCAAAGGTTGCTGCTCCCTCTGAACCTTATCCCAGCCCATTTCCTGTGTTTACAACGTTTGGGTTTTTCACTTAGTGACAGGCCTGACAATTCATACTCCGGTTCTCTCTCCATAGCCTGGTATAGGGTGGACTAAAATGAGCCACCGATTTGGGAGCTGGGAGCTCCATTTAGCTGTGTGACCTTAAGCAAGTAGCCTCCCCTTTTGGGGTTGAGTGTCCTCATTTGTAAGACTGAGAGTTTTAACTAGTGAGTCTTTCTGGCTCTGATATTATAGGATATGAATATTGGCCTTCATTTTATCCCCCCTAAAGGGCCTTCTGTTTCTTCCATTCTACCCTGGAAGGGAATCAGGGAAGCTACCTTTGTGTTTCCTGTATGAGACAAAATAAGAGCTGAAGAAAGGAAGTCAAGTAACTATCTTAGACTCAGCTTGGCAGCAGAGAGGAATTGAGGTGGGGAGCTGGTGTGACCAAACTGCTCAACCAATTGTATAGTTGGTAACCAGGTAAACACCAGTATGTATTTATTCTTATCAAGGCTCTGGAGACAGACAGAATCCTAGTTCCAGCCCTACTTTTACTATTTATGTGACTTGAGCAAGTCATTTGGTTTATCTGGGCCTCAGTATTTTCATCTTCTAGTGGGAATTATAAAAGTACTACTTCACAAAGTTGTAAAAGGCATATGTAGGAGTCGCAATATAGTTCCTGACATGTTCACTCTCCCATTCTCCCTTCGATAGTTACAGTGAATTTAATTATGTTCTTGTGAAGCTAATAGGAAGATATTCAAGTCCCCACTCCAGAGCTGCCACCAGCCCAGCTGGGGGCAGAATTCAATTATGATTAGAAGAAACCTTATTTAGTGGTTCTTGGACTGGGCTGGGGCCAGTTCTCTGGGCTCAGAGGGGGAGACTCATAGAGCCTGGAGTGGTTAAAGGTTTCCTGTGGAAATTGGACTTTCCCTGGACCTTGAAGGGCTACCAAGTCTTAAACATGAGGACCTGGAGGGAGAGTAATTCCAGGGAGTAAATCCCTTTGCCAACTTACGATGGTTTGTACAGGTTGGTTTCACATACATCTCCTCCTTCTGTATTCTTTTTGGCAGTTGCTATCCAATGAACTTACCCTTTTTCTTTTTAAAATTTTAAAAGAAGGAAAAATTTAAGGCAAGAGGAAAATATAACATTTAAGTAAAACTAGTTGTTCTTTAATCAATATGTTAGTTTGCTTGCATAATTTTAAATATTGGAAAACTATATCATGATGTCACATCTTACAGATGAAGAAATAGTAGCTCATGAAGGATCAATTTTTTTTTTTTTGTGGGGTGTCAATACTAGCAAGTTTAATGACAAATCAAAGAAGACCTATGAGGTAATTGAGTGTGGCTTAAGCCAGTTTAGAAGACATGTATAATTAGGCGGCTCTCCGTTCTGTTTATTCATCTAAGTGCTCAGTACTCTATAATGTCTGTTTGTGCTTATCTTCCAGAGATGGCTGTCTTATTCCTGGCTCCTACCTGCGCTTACCTCTTGCTCTCAGAAGTAATTCCCAACCTCTTAGATTTCTAGTTCAATTATTGATTTAGATTCTATCCCGACCCCAACCTTATGTGCCTTAATTCTTTCCCCCAATGTTTATCAGGCACCTACTATGTGTCAGATGAGAGAAAGCTGCAAATACCGATTCACACTTGGATCTTTCAGAGTGGTGGTTATACAATTGCAACAAAAACAGCTTGGTGGTAATTGCATGCTTACTGTGTGTCATGCGCTATTTAAAGTAGTTTATGTGAATTAACTCATCCCCTCACAACTCTGAGGTAGGTACTATTTCCTCCTTAGTTTATAGATAATGAAGTGGAAGCATAGGGAAGTTAGGTCATTGGTCTAAGTTGTGATAAAGAGAGACACTCAGGGACCCGGACAGCACAGAAGAGGGCCTCCTTACCTAGCACTCCGAGTCGGTATAGAAAAGACTTACTGCAGGAATTAGAAAAAGCCTGAGTAGAATCTTGAAACTTGAGTAGGAATTAGTCAGGTGTAGAATGGGGCAAGGATATCGCGGGCTGAGGGAACATCATGTACAAAACTACAAAGTGAGCCTTGCATGTTTATGGAACTGAAAGTAGTTTAGTGTGGTGGAAGTGTAGGGTGTATATGTGAGCGAATGGCATAGGATAAGGCTAGAGGGATCCCCTCTTGAAAAGCCTTGTGTGCTTTGCTATGCTACATTCATTATATAAGCCAGTGGTTCCCAAAATTGGGGATTTAAAGCCCTGAATGGGATCCTGGAGGGTGTCTCATAAATTCATATCATCTCTTCAATCACTTTTCAGTCAGTGGGTACTAAAAGTACAACTATTATTATTATTATTATTTTTTTTTTTTAATAGAGGCATGTTTATTTATTTATTAATTATATTTGTTTGTTTGTTTTGTTTATACATGCACTGGGTACAGTCAGAAGCGCGGGAGGGTGAGAGAATTCACCAGAGCCAGAGTGGGGAGCAGAGCAGGCAGAAGGACTGAAGTACACTGCTGAGGGGAGCAGCGGGTGGCAGGAGAGGTCTGCGCACCATGTGGGATCCTCCTCTGGTGGCCGGGGAGCAGCCGGGGATCGAACCGGCGCCGCAGAGGCCTCGGGCAGCTTCGCAACCCAGCGCTCAACCGCTGCGCCACCGGGGAGGCCCTATTATTATTATTATTTTAAAAGATTTATTTATTTATTTGTATAAGAACCAGGGTATAGGCCAGATGCGCAGGAGGGTGAGAGAATTCACCAGAGACAGAATAGGGAACAGAACAGGTGGATCTACTGAAGTACACTGCTGAGGGGAGCAGCAGGCGAGACAGGAGAGGTCTGCTGCGTCATATGGGTTGCTCCCTGGCCAGCCGAGATTGAACTCATGCTGCAGAGGCTGCAGACAACTTCTTAGGTTGCTTCCTAACCCTTTGCGCCACCAGAGAGGCCCCCACAGAGGAATTTTTTTAATTAAAATTTTTTATTGAGATAATTGTGAATTTACATCATTTTAAGAAATAATATGAGATATCACTAGGAAGCTTTGTACACTTTTCCTGGCACTGCCATTTTGAAATATTACAGTATAATATCATATCCAATATATTGACATTGACACAATCCACTGATCTTGTTCAGATTTCCCTACTTTTACTTTTACTTGTGTGTGTGCGTGCATGCACTTGTGTGTGTGTGTGTATTCTGTTTTAACACACTGTGGATCTCTCATTTTGCCCTTTTTTATCCATATCCTTCTGGAGGGAGCACCCCCTTCCCTGTCCTCAACATTCTCTGTCCTCTACTTCTAATATTTGGTACTTTCAAAAATGTTATACGAGTGAAATCACAGAGTATGGATTGGCTTTTATTGCTCAGCATAATTCCTTGGAAATTCACCCAACTAGTTGTATGTGTTACAACGCTTCTTTTTGTTGCTGTGTAGTATTATATTCATTGTTTGTAAGCACCAGAGGGTACCTGTTCACTTTGGCTGGACATATGGATTGCTTCCAGTTTTTGGCTCTTACACACAAAACTTCTGTGAACATTTGCTTACAGGTTTTTGAGTGAACTTGTGAAGGATTTTATTCTGCAGAGTGGTCTAGTCAGATTTGGTAGATGGTTAAGTTTGAGAGAAAGGAGAGCGAGAGAGAGAGAGATCAGTGAGGAAATTTGTAGTAACCCAGGCAAGATCCATGGAGAACTGAGTTCAGTTCTCTATGAACTGGAATATGCTTTACCATAGATGCCTTTCTTCAGAAATCACATTGGGCTTTTGTGCAGATGAGGGAGAAAGGTTGAGGAGCTGGGGTTGTAAGGAGGGGCAGGTGCACCTCATTCTGAATAGTTAATCCCTGTTCAAAGGAGATGCTCTGTCACTGTAGCCGAGAACTCTGTGAGGTGAGGAAGGGCTAAGCTTAAGCAGTCGGAGTCAGAATCTAGTTCTTAGAAAGATGATCCTGACTGCAAGGTTTTCAGTAGATGTTTCTGGTTATCTTATCACAAGAAAAGAAGGGGGAACTGTTATCTTTTCTATGTTTGAGGGGAGGCTTCTGTGGGGCCAAAAGATGATGATAAACCGCTTCTACTTCTGTCTCTTTTGGAGCCCAAGAAAGTATTTTCTGGTAAAATATCCAGCAATGGGCCTAGGAGGCTTGAGGCTGACCTCTTGTTGCTATGGAAACTGGAATCCACATTGTTTTTACCTCACACAGTGGTGTGCCTGGCTCCTCAGTGTTTATATCTTGAAGGCATTTATCACTGTGATCCTAGGGTTGCTGTGATCAGGACTGATTGTTGGGAGCCAGCCCCACTTCTGAACCCAGAAGAGTATAATCCTAGAGGTTTCACTAATGGTGAAATCTCCTCTAGGCACTGTGCAAAGTCCCTTTCTGAGCAAGTCCTTGGATGTCTACCCCAGCACTTTTAGAAAACTTTTCCCAGCAGAAAGCTGCTTTGAGTTGTCTGTAATTATTTTTTTGGCCATCACAGACCCTGACAAATGCTGGCCAGTTCACAGGAATGTTTGGGTCAGGCGCCAGGTCAGAGAATTTAGGGTAGCTTTTGAATAAGCGTGTGCTAATTTAATTTCTCAGCGGCTGTCACACTTCTTGGCACAGACACCTTTAGAATGTAAAGGCCTGTGGTGTGTGGGATCCCAAAACTGAGAAACCAAACTCTAAACTCTAAGCCGCTTTCAGTTGTCCCTAGGCTAGGTATTGTATTGCCCAGCACTGGGCCAGACACACGGAACCACCAGAAAAATCAGACTTCTCTTTCTATAGTTGGGAAGATATGACTCATAGGTAAAGCAAAGAATAGAAAGTTGACAAATGAACAACTAATATTTTTATAGAGCTTTCCTGCTTTTCACAGGACTTAACTGATTTTTCAGATAAGAAAATTAAATCTTAGGAATAACCAGAGTAAAGGAAAGTTGAAATCCAAAGATCCCCATCTATCACTTCTGTAATTCAGTATAAATTTCAATAATTGAGTTGTAGGAGTAGAGGGGACCTAGAGGCAGAGAAATGTGTCTTCTCTTTCTGTCTCCAGTGCCTTTGGATTGTTCAGCTAAGCTAATTTAATGCTCATAAATGAATGTTGAATGGCAGCAGGTAAATGCTTTGCTGGAGAGCACACACTTTCAATTCAGTCAGGAAGGTTATAGAAGTGAAGGGGTAGGCAGTTAGGCTATTAAGCAGATGCGCAAGGAATCTGAAGTCCTGCAGGAGACCCAGGATAGTCGCAGGGGTCACAATAGCTAGAAGGCCCTACACAAGAAGCTCGAGTTATTGCAGTCATGGGCAACTTGGTGGGGATTAACTTTAGGGATTAACCATCTTCTTCTGGAAGAAGGCTTCTTGTGAGATCAAAGTTTGAAGGAAAAAAAGCACTGAGAAGATGAAGGAAGAAATGGGACACAAGAGGAGTAACTTAGTGCCCCCCTGAGGAGAGAAGGTTCATCTCTTCTAGCAGACGATTAGGTTTCCAATGCTTAAACAGAAGCTTACTCCTTTGCTCTTTTTGCTTCTCCCAGCAGAGTGTATCAGGGACTCAATTGCCCTTATCTGATGTCCAATGAGGGATCCCAGGATCCATTACCCCATTCTATCCCAGGAGCTTTGCAAGACTAATAAAAAAGAATTCTTTGATTCGGGGTCTTTTAATAAATCAAACTGTGTGAGGTGTTCTGCTCCTTGCTTTTGGGCTTACTGTGCTTGGGTTGCCTTTCCTTTCTGCTCCCACTGTCTTCTGCCTGTTGTGCAGACTGCTGTATCTCTTGCTGCTCTGGTCTCTTGCCCCTTACCATGTTCATATTCTACTTTGTGTCTTTGTAATTCATGTACTGTGCTCATCCTAGTACTTTTTGTGGGCAAGGACAGTATTGTGTTATTATTCATCTGTGTTCGAATTTGTTCCTCGATGCAACAAGTGGGCATTCATTTGTTCATTCAATAAATGTTTATTGAAGAACAACTGGGATACAGCACATAGTAGACCTAGTGACAGAGGAAAGACGAGTCAGATTCCTAGACTGAGTAAAATCCAACTTATCTGAGGGATATTCTTGCCCCTGTGAAAACATCGTATCCTCATATCATATCCTCATATAAAAGAAGAGGCCCAACTCTTCTCTGCAGGAGGCAGGTATTCAGAAGAACTTTCTTTTTGGACAAAACTGGCACTGGTTTGCCCGAGCAGAACTGACAAAAAGATTTCTGACCTTGCTCACTTCCCCCCTGGGAGATAATGCATCAAAAAATAGCCCATGCAACACCCAGAGTGAACCTTAAGGTAAACTGTGGACTTGGGGTGGGGGATGTCTTGCTAGTACAGGTTGCAAACCAATTCCCCTTCTCAGCCTTTACAGTTTTTGTCTAGGGGGTCCTTTTCCCTCCCCTCCCCCCAACCTCATTCTAGCTTCCATGCCATTTTATCTCTCGAAACTCATGGTCCCTGGTTGAATATGAAAGTCTGCTCCAGCTTGTGCTCTCAGTCTTATAGTCATTTGAGCCCCTTCTAAAGGTAAGGGGGAGGAGAGTAGCTTTGAGCCTGTTAAGTCACTGCAAGGCTTGCCAGTCCTGACTTGGGGTTGGGGAGTACACAGGAGAAATTATTCTTACCCTGCCTGGTAGAATTTAGCAATTTCCAGATTATCTTGTCTGCTGTTTTTCTCACTTCTTCCCCTTTGAGCTTGTGTCTCACGTCAGAAAATCCATTGTAAGGCTCCACTGTGGTGACTCTGCTTTGCATGCCCACAGATAAGTTCTTTGGGGGGTGAATTACTATTTAGCAATGAGAAATGAAAGTGACTGGGAAAAAAGAGACATTAGATAGATGGTGGATATTGGTGATGGGAATTGGTGGGATGTACAGTATTCAAGAATGCTCTTCATCCATTTACGCATTCATTCATTCAGCGTTTACTTATTTCATACTTGACAGGGTGGATGTTGTTGGTGCCTTACTGGGCCCTGGGGGATAAAATGAGTCAAACTTTGTCCTTGCCCTTTCCAGGGTATGGCATGAAAACAACTCAGAGCATGAGAATTAATAGAGCAGAGTTATGTCAAAGTACTTTGAAGCATAGAATAGTAAATGACTAGCTTTGCCTCAATCAAAGAGAGGCAATTTGAATATGAGAGAGGACTTTCTGTTTTTGTCAGTATTTATCCAAGTGTGCTCTGTAGAATGTTGGGGGTTACTAAGATTTTTTCAGTTATTTTTTCAAAGTTATTTTACTGCTAATGCTAAGATGTTATTTGCTTTTTTCACTGTGTGTACGTTTGCACTGATGATGGGAAAAAAATTAGTAGGTAAAACTACTAGCAACTTAATAGGAATCAAAGCAGTGGCACAAGACTGTGCTAGTAATTATTATATTCCTCTCCTCCAGGTACTCTCAGTTTTTTAAAAAAATGTTTTTAATAAAGAAAATAAAATTGTGTTAATTGATTCAGTCTTTCCCATGGATACATCTCTAGTTTCTGTGTGATGAAACAGGAGATATGCATAAAGCACTTCTGCATGTAGAAGTTTGATGTTGATCACAAGGAAAAACACATACAATAGAGTTGCAAGGTGAACTGTCTCTCTCTTTTTTTTTTTTTCAGAGAACACTATTTTAAAGAACAATAGACAGACAAACTAGTTATTCAGACTTAGGTATTTGGCATTTCAAGATATTTTCTTTAAAATGAGTGAAGTGAATTTGCTTCTTTAAGGAAGACAACTAATAATATTCGTTGCCAATGATAAAATTCTAGCTTTTAATTGAAAATTAGAATTTTGGAAAACTTGTTTCTGCCCCTGTGATCTTGGCAGCTTCCCCAGTTTTAATTTTTTTTAAAAGATTTATTTTATTTATGCATACAAGACCTGGGGTATAGGCCAGAGGTGCAGGGGTAGGGGAGTGGTGAGAGGATTCACCAGAGACAGACCAGGGAGCAAAACAGGTGGATTGACTGAAATACACTGCTGAGGTGAGCAGCAGGCCAAACAGGAGAAGTTTGCTGCGCCATGTGGGTAGCTCCCTGGCCAGGGATTGAACTTGTGCTGCAGTGGCTGAGCAAAGCTTCATAGCACTGAGACTTAACCCCTTGTGCCACCAGAGAGGCCCCAGATTTAATTTGTTTTGTGAGCTCAGTGGTAATATTGATCATTGTGATTATTTTGATATTGTGTAAGTGAAATGTGTCAAATTGGAAGTTTGCCTAACTAAGCAAATCAGTAGTTTGCTAATGACCAGTGCATAATGTTATAAAGTCATGCATGGATAAAAAGATCTATTCAAAGTGCAAGATAGATCAATGGATTTTAATGTAATAGAGTACAAAAATTTGTCCATATGGTTTCAGATGATTTTATATTGCAACTAACCTTTAATAAACTTACTGCTTACTGAGTTTTGGTGTAGTTATCATAGAAGAATTATCCACAGTTATCTGAAAGGTTATTAAAATATTCTTTCCTTTCCCAACTGCATATCTGTGTTTTGATTTTCAATTAAAACAGCACATTGAATGTGGAAACAGTTATAAGACTACAGCTGTCTTCTATTAAATCACACATTAGATTTGCCTCAATGTAAAATAATTCCATCCTTCTTAATGATTTTTTCCAGAAAACAATTATTTTTCACAAAACATGTTATTTATAGTAGCACATAGGAGGTTTATTGTCTGAAAAGGAATTCCTTGCTAATATTAGAATTTGTTTTAATTTCTAATATGGTATCAAAACAGTTTTGGGACTTTTAATTTTATGTGTATACAGGATGCTTGAGACCAAAAAATTTAAAAAACTCATCCTTTGTTGTTCTCTTTATTTAGAATTCTTCTCATTTCTGCCTGTAGATATCCTGTACATAATTGTGGAATTGGTAATTTACTATTCATTTAAAAACTATTTACTGAGCAGCTATCAAGAACTTAGCCTTACTTGCTGCTAGAGATGTGGTCTCAAGCTATTATGGAAATCACAATGTTTTGGGAAGATAAATTAAAGAACTGTAATTTCCTCTGATAAATTTTTACCAATGTTAAACACATAAATGTGGGAGTGCAGATTATTTTTAGTCACTCGCCAACTCACCTAGAACATATGACTGATCAGTTTGATTGGATTATACCTTCTCTATTTGATTCTTCATAGTCTGGCAGGGAAAGTGACTGAAGAACTGTTTGCTATCTGGTCTGGCAGAAAAGAAGGAAACTACAAAATATGTTGATGTCAACTTTTTGTAGGCCCTGTACTATGTGTTTTTAAAAATATGGTCTGACTTAATTTTCACAAAACCCCTGTGCAGCAGAGAAAATTATCCTTATTTTGCAAAGATGATATTAGAGACTCAGAGAAGTTAAACAAGCTGTCCAATAATGTATGGTGATAGCTGCTCAAACATATGTCTTTGACTCCAGCTCTAGGTCTCTTTCATTGCAATAATAATGTGTTGCTGGCTGGCTGGCTGGCTGGCTGGCTAGCTGGCTGGCTGGATGGGTGTTGTAAGATATTTGTAAGATATTTCCAAATAATTCTGGGAAACCTTGTCAGGTTGGAGTGTATCACAGCAGGTAGAAAGGCCTCTGGAAGGAGAGAGCAACAACAGGAAATTCTTGGTTGAAGGAATTATTTGTGATTTTCTGGACAGGATTCTGTAGCTACATAGGACACCAAGATTTTGTATTCCCTTAGCCTCAATTCTTTATCCCTATATTATGCTACATGATGCCAGCAGCAAAGGTTATCTGTCTGTCTGAGCAGGGTACAAAACCAGAGCCTGGTGTTTGAAACCCAAATTTCTTGAACCTGCCATAGACCTTTGGGAAAGAGGCTGGCTGACTTCAGGCCAATGGTGCCTAGTTGGGGGGCCCCTAACCCCTAGAATTTGGTAAACTATTTTCATTATTCTTAAGGTCCTATAGAAGTTGTGCTGTGTGTGTCTACAGGCTAATGAAAATATTGGATTTCTTTACTTTGGGTCAGAAATCTATCAATCCATTGTTCATGTGTGGTTCCTATGCTCTTTTAGAAAGGGGATCAGCAAACTGTGGCCAAATCCAGCTCACTTCCTGTTTTTATAAAGAAAACTTTATTGAAGTTCATTCATTTGTACAGTTTTGTTCGTGACTGCTTTTGGTTCAATGACAGGTGAATAGTTGCAGGGAACTTGCTGACCCCTAGAAACTCTTGGTTCTTTCTATCATGGTGCTTAGCGTATAGTCTTCTGTTTGACTGTCTTCCCCACTCTTATAATTCCTTGAGAACAAAAGATGAGATCTGATGCATCTCTTTATGCCCCATGCTGATTACATATTCTGAGATATGAAGAGCATCAGTAAATATAAATATTGTCTAAGTGAGTATGTCATATGCTCCTCAAAAAGCTCTGACATGCAATTATATGTGCCTTTGAGTCATACAAAGACAGAACTAAGGGAAGCAAAGAGTTATGTTGGTTTTGCTAATCTCAGTTATGTTGGTTTTTGCTTCATGTGTAAACTAGTTATTACAATTTTTTTTTGATAGGTAGTTCATGTATAGGAGTCCATGAACTACACAATCATACCAAGAGCTCTTGTTGGTGAGGAAGTTGAGAAACAGGCCTTAATCTGTATTCAACTCTTTGCCTTGGTACCTGCCACCTTTTCACTCTACCCTCCGCTCCCTGCTCCAGCTTGGCAGCACAAATGGACAAGATCACGAGATTAATACTGTTTGCCTTACTTTTTTTCCTTCTTCTATAAAGCCATCTCTTCAGTGTGCTTCTTCCCCATATTACCATATGTGGCTTCCCAGAAGATGAAATCAACCTAGAGCTCTCTGGTCACGTTGACATAGAGGCAGTCAGGGGAAGTGCTGGCCTGGGAGTCAGCAGACCTGGACTCTTGCTGTGGTTTTCAGCTGCCTTTGATGTTGGACACATCAGTTAACATCTCTGAGTTTCAATAGTCAATGTATTTGTATCGAGTCCTATCTGGAATGTAAAAAATTGAATATTTATACTCATTCTTGTTCTGAAAAAGATTTGAACAACTGACAAGTGATAGGTGACCTGTCCTGTTGTGTCACTGTCTCTGACCACCAGAAAGTAAATGATTAAATGGATTTAATCATTTCAGGTCTTTGAGCAGTGCCTTTTAGAATGCTCGTGGATGCAACCACAGCCTCTTTACTCTGTCCTTGCTTTCTTTCTTGGAACGGCTTCTTCTGTTATCTGGGAAATCAGGGTCTTCTATCTTCTTTGCAGGGATCATCTAAAATGTATTTAGCCAGCAAAGTAGTTATCAAGATCAGGGTCAAAAGAAAAGGAATTTTAGAATCTATGAATTAGAAAAAATATTAGGAATTTTAGTCAAAAAGCCTTTTCAAATAGCGAACTTGAGGCCTCGAGGAGGGAAGTGACCTTCTTAGAGTCACATGGTGAAGCTAAGACTAGATTCCAGGCTCTTTCTGCTGTCTGCATCAGTCAGGCTAGATGTTTTCTAGGTTTATTAGAGGAATTAGGTGTCACAAAGAGCTAGGGTGGCCAAGGTCTTGTGCTGGTTTTACTGCTGCATGGCCTTGTGATGATGGGCAGAGGAAGCTGTGTTCCTGACCTCCCAAGCTGCCGTATCAGATGAGCTTAGGACCTTGTATGTTTAATAGATCTTTACTGAATCTAATTGCTTGTGGCATAAGGCATAAGACATGAAGGTTTTCCCCACTTAGCACATGGCTGGTATTATATGCACCATAAGTGACAAAGGGAACAAAAAGAAAATCTACATATTGTTCTGGTATTGGAACAAATGGACTGTTTTACTGTTTCTTGACAGATTGTATTAATTTATATTTGTTTACTTGACTGATTAAAATGATATTTTATTTGGGCATGTATTTCTTTGATTATTAGTGAGGCTAAACCTTTCCCTCTTTCATTTGATTTTGTATTTTCTCTTATTTTTGTTTTTCTTGTGAGTTACTTATTCATGTTCTTTGTCTAGATCCAAGTATGTTCCGAGTCTTATGCTTGACTTCCCTGCAGGGAACTATTAGAATGTTAAAGTATTTTCCCTAAATGGGGATGCTCAGCATAACTTGGGGAGACAGTAAAAGCTAGATGAAATGCTTTCCACCCTGTACAAATAGCTCATTAAGGGTCTACATGAGGAGCCAGATACTGCTAGAAGCTAAGGACACTGAGACAGTGGGGTACTAGAGACTGGGTGGTAGCCCCAAGTAATATTGTCTCTTGCTTTTTCTGTACAGAGTTTTGCCGGATTGACAAGCCCCTGTGCCACAGTGAGGATGAGAAACTCAGCTTTGATGCAGTCCGCAGCATCCACAAGCTGATGGATGATGATGCCAATGGTGATGTGGATGTGGAAGAAAGTGATGAGGTGAGATCTCTCACCCTGCTGTGGCTCGCTTCTCTTCCTGTGGGAACAGAACCTGAAAGTTGTCTAGATAGCTTGTTGCCCATGGAGAGATGTTCTTGATGTTGACATGTTTGTTAGAAACGCTTCTCTATCGGACAGGTGATTCTCAGCAGAGCAGCCCTCTAGGTGGCAGCCTGTCAGTGCCATCTTTACCTCTGTGTCTGTGCCCACAATGGCTCCCGTCCGCCTACTGGCTAGAAGCACAAAAGACTGAGCTGTGTAGTTTGAGAGCAAGAGGGAGCCCTGAGGCTCCCATAGACACACACCAGTGTCTATGGTTTCCCTCAATCTTTATTGTAATCCTGCTGTAGATGGAGAACATCAATCTGGATTTACTCTTTGCTCAACCTTCTGTTAATAAGTCAGAAAGAAGGCAAGACAGTCAGATCTTGCCCTCTGGAACCTTACACTTTGAGTGGGAGAAACTAGTGTTCTTAGAAAGATCATTCTGGATTCCAGCCTGCAGCTGCTGGAAGCCCGTTGAGTAGTCCAAATATTAAGAGTAAAAGGAATCTCTAGATGGAAAAAGCTGTTATTATTTACCTTTGGGCATCACTACAGCCTCAATTCCACAGAACCCAAAGTACTAAATCATCATGGGTGAAAAGATTTGAAAATTTCAGTTAATTTCCAGCCAACATGAGCCAGAAATTTGGTGAAATTATATCACATCTTTGGGGCCTCCCCGGTGGCGCAGCGGTTGAGCGCTGGGTTGCGAAGCTGCCCTCCGCCTTTGCAGTGCAGGTTCGATCCCCGGCTGCTCCCGGCCACTGGAGGAGGGTCCCACATGGCACGCAGACCTCTCCTGCCGCCTATTGCTCCCCTCAGCAGTGTACTTCAGTTCTTCTGCCTGTTCTGCTTCCCGCTCTGGCTCTGGTGAATTCTCTCACCCTCCCTGCGCTTCTAACTGTACCCAGTGCTTGCATAAATAAATAAATAAATAAAATAAGGGGGTGGCAGTTGTATGGGGAATATAAAAATAAAAAAATTAAAAAAAAGAAATTATATCACATCTTTAATAGTGATATATACATCATGACGGAGGAGGTAAGCTTGATCTCCTTGCCCACCATTAATTTTTCAGTTGAGTCCTGTATGTTATGTTGGCAGAGAATTTGGAACAGTGAGAGTTTATCTACAGGGGAGTGTTCTGAATGATGAAGAATATGGAAACTATGAAATGAAGGCACAGTGTTAAAGCTCTTTGTATAGTTACTCTTTTTTTTTTTTTAAAAAAAGATTTATTTATTTGTTTGTTTTTATTTATTTATACATACATGCATACAAGCACTGGGTACAGTCAGAAGCGGGGGAGGGTGAGAGAATTCACCAGAGCCAGAGTGGGGAGCAGAGCAGGCGGAAGGACCGAAGTACACTGCTGAGGGGAGCAGCAGGCGGCAGGAGAGGTCTGCGCGCCATGTGGGACCCTTCTCTGGTGGCCGGGGAGCAGCCGGGGATGGAACCGGTGCTGCAGAGGCTGCGGGCAGCTTCGCAACCCAGCGCTCAACCGCTGCGCCACCGGGGAGGCCCTGTATAGTTTAACTTCCTTAACAGCCCAGTGAAATTGCTGGTATTACCTTGACAAGTTTTCTTTAAGGGAACACTGGATATAAATGCAGATCTGATTTTAAAGCCCATTTCGTTAACTACTGCTGTATTTTTTCTTTTATTCTAAGGGCAGAATCAGAACCACTATGGGGAAAGTTAAATATAGGCATATGCTTGTAGAATGAAGAATTCCTAACAGAGCTATGTCATCATAGAAGAGGATTCCTTGGTGGTAGGAATGAGCTCTCTGTCACTGAAGATAGGCAAGTAGAATACATCTGTCCTCTGACTGGTCAGCAGAGGGAATCCTTGATTATAAAAAGTTTATCAGAGGAGAAAGATAGACTTCCTGGAGGAAAAATAGAATAGGAATAGAGTGGCCAGGGTGGAGCAGCCTGAGTAGTAGGGAATCAATGCGAGCAAAGGTGTGGAAGTAGTAAGAAGCATGGTGCATAGATTTGGTTAGGCAGTAACTGTGGTAGAAAACTGCAGGACAAAATCTCGAGAGGAAAGTGGGTCTTGTGCAGTCAGGCTGAGATATGTGTACTTATTGAATCTGCAGTTGCAGTTTCTTGAACAAGGACAACCATGATGAAAGTATCTGAACTTTGTTCATTTCTTAAGTATCACTGGTCCTCAAAAGACCCAAAGTTTATTGTCTGTGCTGAGACTAGAGATATATTCCTTAATGAGGCCTAGATCTCTCTCCTAGGGTCTGACCGACCATAGGACTGGGAGATGGATATCAGAATGGCTAAAAAGTGGTATGATCCAAGATCCACAAATTCCTGGATATCTTTGTCATCTGCTCCTCCTATTTTCACTTTCTACTGAATTGCTTTGTCAATGAGAGGAGGAAGAAAATGTTCTTTTTAGAGGAATGTTACCACAACAAAAAGCTCATCAGCACAAACTGTTCTAAAATAACACAAAAGCTGTCACCCTGCTCTTCTTTGCACCAGTGGTGAGTTGTTCTTTTTCAGCATAGCTTCTGCCTTGAATTGGCTTCAGCCACTCTCCCTGTAATCTCAGACCTCTGGTGTTTAGAGAGGCTATTGGTCTGGGTTTCCATGATCAGTCACAAGCTACTGTCTTTAAAAGAGAAAGTAAAGGTGGCAAAATATGTGTGCTTAAGTCAATGTAAACATATATGAGACAACCTTGGAGTCCAGGATCCTACTGGAAAGTTGGGTGGACAATTCAAGGCTTCATACATTGCATAATGAACTCTGAGGTACCAGAGGTGAAACTTTGATTGTGCTGAGCATCAGGGATCTGCGATTTTTATGACCCACTTAAAAGCATTGCTGATCACCCAAGGACCTTAGTAGAAGTCTGAAGGGATGCTCTATTAATGCTTCACTTATTCAACCTCTTATTAGCATGTTTTTCAGATAACTGAACTATAGCCTCAGATATTTTAGTCATTCCTAAAGCAAGTCTTTCTTCTTACAGATTATTGTAAACAGGGTGTTAACTTTCTCTGCATGATTCAAAGCACAGCTTCATGGCCTCTTGCACTGTTACCCCAGTGCCTGTATGCATTGTTATGCTTTCTTTTGTTTTTTGTTTTTGTTTTTTTCCTCTTCTTTGATTCATTCTCATTTCTAAATGTTGTATCTACTCTGCTGTGAAATCAGACTTATGGTAAACTAAGACTCAGCAGGCATTTATAGATAACATGTAATCATTTGTGTGGGAAATAGCCAGTTTGGCTGCTCCAGTGGCATCTTTGCTTGCTTCTGACCTGGATGGCAAGGGCTATGGATGATGGGCCCTTTAGATGAGTGATTGGCACTGTTGGCGAGAATGCCCTTCTTGCAAACCTGGCAGGGAGTTCCACTAGCCTAGCAGTGTAGGAATTCATGACCTGAGTACCATTCAGACCTCTGTGGGGACAATGCCAGTGGCAAAGGATTTACTGCAGTGGAATAGTCCTGCTAGGTTTTCCTGACAGTCTGAGTAGGACAGACAAGCTCCCTCCTAAAGCCACTATGCTCTCAACTGGACCAGACTCTTTGAATACAGTGTTATTTTCTTGTCTGGTGCCTACATGGAAAATCAAGGGCATTTATTCAGCCATTAAACAATTTCTTACTAAACACCTATTATGTGCCAGGAATTGTTATAGGGTTATAAATTTCATAGTGAACAAAATGCAAGATTCCTGTTTTTTATAGAGTTTGCATTCAGTTACAGGTGATTATGTGACAATGATCAGTAAACTTTGAAATTAGGTAGAAATATGAAGATTTTAGTAGTTTAGTGATTTCTCCTTTGTTTTTCTCAGGGCGAAATAGTGGTTAATGATTCTTACCCCTGAAGGTTGTTGTATTTAGTGAAACAAACAAACAAACAAACAAACAAACAGTTAAAAGTTCCCAACAAAAATGACTCTCAAAACTTAACAATAGAATGCAAGCACCCCAATAAAAAATGGGAAAGGATTTGAACAGATACTTCAATATATGTCAGAAAGATATATGGATGGCAAATGCATATATGAAGAGATGATCAATACCATTGGTCATTAAGGAAGTGCAAATGAAAACCACAAGGAAATACTACTACTTACCAGAATGGATAAAATTCAGAAATGAACAAGTGCCAGGCAAGGTGGAAGAGCTACTACAACTTGTGCTTATAGTTTTTTATAAAGTTAAGTATAACCTACTATATATTAGCAATTCTTTATCCAGGTATTTACTTCTATAGATAAATAAACATATATTTATTTATATTTAATATATTTAAATCAATACATTTAAACTTGTATTTACACTAAAACCTGTATACAAATGATCATAGAAGTTTTTTCATAATCAAAACAAACCGGTGTTTCTTCAGTGTGTGAATGGATAAAGAAACTGAAAAACTGCATAGTAATAATGAACTATGATGAACACAGCATAGATGAATCTCAAGGGCATTCTACATTGCAACCAGTCTAAAGAAATTACTTACTATATGATTTCATCTATATGATGTTCTGAAAAAGACAAAACTCTAAGAATGGAGGCTAGATCAGTGGTTATAAGAGGTTAGGAGTGTGGTAAGGGTTTGATTACAGGTTTGAGGATTTTTGAGGGAGGTGGGTAATAGAACTGCCTTTTGTCTGGATTGTGGGGGAGTAACTATATCCCCCCTCCAAAAACTTATTTTCATCACAGGTTAATTTTGAAAAGTTCCTGGCATAGTACCTGACACACTCAAGCTTTTTAGTTACTTTCTCCTTTCTCTTTCCTCTATAGTTCCAGGAAAGCTACCTGCCTTTGACAGTTGTAATTTGTTTGTTTGACTGATGTGTTTCTCTTACTAAGTTGTGAGCCTATTCAGGGCAGGGACCGATCTTACTTGCTTTTTCCTTGTTTCCCCTGTGCCCAGTAGAACCTGGTGCAGAATCGGTGCTGGATCACTGCGTGGAATGACTGACCTATAACTCTAGGGCAGCACGGTGTCAGGCTGAGATGGGAGTTTTGAGCAAGGATGTAGTCCCACATTTTGGGGGTTGAGAATGGGTGGGTAGCAATATGAGTTTGGGAAGCTACAAAATCTCCTCTTACTTCTGTTAGTATCTGTGGTGTCTAGTGCAGAAGTATAGCATCAGGGTTAAAATCTTGTGCTCTGGAGTCACATAGGTTTAAACCTGCCACTGCCTTTACCAGTGGTGGAGACTTGGAGAAGTTTTTAATCTCTTTCAGCCTCAGCTTCTGCCTTAGAAGTGGAATGATAACAGTTGACACCTCATGAAGTTGTGAAGATTTAACTAAATAATGCATATGAGGCATTTAGTGGGATGCCTGGCATTAGGATGAACTCAGTAAAAATTAGTTTTTGTTTATTGTTTTTATTGTTATCAGTAAGAGCATGTATTTACAACTTGGCTTTGCCACTTACTGGCTATGGGACTATAGGCAATGAAGTCATTTGAGGAAGATAACTCTTTGCAAAGCTCCAAGCACAATGTCTGGCTTGATGCTAAATCTGTGTTTGTTCCTCCCTCAGCATGTTGGCTTGGACAGTTAAGAACTAGACTGTACAGGAAGAATCAATCATCTTATTTATCATCCTGTGGCAACAGGGCATTCATCTATAGGAGCCACCCTAGCAGCTGGATTGACTTGACTAGGGCAAGGACACTGCAATAGGTATAGGTAGTTCTTAGTGGGTGGCTAATATTAAGGGAGGGGAGACATGATAGAGCAGGGCTGTGCGTTTCCTGGGGGCTACACCTTCACTACAACTCATCCAGCCTCCTTCTTATGCCTGTGTACTTCAAAAAAATACATGGGTAAGAATTTCAAAATTTCCCTATCCATCTGGAACGCTAGAGGATTTTGAATAACAAAGTCATATAATAGTATATTGTCATAAGATGTGCTTGACTTTAGTGGGGTAGAAGTTTACATGTTTCTACCTTTTATCATTGTCCCACCAAGAGGCATGTTATATCCTGGGATGCTGTGATTGTTGGGAAGCATGGAATCTAGCACAGGTAGAATCAGGACTGCAGAATGAAACTCAAAAGGAAGCAGCCAGCAGTTCCCTTCACAATGTCCAAAGGCCAGTGGGAACATAGCGGTGGAAAGAGGCACTCAGTGCTATAACCAGCATGGACTAATTTGGACAAAGTTGTGGAATCAGTCTCAAAAGTTTTTTACTATGATTAATAATAACTATAATTCATTCCTCAGACTCTGGGCTCATTCCTTGTATCCAGATAGTTGTAGACACTCCTAAGTGTTCCCTTGCCTATAAATTCCCCTCCTCCAGCTCATGTTGTGCATGGGGTAAGTGATCTTCCTAGCTACATTTTGGTTTCGTGTCTTCTGTGTGATAGCCTTTTTCTGTTTCATCTGACTACTAGTACATAGCCCTCCATCCTTTCAAATCTGGCCTTAACCTTTCTTAAGACTCTCTGGACATGCCTCCTACCATTCTGGTCTGGAGTTGCTAGGCTCTGGGCTCCAGATATGTTAGCATGTGATGTATGGCCATTCTCCTCTGTGACTGACCCCCTTCTCTATCCCTCAGCCCAGGCCTATGAATCACATACAGAATCTGTATGGAGGTAAAATCACTACAGTTAAATGATAGGGAAAGCTTAGAGAAAAACACATACAATAGGAACATAAATGAAGACAAGAAAAAGGAAGACAAGGGAACTATTGAAAGGCCTATGTGATGGAACAAAAATATGCATAGACTTTAGGGCAAGAAAGATGGTATTAGGTGTACTTTCACCAGTTATTAGTTGGAAAGTTCCTTAAACTCTGTGAGCTTTCATTTTCTCACTGTCAGATGGGGATAATAATCCCTAATTTATTATTTTTTAAAAGATTTATTCATATAAGAACTGGGGTATAGGCTAGAGGTGTGGGAGGTGAGAGGATTCACCAGAGACAGAGCAGGGAACAGAACAGGCAGATTGACGGAAATACAATGCTGAGGGGAGCAGCGGGCATGACAGGAGAGGTCTGCTGTGCCATGTGGGTTTCTCCCTGGCCTGGGATTGAACTCATGCAGTGGCTGTGGACAGATTCATAGATTTGATTCTTAACCCCTTGCGCCACCAGGGAGACCCATAATAATCCCTAATTTAAAGGATTATGGCCAAGATGAAATGAAATCATGTGTAGAAAGTACCCAACCTACGTAGTACTCGCTAGTGCTACAAACTAGTAGTCTATAGTAGCAGCATTACTAGTTCTACTCCTACCACTGCTACACTGTGCTTATGAGCCTGTGCTGGTGCTTTAACATACACTCTTTCATGTAGTCTTTATAAGAAACCTGTGGAGTAGCTATTTTTCCCATAAAACCCACATGGAAACCGGAGAGTGAATTAGCTCACTTATCCATTTATTACAACCCAGATCTCCATTAGGCTGATGAAAATGTTCTAAATTTATGGTGAAACCTCTGTTACTATACTATATTGTACACTGTAATTGAATATGAATTATGTCTCAATAGCAATGTTATTAGGAAAACAATTGTTACTACATTGAGTGGAGCAGTGGCCACCTCTTCCTTGCCTTTCTGTAGTTCAATTTGTAAGAATCCCTAGGGCTGTACTGAAAACCATGATTTCTATGTCCATGTCCACCACTCCTAAGTTTGACAGGCATGCAAATGTGCTTCCCATAATGATCAGTTCCATGGTTCCTGGAAGCAGAGGTCCTGGTTAGATAAGTGACAGCCAGGTTGTCTCTGTTTCTTTATAGATGGCTTTGAGAACACCAGAGCTCTGAGGTATTCTCATTGGGAGAATTCCTCTCTCCTTCCCTCCGTACCGCCTTTCTTTCTAAAAAAGAAAGAAAGATGGCAAGAAAGCTATGGAAGAACCTTGAGTGTAATTCCTTCTCATTCTCATTCCAGGGACCTGAATCAAATTCATTTTTTTTTTTTAAAGATTTATTTTTATTTATTTATACAAGCACTGGATACAGTCAGAAGCGCGGGAGGGTGAGAGAATTCACCAGAGCCAGAGCAGGGAGCAGAGCAGGCAGAAGGACCGAAGTACACTGCTGAGGGGAGCAGCGGGTGGCAGGAGAGGTCTGCGTGCCATGTGGGACCCTCCTCCAGTGGCCAGGGAGCAGCCGGGGATCGAACCGGCGCTGCAGAGGCTGCGGGCAGATTTGCAACCCAGCGCTCAACCGCTGCGCCACCGGGGAGGCCCAGAATCAAATTCATTTTTAAAAAAATATGTAAAAAAGAGTTATTTATTTATGCATACAAGAGCTGGGGTGTAGCCAGAGGTGTGTGTGGGAGGTTGGTGGGGTGGGTGGTGGTAGTGAGAGGATTCACCAGAGATAGAGTAGGGAGCGGAACAGGCATATCTATTGAAATATACTGCTGAGGGGAGCAGCGGGCAAGACAGGAGAGGTCTGCTGTGCCACATGGGTAGCTCCCTGGCTTGGGATTGAACTCATGCTGCAATGACTGCGGACAGCTTCGTAATGCTGAGACATAACTCCTTGCACCACCAGGAGGCCCCTGAATCAAATTCTTGAGCCATACCATATAGCTCTCCATAAGGAGAGATGTCAAAAGTCACTGACCAAGTAGTCCCTGGATTCATTTTTCTTGCAGTCATCTTGTGCTCAGGGACTCTCTGTGATTCCCACTGCTGCTAACATGCTAGTCCTTGGGAAGCAGAACTCTTCCCTTGATCTTGGAGCTTTTGCCTTAAAAAATAAAAATCACTATATAAATAAAGTAAGGCAGCACAGAGATACATCCCTTTCTTTTGCAGTAATTTTTTTTTTTGTGTGTGACCTATGTACTGTTAGAGTTTGGAGGCACCTCTCTCTCTCTCTCTCTCTCTCTCTCTCTCTCTCTGTGTCTCTCTCTCTCTCTCTGTCTCTGTCTCTCTCTCTCTCTCTTATTTACTAGTTACCTGACTGTCTGCTGATATAATTAGCTTCTTAGTTCTTGCCTCCTGTAACATTCTGACCCCTTCCCTTAATCCAGGTAAGCACAGATTGAAGTCTGCTCACACCCTTTGAACAGAACAGAGAGAACTGAAATCACGAATTACATCATAGTTTGGGTGAAACTTGCTTCTTAGACTAGAGATTTCCTGTCCCTGTTTTTTTCCATATAAATATTTAATTATGGGGTGGCTGTAGCATTCCCTTACCAGGAATGACTTATCATCAACTTGTAGGCCACAACCCCCATTGAGTTCAAGTTGTGTCCTTCCTCATGCATTCAGTTGTAATTTTGGTGAACTTGTTAGAATAAAGTATTTGGATATTGAATTTTAAATAATGTAAGCATGAGCTTTGGTGTCTGAACTAAGTGCAAATCCAAGATTTGCAGTGTACTAACTGTAGGGCCAAGTAATTCGGAGACTTACTTTCCTCATCTGTAAAGTAGAGATGAAATGATATTCTTTGCCTTTGACGAGCCCTCCTGCTAGTGAGAAGAGCAGATACGTAAGCTGGCAATGATGATAACAGTGACCAAATTTGAAGGACCGTGATGGTGGTGTACACAGGAGACTGTGGGAGTTTCTAGAAGAATAAGGGTGAGGCAATCTAACATGTGCTGGTGTAGCAGAAGGCACATTGTCAGCCAGCGTCCAGGGTACCAGTTGCTAGACAAGCTGAGCTCCACATCAGAGGGAGGAGGCATAGTTTGCAATCTGTCCCGGTGCCTTAGCCAGATACAGGATGAAGCAGCAGCTCCCCCAGATGGCACTGCTCATGTTTCCAGGAAAACCCAGACGGTGGTTTGCTTTGACAGACAGGGAAATTCTTTTTCACTAGACAGACTATTGTTTTTCTTTTCCCCCTTTTTGTTGGTGAGTCTGTTTTGTCTAATCTGGATGGCAACCCTGTTGATGGCAGAGATTAGTTATACTAGTAAGGCTTCTCTGTCTATATATGTGTCTATATCTGTGTGCCTTTGTTTCTTGGTGCGTGTGCATACACCATTTTGTGCCCTTCTTTTATTATATCCTTTCTGTATTTCTTTCTGGCAGGTGGAGGATCAAGGAGAAGGGTAGGAGCAAAAAGTTACTCTATAGGACTATATGCCAGACCTGGGGGATAAAAGGAGAGCCAGAAGTATAATCAGTAACTCAAAGATCCTGTTAGTCTATGCAGGATCTGGGCCCTATAAAGTAGTAGGGAGAATGCAAGGGTCATCAGGTAGCCTGAAAGGGTCAAATTAACAGAGAGAGAAAAGTGCTGTTTTAGGTATTAAACTTCTGACTCTTTCTAAGAAGGAATCTGCTATTGGCTCCCAAAGCTTTGCTTGCCTTCAGGCCTAACAGGAGTTTGTGTCAGTTTGTCTGTGTTAGTTTTCGCATCTCCTTGTGCGATGTCTGTATCTTCAAGTGCGTCACATTCAGTGTACTTCATTCATGGCATTAGAAACAACTGGTTTCTAATGCAGTACCAGATTTACTGGAGGCTCAGTGACTATCCCCTTATTTATTCTTGTATTTCCCTCTGCTTCTCTCTATCTTCCTTCTCCAAACATAATTTTAGTATCTTCTCTATGATGAATGCGATAGGTAATGGTTAATAAGGAAGACAAATTTTCTACTTACAAAGAGCTCACATATTAGTGAGGCAGAAAGACATACATGTTCCATCCTAGTAGGTATAGGTATAGTGACTAGAGAGAAACACTGCATTCTGTGGAAGTACAAAATAGGAAATTTAACCTATTCTAGGATGTCAGAAAAGACTACCCAGAAGAGGTGATGTCTGAGGTGAATTTTGGGATTGAATAGGGGTTAACTTAGGGACAGGAGTGAGAAGTGTATGTTCGGTGGAGGAATGAGGCTGACATCCTTAGGGATCATGAGTAAGCATAAGTGTAGAGTGTAGCAATGGGGCAGGGAGGGAGAAGTTGGAGATGTGGCTAGAAAGGCAGTCATTTAGTCAGTTTATTGCCAACTGAGGAACTTGGGTTTTATCCCAAAGGTGATGGCCTGTAACAGAAGGATTGTAAACAAGGGTGGCTCTAATTCTGGTTAAAGGGATATTGGGAGCAGGTTTTGCAGAGCAGGTGAAACAGGGGCTTGGTTTTAAAGATGAACAGGTTTACTGATGAAGAAAGGAGGCAGGAACCTTATGAGTAAATTCAAGAGGCAAAAAACATAGCAAGTTTGGGTGACATCATATAGGGAAGAGTCTAGTGAATAGTTTTTCTCATCGACATGATATAGATACCAATAACGTATACCTTTCATGACTGTGTGAGGCTCAAATAACATGATGGATATAAAAAGTCCTATATATCATAATGTTGTATACACATTTCAATAGTAGTTATCTAGCTATCTAGATATCTATCTAGTTATCTAGCTATCTAGTTATCTAGCTATCTAGTTATCTAGTTATCTAGTTATCTAGTTATCTAGCTTCTCTTTTCCCCTCTGTTTCCAACAGCATTAGGCCATGCAATTCGACAGTATGTCGTTGCCTGGGTGAGAACTATACCCTTTTCATCTAACCACCTATCATCTTGAGGAGGAGGAACTAAGATTAGAAGTTGCTAGAAACAGAGGCCGAGTATTGGTTTGCTTAGGCTGTGCCATTTTCCTCAGTATCAACCCTCTTACTTAAAGCATCCAAATTCAGAACAGTCAAATATTTATGAAGCACCTTCTACATATGCACTGTGAGGGACTGTGCTTTCAAAAATCTCATTTTTCCCACATTCTAAGTGTGAGTTAGTCTGCATTTTATAGACTCAAGGTGACATGAGAAGTGGCAGGGATGGGATTTGAGTATCTGAGAGAGATCTTTCTAGTATGACTTCACAAACCTTCTGATGTTACTGGGTGGTGAGCAAGTTCCCTGATTAGTTGGGAGTAGAAAACTTGTTGAGTGACAGCCTCACTTTAGGAGTGGAGTACTTGCTGGAGGGGTGGTAGTGGAGGGGTGACAGGTCGTGGCTTGCCAGAGTATGACTGCTGTCTAATAGGCAGGCCAGGGCAATGACAGTCGGGGTTCCAGCATTCTCAGTGGCACTGTAATAAGATAAAACCCCCCTCCCATGAGTTCAGGGGCCAGGGTAGAAGAAGAAAAATCTACTTCTTGGCTGGACTCACTTAGAACTTAGCTTTATCAACAGCTAACTGGAGGCAGATTAAGAAATGCTGATGTCCTGTCCCTCTCAGGCAGATAGTCCTGCAACTGGGAGCTTGGGGGAGAAGGAACCCTGTGTTCTTGGTTGGATTGGCAGTCTGTGGGGAGTTTCTATCTTTCTGGTTTGGGAGTCGGGAGAGAGAGAAAGCAACTTTTAGTTCAAATACTGTCACTATTCTTACTGAGTTTTAGTCGATTTTCTTAAGTAAATATTTTTTCATTTGTTGTATGCCCTTAGAACTTTTTTCCATTTTTTTTAATTGTGGCAAAATACTCTTAGCATAAACATTCCCATCTTAGCCATTCTAAGTGTACTGTTCAGTGGTATTGAATACATTCACACGTTGTGCTACATTACTGTCATCCATCCCATAACTCTTTTTATCTTGTCCAGAGACTTTAAATAGTTGTTTAAAAAAAATAATTCAAACCAGTTTCACTGGAGAGTGGGTCCATGGATCTTCTCACACTGCCAAGCCAGAAGTCTTCTCTAACTCATTAGGTTGTTTAGATGTCCTTACCCATTATGCATTCAATGTAGTACTGTGTATTTATCCTTTGGCAGTGCTGACCCCAATTAAGTTAATCCTTTCTCTCTGAGGAAATATTTTAAAATTAGTGATCTATTTCTATCCCTCTTTCATAAAGATTCCTCAGTTAGCAATCTTTTGCTAGCTTGGATGCCTTATTCCTGAGAGTTTGCAAGATAGGAGATATCAGAATTTCCCAGCTCTATTCTAAGAAGGCACTTAGCAAGTGCCTAGGGATTTGACCTGTGTCATATATTCATTGCCATGGTTTGAGGACATTAAAATGATTCTATGACAGTATCATCAACCTCAAAGGGATTCTCTGTACTTGCATGTAGGAGTAACAGGAAAGATGAAGTTGTTCTCTTGGAAGAAGTTCCTTTAGAGGTGGAAACAGCCATGTAAACAGAAGAGAATACTACAGTAGTATAAGTGCATGCTGTGATGGAATCACAGCAGAGGAAGACTTAAATTAGTTTTTCTCATGTGCAGAGTTGCTGACATGTAATTTGGATCTGAAGGAGATTGTTTTAGGGGAAGGAATATGTGCAAAAACTTTGGACTGATAAAGAACCCCATATTTTCAAGGAGTTCCAAAAATTAATTTCACTGGGAATAGGAAGAAGTGGCAGTTGATGTGGCTAAGGAGGGACCCTGGTTCATCCTATAGATCATCTTGCATAAAACTGTGAAAAAAATTTTTCTGTTTATTTCTGTATATGGATTTTGCATCATTTCTCATTTTTGTACAGTTTGCTTTCTCCTCTCAGGAGTTGCCCCCATAAAGTTTCCACTACCAAGTCACCCGTGAACCATCACCATAGATTCTTATGCTCTTCCTGCCATTTTAATCCCTCTCCCTCCCTCTCCCCTGCTGAATGTCTCAGATTTATAGTTGCCTGCTAGTTTTGTCTTTTTTTCCCCCTGATCCCTTATTTGGTTCCCCTATATTCCACCTGTAAGTGAAACTGATTTTTTTTTCCTTCTGACATTTCACTGAGCATAATCCCCTATAGCTCCTCCATGTTGCTGCAAATGGCATGAGTTTATCTTTTTGTTGCTGAATAATATCCCATTATGTATATATACTACATCTTCTTGATCCAGTCATCTGTTTTGGGGCATTTAGGTTGTTTCCATATCTTAAAAGGTATGAAATTTTGATTTTAAGTGGAATTAAAGCTTTCAAAGTAAGAACCATTGAGTAAGGACTTTAGTGGTCAATAGATACAATTCCTTGTCTTAATTATTTCTATAGATGATCTCTTGACACATGACCTTTATTATAGGGAGCACATAGGATAGATCTATCTTTTGCCTCTTCTATGGGTCGCCTTTAATGACAGAGCAGCATCTCTGTAATAGTGTGCCCCAGAATTGCACATTCTTGGTGTCTGTATATTCTTCTTACTATTTATTAAGTATATTAATATTTAGAAGAACTTAATCTGTGCAGGTTCTTTTCTAAGTTCTTATGTGAATTAACTCATAATAATCCTTCAGTGTCAGGATATTAGGAAGTTTTGTATTATTATCTCAATATCTTACAAATGATGTGCATGATACCATGAAAGTGAGTGGTAGAACCAGTTTCCAAACCTAAGCAGCCTAGAATCAAGCTCAAGACCATCATGCCTCTGAATGCAAGCCAGTGTAATCCTCAGGCCCCTTGCCAGGTACCTTTGTTTTAGATTGGGCAATTTGGGGACTTTTTTTCTTTCTTTTGTATAGTAAACATACTGTGCATTGACTAGCTATCATAAGCTAAGCTTTTTGCTGGCTGGGCACTGTAGAACAAACTCGAGAGAGAGATAGTCATTCAGATATTTAATAGCCACATACTCTGCAGTGTGCCAGAGGTAGGTTTACAGAGCTAAATTAATTATTCATTTAGGTGTTCCAGAGAATTTGCAAGGCACTGGGTAAAGAGATAAATGACAAATAAAATACAGTTTCTATATTTGAATTGCTTAGAGAGAGTAAGAGGGGGGTAATTAAATGGTAATTATAGTATAATGGGATAAGTACTGCCATAGATATATACCGGAGAACGAAGAGAACTAAATAGAACAGGGCAATTAACTTGCCTGAGAGAGGTCTGGAAAACTTCACAGAGGTGATGCCATTTTCTTTAGCAGATAAAGAGGGAGAAAACATTTTAAATGGAGCACCTTGTGCCAAGGCTTAGAGGTATAAAAGAGCATGGTTTATGCAGGGATCTGAAGTGGCTTGATGTATGTAGGACAAATGTTGGCAAACGTTTTCTGTAAAGGGGAAGATAGTCAATATTTTAGACTTTGTTGACCATATATTCTGTGTCACAAAAACTCAACTCTGCCTTTGTAGCACAAAAGCAGCTATAGATAGTACATAAGTGAACGAGTGGCAATGTTCCAATAAAATGTTATTTCAGAAACAAGCAACAGGCTGGATTTGGTCCATAGCCATCATATTCTGACCCCTGGTCCGGAGTGTAGGTGTCTGGTGGGGAGAGAGAGTGGCTAGGCGCTCACTGTGAGCCAGGAAATTGGTCTATGGGAGGTTACATTGTGGGCCAGCCTCGAAAGTTACTCTGTGACTCAGATATAAAAGCCTGATGCCAGGCCAAGAAGTTAGGGCTTTATCTTGTTAGGTAATGGGGAACCATGCAATTTTAAGTAGGTGTGTTGTTATAGTTGGATTGGTATTTACTAAAATCATTCTAGTTACTAGTATAGCAGGTGGACTGGCAAAAAAAGGTGAGAGAGAAATGACTGTTGTAGCTAAAATGTAGTTCCTTTCTAGACATTGGAACGGTGAACAAGAGTTGGGAATCTTCTCACTTCTGGGCCATGTGTTTTGTGGGTTATAAATATTGTGTGAATGAAGGGGGAAGTAGGAGTGGAGGTGGTATGGTTTTGGAGCATGGTGACCTGAGATAAGCAGCCTGGGGGTCTTAGTAACAACCTTTTGTTCAGTTCCTGGTATGCAACTTAGTTCCTGGTATGAATCTTGTTTCATGTTAGACCATGTACTGCCATGAAGCAGAATGGACTTGGGGGGCTCTCATGACTACTAGCTTTATTCACTCCTTAGTATGCAACTCTGCAACTCACCTTGGTATATAGCCACGTCATATCTGACCATGTACGGCTGCCAATGCGGACCCACCTGGAACTTTGTAGAAGCTGACAGTATATAAAAGCCCCTGACTTCCTACAAACGGGGCTCAGCCTTTGGATGCAAATCCGCTGAGTCAGCACCATTGCACTTAAACCTGCTTCTTGTTAGCCCTGGTGTCTAAGTTTCCTTTGTGCCATATAACATTTTGATTTAGGAGACGTGGAAAGTGATCAGTGAGGAATAAGTTTGGAGTAATGGTTCTCAAGAAGAACCCAGGATACCCGCTCAGTTCCATGCTACAAATATATGCTGCTTTTCTTTGGGCCTTATTTACATCAGTAAATTCTGTTCACAGATGGATCTGGCTGGGCCTATTGTGTGGGAATTCTAGAGAGATGGCTCTCCTGTCTGCTCTCACCCACGTTCTTTCACTAGTGCTTAACACTTCAAATGGGTTTACATGCTTTGTGACATCACCAGGAAGATCACTTTTCTGAGTTCATAGAACTAAATATACCTAGCGACAGCTGGTCCCTTGGCTCTTCAGAGAGCTATTAAGCTTCAGTTCTAGCCAATGCCACATTCCCCATGGTAAGGGGAGACTCTTAGGGAGCCTCCTTAGACCTTCCTGAGAGAAGAGCTGCTTGTTCTGGAGTCTGAAATAGCAAATCCTTCTGGGAGCCAACGCCTGTTTTGTTTTTGCCTTTTGTTGCTTTTCAACTTTGTCCTAAATCAGATGTTAGCTATTTGCTGACTGTGGGATGGTGTAATATATGATAATTCCTGCCTCAAGAATGTACTGAATTCCAGTTCAGTGCAGTCTCTGTGCTACCTTATGGCTGAGTAAGTGCAGCCTTCTGTCAGAGGCTACAGGATTTAGGTAGGGGACATAGAGACATAAGAAGACCTATGAAGGTGTGTACGGAGCTGTGGGAGCCCCATGCACAGAAGAGTCACCTATGATTAAAAAGCTTTTTTTGATATGTTCAAATCTTTATCTCACCCTTCTTCTAATAATAATCACAGCTAACATTCAACTAATGTTCTTTAAAACAGTGTTTTGTGTATGTCAGGAGTCACTAGCTCTGTACCTCTGGGGAGACTGGGGACAGCGTAACCGAGAAATGTGGGCTGTGTAAGTGCACATACATAAACCTGTGAGGGTGGGAACTGTGGTAAACTCGAGCACTTGCCTCTTCAGAAGGCGGCAGCTGCTGCTCAGCTTTGGCAGGCTGTTGCCAGGTAGATGTGTGAACCCAAGAGTGGTGGGGGCTGGTGGGTCTTGAGACCCTCATGATTACTCAGTGCCAGCTCCCCCACCTTCAAATGTCTGAAATTATAACACATACACACACACACACACACACATCTTTGGTGTGGGCAATTGATTTCCCCCTTGATTTAAATAGAATGTGAATAAAAATCTTTATAAAATGTTGCATTTAAAAATCAATTTGTAATAAAGTCTGCATATAAACAATGCACTTGCCTCATGGCAAGTCCCTTAGCCACCACCCTGCCTTCAGATCCGACTGCAACCCTTAAATCTCTTGTGCATAAAACTGTCAAGTTGTCACCTAAGTTTAGTGTTCCTAGATCATTAGACTTTTTTTTTTCAAAGAAGCCTGAAAAGCTGAGTTATGTCTCATTTAATTGTTCTCACACTCAAATGAGAGGGATAATTAGTCCTCAGATTGAGGGGAAGACAGTCTCAGAGAGGCTGAGTATTTTGCTCAAAAGTCACACAGGAAGTAAGTGGTCCGTTTCTCTAGATTCTGAACTCTGTGTCTATATTACACAGTTTTTCTCACTCTTTAGCCCTGGTGGTTGCAATCTTGCTTATCTGTCCTTATGAGAGTTTCCACTCAGCAGCAGACCCTTCCTTTAGGTAGCGGTTCTGTCAACCCACATTCCTTATTGGGCAATATCTTCTTGCTGGCTGAGTTTTGTGACCCTACTCTGCATGCCTGTGGTACCAGTAGGGCCTATGTGTGAGCCTCTGTGCTCATACTTTTTGTACTTCTGTGACCTTCTCTGCTCTCCCTATACCTCAGTGATCAGGTTAGCTATAAATAGCAGTCTCTTTCTTTTTGGTTCCCTATAAGCAGCTGTTCTGTCTCATCAGATGGTTTCCTGGAGTTAGTTGGTAATGGCAAAAAATCCTCTTCCTTGGAGATTATGACATTTCTGCCTCTAAGATCCCCATATGATAAATGTTTAGTCTTGAGGGTCTGCCTTAGAAACTAGGAGGACCAAAGTAGAGTATATCTTCGTGACCTGATGAATCAAAACTAAAAGATTAGGATTATAGATTTGATCTCTTTAAAATATATGCAAAACCTCGGGCCTCCCCAGTGGCGCAGCGGTTGCGCGCTGGGTTGTGAAGCTACCTGCTGCCTCTGCAGCACCAGTTCGATCCCCGGCTGCTCCCTGGCCACTGGAGGAGGGTCCCGCATGGCGCGCAGACCTCTCCTGCCGCCCGCTGCTCCCCTCAGCAGTGTACTTCGGTCCTTCTGCCTGCTCTGCTCCCCGCTCTGGCTCTGGTGAATTCTCTCACCCTCTCACGCTGCTGACTGTACCCAGTTCTTGTATAAATAAATAAATAAATCTTACAAAAAAAAAAATCTTACCAAAAAAAAAAAAAACTTAAAAAAAAAATAAAATATATGCAAAACCTGACAGTTTCTCTTTGCTGTCACACTACTACTTGGTTTCAAGCCACCATTAACTCAGATCTAGACTGACTGACACCATGACTGACTGACCCACCATACTGATTTCCCTGCAGCTGCCCTTGCCTTCTTACAATCTGTTTCTAAATATAGCATTCAGAGAAATCCTTTTAAAAAATGCAAATGCGATCACTTTGTGTCTCTATTTAAATTCTTCCAACAGCTTCCTTCTCAGAGTAAACGTCAACGTCCTTGTAATGGTTTGCATGGGCCCTTACCATCTGGAACTCTGTTGCTTCCCTGAGTTCATTGCCTAGTAGTCACTATTCAGTCTCACTGGCTTTCTTGCTGCTCGATGAATATGCCTAGTATGTTCTTGCCTCAGGGTCTTTGCATTTGCCATTCCCCATACTTGGCATACGCTTCTCTCAGTTATTCTGCTTGTCTTTCTCCAACATCTCCTTTATTTATTTTCCTGAAAGTCATCTTCTTTATGAGACTTTCCTCTGATAAAAATGACAAACCACTAACGTGATTACTCTTGGCATTCCTTATTCCCTTTTCTGGCTTTATAGAAATTATTATTGTCCAGTTTTGCATTTGAGTGAAGAAGCATTGGTAGGTGCCAGGTGATTTCAACTCCAGCAAGAATGATCAAGGTTGTCTATAAGGATTGTCTGGGGAATCTGTATTATATTCAACACAGATGACATTATTGGGGACCTTAAGAAGCTAATCACAGCCCAAATTGGCACCTGTAGTAATGAGAGTATCTTAAAGAAGTGGTATGTGATTTTTCAAGGATTATGTGTCTCTGGGAGAATTTGAAACCTGTGATGGGACCTGGAACTTTAATACTAATAGAACAGAATTCCTTCCTCTGTCCTGCCCATATTTCCTATCCTTTCCCACTCTCACTGATATGGATGCTTGTTTTAAAAGTTCATGTTAGGGCCTTCCTGTTGACACAGAGGTTAAAGTTTCAGCACTATCAAGCTATCGCCAGCCATTACTGCATGAGTTTGATCCCTGGCCAGGGAGCTAGTCCACATGGTGCAGCAGACCTCTCATGTCTCACCCGCTGCTCTCCTTAGCCATGTATTTCAGTGGATCCTGCTGTTACACTCTCCACTCTGTTTCTGGTGAATCCTCCCATGCCCCTGCACCTCTGGCCTACACCACCGTTCTTGTATGCATAAATAAATAAAAATAAACCACTATGGAAAACTGTGTGGAGGTATCTCAAACTACAAAAAATGGAGCTTCCATATGACCCAGCAATTCCACTCCTAGGAATCTACCCAAAGGACACAAAAACATTAATTCAAAAGGGAATCTGCACCCCTATGTTTATTGCAGCACTGATCACAATAGGTAAGCTATGGAAACAACCCAAGTGCCCCAAAATAGATGACTGGATCAAGAAGATGTGGGATATATATATGCAATGGAATACTATTCAGCAATCAAAGAGGACAAACACATGCCATTCACAGCAACGTGGATCGAGCTGGAAGAGATTATGCTCAGTGAAATAAGCTAGAAGGAAAAAGACAAATATTGGATGGTTTCACTTATAGGAGGAATGTAGGGGAACCAAATAAGGGACCGGGAAAAATAATTATAATAAATTAAAAAACAAAATTAATAGGCAACTATTAATTAGAGACTGTTGGCAGGAGAGGGGTAGGGAGAGGGGCCAAATGGGAAGGAATGTGTTCTTACACAAGGGACTGTGGTGATGGTGTATGGGGGAGTTGATAATGGGAATTTTGCGGGGACTTCACCTAAAATGAGAAAGCATGCATTGTGCAAAAAAGGAAGAATGATGTAAAATACATATAAATAAAATTAAATTATAAAAAATAAAACAAAAGCAATTATATACTATTAAAAAATTCATGTTAATAAAAACTCAGAAACTGGAAAATAAATAAATAGATGGATAACTAGATGTCTCTCTTACCTAAATAGTATGTCAACTCAGTGAGGACAAAGATTGTATAATGTTTGGTTTACTACTTACTGCATTTTTAGTGGCTGGAAAAATGCCTGATAAATGGAAATCTTATATTTATTGCCTAAGTGAATGAATGAATTTCTGCTCCAGACTGGCTGTCTCAGACTGCTTGTGACTGTGTCTTCCTTGAGACATTCCAGTGTCTGGTGTTTAAGGTCTAATTATCACATTACTTAGGTCCCCAGTGAGAACAGTCAGATGCTTCATAAAATTAACAAAATTGCTTTAAGATTAATTTTGAAAAATAAGCAGCTGAAATTGACAAGAAATATTGTGAAGTAGAAGAGCCATGGGAAGAGGAGGAGATTGAGACATTAGACATTTTTTCTGAGTATAAAGAAAAAATAAGATTAATAAAATAGTCAAGTGCTAACACAAAAATAGAAATATGGTTTAGTGTAAGAGAATGGAGAGCCTGGAAACATGCCTATCTGTATGTAAGGATTTAATTAATTATTAAATAACATTTTTTAAAAAAGGAATAGAATACAGGGAATTTAATGAATGGGCTTGGGATGACTGGGTGGCAACTTGGGGGAAAATGTTAAGATTCCCAACTTACATCATATAATAAATTGAATGTCAAATGGCCTAAGAGGTTGATTATTTAGAAATCCAAAAATTGGGCCTCCCCGGTAGCACAGCGGGTTGAGTGCTGTGCTGTGAAGCTGTGAAGCTGTCAGCAGCCTCTGAAGCGCGGGTTCAAATCCTGGGCAGCCAGGGAGATACCCACATGATGCTGCAGACCTCTCCTGCCTTGCCTGCTGCTCCCTTCAGCAGAGTCTTTGGTTTGTCTGCTTGTTCTGCTCCCTACTCTGTCTCTGGTGAATTCTCTCACCCTCCCACACCTCTGGCTGTACCCCAGTTCTTGTATAAATAAATAAATCTTTAAAAAAAAAAGGAATCCAAGAATACCTTCTTTAGTTTGCTTTTGAAGAGCTGGGCTCTTCAGCCCATGTGCTAGACTGTTTATCATGAATGTTAGGACCTGACTTTAATTGTGGCCAGAGGGCACAAAAAATTGTTAAATTTTTGCTTCCACCTCTTCATCTCACCAGAGGTGTCAGCTTCCTTACTTCATCACTTATCCTTCAAGGGAGAGTAGCTAGGCCATACCTGTACCTTGTGTATTAGACCTGCGCGCTAATATGTGACCACAAGCCACATGTAGTCATTTAAATCTAAATTAATTTAAAAAATTTAGTACTTAAGTCACATTAGTCACATTATGAGTGCTCAATGGCCATATGTTTCTAGTGGCTTGGCCAGGTCAGATGTAGAACCTGTGCATCAGTATAGTAAGCTGTATTGCACAGAGCATGTTGTAGACGTTATCAAGTTCCTTTTGCTCAGCAGCCTAGAGTCTGATTAGGTGAGAATGCGCTAATGTGAACTCTCCTAAACATCTCTCCTGAGTCATTAAGCCCAGATGTCTAATGTCTGTAAATCCCAGGGGATGAAATCACCCTTTGATTATGGGTCTAAGGAATCTGGGACCATACTGTCAACCATCTATTCATTTAATCAAAAACATTTAGTGATATCACTCTATATGAAGCCATTTCCTGGATCCTGGGAATAACAAAAAATAGTTAAGAGGCATTTCCTGAAAATCCTACTAAAATATGTTCTTGAGAGATTAGTGATCAGAATTGCATATTTCTTTGATGTTTGACTATAGAGCGGACTGGGCTGAATGGGTTAAATTTCTAAAAGGTTTAATTTCTTTAGTTTTTCTACTCTGTTGTAAAGTAATATTAAAAGAAGTTCAGATAATTAGAAGACAACATATGCAGTGCAAGGGAAAAAATTTAGACTACTAAGTCAGATATCTTGGGTAGGAATACTAACTTCATCACTTATCCGCTATATCCTTGAGCAGATGTTTCAGTTTTATAATACTGCATAAGAAACATCCCCAAAACTTAGTGACTTAAAATAGCAACAACATTTACTTTGTCAAGTATCTGCAATCTGGACGTGGCTCAGCGGGGAGAGCTCAGCTTGTCCACTTGGCATCAAGTGAGTTGACTTGAATCACGTCTCAGCCACTCACCTATCTGACTCCTGGCTTAGAAGACTCAGACAGATGGGGCTGCCTAGATCTCTCTGTCTTCTTATAGTCTTTCCACAAAATGGCGTGGTGGTTTCTGGATAGGCAGACTTCTTACATAGTAACTCAGGATTCTTAGGACTTGTATCCCAAAAAGGAGAGAGTCCAGTGGAATTCACGTGGCCTTTTCTAAACAAGCCTTGGAAATCATTCAGCATCACTGCTGTTGCATTCTCTGTGTTAGAAGATGAGTCACTAATGTCGGGCTATATTCAAGGGGAGGGAAATTAAACTTTTGTGTGAGAATTGTCAGAGAATGGTGGACATATTCAATACTATCACAGTGCATAACCTCTCTAAACTTACTGTGATTTGGGGGCCAATTGCTCTATCTCTGAAAGTATTACTGTTTTCATTTGTAAAGTAGGTGTGATAATTTATTGGTTGTTAGGTTTGGATGAGAAAATATTGGAATATTGTTTAGTGTATAAATAAGACGTCTTATCTTATTTGACTTATTGTCTTTCAGTGAACTGTGATTCATTATCTTTCCATAACTAAAAAAAAAAAAGTATAGGACGCACTCTCTTACTCATTTTTTCCCCCAATTAAATCACGTAACAAAGAAGAAAAGGCATGGGAGGATACATGACTGATGATATGTACTTGTGTACTGGGTAGATGGGGTGTGGATAACCTGATGACCTGTGTGCAGGGCTTGGTGGGCCAGATCCCAGGTATCTCTTGTGACTTTATGCTTTTCACTTGCAGTTCCTAAGGGAAGACCTCAATTATCATGACCCAACGGTGAAACACAGCACCTTCCATGGTGAGGATAAGCTCATCAGCGTGGAGGACCTGTGGAAGGCATGGAAGTCCTCTGAAGGTAACAGGCAAACTGTCAATCCTAGTTTCTGGAAGGTTTAGAGAACAGAGAAGATTGGACAGCGGATTTATCTTAAACAAATATGAGTAAATGAGATGCTTAGTAAAGAGCCAATTATTGAAGTAGCTCTACATACAGTTACTGAATATGACTCCTGGAAGTTGAGGAAGGGCCTCCAAACAGACTTGGAGTTATTTTTCATTAGAAATCTTATTGAATTCCATCCTATCTCTAACATTCCCCCTTCCCCCTGGCCCCCCATCTCTGGAGATAGGGAGCTTGTTGACCTTTTGAGGCAACACTTTTCCCCCCTGTAAATCCTACTTGGTTCCAGCTCTACTGAGTCTGAGATAATTCAAAGATTCAGTACAACTATAGGTGAACTCTCCCCTGAGTCTTCTCTTTTCCAGGTTAAATAGCTCTAGTTCTTTGAAGAAAACATGCTTTCTTTGTCCTCTTATCTTTGTATCCTGCCTATGAATGCTTTTGTTAATGTCTGTCTTAGATTACGCTTCCTGGAGTTGGATGCAAACCCCCCTGGGTGTGGTTTGATCAGCACAGGGTTGAGCAGGACTGCCTGTTTCTCAATGTGGACCCCATGCATCTGTTAGTGCAGTCTGATTACATGCTCCTGCCTACAGCCATCACATCACTCTGCTATCTCATGTTGAACGTATTAGATAGAAACTTTAGATCATTTCATGTGTAAAACTGCTAAATCATGATGCCTACCATCCCCCCACCCTGGTGATTTGCTTCACAAGCTCTCAGTAAGAATATACTTAATTGTGTGAGATGTGACAAGGAAGAGAAAAATAGGGTTTTACTCTCTCCATCTGTGTCTCTATCTAGAGCTTCCTTTGACACTAACAGGATTTGAAGCATTCTCTTCCCAGGGTCTCTTAAATTAAGGTAGGTCTTACTGCTAAGAAGGGTTAAACATAAATGACCACCAGTATACTTGGTATTGTCTATGAGGAACCTTAGGGCTAGATTTATAAAGTTATTCATTGTCATGCATTTAGTAAACGGGAAAGGGAGGACTTAGACTCGGGCCTTCTATTCTCTAGGCCAATGCTTTTCTGTACCATCTTGCTAGAAAACATTGGTTTGATGTTAGAGAAGACCAGTTTTGATAGGAATGATGTGGCTTCTATTTTTGCTTGAATTTTGACCTAGGATTATAGAATATGAGACCTGGAAGTTGTTACCTCTAATGTGAGAGCATTAGATTGACAGCAGGAGGACCTAGATCTAATCCTGGTTCTAGGCTCACACTTCTTAACTCTGTTTTATCTATTTAGAAAATACATTCTGTAGCTATAGAGACAGCATTCTGGAAATCTTTGGAAGCTGAGTTTTTTATGGGAGCTTTTATCTAATAGCTTTGGAGCACAGGCTTGTTTACTTTTGATCTGAAACAAAAAGTAATTTGTTATTTCACAAATAAAATGGGTTTCTTTGGAAACAATAACAAACCAGAATTTGCAAAAATAGAGTCTCCAAGGAAGATGTTTGTGCATTCTCCCCAATTTTAGGGTCAACCCCCCCTCCTATCTCCTTTGGGTAGAGATGCCTCCTTCCTTCCTTCTGAGTTGGGGAGGAAGCATCACATTCTGTTGAAGATGCAAGGCACGTTGGGTACTGTGGTTTGCTGATTATGCTTACACAGGAACTCTCTTCTAACCGCCTGATCTCATTTAAATAGGGCTTCTGTATATTAATTTTCACACTATGGATGAGAGCTCAGACAGTGAATAATCCTTGGAATTATACCAGTATTATACCAGGAAAAAATCTATCAGTACCATTTACTTTTAGTTTTCTTCCTTTCCTGTAATAACATGAGGGCATGGTGCCTGGTTTTTAAGAATGGAACTTTAAATGCAGGAAGCGCATTCCTGGTCTTCTTTGAAAGCTCACACAGACGTAGCTGGAAAGAGAAAGTGACCGAGAGAGGGCAGAAATAAAGTAACTAATTATGCTACTAGAAAACAACCCAAGACAATTTTCTGGTAAGAACTTTATTTCTGGAATCAACAGCTATTTGGAATACTTCCAAATGTGTTCTGAATTACAGGAAGGTAGAAAACCATGGAGTGAATTTTCGGGAGTATTTTTCCCCATTACTAATGAGCAAAGAAAAATATTTCAATGCACAGTGATGTAGCTACAGCTAAGCTGAGAAGTGATATATATGTACCATTTTAGGATTTGCTTACCATATATCATGCCTGGTAGTTTGACAATCTTAAAAGTGAGAATCTTTTTGTTTAGATTCTTCCCACAATTTGCTTCATTATTCAGAACAAGGCCCCTGATCTTTCTGGACTGATGATTTCCAGAGCTACAAAAAGCTTGTAATATTTTGGCACTGGTTCAAACTGGTTCATATGAGTTTTGCTAGATGTTGTAGATATTAGTGATCATTTGTGTCCAGAAAGTTAGCTGGCCAATGTCAGTACTATATATGTGATTAGTATTGTTAACATTTTCTGACTAATGTTGGGAGCCAGTCTTTCGCCGTATTATTTACATTTCAGCAGAGCAGTCTGATAATCTCTACATTAGTCAGGTTTGGACTTTAATAACCAAAAACAACAATAACAACTCAAAAACTATTAGTATTTAATATGACCAGGCACTGTTCTCGATGCTTTATGTATATTATCTCGTTTATTTCTCACAGAAATCTTATGATGTATAGATACTGTGATTGCCTTCATTTAGAGATGAAGAAAGTGAGACAAAGAGAGTGATTCAGTGAAATAATGTAATGCAATTCTGTCACTCATTACTTAGACAGTTAGTGCAGATCTCACAAGTTCAGGGAACAATCCCCAACAAGATTTCCCTCACTTTAGACACCATACAAGACATTATTATGGCCTGAGTGTCTCCAGGCCACTTGTATTCTAATGAACTGACTATAAAATCTTAGGTTTCCACTATTCCCTCAGTTTTGATAATTTGTTAAATGACAACAGAACTCAGGAAAGTACTATGCTAATGATTACATTTTATTACAAAGGATAAAAATTAGGACCAACCAAAAAAGACCCATAGGATGAAGTCCTGGAGGTCCTAAATGTGGACACACAGAATCAAGACATGTCACCCTCCTGGTGTGTCAGTCATCAATGTGTTTGCCAATCAGGACTCTCAAATGAGCTTCAGTGTCCAGAGGTTTTTTTTTTTTTTTAAATTTTATTGGAATCCTAGTCCTTAGGCATGATTGATCAAATCATTTCAACATAGTTGAACTCATTTTCCAGTACCCTTTCCTTCCCCTAATGTTGGATTGATACCACCTGGCTTAATGCCCCAATCTTTGTGTCACATGGTTGGTCTTTCTGGTGACATGCCCTCATCCAGAGTCATCTCATTAACATGAAGTCAAGTGTTGATCCTAGGGGCCCATGATGAATAAGAGAATTGACCAACCAAACTCTATATTATACAAAATTAATTAAACAAGGAAGAGTTGTCCTAAAAGGACTGAGGAAGGATCTAGAATAAGGGCAAGTCCAGGGATCCCTGCAGCTGAGACTAGGGAATTGGCCCTTTCTGTTTGGCTGCTCTTAGATATCAATAGATATCTAAATGAAAACGAAGTGTGGAAGGTGACAAAACTCTTTAAGAGTCTTTTTTCCAAAGTCAGATATGGTGGAGTTGTGAGAGAGCATGTGACGTGGTTGGGGAGTGCTGTAATTTATAACCTAAGACACTGTGAGTAGGGAGAGTGGCAGTTCTTTAAAGGAAGGGATTTTTGTAGACTCTGAGAAATTTATTCATGTTATTTGCATCTTTGAGCCAGTGAAAGCAGTGGTGAGGGGCAGTGAGAGGTACTGACCTACAAGGATGCTCCTCTGAAGCGTTCTTCCAACACAAAGTACATTACTGTTTCTTCTGCCCTTTCCTGAGACCAGTTTGAAAAGACACTTACTGCCAAATAAAACATATTTCTTAAGTAATAATTTCTTGCCTCATTTTTATGGCTCAAAGACATTATAATTATCTATTTTAAATAATACAGTTCCAGCTCAAGAACCTGGCGTTATGTCTCTGATCTTTGTTTTAAGAAAGTGTTTATTTTCTCCTTGACTTTTGGAAATAATGAGATTAGCTCACAGATCTCCTTCTTGGATGGGGTTTTTCATAGGAGATTGTGGAACAGTACTGGACAACCAAGAGGCTCCTAGAGATAAAACCCTGCAGAACTGGTCTTTTTTTGTTGACATAACAGAGTGGCCAGCTGGCATTGGACTTCTGCTAAACCAGACCAATATAAAAGAGTTGGTGTCCCTTTTTGCTTTTACATAAACCCATTGAGAGATATGTTTATTCTGTTCTTTTAACTATTTAAAAATACTTTGCTAAGTAAATCTTGCACTTGTTTAGTTAAATGCCTCAACCATTTGTTGTTACATTGGGGGGAGGGTGAGTAGAAGAAAGATAATTGGTGAAGAAGTTTCTATCAACCTCACCTTCTTTTTTTGAGTATGGAAAATTCAAAAGGCAAGGAGTGGAACTGTTTAAAGAAGTCAGGGGGAGGAACATATAGCTGTGTCAGTAGAGGAACAATAGGTTTCTAGTTAACTAAATTTAAGTACACCAACTTCATAAACTAAATGAAAAAGAAGAGTGGAAGATGACAAAACTGTCCATTGAAGACAGCATAAGCACTGTTACAGGGCAACCCCCAGGAGGAAATTGGATGTTGAGTCCTTACCAGCATACTAAAAATCTCAGTATAGGACCGAATAAGGGATCAGGAAAAAAAATAACAGTAATAATAAATAAATAAAATTAGCAGGAATCTGTAAATCAGAAACATTCTACAAAGGGAGGGGGAGGTAGGGGGATCAAAATAAAGGAGGGAAGAGCACAAGGGACTATGGTGATGGCTCACAGGTGAATTGGTTGTGGGAATTTTATGGGGAATAATACACCTAAGAGGAGGAAGCATACATGCATACATTGTAGAAAAATGAACAATGATGTAATATACATACATACATACATACATACATATATATACACACATACATACACACACATATATAAAATAATACATTAAAAAAAAGCCCTCCAAGAAAAAACAAAACAAAATTCAGTACAAGACACAAGGTTCAGGCACACAGGGAAAGGTTAGTAAAAAGGCTTATTTACAAGAGAAATGAGAAGTGTGGGGGGAGAGAGAGAGATTAATTGTTCAATACATCCTACCAGTAATGCTGTCTGAGCTGAGACCCTGGTTACACACCGAAGGCAGGCAAAGCCAAGAGAGGACAGGCCCACAGGTGTTCAATTTTATATTAAGCATGGTTGCTTAACTCCACCCTTAGTTCCTAGCAGTCCCCTCTTCAAGAAGTCAAGGGTCATGGCAGTTCATGTCATGATGGGACATGTAGATTTTTGTCTATTTTTTAAATTACGTCATTTTTGTACTGTTGAATTTTGAAAGGTTTCTCTGTATTCTGTGTTATGCTTTGAAGACATTTCTCCCAGACTTTGGCTTGTCTTTATTTACTTAATGCATCTTGAAGAACAGAAAGTTTTAGTTTTTCTGAAGTCCAATTTATCAGTCTGTTCTTCTATGGATCATGCTTTGGTGTCATATATAAGACTGCTTTTTTCCAACTAATTTATTGGTTGTATAGACAGAGTAAAAATACCCAAAAGAAATATACAAATGATGACAAATGCTTATTCTCACACTTAAAATCTGATAGAGTCTTCTGCTAACCTTAATAATGTGTTCCAATTCGAGGAGTTCTTTTTGCTTCAGAAATGCCTATCTCTGAAATCTGTCTTATATCTTACTTCTGTCTGGTATTGGTTTTTTACATGTTAGATAATGTCTTATGATTTCATTTTTATTCAGTTCAAAATACTTTCTATTTCTGCTTTTATGTTTTTGATTCGTGAGTTTTTAGAAACATGTTATTTAGTTTCCAAACACTGGAAGATTTTTCCAGGGTTTTTTTTTTCCTGATTTTGATTTCTAGCTTAATTCTATTGTGGTCTGTATATTGCTTGAACCCTTTTCAATTTTTAAGACTTTTGATTTTTTTATGTCCACAAGATACATATAGTATATCTTGTGTACTTGGCTGCTTTTGGGTAGAGTGTTCTGTAAATGTCAATCAAGCCATGTTGGTTAATGGTGTCATTCAAGTCTATTCTCTTTGTGGATTGTTTATTGTTCTATCAGAGTATCTAAATTTTCAACTATAATTGTGGTTTTGCCTATTTCTTCTTGCAATTAATTCTGAGTTTCTGCTTAATGTATTTTGAAGCTCTGTAACGATTGTTACGTTTTTCTTGATTTATTGAACCCTATTATTATGAAATAACCTTCTTTATCCCTCATAATATTCTTTGCTTTAGAATCTACTTTGATATTACTATAGTTTTAAGTATTGTTAATTTGGTATATCTTTTTCCATTTACTTACTTTTAATCTTTTAAAACAATTTATTTATTTATGCGTACAAGAACTGGGGTGTAGGCCAGAGGTGCAGGGGTGGGGATTTGGGTGAGAGGATTCACCAGAGACAGAGTTGGGGGCAAAACAGGCAGATCTACTGAAATATACTGCTGAGGGGAGCAGTGGGACAGGAGAGGTCTGCTGTGCCGTGTGGGCTGGCTCCTTACCTGAGGATTGGACCCATGAGGCATTGGCTGGCTATAGCCTGACAGTGCTGAGACTTTAACCCCTGTGCCTCCCGGGAAGCCCCTACTTTTAATCTCTTTGTACTTTTATATTTAAAATGCTTTTCTTACAGCAGCATATGGTTGGGCCTGTTTTTTTCCCCTCACTCTGTGACAATTTCTGTCTCTTAATTAGAATGTTAAGACCACTTACATTTGATGTGGTCATTAATATGGTTACAATTGAATCCATTATCTTGCAATTTGTTTTCTGCTTATCCCATCTGTTATTGTTCCCTTTCCCCCTTTTTCTGCTGTCTTTGGATCAATGAGTATTTGTTTTTTATGATTCAATTTTATCTGCTCTGTTGGCTTAACTCTTTGTTATTTTTGTGGTTGTTAAAATATGCATCTTTACCACATCACAGTCTACTTTCAAGAGATGTTATTATATACTGTTGCATTTAGAATAAGAACCTCACTATCGGCCATTTCTGTTTCTTCTCTCTGCCTTAGTTCTACTCTGCACTGTGGCCTGGAAGTCCTCTCAAGACTATAAGCTGGGACAATTGTATGAATTGCCTCATTAGTTTCCCATCTATCAAAAATTGCTCTCCAATGTGGGCTGATGTTCAGAGTCTTGAAAACTATTGTTTTATATATTTTCTCTCTCTCTCTCTCTCTCTCTTTTTTTTTTTTTTTTTTTGATTACTTGAAGAGGGAGGACAAATTCCATCCCTGTTAGTTCATCTTGGCCTGAAGCAGAAATCTCAGCTTAATCATCTTTGCTTAGATGCTTTTATACTGTTCTTTTGGCTCAGCCTAGCTGTATTTCAATTGGTTCCAGAGAGGTCTTTCTAAAATAAATATCTCACCACATCTCTGCTTACATTTTTCAGTGACTCCCCATTTTTTTCTTTTTTAATAGTGAAACAGATATCCTAGGGCACCAAATTTCTGGGTGGAAAAGGTATTCTTAAATGGAACTTGGACAAATATAAAGATAGCGCTAAAAATGTTACAAGTGTATTCCTGTGTAATCATATATAGCGATCACATGTTATTTTGAGAAGGTAAGTGTTGGCTTTTCTATTGGTAGTATAATATTAAAGTTTGTGTAGAAATAAATAAGCTTAGATCATAACTGCACTTTCCTTTGGAACTCAGCAAAATGAGGTACTGAAAGTTCAGTAGTTGTTGATGAAAGGAATTATATAAAATGTCATTTTTTCCATGTTTATTTATGAGATGTCAGCTGCATTGAAAATAACTGCCTATTGACAATCTCAATGTGAGTTACCTCAGTTGGAAAAAAAAAAAAGAGATCAATATGTACATATAAATAAAAAGCTGGTCATCTTTCATATCCTGAGAGTTTCTTTATATTTTCGTGCTATGGTTCTCTGTGATTCCTTACTCACCTTTGTATGATCTGGCTCCAAAAGATACTGTTTCTCTCTGACAATTTGTGCAAGCTAGCCTGCATTTTGAAAGCCACTGTGGCAAGTAAAAACAAAACAAATTAACCTGCATTAATTTTTTTTAAATCTGAGTAGGCAATACCAGGCATTATGCTGAATTAGTTTAGCATACCAGGCACATGCTTATTTCTGTGTTTCACTTATTTTTCTTATTTTCTACCACCTTTCATCATATTTTCCTGTAACTGTACTTATTTATCAGCAGTTACTAGGGTATACCATTCCCTTTCATTCCCTGATGCTTTCATATATAAAGTTCCCTCTGTTCTTCTTTGTTGATTTGATTAATCCTGCTTGACAAGGAAGACTGAATTTACTCAACATAAGCTTCCCCTTCTTTAGGACATCTTCCCTGAAAACAGCAGATTAAGTTAGGTGCCCTTTTAGTGTTTCCACAGCTCTTAGACTTAGCTCATCATAGCACTTAGCATACAAATTGCAATGATCTTTTCCCTTACCTTTTATCCCCCCACCAGACTGCTTGAGGATATTAGCTTATGTGATTCTATATATATCTTAAACACTTAGAATAGTTCCTGTCCCAAGAGTAGGGATGTAGAAGACAAAAGTTTGTCCTTGGCCCTGCTTTTGTGTGATCTGGTACAACTTACTTGGTTCATTGAATATTCCCAACCTAGATTCTCTTACTACTCTGAAGCAATGCTGGTAGTCTTTCTCTAACCTGGTTCTCTACTAGCCATGTAGTTGCTCTGAGGGTGATTTTTAATAGTATGTCCTGCTGGCCCAGCCACACCTGATTTTTGCCAAGTAGCCTAGAGGGCTTGTCACATGACGCCTAGGTCCAAGGGTCAGATTCTTTTTGCAGTGATGGGTCAGAGCTTGATGCTGACATCACATTAGAAAACTAAGACCTTTGACTCACTCAAGGTGCAGATGACAAGCTTCTAGTGAGAGCTCGAAGGAAAATACTCAGAGAAACAAAGCATTGGTGGAGGCCACAAACTATCTTTAGGGAGGGACACTTTGGTAAGATTCATAGGTGTCTTGGAGTGCTATCTGCACAGAGTAACCAGATAAGCTGGGCTTTGTGATGCCTTTTCTGATTCAATCTGGCAGTCAGTCACTCCTTTCTCTATGCCTCCACATCGTCCCATACATCCCTTATGACACACACTGTTTTACACTTGCTTATTTATTTTCTTGTATATTTCCCTCTCTAGAAGAGAGCCCTTGATAATGGAGGTCATGTAGACCTCTGTATCTAGTAAATCACCTAGAACCTGCCTGAGAAGCCAGTGAAAGCTTGGTAAATTAATGAATAAATGAGTAGTGATAATAATAATATTAGTTAATATTTGATTAGCATTTGCTGTATGTTAAGAGCTTCCTGTAGCTTACTGTATCTTACACTCTTAGGACTTGATGACTCTGATTCTTACCATTTTATAGGTGACAAAAACGTTAAGTAACTTTCCCATGGTCTTACATCTACTAAGTGGCAAATCCTGAATTCAAACCAAGGCATCTGGTTCCAGTGCCCATATGCTTAACTTCTATGCTGCATCTGACTGATTGACTGAAAGACTGACTCACAGCTGTGGGGGAGAGTCAAAGAAGGCACTGGCAACCTTCCTGCCAGACATAGTTCTTTTGTGATGTGGACTGGAAATCACAAAAGTAAATGAGGTCTTCACGAAGTTATCACCGGTCCATGTGGAGAAAGAAATACTGATTCAGGAACCCATTTCTTACTACTTACTCTACCCCTGGAAACAAAAGGATTGACCAAGCCAAGGATCTGTCCTGGCATCTCCCTGGAAGTATCACTGTAGTTCAGGTGCTACGGAGTAATACTTTACTCTTCCATCTGCCTGGAATACCCTTACCCCAAGTTTCCATCTGACTCACACTTTCATTTTTTTGATCAAATGTCACCATTAGAGAAGCCTTTTCTGATTTGATCTGATAGAGTACTACCCTTTATTTTCTGCCATGCTTTCTTTTTCTTCATTGTACTCATCACTACACAATATCTAATTTTTTGTTTATAATGTGTTAGTTTGTTTCTGTCTACTAGAATGTAAGGGCCAAGGATCTAGCACTCTGTTTCATATAATATTATATTCATAGCTTCTAGAGTGTTACAAGTAGTTGGTGCTCAATAAAATATTTTTCCCCTGGTGAGTAAATGATTTTAGAGTTGATATCAACTGCTTTTTTTTATTAAAGATTTATTTATTTATTTATACAAAAACTGGGGTACAGTCCAGATGTGCGGGAGGGTGAGAGGATTCACCAAAGACAGTGCGGGGAACAGAACAGGCAGACTGACAAAATACACTGCTGAGGGGAGCAGTGGGCGTGACAGGAGAGGTCTGCCACACCGTGTGGGATTCTCACCAGCAGGCTGGGATCGAATTGGCACTGCAGAGGCTGCAGACAGCTTCACAGCGTGGTGCTCAACTGCCTGCGCCACCAGGGGAGGTCCGATATCAACTGCTTTTAAAGACTTTTATCATTTGAACTCAGCAATGCCTCACTTTCCATGTCCTTTGGACTTTAGACAAACTGGAGTCATTTTTGTCTGAGCATACCACACATCTCATAGTTCTGTGTCTTTGTCCATGTGGCTGTCCCCTTGTGGGCCTCTCTCTCTTTTTCTCTTTAAAAGGTTTATTTTTATTCATTTATGCATACAAGAACTGGGGTGTAGATCAGAGGTGCAGGGGGTGAGTGGATTCACCAGAGATAGAGTGGGGAGCAGAACAGGCGACTCTACTGAAATACACTGCTGAGGGGAGCAGCGGGCAAGAAAGGAGAGGTCTGCTATGCCATGTGAGTCAGCTCCCTGGAAGGGTATGGAACTCATGCCTCAGTGTTTGAGGATATAGCTCGATAGCACAGAGACTTTAACCCCTGCGCCACCAGGGAGACCCAAGTGGGCCTATATCTATCTCTATCACCCAGATTCTGACTAGCCCTCGACATTTACCCATTGTTGACTAAATATATGAAGAAATAGTTAATACTGAGTTTGTATTAAATATTAGGCATTTTCAAACGTATCAGTTGATTTAATTCAACACTCTAGGAAATAGGTATCACTAGATTGCAAGCTACATGGGGGTAGGACTCTGTCTTGATCACTGCTGTGTTCTCAGTTCCTGGTACAAAGTAGTATAACAAAAATGCTCCAAGACTGGATGACTATTTATATGTATGAATATTTATAGAAAGAGAAATTGAGGTTCAGAATTATTAAAGTGATTTAGCAACCTATCCGTGGCAGATAGGATAGAAATCAAGGTCTTTCAGCTTCGAACCTGGTGCTTTTACTCACATGTTCTATAATAAAAAATCCAAAGTTCTAAAATGTCCAGGGATTTGGCAGTATAAATCACTTTTCTTTCTCTGTGTGTGTTTATCTCAGAATAAAACAGGAGTTTTTATGCATTTTAAAAAATCTTTCCCAAATGGAAAATACTCTTTTCTATCTATGAAACATAGTATGGAGGCCAACATGTATCTTTACTCTCAGTTATGAGAAACCAATTGAACATCAATTTCTGAGGTTGTCTGTTGACATGCGTAAGTGCTTTTTTCCTTTTTAATACCGCCCCCCTTTACTTTCAAAAGAAGTCTGTGAAGGAGAGTGATGTGATTAGTGAGAAATAATGGTAATATTGATGGGATATGTAAGTGATCCAGGAACCACAAATTACCACCATATCCATTCATTCATTTATATAGATTCTTGCATCTTATTTACAAGGTACTTATAATAACTTAGCTCTGTGTTAGAAATTGAGGAATATATAATGGAAAAGACATGTTTCCAAATACCAAATAGCTTACAGAATAACAGAGAAGAAAGATATATGACTAAATAGTAATATAACATACATGTTAGTAAAGAAATCTGCAAAAAGAAAGTGATAATAAGCAGAGAAGAGAGAGCTAGTGCTTATCTTGAAGGTTTTAGTACAGGGAATTTTGAAATGGGCTTCAAGGAGCTTTAATAAGTAAAGTGGTGGAACTGGGTTTTAAGGGTGAGTTGGTGTTTATCAAGCCAACAAGAGGAAAAGAACTTTTCTGGAAATAGCAAAGATCTCAAAGTATGAGAGCAATGTTCAGGATGAAAAAGAAGATGCTGCTCCAAGTAAGGACGGTGAACTGCAGCAGAGGCAGCCTCGAGGGCAAACTGTGAAGTTCAGGTCTTCCATGTTGGAAGAGCTGTACTGTATATCCCGTGGTTTCCAGTGGCATTATGCACATTTCAGGAGGGCATGTGCTAGACAGTCTCTGAGGTGCCATATGAAAAAACCAAAGCTTGTATTTATATTGCATTTATTTTTACCTCATTCTTCTGTTTTTATGTATGTTTTATAGCATTCCTAATACATTTGAGTCTAATTTATGAACATACTCATTTATTGGCAATGTGAGCTTCAAAATATGTCACAGGGAGATATATCATTAAAAAGGTTGGCCAGGGGCCTCCCCAGTGGCGCAGTGGTTGAGCGCTGGGTTGCGAAGCTGCCAGCGACCTCTGTGGCGCCGGTTCGATCCCCGGCTGCTCCCCGGCCACCGGAGGAGGGTCCCACATGGCGCGCAGACCTCTCCTGCCGCCCGCTGCTCCCCTCAGCAGTGTACTTTGGTCCTTCTGCCTGCTCTGCTCCCCGCTCTGGCTCTGGTGAATTCTCTCACCCTCCCGTGCTTCTGACTGTACCCAGTGCATGTATAAACAAAACGAACAAACAAACAAACAAATAAATAAAACATGCCTCTATTAAAAAAAAAAAAAAAAGACTTAAAAAAAAAAAAGGTTGGCCAGAAAAAAAATAAATACAAATACAGAGTTAGTCACCTTGTGCATTTGTTTTATGAAGCACTATTTGTTGCAGAAAACTACAGGGATTGGCTTTCTCTGATTATGTGTAGTATTGTGTATGGTCATTTTCCCCAGAGATACTGTCTTTGCTCTCTCTGGAGGACATGTGGGCAGTCTCAGGGTTATGAGACACTTGTGTGTTTGCGACAGGCTCTTGCATGTCTTCCTGGGACCTGGACATGAGCCACTGGAGCAATGTTTGAATGTACGAAGCTCCCTGTGCCAAACTCTGTTGCCTCTTGATGACAGCTTCAGCTCTCTGTCCTTGCTGTTGTCTTCTTCCTTACTTAGTCCAGGGATTCTTCCTACTTTGTCTTTTGGAATGAGAAAGCACAAGACTTTTAACTTTCAGGTACTTTAGCCTTAGGGACAAAGGGCTCTGATATCTTGACTGTTTAGTGAGATCTTCAGGCCAGGACACTGCTACCTGATTAGGATGCAGTTCATTCAGAATTACTGCAGTCACTCTGGTTGGGCAACATCATGCCATAAGCCCTTACCCATGCAGGGTGCCTGCCTAGGTAACAGAATGATCTCTAGAATACAGAAACCAAAAACCAACTGCCTTGAGGTTTGGCCTGACATGCTGAAGTCATTGATTATCCTTTCTCCCTATAGCTTAGCTATATGGGTGCCAACTATGCTCAGTTCACTGGAGTGTCATTGGAGCATAATGATCCACTGATACCTGCAGTCTCACTTAATGTAGTGTTTAGAGCAGTAGTTCCCAGATAGGGGTAGTTTTGTCTCCCAGGGAAATTTTGGCAATATCTAGAGACATTTTTGATTGTCCTGTCTGGCAGCATTCTACTGGCATCTGGAAGCCAGTGATGTTGTTAAACAACCTTTAATGCATAAGACAGCCCACTGCAATAATGAATTATCTTATCCGAAATGTCAGGGGTACAGAGATTGAGAAACTCTGGTCTATTTCTGCCTGCCTCCACTGCAATGTAGAATGTGGGTAGGGGAGGTCCAGCATACCAAGTGTCTATGCTCAGACTTGTATCAAGGCACCCTCCCAGTAGACAAAAGGCTTTTGCAGCACCGCTGGCCTCAGGCCTTTCTTACGGCAAAACAGTGACCTTCTTTCCATTCCACATGCCAAGTAGAAAGGCCCTTTTGTGTTGGATGAGATTGAAGTAACTCCCTTGGCAGCAGTGGCAAGAGCATGTTGTTCTGTATACTGTACAGGTTAGCACTTGTCTCTCTGCCTCATATCTGTATGTCATGCTCCTATACCTTCAACTTGAAATTGAATATATATATTTGTTCATTTTTAGGAATAATGGCTAATATATTCTACTTTCTTTTATTCTAGGTCTGTTATCTTGTCTTTCCCCAGCCCTAGAATTTAAACATATTTCTTGGATAATTTCCTCTCTTCCTTCCAATATATTCCAGACAGGGAATTAGAAATTTAACCAAGCACTGATTAAGCATATTTACCCCAAACTTCCACAATCTTGTCCTCTAGGATGCAATCTGAGTGTAATATACCTGTCTCCTACCTCCCCCGGCACCTTTCTGTCTTATTGCCTGTGCTTCTGTAACTAGCCTCATCCAACTCTGAAGTCTCTTGGATTCAGAACTTTCCTGTTGAGCTCTAGCATCTTCTTGAGCACAAAGATTAAAGCACTTTTATTTTCAACTTTGTTTCATTCAATGTCTTTCTGAGTGCTTGCCATGTACCTTGTGCTGGGATTCACTGTAAGGGCAGTAGGAGAATGTAAGGGCATGACCCAGCCTTCCAACTTCTCTAGCTTATGTGAGAGTGACAGAAACAGCCTAACATCTGAGGTGTGCCTATGAGAGGAATGCCTATTTTTTGACAACGTTTCACAAGTTAACCATCCAAATGAGCTATGTATTTGTTTAAGGAGATTGTTGTTTTTTGGAGGCCCACAATGAGATTGTTTTTGGAATCTTTCATTTAGAAGCGAATTTTTTTTTATTGATGCCGGTTTATGTGAAGCACACTTGAGAAAGAGTGGGTGAGCAAAAATGAATAGGATAGTTAGCATTTAATGAAAGACAGCTTTTAGTAAAGATATGAACATTAAGGTTAACCTTAAGATGAATCTTACCATTTCATTCAGCTTCAAAAGTTTGTCTTTTTGCTTCTTTTAACAGTAGTTTTCAAACTTGAGGAATGTTCAAATTCTTGAAGAGAAGTAATTTATCTTGGACCTGCAATGCTGACTTAAATTAGATTTATTATAATGTTTTTTTTTATAGACTTTTTTTTTTTATAGAGGCATGTTATTTATTTATTTATTTATTTGTTTGTTCTGTTTATACATGCACTGGGTATAGTCAGAAGCGCGGGAGGGTGAGAGAATTCGCCAGAGCCAGAGTGGGAAGCAGAGCAGGCAGAAGGACCGAAGTACACTGCTGAGGGGAGCAGCGGGCGGCAGGAGAGGTCTGCGCGCCATGTGGGACCCTCCTCTGGTGGCCAGGGAGCAGCCTGGGATCGAACTGGCGCCGCAGAGGCTGCGGGCAGCTTTGCAACGCAGCGCTCAACCGCTGTGCCACCGGGGAGGCCCAGATTTATTATAATGTTAATTAAATATGTACAAACATAAAATGAGTTGCTATATTAGATTTGTATACAAATATGAACAAAAAAGATTTCTATGTCAATTTAAAACAAACTTGAAATCTAGTGAAATGATATCTTTTTGTGGAAACTCAGTTGTTCCCAGGCCCTTTTCAGTTCAGCGTGCCTGCACAACTGGGTGCATCTGATGACTCATCCTCCCACCATTTTTCTCTATTCAAGGTACCATGAAACTTCGATTTTTTTATATGACACATCATGATGTCATTTCATCTTCACTTGATTCGAACTTCTAATCCTTTGTTATTGACTCTTGCAAATTATGGAGATACTTTTTTTAATCTGTGTGTCTAAATACCACACAAATATTAAAATTATTTAAAAAGGAATATTTGTATGTTTGTTCATCTAAAATCACATTATGATACTGAGGAATAATTAACGAGAGTTTGCCACATATGGTGATGATGTGATTCACCATGTTGTGAATAATCACCCGGTAATATTTCAGTTAGAAATGACTCCTGTTGTGACAGAAAATCTTTTCTATTTGATATAAGCAATAGAGGAAATTTACTAGTTGCACAAAACTGAAAAATCATGAATAGTGTTGTTTACAGGTTGATCTCTCAGACTTAAGGAGGTTATATATGTGCATATATATAGGCTCATGTAGACAACAATAAGCTTCCATACAATCCAGCAATTCCACTCCTAGGAATCTAACCAAAGGACACAAAAACATTAACTCATAAGGACACCTGCACCCTCATGTTTATTGCAGCACTATTTACAATAGGTAAGCTATGGAAATAACCCAAATGCCCAAAGATAGATGACTGGAGCAAGAAATGTGGTTTATGTACACAATGGAATACTAGTCAGCAATCAAAAAGGATAAACTCATGCCATTCACAGCAACATGGATGGAGCTGGAAGGGATTATGCTCAGTGAAATAAGCCAGAAGGAAAAAGACAAATATTGGATGGTTTCACTTATAGGAGGAATGTAGAGGAAATAAATATGAGATCAAGGGAAAAATTAATTATAATAAATTAAAAATCAAAATCAACAGGCAACTATAAATCAGAGATATTTTGCAGGGGAAGAAGAGGGGGAGGATCAAAACAGGGGTGGGAATGTGTTCTTACACAAGGGACTATGGTGATGGGACATGGGTGAATTGGTTGGTGGTGGGAATTTTGTGGGGACTTCACCTGAGAGGAGAAAGCTTACATTGTAAAAAAGGAAGAATGATGTAAAATATATATAAAATAAAATTTAAAAAATAAAATAAATAACCATTTCTTATTAAAAAATAAATAAATAGGCTCATGTAGAATATACTTCTTTCATACTTAATTTTATGAGGGAGAGAGATGTTGAATAGTAAATGTTAAGGTCACCATGACTGATGATAAGAACAAGCAGTGCCTGGCATTTTGGAGTCACAGCTGTGCTTGCTTGTCTCTCCCCACAGTGTACAACTGGACCGTGGATGAGGTGGTGCAGTGGCTGATCACGTATGTGGAGCTTCCTCAATATGAGGAGACCTTCCGGAAGCTGCAGCTCAGTGGCCATGCCATGCCAAGGTCAGGAGGAGACTGGATTCTCTCACTTGGGGGTGCAGGTGATGGACTGTGTCGACCTTCCTTCAGGTTGTTCTGGCTGGTTAAGTGAGGTTCCACCCTTTTCAGGGCAGACCTCTGCTCTTCTCACATCTATTGTGCTCTTGCTGTAAGGCATGTTGGGCGTTTCATATATTTTTTTTAAATTAATATTCCTGTCAATCCTGGGAATAGCACTAATAGCTGCCATTTATTGAGTGCTTTGTACATGCCAGGCACTCTACTCAAATTAGTTATTTCTTATGTCAATCCTGTAAGGTAGGTATTATTTTGTAAGGTGATGAAACTGACTAACTTTTCCAGGTTCATATGGCTAGTGAGAGGCAAAACTGTGATTTGAACCTAGATCTGCACTGGGTAGACTTTAAGGCCTGTGGTGTTTCTTTTTCTTACACTGTCTTCCAACAGCTACCTGTTCTATTGTCCAGGAACTTTAGGGCTCTTTTAGCCTCTACTGAATTATCCATATACAGTTTATAAACTCTAAAGTAATCGGGCAGAGATTGGGGCTGACTGCCATTGGCCTGCAGCCTCCTCTCTAGAATAACTTCTCCAGCACCTGTTGTATCTTAGTTCTGCCTCCTTTACAAAGACTTGGGGTGGGAGTGGTGAGGAGATGGAGTACTACTTGGACTTCTTATTATGTCACATTAGCCCTTTATGTCATTCAGTCATTAATCCATGTACTTATTCATTCAACAAATATTTACTGGGTACCTGCTCTGTGCCATGCACTTGCGCTGGGTGCTGGGGACAAAGATGATGACAATCCTCCCCTTTCATCATATATAGGTGCATCTGATTATGCACCTTGAGCAGAGCTTGAGCTTGAGCAGAGGGGAAAAGGGAAAGTGAAGCTGTTTGGATGTCCACACATTAGCAATTTCCAGCCACAGAGCTATACAGGGCAGTGCTGTCCAGGCCTAGCTGATCTGGCCATTTCCTCCTCTGCTGCTTACAGCCTCTTCACAGCTTCTCCCTAATCTGGAGAAAGCAATTATTTTTCTGTTTGTACATGTCTGTAGAGAGTATTTTCCTACCCATTGTTTCACTTCTTGGAAGATTCTCACAGTTCTGGGAAGAAGGAATTATTATTCGAACTTTTTTTTTTTTTTTTTTTTAAGAGAGTGTTTTTATTTTTTATTTTTTTTTTTTATAGAGGCTGCTTTATTTATTGTTTGCTGGTTTGTTTGTTTGTTTTTGTTTATACATGCACTGGGTACAGTCAGAAGTGCGGGAGGGCGAGAGAATTCACCAGAGCCAGAGCGGGGAGCAGAGCAGGCAGAAGGACCGAAGTACACTGCTGAGGGGAGCAGCGGGCGGCAGGAGAGGTCTGCGCGCCATGTGGGACCCGCCTCTGGGGCCGGGGAGCAGCCGGGGATCGAACCGGCGCCGCAGAGGCCGCGCGCAGCTTCGCAACCCAGCGCTCAACCGCTGCGCCACCGGGGAGGCCCTATTCGAACTTTTTGATGAGCAAGCTGAGTCTCAAATATTTTATGATTTATCCAACCTGGTAAATGATCAAACTGGGATTTGAATCTAGGTCTCCCCAGTTCTAAGTGCCCTGCTGTTTTCAGTGTACCTTCCTCTTGCCTTTTGTAGTTGAAGATAGACTTTCTGGTGATATTCAGATTCCTTATTTTTAGTCAAATGTTACCAAGTGCCTATCATGTGCCCTGCCCTCTTCTGCTCCCCAAGGACAGAGAGATGCATTGCACTTTACCCAAGTCTCGAAGAAGTCTATGTTAATGGAAGAGACAACTGAATAGAGAATTGACCACGAAGCTCTAGGGTTTATATTTATTTATCCTTATCCATGGAAATAGTAATTTGCCTTGGGAATCCCTGGAACATTCCATCTTGAGGAATGACTATGGCTTGGATCAAAACTGTAAAGGATCGAGTGAGGTATATTCCAGATTCTGGACTTACTTAGCCCTAACTCTTATGACAAGGACCAGAGCCACAACCATTTCCAGCCAGGAAGGGCACAGGAATAGAGGAAGACAAACTATGGCACCTAGTGACAGCAGGAAGCATGGAGGCCTCAGTGCATGGAGTGTGGAATGAAGTAGGAGTGGCTCCTGACCCTTCACTACTCAGCATGGTATAATGGGAAGAATCTAGCAGGTTTAAGTTCATTTCCTGGCTTTGCTGCTTACTTGCTATGTGACTGGGGAAGTTACTCAAACCCAAGTCTCCTTTTTCTTCTCTGTAAAGTGGAACTAATAGAACTGAGTTATTGTTATAATTCAGAGGTCATTTATTTATTTCTTTTTTACACCAGGCCCTGAATCCACAGGGACAGCCTCCAGCAGCTCAGCCTCCTTTCCATGGGTTCTCACAAAGTGCTTCTCTGGATGGAGGCTGCTGCTTCAGTTGAACTCAAATACTTTTTCCTTTGGCTTCCTTTTTATTCCAGATCATTTTCCTTCACACATTTCAGGAGGTTGTCTTGGCTCTTAGAGTGCTTAATGTGCTCATTACGAACACTAACTCTTGGCAAGAATCTTGCCCTTTACTTGTTTGTTTACAGCAATACCAACTGCATGTGAGTAACATTATAGACTCTTCCAGTTTTGCCATGGTGTAATGTGTGTGGGGCATTTCTTTTTGAATAGAGCCCAAATCATTAATGTCTACAATATCATGTGGACTATATCATACATTTGCATCTATGTCCCTAAAGAAACAACTCCATGTTTTCTAAGAGGCCAAGAGAACATATAGGTGCCTTTCCTCTTTCCTTTGTGTTAGTAATTTTGTCAATTTACTGCTTTTGGTGGTTGTAGCCCAAAGGGCTAGAACTGAGTTCTTTTTTTTTTCTATAATAAATTTTATTTTTATATTCCCCATACAATTGCAACCCCCTTATTTTGACCCCAATCCCTCCCCTCCGCCCCCTACCCCCCATAGAGTGTCTCTGGTTCATAGTTTTTTGTTGATTTTGATTTTCACTTTCTTATAGTTATTCATTTTCCTGGTCCCTTATTTAAGTTTTCTAGATTCCTGCTATGAGTGAGACCATCCGGTATTTTTCTTTTTCTTTCTGGCTTATTTTGCTGAGCATGATCCCTTCCAGCGCCATCCATGTTGCTGCAAATTGCATGTGTTTATCTTTTTTGAATGCTGAGTAATATTCCATGGTATATATGTACCACATCTTCTTGATCCAGTCATCTATTTTTGGGCATTTGGGTTGTTTCCAAAGCTTAGCTATTGTAAATAGTGCTGCTATAAACATAGGGGAGCAGGTGCTCTTTGGAATTGATGTTTCTGTGTCCTTTGGGTAAATACCTAGGAGTGGAATTGCTGGATCATATGGAAGCTCTATGTTTAGTAGGTCCAGAAATCTCCACACAGCTCTCCATAGTGGTTGGACCAGTTTGCACTCCCACCAACAGTGCAGAAGAGTTCCTTTTTCTCCACACCCTCGCCAACATTTGTTGTTGCTAGTTTTTTTAATATGTGCCATTCTCACTGGTATAAGATGGTATCTCGTGGTAGTTTTGATTTGCATTTCCCTGATTACAAGTGATGTTGAACATTTTTTCATATGCCTGTTGGCCATTTGCATTTCCTCTTCAGAGAAGTTTCTTTTTAGCTCTTCTGCCCATTTTTTGACTGGATTATTTTCTTTGTTGTTGTTGAGTCTCATCAGCTCTTTGCAGATTTTTGTGATCAGTCCTTTATCATTAGTGTTGTGTGCAAAAATGTTCTCCCAGTTGGTGGGGTTTCTCTTTGTTTTTGTTATTGTCTCTTTTGCTATGCAGAAGCTCTTTAATTTGATGTAGTCCCAGCTGTTTATCTTTGCCTTCACTATTACTGCTTTGGGTGATGTGTCTGTAAAGATGTCTTTGATGTGAATATCACATAGTGTTTCGCCTATATTTCCTTCTATGTATTTTATGGTTTCAGGTCTTATGTCTAGTTCTTTAATCCATTTTGAGTTGATTTTTGTGTATGGTGTGAGGTAGTGGTCAAGCTTCATTCTTTTGCATGTAGCGACCAGTTTTCCCAGCACCATTTATTGAACAAACTTTCTTTGCTCCAATGCATAGTCTTTGCTCCTTTGTCAAAGATTAGTTGACCATAAATCTGTGGGTTTATTTCTGGATTTTCTATTTGATTCCATTGGTCTGTATGTCTGGTCTTGTTCCAATACCATGCAGTTTTGATGATTATGGCTTTGTAGTAGAGTTTGAAGTCTGGGAGTGTGATGCCTCCATTCCCTTCTTATTTTTTCAGGAGAGCTTTGGCTATTCGGGGTTTTTGGTGATTCCATATGAATTTCATCAATAATTGTAGAACTGAGTTCTTAAAGCCATGAGTACTAAAGGGAGGTCATTGTTTGTAAAGTGTCAGAACAGTATGGAATACCTAATAGTTGCTTAGTAAATGTTAGCTACTTTCACATTTCTCTCATTGCTGAGAAGTTAATAGTATTCCATTTCATAAGTTTCTTTGAGAAAAAGACTGTAGAAAAGATGACACTTAAATTGACCAGTAAGATGAAGCCCAGTTCATCTGGTAAGTGCTCTAAAGAGGAGTCTCAATAACTCCCAGGTCTGTAGGAAGCTTCCACCTTAGCTTTAACCTAAGTTTGCACAGCAGGAAACTGAGGCCTAGGGGAACAGAGAAGTGAGTCACTGATAGTCACCAATAGGACCAGAAGCTGGAGCTCCTAACTGCCACCCACCCACTCCCATCATGGTCTCTCTTGCAGGTAGGTTTGATTGCTTCCCAGTGCTAGAGAAGGAAGTAGCTACTCCTCCAAGCCCAGTCAGTATGATAAATCACATGCTGTTATTGCAAAAGCTTCTTTTCTATCTGGGGGAAGGGGATCAGGAAAAGGGCTCCAACCTTATGGACTAGCACAGTAGTAAATGCACCATTGTAGGACCCAGACCAGTGAATTTTCAACCTTTTGTATCTTAATAACCATCTTCTCCTGTACCCACTGTGTTCTAGGAGAAGAGAAATTCCTGCTTTTCCTAGGTCATCTTCTTGTTTACACTCTCTTAACAGAGCTACTTGGTTGAAGGTCATAAAAAATTACAGTGATTTGATTCAGAGTATGTTTGTAGTGACTCAAGTACCAGTTAATAAGATTAATGCATTTTTTATCGTCACAACTTTTATATTTAATGGCAGTAGATTAGGGTTAGGATAATTCAGAGGTCCCCACCCAGAATCACCAGGTTGTGTAGCATGACATTTTGATCTGGGCTGGACCTGAGATTGTATTTACAAATGGTGAGAGTATGGAGACAGATATATAGCAGATAATTTCTGAAAGGAGAAGCATGACCAAAAATTTATAGTTGGGTGTGGGAATGGTAGCAGATAGATAATCCTTAGAGAATAGGTGGACATGGAGAGAAGGGCAAACAAATTCTTGGTAAATGTTACATGTCCCTGCATACTCCCTGTTGAGAGCTGTGAGTATAGATCTATGTTCTAAAGCACACAAGGGAGCAATAACCGAGAGCTGCAAATTAGGGAGCTGTTCCTGGAGGAGGAGGGTAGTCCTACCAGAATGCTTCCTGACTTTGCCGGCAGGAAAACTGATCCCAAACTCTTTGCCTCAACAGGCTAGCTGTAACCAACACCACCATGACAGGGACTGTGCTGAAGATGACAGATCGGAGCCATCGGCAGAAACTGCAGCTGAAGGCCCTGGATACTGTGCTCTTTGGGCCTCCTCTCTGTGAGTCCTGTGGCGAGAAGGGCTATGGTTGTGCCAGGACACCTAGGGTTGCTGGGTGGCTAGGCTGGGTGCCTCCACTTTTTCCATTGCTGTTGAGTGGTGTACCCATACATTTAGTTCAGCCAAATCACAATATTCGTTCATTAACTACATTGGGAAATATCAACTTTGTGCTGGTTCTGTGCCGGACCCTGTAGGAATACCTGCATGAATCACATTCTGCCCTAATGGCTTAAAATGAATGTTACAGAGTGCTCAGTGCTTCTGAGGTCCAGAAGAGGGATAGAGAAGGCATTCTGTAAAAACGGTGGAATGTGACTGCTGCCTTTAAGCATGGGTAGATCTTTATTCCATGGAGGTGGTAGGGGTGGGCCTGAAGGGTAGAGGAAACAACCTGAGCAAAAATACAAAGATTGAAATGTGAAGCATATGCTCAGGGGTAACAAATAACATATAAGGGACTGAACAGCATTACTGTTCCTCCCTCTTGCTGTGGGTATGCAGAGTGCATGGATGATTGCTGAACATCTTTCCTTGGACAACCAAAGAGAAGGACTAAGTGGGCTTTCATGAAGCAGTAGATTCACTCAGACCTAAAGAAGGGTGGTCTTTTCAGCTGGAGACTAGTTGAGAGCATTCCACTCCTAATGATTTGCAAGATGGGAACAGCCAATGCTGCCATTCTTATTCTTAGTGTATGCGAACTAAGGGCAAAAATAAGATTTCTTAGAAAAATAACCTTAGTGGGCTTTTAGGGACTACCACCTTTGGGAGTTGAGGATGCCAGCAGTAGATTGCTACAGAGCCCAGTACCAGTGCAAAGAGGCAGCTGGCAGATAGATTAGAGGCAGCATAATATTTCCCTGTGTGTGTATCCGACTTGGCAAGTGTCCAAGTTGATGTCTCAGTACAGGTAGATCTGACCTTTTTTTTATAGACTTTATTTGTCATAGTGGTTTTGAATGAAGATATAGAGATTTCCCATACTCTCCCTGCCTCCATCCATGCATAGCCTTCATTACTTACACCCTCAATCAGAATGGCATGTGTTAAAACTGATGCACCTACATTGACACATCATTATCTGGAACTCCCATTCCTGGGAGGTAATAAAGGAGAGAGACTTTGCAAAAATAGCCTAACTTTTATAGCTGTTATGTGTTTTGTATTAAAGTAGGATTTTCCATATCTGAAAAGGATGCATTAGAAACTACAGATTAGAGTAGACAAGAATTCTATCTGGAAAAGTCAGCTATGGCCAGAGAGCATGGGATCTAGAATCCCAGCTACATCTTATTTGGTTCAGGAGGTCAGAGCCAGCAAGAGAGGTCTGAGTGAAACAGGTTATACTGAATTTTCTCCATGGCACATTTCATGTGGCCTATAGGCTGCATGTGACCTACCCTAAGCAGGGGTCAGAGGTGAGCAGTAACCTCTGTTTCTGAGCGAGGCAGAACAGAGATACTAGAGCTAAGAAGACACCCCATATCCAGTAGGATAACTACAATAGAAACAAAAATTAAAAAAGAAACAAAAAATGGAAAATAACAAGTCTTGGCAAGGGTGTGGAGAAGTTAAAACCCTTGTAAAAGTCTAGTGATAATGGAAAATGGATCAGCTACTGTGGAAAACAGTCTGGTTTTTCTTCAAATATTAAACAGACTTACTGTATAACTTGGTAATTTCACATATGAAAGTATATACAAAGAATTGAAGACAGGTTCTCCAACAAGGACATGTATGCGCATATTGATAGTGGGACATGGACAAAGCCCAAAGATGGAAACAACCCAAGTGTCTGCCAACTGATGAATGAAAAAATAAATGTGGCATAGCCTTACAATGGAATGCTAATCAGCTATAAACAGGAATGATGTTCTGATACATGCTATAACATGAATGAACCTTGAAAAAAAATGCTAAATGAAAGAAACCAGGCACAGCAGCCCATGTTATATGATACCATTTATATGAAATATACAGACTAGGCAAAGCCATAGAGGCAGAAAGTAGATTGGTGTTTTCTGTAAGACTGATTTGGAGCTGTGGAGAGTGATTGCTAATGGGTACAGAGTTTCTTTTTAGGGTAATGATAATATTCTGAAATGAATTGTGCTGATGGTTGTACAACCTGATGAATGTGCTAAAATCACTGAATTGTACTTCTTGAAAGAGTGACTTTTACGGAAAGTGAATTATATCTCAGTAACATCAATGACAGCAACAGCAAAAAAAACATACACAATTTGATTTTTTTATAACCCCTAGACTTGTATTTAGAGTCCTTCTCATGGACTAGGGAAAGCACCTTGGTGTCTTTTCAAAATTGCTGCTCACTGTACGGCCTTGTGTGGGTCACTTTCCTCAGGCTGTGTTTTCTGCTTGTGTCATGAGACAGCTGAGCTAATGCATCCTGATGATTCCTTCCAGTTGCAACATTTCTTGATATTTTGAGAGAAACCTTTGATTGATAAAAGTCCTATGTGAGAGGCAGGAGATACTGTATGCACCGTGTGTTGCTAGGAATTCCGTGCTTGACCCACCTTACCAAATTTCCTTTGGCCATTTAATTCTCCAGCCAAAACCTAGGTTTCCTCCTCTGTAAAACTGATTTAGAGCTAGGATTTTACCTGCCCTCTCATTCCAGGACTCTGATAGAGCTCTGTGTATTCCTGCCAACTAAGATTTTAGAATCCAGCAGCAACCCTAATGGCAAATATTTTTCTTATGCTTCCCTACTGATGCTTGTTAAAATTTTTTTTTTTTGAAAATTGCCAGCTGGAATCTGAGGAAAATACTAGGAGACTCCTGTAAGGGTGGGTTCGTGCTGGTGGTGCCTGCAGAGAATCCCCTGATCTATGTCCCTCTCAACTGTGTTCCCATCTGAACATAGACTAAAATCCCAAATTCAGTGCTATTCCTTGTTGAAAAGTTAGAATGATGACCTGAGCTGACTCTGACCTGTGTTTTGTATCTAGGGTGAGTTTTGGAGGCTGTATGGGCATCCGCACCATGAGGCATGAGGCATGCCCTAGAGAACTTGGGTCATTTAGAGCTGCCAGCCACGCTACCTCGCCTTAACAAAAGTGCTGCCATTGGTCTCCAGCTTGAGAATTCTCGAATCAAAAGTTTGTTGTTCGGTATCTAGGAGGGTCTGCTGAGTGAGAAGAATTTATCTGTCCATAGCAACCACAGAACTTGGGAAGGGGAAGTGGGATCAGTCTGGTTTAGTACAGAATCATCTCAGGGTTCATTTCTGCATAGTAGAAGACAGCTCAGCCTTCCCATGTGGCCATGGAGCAGCACATGGTCCTTCAGCCATTTCCACCCTGCAGAGATGGCTTAGACTCACAGGCCCATCTGGGGGCTCTCCTGACAGTGCCATCAGTCAGGTGTTAGGGGAGCTAAGAGACACAGGCCTAGAGATAGTGTTCCAGGACTAAGCTGATGACTCACCATGGCAGCAGAGTGCGGGCCTTTTCTCTACAGATAATGTCTCAGAGAAATCGAGGTTTAGAGATGAGATAAATGTTTAGAGTTCATTCACCTTTTAATTGGCTGAGCTATAATGCAAACCTAGATCTTTAATTTACATTTCAGTGCTCTTTTCCATCATAGTATCTCACTCTCTCTTTCTGTTAAAGGAAAAGAGATAGAGTACCAATACTGAAATAAAATGAAGTGGCTCTATCATTCTATCACACTTTGTAGCCTTGGGCACTTTCCTAAGGATCTCTGTGCCCTAATTAAGTGGTAGCTACTACTTTTAGTATATGCCTACTGTGGTGACTCCTGGGCTAGGGGCTAGTGTAGCTGTTGTGCTTTTATCAAGATTATTAGGGTGGCCTCCCTGGTGATGAAAGGGGTTAAGTGTCAGCACTGTGAAGCTATCTGCCGCCACTGCGGCATGAGTTCGATCCCAGGCCAGGCTGGTGACCCACACGGTGCAGCAGACCTCTCCTGTCTCTCCTGCTGCTCCCCTCAGCAGTGTATTTCAGGCAATCTGTCTGTTCTGTTCCCCACTCTGTCTCTGGTGAATCCTCTCACCCCCCACACCTCTGGTCTGCACCCCAGCTCTTGAATGCATAAATAAATAAATATTTAAAAAAAAGACTATTAGGGAGGGTATAGTGAGAGGTCTGAGGAGTATTTGTTGGGGCTTAGGGCAAATGTGGAGAGGAAAAGAATAGACTGTGCCTTGTTTTCCTTCTTCAGTAATTCAGATAATAGGGAAACATCCCCAGTAAGTAGGAGTGGCTGCCTTTCTGGAAAAGCTTGTGTTGGGACCTATGAGCTGTATCCTTACCCTTTTTCTCTTCCTGTTATGTTCCAACTTACCCTTCAAGCTTCTCCAGGCTTGAAGGCTTCCAGCCTCTTTCCAGACATGCTCCAGTCTTCTCTTTAATTCCCCTTTCTCTTTTACAAAGGGAACCCACAACCCTTTGTACCTGCTTCATTATTCCAGTCTGTTCTCAATCTGTTATCCTTTAAACTAGTAGCTCCCTGAGGGTAGAAACAGCTCATCTGTCATCAGCATTCTGCTTAAGGCCCTGCAAGGTGTATGTGCCAGGAGACATATGCTAGAAGTTACACAGAAGGAGGCTGAGCCTCTGCACAGCTACAGGGCTGAGGGAAGACAGGAGAAGGGCCTTTACCTAGGGGTGTCTGAATAGGCAAGGCAGCTAAAGAAGGTCCCAGGGACAACTCTTACAGTTAAACGGATATCTCAGCACAGGCTGTGTAAATGACAAAAGAAATTCCTATCACACATTTTGGCAGTAACGGTTGAGTGTCTGTTTCTACCAGGGTCAGGGTGTTCTGGGCAGTAGAAAGAGTGGAAAAGAATTGGGAGAGGGGATTCTAGAAAGTGATAGTGATTAAAGAGTCATTTTCTCAATACTAACCGGGACCCTGGAAATTCTCACCATTATCCCTGACTCTCTTAACATGTCAGCAACTCATTTTTCTACACCTTCCTCCCCCGTCTCAGGCCTGATTGTGTTAATGGTTGACCTAATTTTGCCAAAATCTATTTGCAGCGCTCATGCTGGGAATTTTGCCACCCTTTGGCTCCCCGGTCCCAGCTAGCTTCCTTCGGTTATCTCTGTCACCTACTAGCCACATCTGCTCTCCTGAAACTCCGGGGTCATCCTGCTGTAGCTATGGTCACTGGGTTTGAGCTAGATTCTGAGAGCTAAGCTTTTGGAAGGGCTATGCAGGACAGCTGGTCATCTCTTCTCGTCCCCAGGAGCTGGTATTTGCCCTCCACACATACTTTAAATTGTGAAGTATGCTTTTCTGCTAAATCCTTCCTCCCTCCTTCTTGTTTTCTCTCTACCTTTGCTATCTGCTCTGGTCAGGCTCTATACTAAGTGTAGGGTCATGGAGCTAAATATGTCTTGTGCCCTGGCCCTAAGGAATTTAGTCACCAGAAGGTGACTGACGTGAAAAACAACATAGGCCAGTCTCTGAGATAGTAAGACATAACCCACATTTACCTATCCAAAGAATGGGTTGAGCAGGGAGACCTAGTTCAGAGGAGAAAGAATGGAAAGGTCTCTGTGGACTGTGGACTGGAAGGTGGTAGGAACTGAGAAGTGGGAGTGGGGTTATGATGGGGAGAAGTACATCAACACTAAGGCATAGATTAGATTCTTGATTTCCCTGTTTTCCCTTCGTCTTCCGACCCAGTGGCTTATAGATTATGTATTGGTCAGGGTTCTCCAGAGAAATGGAACCAATGGGATATATATGCGGAGATTTACTATAAGAATTGGCTTATGCAATAATGGAGGTCAAGAAGACCTACAGTGTGTCATTTGCAAACTAGACAATGAGGAAAACTAGTGGGTAATTCATTCATTCATTCAGTTCAAAGGTCTGAGAGCCAGAGGACTGATAGTGTAGATCCTAGTCTGATTCCAAAGACCCAAGACTCAGGAGCACTGATATAAGAGGGCAGGGGAAGACTGATGGCATAATGCAGGCTCAGAGAGCAAATGAGCCCTTCCTCTGCCTGTTGGTTCTAATCAGGCCCTCAGCAGCCAAGCTGACTGGATGGGTCCCACTAGCTTGAATAAAGACAGTCTTCTTTACTCAGCCTACCAATTCAAATACTGACCCGAAGATGCCTTCACAGCCACACTCAGAAATGTTTTACCAGCTATCTGGGCATCCCTTAGCTTAGTCAAGTTGACATACAAAATTAACCATCCACAGATTCCTTTAGGAGTGTAAGGGCTTCACTGACAGGATCTGACAATGCTCACATCTGCTTCTCTAGTTCTTACCATTTCTTCCAACTCCACAGCTCCACTTTTTATTTTTTAAGATTTATTTATCCATGCATACAAGAGCTGGGGTACAGGCCAGAGATGCGGAGGGTGAGAGGATTCACCAGAGATAGAGCGGGGAACAGAACAGGCAGACTGACTGAAGTACACTGCTGAGGGGAGCAGCGGGTAAGTCAGGAGAGGTCTGCTGAGCCCTGTGGGTAGCTCCCTGGCAGGCCAGGGATCAAACTCCTGCTGCAGTAGCTGCGGGCAGCCTCTTAACCCTTGCGCCACCAGGGAGGCCCTGCACTCTTAACTACCTACTGGATACATCCATGTGAGTATTTGCAAAACACCTCGAATGCTTTCATTTACAATTGCACATTTGATCTCTTTAGTAATTGTGTGATAACACATTTTATAGCTGAGGAAGCTGAAATCCAGATTGGGGGAGTGAGTTTCTAACAAACTGGGGAAGAGACAAGCATAGAACCCAGACTTCCTAACACTCCATGCCCAGTGCTTCCTCTTATGGGCCAGTAATTTCTTCCCATGAGGCCTTGTGTTTAACTTGTTTGGCTTTGGGTTTTCACTGACCTGATAGTGCCACAGTCAGCTCCCATGATGTTGTGAGGGGGAAAATCAGACCTTGAAGTCTTTGAATCACACTCAGGCTAGCTCAGTGCTTATAGCGCTCGCCATGGTGAGAGGTGTCCTAAGTGGCAAAGCAGGAAAGATACCTGCTGCATGAGTGTGGAAGTTGTAGTGAGAAAGTGGGATGTAGCAGCAAGATCATGCAGGTATTTTCGGGAAAATCTGGGTTTAAATCCCAGCACTGTTACCTTTTATGAAATCTAGCAAGTCAAAATCTCTACGAAGCCTCAGTTTTCTGGTCTATAGAATGGGAATACTAACACTCTGTCTTAATAGAGTTGTTGTGAGACTTAGACTTGAGGAATATAAATACCTAATACATTTCACCTTTTCTCTATTTCCCTTTCTTTCTTATGTGTATTAAATCCCAGGAGATATCATGCTTGAGGTTTGTCAGTAAAGACACAATGCCACAAATATCTATGATGACTTAGTATGTTGGGCAGTGTTGTGCTGGGCACTGACATCAGACAGTGTTGATCAGTAGGGACCACAGAGTAAATTATCCAGACTACATTCATTGTTTTCCCTCCTAGCTTGAGACTAGCTCATAGGTTGTAACACACAGTACAGCTGACTTTCAGCTCTGCATTTGACAAAACAGAGGGATCTATGGAGTGGATGCTGTACATTTAGGTGAAGTCAAAACTGACTGAAGATATTCAGAGGGACTGACAGGTAGAACAGTATTACCTTAGATGAGTGGGAACCTATCCTTGACCTGGTCATTCAGTACTTTTGTTCATATCTTAGGTGAGAATATGAAGCTGGAAAAAAATAATAGAATCTTGTTAGCTAATCTGAACAAGGCAGAATAAAGGGACTGAATGGAGTAAGCTAGGGGCTCAATCTGCATGCCCACCTCAGGAACTTTGACGTATTGGAGGTGAGGGGGGAGGGTGCTGGTTGCACAGAATCTCTTTTGATCAGGAGTACCTTTGACTTTTGGTAAGAGTGCAAAAGGATGTTGGAGTTGAGAAACCCTGGGAAGGCAAGATTAAATGTTCTTAACCGATAGGGGAGAGAGTCCCCCCGCTTGTGGTGGAGGTTGTATAGAGGCTGGTGTGTCTCAGAAAGAGTCTCACCGTGCTGCTTAGATACCTCCTCTGGGGGCCTGAAGATCAGGAGAGTGAGGAGGGCTCACTCACAGAAGTGTGGGCTTGCCTGGAGCTCAGAGGATGGCTGTCAGAGGGCCTCATGATTTTGAGTCTGGCATAAACATGTAAAGGACATGGCCCCCACCCTGGACCTAGTAACTCTCCTCCCTCAGATGGAAATAGAATGTGCTAATCTGTCTTTGATCGCACACTGTCCCCATGTCCTGCGACTCAGGGACAATGAAGAGCTAGGAATAGAACCCTTTTGTGAACTAGGCCTCAGTTTTATATCGTCTTCCAGCTACATGTAACTTTTTCTGCTGTCTGACCCTACCTCAACTTGGTGGCTCCATCTAGATCCTTCCGGAGTCCCATCAGACCTTGTCCTTACCAGGCACTGGCATCCTGTACAGTCCTACTCTGACTCCCCCTCCCCCGCTGCTGTGCACAGGGGGTTGTTAGTCTGGTATAACTTCGCAATTTTTTTCCTTCTCTGATTCCCTTATCTGGGGCTCCTCTGAACCCACAGCCACTCTACCCTAAGTTGAACAGGTGGAGACTGCAGTAGCAGCCCTCTTCTCCTTAGGGCCTCTCTCTCAGGACTCCTGCACCTGGCTAAGTCTAGAGTTGGTAGACTACAAATAACGGCAGGCTCCAGGAGTGCCCCTGTTCTGGTTGGCTCCATTCCTGGGATATGGCTTTTGCATGTCTCTCCTGGTGTTGTTCCTTATTTAGCATTTCAGTTTTGCTGTGGAGACTAAGCATTGCTTTGAACCCCAGCTGGCGACTACGGCCCTGGTACTTCACCAAATTGCTGCCAGGCATTCTCTGGACTTAGATCTGTCCCTTTTCCTTGGCATATGCAATGTCTCAAATATCTATTGATGCTGCTCCTATTATGGAAGGTCTCTGGATTGAGTCACAGCCTAGAAATGTGCCCCATGGATGAGATTTATAGATTTTTACTTGATCTGTGCTTTACATCTTGTACCTAGAATAGACTAATAGTCCAGGAGACCTACAGTAACCTCAGTCCCACAGCTGGAGCTCAAGCTATATTGATGTTGCTTTAATTCACCAACCATGCCCTTCTATCTACTCTAGCTCCCATACCGTTGCTTACCTTGTGGACAGAAGTCACTGCCTCTTGGCACAGGGGCTCATCACAGCTCATCCCAGGGATGGCTGGGATGTATTAAGAAGGCATTAGTGCTCTTCTCTTCACTGCACTCTAGGGAAGTATGATTTAATAAGCTTCCTGCATTGCGCTAAGGTCTCATCCTTTTCAAACTAGGCCTTGACTAGCAGAGAAATATGGACAGGGCTTATATTAATAGTGTGTGGCGAGTATGTGTCTAAGGAGAGAAGCTAACTCCTCCTGAGTGAGAACGCTTCATGGAGGAGGATCTGCAGTGGAGTCTACAAGACTGAGTGTGCAGAGGGCAACGTGCCTCACCATGTCCTTCCTCTCTGGCAGTGACCCGCCATAATCACCTCAAGGACTTCATGCTGGTAGTATCCATCGTTATTGGTGTGGGCGGCTGCTGGTTTGCCTATATCCAGAATCGTTACTCCAAGGAACACATGAAGAAGATGATGAAGGATCTGGAGGGTTTACACCGAGCTGAGCAGAGCCTGCATGACCTTCAGGAAAGGTAAGACTCTGCCCGTTTCCCCCAGCCCTAGGCTGCCAGCTCTTGGGATTCCCCCACCCCCCATTTCCACCTGGATTGTGGGCTACCTGGTCCCTGAGGCAATGCTGACATGGGTGCCCAGGCTGTGTCCTCCTTTGGAAACCACATTGGGAGCCTAGGTTCCTGCCACGTCAGTTGCACAGGCGTTGTTCCTCCCCAGGCAGGAGCTTATTTCTCTTTTCTACCTCTTAGTTTCAGACAGAGAAATGCATAGTTGCCAGAGGTCTTGGGCTTCCCTGGTTGGATGGCTTGTTAGGGGTCATTCTATCCCTCGTCCTTCCTCTGGACTGCTTCCCTTCCCATATAGACATAATTAACTGTGCTTCCTTGTTCCCCCAAAGAAACCTTACAAATCTGACCTAATGCCTTTAGTTTCTTATATGGTATCTAAATCTCATAAGTACTCATTCATTGTGTGACTTTGAGGAAATCCCTTTCCTTTCTAGGGCTTACTTCCTCATCAATAATAAGAAGGGGTTGAACTTGAAGAACACCAAGGGCCTTCAAGCCCTGACAATCTGACATTCTGTTTACATAAAACATGGCTTAAAAACTGTTGTAGATGACCCTGCTGTGAAAAGAAGGCAGCGTCAGTGAGTGAGTGAGACAATCTAAGTATTTCCTGACATCTAGGAGCCAGGTCTGCGCTGGAAACTATAAGGAATTTATTGTTCCTGGGCAACAAAGCTCACTCATAAGAAGGAACAGTGAGCATACACTTAGTGCAGTGACTTGGTGCCAGCTTTTGCGATGAGACCTCTAAGGACTGGAAGGGCACAGAGGCAGGAGAGGAGTGGATATGGACTCTGAGGAGGGGGCCTCGAAGGATGGTTTGGGAGATCTTTGTAGTTGAGGTTGAATTTAGAGAGTGGGCCTGGATCCCTGGCACCTGAAGACTCATGTTAAATATAGAATGCTGCCTCAGTAAGGGCAGCCCTATCAGATTCACTTCCATGGGCTGAGCTGCTAGGGAAGAGGAGTTTTACCTGTGAGCTGATTCCTTGGTTACTCTGCTAGCTCATTTGTTCTTGGCCCTTTGCTAACTGGGGGCTAAATGCGAGATAGTGCCCATATTCCATTTGTCTGAAAAACACATACTGTTTTCAGTCCAAAGGGAAAGAATCTAGGTGGGAGACATTCCAAGTCTGGGGATAAAACTAAGCTCCTAGCCCTCCCTGCTTCCCAAGACCTCCAGAGCTAAATGACCATTGAGAGAAATGAATGTACACACAGCCCCAGAGACACGCTTTCTACACAGGTGCACTCACAGAGCCTGCCCTGACAGTGTCCAGAGACCAGAGGCCACCTTGTCCCTCTTTAACAGGCCTGCACTGCCAGCTACCTTGGAGCTTGTTTTTAGAGAGTTCCTGATATTTTAGGTGAATCGATGTAATACTACATGTGCATTCCAGTTAGGATTTCACTGGGTTTCAAGGTAATTCTTTGGGGCAGGCAGGAATTTTAACTCTCATTTAAAAATGAAGAAACAGACTGAGTACAGGGAAAGACCTGTCTATAGTCACACACTTACTTAGAGACAGGGCATGTAACTTTCTTTCTTGTATTGCTAATTGATTGCTCTCTTCAAAATGCCCAGTCTCCTGTGAAAGAGGTAGAGTGAAGCAAGACTTGATTGTACATTTATTTGCTCATTTCTGTGTCCAATAGTACTTATGGATCTCTGTCTTTAGTAGTTTCTGTAAAAGTGGTCATGCCCGATTATACAGAGAAGGCATTCTGAAGAGGCTGCGTTCAGAGAGGACAATATTTCGGTGAAAAATTGATTCCCTAAAAGTAAACAACTACTAATCAACAAAGAAGAAGAAGAAGAAGAAGAAGAAGAAGAAGAAAAAGAAGACGAAGAAGAAGAAAGAAAATGATGAGACTCTAATGGTGTAATTTCAGAAGGTTGGGTCATGGAGGATACAATTAAGGAGGGTATTCAGCAAAGGAAGGAGTTGGGAGCAGGAAATGGCGCCTCTGCTTTTTTTTAGCTATGCATCTGGCGCCATCTAGTGAATATCTTGAGGAGGTTCAACTCCCTTTCTCACAAGGCACTAAGTAGGTTTCTAGATTTCAGTTTGTCCGCAGCAAGCTTTCTTCTTCTTCCCCTGCTTGTACGAACACATCTTTTGAGGCTTCAGTCACTGACAGATATGGATTTGGGATTTTTTTTAGATTCATATCTGTTTCTGTCTCTTCTCTTTTACCTGGCCAGTTAAGTCAGTGGTCAAGCCTCTCTCTGAGTTCTTACTCCGTTGCCTATCCTTTCTTGTCTATACCTCAAACCTAAGCTATATGTCACTTATCTTCCACATCATTGTTTCCCCTCCTGGTTTGGTCCCTGATAACTTGGTGGTTCCTACTAAGATAGGGACACCTGACAGTGGCTAAGTCTTTTATCTCTTCCAGAGGGATCAGTAAACTCTCTGCTGGGTCTCTACCTGGCCTTACCTTCTCTCACTCCTTTCACCCAGAGATGATCATTCCATCTTTGGACTCATCCAGCATCTTCTATCAATCTTCATTTTAGAACTTTCACATTGTGTATAGTTATTTGTTGACTTTGGACTTGATAATGAATTCCTCAGTGGCAGGGGCTGTTTTCTCCTTCATCTCCATATATTGGGCACATAGCACAGGACTTGGCATTTAGTAGATGTCTGAAAGTACTCAGTGAATGAATACATCGATGGATGGATGAACATCGATATATGAAAGAAAGAAGGAGGGGGAAGGTTTTTGTCAGTGAATAGGGGGATGGTGTGGTGTGTACAAGGATTTATTTTCATTATAACTGATGCTCTTGAAATTGTCCCTACTCTGTAAGGTATTTTAAACAGGAACTCCTGCTCTGGGGCAGCCAGGGGCTCTCTCTTTGACATGAATTTCATTTTGTGCTTCTAGGAATAGGTAGTCAGGGGTGCAAGAAGTATAGCTCAATAGTCCTTTTTTCATCTTTCTTAAACCTCCCCACTACCACCAGCCCAGTCATATCTCAGCCATCAGACTTTCTCTGGACCTTTGTCTAGCTTGCAGGGTATGCTACACTTATTGAACTTTCCAGGTATGCCCAGTATAAGCGAAATAAATGTAGAATTTGAAGTTATACAGATTGGAATTCCAGTTCAATTCTACCTGCAGTTACTTCCCTTTTCTAAGTCTTCAGATTCACATTTGTCCCAGGCTGACAATGTTGCAACATATCATTATCTGTAGGGGGAACAAATGTGAAATACTATTAGTATGTGAGACATTTTAGAGGAACTATTCATATACTAGGAAACTATCTTCATAACCTGGATTACTGGCAGCAAAATGGTGGCCAATCTGAGAATTATGGTTATGGTAATAGCCCTGGTTTCTGCTGGCTCTGAGCTAACTCATAGCCAGCCAGCAGTGTAGGGAGTGTATGTGCTGAATGCTGGAGCCCTCATTTTCCTCTTCAATGCCATGACTCATGGCGTGTTGGCTGGCACCCCTTACCTGGCCTCCTCCAGCTCCCTGCATCACCCCCCAGGCTGCACAAGGCCCAGGAGGAGCACCGCACGGTCGAGGTGGAAAAGGTGCATCTGGAGAAGAAGCTGCGTGATGAGATCAACGTTGCCAAGCAGGAAGCCCAGCGGCTGAAGGAGTTGCGGGAGGGTACTGAGAATGAGCGGAGCCGCCAAAAATATGCTGAGGAGGAGTTGGAACAGGTAGGAGAGTGTCCCACTGGACACACCAAGTGGGGGAGGGTGAAGGGCAAGGACCGAAGGTTGGGCTGGAAAATTTCATGTGTGAAGACTTTGAAATCTGGCTCAAAGAATGTCTTTAAGAGTCACCAGACTCTGACCAGTAAGAGTAGTGGGGAAGTTGAGAAAAAGTCGCTGTGATTTTCAGAGAACAGTGGATAACAATGATAAGAGCTCTTTCTCCCCTTTTTATTGAGCTATTTATGTAGAGTAAAATGTACAAACCATAAGTATATGGCAAGATTTTGCATATGTGTGTAGTTGTGCAACTACCATCCAGATCAAGATACAGAATCTCTTAAGCATCCCAAAGGCTCACTTTTGCCTCCCACTGCTCCTTGTCAATATTCCATCCCAAAGATGTCTCTCTATGGTCACAAACTCTTAAACCAGATTACTTTCACCTGATTTTAAACCCTCATATAAATGGCATTATACAGTATATATTGTTTTTCATTCTTTCCTCAACATAATGCCTGTGATAGTCATCCATGTCATTGTGTGTAGTGATAGTTGGTTTATTTTCATTGCTGAGTAATAATACTTGTATGAGTATGCAATAAATTATCCATTCTCTTATTAATACACATTTTGTAGAATTTTTTTTTTTTTTTTTGCCTTTTCTGAGTAACGCTGCCATGAACCTTCTTGCATATGGCTCTTGGTGGACATAAATACTTATTTTTGTAAGACATGCATTAGGGCATTTATGTATTTATCTTTATTGGAAGTTTATTGAATAGGTTCTGGAAGTGGTTGTACCAATATATACTGCCACTATCAATGTATGAGCATTGTAGTTGAGCTATAGCTTTGGTATTTTGGAGGCATTTTAACTTTATACATTCTGGTAGTGATGTAGCAGTATTTTGTGATTTTAATTTTCATTCTCTAGTGATTAATATTGAACAACATTTCATAAATGTATTGTCCCTTTTATTTATAAATCTCTTCTCATTTTAAAAATTGGGCTGTCTTTTAACAAATTGATTTGTAAGAGTTCTTCATATAGTGTGGATGTAAGTCTTTTTTGTCAGTATATTTATATACAGCCACATTGCAAATATTTTCTCCCAGCGCATGGCTTGTTTTTTTTTTGTTTTTTTTTTTGTCCTAATATTATCTTATAATGAACAAAAAGTCATTGATTTTAATGAAATCCAATTTAATCTCTCTTTTAACTGTTGGTGCTTTTGTGTCTTGTTTAAGAATTCTTCACTTAACTGTAAGATATCTTCCTAAATTTCTTTCTAAAAGAATTTTTTTACTTTGCAGATTGAGGGGTATGGTTTATTTCAAATTAGTTTTATGTAGATACTCAACCAGGCAATCATTCAGCAATCTCTGTTCTACTCTGTGGTCTATTTATCTATCCTTATCCAACATTGTCTTATAGGTATATGGTAGTGTTAGGTTCTTCAGCGTTTTTCTTCCTTGTCATTTTGTTGCCCCCTCACACACCTCTCATACACCAAAAACCAAAGAGAACCCTGCTGGAATTTTCATTGTGTTTGCATTAAATCTATTGATTAATGACAAAGGAAATTGACATTTAAAAAAATTTTTTTAAAGATTTATTTATTTATGCATACAAGAGCTGGGGTGTAGGCCAGAGGTACCGGGGTTGAGAGGATTCACCGGAGACAGAGTGGGGAGCAGAACAGGCAGTTCTACTGATCCGCTGCTGAGGGGAGCAGCGGGCGAGACAGGAGAGGTCTGCTGCGCCATTTGGGTTACCTCCTGGCCTGGGATTGAACTCATGTTGCAGTAGCTGCGGATTGGTTCATAGTATAAGCCAGTTTTAGTTGAACTAAAAGGATGATAGATTTATGATCAGAGTTCGAGATTTTAGCATACTTTTCTCAATTAAGAAGCAGTCAAAAACATCAGTAAACATATAAAAATTTAAACATGATATTCCATTTGACCTCAGTGACACAGATAGAGCATTTCACCTAACAATTACAGAATACATATTCTTTTTAGTGTTCACATGTCTCTTAAAATACTGCCTCTGCTCCATTCTCTTCTCTCCTTCTGAGAATCCATCATTTACATTAGATTTCTTGACTGTATTCCATAGATTCTTATGCTCAGTTTTATTCTTTTTTTTTCTTCCCTATGTTTTGGTCTGATTGTTTTCTATTGATTTATCTTTGAGTTCCTTAATCCTGTATTTTGCTAAGAACTTTGTGCTTTTTAACCTATTCAGTGGAATCCTACTCTTAGACAATGTATTTTTCAGTTCTAGAATGCCCATTTCACTCTTAAAGATCCTACTTCTCTCTAATTTTCCATATTTTCATCTATTATGTTTGTCTTTTACTGTATTTTCTTTAAGATTTCAATCATAGTTATTTTGAAGTCCTTGTCTGATAACTCTAACATCTGGACCATTGATGACACTCCTTATTTTCCCCTTTGGGAAAATTGGTTATATTTTCCTGAATCTTCTAATCACTATCATTTATTTTTATTAAATACTAGCAGTGTATATAAGAACAATTGAGGCCCTCTTCTATCTTATGTAGGGTTCCAACCCCTTTCTTCTGTAAGGTGGGTAAAGATCTAATCATCTCAAGCCATTCAGAAACAGATTTATGTTAGAACTGAATTGTAAGATTTGGTCTAGCTCTCGTTTGTCCTAGTTTCTTAGACCTGTCCCTTCCTTAGTTTTTATTGAGAGTAGTGGATTTCTTTTTTTCTCAACCCTGAAAGACATTTTTGCCACTTGGAGATTTTGAATTTAGGGCTAACCTCCTGATTCTTGTAGCCTCAAAATTTTGCAGATGTCTAGAGAGGAAGACACAGACTGTGTTGGAGGCAGGTCCCTTCCTTCTCACCATATTTTGTCTTTTAGGCATTATGAAATTATGGAAGAGTATATTCACTCTTTAGCCTCGCTATCTATTATTCCTCCCTGTACCAAAACTCAGTAAATAGCCAAAAAAGAAAGCTGAATGTATGTGTGGAAGCCCTCATTTCCCAGCCTGTCGTACCAGTACCCTACTGCCAACAAAAGCTAGGCTGATCTCTCTGTGCCCTAGTGGAGTCCTTCTGCCTGGGCCAAGCCTGTTTCTCAGCCCTCACCTAGAATTATCAAATATCTCTAGAGAAGGAAATGGCTGACAGTTAGTTGTCAACTCATCTTAGAAAGGCTGTTTTTCTCTCTGGATTTTTATTTCATCTAGTCCAGTGGTTCTCAGACTTTTAGCCTCGGGGCCCCTTTACTCTTGAAAATTATCTAGGACCTCAAACAACATTGTTATATGGGCAATGTAGTATTAGAAATGAACACGGAAATTTTTAAAATATTAATTTAAAATAAATACACTAACCTCTTTACATGTTAACACAAATAACATTTTGATGAAAAATGACTACATTTTCCTAAAATAAAAATGATTAAATGAGAGGAACAATTTTTTACAATTTTTCAAACATTTTAAATGTCAGACTTAATAGATGGCTTGATTTTCATATTAGTGTCTACATTCAGTCTGTTGTGATATGCACATCCTGTGACCTCTGCACAACTCCACAGTTCAGTTGTGAGAGAGAGAGTGAAAAGGTAAATAATGTCTTAGTGTTACTAGGAAAATAATTTGACTTTACAGATGCTCTTGGATCCTCAAGGATCCCCAGATCACACTTTGAGAACTGCAGGCCTCGCACTATTGATTTTATAGCTCTCTGCTACCTTTGAAAAATTTAATAATTATCATTGGTCCTTCAAAAATTTCCATAACTAAGGCAGCCTTTTTCAGTTATTGTGTTGGATCAGAATTCTTCTTCCATGACCTCTGTTGCACCTTGTCGGGGAGTAGAAATCAGGTGGCAACACTTTAAAACACATGGATGTGCTGGTTATTAACTTTGCTGTATATCAGAATTTCTTAGAGAGCTTAAAACTTTTGTTGATGTCCAGGGTAACACCCCAGGTCAGTGCATCAGAATCTGGGTCAGTGTCCAGATACCAGTGTTTTTTTTTTTTTTTAAGATTTATTTATTTATCCATACAAGAGCTGGGGGTACAGGCCAGAGATGCAGGGGGTGGGGGTGTGTGTGTGAGAGGATTCACCAGAGACAGAGTGGAGAACAGAACAGGCAGATTGACCAAAGTACACTGCTGAGGGGAGCAGCAGATGAGACAGGAGAAGTCTGCTATACCATGTGGGTTGCTTCCTGGCCATCCGGGGATTGAACTCATGCAGCAAAGATTGCTGATTGCTTCATAGTATGGTGCTTAACCCATTGTGCCACCAGGGAGGCCCCCAGATACCAGTATTTTTAAAGTTCCCCAGTGACTTCAGTGTGTGACAAGGTTAAGAACCACAGCAGCAGAAGGGAACATGGCCTCCGGACTCTGACTTGGCGTTTGCCTCTGGCTATTGTCAGCTACAGGCGTCTGTGACTCGTGTGTGGCAGGGTGTGCCTGTCTCTGTCCCTTGACTCCCATCTCCCCATCCCCTATTCCTATTTTGTAGTTATTTCTCTCATTAGAGACTTTTTGAGCCTGTTTGGTTAGCCCTTTTGTGTGCCTCTCTATTACTCTTCTTTTTTTTTCTTTTTTCTCTTCTCTCTCCATTCTCCCGTCCATATATCCCATTCCTGTAATGGCTTTTGATATAGGACTTGGTCATATTTCCAGGTACCTGCACTTCATTTTAAATCTATCAAACCAGGAGTAGGTCATTGTATACTTTCTTTTTCCAAGGAACAAAAAAAACAAACTAAGCTTGGTTCTCTCACTGACTCTTTAAAGAATAATGCTGTGCTTAGCGAAGGCCCTTCTGGTCTCTTGGAGACTGTGGAGAGGGCTTCAGGCATATAGGGATACTTGCCCCATGGGCTGAAGTTGTACTTATTGAGACTGCTCTCAATTCCTTTTTCTCTGGGATTCTGAGCAATGAAGGTTAATATCTAAATGGGGAGATTGGGGTTCACTTGTACTGGTAACCTGGGTGAGATAGCAAGGAATTCAGTATAGAATGTCTAGATATCCTTGATGAGAAGTTGGTGAGGAGATTTATGCTTACATATTGGTTCTTTCCTGTGTTGGCCTCTGTTGGCAATACTCATCTGTGGTGAGTGCCCTTCAAAGCTATGTGCTCTGCTTAATGTGAGAATCATGGTCAGAGTCTCATGGACTAGAGGGGATGATGGAGGTAATGAGGCCAATTCCCTCTGGAGAAACAAATCATTTTAAGTTTTCTGACATGAGCACTTCACATTCCTCCCATGATGGGGCTCACTCTCTCCTGGGATTACCCCTTCACGTACGGTCTGGACTTGTAAGGGAGAATGTTTTTCTTCATACTGAATTGAAATCTGCTGTCATAAGCACAGGGTCACACAGCCAGTTGAGTGACAGACCAGGGGTCAGGACTAGATTTCCAGGTTGCCAATTAAGTGCTTTTGAGGTCCAAGCATAGACCACAACTCTCAGAAAGAAAATGATTAATTGTGCTGAGTTGAGCCTCAAGAGAGAAGGGAAGATTGCTGAGGTTGGCTGTGTGACCGAAAGAGGCACCTAATACGTGAGAAAAAAGTGCTGTAGTCTAGCAGCGAAAACTCAGATCAACACCACTGACGGTGTGACCTTGAGTATGTTTTATTTTCCTTCTCTGAGCTAACTTCCTTACATACAACATACAGAGAATAATCTTTGTTCCCTCTCCCCTCTCGGGAGAGTTGTAAAGCTCACAGGAGACAGCCCTTAACAACTCTGAGGTATCACACAGAAGCATCGGAGAGGGTCGTAGTCATAGTAAATGGACTCACATCCTCTTGGCTGTACAGGTTCGGGAGGCCTTGAGGAAAGCAGAGAAGGAGCTGGAATCACACAGCTCGTGGTATGCTCCGGAGGCCCTTCAGAAGTGGCTGCAGCTGACACATGAGGTGGAGGTGCAGTACTACAACATCAAAAAGCAAAATGCCGAGAAGCAGCTACTGGTGGCCAAGGAGGGGGTGAGACCTGTCTTCTGCTGCCATTTTTCCTTGTCCTGTTCCCTTTCACTTGCCCATCTTCCTCCTCTCTGTCTCTCCTTATCCCACCATAACTGGTGTTGGCTTCTATTTCTGCCAAGAGATGGTCCCTGATAATATCCTCATACCTTTGGAGGAGGGAATGAAGGGATGGGGGCGCTTCCATCTGCCTCTGGGTAAGATGAAGCAGGTGAAGTCGGGTAGAGGGAAGGCTTTGCCAGCTCCAGACTGCCATGGGCACACTCCTCCTGGGGCTGGGGCATTGTCAGGAGACCCCTTCGCTTCTCTCACTTCCCTTATTTTCTTTCTTCCCCTAGTCTTCTCCCTTCTCTTACCCTCTTTTCCCTTTCCTTACCACTCTTCCTTTTTCTTGTGCAGCCTAAGCTGTGCTAGGAGGAAGTCAGACCAGCCACAGGAAAGTATTTCCCATTTTCCCAACTTTTAATCTCTGCTCTTTTTTAACCTGAGGGCCTCATCTTTGCAGGCTGAGAAGATTAAAAAGAAGAGAAACACACTCTTTGGCACTTTCCATGTGGCTCACAGCTCTTCCCTGGATGATGTGGATCACAAAATCCTAACAGCTAAGTAAGTAGCTAAGTAAGTTGTCCTGCTCTGTCCTGTCCTTCCTAACATCAGAGTTGAGGGTATACCAGACCCCCAGAGTTGATGATACTTCAGCTCTGGTCTCCTGCCACTTGTAATTGTGTTTCTTATTTATACATACCCCCCGCTTGTTTCTCCCCCCCCCCCCAGCTTGTTCCCCTGAGAAGAGGCCTCATTCCTACAGGGACTCCCACCCAGCCCACACCCACATTTCTCTTCCATGTTTTCAGGCAAGCTTTGAGTGAGGTGACGGCAGCACTGCGGGAGCGCCTGCACCGCTGGCAACAGATTGAGATCCTCTGTGGCTTCCAAATTGTCAATAACCCTGGCATCCACTCACTGGTGGCTGCCCTCAACATAGACCCCAGCTGGATGGGCAGTACCCGCCCCAACCCTGCCCACTTCATCATGACCGACGATGTGGATGACATGGATGAGGAGATTGTGTCACCCTTGTCCATGCAATGTAGGTGACCTCTGGGAGGGGGTGGGTGGGGATGAGGGAAGGAGAAGGTCTGCTGTGCTTAAGCAGCAGATGGGGCAGATACCAAGGGAGATAGTTCCATTCGTGACCTTGGTTAGTAACACAAAACGTGCATCAGGAAATTCCTGTATCGTTGTCTTTTCAGTGGTTTTTCCTTGCTGTGTGCGCTCTCTGCCCCTCTGGGTCTATTGTACTGTGTCTCCCTTTACTCTTTGTTGTTGTGAAAAAATCCTTTATCTTCCTTTCCCCCTCTTATCTATCTTCATAAAAATAATCTCCTTTAGGGGTTGATATTGTAAAAACATTCATTTGGAGTACTTATTGTTTTTCGTTTTATATTCCTTATTCTCAGTTGCTCAAGTAGATAAATGGAGTGACGGCTCTCTCTCTCCCTTTTTGTGTGAGGCTCCAAAAAGCAATAAATGCTCTAAGCTGGAAAGCCATTCTTGTCCAGGAGGAATCTCCTGCACAAGCATGTCTGACTTTCCCCCTGAACCCTCAGTCCTCCCCACCCTCTGTCCTGGACCTCCTCTTTCCATTTCCTCCCCTGTGAATGATGACAGCTGAGTAGAGTGGCGTGAAAGAGACAATACTCATTGGGAGTTCTTTAGTGAATGAGGGAACAGATCCCTCAATGGCCCAGTTGAATTTCTCTGTGGATCACAGAGGTATTTTAGATACATAGAATAGTCCTTTGTAGAAAATTTGTTTTCCTGGGCTCATTACCCACAAGTGCAGAAAACTGGAGCCTACAGGCTTAGGGTCACACGCAGGCAGAGCTTGACCCTGGCATAGTGATCGAAAAGTTCCTCAGTTCTCCGGGTTGGGAGGGATCCCTCTTAGCTCTGAGCTCCCCACCTCTTGCCCCCCGGCCCCTCCCTTAGCCCCTTGATGGTAGGCTGGAGCCCTCCATAAAGCAGATTCTCTTCTCCTTTTGGCCTGGCTGTTGGACCCTAGATGCTGCCTGGCTGATGGGGCGCAGGTCCAGTGACCGCTCTCTCTGCTCCACATCCGCCGGCTCGGATGATCAGTCCCTCTGGAAATACCCGGGTTTGAGGAGCTCCTCTGGGGCTTTTGTTTTTCCGACTTTTGGGACTAAACCAGCACTCCTACCCCACGGGCCCTTCTGCCTGCCTCACACCCCTGCCTGCTCCCTTTATTCCCGAGCACCGTCCCTACTAACTGCAGGGAAGGGTCCGGGGGTGAGAAGAATCAGCCTGCTCAGCAAAGGGCCTGAGAGAGAACACCCCTAGTGAGGAAAGGCGTAGACTTCCCTTTCAGCCTAGTTAGAGATTTTGTCGCCCCTTCTTCTAGCTGAGCTGGGTCGGAAAGAGGGAAGGAAAGATCCCTACCCTCTTCTCTTTTTCATGTTTCTTTCTTTTTCCTTTTGGTTTCCCCCTTCTCCCTGCATTCCCTGTTTCCTATTCCATGGTTCCTCTTCCTCTTCAGCCTGCCTTCCATGCCTTGACCGCCATCAGCCATAGATGCCCGGCTCCCCTGCCCTCCATCACTGTAAAACTGTCTCTTTCCCTGGTGGCCCTTCTAAGGCCTCTGACACCCTTGTAATCTGGACTTTTCTCCCATATTTAAGGAGAAGGCAGGGCAGCCCATCTATGAGGTCAGAGTAGCAAAAACTAAGGCATGAATTCTATTTTCAGCTGGAGCTGGGCATAAACACCAGTGGGATGCTCTAGGTCATTCCTAAGTCATGCACCCATTCCCTGGGCATGGTGAGCAACTTCTCCCAGACCCTGACTTGCAGCATTGATTCAAGAGCTGGTTCTCTGTTGTTTATGTGCTTATTGAAGGAAAGTTAAAAAGAGAGCAAAAGCATAAAGAAGCATTTGTTGTCCCACTATATCGGAGCACCTTCCCTCCCAGTCTTTTGTCTGTGACACTACCGTTTACTGGGTGCCGTGAATGGTGTCAGGTGTTTTAAATACTTTATCTTAAAGCCTCAGAGTAACCCTGCAGGGTTTTTTAAGTTAGGAATTAAAATAGAGAAGTAATTTGCTGAAGGTCACAGCTAGTTACAGAAAGGTCTGGTTTCAAAATCTAGTCTTTTGCATTCCATAGCTCAAGTTATTTCTTTCACATTCAACTTTGTTTTCCCTGAGCATTTTAATAGGCATTTTTCTAAGATTTAAAAAATGTTTTCATTATCCATATTTTTATAGTGCGATAGTCATCTAGCCACTAGCTGTGCTATCATTTCCCTACTGTTCCACCCACGTATGTTTACCGTCACACAATTATTAATAATAATGTGATGATGAACGTGTTTGTGTGTACATCCTTGTCTATATGATGAATTATTTCCTGAGGTTGCTTTCTGAAAAGGCTGGTTCTTAGTGCTCTCCCGGACCTTGTCCCAAACCCCTCTCCTACCCCATCCTGCCTGTGTTCTCCCACTAACTGCCTCGTCACCTCCCTTCAAGTAATATTGGGCTTAGGTCTCCTGCTATTGAAATTATGACTAAAATTGAGCTAGGCACCTCATTTTCCATTTCCCCTTCTTCTTAGGACCGCTGGTGGGAGGTTTCTGGGGCCCCATATTCCAGATTGTGTGCCAAAGGCACAGAGTAGTCTCCAGCAAGCACTTCTCCATGAGCAAACCTGCTTGCCTGCCAGCCTGAAGGAGGCCGGTGCTTCCTCACACTTTTGTTTTCACTCTCCTTGCAGCCCCCAGCCTGCAGAGCAGTGTTCGGCAGCGCCTGACGGAAACACAGCATGGCCTGGGATCTCAGAGGTTGGTAGAGGCCGAGGCTGGCCACTTCTTGACCAGCCGGGTATCCCTGCGTCGAATGCGCAGCCTTTCATCTGGACAGTCTTTCAGTTCTGAAGGCCACGGGACCAGCTCTCCATCTGCCTCTGCTCCTTCCTGCTCCTCTACCACCACCACCACCACCACTACCACCACCACCACCACTACCACCACCACGGTTCATGTCCACCCTGTTTATTACCACCACAGCACTTCCTATTTCCTCCAGATGGATCCCTACCCTGACCCACCCCCTTCTGACAACACCGCTGTGATGCCTGGGTATTCAGAGAGCTTGGGGTATCAGCTGTCTCTCTTTTCTTTCTTCCCATCCTCCCTCTCCACTGCCTTTACCTTGGCCTCTGCTTGCTGGCTGCTGCTTGATCAGAGCTGGGGGTTGTGCTGTGGGGCATCTTCTCCTTACACTGCCCTGGGACTCCTTCTGAAGGACAATGTAACTCCCCACACCTATCTTCCCTTCTCTGTTTGGGATTTGCTGGCTCTGAAAATGAGTAACAACCCCCCTCCTTCACGGCCCTATAGCACTTTTGTCTAATATGTACCTCACATCCATGTCTCAGTGGAACCCTTACCTCCTTTACTCCTTCAACAAACATTTTTTGGTGCCTACTCTGCCAGGCTCCACTGATAATGGGGATTCATGGATGATAAGATGCGGTCCCAGATGTCAAGAATTAAAGTCTGGCCTGGGAGAGGTACATAAATAATTATGGAACAACTTGGTGAGTGCTATAGGGGCATTGAGGAGGGAGTGACTAACAGTGTGTAGCTGGGTGTATAGCTTCATTAAAGAGATGACATTTACACTAACACCCTGTGCGCATGGAAAGGAGAAGGCGCATACTAGGCCGAGGAAACATCATGTGCAGCGGTGTGGCAGTTCAAGAGCCTATGATGTACTGGTGGCCAGAACATTGGCTACATGTGGGTGGGAAGGACAGCAGGTGAGGCTGGAATGATAAAGGGCTCCTAAAGGCTAGGGCTTTGACCATTACCCTTAGGGAGATGGAGAACAGCAAATGCATTTTAGAAATAACATGTGAGTGCTCTGAATAAAAGAAGGAGAGGGAGACCACAGGAATTTGGAAGTCATTGCAGTTGGCTCCTAGGGAAGGTAACCAGGTCATGGGACGGAAAGGGGAGGATTAATTTGGTAACTGACTGCGATGGGGGAAGGCGAGGGAGGAATCTTGATGAAACCCAGTTTCTAGCTTGAGTGACTAAATGGATGCAGTGTCCTTCATGGAATGAAGAAACAGAATAGGGGAAATAGATTTGAGTGTTTGGGACAAGAAAACTTCACAGGTAGGGCAGGCATTAAATACTGACTTTCACAGTAGGAAGTTAAGGTTGGGAAAAGTTAAGTGGTTTTCCCCAGGTCCCGTAGCTAATTAGGAACAGAACATAGACTAGACCTTGGCTTTCCATTCCAGGACACTCTGTTGGATATTTTTGTCCTTCCACAAGGTCCCAATAAGTGAACTATATAAGAACTGGTGAAAGGCTTTACCCACAGCCTAATCTGGCAGCTGCAGGAACTTTCTCTGCTATACTTCAAGATGATAGGTAAGGGTCAGAGGTAGTAGCTTTGACCTTGCCTGGAACAAGTTTAGGGGACCCTTAGAGAGTCCCCTTCCTCTAGAAGGATCTCTCATCTCTAAAGTTGTGACCACGGCTTAGTCCTGGCCTCAGGGCTGTAGCCTGCTTACCCACCGACCTGCCTCCCTCTAGTTCCATCCCTTCTAGCTCTGCCCATGAACCTCTGGATAGTTATCCTTGGGGGTGTTCCTGTCTCTCTGACAAAGGAACTTTTTTATTAGCATTATTACTCAGTAGAGCTGCTCATTTTCATTCTCATTCTCATTTTCATCCAAAAGCCTAGGCAGGGAGACGGCCCCTCCCAATACCAGTGGAGAAGACTGTATTGGGTTGGGGGCTTTATGGGATGCTGTGGATCTCATGCTCTAAGGCCCAAACTGAGGGCGATGGGGAGGGGGTGGGGAGTACCTGCATCCACCTGGCCTGTTCACTACTTAATTTTCTTTTGCACCATGCACCAGAGGATCGTCTCTAAAGGCAAACAGGCTCTCTAGTAAGGTTAGTAGCTTGGGGTGGGAGCTCACGGCAGTCCAGCCTTTGGGGAGGGGCACCCCTGGCCTGAATTGTCTCAAAGATGCAGGGAGGGAAGATGAGCTCGTCTGAGTGGGCCTTTTCCCTCCTGCATTTACCCAGGCCTCTTCCCAAATTCTTTTCTTGTTTTGGAAGTTTTAGCTTTTAGTTGGTGAGGGAGGCCTAGAGGGGTGGGGATCAAGCCCAAGAGGGACCGTGAGCCTGGAGGAGTGAGTCTGAAAGAACCCTGGCCTTTTGACCTCTCTGACTTTGCATGAGAAAGGTCGGCTCCTAGGATTCTTACCTCCTCAACCTAGAGGTCCCCTTGCCTAGTGTGGTTGCTCCCCAGAACTTCCTTGGCACCTTGCTCAGTGGTTCATATGCATATGGAAAAGGCAGACTATGGAGAGTATTATCTTGGGGCTTGGAGAAACAAGGGCACCTTTAGATAGAAGCAAGGACAGCCTCAGATATATGAAACCAAACATGATACTAAATATTGGTCAACACTACTGTTGTGGCTAAAACCGTGCTTGTAGAAAGGAAGCTGGAGCTGGAATTGTTCTCTAATGTCCCTTGTCTTCAGGAAGGTACCGACCTGCTTAGTTAACTGCTTCATGTTGAAAATTAAAGATACAATAGCCATGGGCCAATCTTGCTCCTGCTTTTGCCTGTTTTAGGGGCCTAGTGCCCTTCCTAACTTTTGACCTACAGCCATCTTTTCCCATCCTGTGGTTCTCCCCTTTTGCACTCATGACTCTTTCCCTTTGGCTTCCTGACTTGGATGTTTAAATGCTTCCCTTAGCCCTCTCCTCTGCCACTATCATGCCTCTGGGAAAGCAGAAATAGGATTAAGGAATTGGCAGGGAACCCCCATATCTGCCCTTTTGTCTATAGCAGTAGGAAGGAGGGCTTCCGGAACTGGTCATGGCCTTCTTACTAATAGCCAACCCTTTAAAGGGTCTTGACTTTCTGGATTAGCCTCTGTGTGTCATGACCAGTGTGCAGTACAGGTCCCTATGACTCAGCCTTGCAAAGAAGCCTCTTCTGACCAACCCACGTGTGAGTCTTCTAGTTTGACTGGCCTCATCATCTTCATTCCCACAATACTTTCCCCATTTCCAAAGGCTTTCGAACATTTTTGATCCTCCAAACAGTCTTGCAAGATGAAATGAATTGGTATTACCCTTATTTGGCCAAAACTGAGGACCAGCAAGGTTAGAGGACATGTGTGAGGTCACACAGCAAACCTCAGGCAGAGGTGGAAATTGAATCATACCTCATGACTTCTAGAACGCAACTTTTCTGAACCACTGCTCCTTAAAGGCCAACTTCCTGTCTTTCTACACCTCCCTACTTCCTCTGTCAGAAATAACCCCACCCTTCCTACTGCCAGAACATTTTGGTGTGAACTTCGAAACATTTTTGTGTGACTGACTTTGAATCCTGTGAGAGGGTTGGAAAAGGCAGGATCCTGGCCCTTTGGGGTGGGTAACGGATTGTTTGCAAGGCTGCTCCAACCTTCTCCTTCCCAGCCTGGGTCAGGCCTGCTCACTGCATGTGCCCTGTTCCTTAAGGCCTGGTCCAGACTGGATGTATCCCTGGGTGCGGCTGGAGTAAGCAGGGGAGGAAAGCTCAGAAAATGATGACTCAGAGCAATATGTAGGGTCTGTTAGTTTAGGATTGAGTACCAAGAAATCTAGTCAGCTAAGGTGAGGTGGAATTTTATCAAGAAGGATGTTTAGGGCCTTGGCATTCATTTATCAGGGATGGGACCCAGGCATTAGAAAGTCCTTTGTCAGACATGATATAATGACATTTGATTTTGCTTCTTCTCCTCTAACTTCTCTCCCCATCACTTTTCCTTTTTTTTCATTTTTTTCCCCCTCCTCTCGGTCCTTATTTCTACCTGCTTCTCCTTTTGCTCTTCTTCCTCCCCAATTTTATTCTCTTCTTCCTCTTTCTTCTCCAACCTATCCTCCACTCCCTATTCTTGCTTCCTCGCTCATCCTGTCCTCATGACCACCTTCCTTCTGTTTCTCATTCTTCTCTCTTCCCCACTTACCTATTCATACTGTTTTATTTCTCTTGCCCCTCTCTCCATCCCATCCTTGCCTTCACGTATTGTCCCTCTCTCTTCAACTTTCCTCCTATCTACCTACCCTATATGTGTCCCTTCCTTCCTTTCTGACTTCTTTCGCAGGGATTTGACCCATTCCGATTCGGAGTCCTCCCTCCACATGAGTGACCGCCAGCGTATGGCCCCCAAGCCTCCTCAGATGGTCCGTGCAGCAGATGAGGCTCTCAATGCCATGACTTCCAATGGCAGCCACCGGCTGACTGAGGGGGTCCATCCGGGGCCTCTGGTGGAGAAACTGCCTGACAGCCCTGCTCAGGCCAAGAAGGCTCTACTGGCGCTGAACCATGGGCTGGACAAGGCCCACAGCCTGATGGAGCTGGGCCCTTCAGCCCCACCTAGTGGTTCTCCACCTTTGGATTCTTCCCGTTCTCACAGCCCCTGTTCCCTAGACCCAGACACATCAGTTGGGGACAGCCGAGCCCTGCAGGCTGGCCGAAATACACGCATTCCCCACCTGGCTGGCAAGAAGGCAGTGGCTGAGGAGGATAATGGCTCCATTGGTGAGGAGACAGACTCCAGCCCGGGCCGGAAGAAGTTTCCCCTCAAAATCTTTAAGAAGCCTCATAAGAAGTAGGCAGGATGAGGGTGGCAGTGGTGGGACAGCTTGTCCTTTCCTGGCCTTCTGCCTGCCCTTCTCTCCCTTCCAAGATACCTGGCCCCTTGAGTGGGGCATGGGAGGGGGTGGCCCAGGGGCCTGGGCACTGTACATACCTGCCCCCTCATCTTTGGGTCCTTCAACATTATTTATTAACTGACCACGATGGCCTGCCTGCCCTGCCTCCCTCCCAACCATGGGCTGCTGTTGTCACTCCTTTTCCACTTCAGTGCATGTCTTAGTTGCTGTGCCCTCAGTACCCAGCTCCTCCTCTGGGTCCAGCTTCTGTCTCTGCTGTCCCAGTTTTGAGGTTTGGTTTGTCGTTTCTTTCTGTTTCCTGCTTTCAGGCTTCTCCCTCCCACCACTCTCCAACTTCCCCTAGAACCTGAGGGGGAAGATAGGAGTAACTTTTGACACCTGTGCCTCAGATCTGTCCCTCCCCACCCACGATTTTTCTGTTTGTCTCAGCTTGGGGCTGAGGGCCTAATATTTGAGGCTTGTTCTTTGGGAGTGCGGGGGGCCAGAGGGAACCTTGGCCTGGAGTTTATTCAGACCTTAAGGGGTTCATGGGGGGAGTGAAACCAGTTCCCAGAGAACAAGCCACCAGAGAGTTCTGAAGAGAGACCAGGCTACGGGATAGAGTGGTAGAAACTTAGTTGGAGAATGAGTAGATACCAGAGCTGTGGGCTACAAGGCAGCGAACCACCTTTTCTCTCTTCTATCACCCACACCTGCCTCTCTCTCATCTCTGCTCCCTGACACTGCAGGAGGGTTTGTCTGTAAGAGGTGCTGCCCCAGTGTTCCCCAAGCACCAGTGCTCCTGGGGCTCCAGACAATCAGCTTTCCTGGCCACGGGAGCCACTACCATGATACAGGGCTCTAAAGGGCTCTAGAGCTGTTTGGGCAAGGATGTTGTCACATTTGAACCAAAACACAGTTTAAAATTGAAAAAAGAAATCTCACTTTCCCAAGTGCCTGCACCACATACTTTCCATGTCAGACCCCATTTTCCTGTTACTGCATAGCCTGGGCCAGAGGCTCAAAAGACACAGCTGGTTTAGGGACGGGGTAGCTAATGAAGAAGGTGTAGGTGAAGGCGGCTATGTGACCACTTCCCCCACCCTTCCTACCCTTTAGACAACTCTCTTCCTGACCTGTTTTTGCTATGGCTGTAAAGGTATTTTCCCTCTGCCCCTCTCCCTGCCATGCCTTTACCCTGGGATCCTATTTTTGGGTCTGGGGTAGGTGCACCTGGGGTTGGTCTTAGGAGGGTGCTAGGCTGCAGACTACCTTGCACCCCCTGGGCACCCTCACATGGGTTTTTCTGTGTTATTTCATAAGACTCTTTGAAGTCCAATAAAGCATGTAGGAGATTTTAACCTCTGTTGGCTTTGACTCTCGTTGTGTTCTTTGTGCTCTCTGTGGTGTAGCAGACAGAACAGACTATTCTCTGCCTAGGGGCAAGTGAAACTCTAATGTACACAGCTATCTGGGTAAGGTTACCAGATGAAAGACAAGATGCCCAGTTACATTTGAATTTCAGATAAACCATGAAAAACAATTTTTTTGAAGTGTAACTATGTCCCATGCAATACTTGGGAAACATTATTTTTACTTGCTAACCCAGGCAACCCTATCTCTAGGCCCTCTTGACCCTATCTATCCTATAGCTTCACCAACGACTTAGAATTCGCAACACACTTGGCATGCATCTGGAGGACAGTTTTAGGGAGGATGCTGCAAGAAATTTCATAGAGCTCAAATCAGTTTTATATCAACCTTGTATATTAGTTCTCTCATCTTTACTTAAGGTCACCAAACCCCATCCATTCAACCTCTGTAACAGGGTGGTCCCCAGGAGAAGGGAAGGTTCCAGTTTCCCTGCTCCACCCATGGGAGGGTGGAGCTGAACAGGGAGAAGAAATTGGAGAGGAGACCGAAGAAGGAAGGAAGCAGGACAGGGAGCCAGAAGGAGACCTGAAGAAGGCACAAGGAGCAGAGAAACATGTGAAGAAGCTGTGCTTGTTTCTTGGCCCTGGACTGGTTAAAACAGATGTGGGTAAGAGACCCATGGGGATGTTAACAATGGTCTCTTTTATCTTGGTTTTGATTTTGCTCTTTTTCTTCCTAGACTTGTTTGACTTCTTCTGACCCTTTTCTATGGGTCCCTTGTATGGATGGTGGTTCAAACTTGTGGCAGGCTTTCTGGCCTTGATTTGGGCCAGTCCTGTTTGGCCGGACATGTACCCACAATGGGATGGGTAACTTTGGGTGCTTTTCTGTACACACTGATTGTATTAAACACTGATTGTATTACACACTGATTGTATTAAAGTTCCTTTTCATTAAAGGTCTTAAATGTTTTATCTTGATGTGGTGGATGGCAGAACTGTTATAGAGCAACCCTGATATAAAACAGGTTGCCTGTGGGCCCTCACCCACGCTTAAAGGGGACTTACTAATCCTAAACTGCAGACATATACAAAAGGTTGATCAAAGGTTTATTTACAAGGGAAGGGGAAAATGGGAAAATGAATAACTCAGGGAGAAAAAGAGGGAGATAAGTTCGTACATGCATCCTATGCTGACCTGGAATCCCAATGACCCGTGGAGCTGGCAAAAAACCTAGCTCATGGAGTGGCCAAGAGGCCCATCTCCTCCCCCACACCCCCCCAGTTAAATACTCAAACGGAGAACCCAGTTGCTTAACTCTGCCCTCAGGTCCTGGCAACCTTCCCTTTGGTGGCAACCTTCCCTTTGGTGATCATGGAATTTGTAGTTCCCAGTGTTGTGGGGGGTGGAGTCCACAAAGCCTGTATGGAGTTAGCAAGGGACATCCTTTCCCCCTAACAGAACCAATTTAAAGCAGGCAGTTTGGCGGGTTCTGGGGTGCCCCTCCCCCTGCCTGTAACACCTCCAGGCTCTGTTGCTGGCCGGCTCTGCCACTGGCTAATTCTAAAAGCAAATAGATCAGGGTCTTGCCCTACGCCAAACGCCCAGAGCTCTATTTTGGTCAGCATATAAGGTGGCAGGTCTAGCTGAAAGTCCGTCTCCTAACCCCATTGAATAGTAGGCTCTCTGCAGCTCCTGGCTGCTCTTGGCCCTGGTCCTGATGGCAGTCTCGGGTTATCGAAATGTAACAATCGTCAAAAGAATAAAAAGTGTTTTGGGGCCTCCCTGGTGGCGCAAGGGGTTGAGCACTGCACTGTGAGGCAATCCACACCTTCTGCAGCACAAGTTCGATCCCCAGCCGGCCAGGGAGCTACCCACATGGCGCCGCAGACCTCTCCTGTCTTGCCTGATGCTCCCCTCAGCAGTGTATTTCAGTACATCTGCCTGTTCTGCTCCCCACTCTGTCTCTGGTGAGTCCTCTCACCTCCCACCCCCGCCCCCGCATCTCTGGCCTGTACCCCAGCTCTTGTATGCATAAATAAATAAAATCTTAAAAAAAAGAATAAAAAGTGTTTTGGATGGTTGTTGATATTTTAAAAAATACACGAATCAGGTCAACTCGAGCGGGGGGGGGGGCGGGGTGGGGGCGGGGTGGGGGCGGGCTCAGCGAGCCCCGAGAGCTCCCGGCCCCCCCTCAGCTCGCCACATCCAACATGGCGAGGGAGCAGCGCCCGGGTCCACACAAACGTGCGTCGGCCCGGGCCTGCCCACACTCAACATGGCGGATGCAGCGACAGGGGTCCGCCGGCTGCGGTGGCGGCTTGGAGTGACGTCACTGGATCCGCCTTGCGCCGCCGGAGGGGGGCGGGAGCGGAAGGGGCGTTCGGATTGTCGCGCCTCAGCTCGGTGAGCAAAGTGCTGTAGCTCCAGCCCCGAGCAGCTTCTGGGTTCCAGCCCTTCGCATCTACCTCCGACCCTCTTGCGCCTCAGAGCTGCAGCCGCGTCTCGAGCCCACAGCGCTCACCACTAGCCACGATGCATGTGATCAAGCGAGGTGAGAGGCGGGAGAGGCGCGGGAAGTCGGGAGCGGGTGAGGGGCGCGGGCTGCCACGCGGGAGCAGTTAGCGGAGCCCGCCCGCCGCTTCCCGCCCAGCTGCTTCCCGCCCTGCAGACCGCGGCTTCCCGCCCTGTCAGCCTGCTCGGCCTTCTGGCTTCGGTCCACCGGCACCCCCATCCCCTCAGACGGAAAGGCTGCGCCCCTCCGCTTTAGTCATCGGGTCGTTCCTGTGTGCGCCTGGCGTTTTCCAGGTTGTGTTTGGCTCCTCACCGCCAGCCCCTGAGGTGGAGATAATTGGCACCACTTCGCAGAAGAAGAAGCGGGAGTGCGGAGAGGCCTGGCGCCTGCCACTGAGCCCTCCCGATTAATGGAGGGGGAGGCCAGGATTCGAACCCAGAGTTCTCCGTGGAGTTTTATTTGAAAGTTTTATTTGAAAACTGTGGCATGGGTGACTTCTTAGGCACACTGCAGAGAGCTGGCCACGAAGGGACCCGACCCTACAGGACACCTCAGTTTCCTGATCTCTTTTGGGGGTGAGGGTAGGGGCGTGGGTGAAAAGATCAGCCAGACACAGACATCTGCCTGGAATGGCCCTTGCTAGGACATGGAGGCCGTTTACCCAGAATCGGCCTAGAGGAGTTTGGGAGAGAGGCCGGCTGCCCCTTCCCCTGAAGGACAGAGATAACAGAGTAGTGGAGGGTGGGGGGCCCCCACCTCTGCCCGCATCGGACAGTGAAGACCCGGGAACGTGTATTCTTCAGCAGCAGTTATTTCCCATTAGACTTGCTGAGCACCCCCATTGTGCCCCGCCTTAGGAAAAGGTTTAATCTGGTAGGAAAAACCAGAGCAAACAGAACTTGAATGCGGAACCGTGTGAGGCAGGTATGAGTGAGTTTAGAGTCAAATCTCCTTGCCTCTTTTAAAGCAGTAGTTATTTCAAAGCTGTTGGTACTCAGGAAGTACTGATTGGCTGGGCTGTGAGTGTTTCAGAGATGGGGACTTTATGCCTACAGCACCGGACCTTCCATGAGTAGATGTTCAAAGAGTGAATGAGAATAATTATTTTAAAATATGGGATGGAAGGCTTGCTGGGGTAGCCACGTAGTTGATTTGATTGTGTCCAGATGGTTTAACTACAACCAAGAGCTGGAGAGAGAGACTGTGGCGGCCCTTCTTGTTTCTAGTGTCCAGAGAATATCATTTTTCTCTGAACTTCCCCATTTTGCCTGATGAGACTAAAATAACAGTGTTCCTGTGAGAGATGAGCATCCAGTTTTTGAGACATTTACGAAAAGATAGGGAAGGATGAAGATGTTCTTTCTGAGTCTGTAACACAAGTGTATTAAAAGCTTGTGATGTAACACTTTTGTATTGGAATTTTTAACCTTTCGGGTCCTTAAAATACTGTAGCACCTATAGTGAGTACCTACAAAAAGTACCTACAATAAACTCTAAAAGACAGGGCTTCATTTTGTTTCTCATTCTTTCAGAGAACAGAATTTGATCCAGATGGTTTCACTGCTAGGTTCTGACAGTGTTGCATCTGGCAAGGCTTGTTAATATACACATGTACTTAAATTTGTTTAGTTTTTGAATTTTAAAGTGTTTTTTTTTTCTTTTATTTTTGGGTGCCAGTATATTAGCAGACTAACTCTTGTGGTTTTTGCTAATTTTAACATAATATTCAGGAGGGCAGCTGGCAGTCACCCTACAAGTTTTTTCTGAATGTACTAATACTAATATCTTGCTTAGTTAGCCTATGAGGGAAATAACAGAGGGAGAACACAGCCTGTCTTCAGATAGTTTAGGGTTGTTAGTTATGTTGGAATACATATGGAAAACGTTAGATAACAGAAGGGAAGAGTAGATAAGTTTTTCTCATTTGCTATCCAAGTAGTAGAGTACTATTGCTCAAGGAGATTAAGGTTAAAAAATAAAAGTTGAGAACTGTTGCAATGAAAGCACTGTAGCTGACTGAGTTGTAATGTGTGTTTTGGAACTGTAGTTTTCAACACTGGGTAGTAACCCACAGTCAAAATTATATTTTACATCATGGCTAAGTACAGTTGTATGTTTATTATTTCCATAAAACTGAAATAAAAGTTCCCCAAATAATATACTCTAAAGCAAACATTTGAGCTTTGATGATACCTTCTATTCCATGTAGCTCTTCTATCTTCCCTCCCTCCCTCACTGCCTCCTGCACCCCTCCCCTTCTCCCCCACTCCTTTCCCTTCCTCCTTTTTTCCCTCTTCTTTGTCCCCCCCCCCCCCTTTTACAGCTCACTGTTTTCCACATCTGTGTGGCTACTGTTCTGGGCACTGAGATTACAGTGGTGAGTAGGCAGATACAGTGCCTACTTTCAAAGATCTTACAGTCAGTGAGAAAAATAGAAAAAAATATTGAAACAATGCGATAGTCTTGACAGGTAATAAATAGTCTATACAGGCTATAGGAGCCTATTCAGTCAGTTACTCAGAAGGTATTTATTCACTTTGTTGTGCCAAGAACTTTTTAGGTGCTGGGGATTCAGCAGTGAACAAAGCAAACAAAATCCCTTTTTTCATGTAGTTTACATTGTAATGTGGGTGAGAATGGTAAGTATATGCAAGAAAAATATGTAAGAATTAATTTCAGGACCTCCCCTGTGACACAGCTGGGTTGAGCGCCGTGCTGTGAAGCTGTCCGCAGCCTCTGCAGTGCAGGTTCGATCCTGGCCAGCCGGCGAGAATGAGAATCCCACAAGGCGCCAGACCTCTCCTGTGTCACCTGCTGCTCTCCTCAGCAGTGTATTTCTGTCGTCTGCCTGTTCTGCTCCCTGCTTTGTCTCTGGTGAATCTTCTCACCCTCCCGTGCCTCTGGCCTGTACCCCAGCTCTTGTATAAAAATAAATAAATTAAAAAAAAAAGAATTTCAGCTAGTTGAATTGATTGATGAGAAGGTAATTTTGGGTTAGATTCTCAGAAGGTAAATTTGGGGAGCTGACATTTGAGTTGTAATGTGTGTTTTGGGATTGTAGTGTTTTCAAAACTTTGGGTTGTAACCCACAGTAAATACTAAAACACCTGAATAATCCTAAGTGCCAGATATTTGAAGATCTGTGGACTGAATATGCCAGGTAGAGGAATTAAAAGTTTTATCTTGTAGAAGAGGCACAACTTTGGTTTTACAGCATTAGCAATCTTCCTGGAGAGAGAAGAATTAAAGAAGACAGCTTATAACCAAGAGGAAATCAGAGAAGTGGATTTCAACGGAGGAAAAGGTCAATGTGAGTTAAAATGGTTGAGGCAGTTTTCATGGATGAGGTGAGAGTTGGAGAGTGAGCAGGAGATGTATGGAAAGGTGGAAGTGGGACTTTTCAGCAGAGTAAGTTTTAAGCAATAATGTGGATGTGGGAATGAGAGGCCCGTTGGGACTTAAGATAATTCACAAGAAGAGGTAATATGAAAGCAAATTAAGCAAGGTGTTGCTTGTGAAAAGATGGTCATGTAGATAGCAGGAGGATCATGTAGATAGCAGCAGATATGATAAAGTCAGTATCTGGATTGAAAAATCAGCCAAGTGTAATGATAGGCTAGAGAACAGTAAGTCATAGGTCCTTTAGACCTTTAGTGTCCCTCCCTTGTTGGTGTCAGTTAAGATAATTGCTGTTATACTTTTTCCCTGCTTCCTGATTAACTTGACAGCTGCAGAATTCTATGTTTGCTATTGCTTTTTGATCACTTGCCTGCCTAGTTACCCAATTGGTAAAGCATTGAGGGCTCATTTCCAGTGTGAACTAGTTAATTTATTCTTTTTGAGAGTCAAACACTGCATATGTGAATCTGGTCAAAAAAGGAGACCATAGTGGTGATCAGGAGAAAGGCTGTCTTAGTGATAACACATCAGTGTAGAAGAAAAAGTAACGTTTTGCTGATGGTGGGTTAGTAGTGGTGTCTTGTTCATTTATTCCTCATCAAGCATTTGAAAACTTACCTTGGACTAGCCACTGGCTAACTTTGAGAATACAAATGTGAAAGAAGACTAAATGTAAACATAAATTTAACAAGTTGCCTTTTGATTACTAGTTACAAAAGATGTCAGAGACAAGCTAAATGAATTAAAATGGAACACTATTGAGTGAATATTGTGTATCAGATAGCAATGTTTTCCCAATAAGAGCACTTTCATTTGAATGATATGTAATAGTTGTAACTATATAACAAAAGTACCTTTTACTTTATCTTATCTTATTGTCACAGTAAACTGATGAAGAAGTGGTATAATAATTATCCCTATTCTACAAATGAATAGCCAATGACTATGTTATATGACTTGCCTAAAGTTAAAGCTATTAGTGATAAGATAGATCCACTATTCCTGGTAAGAGTAAATAAATAAAAGTGGGATGAGCTACTATTTGAAGTTAAACTAATAATAATAGAAGGACTTTTTGTTTGGAAGGACAAAGGAATATGATCTAGTCTGAAATCACGGAAGCACTCACTATGTCTGCATGTGTTTCTCTACCGTAACCCTGAAATATTAAAACTAAATTGTCTCAGGGAGATTGTCTTGAATTACAAATAGAAGTACTTGGTATGAAATAAATTCAAAATCATTGATTACTTTAGGAGAGTATGTAAGCCAAATTTATAATGAAGGTAGTAGAATGGAGACAGGTTTATAAGTCATTTAGCATTCACTAAATATTGGAGTACCTATTATGTTCTAGACCTTGGTCCTTGGGCTGAACACTGGGAACACAGTTCTATTTTGATGAATGAGTGTGGGGGGTCACAATAAACACAAAAGTGAAATATATTTAGTTCGGCTAGATGATACGTGCTGTGAAGAAAAAGCATAGAAGAAGGTAGAAGGGAGATAAAAAGAACAGCACTGTGTTTGGAGCATTGCCTTTTAAAATAGGGCGGTCAGGGAAAGCCTCACAGAAGATGACATTGAACGGACTCCTAAAGCAGATACAGATAGTGAGGATGCCAAGGGTTGCCAAAGTCAAACAGTTGAGGAAAGTGGGAGGGTAGGAGTTAAAGATGAGTGAGCAGAAAAACACAGCATTTTTCGTAGGAGTCTGTGGACAGTTGTAATGATTTAGACTTTTATTTCGAAGGAGATAATAAACCATTTTATGGCGTTTTGAGTGAGGTGATAGGATTTTAAGGGTACTTCTGGTTGCTGTGTGGGACAAGTCAGGGAACATCTTGGAAACTTATTGAAGAATTCATGTGATTTATAATGGAAGGTGAGGGAGGATTTTTAGTATAAATGCCCTGTTTTTGAAGATGACAAAAATCATCTATGACACTGCTGTCTTAATAAGTACTAACATGAATTGTGTGGTTTGATTTTTTTTTTTTTTCCCAGATGGACGCCAAGAGCGGGTTATGTTTGATAAAATTACCTCTCGAATCCAGAAACTTTGTTATGGACTCAATATGGACTTTGTTGATCCTGTGAGTAAATATGGCTTTGTATCTTTGATTACTTGCTTCATGTGTTGCTTTTTACTTGTCTTTTATCTGTAGCCTTCCACTCACTTTTTTTTCTAAATTTTTGTTCTTTCTAGTGAGATTTTTTTTCAGCTAACTATAAAAGTGAGGAAAGAGGAAAATTTGATAGTAACATTTCTTATTAGAGACTTCCTTAAGTAAATTTTTTAATTTATAAATGGAAAAGCCTGTAGTAAATTTTGCTTTGGAATTGTGGTCACTTAGGAAATGTATTGAAATGTGCTATTTGTTATCTATGTAGAGTCCGTAAGTAATATGAAGTAGAGTTCATGCACAGCATTTAAATTAAGGAGAGCAAATCTATTGTAGGCAAGTTCTGCTTTTCTCTGTATGTCCTCTAACTCCTCTGCTTTAGGACCCTTATTTTACTCCACTGCTGTCTATAGTGGTCTTTAAGTCTTCAGTCTTAAAGTGCCCTCCTGGTCTTCCCTAATCTTTAATCTCTTCAAGTTCATCTTCTACATGGCTTCTAGAGTAATCTTCCTAAGAACTCTTTTTCCAAATCCATCCACCTTGCATGCTTAATTTAGGTGTTATAGCTGTACTGCTGTAGCGCATGTGCTGGCATCAGCCTTAACTACATAATATGGAAATCAATTCTGTCTGTGTCCTCACTCAGAAGGGTAGACTCTATCTTACTGTTGTGATAATATCAGTGCTTAACAGTTCTTTTTTTAAAGATTGATTTATTTATGTATACAAGAACTGGGGTACAGGCCAGAGATGTGGTGGGTAAGAGGATTCACCAGAGACAGAGTAGGGAACAGAACAGGCAGATCGATGGAAATACACTGCTGAGGGGAGCAGCAGGCGAGTCTGCTGCACCATGTGGGTTGCTCCCTTGCTGGGGATCGAACTCGCGCTGCAGTGGCTGTGGATAGCTTCATAGGTTGTGTCTTAACCTCTTGCACCACAAGGGAGGCCCAGTGCTTGACAATTTTTAATTAAAGCTTAATAAATATTGAATTGACCAAAATGCTCAAAAGAAAACAATTTCATAGAACTAGAAGATATGTTTATTATAATTTCTCTTACATTTAGGATTTCTAGACAATAATTTGAATGATAGAATGTTTGCGTTGGAATGAACCTAGGTTGAAAGATTATCCCATTTCATCTTATTTGTTTTATAGATAAGGAAGTTCTAGAGTGAGAAGGGAAGTGACCTTTACAAGTTAGTGGGCATATGTAAGGAGAAGAATTTAAGCTTCTTGCCTCCTAGATGTTTTATTACCTCATGTAATACTACATTTCAGAGATTAAGGATGCTGGAACAGACTCACGCTTCCTGGGGTAGATGTATCAATAGTTGAAAAAGACTGTATTCTGTATATCTGTATGCACAGTTGGGGCATAGATTTTTTTTTATCCTGAGTCTGATTACTTGTCATGTAACACCAGAAACTATTGAGAAGACATCATTGCTATTTTACAGAACATAATTGATTAGCTAGATCTCAGAAGAAAGTGATCAGAGCAACTTGGGCGTAGGTATAATGTATAGAATAGATTGTAAGCTGGTAATTATACACAAACTTTTTTTGAGAGGGGCATAGTTTGGTCACCTGGGAAATGCATTTATTTTCTGTTGGATTAAGCTGTTTTCTTACACACATATACACAACTTAGAATTTGTTTTTTCTGAAAAATGCATGGTAATAACATGTATTGTGTGCTTTAGAGTGGGAAATCTCTTGCAGTATGGTTTTAAAAATGCAGTGAATTTGAGTGGGATTTGGAGCCAGAAGACTTAATAACCTTGGACAAGTCCCAGTAACCTTAATCTTAGGGTCCTCATATAATACTGTGATAACAGTAATACCCAAGGCAATTGAATTGTCAGAGAAGATTATGAAATTTGGGACTCTTTGATAACTCAACCCCAGTCCTAATTTATATCTTTATTTCTTTAATTGGAATGATTAAAGCTTGGTTCATTTGCTTTCCTATACTTTTTCTTTGGTAGAATTGGGGGAGAATGGGTAAGAATGTAACTCAAACCCTGATCACATAGGGAGATTTTAAATGAAAGATGGGGAAATACTTACGGAATCATTGGTCTCTTTTCAGCTATTTCCCTGTGAGACTATTCATCTCTGTAAAAGCTCTACTTAGTTGTTTTTTGTTTTTTTTGTTGTTGTTTTTGTTTGTTTTTTGTTTTTTGGGACACCTCTTTGTATATGTTGCATGTTTTTATTTTCTGGCAGCTTTGTTAGTTTATGAATCTTATTAAGTTTCCCACAGCCCACTATTCTAAACGATTATTTTTCAGGGAAGGAAGTTTTTATTTTGATATGAATTGAATTGTTTTCTTTTTTGCTGTTTTAAGGAAGCTGTTGGTTCTTGGGAAGGCTTAAGTAATTGTTGGTTTTGTATTTTAGGCTCAGATCACCATGAAAGTAATCCAGGGCTTATACAGTGGGGTTACCACTGTGGAACTAGATACTTTGGCTGCAGAAACAGCTGCGACCTTGACTACTAAGCATCCTGACTATGCCATCCTGGCAGCAAGGATTGCTGTCTCTAACTTGCACAAAGAAACAAAGAAAGTGTTCAGTGGTGAGTCTAGATGAAAAAGTTAGCAAAAAATTTGGTATTCTCAGAAAATTTATAAGGGTACTAGAAAGAAACCTTGAATGTCAAAAGAAAAGTTATATCTTGTTTTAAAAAAGCAAAATGTGCACGTTTATGGTAGAGAGGGGAGTAGAACTTCCTGTTTCTCCATGCTGCTGACCCGAGTGGAAGAGTCAGCAAAAAGGAAGCCTTTTCTTTATCCTTTCTATTCCGGGTTGTGTTTTTTTTTTTGGAAGCCCATGATTAGGCAGTTGTTGGTGGTATGGTTGGAAAATGAATATTGACAATTATGGATGAAACAATATGTTATTCTTTTGTCACTATCATCAAACACTTCATTCCATCACTTCTGTTTTATAGCTCAGGAAATGGAGGCAATAGAAGGTAAAATAATTTTTTTGGTGTATAACAGGTGTTGTGTAAAAAGTCAACAGGTATGCTGACGTTAGGAATCTTTTGGCTCACAATTCTACATCTATTATGTTATATTTTCAAATATTAAACCTTTCTCTTTAATGGATTTATTGGATAGATATCAGTTCTTCCATAATTGATCTGCAGATTCAAGTGGATCCTAATCAAAACACTAGCATTGTGTATGTTTATATGTGTGACTTTTATATGTAAATGCAGAGAACCTTGTACTATTATGGTGTCTTGAAGAAGATCAAAATGAAAGGGTTTACTCAAAGTGTATTTGTAGAGATGAAATGGTTGGATCAAATAATCTGAATTTTAAGTTGACGTTCTATTCCTTTAGGGTAAAAAAAAAAAAACCCTGAGGTTATAATTTATTTTATTTTCAATCAGTAATTCTTAATGGAATTGGGTATCAGAATCTTTTTCATACTTCAAGAGTGTTTGGCCACTAACTCTGAAGATTGTTTCCTTGTATGTTTACTCAGCACTTTCTATGCTAGGTACTGAAGTGGGTTAGGAGGAAAAAGGTTTGAGAACTGCTGTTTTAAACTATAACTTAAATATTGAATTAGCTGTAAAATTATTTTGACTTTTGAAAATCTTTTTAGATGTAATGGAAGACCTGTACAATTACATAAATCCACATAATGGCAAACATTCTCCTATGGTGGCCAAGTCAACACTGGATATCGTTTTGGCCTATAAAGATGTAAGTATAATGCTTTTCTGGTGAAAACTTTTTAATTTCTATTTTAAAGCGATACGCATTTTAGAAATTTAAACACTGCAAAAGATAAAGATAATTGTTTCTTCTTTGAATCCTAATTTTCTTCTCTAGAAGCAACATTATTTCAAATGTATTTTCTAGAGCTATTCTGTAATATGTGTGTGTGTACTTTTAGTGATATGTTTGTGTCTTTGTACATATATGTGAAAATTTCTTTAGTGATAGATATTTGTTTTTCATCTTTTACTGCAGTGGCTATCTTTGTATGGTACGTATTTTGCTTATTAATGATTATATTGGTCAGATAAATTCCTTAAATGCAGTTGCTGGGCCAAAGAGGATATGCATTCACAATTTTAGTAGACACAACCAAATTTACTCCCAGAAAGGTTGCTCAGGTAAAATTTTGAAAGGTCTCGCTCAGCAACTTTAAAATTATTTACTAGATAATTTTAACTAGATCCCAGAAGAGGGAAGGGTTAGGATGTTTGGGTCCATCCAGCTCTTTTCCAGTTGGAGGGTTTATTTACCATGAATATCTGGACAGTTTTAACTTTGGGTAATAGAATGATTATTTGTCTCTCTGAACATGTGTCTGATATAAAGAGACAAAAACCAGTTATGTATTATTCATATGTGTGATCTTGAAGATAGGTTAAAATATAAAATAAAACATCAGCAAAAACCTATATCTGAAAATAAATATTGATAATCAAATATTTCATTTCTCCATTATTCATACTAGACCCCTGCCTGTCTTTGGCAACAAAGATAGTGTCAAAAATTTAAGAGAAAGGATTTTATATAGATTTTTCTAGCCTTTGGTCATGGATCATTAAGTAGGAGCACTGTTAGGATTTTGAATAACTGACTTTATAACAATGGCTTGTTCTGATACAAAATTTTATTGTCACAGTGGTACTTTGTTTAAAACCTGTTAAAGGGACCATGAATTTTGAGACTTAAAAATGAATGTAATCCTATTTTCTCATAGTCATATATATTGTTATATGCAGTTTAAATGGTGTAATTTTTAAAATAAAAATATGTATTACTAAGTATGTGGTACTAATACTTTTGGATCAGCAGTTAATTTAAAAGCAGGTTTAAAGATGATAATATAGTCCCTTTTATGTTCATATTCTTTCCCTCTAATTAGAGATGTTTTATAAACTTATAGGGAAGATTTGGAAATTTATATTTTATTTATGTGTAATTTATATTTGCAAGTTTCCTTCAAGTATTTTAATATCAATGTTTTTAAACCTAATCAGGATACTCAGTATGCATACTGTTTTTTTCTCTTAACATTAGACATGAATTTCTATTTTGCAGTAATACTTAGCATTATCTCTTCATGTCTAATCATTACGTTAATATTAGTTGGGGACTCAGGCCTGAAAGATAGGAGATTTTGTGAAAAGTCTCATCATCTTAATTATGGATTCTTTTTCATGTTTGTTAGCGCCTGAATTCTGCCATTATCTATGACCGAGATTTCTCTTACAATTACTTTGGCTTTAAGGTAAGTAATGAGTTTTAAATAAGTGGGAATTCCTCCTAAAATTAAGAAATACAGGTTTTTGTGTTTTAGTGATAGAAATATAAAGGCAATACTTTGTGGGAGTTGGGATGACCTGGGGAATTAGTGCAATTAGAATGGTGGTAATTGGGCCTCCCTGGTGATGCAGGGGTTAAGCACGAGTTCAATCCTTAGTTCAATCCTACCCGCCAGGGAGCAACCCACATGGCGCAGCAGACCTCTTCTGACTCGCCCACTCCTCCCCTCAGCAGTGTATTTCAGTACATGTGCCCTTTCTGCTCCCCACTGTCTCTGGTGAATCAATCCTCTCACCTCCTACACTTCTGGCTTCCACCCCAATTCTTGTATGCATAAATAAATAAATCTTTAAAAAAATAGAATGGAGGTAATTATTTGACTTAAGATAATTTACCCATTTGCAATTTTTAGATATTACTTTGGATTACCTGAGGAGTGAGGCAGATATTTTGCCAGTTATTCTATAATATTCCACTGTTGATGCAACAATTCTTACTGTGTCATGTGCTTTTCTAGATACTTTTGTGTTAATAAACAGTATGTATTGAGAACCTGATTGCTGGTGTCAGATCACCTGCTGTTTCTTTTTTTTTTTAAAGATTTGTTTTATTTGTTTATACATACAAGAGTTGGGGTATAGGCCAGAGGTGTGTGGGGGGGTGGTCAGAGGATTCACCAGTCACAGAATGGGGAGCAGAACAGGTGGATTGACTGAAATACACTGCTGAGGGGGACGGTGGGTGAGACAGTACAGTTCTGCTACGCCATGTGGGTCACCTCCTGGGCGGGGGATTGAATTTGTGCTGCAGTGGTTGCCAATAGCTTTCAGTTCTGCTACGCCATGTGGGTCACCTCCTGGGCGGGGGATTGAATTTGTGCTGCAGTGGTTGCCAGTAGCTTCATAGTGCTGAGACGTAACACCTTGTGCTGTCTAGGGGTCCCCACCTGCTCTCTTTCTTATTAGAAAGTTACTTAATCTCTCTGTGCTAGGTTTCCTCATCTTTAGAATGGGGATAGTTACATGATTTCAACATTCTGTTGAGGTTTAAATGAATATGTGTTGGTTAGATTAGTGCCTAACCTATTAAAAAATACTTTATAATTGTAAACTTTTATGATGTTGAATGATGATGATACCACCACTTTTTTTTAAATTAATTTTTTTAGATTTTTTTTACATCATTGTTCATTTTTAAACAATGTTTGCTTTTTTTCCCCCTCCCTCAGGTGTAGTCCCCATAGAATTTCCTTCACCTGTGCACCATCACCACTGTTCCCTGTGCTTCTCCCTCCCTCCCTTGAATACCACAGCTTCTGCATGTAATGTTATACACATTAATTTAAAGGCTACTTTTCCAAGAAATTTTCATGTGATCTTTTCCAAAAGAAACTGCCTACTGATAATATTCCATATTGAAACTAGTAAGAAAAATGTGCTATTCTTTTCATTCAAAATGACATAAAAACTGAGAAGATTTAAATTGATTGCATTAATGTTATGATCTCTATCTTAAAAACTGCTCTGGAAGTTTTTTGGTTACTTTGCTATTTCTAGACGCTGGAGCGATCCTATTTGTTGAAGATCAATGGAAAAGGTGAGAAATGAACGTGTTTGTGTGTGTGTTTTTTTAATTATATTATTAGATAGGGCTTTGCGCTATTAGCTTTAACATTTTATTTAAACTCTAAATAACATGTTTAACTTTAGGTTTAGTTTATAAATAATTATCTAGCTTGTTGATATAAAGCTTTTAAAATTTTCTTTTGTTCTTTTTTGACTGAAGTATATGTCTCAGCCTAGTTTTTCTGATATTTTCCTTCATGTGAAAACTGCTTTTTTGTCTTTAGTGGCTGAAAGACCACAACATATGTTGATGAGGGTATCTGTGGGAATTCACAAAGAAGATATTGATGCTGCTATTGAAACATACAACCTTCTTTCTGAGAAGTGGTTTACTCATGCCTCTCCTACTCTCTTCAATGCTGGTACCAACCGCCCCCAACTTTCTAGGTATGTATCATTTATAGTCACTTTTAATATTCTGAAATGGTGTTGACTAGGGAAATAAACTTCATCTTGAAGAAAGATCATGACATAAAAATTAATTTAATAAACCTTGAATCACCCCTACTCTGATCAAATGAAATTTGCATTCTGGAAAGATTTCTTTCCACATTGTGGTAAATGAATTGGAGGCAAATACTGATAATAAAGTTTTAAAAAATGGATTGTGGTAATGGTTGCAATATACTGAAAACCATTAATTTTATACCTTAAATGGGGAAGTGTATGGTATGTGAATTTTATCTCATAAAATTGTTTAAAAAGAGGGCCTTCCCAGTGGCGCAGCAGTTGAGCACTGGGTTGCGAAGCTGCCCGCAGCCTCTGCAGCTCCAGTTCGATCCCCGGCCACCAGCGAGGGTTCCACATGGCGCGATAGACCTCTCCTGCTGCCCGCTGCTCCCCTCCGCAGTGTATTTCCTCAGTCTGCCTGTTCTGCTCTGGTGAATTCTCTCACCCTCCCGCGCTTCTGACTGTACCCAGTGCTTGTATAAATAAATAAATAAATAAATCTTAAAAAAAAATTGTTTAAAAAGAAAGTAGATACTGAGAACTAGTTAGGGGAATTTTACAGTAGTTTGTAGAAGAGATTATGGTTATTTGGATCAGGAAGAAGAAAATCATGGTTGACAGAAGTAGATAGACTCAAGAGATATTTAAGAAACAAAATAATTATTTATTTTGGATATGGGTCAAGGATGGTTTCTGAGTTTTATGAGCAAAGTTTTTAAGCATGCTGTAATATATAAAAGAAAAAAAGGACAATGACAAGATGGCTTATCCCAGAAATTCAATGATATACTAACATCAAAAGTATATTAATGTAATTCATTGCACTAACATTTGTGCCATTTAATACTTTTTCATAATATATTCTCCTCTAGAGCCTCTGGAAAAGGGAGTGTTCTTGATTTTTGCCCAGTGAAACTGATGTTGGACTTTGGGCCTCCAGATCTGAGAATTAATTTCTGTTTTAAGCTACCAAGTTGGTGGTAATTTGTTAGGGTAGCCATAGGACACTAATATAAATAGCAAGACCATTTTGAAGAAAAAGCCCTACCACATTTTAAAACTACTGTAAAGTTATATATTTTTTATTTTTAACTCTAAGATGAGAGTGTATGTATATACACATCTGAGCATTTTGTTTAGCAGATAAATTGGAAATAATACAAATGTCTTATCAACAAGCAAATTGACAAATATAATTGGCATATTCGTACAATGGGGTGCCTTACAGTAGAGAAAATAAACTAGGGCTATAAAATGGGTATGAAATACCTCCTAACTTTTATATTCCGAATTATTAGCGGTTTATCATCTCATGTTTATTGGCTAATCAAGTTTCTTTTATTTTTTGTACCTCCTAACTTTTATATTCCGAATTATTAGCGGTTTATCATCTCATGTTTATTGGCTAATCAAGTTTCTTTTATTTTTTGTACATGCTTTGCCCTTTTTTTTTTTTCCTTAAAGATTTATTTATTTATTTATACAAGCACTGGGTACAGTCAGAAGCGCGGGAGGGTGAGAGAGTTCACCAGAGCCAGAGCTGGGAGCAGAACAGACTGACGAAATACACTGCTGAGGGGAGCAGCGGGTGGCAGGAGAGGTCTGTGCGCCATGTGGGACCCTCGCTGGCGGCCTGGGATCGAACCGGCGCTGCAGTGGCTGTGGGCAGCTTCGCAGCCCAGCGTTCAACCGCTGTGCCACCAGGGAGGCCCTTTGCCCATGTTTTTATTTGGTATGTGTCTTGTTCTTTTTTTTTTTTATAAGATTTTTATTTATTTATTTATACAAGAACTGGGGTACAGGCCAGATGCGCAGGAGGGTGAGAGGATTCACCAGAGACAGAGCGGGGAACAGAACAGGCAGACTGACAAAATACACTGCTGAGGGGAGCAGCGGGTGAGACAGGAGAGGTCTGCCATGCCATGTGGGACCCTTGCCCGCTGGCCGGGATCAAACCAGCGCTGCAGAGGCTGTGGACAGCTTCACAGTGCTGCGCTGAACCGCCTGCGCCACCAGGGGAAGCCCTGTGTCTTGTTCTTATAATCTCTCCATAGTTAAAATACATTGCAAGTATCTTCTCTAAGCCGGAAGCTTTTTTTGTTCACTTTGTTTTTTGTTCACAAGAGGTTTTTTTTTTTTTTAAAGATTTATTTATTTTATACAAGAACTGGGGTACAGGTCAGAAGCGCAGGAAGGCGAGAGAATTCACCCAAGCTAGAGCGGGGAGCAGAACAGGCAGATGGACTGAAGACACTGCTGAGGGTAGCAGCGAGTGAGGCAGGAGAGGTCTGCTGTGCCATGTGGGGTTCTCCCTGGCCGGCGGGGAATCAAACTGTTGCTGCAGAGGCTGCGGACATCTTCGCAGCATGGCGCTCAACCGCTGCGCCACCAGGGAGGCCCTGTTCACAAGAGTTTTTAATGTAGTCACTTTTTCCTTTATTTTGCTTATATGTGTATTAAGAAATCCTTCACCACTCTGAAGTCATATATATTCTCCTATCTAGATGTAAAATGAAGCACTAAGAGTCATGTCTACAACTCACTGTATTCAACCAAGGAATGTTTATATACTGTTAGTGGTAATATAGACTGGTTCAGCCCCTATGGAAAACAGTATGGAGGTTTCTCAAATAAAATATTAAAAATATATCTACCATATGATCTAGCAGTTCAACTCTTAAGTTTCTATAGAAAGAATGCAAAAACACTAATTCAGAGGGATATATACACTCTTATGTTCAGTGCAATACTATTTACAATAGCTAAGTTACGGAAGCACCTGAAGTACCCAAGGACAAATGAGTGAATTAAAGAAAAAGATGTGGTACATATACACAGTGGAACACTATTCAACTATAAAAAAAGATGAACTCTTGCCATTTGCAACACATGGATAGAACTGGAGGGGGTAATGCTAAGTGAAATAAATTAGAAAGAGTGAGACAAATAGCAGATGGTTTTACTTTCATGTGGAATACAGAAAAACAAAACGAAGGGCCAGATAAAACCAAGCCAGTAGCAACCCTTGTAATCAGACTGTAGAATTGAAACTACCAGAATGTTAGTGAGTGGTGGAGAGCAAGGTGGGAAAGGTGCCTGAAGGACTATGGTAGAAGATTATGGGTACCTTGGTAGTAGGTGTGGTGAGGTAATACTCCAAAGGGGTGTGATCCTATACTTCTGAATTATATGTAGAGTGCTAAATCAATGTTACCTTAATAAAAAAGAAGAGTTACTAAAAATAATAAAATGACTTAGTCAAGAGAGTATATGTGTGTGTATGCATACTCATTTTAAAGCTAAAAATAAAATATGGCTTTATGGTAGTATTAAAATCTGGTAGGGCTGGGGCCTCCCTGGTGGCGCAGCGGTTGAGCACTGGGTTACGAAGCTGCCCGCAGCCTCTGCGGCGCTGGTTTGATTCCTAGCTGCTCCCCGGCCACCGGAGGAGGGTCCCACATGGCTCACAGACCTCTCCTGCCACGCCTGCTGCTCCCCTCAGCAGTGTACTTCGGTCCTTCTGCCTGCTCTGCTCCCTGCTCTGGCTCTGGTGAATTCTCTCACCCTCCCACGCTTCTCACTGTACCCAGTGCTTGTATAAATAAATAAATAAATCTTTAAAAAAAAAAATCTGGTAGGGCTTTTTCTTTTAAATGGTCTTGCTATTTATATTAGTGTCCAATGGCTGCCCTAACAAATTAAAACTTTTAATAATGAATGATGCTAAGAATGTGGAACAGTAGAGGGAGGACCCAGCTGTACCACAGAGAGCAACGATCACGTGGGAGAGTGCCCTCCGGCTCCCACACAACATCGGAGACCGCGCAAACCATGGTGCATCTGTGCTGACCCTGGCTGGCCCTTTGAGTAAAACCAGGCAGGTAACGGGAGGGCACAGCAGCCCCACGGTGAGCATCAACCACCTGGGAGAGTGCTCTTTGGCCCACACAGAGCATCAAAGCCTGCGTGAACCTACTGCACATCCTCGCTGACCCTGCTTGGCCTTCTGAGTGAAGCCAGGCAGGTAGAGGGAGGGCCCAGCAGCTACAAGGTGAGCAGTGACCACGTGGGAGAGTGCCCTTCTGTCCACACACAGCAACAGTGTGCATGAATCCAGGCTCTGGCGGCACCGACCCTGCCCGGCCCTGTGAATGAAGCCAGGTAGGTAGAGGGAGGGCCCAGCCGCTACAAGGTGAGCAGCGATGACCTAGGAGAGTTGCTCTTCAGCCTACACACAGCATCAGAGCCTGCGTGAACCCCAGCGCAGCTGTGCCAACCCCTCCCACCCCTGTGACTGAAGCCTAATAGGTAGAGGGAGGACCCAGCAGCAATACAGAGAGCAGTGACCACATAGGAGCGTGTCCTTTGTCCCACACGCAGCATTAGAGTCTGCGCAAACCCTGCCAGCTCTCTCCAACCCTGTGAGTGGAACCAGGCAGGTAGAGGGAGGGCCCAGCAACTAAAAGGTGAGCAGCAACTACATGGGAGAGTATTCTTTGGCCCACATACCAGATCAGAGGCTGTGCGAAGCCAGTGTGGCTGTGCCAACCTCTCCCGGCCCTGGATGTGAAGATGCATATATTGGGGAGAGACCAGCAGCACAGAGACTCCTACCATACACAAAGACCAACTCAAAATGGATAAAAGACCTGAATGTAAGACCTTAAACTGTATAGTGGAAAAAAACATAGGCAAAACACTCTGACATATATTTCAGAAACATCTTTGAAGATTCATTCCCTGAAGCAAAAAAATGAAGGAAAGATAAATAACTGCAACTACATCAAACTGAAAAGCTTCTGTACCGAAAAGGAGACAATAAGCAAAATGAAGGGCCTCCCCAGTGGCACAGCAGGTTGAGTGCAGCGTTTTGAAGTTGACCACATCCTCTGCAGTGTGGGTTCGATTCCTGGTTGGCCAGGGAGATACCCACATGGAGTGGCAGACTTCTGTCTTGCCCACTGCTCCCCTCAGCAGTGTTTTCGGTCCATCTGCCTGTTCTGTTTCCTGCTCTGTCTCTGGTGAATCCTCTCACCCCCCACACCTCTGGCCTGTACCCCAGTTCTTTTTTTTTTAGGATTTATTTTATTTATACAAGCACTGAGTATAGTCAGAAACGCGGGAGGTTGAGAGAATTTACCAGAGCCAGAGCGGGGAACAGAACAGGCAGACTGACGAAATGCACTGCTGAGGGGAGCAGCGGGCGCGACAGGAGAGGTCTGTTGCGCCATGTGGGACCCTCGCCTGTGGCCGGGGATGGAACCGGCACTGCAGAGGCTGCGGGCAGCTTTGCAGCCCAGTGCTCAACCGCTGCGCCACCAGGGGAGGCCCTGTACCCCAGTTCTTATATTCATAAATAAATCATAAAAAAAGAGAAAGAAAGGAAACTGGCACTCCTGTGTTTATTGCAGCACTGTTTACAATAGCTAAGATACGGAAACAACCTAAGTGCCCAAAAACAGATGACTGGATCAAGAAGCTTTATACACAATGGAATACTACTCAGCAATCAACAAGGTAAACTCATGCCATTTGCCGCAACATGAATGGAGCTGGAAGGGATTATGCTCAGTGAAATAAGAAGGAAAAAGAAAAACATTGGATGGCTTCACTTATAGGAGGAAAATAGAGAAACCTAACATGGGATCAGAAAAAAAAAGACAAAACTAGTAGGCAAACTATAAATCCAAGACATACAGCAGGGGACAAAAAGGGAGAAGGGTCAAAAAAGAGGAGGGAAGAGTCTGAGAGACTATGATGATGGTTCACAGGTGATTTGTGGTGGGAATTTTATGGGGATTACATCTGAGGGGGAAATAAAACATTATACAAAAGTGAACAACAATATAAAATAAACATAGTTAAAAAAGCAAAAGAATGGAACAGAAATCGCATGCATTGCTAGAGGGAGTATACTTACCCATCCATTTTGGAGAAATTTTAGTAAAGTGGAACATATGCCTGTCTATCTTTTGATTCAGCAATTACCCTTCTAGGTTTATAGCCTATAGAAATCCTTAGACATAAGCACAGGAGACAGCTTCATAAACTTTCACAGTAGCAATGTTTAGAATAGCAAATAAATTGAAAGTAATATAATTGTCTACCAGCAAGCAAATCGACAAAATATTGACATATTCATACAACGGAGTGCCTTATAGTAGAGAAAATAAACCAGGGCTACGTGTATCAGTAGGAAGGGAACGTACACGATACTGAGTTAAAAGCAAGTTGCGGAAAGATAGACAACTAGAAAGTTTAAAAATGTGGACTATATATAAAAGCCAAAACAAGTAGAAATTGCTTGGGAATGGTATGGGATTTTAAATTAGGTTATATTTGTAGTGTCTGATTGCTTGAGGTAGATGGTAAGTACAAAATATGTATATTTTACAAATATGTCTTTCTGAATGTGAATATTTAATAGAAAATGATATGAATTCATTTGCCGGATTGAACATTAAGATAGTGAAGGGATCATTCATTGGTACAGTAAGGTTCCTAGGGAATGGAGCAGAATGAGATCAAAAGCACAGATAAAGGGGTTGTAAAGGAGCTACCTTTTGATGGCTGTATCATGGAGTTAGTTGATCATTGGATATGTTAATTTTTCATGAATATTTAGTTTTTCTTATAGGTTGAAAGACTGATGTATGCTTAGAAATTTGTATGAGAAAATGTGAAAATGACATAGTTGTGGTCTGGAACATGTAAACTAATCTTACACCTTATAAGACTTTCTTCTAGACTTAGCATATAGGGTAAGAAGAGAGGTGATTTTTAAAATAATATATGGAAAAAAATGTTGATATTTTATTGTGTCATATCCAGCAAAAGTTTTGTTTTCTTCTAAGAACACCTACCAATTTTTATTTATCTAATTTACTGTCTGGATTATGTAGTCATTTTTATGGCTATTTTTTTTCATTTCCTTGCTGAGTTCTTTTTTTCCCTTGTAGCTGTTTCCTTCTCAGCATGAAAGATGATAGCATTGAAGGTATTTATGACACTCTAAAGCAATGTGCGTTGATTTCCAAATCTGCTGGGGGAATTGGTGTTGCTGTGAGTTGCATTCGAGCTACTGGCAGCTACATTGCTGGGGTAAGCGTCTGCTGTTTGACTTGTAAAGTCACGGCTTATGGTCGAGAGGGTGTATGCTAGAGCTTGGGAGGTCTGCATCTCTGTCAATCATTACCTGGCTGTGTGACTTGGACTGAATCATTTCAACACTCTGGCTTCATTTTTATCTGTATTTCAGAGATTTAGATTAGATGATCTCTGGGTTCCTTTTTAGCTCAGATTTTGGTATTATTTTAGCTGTCATTTATTGATTGCTTACTATGTACTAAATCTGTTATTAAAGTTTTTTTTTTTTAAGATTTATTTTATTTATACAAGAACTGGGGTACAGGCCAGAGGCATGGGAGGGTGAGAGAATTCACCAGAGACTGAGTGGGGAGCAGAACAGGCAGATGACCGAAAACACTGCTGAGGGGAGCAGTGGGCGAGACAGGAGAGGTCTGCTGTGCCATGTGAGTATCTCCTTGGCTGGCCGGGAATGGAACCCCTGCTGCAGAGGCTGCGGACAGCTTCAAAGTTCTGCACTCAATTTGCTGCACCACCGGGGAGGCCCTGTTATTAAAGTTTTACATGATTTACTCATTTACTCCATGCGACAGTCTTATGAGATAGACATCATTGAAGACATATGGTTAGAGCTTTGCTCCTTAACTAAGTATTGGCACTTTTGTCTTCATTTTACATGTGAGGAAACTGAGACTTAAAAAATGAGTTACTTCCAGAGATCAGTCACTTAATATGTGATAGTGCTTTAAACTTGCAAGATTGAAGCTTTAAACATTGGTACTTTATGATGTAAATTCCAGCCCTTTGATTGGAATTATTCACTATTTAGGAGTCAAAATAGTAATTTTGGGTAAAGCTTCAATATAAATCCTATCTCCACTTCTTACCAGTAGTGTGGCATAGCACAAATTATTTTACATCTCTGAGATTGTTTTCTTATCTGCAATGTGAAGAAAATATCTAACCTTATAGAATAAAGTTAGAGAGTCCAGAGGAAATTATTCCATTTTGTAATGTTTCAAGATACTATGACATACAGAGCATTTTTGTACATGGTAGGGTGAGCCTTTGCTCACTAATCTTGATTTTTTAAGACTTGCCTTGGGCTTAGAAGATTGTTATTAATTTGCTTAAAGTGAATTTTTAGTGACACTTTTAATTGTGTTTGACCTAAACACTGTGGAGCACATAAGCAAAGTACACAGTTGTATACTGTTGTACCAAGAGAGAGCTATAGTTTTCTCCAGGTGATAAAGTTATAGGGTGGAAGGATTATTTTTAAATTCTTATCTTAGGAATCTATATTTTCTTATCTTCATTCTCGACTGCATTTATTGCTGAGAATCTCCATGTACCTTACTTATTGTCATGGTTTATCTGTTGCATATAATTCTTATTATAACTTGCCTGATCTTTGGAAAAAGACATTGTAGTGTTTTCACTTTACCCGAAGTATGTCTTTATATAATGACCTTTTGAAGGTGTGGAGTTTAAATTTAGCTACCCTGATTTTGGATTCTTTTGACTTGTAATTGTTATATTAATATCTTATTAGAGATGTTATATTAATATAATATTAGAGATGCAGTGAAACAGCTGTATGTAATTATAATGTATTCTTTATTTTATATTGGGCATTATGTTTTGAAAGCAGAAAGAGGTAGAGATGGAGAGCAGCTAAACTTCATAGATTGGGGGAGAGTAATTGTTCACTGAAGTCATTTCATTCTTTTCCTTGCTGATTCCCCTTCATCTCCAGATGTCTTTATTCCTGGTCTCTCTTTCAGACTAATGGCAATTCCAATGGCCTTGTACCAATGCTGAGAGTATATAACAACACAGCTCGCTACGTGGATCAAGGTGGAAATAAGGTATGTTCTATTATTTGAAAGTACTGGAAATCAGAACTGAAAATCTTTATACACGTATGTTTATAATAAGATGTTTATTATGTATGTTTTTATTTGGCTCTCTTCCCCTTCCTCACTTTTAAAATCAACTTAATGAGGTATAATTTACTTTAAAATACATGCGCTTTAAGTGTACAGTTTGGTGGGTTTTTGACAAATATGTATAGTTGTGTAATCACCACACCAATCTAGATATAAAACATTTCTGTTAACCCCCATGTTTTTGCATTTACATTAATCATCTTTATCACCAACCTATATATATATATATATACACACACATACACATATATATACATATATATATATACACACACACATATATATATATGTTAGCTATGACTCCTGGCAGTTGATTTAGTTAAGTTTTTTATATGATAGTTTATCAGCAAAGCTGTGATACCTAAACTTGAAATGGGGTTATGGTAGTTGTTCTAGGCTTTTCTTTAAAAAGACAAAACTCTGCTTATTTTATAGAGGGAAAAGTAAAAGTCAGAGGACTGGGTTGCTTACCCAGTGTTATTGGCAGGATAGTTTACAACTTCAGCCTATCTCTTACATACTTATCACCTATTAATTTACAAATTTCCATTTAATGAACTTAAAAAACAAATCTGTGGGGACTTTGATAAGACATACCACCTTTTTGACCTTCAATAAGAGCACAGCTTACTGTCAAAAGTTAATACAGTTTTCTTTGGACTTTACATATATATAGAGAGTATAAAGTGAGCTGACTAGCTGACAGAGAAACTAGGCAATATAGACTAGTTCACTTGTCACTTTGGACAAGTTACTTTTCTTCCACATTTTCTTGGTGTCAGAGGCTATTTTCACTCCTACGATTGGAAGGAAAATACTAATTTTATGTTTTTGTAGTATTTTTATTGGTATCATTTAATTCATTAATTATAGTGAAGATCAAAGGAGATACTGTAAAAGTGCTTTGGAAAATCTGAAGTTTTTTTTGTTTCTGTCTCCTTTCTTTGCCATAAGCGACCTGGGGCATTTGCTATTTACTTGGAGCCCTGGCATTTAGACATCTTTGAGTTCCTTGATTTAAAGAAGAATACAGGGAAAGAAGAACAACGTGCCAGAGACCTTTTCTTTGCCCTTTGGATTCCGGATCTCTTCATGAAACGAGTGGAAACTAATCAGGTCAGAGATAGGTACCATTGGTGATAACGACTCAATTCAAACCAACTTTCTTTTTTGTCATCTTATATCATTCTTAGGAGGAAACCACTTCTATATCTTGTTATGGAAGGCATTCTTCACAAGTTGAGATGCCATTCCTTCTGCTTTCTTGGATTTTTATTCTCTAAAGTAGGTGCTCTCTGACCTCAATGCTTAAGAAGTCATGTGCAAACAGGCAGCACTAGATGTTTATTTAGCTCTGAGTCTAAAATAATTCTTTCTATGGCAAATTGCCAAGAATCTATGACGTCACCTCATTCCTTGCAATGTTCCCTGTGTAGTATGTATAGTTTAAAGTTTCTAATGAATGGTGCTGTTCTTCCCTTTGTAGGACTGGTCTTTGATGTGTCCAAATGAGTGTCCTGGTCTAGATGAAGTTTGGGGAGATGAATTTGAGAAGCTGTATGAAAGGTATAAAAAAAATATGAAAGTGATGTTTTAGCCATGTTTCTCTTATTTGGGTGACCCAAAGTTCAGAGCTACATCAATTATTAGCTGGTTTCTAGGAATCTTCAGGAGCAACTAGAAGAGAGTATAGTTAATTATTTTATTTTGGTCAGGCTTGCTTTTCTGAATTGCCAGCAAAATTTTAGGATTAACTTCTTTTTTAACACTTTGGGACATATAAGTAGACTTTTTAAAAAATTGATCCTTTTGAAAACTAAAGCTAAAAGCAAGGATTTTTATTTCTTTTGTTATATAATACATTTTATAAAATAAGTTATATTTTAGCCTGCACATAGGAATCAAGAGCAACTGGTACACACATGTCAATAGATCATTAAATACTGGCACGGTTGTAGGATATTTGACTGCTTTAGGTTCTGTTCCTTTATATTATGAAAGGTATTGATTAAGTGGAACAGGGTGCATTGAAAGAGTTTATAGCTTCATGATTTTTCCCTATGGCTTTAGCAGCTTAAAATGAATATTATATTCCTTTTTTTTCCCTTAGCAAAACTTAGTAAACATTTCAGAGTTTTCATAATTTTCTATTTTAGTGTCTTTCTTTAAGTTATTTATTGTAAAGATTTTCTTAGGGAATATTAAAATAATATGAGCTTTGCTTTTCAGTTATGAAAAACAGGGTCGTGTCCGCAAAGTTGTAAAAGCTCAGCAGCTCTGGTATGCGATCATTGAGTCTCAGACAGAAACAGGTACACCATACATGCTCTACAAAGATTCCTGTAATCGGAAAAGCAATCAGCAGAACCTGGGAACAATCAAATGCAGCAACCTGTGCACAGAAATAGTAGAGTATACCAGCAAAGATGAGGTAGGTAGAAAAACCTCTGCCAAGAGTGTTGAGAGAAGAATCCTAGGGAGTTAATATGTGTGACTCCCTCACTTAATTTCACTATATACGGGTGAATAGTTTACTATAAGCAGAAGGGCAGTAATATAGAGATTATAAGGAAGAGATTATAAAGAGGGGTGACCCCCTGAATATCTTTTAATCTAAGCCACACACAAAAATTGTCAACTTTTCCTTATACAAACATTGTAAAAATATTTACTTGAGAAAAACAGCAGTAAAAAGTTGTGGTTTAGGACAAGCACAGAAATGTGTGAGGATGCTCATTCAGTTTAAAGTATATAAGCACAGAGTCCTATCAATGAATGGTGAGAAAAGATGCCAATCTTGGATCTTTTAGGTGATTCACAGAAAGGCAAGGCTAGAAATGGGACATAGACTTTTTTTTAAGTTTATGGAAAATCCTTGCATTTGGGAAGTTTGGCTTGTATGTCAGGTCAGAGATAGGGATGGATTTTGTGCAGTGTCAAGTAACTGTTTTGGTGGAGTTAAATACATGAAGGCTTGATATATGGAGAAATGGCTGTGATTGGGGGTAAGTGTATAGTTTTGAAAGCTGGCATGTCATAGAGGTAAGAAACCTCCTTTTTGCTTTTTTCTGAGGATAGTTTGTGCTTTTGGTTATAGAGTAGCTTGGTAGGAAAAGAGGTTAGAGTTTACTGTAAGAAGATTGTTGCAGTAGTTGGATGACAAGATTCTTGGACATTGGATGTAACTAGAAATGAAGCAGAAGGAGCAAGATTCCAAATTCTAGAATCTAAAATCGTGACACATGAAAATTCAGGGAAGAAGGGAAAGTTAATTAAGCATACTGCTAAGGTTGCAGTTTAATTCGATAAAAAAATTGAGCACTAGGTATGCGTAAGATATTATATTAGGTGTTTTGGGAATATAAATGAATATGGCTCAGCCCTTACCCTCTAGAAACTTACAGTTTAATTGGAAGAAAATGACAGACTCAAGTAACTATTATGAAAGATAGATTATATTGTATAAACTAGAGTGACCATTTTTAAAACAAAAATAAGATTTAAAAAATTTATTTTTTAAATTGAGGTAACATTGGCTCACATGAAAAACAAAAATCAGATTATGTTCTGCATAATATTCCTCTTCTGCTCTTTCCAACCCATTCAGAGTTCTTTCCTTTATTTGAGGTATAAAAAAGAAACCATAAAATTCATTCTTCTAAAGTGCATATAATTTCATTTTCTTCAGTATATTGACAAGGATATGCAACTGTCATTACTGTCTAATTCTGGAACATTTCATCACCCCAGAAAAAAACCTTATACCCACTAGCAGTCACTATCTGCTCTCCTCTTTCCCCTTCCCTTAGCAACCACTAGTTTATTTCCAGTCTGGATTTGGCTATTGTGGGTATTTCATGTAAATGGAGTGATATAATATTTTGCCTTTGGTGTTAGATTTCTTTCACTTAGCCTATTTCCAAGGCTCATTCATGTTATAGAAAGTCCTCAGTACTTCATTAATTTCCATGCAATATCCTTACAGTATCCTACTCATATGGGATCACCACCTCATCTACTATTACTTTCTTCCTTGCTCATTTTATTTCACCCTTACTGATATGCTTGAGGTTCCTCAAACATGTCACGCATACTTCTGCCTCAGAATTTTTACTGTTTACTTTGAATGTTAAAATACTCTTACCCCAGATAGTCCCAAGACTTATTTTCTAACCTCTTCCCCATTTCTTTGTTAATGTGTGAGATTCTCAGTAAGGTCTTCCTTGACAATTCCATTCAAAAGTACCCCTTCCAATTTTATCCCCAGGACTCACTCTCTTCTTTACCTGCCTTATTTTTCTCCTGAGCATAAATTAGACTTAATGTGATTCAAACTATGTTTTAAAAATGGGTACTTTGGCTTCATGTTTTTGAGTTGAGTAGATGTAAAGGGCATGGGGGAATTCAGATGAGAGAAGTTAAGAGTTGTGATTGGGATAGTCGTAATCAAAATGGAAAAAATAGTATTCATCCAGTGTTATTAATCTTTTGCTATATTCCAGATGTGGTGCTAGCATAAAAATATAAGTATAAATAAGACATGATCCCTGTCTGAAAATAGCTTACCACAGTATAATATAGTGGGAGATCACATGGAGAGCTTTCTCAGATTTCACAAACTTGTATCCCCTGCTGTTAAGTTTTTTTAGAATCTCAGTGAAGGTGTACCAGACATGTTATTTGGAAGAACTATTTCTTTTTTCTTTTTTTTTAAAGATTTATTTATTCATGCATATAAGAACTGAGGTACAGGCCAGATGCACGGGAAGGGGAGAGGATTCACCAGAGACAGAGCCGGGAACAGAATAGGCAGACAGACTGAAATACACTGCTGAGGGGAGCAGTGGGCGAGACAGGAGAGGTCTGCTGCACCATGTGGGATTCTCGCCAGCTGGCTGGGATCGAACCCGTGCTGCAGAGGGTGTGGACAGCTTCATAGCTCTGTGCTCAACCGCCTGTGCCACCAGGGGAGGCCCTGGAAGAACACTCTTCATCGATGAAAATATTCTGTGTCTGGTGACTATTGAGTACTTGAAATATGAATAGTACAACTGAGAAGACAAATTTAAAATTTTCTTTAATATTTATTAAATAGCTGCATATGGGTAATGGCTACTATATTGGACAGCATGTCTCTACTGACTGAGGCAGCTGTACATTAAAACAGCACAATGTGATATATGTCTGATAATAGAACCACATAGTATGGAACACAGGATTATCTACCTTACCTGTACTGGTGATGTTATAACTCATGTGTGAATAGGTATTGAGATTTAGAAATAAATTGGTGAATGATGAAGAAAGAGAAGTCAAAGATAATTTAAAAAATTTAATAACAATATCAGGGGCTTGTATAATGGTGTTATTGACTTGGGGGAAGAAGTCAAAATTGTGTGTTTCTTGGCCTTTTTTCTTTGTATTCTAGGTTGCTGTTTGTAACCTGGCTTCCCTGGCCCTGAATATGTATGTCACGTCAGAACACACATACGACTTTAAGAAATTGGCTGAAGTCACCAAAGTCATTGTCCGAAACTTAAATAAAATTATTGATATTAATTATTACCCTGTCCCAGAGGTATGAATAGATTTCTCTGCTTATTGGTAATTATTGAAATCCAAGGTAGAGGGAGTTTATCATGGCCAGCTGATCATCATTTATATGGTTATCTTTGGAATGGTGTGAAGAAACTGAGTATATGTGTCACTTGGTGAAGAATGTTAACTTTCGCTGTTCAGTAATGTCTCTTCATTAAATCTGTTGGCTTAAAGGCACACTTATCAAATATACGCCATCGCCCCATTGGAATTGGAGTACAAGGTCTGGCAGATGCTTTTATTCTGATGAGGTATCCTTTTGAGAGTCCAGAGGCCCAGTTATTGAATAAGCAAATCTTTGAGACCATTTATTATGGAGCCTTGGAAGCCAGCTGTGACCTTGCCAAGGAGCATGGCCCATATGAGACCTATGAGGGCTCTCCAGTCAGCAAAGGAGTAAGTATGTTAATGAAATTTCTTTTTGCCTATGAGTTCCTAGAGTAAAATGAGTGATAGCCTCAAAAAACTATGTTCACATTTGAATCCCTGGAGCAAGTGAATGTTACCTTATTTGACTTATAAAGGGACTTTGTAGATGCAATTCAGAATTTTGAGATGAGATTCCCCTGAACTGTCTAGCTGTTCCTTAAATCCAATGACAGTTGTCCTTACATGAGACACAAAAAAGACACAAAGCCCTTGATGCTGGGAGAAGCAAAGAACAGAATCTCCTCTAGAGCCTTTGGAGGAAGTATGGTCTTCCCAAAATATTGACTTGTGACTTCTGGTCTCCAGAAGTATGAGAGAATATTTTTTTGTTATTTTATTGATAAGTTACCACGTTTGTAGTACTTTGTTACACCAGTTATAGGTACCAAATACAGTACTTTTGTCTTCTGTAACAAAAAGGATACTCTATATTAATCTCTCTTATTTAGAAATATCATTGTTAAAGTGACTTAAAACTGCTATTAGTTTTCAGTTGCTAAACTTAATGAATTAAAACAACATACATCCATTATCTCAGTTTCCATGGGTCAGGGGTCCAGGCTCAGCTAAGCTGGGTCCTTTTCTCTGGGTCTAACGAGGCCACTGTCACAGTGTCGGTGGAGGCTATGGTCTCATCTGAAGTTCAGGATCCTCTTCCAATTCTCCTGGTTGTTGACAGAATTCATTTCGTTGAAGCACCAGAACTCAATATATTCAAAGCCAATAGAAGGAGGAGAAAGACTCATTGTAGATGCTGTTTTAAGAGCTTTTGTCTGTTAAGTTAGGTTCACCCAGGATAACCCCCCTTTTGCTTAACTTAAATTGATTTGCAGCCTAATAAGAACCGGAGAAATCACCTTTACCCTCGAGAGTGACATCCATCATATTCCCTGGTCCCATCTTATGTAAGAGGAGATTATACATGGCCAGTGAACTCAGGGGTGAGAATCTGGGGAGCTGTCTCAGAATTCTGACTTCCACAATACCTTTATTATCAGTAGCATGATTCTCTTCCATGTAAAATAAGATGTTACTTTAGTTTTGCTGATATTTAGCAATGTATGGTTGTTCGAAAATAGGTATTTTGTGAGTTGATAGGTCAATGACCAGATCAAGACAAGAAAGATGAGGTCAACATAATACTTTCATTATTAAAAAAAGAAAATACATCTCAGCAACACACTTTCTTGAGTATTAGAATTTCCGGTTTATAGAAATGAGTCCTGAGAGGGTAGCATGTGGAAAAGAGCTAAGCCCTTAGCCAGTTTTCTTAGCTTGCTTATGATTAGTTATCACAAAATAGAAGATTATCCAGGAAAATCTCTGGATTTTGTATTTCTTACATGCTTCTGCTAGAAGACCTCATTTGTTATTGTTGTGACATGGGGGCATTGTAGTTAGTCATTTGTTTGATTTTGGTCATAGTTTGTTGTGATTTGTCATAAATTTGGGTCGTTCATTTTTTAGATCCTTCAGTATGATATGTGGAATGTTACTCCCACAGACCTATGGGACTGGAAAATTCTTAAGGAGAAGATTGCAAAGTAAGTAAGCTTTGTAATAAGGAGGTTTCAGGTTTTTATCCTGGTTCTTCAGAAGTTAGGCATGTTATTTTAACTTCCAAAACTCATTTTTTCTCTTAAAAGGGGCTAAACTGGCCTATCAACAAAATTATTTTTATAAAAATACTCCACAAGATAATATATGCATTGTGGTAATCTGCAAATTGGTACAATTAAAACATTTCAGTGCATAGTAGGTATCGTTAGTTGATCTTTTAGGAACTTAACCCAGGTGGGGTAATTTTTTTTTTTTTTTTGATTTATCATATTTGTAAGTGTGCTTGCTTTATTTTTCACTTTTATTACTGTAGGGTAAGTAAATGATATCAGGCTTTTGTACCCTCCCGCCATTAGGATTGATGGTGGATCCTAGCCGTCCTGAATGCATGCCTGATGGCGGGCACCTGGAATAGGGTGTGGGCATATGTGATGGTATTCACCTGGGCTGAGAGACTGGGTTTATAAGAGTGGCACACCAGAGTGTGGTGTGGTCATGCGTTGTGGAGGATGGAGGAGTGCAGTGGAGCATACAGAGGATGTGGCTGAGAGTGACAGAGCACGATGGAGTATGATGGACTACCAGTGGCAGAACCAAGAGAAGCAGGAGCAGAGAGTAACACGAGAACGAGAGAAGAACGAATGGAAGAAGCAGAATGAATGGAAGCAAGAGAAGCAGAGAGAACGCGAGATCCCAGGAAGAGTGAAGACTTGCTGGGGGCTGGGAGGCCTGCTGTGGAGGCCTACCAGCCTCCCGGCCCCCCAGCATCCCTGCCTGCTGTGTACCTGGTAAATCCCAATAAAAGCCTGCAAAAGCCATTGAGGGCTCCAGGACTCTCTCCTCCTTACCCTCTCCTCCTTACCCTGCTCGGGTCATAGAGATCCTGCCCTGTGCCCTCCCTGCCCTTACAATTGGCGTAGTCGGCAGGATGATCCATGCAGATGGGTATGGAGCCCTCTGAAGATCTCAGGAGGGACTGAGGTGTAGCAGACCGAGAGCCTGTGAAAATGCTGGAGGCGTCACGGCAGAACAGGAGATGGACAAGGTCCGGGAGCTGCAAGACAAAACCTCGCCTGGAGGAGGAGATGGCCTGCGAGGACCAGCCAGTGACCCCAGAGGCAGCAGAATCATCGGGGAAGAAAGGACCACGATTCGGAGCTCTCCAGTGCTGATGTCGGGGGAGGCTAATGGACTTGGACTAATGGAGTTGGACTGACAATCCCACCAGAAGGCAAAGGAAACTTGGCAGGTTGTTATGTTTTGGGGACTCTGGGGATGGGTGGTGTAGGGGAAGGTATAAGTATCATGCTTTTCTGCCCTCCTGCCATTAGGATAGATGAGGGAACCCTGTGGTCCTGAATGCATGCCTGATGGTGGGCACCTGAAGTGGATACACCTGGGCTGAGAGACTGAGTTTATAAGGGTGGTGTCGTGGCGACGCCAGCAGAAGCCAAGAAGGAACGGAAACTGAGAGAAGAAGAGAAGCAGAGAGAACACCAGAGAGCCCAGATAGAGTGAGGATTTGCTGGGGGCTGGGAGGACTACCAGCCTCCTGGCCCCACAGCACCCCTGCCTGCCATATGCCTGGTAAATCTAAATAAAAGACCTGCAAAAGCCACTGAGGACTCTGACTCCTCCTTTACCCGGTCTGCTGGATCAGAAAACCTGCATTGTGGTCTTCCTGCCCCTACAGATGGTATGATTTGTACACCCCAGGAGATGGGAATCTGGGGGTGTCCAGTGGGCCTCAGTGGCCAAAAGCAACCTGTGTACTGCCCAGCAGCTAGGGAGAGGAGAAAAGCCAACTGAGAAGGCAAAAGCTGGTGCTAAGATTGAGAAGCCCTGAGTGGCTGTTAAGTACTAAGTATGCTAAAGAAGGCCAGTGAGTCTCTTAAAATCACCAGCTGGGTGATGCCCTGCTCATTGTCGAGTAAGGGTGAGGAGCTGAGGAACCTATCCTTGGGGGACAGGTGGGAAATGTGGCTGGTGGTGGAGCCTACAGCCAAAGAGGGGACCCAAGAGAGGCCACATGTGGAGCTCATACCATGGATCCCCGACCCATGTGCTTATGCAGTGGGTTGGCCTGAGTGCAGGGGTCTGCATCTCGCATTGGTGACTATGAAAGCCGAGTGTTGGAGCAACTGCAGACAGAAACCCTGAGGATTGGCGATTACCCCCAATAGTATAGAATCGCCAATCCAAGAGTGAGTGCATCCTGGGGGTGGATGCGGTGTGTGGCTTGTGGCCGAGACCACAGCCAGAGGAAGGTCAGGAAGCCTTATGGCTCCTGGCATGTGACGGCAGATACTTGAGTAGTTCCCCTCCCTTTGAGTGGTGCCTTCGGCAGCAGAAGTGGTGGATCATCTGCTGGTGCCAATAATCTTGTCTTTTGCCACTAGGTTGGTGCCCTGCCTGGACTTATTTGTGTTCTGTTGTATTTTGTTATATTGTGATGTATCTCTTTTTTTTTTTAAAGATTTTTTTATTTATTTATACAAGCACTGGGTACAGTCAGAAGCATGAGAGGGTGAGAGAATTCACCAGAGCCAGAGCAGGGAGCAGAACAGGCAGAATGATGAAGTACACTGCTGAGTGGAGCAGCAGGCGCGGCAGGAGAGGTCTGTGCGCCATGTGGGACCCTCGCTGGTAGCCGGGGATCGAACCAGCGCTGCAGAGGCTGTGGGCAGCTTCGTAGCCCAGCGCTCAACCACTGTGCCACCGGGGAGGCCCTATATTGTGATGTATTTCATTTGCTTTTGTGGGCCATGGGTGCAGTGTTCATATTGCCAGTCATATATCCAAGTATATGACTTGGATATAGACTGATATGGACTGTATGGATGAAAACCCTGAGGGGGGTGGATTGTAGGGTAAGTAAATGATACCAGGCTTTTCTGCCCTCTCACCATTAGGATTGATGGTGGATCCTTGTGGTCCTGAATGCATGCCTGATGGCGGGCACCTGGAACAGGGTATGGGCATATGTGATGGGATTCACCTGGGCTGAGAGACTGGGTTTATAAGAGTGGCACACCAGAGTGTGGTGTGGTCATGCGTTGTGGAGGATGGAAGAGTGCAATGGAGTGTACAGAGGAGTGTGGCTAAGAGTGACAGAGCGCGATGGAGTATGCAGACTACCAGCGGCAGAACCAAGAGAAGCAGAGAAGCAGGAGCAGAGAGTACCACGAGAACGAGAGAAGAACGAATGGAAGAAGCAGAATGAACGGAAGTGAGAGAAGCAGAGAGAACGCGAGAGCCCAGGAAGAGTGAAGACTTGCTGGGGGCTGGGAGGCCTACCAGCCTCCCGGCCCCCCAGCACCCCTGCCTGCTGTGTACCTGGTAAATCCCAATAAAAGCCTGCAAAAGCCACTGAGGGCTCCAGGACTCTCTCTTCCTTACCCCGTCTGCTCGGGTCATAGAGATCCTGCCCTGTGTCCTTCCTGCCATTACAATTACTTAATGCACATTGGGCACAGAAATGCTTTTGTTGACTTGATTGTCATAGCAATAAATTAGGGATTTTGGAAGAACTTTTGGAGGGGTAATGTAAAAATTGAGTCTTTGCAGGCCTCCCAAAATATAAGAGATTTGAGGACCGGCAGAGTGTTTTGCTGAATGAATACTGAAGCAGGCTGTTTTCATTTTCTCTCATGATGACTATCATTTCTGGGTTAATACATATGGGACGTGTTTAATGTTTGCAGAAGGAAGCAGTAGCTTTAAAATGCTCTTAGAAATTTATCTTTGCCTTAAAATTGTTTAATCAAATAATGTGTGTTAGAAAGTTTAGAAAACATATGTGTGGAAAGGGGATAAAATAAAATTATCCCAAAATATACTACCCATATCGCGGAGTTGCAACCCTGTTGGAGTTAAATTCAAAAGTCAACAAATGAATCAAATGCATGTATAATGGTACCCCCTAGCAGCTTCATTTACTACAGTGACTTAAGATAGCTGATTTCCTAGCAGACTGTAGCTTTAGGGCTGGCATTTAATATTCTCCTTTTTTTTTAGATATGGTGTAAGAAACAGTTTACTTATTGCCCCAATGCCTACTGCTTCCACTGCTCAGATCCTGGGAAATAATGAGTCCATTGAACCTTATACCAGCAACATCTATACTCGCAGGGTTTTGTCAGGAGAATTTCAGGTGAGAAGATCACAACTACAGACCTACAGGGCGATCTTTCAAAAGGCCTGATGTTGGGAATAAATGCTAACTCATGTTTAGAATACCCCTTTTACTCAGTAGGGGGGCAAAATTTTGTCTCTAATGTTTTATGTTTTTTTAGCACAAGTAGACATTCAATAAATATCTGCCAGAAGAGTGAATGATTGATGGTTGAATATGGAAGTAACTTGTTGATATTAGAGTTCACATGTTATTTCACCATTCTGTAATCATCATGATAGAGTCTATAACCCTGGATGCCTAAATTGATGATACTCAAGATGTATATAGGAGCATCATTTAAAACAGTGGTTCTCAATGAGAATTTGTGGGGGGTAAGACCAGTATTTTTTTTTTTTTTTGTGGGACCCTCGCCGGCAGCTGGGGAACGAACTGGCGCTGCAGAGGCTGCCGGCAGCCTCCCAGCCCAGTGCTCAACCGCTGCGCCACCAGGGGAGGCCCATGGACCAGTATTTTTTAAAGGTTCTCAGATAATTCAATGTGCAACTAGAGTTGAGAACCACTAATTTAAAAGATTTTTATTTTTTTATTTGTGAATTTCCAGTTATTATGAAATAATAAGTTTCCCCAAGTTTCGGGGTAGATATACTTCTTATTTTTCTTATGTTTATTATATGTTGACTTTGGGAAAAAAATAAGAATCCACTTTTTTTTTAACCCACTTTGGGGAATGTTAGTTCTTTTCACTTTTGCAGATGCCACATAATATGGTTCTTGAATACTAGATACCAAGATTTTAAAGGACTATAGCTTTTGTGTGGTGGGATAGACCTGTCAATATTATAAAAAATAGAATTTACCAAGCAATGTTAAATAAATGTTTAGTATTTTGCTTTAAGCTCCAAACATATGATTCTGTTTAGTTCCTATCATTGTTACCTCTTGGTCTTTTCTGTTTTTCTATTCAGATTGTAAATCCTCACTTACTGAAAGATCTTACTGAGCGGGGCTTATGGAATGAAGAGATGAAAAACCAGATTATTGCATGCAATGGGTCTATCCAGGTAAAGAATGAAATATCTCTTCAGGAGCTAAGTTGGAAATTGTGGTACCTTTCACTTTTCCCACCAATAGAAAAAATGGCCATTCTCTGTGATTGAATAGGCTCTGTTCACCTCTGCGTTGTTTTGCTGGGATTATATACATCTTCACATAACCAGGCCTTTCCCTCTTAATTGTGCAATAATATAAAGCAGTAGTTTCCAACTTCTTTGCTTATTAGAATCAATTGGGGAGCACTTAAAATTCTGAAATTTGCATTGTACCTATACCGATTACATCAAAATGTCTGGTATTGGGAGCCAGGTATCTATTTTTTTTAAAGACTCCTTACATCATTCCAAAATGCACAAAGTTTGGGAACTACTGATATGTCTGAGATTAGAGAGTCAAACTTAATTAAAAAGTATGGTAGAGTTGAGGATTGATAGCCCAAAAGACAGAATGACAGATAGTGTTTAACAATTTGCAACTGAACATCAAGAATTTATAAATAGAGGCGTCTTTTTTTTTTAAAAAGATTTATTTATACAAACACTGGGTACAGTCAGAAGTGCAGGAGGGTGAGAGAATTCACCAGAGCCAGAGCAGGGAACAGAACAGGCAGACAGATGAAATACACTGCTGAGGGGAGCAGCGGGCACGGCAGGAGAGGTCTGTCGCGCCACGTGGGACCCTTGCTGGTGGCTGGGGATTGAACTGGTGCTGCAGAGGCTGCGGGCAGCTTCGCAGCCCAGCGCTCAACCACTGCGCCACCAGGGGAGGCCCCTATAAATAGTGGCTTCTTGCTGGGATTGATTGACTTGGTAACACAGATGAAGTTTCCTTTAGTATTTTTGTGTATGCTGACAGAAACTGTAGCATTAGCCAGCCTGCATGTTTTGATGCATGTTAACCCTAGACCTGAGAAAACTTAATTTTTAATGACTCCAAGTGGAGTTTGTGGAATCCTAGTTTATAAAAGAGTTTATCATTACTTCCCTTGATCATATCCCTGTGAGTTATAGCCCTAGTGATTTGTATTGCTACTTAGCTGTGAGTTTTCCTTTATTAAGTGCCTCTAGAACAATGAATGTTTTGGCCATAAACCAATTACAGATGAATCTTAGTAACTACCACCTGATATTTTGTTGGTTAGATAGAGTTTTATTGTACTTCCTAAGCTGGAGGGGAGCATTTTGAGAAACTTGATAAGGATCAAGTTGTATGATAATGGTTGGGTCAGATCTGACAGAAAATAGAACCAAGGCTAGAGCCTGTTAATTATATTGCTTTCTTCTACTGAGTACATTAAACATTTGGTTTACCTTCTCCAGAGCATACCAGAAATTCCTGATGACCTGAAGCAACTTTATAAGACTGTGTGGGAAATCTCTCAGAAAACTGTCCTCAAGATGGCAGCTGAGAGAGGTGCTTTCATTGACCAGAGCCAGTCTTTGAACATCCATATTGCTGAGCCTAACTATGGCAAACTCACTAGCATGCACTTTTATGGCTGGAAGCAGGTTGGTAGGGGAAATCAAGGAGGACTTATTGTCAACTGGGATATTTTGGAATTGGGGCAATTCCATAGTCTGCTATCTATTAAATATTGTCACCTAGAAGTTCTTTCACTGCCTATCCAATATGTTACAGTGAACTCATGGTTTTTGTACCAGATCATTCTCTCACTTTGGATTTTCTTGTTTCTGTTAGGATTATTACATTTGTAAGTTGGAAACCAATTATCTTTCTTTTCCTCTCCATGCAATCACTCATCACATTGTGTTGGTTGTTCCTTCTTACTCCACCATCATTTTAAATTTTTATTTGTTTATTTATTTTTAAAGATTTATTTATTTTTGCAATCAAGAACTGGGGTACGGGCCAGACGTGTGGGGGTGAGAGGATTCACCAGAGACAGAGTGGGGAACAGAACAGGCAGACTGAATGAAATACACCACTGAGGGGAGCAGTAGGTGAGTCAGGAAAGGTCTGCTGCACCATGTGGGTAGCTCCCTGGCCGGGGATTGAACTCGTGCTGCAGTGGCTGCGGATAGCTTCATAGGTTGCGTCTTAACCCCTTGCACCACCAGGGAGGCCCCATTATTTTTATCAGCTTCTTCATGAACTCTTTGTATGTCTGTATATATATTTGTATATCTTTGTATACAAAGCAATGCAGTCTTATGCATTGCTATCATTTCTAAAATAAAACTGCACTTATAAACCCATTATTCAAAATCACCCATTGTTTTGCCACTTCAATTATCTACAAAATAAAGCCAATTACTTAGCTAGTCTTTGCTGACTGTAATGTCCTGTCTTCTGGATTGTATTCTTATTCCCTGCTATTGTACTGGGTGTTCATATAGAATAAGAAACTTATTTTCTTATTTAATAAACATTAAATTGATCATCTCTGTGTCAAGACTGGGAATACTGAATGAGATGATCTTTGAAGTAGTTGTAATCTACTGCTATACAGGGACCTAATTTACCCCTCTGAATAGTTATAATCAAAAGCATATGTTAACATATAACCAGTGTTGTCTTAGGCAAACTTGGAAATTATGTATACAAAAACAAAAAAGAGAACAAAAAGAGCTGACATTTCCAAAGAGGTAAACCTGTTATAGGGGTGAAAAGTATAGGATATAGCTGTCTTTTTTGAGAAGGCTTCCTAGAGTAAATAGACTTTCAAGTTTATAAAATGATTTGATCTGGTTTATGGAAATGTGTTTTAAACGTTGGTCATAAATATTTACTATTTTATTTTTGTCGTTTCTTATTTTTATAATTGTCTAGTATCCTTAGAATTTCTTCTGATAGTATTTTTTCCCTTGTAGGGTTTGAAGACTGGGATGTATTACTTAAGGACAAGACCAGCAGCTAATCCAATCCAGTTCACTCTAAATAAGGAGAAGCTGAAAGATAAGGAAAAGACATCCAGAGAGGAGGAAGAGAAGGAGCGGAACACAGCAGCCATGGTGTGCTCTTTAGAGAATAGAGATGAGTGTCTGATGTGTGGATCCTGAGAAAACACTTAGGAGAGGCCAGCACTTCTTTGATAGCCAGCTACTCTCTGAGATTGCATAGATGGAGCAGGCTTGCATGAAGTGTTAGAACTTTTGCATATGGTGCGAAAGTAGGGATTTTTTAAAAATTAGTATAAACCACAGACATCATACAGGGGAGGAGGAAGGAGAGGGGTCAGAGGGAGGGAGGGAGGAGCACAGGGGACTGAGGTGATGGTGCACAGGTGCATTGGGGAAGGAAATTCTGTGGGGACTACACCTGAGAGGGGGAAAGCAAACATTGTTTAAAAATGTACAATGATGTAAAAAATACATAAATGAAAATTAAAAAAATAAACTTCATTTTATCTAAAAAAAGGTAAATTTTTGAAATTTATATGGGGTTTCATTACTATATAATGAGTAATTGTATTGGATTTCATTACTCCATTACACCCCTTTTCTCATGACCTCAGTTTTGGTAAGTAGACTTAGTTTTGCTGCTTTAACTATTAGATCCATAGAAACAAAACTAAGTCATAATTCGTGAGAAGTGCTGATGGGGCCTTTATTGTATAAGGTCCTGTAGGTCATTCTGAAATAAAGATAAATATTTCTAAGTGATTGTGTGAGATTAATTTTGTCATTTACTTTTACACAGAGGTCACATTTGAAGAGTCACGTTTCCCTGATTTTCTGTACTTATTTGTTTGTTTGCTTTTACTTCTTTAAACATATTTGAAACTTTTTTTTTTAATATATTTTTTTTTTTACATCATTCTTCATTTTATACAATGTATGCTTTCTCATCTTGGGTATAGTCCCCATGAAATTCCCACCACCAATTCACCAATTCACCCATGCACCATCACCATAGTCCCTTGTGTTCTTCCACCCCTGTTTTGATCCTAATCCCTCCTCCCCTGCTGCAGAATGTCTGGTTTTTAGTTGCCTGTTGACTTTGGTTTTTACTTTATGATAATTACTTTCCCCCTGCCCCCATCCCTTATTTGGATTCCCTACATTCCTCCTATAAGTGAAACCATCCGGTATTTGTCTTTTTCTTTTTCTCATTTTACTGAACATGATCACTTTCAGCTCCATCCATGTTTCTGCAAGTAGGGGTTATGAAATAAGAACCCCATCTAAGTGCCTGAATGCCATACAGGAATATAGTTTATTAGTCTGCAAGACAACCATCTACCCTGGGATCACTAAGGTCACCTAGGCCTATGATAGGAACCATCCTACTTATACCTCCCCACTGAGCTCCCTTTGTTGCCCACAAACTGACAGGTCTTTTCTCCCCTCCCTTCAGGTTCACCTCCATTTCTCTGAGCTATGTGGGATCTTTAAATAATACACATGCCCCCAAGGTAAAGGGAAGGAATTAACACTGGGAAATGGGTGCATGCATCAGTCCCCTGCTGGTGCTTCATATGCCCACCACTTGGATTCAAGTCTTGTTAGCTGTTTGACAATTGGTCACTTTAGTTAATCAAGCCCATAGCCAATATTATTCTCATTGGTGAAAAGCTGAAGGCATTTCCATTAAGATCTGGAACAAGACAAGAAGTCCACTGTCACCACTGCTTTCAATATAATACTGGAAGTCCTAGCCAGAGCAGTAAGACAAGAGAAAGACATACAAGATGTATGGAAGGAAATGGAAGAATAAATACCTCACCCTCTAACCCTGCCAAGTTTAAATTACAATATGGGGCTTAGCCTTGTAGGAATTTCAGTTTGCCCTTGAAAGATATCTTCAGGGCCTCCCTGGTGGCTCAAGGGGTGAAGACGCAACCGATGAAGCTGTCTGCAGCCACTGCAGCACAAGTTCAATCCCCGGCCAGGGACCTACCCACATGGCACAGCAGACCTCTCCAGTCTTGCCCGCTGCTCCCCTCAGCAGTGTATTTCATTCAGTCTGCCTGTTCTGTTCCCCACTCTGTCTCTGGTGAATCCTCTCACCCCCCGCGCCTCTGTCCTGTACCCCAGCTCTTGTATGCATAAATAAATAAATCTTTAAAAAAAAAAGCATTCAGTATGTGTGTCCAACTTTTTTCACTTAGTATAGTGTTTTCAAGGTTCATCCATGTAGCATGCATATATCAGAACTTACTTTTTAGAGCTGATATTCCAGTATATGTATACATCACATTTTGTTCATCTACTCTTGTGTTAATGGAAATTTGAATTATTTCCACCTTAAGGATACTGTGAATGATGCTGTTATAAATGTTGATGCACAAGAATCTGAATTCCTGCTTTTAATTCTTTTGGATATAAGGAAGTGGAATTGTTGGTTATATTATAACTTTAACTTTTTGAGGAACTGCCCAACCATTTTACATTTCTACCAACAGTATATGAAAGTTCCAGTTATTCCATATCCTTGTCAGCCCTTGTTAATATTTTCTTTATGGTTTAGCAATCTGACTATGTCTTGGTGTGGGTGTCTGAGTTTATATTACCTGGGGTTCATTAAACTACTTAGTTTGGTAGAGTCACATTTTTCATTAAATTTGGGAAGTTTTCAGCCATTAGTTGTTCAGGTAATCTGTTTGACCCTTTTCCCCTTTTTCCTCTTGGGAGTCTCATAATGCATCTGTCAGTTTACTTGATAGTGTTCCACAAGTCCCTTAGACTCTGTTCACTGTCCTTCCTTATTTTTCTGTTCCTTAGACTTGTTAATTTCAACAGTCCTAACCTCAAGTTCATTGGTTCATTTTCCTGCTCAAATCTATTGTGCTCCTTTAGAAGAGTTCCTATTTCTCCACATCCTTGCCAACGTTTGTTGTTGCTAGTTTTTTAACTATGTGCCATTCTCACTGGTGTAAGATGGTAAGACAGTTATTTTAATGTCCTCTCCCAGTGGCTTTGATGGCTGGGCTTCCTCAGTTTATCATGTTTCTGTTATTTTATCTTGTTCCTTTGAATGGATTATGTTTTCCTATTTCTTTGATTGAGTGTGTTTTTTTTTTCTTGAAAATCAGGCATTTAACTGTCGTTTCTTGACAACATTCTCTAGACTTTGCTTTTTAAATGTAGAGGACTCTAGTATTCCATTTGAGACTTTTCCTAACTATTTGTCAGAGGCTATTGTGTTTCAGTCTTGAAGTCGCTAATCCATTATTGTTCGTTCAGTTAATGGCTTGGCAGATTTCCTTGCATTTTAGGAACTCTCATTCTCTATAGTTTGGTTCTATACTTGGCTAGGCTTACTCTGAGGATGATTAGTTTTATGTGTAGTACTTAGCTATTTAGTCAAACACTAGTCTACATATTGCTGTGAAGATTTTATTTTAGATGAGATTAACATTTAAATTTGTAGACTCAGTAAATGAGATTAGCATCAGATTAGCATTCTCTAATCTGGATGCCTTCATCCAATTGATCAAAGACTCCAGACTGAGAGCAAAGACTCCAGACTGTTTTTGGACTTGAGTTGCAGTATCATTTCTCTAGTTCTCCAACCCGCTGGCCTTCTCTGCCAACTTCAGGCTAGCCAGTTCCACAGTTGTGTGAGCCAACTATATAAAAATCAACATGTATCTGTGTCTATATATCTATGTAACTATATTATCTACTTACACATGCACACTCACCTACAAACTTTATTGGTTCTATTTCTCTGGTGGATGACAACCCTGACTAATACAGATTTTGGTACTGAATGTGGTTCTAGAAGAACAGGATCTTAAGAATGTTTTCTGCGTTGGTTCTAGGGTTTTTGGAATTGACTTTTTAATCTGATTAGATTTGACAGTTCTAATGACTATTTCTAAAGAGTGCTGGTAGCCGATGGTGTGATGTGGCAATAGAGACACCATCACAGGATACCCCTTGATAGTTTCCAAGGGATTAGTGAGTTGTCTTCCTGGTCCTTCCCTCTGACAATAGATCCTTATGGAGCCTCACCTGGTTCAACCTGACATCTCTCATCTTTTCTAGTTAGTTTCCTTGCCCATGCTAGTCATGGAGTTCCCAATGTCCTGGGTTGAATTTGTGCCCATGCATAAGTAAAGCTCCTCCAGGTAATTTTACAGTGCCCTGGAATGCTTCATTTTGCTTTGGATAGCTGACCCTCAGCCCATTCTGCTGGCTGGGGTATCTACACTCCCTGTCACACTCCCCTTTGCTTCCTCCTACTCCTTCCCTTCAGCAGCCCCCAACCTTAGTTCACTTCTCCATGGGAAAGTCTTGGGACTCTGTTGGGGAACTTTGGAGTCTTCCTTTGATCAAACATTTTTTTATTGTTTTTAGGGGAGAAGTTAATCTCAACCTCTACTTTCATTTTGTGGGTGGAGTCTCAAGTGCAGCTGGTCTTTGAGTCAGAATGAGTCCCAAGAGAAGAGTTCACCTGGTTCTCTGTCAGCCTGGAAGTCTCTAAGGAGAACCTGACCTGCTTGAATGAGCTAGACTGGACACTGGTAGACCTGACCTATGTGTCTGTATCTGAGTGGGGTTATTAGGCCACCTGTATTCTGGAGTGGACTTTAGAGCCCAACCTGTGGGTTTAGATTAGACTGGAGGCCTTGAGGTTGACCTGATAGTTGATGAGACTGGGCTTCATGTCAAGTCATAGGCTGTATTGGGAGAGATTAGCCTCTGTGAAGGGGCTTATCAGTTTCTTTCAGACTAGGTTCAAGGTAGTTGTGTTTGTCTGACTTGCTCTATACATCTTTCAGTGGAGCAGCACCATATTTCCAGATATTAATTGGGACTTTCTCAACCAGTGAGAAAAGGACAGAAATTACACTAAGAAGGAAAAATAGATAAAGCAATTTCATTGTTGTAATGAAAACAGCATTCTAAGAATTAAAAAAGCAGTCGTTGACCAACACTGAGCTCATAATCACAGGATAGTCCATTCTGTCCCTCAGTATTGCCTACTTATCTCCTATTCCCAGAGGTCATATCACTGAACTTCCTGAGTTTATCCGGGGTCTGCAGAATGGATATTCTGTTAGCTGGCATGAAAGCAACTTCAATCTTGTACCGCTCCATCAGAGCTTTCGTATTGCCAGATGATTTTCTTCCCCCTGAATAGTATGTCTCAACAGTGGGCTTAACATATTCAGTAAACCATGTTGAGAGTATGTACTGTCATCCAGACTTTGTTTCTCACTTACAGAGCACGGGGAGAGTTGATTAAACATAATTTTTACGTGTCCGAGGATTTTTGGAATGGTAAATGAACATTGACTTTAACTTAGTCACCGTCTGCATTAGGCCCTAACAAGAGTTGGTAAATCCTTAGAAGTTTTCAAGCCAGGTATTGACTTCTTCTTTCTAGCTATGAGAGCACAGAATGACCTCTTCTAATTTAGGACTATTTCACTTACATTGAAAATTTGTTGTTTAATGTAGCTGCCTTCCTTCATCTGTTATCTTTTTTTTTTTTTTTTAAAGATTTATTTATTCATGCATACAAGAACCGGGATACAGGCCAGAGGTGCGGGGGGTGAGAGGATTCACCAGAGACAGAGCGGGGAGCAGAACAGGCAGACTGAGTGAAATAGACTGCTGAGGGGAGCAGCGGGCGAGACTGGAGAGGTCTGCCACGCCATGTGGGTATCTCCCTGGCCAGCCAGGATTGAACCCACACTGCAGAGGCTGCAGACAGCTTCACAGCTTTGCACTCAACTGCCTGTACCACCAGGGAGGTCCTCATCTGTTATCTTAACTAGATTTTCTGGGTAATTTGCTGTAGCTTCTAGACCAGTATTTGCTGCTTTGCCTTGCACTCTGATGTTATGGAGATGCTGTTTCCAAACTTTTCTTCTGCAACTTCCTCACCTCTCTCAACCTTTATAGAATCGAAGGCCTTGCCCTGGATTAGGTTTTGGCTTCAGGTTGTGGCTGGCTTGATCTATCCAGACCACCAAAGTTTTGTCTGAATCAGCACTGAGGCTATTCACTGGAGTATCACTTTAAATTTCCTTCAATAACTTTTCCTTTGCGTTTACAAGTTAGCTAACATGCAAGTGGTCTAACTTTTGGCCTGCCTCACTCAGTTTAATCATTTCTAACTTTTGATTTGAAATGAGAGGTGTGTAACTGTTCCTTTCATTTGAACATGTAAAGGCCATTGTAGGATTATTAACTGGCCTAAATTCAATGTTATTATGCCTCAGGGAAATCATCCGAGGAAAGGGAGCAGCGGAAGGAAAGGCTGGTTGGTCAGTAGAGCAGTGAGTACACACACCCTTATGTATTAAGTTTGCCATCTTCTATGGGCATGGCTTGATCGGTGGATGGAAAGTTACTAAGACGAAACGTCAAGATACAGGGATTTTGGTAAAACTGACATAAATTGGATTCTTTGCTGAAGATAAGCCAGGGTGATCAGATATTACCTAGGGGATGGTGGAGGATGAGGAACTCAACCAGATACAAATAGTGATCATGTATCGAGGGTGGAGAGACTCTGGTTAAACTTATTTAGCAGGTTCTTGCTGAGATTGGATTTTGCAAACAACTGCACAGATGCGCCTAGGAAAAAGTTCAAAGGCATGAGTAGAGCAGAACTTTATAAAGATGCAGCAGTGAGCCATAAAGAGACTGGCTCTACCACCATAGTGGATAGAAACCCTGTCAAAAGTAGATTTGAGTAGAATGATTTGTAATGAATCTTCACAATTGTCAAGAGATTACCTGTTTCTTTTCTTGGCATTACATATTAGCATTGATTCGAGGTGTATGACGGATTGGCTCAGGCACTTCCCTCTCCCAGGTGCTTTCTCTTCCTTAGTGGACTCACCTGGGTCTGTCTTTGAGCCCAGAGACAGAAATGTCAGGCCAAAGTGGATGAGGCACCTGATTGTGAAGGGTCTGCCTTGATTTTCTGGAGCCTAGGGTCTGACTTTGAAAAGTCCTGGGTCTCAGTCCCCTGTTAACAGTTGTGACTGGAGGATTTTAGCCTCTCCAGCCTCCCTCAATTGGTCTTTCTTTTCTCTGGCTGGCCAGGGGGAGGAATAACTCATGTGACCATCTGCCCTGGCCAGGTCCTGAGCCTGGAGTGTTACACGCAGTATCTCACTTAAAACTTACATGTCCTGGCAAGGCAGTGATCGTTACACCCACTTTACAGACGAAAGTGAGGCTCTGAGAAGCTGCACTGGGCTCAGGCTCAGAGCTAGCAAGTGGCAGAGCTGGGACTTGACGTCAAGTCTACTTCTGATCCCCACACCCATAAGATGCTGGGCCTGGGCCCAGGCTGGTGGTGGCCCCAGCTCCCCGTGGGAATGGGAAACAAGAAGGGGACACCCTGAAAACGGTCATCCCATGAGGGCAGGTCTCAGGGTAAAAGGATGCACTCAGCAGAGTATTTGCTGTTTCATTTGTAAGAGGAGGGAGGAGACTTTCTGAGAATCCACTGGTGTGATAGTCTGGGGCCTGGGCTCACCTGATAAGGGCTTTACTGTGTAGCCCTGGGTAGGTGAGTCTCATGTACATAAGGAGGGAAACTTCCCATTTTGAGTCTCCTTTGGGCTGACCCCCCCATCCTAAAAAGGTGGGCTGCAGACCCAGAAACCTGTGGGCAGTGGGAAATATGGTAAGTGGTATGATATGGCCCATGTGTGTGCTGTGAGGTGTAGGCGAGAGGGCATGTGGGGTTGGCACTTCAGAAAGCCAGGAGGGCTTAGGGTTTTGTTGAACACATGAAATCGCTCTGCCTCCCCTCTGCCTGCTTCTCCCATAAAGAAGTTATTTGGCCTGGGGGTATGAGCAAAGATTTTGGAGCAGCCTGTCCTCCCCTGTCCATGTCTGGGCGGGAGGCCTTACCTAGGATCTGGGAATAGGTGGCTCTAGGCTGTGGGATTGAACTCTCTCTGGCCAGGTGCAGCCTGCATTTCCCAGAGACGCCACAAGGTGGCACCCAAGCACCATGGCAGGCAGAGGCCACCTGGCGCTTGGGGAAGGATACTACTGAGCATGGCAGGGTTAGTTAAAGACAACCCATCCTCAAAATTCCTGATACACCCCTCCACACCTGCCACAGGACTGTGAGCCCACGTCAGTCACACATGCTGGTGTCAGGTGCACGTCACCAGACCTGGATCTCTGCGATCCTGGCAAGTTGCTTCTTCTGAGACTCAGTGTACTTGGCTGAAAATGGGCATAGTCATAACACAGCTTCTCTTTCCTCTTCACTCCCTCCCTTTCCTTCTTTCCATCTATATTGATTTGATATTTCTTACATTTTATCTTTTATGTTTTGAAGAGATGTGCATTAACAGCCTCATTTATCTTCTCACTTTCGACAACCAGCCCTGCAACTTCCGCAGAACCTGATAGCAATTCTATCAACTCTGTCAATATTTGTTTATTAAGCACCCCACAGGTGAAGTAATGCATGCCGTGAATAAGCAAAAAAACCCTCACAGGGATGTTCTGAGCATTAAATGAGGCAACATCTGTAACTTAGCACAGTTTCTAACCCCCAGTGTGTGTGTGTTCTCTCCAACTCTAAGAAGCTGGCCCTGGTCTTATCCCCGTCTGTGGAGGAAACAGGTAAAAGTGTCATATCTGTCCCAGGCCACACAACCACTAAGTGGGGGAGCTGGGACTTGAACCTGGGCTGTCTGGCTCTAAACTCCATTGCCTGTGGGGGACATCAATGACCACCAATGATTCAGGGGTCTTAAGAAGACCCCAGACTCAGCTCCTATCTACTATCATGTGGGGTAGAGGTCCCCCCACACCCAGAACAGAAGCTGGAGCTGTGGTGTCCTGCGTATGACACCATCATCATCACTAATGACACTGAGTTGGGACTACTGAGCTCATAGAATGTGTCCCTAGCCAGCTCTCCATTTCTGCACAGGTTGTGGATTTATTTGTGGGCAAAGGAATTAAAAAAGGGAGCTGACAGGTTACACATTGAGTGGGGCAGGTGGGGGGTCATCTACCTACCCACTCCCTCTGGATGCCCCCAGGCCTCTGTGCCCTTTCTTCTTGTATTTTGAGCATCACCTGTTTGTCTTGCTCACGTGGGTGTGAGTCCGCTGAGAAGAGGCCCCACATGTCTACCCACTGACTGGTGTCCCTGACCTTGCAGGGTGAGTGCCTGACTACAGAAGGCTGGGCGATTCCCAAGCCTAGCAGGGCTATCCAGTTCTCCAGGTCAAAAAGCGCTGGCACCCTCTCAGGGCCTGGCCACCACCTGTTGGTGACCTTGGGCAACAACTCGAGGTCCCCAAGCCTCAACTTTCTCATCCCTGAGACTCTAAAGGAACTTGCAGACTGTGCTGACCTACCCCATTGCACTGGGCTCTCTGTCACCTGGGGCAGGAGCCACTCTGCTGTGTGTGTCGACAGTGCTGGGTTTACATGGGTGAGGTGACATCTCAGATTGACCCCTCACCTGTCCAGATCTCCCACAGCGGTGCTCACTCTGCACTGAGATTCTGCTCTCGGTCTGCTGGGGAGGGAAGGGAGAGCATCTAACTGCCACCAGAAGCTCCAGCCTGGCACAGGGCCAGGCGTGAATCAGGGGAGCAGACATTTGTTTGAATTGCTGGCTCTAGAGTCTTTGCTTTTTTTATTCTTCCAGATATAAAACAGAATTAACCCCAGTCATTTAGTGGTTTACTCTGTGCCAGGAATATGACAGGCATTTAACACACACGCTTTTTAACTTCAAACTTTATGAGACAGATGTATGCCCCCAACTTACAGAGGAAGAAACCAAGACTCAGAGAAACTCAATAGTTTGCATGAGTTCACACAGCTAGTTAAGCCTAAATTAATCTCACAACAAAAACGAGTGTTCTCTACAGGGGAAGGTTGTATGAGTGGCCAGCCTGCTACCCCAGTCTAGGTTTACTAATCTGTGAAACAGGGGCCTTCTCTAAAGAGTTAATGGCTGAAGGCATTTAGCTCAGAGATGGCAGCTGTTTGTTTATGGTTATCATCATTTTTACATCACCTTGCCTCCTTCCTGTGGCTGGTGTGAGGAGGAAACAGCCTAATTGAGTGGCCTCTGTGAACCCCTGGGGACTGGGGGCCCAGGGCTGTGTTGACAATCAGACTTCTCTTCCCCTTGGCCCCAGGGATGCCCAGGCCCCATTCGCTGGTGCGGAGGGGGCTGCTGCCCCCCAAGTGTCCTGGGATGGGGTGAGATTGTAAAGGATAGAGCTAGGACACCCCTCACCAGCTTAAGGCCCCTCACAAGGCTCTGAGGTGCTGAGAGGCGCCTCAGAGGGCCAGCCTGTAGCTGAGGCTTACCCAGCCCCAACGGCGACAGAGACATATCAACAGTGCACCTGGGCCTGGGCAACCTGGAGAAACCTGGGCATCAGCAGGGACCTCAGTGTCCCCTAGGATGGTCAAAGTTTGGGTCACTGTGGAGAAAGTTGTGGCCGTGTGGGAGAAAGCAGTGGCTGCTCAAACTTTTCTCCCTCTGAGCTCATTGCTCTCCATCTCCAGAGGCAGCTGGGTGATTGGCCACCAATTAGGCTATAATGAGCTGGACATGGATGGCTTTGAGGCTCCCTTGGGGCCTCAGGCTCAGCAGGACCCCTGGGCCCCAATTACAGCAGCCTGGGCTTGGTGCTGGTCCAGCTGTGGCCTGAGCTCCAAGGACATCTTCCTGCCCCCAGGGGCTCACTTTGCTGCCTGGCCAAACTTTTAATGAATGGAAATGGTTACTTCTCTCACCAGACTATGGAGCAGGCAGCTGCCTGGGTCTTGCACACTCCTTCCTTTAAAGGGCCAGAGAAATTTCTAGAGTTTACCTTGCTGCAATTTAAATCAATCACTTAATCAACAGATGGGTCAAGGGGAGGTCTAAACACTGACCCACTGTGTGACCCCAGGCAAGTTCCAGGCCTCAACAGGTCTTGGTTGTCAGGAGTAATAATCACAGGGTTGGTATGAGGCCCGCGTGAGAAAACGCAAACTGAAATACTGGCCACTTGCAAATGGTCATTAGTGCCTTAACTTTCATATCACATTATCCTTTGTGGGGATCTTGACCTGGACCCCCACTGTTAGCTGAATTAGAACCAGAGAGGCCCCCCGCCCCCCAAGAGAGGAAGAGCTCTGATATTATCAGTCCAACTCTCACTTCACAGATGGGGACAGTGAGGCCTGGGAGGAGCTATGCCCTGAACCCAGGATTCCTTCCTTTTCTGGGAGTTAGTTACTATAAATTTCTGTGCATAGAATAGCTGACATCTCTGCCCTGTCATCTCTGGCACGTTCTGGCCATTCCCGCTGCCCTGTGAGGTAGGCAGGCATCACTGATGCACTCATTCACAGTGGCGCACCTTGCAGGTTCCAAAGGCAGGCTGGCTGGGTCCAGGTCCTGTCTCCACTAGTTACCAGGCACACCTCTGTGTTTCTGATCCCTCAAATGGGAAAACAATAGTACTTGCCTCATATTTGTTGTATTAGATGAGTCAGAACCTACATAAAATGTTTGGGATTGGCCTAGTACACAGTGAGTGCTCAATAATTAATATTAACTGTGCTGCTTGTTATCATAATCCAATCATTCATTCAGCAAACATTAGTTCGGCTCCTACTACACACTGAGTTTGTGCTATGCCCTGGGGATATAGCAGTGAATATGACTGTCCTTTGGAACTCTATTTAGTGGGGGAGTGTAGGGTAAAGAAAATATCAGGCTTTTCTGCCCTTCCGCCATCAGGATAGATGATGGATCCTTGTCCTGAATGCATGCCTGATGGTGGGCACCTGGAATAGGGTGTGGGCATAGGTAGATGGGATTCAGCTGAGCTAAGACTGTGCTTTTAAGGGCGGCGTCACGGGGGGACGCCAGCAGCACCAGCACCAGCAGCAGCAGCCGCCGCAGCCGAAGCCGAAGCCGACAAGCAGCAGAACGAACGCTAGAGAGCCCAGATAGAGTGAGGACTTGCTGGGGCTGGGAGGCCTGCCAGCCTCCCAGCCCCCCAGCTGCCTGCCATATGCCTGGTGAGCAAACTACTGAGGACTCTGACTCCTCCTTTACCCGGTCTGCATGGGATCAGAAAACCTGCACTGTATCCAGTCCTGCCCTTTACAGGGAGACAGGCACATAAAGCCTTAATTTCAAGACCATAGATGGGGCAGGCTGAGGTGGGATGAATCAGGGACATAGCAGCTGGGGTTAGAGGGAGGTACAGTCAGGGAAGGTTTCCCAGAGGAGGTGGGATGGGGTTTGGCATTGGGCCATCATCAATTGAGTGTTTAAAATGGGCTGGACGTTGTGCCTCATATGCATGATTCAGTCCATCCTCACACAAATCCTGAGTAGATTCTTATGTTACTTGTCTATGTTTAACACCCAATTAATGATGGGGCCAGGCCCAGTCCAGGACAGACTGACCCCAGTATAGTTCCTTTTCTTCTTCCCTGAGGGTCTTGCCATGGTTAGGCTAGACAGATGGGATGGGGAGGGTGGGGGTAGTGGTCGCTGATAGAGAAGGGACTCTGGCTTTGCTGAAAAGGGTGCAGATCTGGGGTCCCCCCCAGCAGAGGCATAGCCCTGTGCAGGGCGGCCGGGGTGCTGTCCACTTACTATCAATGTGACTCAGAGCAAACTACTTAATCTTTCGGTGCCTCAGTTTCCTCCTCCATAAGAGGAGTATGTGGCCTTTACTTATCTCCTGCATAGATGGGGACATTTGTCTAGATGTCAATAGCAAAGAGCTGGTCAAACTTCTAAGCACTATCCCAAGAATTTTACAACAATCACTGATTTAATCATCATGATCTTAGGTCTTACATTCAGGTGTAACGCATACACCTGACTGTATGCGTTAGCCAGCATACTCGGAGTAATGCTCCGCACACCTCAAATGCTCAGTAAATGTTATTGCTACCAGTCAGCACCAGAGCGGCCAGAAGGTCATGGCTAGGATTGCAAATAAATAACAGAGAACAGAACAGCGATTACCAGCATTAACAATAAACGTAGCTCTTTTCAGTTTACAGGGACAGCCTCATCTACTCCTTCATTTGAGTCTAAGGAGGCAAGTGTGTCCCAGCGCACACTTCACATAACACAGTTCCACAGGGCTGTAGTAAGAGTGTGTGGTGCCAGCAACCAGAGCAGGTTGTTTATGGATTGGGGCGGCCGGGTAAAGGAGAGTCCTGGAGACTTCCCTGGCTTTTTCAGACCTTTAATGATCTTTCTACACCACTTGTAGTGAGGCAACCAGCTGCAGGCCAGGCGGGGGAGGCGGGTAGGGGGCAGCCTACCCCACTGCCCCATGTTCTCTCCCGGTCTCTTCCTCTGGTATTTCTTCTGCGCCCCTCTCTGACGCACACCATCCTGTGTGATGCTGCCCTTACAGCCTCAGCCTCCAGGCCCATGTGTGCCCTCCTACATGTGCCCACACCATTTTCCAGATGTCCACCATCAGGCACCTGAGCCCAGGCCCACACTCCCAAGCGCCTCCTGCATTCAAGGCCGCAAGTGACAGCCACAGAGGCCAGCGGCATAATAGCCGGTTATTTCTCTTACCCTACAGAGAGTCTTTAAACAAAACACGTTTCCTGTCCAATTAAACTTGGAAAACACTGAATCCTTCCAAGGTGAACAGTTTTCTTCTCTGAGAGACTCTAAAATGCACCGCCAGCCTTCTGGAAAGGAGGGGTAGGTACCCCATCAGGGTTTTCTCCGAGTAACTGGGCCACGGAATCCCTGGTTCTGAGGAGCCTCTGCGTGGGTTATGAACCCTGGAGACACTTACGAAAACACTGCCTTTGAGTCACTCCCTAACTGCGGGCCTTGGGGCAATTATGTGACACTGGGCCTCAGTTTTCCCATTAAAATGCGAATACTGGGGCTTCCCGGGTGGCGCAGCGGTTGAGCGCTGGGCTGTGAAGCTGCCCGCGGCCTCTGCGGCGCCGGTTCGATCCCCGGCTGCTCCCCGGCCACCGGAGGAGGGTCCCACATGGCGCGCAGACCTCTCCTGCCGCCCGCTGCCCCCCTCAGCAGTGTACTTCGGTCCTTCTGCCTGCTCTGCTCCCCGCTCTGGCTCTGGTGAATTCTCTCACCCTCCCGCGCTTCTGACTGTACCCAGTGCTTGTAGAAATGAATAAATAAATCTTTAAAAATAAATGCGAATACTGGGAGGCCCACGGTCTCTTTAATGTTGCTCCGCGGACTCAGTGAGGTGCCGGGGTGGCGCGGCCCACATGCAGCTCAGCGCCTGGCGAGCGGGCAATAAACATGCTCACCGGCGGGGCCACCCTAAGCGGTGGGTCTGTGACGCCCCCACCTGAGCAGAGCCCAGCGAGGTGAGCAGGAGACTCCCAGCCCCTTGGGCTCCACGAGTGCCGGGAGGGCGTCCCCGCAGGCCGGGCTGGGCAGGAGCCGCCACCCGCTCCCCTCTGCGCCGCCCTTTCCCGCCGTCAGGAGGATGAGCCGCCCCGGCCCACGTGCCCCGGGGCGGGCTGGCGAGGCCTCGGTCCCCGGTCCTGGTGGCCGTGCGGGAGGGCGCCCCGATACCGCGGGGCCTCCGCGGACACGCGTGGGGAGGGGAGGACGGGGCGCGTGGGGAGGGGAGGACGGGGCACGGGGGGAGGGGAGGACGGAGCGCGGGGTGGGGAGGACAGGGCGCGGGGGGGAGGACGGGGCGCGGGGGGGAGGGGAGGACGGGGCGCGGGGGGAGGGGAGGACGGAGCGCGGGGGGGGGGGAGGACGGGGCGCGGGGGGGGGAGGACGGAGCGCGGGGGGGGGAGGACGGGGCGCGGGGGGAGGGGAGGACGGGGCGCGGGGGGAGGGGAGGACGGGGCGCGGGGGGGGGAGGACGGCGCCGGGGGAGGGGAGGACGGAGCGCGGGGTGGGGGAGGACGGGGCGCCGTGGGGGGGGAGGACGGGGCGCCGGTGGGGAGGGAGGACGGGGCGCCGGGGGAAGGGGAGGACGGGGCGCCGGGGGGGGGAGGACGGGGCGCCGGGGTGGGGGGCGAGGACGGGGCGCCGGGGGTGGTGGGAGGACGGGGCGCCGGAGCGGAGGGGAGGACGGAGCGCCGGGCCCAGCGGCCGCGCGAGGTTGCCAGGGCTGCGCCTCCCGCCGCTGCGCTCCCCGAGGGCTCGTTAGCTCTGCCCGGCCGGCAGCCGGCGCCGGGGCCCGGGGGAACCCCGCGACCTCGCAAACAGCAGAGCCGTCGCGCGTCGGCGAGGCCCGGGGGAGGCAGGACCGGCTGAGACGCGGCGCGCGGGCGAGCGGGGGCCCCGGGAGAGCCGCAGGCGGGTGCGCCGCCCATTGCGGCCGCGCGGGGGCGCCCGAGTCCGCTGAATGAGCCGGACCCCGCCGGCCGCAGGAGCGGAGCGGGGCGCCCTAGTCTCCGCCCAGGAGGGCCCTCTGCGCGCTCCCGGAGCCGCCTTGGGGCGCGTGTCCGCGGGGAGCCGTCTGTTCATCTAACCATTCAGTGGGCGGGGAGCCAGCAGCGCGGGCTCTGGGGCCGAGGGTTGCCCTGTGAGATGGGGTGCTGCTCCTGAGTCTTGCTCACTCGGCTATCCATTTTTTTTAACACGAAATTCACCATTTTATTTTATTTTATTTGGTTTTAAATTGCTTTTTCTTTTCTTTAAAAAAATTTATTATATATATATTTACATCATTCTTCATTTTTGCACAATGTATGTATGCATTTTCATCTCGGTTATAGTCCCCGTGAAATGCCCACCACCCATTCCCCCGTGCACCATCTCCATAGTTCACCCCTCACTCACCTGTGCGCCACCACCCTGGTCCTTTGTGCTCTTCCGCCCCTGTTGTGATCCTACTCCCTTCTCCCTGCCTCACTCAGCTATTCTAGCAGGCATGCTGAAAGTTGAAGCCAGGGTTCCTGGCTGGTAAAGCCATAGGAGAGGGTTTTGGGCTTTAAGAATTTTGTGAGCCCCGTTTTAATTTTTCTACTTTATTACTTGGCAACAGTCTATTTTTCACAATGACTATTTTCTGTTCTAGTTTAAAACCCAGTTGTTCATTCTCTTCCCATTACCAAAACAAAAACAAACAAACAACAAACCAACCTGGGGTGTCCTCATCCCCACCTTAAAGTCTGAACCTTTACCTGCCAGTACAGATGCCCAGGGCTGGGAATGGAGCTCTCAGCCTCAGGGCTGGAGCGTGAGCTCAAGGCTTTACACACCAAGACTGGGCTCCTGGGTCTCTGACCTCAGGCACCCGGGCTGTGACCTAGAGCTGCCTGTCTTTCCTTTTTGTGGTCTTTATCCCGTCAGTCCAGAAAGCTCTAATGCCCCACAAATAGCTCATCTTTTCTCATACCCTGGTCCTGGCCCCTTTATACTGTGCTGCCTGTGCTGGCAGATCACGGTGGCCAGTGGTGAGCTCCTCTCTCTGAGAAGGTCTTTCTAGCTGTGGTGGTGGGGGAGTTTCCCTGGTGTGTAGGAAAAAGCAAGATGTCATGTCTCGGCCAAAAAGGAAATTTGGGGCCCCTCTTCCGAAGTTACCTCTCTGGCTCTTCAAAATCCTATAGTCACTTTTAAAGTGTTTTTTCTATTTCCCTTTCAAATGAGCAGGGCAGCCTTAAGGGACGGGTTACTTGGATCACACAGAAACATTAACTCCTTTTTAAAAACCCATTACATGAGGATCAAAAATCAAAGTTGGCTGCTTTGAGCACTGCTTCTGAGTTTGTGTCCGGCGTGAGGACTCTAAGGGTTGTCTTCTTAGTGAAGGCCGGACACGGGGCCCAGACACGTCTTTTTGGAATTAGGGAATGAACAGTAGGATGGGCAGCAGCACCTCTGTGGCTCCTGGCAGAGGTGTGTGTGTGTGTGTGTGTGTGTGTGTGTGTGTGTGAGGAATTCTGTTTGGGTGTCTGGTCTCTCCAGTCAGGGGTGGGGGAGAGTGTAAAACCTGGCAGACATGAAGACTTCCCCAGCTGCGGGGAGGAGGGTCGTGTGTGGCAAACCCAGCCCCCATCTCCCCAGGAACTCTGCACCTCCTCCTGTAGTCAGCTGGCACAGCTGCCGTCTGGTTACCTCTCGCCCTCCTAGTTATACCTGGCTCCTGCCTAACCCCTGCCACACTCCCGGGGGCTGAGTTCTGCTGGGATCCAGTGCTTGCCAAGGCTGGGAGCTGGTACCCTCTGTGCAGCTGGCAGGCCCAGTCCCTGCTTACCCTGGCCAGTTCCTGCCATAGCTAATCTCTTCCCTGAGGCCCGTCCCTGGCAGCGAGCCCTCCCTGGCAGAGCAGGCTGCATGTGATGCCTTTACCAGGCACTGGCACTGGTCCCATTTCCTCAGAATCCTTCCTGGGTGGCACCATCCCTCACAGAATTCTCCTGGGAGCCTCTAGAGTGCCCCTGTGCTATTCCAGCACCCCGTGCCTTCCCTAGATTTTCCCTCTTTAACTCTTCTGGTGTATGCAGGGTGCTATGCCATTTGCAACCCACTTTTTTATTTTATCATTTTAAAAAAAAGATTTGTTTATTTATGCATATAAAAACTGGGGTATAAGCCAGAGGTGTGGGGTGGGGGAGGGGGTGAGAGGATTCACCAGAGACAAAGTGGGGAACAGAACAGGGAGATCTATTGAAATACACTGCTGAGGGGAGCAGTGGGCGAGACAGGAGAGGTCTGCTGCACCATGTGGGTAGCTCCCTGGCTGGAGATTGAACTCATGTTATAGTGGCTGGCGATAGCTTGATACTGTGTCTTTAACCCCTGTGCCACCAGGAGGCTCCACTTTTTTTTTTTTTTTATCTTATTAGAAGCTCCTTCAAGAGCAGGTGATACCTGAGAGACAAGCCCCTGAGTGGGCAGATTTTCTGGTGATGTGCTCTGACACTGCCTCTGGGCAGAGATATGTGGGCAAAGGCACCCCATCACACTGACAAGTGGACTCCTGTGTTCTCTGTCAGGAAGCATTTTGAATAATTCCTTATTTTCTGACACAGAAAGTCTCCAGGCCCATCTCATATTTTCTCATTCCAAGCTCTGCAAATAGGCATTTTTCTAGGAAACACTGTTTTTTTTTAAGTAGAGTAAACGTTTCATTTAAAAACAAACCAATGCTTGGAATAGGCATGTTCATTATTGGGGTGTCATTGTTCCTGCCCCTGTCAGGGGTTTGAGCTAGGATATGTGTGTATGAGACAGATAGATATACATGTATCTACCTATGTAAATACATATATACTGTACATACATAGTTACACATCATCATCTTATTTTTCTATGGCTCCATCTTATTTGCACAGATATGTCCAGGTTCAATCAAACACCAAGACTAATTTAAACAGTTTCAAAAATAATTTTGTATTTTGGTGCGCTTTCCATTTTTTTTCATATTGCAAACAATGATAAAAACATTATCTTCTTATCTTATCCAGATGCTCTGAGCAGGACGATCTAGTAATCAGGAGAACGTCAGAGAGATGCTACTTTTTTTTTTTTTTAAAGATTTATTTTGATTTATTTATTTATATAAGCACTGGGTACAGTCAGAAACGCGGGAGGGTGCGAGCATTCACCAGAGCCAGAGCGGGGAGCAGAGCAGGCAGAAGGACCGAAGTACACTGCTGAGGGGAGCAGCGGGCGGCAGGAGAGGTCTGCGCGCCATGTGGGACCCTCCTCCGGTGGCCGGGGAGCAGCCGGGGATGGAACCAGCGCTGCAGAGGCTGCGGGCAGCTTCGCAACCCAGCGCTCAACAGCTGCGCCACCAGGGAGGCCGGAAGATGCCACTTTCTCAGTGAGGCCTTTCCAAACGGTCTCAAAGCTGGCTTTCCACCCAAATATCATAGCCCTGCTTTTCCTACAGGCTCTGTCTTAATTACTGAAATATCTGTCATTTGAGGAATGAGGAGGAGAGAACTCTCCTGGGGACAGGCCCAGTGAAGAGCAAGCAGACCTCACCAGAGGGCCTCCCTGGTGGCACAAGGGATTAAGCACCACACTATGAAGCAATCCGCAGCCTCTGCAGCATGAGTTTGATCCCTGGCCAGCCGGCCACGGAGCAACGCACATGGCACGCAGACCTCTCCTGTCTCTCCCGCTGCTCCCCTCAGCAGTGTACTTCGGTCAGTCTGCCTGTTCTGTTCCCCACTCTGTCTCTGGTGAATCCTCTCACCCCCTGCACCTCTGGCCTGTACCCCAGCTCTTGTATGCATAAATAAATAAATCTTTTTTTTTTTTAAAAAGACCTCATCAGAGAGAGAACTAGGAGGGTCTACCTGAGCAGTTCCACTTCCTGGCTCCAGGACACAGAGGGCAACACCAAAGCCCAGAACCCCACGGGGAGCGGGGCTGGGGGTGGTGGTGGTGGTGGTGGTGGTGGTGTGTGTGTGTGTGTGTGTGTGTGTGTGTGTGTCAGAGTGAGAGACAGAGAGAGAGAGAGAGAGAGAGAGATATTTCCCTGAGACCAATACAGATATTCAAGACTGCCTTTCCAGACTCCCACCCACCAGGCCTCTAGGCAGCCTGCCGGAGAAACTGTAGGCTACAGGGCTGTGCCGCAGGCCTCACACGGCAGTCTCTCATCATCGTTCCACAGGGGGTTACTGCTCAGGTCAAATCTCCAAGTATGGACTGTTCTGAGTCAGAGGCAGCAGTGAGCAGAGACGTCTTCGGGCTGTTGAGGGAAGCACCGAGGGAAAATGTCTGCGTCCTGAGGTTCCCATGGCTGTCAGAAGGGTCTAGTGCAGAAAGTTTTCCTTAGTCCATGAAGTGGTTCCGTTTCTGCTCCCCGGGCAGAGGCCCCGCGTCCCGGGCTCAGCCTGAGATGTTCAGCACCTGCTTCTGACCCCTGACCATTTTTTCTGCCTTAGGGTGGAGAATTTTCCTCACGGCTCCAGGCCGTGTGTTTCCTTTGGCGACTCCCATTTCTCTGTGATGGTCGGTGTTGGGGCCAAGATGTCTGGGAAAAATTTGGATCTGGGGAAAGTAAAAAAGAAAAGAAACGTCCCTGCCAAGTCAATATCGATTTGGGGGGTGGTTAGGATCGCATGTTGTAGAGTAAATGGAATTAATCAGGCTTTTAACGCCATTAGCTTCTGTGGCTATTACCTGTGGCCTCGACAGTGCCGATGCAGGAGGAGCGTGGGTGCTTGGAAGTGCGGGCTCGGGGCACGCGTGCCTCATGCTGGACACCTGGAGCATGGTGTGGGCATGCGTGAGTGGGCACATCTGAGCCTGGAGGCCAGCCATGGAAGGGTGGTGTCACTCAGAGGACGGCTACAGGAGGAGAGTTATTAGAGGACGAGTGACTACAGAAGAGGCGAGACCATGGGAGGACTCCAGAGAGAGCCCAGAGAAAGCACATAGAGATTTGTGGTTGCTGCCTGCCCCCCAGTACCCAACCCTGCCTGGCCCGCGCCTTGCCTCTTTACCTCTTGAGCCTCCTGGCCCCCCAGCCTGCTGCCTGCCTGCGCCTGGTTGCCCCACCAAAGATGTGTTCAAGGAAGCAGCTGACTGAGGGAATGGGGACCACAGCCCCCCGGGCTGTCTCCCCTGGGCCCACTGCCTGAGCGCAGAGTCTGTAGGTGAGTGGAGGGAAGCAGAGGGCCATCTCCAATAACCTTTTGCATCCGTTTCTGCTCTGCTCGACCCCAGCCCAGAGCAAGTCACAGGACCGTAAAGGGGGGCTCCCCACTTTGGCCCTATTGATATTTGGTACTGGGTGACTCTGTCGTGAGGACCGTCTTTGCATATTGCAGGGCATTTAGACGCACGCCTGGCTTCTACAAAGCAGATGCCAGCAGTACACTCTCTCAGGTTTGATAACAAAAAATGTCTCCTGACACTGTCAGCTCTCCCCTAGTGGACACAATTGCTCCTGGTTGAGAGCTGCTGCTTTATGTCATTTTTAAGGATGGCACATGAGAAAAAAAAAAAAAAAAAGACAAAGCTCACACAGTCAAGAGACCAGTGCCAGAGGCTCAGCATCTGGGAGAGAGTCGGGCACCGCGTTCTGTGAGTGTGTAAATGAAAGGTGATGAAATGCAGGCTGCTTCTTGGAGATGGTGCAGGAGGTAAAGCCAGGAACTCCATTTCTAAATCTGGAGCAGAAACACAAAATCTATTAGACTTCTGGTGGGTACTGAAATGATAAAAATATTGATAACTTAATGGGAAGAGTTAAACAAAAATATGATAACATCTACTGTATGTGTGACCTTAAGTACTTAGTCTTTGTCCCGCAGTTTAAGTAATATCTGCATATGGACAGTTATAATTTCTGTGACAGCCACTGAAAATTACATTGTGAATCATATTCTATTTATAAACGCATCAGAAGGGCCTGTAAAATATATATTTGGGGATTGTTTTCCTGTTTTCCACCGTGCCCTGTTAAGGAAATTCATCCCCACACCTTGTGCACGTTGAGAGAGAAAATGTGCTTCACCTTCTCCCTTATGTCCTGATTCCTTCCAAAGCGTGAAAGAAGAGGGAGGTGGGAGGGAAGCACTATGCCTTGTGCGGTGAAGCCCCGCAGTGTATGTACTGCCCCTTCATTGCTCTCCTTCCCTGGGAGGCCCAGGCCAGAACCTGCATTGCAGAGGAGGCATCTTCCTGTGGGCCATGCACACGTCCCAACACGGGCCTCTAAAGCCTTGTGGACAAGCTTTCCAAGGGAAGCTGTGTGGTGGGAAAGGCATGTTCACTTTAGAGTCTTCTGGGGAAACATTCCAACACGCCCTCAGCCCCAAGTGCATGCTCATACTGGACGCTAGTTGAAAATCCAGGAGGCCAGGACCTCTGCACCTTCAGTGAAGGTTCCAGAGTGAGAGTTGGGGGGCAGGATGTAGGGAGGGGGAGTAAGAGAGACAGAACATTGATTAGCGGCAGAAAGTAAAGATCTCTCAACCACGTGGCACACTTCAGGTCCTCTTGGCTTCATCCATCTCATTTTCCAGCTGCTTCTGGAACCAACAGCTTTGACCAACTTTGCTCAGGGGCAGCCGGACAACACCCCTCCTACTGCCCGTGCCTTGAGCCTCTTGTCTCCCTCTTGGGTCCTCCCTGTGAGGCTATTGCCAGACTGCCCTTGACACGTGTGAGTGCAGGAGATGTGTGGCCCCCTGTGTCTACCTTTGACTAATGGGAGAGGGAGCCAGTGGGTACACGAGTCAGTTTTACCCCTGTGGTTGGTCTTGAGAGGCAATTTAGAAGGATTATATAATACCCATCCTGGTGTACACTCACGACAGCTGCACCTGCCTCTCTGCTAGTTTTTAAATAACCCAGGAGTGACCCTTCATCAAGGCGGTTGCTGTAACTGGTCTTTCAGGCTGAAACTCTTCACCAAAAGTGGTTTGGCTACCTCCCTCCCTTTCTTCTAACGTTGGTTCATATTCCATATTCTCAGGACACCTATCCTCACCCTTATTTAATCCTCTTACAAACCACAACCATCATCCATAATCCTCTACCCTCTCCATTTTTTGATTCCCCTAGTTCTTGTCTTCAAACATAGGACATGTCTTGTTTTTTATTACATGGTTTAGCTCTCTTCCCTCGCCACGCAATAAAATAAAACAAAACCAAACTTAGATTAAGTGAAGAAAACTAAGGTCCCTGGAAAGGAGGGCACCAGATATGGCGAGGGGGTGGGGCTTTGGGCAAAACCCTGAAGGATGTAAATTGTATGCGTGGTGGTAGATGGGCCCTAAACTTTAGATGGGGACCATGATGTAGCGTATACAGATATCAATTATAATGCTACACACACCTGAAATCTGTATGATGTTATAACCAATTTATTTTCAATAAATTAAAAATTAAATATGTAAAAAGAAAATACACAGGATGTAATTTTAAAGTCCTGCATAATTTTAAAGTTCTGCTTATCCTTATTGCTTCATACTCCATCATTTTAAGGTTTATAGCATTCAGTGAATAAATTAAGATGTGTCAGTGATTAAAAAAATTCAAGTATGTTGTACTTCAGTATGAAAGTACTCAAACCAAGCTGTACTTGTAGGCACAAAAAGTACACAGAAACTTGCATCAATTCCTGGATTCCTTGAGAATTTCAAGAGTTCTGACATTTCGAAAGTATTGTAGGGGAGCAAGATTTGCACCCCAAGTTATGTTCCTTTGGCATGAGAATTATTTCAGAGGAGGGGCTCTGAGGTTGGGCAGAGGTTGCTTACTGTAAGAGACATTTACAAGAGTAGGGGATAATCCCCTTTAATAATCTCCAGGATGTCCAGGCAAGATCAAATCTCTTTATCTTGAGTTAGTGGGCACACTAATCCATTTATCTCTTAGGCACAGAGAAGGCAGCACCTTAAATTTGCATTAAAATGGAATCACAGTTTGCTGGTTTTTCCTGACATTTTTAGTGATGCTCCTTCTTCTGCCCTTTCAAAGTCATTGCCTTTAGCTTTAGTTACTTAATGAGGTGAGTGAAGTCCTTGTACATAGATTTATCACCTCTCTCTTTTATATAAGAGGTCATATGTGGGATGATTGAACCATTTTTTTAAACCTCTTGTCAATTTTTTTTTTTTTAAATATTTATTTATACAAGCACTGGGTACAGTCAGAAGCACGGGAGGGTGAGAGAATTCACCAGAGCCAGAGGGGAGAGCAGAGCAGGCAGACTGACGAAATACACTGCTGAGGGGAGTAGCGGGCGGCAGGAGAGGTCTGCAGCTATGTGGGACCCTCCCCGGAGGCTGGGGATCAAAGGAACCTGCACTGCAGAGGCTGTGGGCAGCTTCGCAACCCAGCGCTCAACCACTGTGCCAGGGGGAGGCCCTCTTGTCAATGTTTTTGATGTTAATTTGTCTTTTGTGAATCTAGAAGGACCAACAGGTCAAGGGGCAGTCACCCCACTCCACCCCCCAGTATGAGATGCAGAAAATGCTGTCCTTTTCTCCCACTATACTATCAGCAGGGATTTTTGTCCCCAAGGCAGTTTGTTTGTGTGGGTGTGCAACTGTATGATGTTCCGGGCAAAATGATGTACTTTTGCTATGTTTTACACAATTTCACATTCAGAAAAATCAAATGTTTAAGTGCAGTTGTATGTGAGTCATACCTATGATTCAACTGGGTAAGTTCACATGTGTCCAGTCAGTTGGGCCAATGTATGTAGCAGGGACAATTGCAGAATGTGCTACTTGTTAACCTGGTCACTATTGTCCTCAGTCTGCATTGACCCCCTGAACCATGGGCGATCTGCAAAGGTCAAATCAGTGTCACCGGGAGAATGCTGTTGAAATTTTGAGGTCCACCTCAATCTCCTTGCGGTTGTGGTGATTAGACTATACTCTCCCATCGCAATTGAGTGGACTCTGGAGGCCCGGAAGCCCCTCCCACTTCATGGAGGTGAGTCATTATAAAGCCAGTGGCATCCCATTGCCTGACACTTCACTGGCTGGAAGAGCTCTAGCCAAGTGCTCATCTCTGGCTTCAGAGCCCCGTGGTGACCAAAGCCCCTGAGGGCCTGTGACCCTGAGGGGTCGCCATCATGCCCTTCTCCTGGCTCAGGGTGGCTGTGGTCTGTAGGAGTAATATGAACATGGATGCGGTGCATGGCAGCGCACCACATCTGCAGGAGCAAAGTGCTCACGGTCAGGTCTTTCAGAACCGGATCCTGCCTGAAGCTCCCAGGACCTGACCTTCCCAGGGTTTATGATTTCTCAGGACATATGAAGAGAGGTACAATGACCTTCTCAGGAGAGACTACAGGCGCTATCATAGGAATGGGATCTTGCTCATCTTGGGGAGAAGTGGGAGGCTCAAGCCCAGGCCAGAGAGGTTTCAAGAGTGCACGGATCCCTTTGATGTCATTAACTGCGAGGAGAGCGTGTACGACAGGGTGGTGGCACATCTGTGTGCCTGAGACCAGGAGACCCTGCAGCCCATGCACGTGATCAATGTGAACATCAGAGACACCCTGGAGGGCACGGCCCTCAGAGCGCTGTTCATTGGTGAGCTCTGCCAGCGCCTCAAGCACCCGGACGACATGGAAGACAGTGAGAATCAACTGCTCTTGGAAGTGGAGGGAAAACAGGCAGGAGCTTTCTTCGCATGGTCTGCTTCTACTGAACATCTTGGCTGGGTTTGGTCCAGTGGCCTTGAAGAACTTCTGCCGGGAAGATTTGACTAGTCCCGCCGTTTGTGTGAGATGGGTCCCCTAAAGCTCTTTGTGCTAAACACCTCTGGGGATTCCTAAAGGGCTATGAGCAAGAAAAACATTTTATAGGAAGTGAGGACAAGGACTGGGAATCCACCAAGAAACACTTCCAATGTGGGGACACTGTTCCAGGATGTCATAGTGGGGAAGTAATTCTGGACTCTCCTGGGACCTGCAAGAAACTTGCCAAGGTAACTGAGCAGACCAAAGCCTATAACAGAGCTGGAAAAGTCATTGGTTTTTAGGAAATTCAGTAGGAAAATAACATGCTTAGGCCATGTCATGAAAAACTTTGCTTTTGATTATTGTGTGTGTGTTGTCACTAATAAACATTCCTTTTTTTTAATGAGGAAGAATTATAATGCACTCTTGGAGATACATCTATTTTGACTTAGATTGTGTCTTTAACCAATGTTGACTTCAATAGCTAAGAATCAAGCAGTATGCAATAGGCTACATATTGCTGTTGTAGGCTTGGAACTGTGTGGGTGTTAGGAGCATACAAGGCTCCTTTCAAGTTAGACAAGAGCAGGATGCTTGATGGCCGTGGGGCAATATTGATGTGTCTTGCACCCCAGGGATTGGTCAGTGGAATGCCTTGTTAGTAAGATTAGAGCCATGGGTGGGAGTTTGGTGTACATGCACCCTCCCTAAAGCCCAATGTCCAGTGTTCAGTTTGACCCACTGCTGTCAATAAAAGGCTGGGATCTTGCTCTTGAGTGGCATCCTGCCTCCTACAGCCTGCTCCGCGACTCCTGTTTCTTTTATCTCGGTGGTGTTCCTGATGCAACAGAACTGTCTTTTATATTCACATCTTATCAAATGAATTGAAATGTATTAAAAAATCTGAAGGAAATGGTGTATTTTTTTTCTGTGGGGGATGTGTTTCACACCCTTTAGTTTTGCTACATTCTTTTAAAATTTTTTAATTACCAAGCTTTATAGAACCAGTCTTTCAAATGAGAATGTTACTATCACTTCTAATATTCATGGTTTTGAACACAGGGATGGTCAGGCAAGAACCCCAAGGATGTTTTCAAGAGGAACATTCTTCTTGCTGAAGGTCAGCAGATGACTGGCTCCAGCCATGTGTGATTTACAGGAGAACCCAGTGCAGGGGCAGCTGGGCATAGTGGCACTACTTTACCACTGCCCAGTGAAGTAGTTTTGATTAGTAAGAATCCTCTTTCTCCATGGAGTGTAGACAGGTTGGAGTAAATATGGAGTTGGTGGGAGCAGCTACCATAGTGAGTGGTCCATGAGGAGAGATTGGAGCTTAAAGTAGGGTGTTGTTTATGGAAAGGTAGAGAAGGGGACAGATTAGAGGGAAAAGTTCACAGCTGAAATGTTGAGGCTTCTGATGAGAAGACATATTAGGAGGGATTTAGTTATCACTCAGTTTTTCTGCCTTTCAACACAGATGTCCAGCTTCTTGTTGGAGTATATAGCCTGTGGGTGGTGGGGCAGTGTTACTTAGTAGGCAGCTTTTTCTGTTCTCTCAGTTGGTTTAAGGAAAGTTCATTGGCACAGTGGGAGGTCAGGTATATATCAGGGGTGAGTGTGCTGAGATTACTGTTTCCACTTATGGAAATATGACTTGAAGTAAGATTTTCTTGGTAGTATTGAGAGTTTTGGAGATAAAGTTGAGGCCCGCACTTGATAACCATTTGTCAGTGTATCCATTGGAAGATAATTAGATGAGGTTGTTATTTGAGTTCTGACTGTTTGGCTGAAATAAGGCAAATAAGACGGAAGGAAAATGTTGAAAATGCTGCGGCTGATCCAAGGGTGTAATAGGTGTGATGGGTGACAGTCATAAATATTACCAGAAACAACTACAGAGGAATTAAATGTCCTCAAATGAATACTAGCAAATAGAATCTAACAGTAGAAAACAGTCATGTACTGAAAACTAGTGGGATTTATTCCAGGGCTGCAAGGATGGTTCAACATGCACCAACCAGTCAATTTGACAGTCCACATTGAAAAAGGAAGGATACTGAGCACATAAACACCTCAAAAGACGGGGAAAAAGCATTTGAGAAAATTCAACATCTCTTGGTGATAAGGAACTCTCAACATCTGGGCATTTAGAACAAATACCTTTCGGACGTTCCAAGTTTTAGGCACACCAGTTTATTAAAGAGACAACAAGGATGTTTTAAGTATGTCAGTAGCTTTCTTTGTAATTATTTTGCTGTTTTCCCTAGTTTCTTGTGTCCAACCACCTGGATTCTACTTTTTATTACGTAATTACCTTTTGATGTCTTTCCTGCTTTCACTTCACTCTAGATCCACTCATAAGAGGATATAATACTTTAAGTTTTTTGGAGCAGGAAGTTCAAATTGGGAAAGCAGGATGAATTTTCAGATTCACCTCTCTCCATGAAATTAAAGGTAGAAGAAAAAAGAATGTTATGCCTGAGTAAATCAAGGTCAAATTGAATACTACTATAAAGTGAACACTCTTGTGTGTAGTCAAAGGTGTGTAGGTATGAAATAGAAATTTGATTAAGTTCATTAAAGTTCACATGTCCTCTAGGTGTTAATCTTTTTTTTTTTTTTAAAGATTGATTTATTCATGCATACAAGAACCAGAGTACAGGTCAGATTTGTGGGAGGGTGAGAGGATTCACCAGAGACAGAATGGGGAACAGAACAGGCAGACTGATGGAAGTACACTGCTGAGGAGAGACAGGAAGGGTTTGCCGCACCATGTGGGTATCTCACTGGCCGGCCGGGATTGAACCCGCACTGCAGAGGCTGTGGACAGCTTCACAGTGCTGCGCTCAACTGCCTGTGCTACCAGGGAGGCCTCTAGGTGTTAATCATGTGTATCACACTCACTTAGAAAATAGTTAAACAGTATATTTAATTCTCTGGAATTTGAAATTCATGTGAGCCTGGGTAGGAATACATTTTAAACCTAATCCATTGCATGAACAAGAAAGCTTTAAAAGTCATGAGTTCATATTAATTGTAATCATTTATATTCTTTACTTAAAATAGGCTGCAGCAACACTAATATTGGTGGTAGAAGCTTTTTCTTTTTTTTTTTCTCGAAGTATCTGTAGAGCAAGCAAGAAATTGAAGAAACAGAAGAAAACGAGAAGGTTGGGGAATGGTTTTAGGGACCTAGTTCATTTGGGAGTAGGGTAATATTGGGCAGACAGCTCTGGTCCCCGGAGCCCTGTTATAAGTGCTTATCTCAGGAGCTCTCATGACAGGGAATAAATGACCCAAGTTCTAGCATGCAACAAGTCGAAATTCATTGCTTATCTCTCGTCTGTTCTTGAAGACTTGATCTAAGACTGGTGAGTGAATTAGAATCCTGTTGGTGTTTGTGTTTCCAAGATCGAGATAAAATCTGGGCTAGTGTTATTTTCCACACTGTCCGCACTTGGACACCACTGCTGCGTGTGGACAAAGAACGGTAGCAGGAGGAGGCATACGTTTGTTTGGTTCCAGCACATGTGTTGGTGAGGTCTGGGAAGGGAGGCGACAGCATATGGGTTAGTTAGAGTTCACCAAAAGTTAGTAAATAAGAGATACCATAAAAAAAATTAATAGGTGAGCTAATAGACTAGATATGAGAAACAGGAGAGATATTGATGTAGACAATTTTGAGAAATATGAGAAGAATCCTGAGCATGACAGAACTGAGCTTCAGCTTCCCCAAACAAGGAGTGGGAAGGGTCTTTGAGGAGACGCGAGGCCATCTCAGGCAGATGTGAGAGATCAGAGTTGAGGAGGCATTTGAGGGGGGATTTGAAGGATGAACCCCTCTTAGAGTAAAGTCACTGTCATGATACCAGTCTCAGCAAGTTCCCAGCCCCTGATCTCCTTGGTCTCTCTCCTTAGCTGAAACAATAAAAATTTCCTGACTTCTCCATTTGACCAGTCACATGGCATCATCAGTTTCTGTAATCTCCCATCATCTCAAGCCCTGCCCTTGTTGAATTGTGTCTTTCGTGACCTCTTCCTTCTCCCAGAGCTTTATAAAGATGCTTCCCTATCTCAAGGCTTGTGATAAGATCCCCTCACCAGTAACTCTAACGGCAGAATGATTTCTCCCATCACTTGGAGTGTAGTGATAGGAGCTGATTTTCCTTCTTAGAAATGGAAAAATAGAGGCATAGAAAGGGATAATCTGTTGGGAAAAAATAATGTTAATATCAATAAGCATAAGATTTGATCCTGTTCTAGTTATTCTGAGATATCTTCCTCAGAAATAATGAACATTTATCTCCAATTCTTCAAAATGACCTGCTTATAAATTTGCTCCACCCTCAATGTGTGAGTCCCAGGACCCAGAAGCTTCCCATTTCTCCCCTATGTTTCCAGTTTGTTATATGATGTTTGAAAGTAGTTGCTGCTAAAATACTTGCTGAATGACTGACTGAATGAATGAATACACTAGCAAATACATCATCAAATTTCCACTTCAAGAAAAATCTTCTAAATATCATGTTCCATGCCCAATAATGTCTTTCTTTTCCTCATTTCAGTCATTTTAAAATTGAATTTCCTAAGGTGTGAGCACAAGAAAGACCTCAGGGATATAGGCCTTATCAATGTTACCACTTAATGGTCTTGACTGTCTTAACAAATGAATAAACTGTATGTGAAGAATTCAGAAACTTCGAATCTCTTTTCCATCAATTATTGGTTTGTGCCATTAAACAAATGACTCATATTCACCGAGTCTCAATTTTTGGATATGAAGTAGGGAAAATACTCAATTTCTGAAAGTGTATGTTCAATATCTAAATGTAAATATAGATAAAATATTATAAAGTGTTTACTACAGTTTTCTGTTATAAAGCAGATGTGTAATCCATATTTGGCTAATTTCTCTGTGACTGTATTATGTTCAGATCCATGCTGTTCCTGAAACACCACTGGCCATTTGGAATCCAGTCTCTTTGTCAATTACTATTCCAATAAGTTGCCACAACTAATCGTTCTAAGTAGATTAATTAAGTAGATTTTTCTAAACTACTGGTTTGACCACTCTGATCACCACCCCCTGTAAAGAGGATGGAGTCCGTGTGAAGTTGTGATCAGGACCCTTCACAACCAGGAAAAACCTGCTTGTGTAACTTTTCCTCTCCCCTCTCCCCTAAGCATCAAACACCCTGGACTGAAAATGTTGCAAGAACACTACCATTTCTCATGATGATTCCTATTTTCAGTCTTCATCTTCTGATAATTCTAAAGTTTCAGTATCATCTCTCACTGTTTTTCAAGACACACACAATGGTTTTATTCACAACCATTTGTTTCTAGAAGTACAAGCAACAGTATCTTTGAATAGATGGAAATGTGTAACTTTAGGGGACAAAGAACATACCCTATTTTTATCCTTTTCATCTTTGTATGTGTCTTATTTACATGTTCAAAGAAGATGGAGAGTCTGGAATATGCCAAAAACATCTGGTGTCTTCACAAGGAATATTACCGAAAAATCTGTTTTCCTCTGTCTCTGTGAATAGGAAGTGAGGTCTCTGGTGGTCTTGCAGATATGATTACCTTAAATCACACCGGCGTTAGTCACACAGTCTTCCGGTTGCTGGGCATCCCTGGCCTTGAGGACCAACACATGTGGATTTCCATACCCTTCTTCATTTCCTATATTATCAACCTGCTTGGAAATAACCTGCTCATTTTCATTATCCTCACGAAGCGCAGCCTCCATGAGCCCATGTACTTCTTCCTCTGCATGCTGGCTGGAGCAGACATTGTCCTCTCCACGTGCATTGTACCTCAGGCTTTGGGCATCTTCTGGTTCCACGCTGGGAAGATCTCCCTGGATCGCTGTGTCAGTCAGGTATTTTTCTACTCTTCCATTTTCATCTCTGAATCAGGGATCTTGCTGGTGATGGCGTTTGACCGCTACATTGCCATTTGCTACCCACTGAGATACACCACTATTCTAACACACTCACTGATTGGGAAAATTGTCTGCATTGTTCTGAGAAGTTTTTGTACAATATTCCCCATAATATTTCTTCTGAAAAGACTGAATTTCTGCAGAAGTAACATTCTTCCACACACCTTCTGTGAACACATTGGCTTGGCCAAATATGCTTGTGATGATATTCGAGTGAACATCTGGTATGGACTTTTTGTCATAATATCAACAGTGATCATAGATGTCCTGTTAATTTTTGTTTCCTATATGATGATTCTTCATGCTGTCTTCCACATGAGCTCCAAAAATGCTCGCCACAAAGCTCTCAACACATGTGGCTCCCATGTCTGCATCATTGTCCTCTTTTATGTACCTGCGATCTTCACAAGTCTTTTTCAGCGATTTGGACGCCACATTCCACCTCATGTCCACATCTTGTTGGCGAATGTCTTCGTTTTGGTCCCACCTATGGTTAATCCCATCATTTATGGGATCAAGACTAAGCAAATCAGAGAGCAGGTGGCTCATATATTTTTCCCAAAGCAGAAATAATGTTTGAACAGAAACAGAGTTTTAGTATCTCTAGCTGTCAATACATGTGTAATGAATTTGGGGTGTGGGAGGGTCAACTGAAACAGTAGGGACTGGCAAGTGACTTTTATCTCAGGAGTTTATAAGGTAGTTTGTAGGAGTTATGTCTTCCATTGACAAAACATCCCCTAAAAGCTTTGTCATGTTTGGTATTAATATAAATTTTGAATAGTGCGAATTTGACCTTGAAGGATGAGTTTGGAATTGTTCCCTCTCCTTCAATTTTTGGGAAGAGTTTTAAAAACAATGTCAATAGTTCTTATGTAAATGTATCGTAGAATTAGCCAGTGAAGTGGTCTGATATGGGGTTTTCTATATTGGGAGGTTTTTGAGTACTGATTCAGTGCCTTACCCATTAGCAGTCTATACTTATTTTTAATGCTCTTTCCTTTAACCTTTATACTCATGGCAGCTTTATTTTTTTTCTCCTGGGTTGTATTGCCTGGTTTAATTTTAAGTTTTTCCTAAATCTTTCTGCCATGTCATCACTCTTGATGCATATGCTAGTCATCTGTCCACCATTCAGGGGTCATTGTCTTTGTTTGGGTGTAATTAGTTTGTAAATATGTGAAGGAGGCAAGTCTAGTGACTTCTCTCTGATGCCATCTTGTGGAACTTCCATCTTCCCACTTCTCAAGTGTGGGCTGCACAGATGACTTCTCCTCTAAGGAGTAGAGTATGGAAGGGGGAATAGAGTAACTTTATAGTGGGGAAGTCTGATAGACACATCCGTGCAAATAAAGTCAGCACCAACAGTGATAATTCAGGTTATAGAATAAACCCTTATGTGAATTGATAAAAACTGCAATTTACTTCTGTACCTTCATTTGAAGCAGGCATGTGACTAGTTAGTTGTTGTTCAATGAAATTTCAGTAGGGAGACAGGCAGTTACAAGGTTCTGAGGTCTTAGCTGAAAATTGTAGAACTTCTGTGGAGTGAAGTGGGTAGATGGGAGCAGGATGTATAAAGTTAGTTGCATATATATATTCCCAACCCTTCATATGGGGACATCATGTTGGTAGTTTGAATCTGGCTAATACAGGAGTATTTTCACCTAAGGAATGGGCAAACACTATAAAACAAGAGTTCTTTAACAAATATGTTGTTTAATTATCACCACTGGACCAGAGTCACAGATATGGACTATCTCAGTAGAATGGAAAATGCAGTTTGGGAGGGGTGAATGGGGGAGACTTTGAGCTTGAGGACAACACTCTAGCTCAGTAAGGAGCCCTGAGAAACTCCAAAGAAAGTTCCGCCTTGGTGCCAGGTCCTGATTACTGTGAACATTTTAGGCATTGGAGGGACTCAGATGACTCTTACGACCCTGTAAGCCTCCTGTCCAATATTTATCATTGAAGAATGTGTCTGCATCACTGTGCTGCGTTGTGGGAGCATACATGTTTTAAAAAGACAATTCTCAGACCTCAGAAAGTTCACAATTGGAAAACACTGACAATATGTAATGTAATTGTTTGATTTTTTTATTTATGCATACAACTGTTTATTTATGCATACAAGAAAGGGGTACAGGCCAGATATGTGAGGGGGGTGGTGAGAGGAGTCACCAGAGACAGAGTGGGGAACAGAACAGGCAGATTGACTGCTGAGGGGAGCAGTGGGCAAGGCAGGAGAGGTCTGCTGTGCCATATGTGTAGCTTCCTGGCCGACCAGAAATTGAACTTGTGCTGCAGAGGCTATGGATAGCTTCACAGTGCTGTGCTTAGCCCCTTGCACCACCAGGGAGGCCCCTGTTGTTTGATTTTGACACACTTCTGAGAAGCACAAAACTAACAAAAATACTCATAATTTGATGACATAATATTGAAGGACTCATGGATAACTAAAGTTAGTGAAAAAGCAAAATGAAGAAATATTTTAATAAACATTACTTTCTTGGACAACTGCAAAATTTTAAATATACTACATGTTACTAATAACAAAGTATTAGGTAAATTATGGTCCTTCTATAAACTGGTATTTTATAGGCAGCTAAAATTATTAAAAATGCTATCCATGTTATAAAAATGTTTTAAGTCTAATTGAAAAAATAGTTTCTGTTGTGTGAGAATATATAAAAAGATGAAGAAAAATAAGGTAAATCACACTAACAGATGTAATCAGTGTAACTTCTGTATACATTTCTTTATCTTCAGCTTTTAAAAAGTGTAATTTCATAGTTTTATAACTTACAAAATATTTTAAACATCTTTATTTAGCACCTGTTCTTTCAGATGATATAATGGCCCTAGGACATCTGCTCTCAGTTGGGAAACGAACAGGAAATAATTACAATGACATGCGACAAGTTCTTTCTAAAAACCATGTGCCTTGCTAAACTTCATATGGCACATCCTTTTATGAAAGAATGGAGAGACTATAAAAATGCTTACAGAGGTGTGTATTTTTGACCTGGAAATATATCCACACTACTTTATGAAGCGAGAAAAGTGCATTCTAAAAGAGTAAGTGGAATATAGTCCAATTAAGACATTTTTATTTACTTACACACACAATAGAAAATAAAAAACAATGTTCTGAAAACAGTAGTGGTGAATATCACTTTTTTGAAAAAATGGGTGATTTTTAAACAGATTTTATTTATAATAAACAATAGTAACATACTGTCTATAAGGTGGATGAGTGAGGGGTTTCAAGAATACGAGGATGCTCAACTGTATCAGATATGGCGGCCGTGTCCTGAGAGATGCAGACTGAGGACTGGCCAGTGCACTCAGCAGTGTGGACATCACTGTACCTGCAGGGCATGGCATAGGCAAAACCTCCGACAGGAGAGAGAAAGGAAAATAAGGGGCAGAAATTGAATGTATTAATAACTCTGTCAAGGTGTTTTACTGTGAGGGAAAAAGGGAGGAGAATAGGAGGGGGATGAAAGAGGAGGATAATGAGCATGATCTGTTCCATTTCCATCCATGTTGCTGCAAATCTTTTTTGATTGCTGAGCAATATTCCATTGTGCATATGTACCACATCTTCTTGATCCAGTCATCTATTTTTGGGCATTTGGGTTGTTTCCAAAGCTTAGCTATTGTAAATAGTGCTGCTATAAACATAGGGGTGCAGGTGCCCTTTTGAATTAATATTTCTGTGCCCTTTGGGTAAATACCTAGGAGTGGAATTGCTGGATCATATGGAAGCTCCATCTTCAGCAGGTTGAGGAATTTCCACACAGCTCTCCATAGTGGCTGGACCAGTCTGCACTCCCACCACCAGTGCAGGAGAGTTCCTTTTACTCCACATCCTCGCCAACATTTGTTGCTAGTTTTTCAATATGTGCCATTCTCACTGGTGTAAGATGGTATGTCATGGTAGTTTTGATTTGCATTTCACTGATTACAAGTGATGTTGAACATTTTTTCATATGCCTGTTGGCCATTTGCATTTCCTCTTTGGAGAAGTTTCTTTTTAGCTCTTCTGCCCATTTTTTGACTGGATTATTTTATTTTATTTTTGTTGAGTCTTATCAGCTCTTTGTAGATATTTGTGATCAGCTCATGCTCAGCAAAACAAGCCAGAAAGAAAAAGAACAATACCAGATGGTCTCACTCATGGCAGGAATTTAGAAAACCTAAATAAGGGACCAGGAAAAAGACTAATTATAATAAAGTAAAAATCAAAATAAATAAGCAACTATAAACCAGAGACACACTATGGAGGGGGAGGGAGGGGGTAGGATCAAAATAAAGTGGGTGGGAATTGTGTGCGGACAATGCCATGATGAAAATGCATACATTGTGCAAAAATGAAAAATAATGTAAAAAATATATAAAATAAAAATGCTCAAACAAAAAAAAAAAAAAGAGGAGGATAATGAGAGGAAGGAGAGGAAGTAACAGCTGTAGAAGGGGAAGGAGAAGGAACAGAGGCAGAGGAGTGTGGTGAATTTCCAGAAGGCAAAGAAATATGGGTGTCTGCTTCTTTCCCCCCCTCTTCCCTCCTTTCTTTCTCTAGGAGAACAATTAACAGAATATATACAGAAATGAACATTTGTGATAGAGATGATAGAGGGAAGACTATGTAGAGCAATGTCTCAAGGCATACAAGAGGAATGCAAATTACTTCACCAGACAAGACGTGACCGAAACCAGGAAAAAAAATTAGTCCAGCAATTATCCACACGTCACCTCTTTCCAAATACCTATCTAAGGTTATAGAGAGGAGTGGTTTATTTTTCAGACTCTGAGTGATAAAGTTATTGGATCACAAAGAAATGGATCTCTTATTATTGATCAGAGATGTTGAAAAGTTTGTTGCCAAGTTTCTCTGTGACTTCTCCCAGAAACATAGGCATTGAGTTGTGGCCATCCCTATTTACTAAGGGAGCCAAAGTTCAACTTATGTTGGCTAGAAATGTTGAGAAAATAGTAATTTTGCTTCCATTCCCAAAGTCAGATCTTCTTTGGAAACAAGATATGGGTTACCTGGTCCCGGATCTGTTTGGTCTTGATCCCATAAATGATGGGATTCAGCATAGGTGGAGCCAGAATGCAGACATTTGCTATCAGTACGTAGATATGGGGTGAGACGTGGCGTCCAAAACGCTGAGTGAGGACCGAGAAAATTCCAGGGCCATAAAAGAGGATGATGACACAGACATGGGAGCCACAGGTGTTGAGAGCTTTGTGGCGAGCATCCTGGGATGGGATGCGGAACACAGCATGGAGAATCAGCACATAGGAAACAAAAATTAGCACAACATCTAGAGCCACCGTTAATATGAGGATGGTAAACCCATACCAGATGTTTATTCGTATGTCATCACAGGAAAACTTGGCCAAGAAAATGTGCTCACAAGCGGTGTGTGGAAGAATGCTACTTTTGCAAAAATTCAGTCTTTTCAGAAGAAATATTATGGGAAAAATTGTACCATAACTTCTCAGAAAGATGAAGACACCAATTTTCCCAATCAGTGAGTGTGTGAGAATAGTGGTGTATCTCAGGGGGTAGCAGATGGCAATGTAGCGGTCAAATGCCATCACCAGCAAGATCCCTGACTCTGAGATGAAGGTGGAGTGGATGAAGAAGAGCTGAGTGATGCAGCGATCCAGGGAGATGGCCCCAGCTTGGAACCAGAAGATGGCCAAGGCCTGAGGCACTGTGCTCGTGGAGAGGATGATGTCTGCTCCAGCCAGCATGCAGAGGAAGAGGTACATGGGCTCATGGAGGCTGTGCTTCGTGAGGATGATGCAGATGAGCAGGCTGTTTCCGAGCAGAGCAATGATGTAGGACGCGAAGAAGGGTATAGAAATCCACTTGTGCTGGTCCTCCAGGCCAGGGATGCCCAGCAAATAGAAGACCTTGTAGCTCACACCAGTGTGGTTTAAAGTAGTCATACCTGGAGCAGATGACTGGGGCCTCACTTTCTCTTTATAGAGACAATTGACATTTTAAATTGTATTCAAAGCTTAAGGCACTTACCTGATTCTTTTCCAAGGTAGGCATGCCAGGATGAAACATAAGTTTAAAAATTTATAAGATATCATGTGTTTTGTCAATGAGATAACAATCTTACAAAGAAGATAGACATTTACACAGCTAGTGAAAATAACGCTTTAAGTGAATATATTAGCAGTATAAGAAAACTACTATGGGAATCCAGTGGAAGAAGTAATTCAGTCTATTTGGCTGATGCACTCATTCAGTGGAGGTGAACTGGGTGGAGAATGGGATGAAGTAATTTAGGAGTTGAAGGGTAGACAGCTGTTGTGCAAATATTTAATGCATTTTAATCAGTTTGCAACCCTATGTGGTTGTGGGAGTGGATGTATTGTACAATGGTTAAAAAATAGAAAGAAAAGTATTATGGCTGATACAAATTAAAGGGCCCAGGAGGGGAGAGTCAATCACCATGAATTTTTCTGGAGAGCAATAGATGGTATTTATCTGGAAGTGGCTGGATAATGGATTGGAAGGAAAAAATAATTTGGAAGGAAAGTTTAATGTTTTCCTAATTAGAAGAAAGCAACTTATTGACCATAGACCAAAGTGAAATATGATTAACAAAATAACATTTAAAAGTACCTATTTTATCTCAGGCATTGATGTAAAAACATAACATTAATTATTTGTAACACTATAGAACTTGGCACAACTGTTAAGGAATAGATCTTGGATTTGAAACTGCTCTAATTGTAGAAAACATCATCTTCTGATATGTCAGATGGATCAAAGGGCAAGAGATTGTATGGGGGAGAGAGAGAGAGAGAGAGAGAGAGAGAGAGAGAGAGAGAGAGAGATCCTGAGAAGTTACCCCCAAGCTGTCCCCTTTTATCTCTGTAAATATATCATATTTCATATAAGAGTTTTGAAATAACTTGTAACTGAAATTCCAGGAGCGTGGATATTTTGTTCCCTTTACTTTGCCCCTTTAGTCACGAGTAGTACAATTTTGGTAAAGTCACAAAACAATTATATTTGCGGGGAAGCCAAAATCTGAAACATTGAGAAAAGGTTCTGCTTTCCAAAGTACTACAGAGAGGAGTTCAGTTGCTCACAAAGAAAAAAGGCCAAGTGAATCCAACCCAAATAACTGGTGGAGAAAAATGTCAAATGGACTCAGATTTAGATCATCTAGAAGAATCTCAGATGATGAAGAAGCCAGAGGCTCATTATTTTCATGGAGATGCAAGTAGCAGCATATAAATAAAAGGGTTTTACTTTCAAGGCCAGTATCTAGGCCAGTGGTTTTCAAATGGAGGCAATTTTGCATCACCTCCCCCGCCCCTCAAATAAAGTAAGTAGAAATAAGAGCTGAGAGAAGAGGACCAGCTTCAGAAGTGGCTGGATGCTGAATGCTTCATTGATAATAACAAATAGGCACTTTCTTTTGGGAAGCAGTTAGGAGAGGCTAGGGAGTGCAGAGATGGGGAGTTGGTCAGCCTGAACTAGCATGGCTACTGTCTAATTCAGTCACCTGAAAAAACTTCAATGCCAACATTTGTTGTTGCTAGTTTTTTTAATATGTGCCATTCTCACTGGTGTAAGATGGTATCTCATGGTAGTTTTGATTTGCATTTCCCTGATTACAAGTGATGTTGAACATTTTTTCATATGCTAAGCCAGAAAGAAAAAGAAAAATACCGGATGGTCTCACTCATAGCAGGAATCTAGAAAACTTAAATAAGGGACCAGGAAAATGAATAACTATAAGAAAGTGAAAATCAAAATCAACAAAAACTATGAACCAGAGACACTCTATGGGGGGTGGGGGGCGGGAGGGGAGGGATTGGGGTCAAAATAAGGGGGTTGCAATTGTATGGGGAATATAAAAATAAAATTTATTTAAAAAAAAAAGTTCAATGCCTCCTGAAGCTTCCCTCATGAAGGAAGGTGGGGTTAGGTGTACTCAGCATCTCAGAGAAGTCACCTCCATCCCTGTGCTTTGTGGCACCAAGAAAACTTGTCCTGTTCAAGGCACACTCACCAGCTTCCACATGTTCACCATGTTAGCAATGTGCTGGAGAGACACATCTCCCCAAAGTCACCCTCCTTTCTTCTGCTTTTCACAGAAGTTTAATCATCTAGACTCCTATTTCCTTGATTGTGACCTCTTTCTGAAACTTATTTTCCATCTGTGCATGTCTAGAATCTAACACACAAAAATATTAAGTGGGAGTAAAGAAGAAGCAGGATATTTAGCAGTCAGGACCTGGGGCCTAAGAAGTACCTTCTTAGGCTGGGGTACAGGTCCTTAGCACACTTGGTTGAAAAATCCAGAGCCCTTCATTCTGCCCTCCAGATACCACTTTCCTGCCTACTAGGGTCACACGTATTTGTGACTCTGGTCTCCTCTATGCTTATTTAATACCAGACAAAGGTGCCAGTATCCTCAAATACCTACCTGAAGCCCCATAACCTTCTGGTCTGGATGGGGGTACCCTTCTTCCCTTCCTAAAATTTACCCCACATTAATAAGTAACTTAATCACTCGCTTCAAGGGCAGTCTTGATACACTAGAATATGTGATGAATCAAGGAAGACTGAGCCTTGGCTACCAGGGAGCAGAGATTTTTATGCACTTTTTCTGAAGACTCCAGAGGAAGTTTATGCCCTAGGGAAAACAGATTTAGAGTTGTATTTCTAATAACACCTATTCCATGCAAACATAAGGGTCAAGATGCTATGGCTTTCCATGCCTGCTAACACCACCATCTTGTCCACCACTCCATCTCTGGATAGATTGTGAATATGTATTATTTTCAAGAAATAAAATGTTACTACTACAATAATAAAATATGTAACTACATCAGATATTCCTGTTTTCATTTTAATGATAATTTGTAAATATTAATCCTATTTTAAATCAGCACAAATACATTGACTGTCAAATATTGACATACGGATTATTTAAAAAATGCATTCCTTTAAGGAGTTCTTTGTAATATGAGAGATCTCCCATATTCTAAAGACTGAAATAATGAGTGTAATAGCTAATGTGAAAAATGTCTTCATTAATGTTAATGTCTTCAATGTACTTACGTGAGTTAGAATATAACAAGGAAACAATCTCCATACTTCTCTTCTTTGGTTGCCAGGAAATCTACAGTAAGTCTTCAATTACTACATTACCCTCTATCTCTTTGCTGGTAAAATATCTCTACCCTTTAGATATTTTCTATGTGCTTTATCTTCATTAATTAGTCCAAGGAAATATGAAGTACATATTTGTAAAAATGAGACAACTTTGTGTATGTGTGATAAATTCATAGGTTTCTATTTAAAATGATGGATTGAGCTTACTCAGAAAGACTTCATACCTTCTTAAGAATATTATTTTTTCATTAAATAATTATTTTGAATAGAATGTGTAAACATACAAAATCTACATAAATTTCAATAAAATTTTTAAGTAGATTCAGCCAACCACGATCTATAATCATATAGATTCAAATGCTAACATTTGGTCATATTAATTCTTCTCTGACTGACTCTGTCCCTCATTGTTCTCCCTTTAATTTTTTGCTATGTCGTTTCAGTAAAATAAGCAGAGATCTGGAAATATTTAGCATGTGCTATCTAAGGACAAGGACAATCTCTTAAATCTAAGAGTGCAATTATGAAATCCATGATATTTAACATTGATAAAATGCTATAATCCAATATACAGTACATATTTACAATCTACCAACTGTCCCCAAATTCTTTTTCATAGCAGTTTTTTTTCCATTTGTGTTCAGTTGTCATATACTTATGTTTTTTAAATCTGGATCAATTCTTCAAGCTTTTATTGTCTTTATGATAATGACATTTTAGAAGAAGAATACAGCTCCATATTTTGTATAATGTTCCTCAGTATGGACATATTCATTGAGATAAGATTCAGATTGACCAGAATACTATGTAAATAATACTGTGTTCTCGTACTATGGTATCATCAGGTACTTAACCTAAGTTTTTATCACATTATTGGTGATACTATTTTGATCAATTAATTAAAGTGGGTCCCCAGATTTTCCTCACTAAAAAGGTGTATCTCTTACCCTGTAGTCAATGAAATAATTCATGAGAAGATTGAAACTGAATAATCCTGTTATCCAACAAAAATGCAACTAGGGTTTTGGAATCTCATTGATGATTCTTGCCTGAATCAATTTTTACTTTGATGGTGGTTTTTCAACTCAATTTTTCCCACTACATGTATTAGTTGGTATTCTATTATAAATAAGAGGCTACTCATTTTTTTTTTAGTATTTGCATGGACTCATGGATTCTTTTTTGTTCAATAGCTTGTATGATGTATCATTATTTGTTCTGATGCTGAAATTATCACAGATTTGACTAGTGAGAGCTTCATCAAATTAGCTTTTGTAATCATTGCCATTTCCCTATAGTTTCTTTGAATAATTCCTTATATTTTAGCACAAGGTGTTTCAGAATCAGCTTATAAATTTTCCCCTCAGTCTTGAAATAAACATCATTACCAGGATTTCTTAGCTTCTTTAATGATGAGTAATATACAGAAAACCAGTTTGAGCACTATACGTGCTCACTGCTCCATAGTCTTTCCTTTCATTTATCAGGATCAGGGAGAACAAAAGCTTTTTATTTTTTCTCACTGATCCGTTTATTTATGATATTATCTCTAATTCCAAAGCAACATTACAATGGGAGTAGAGTTCTTCGAATTAGTATTTTACATCTTTTTGACTAGAATCTATCATTTTACATCATATACAGACACTGATGATTGTTAGACATATAGCTGCTTCTCTGCTACAAATAAGTCCATACTATTGACTTATTCTATCTAAACAAAAATAAAAATATATGCACATGATATAAAAAAGAGATAATTTTACCAGCAAGAGGCGCTTTACTGAATAAGATAACTGAAAATTAAATGTAGATTATTTGGTAGTCAAAGTGAAACAGGGCAGCAAGGGGCACCAAAACTGGCCATGGACACTGCCCAAATAGTTTACCAGTCACTGTTGAGTTCCTCACCCATGCGCAACCGCAAGACCACTCAGGCTCGAAGAACAACAAAGGGATTTATGTAAAAAACCAGGGAAAAACAAAGTTACTGAGGCCACAAATGGCCGTTTACCTCACCCAAAGCCATATCCAGTGTTTTTCAGTCCTAAACAAAAGCAGTTAAAATGGCATCTTCCTGTCACTGAGGACACAAAGCTCCTCTCCCAAACAATAGGCCATGTGTCCAAGATGGTGTCTTCCTGCCACTGCGGACATGCAGCAGCCAGACTATAGGCCAGCACTAGATAAACAACACTTAAAACAGCAGCTACTGCGGTCAAATGACCAGACAAACAGCCACACTCACGTAGCTCAGTAAGATGCCTGGCTTGGGTCTTTGCCTTCTCTGTCAGGCTGAAACATCAGCAAAACTGGAAACAGTTTTAGTCACTTGGCTACCTGTAAAGCCTCCAAACTTTTCCTCTCTGAAGTTGGCTGCTGAAAGCCTCCACCTTCAGAGGCCCACACAGTCTTCTGGAAGATCAGTGTGGTGGGGGCTGAAATCTGCTGACCCCTCATGCTGAATCCTGAAATGCTAAATGAATCTGCCCCCTTCTGCATGCAGTCACTTACATTTTTAAAAAAGATTTATTTATTTATGCATACAAGAACTGGGGTACAGGCCAGAGGTGTGGGGGGTAAGAGGATTCACCAGAGACAGAGTGGGGAACAGAACAGGCCGATTGACTGAAATATACTGCTGAGGGGAGCAGCAGGTCGGTGAGGAGAGGTCTGCTGCACCATGTGGGTTGCTCCCTGGCAGGGGATCAAATTCGTGCTTGCAGTGACTGCGGATGGCTTCATAAGTTGTGTCCTCCCTTGCGCCACCAGGGAGGCCCCACTTACAGCTTTTATCAGTTGCTCTAACCCACTTTTTAGCAATTTTCCTGGGGCTACCTATCCTCACTAGCAACCCCCTCCAGGGGGCACCACTTGTCTTTTGGCTTTAGCTAAAAGGAAAAGAGGGTGTAGCAGACTTTTTATAGCTGACATTGACTCAAATAGGTAGTGTAAATATCTTTAAAAAGACATTAAAATATGTGGAGTCTAGAAAAATAAAACAAAGGGTCAGATAAAACCAAGCTGAAAAACTAACCCTTGACAGCTGACAGTGGAATGGGGGCAACTCGAGGGGGAGAGGGAGGGAGACAGGAAGGAAGGGGAACATGGAGCAGGGAGCACAGAGGTCTATGGGGCTGGACTGTGGGGTCAGGGGCGGTGGACACACTGTGGCAACATTGTTGAGAGGGGAATCCTGCACCTGTATAATGGAAACGGTGATGTAAACCAATATTAGTGCAATAAAAAACATAATGTAAAAAAAGGACATTGAAGTATTCTCATGTATTTAAAATGTTACTGCAAATTCTAAAGTTTAAGTGACTTCAAAAACACAATGTATATGTTTAGTTTCTAGTTTGTTTAAAATCCAAAGGAGTATATTTGTTAAAATCAGTGTTCAAAAATAACTTATATGTTAATTTCAAATTACTCGTGCTGACTGAAAATGGAATGAATATCTGCTAATTCCCATGAAATGGAAACAGGAATATCTGTAGTGTTAGTATCCAGAATGTAGTCACGGTTTATTGATAAAAGAAAACACAGGTGCCCACTTAATCCAGAAGTGCTGCTGTGGAAGAGAGGTGGTGTGGGCGCAACTGGAGAGCCATAATGAAGCGAATAGAAAGGGTGTTGTCGAGAGGACAGCTTTATGTCTGTGCTCCCTGGAGAAACATCCATCCCTGAGGGCTTCGGGCAAATGTGTAAAAGCTCAGGGCCCTGGCTGCCATCACTCAGATTCCGATTGCAGTGATGTCATTTTAGCCCACGAGAACTCCATCTAAGGCAGGTGAGTGAATATTTTTTGCTCAGTGGCGAATTCACAGGTAAAGTCCTGCTTCCTGACTAGATGTTATGGGGCATACAGTAGGTGACTGAAAATAACAGGACTTTTTTTTTTTTTTTTGGCGTGAGATGGACCCAGTTAGAGAGAATAGAGCTGTTGTGTGCTGGAAGCATTTATAAAGGTTGACGAGAGTCACTGTGTTTATTTCTTTCTGATTCCACATATTTGGTGCATCATGTTGATAGCTTGAAATGGTGGGAGTACCTACATTATTGAAATTGATAAACACTATAAATAAGTCTTTCTTTTATTTTGTCTATTTGTGTGTGTGTTTTTTTTTTTTTTGTTTTTGTTTTTTGATGAGCTATTTTACCAGCACACATAGGACCGGAGTCACTGTTCTGGTATGACCTACTAGAATGGAATGTGCTGTCTTGGAGAGGAGAGTGAGGAAACTGGATTTGAGGAATCCTAAATCTTAGTGAGCCAAGGGCCCCTGAGTCTTCACAGATAGTGTTCTTCTTTGGCCCCAGATCCTGATGACTGTAAATATCCAATCTATTTAAAGGAGCTTATTCATGACTTCCCCACTGATCCATCATCATGCCCACCCAATATTTGTTGTTGGATTGTTTTACTAAATATTTTGAGGACTTACACTGCTTCAGTGTGTCAGGTTCTGGAAATGCACAAAGGAAAAACATATTACTCAAACACAGAAAATTTATAGTTGATTGGGAGATCATTGATAGGTAATCAGTTATGCTCCTATCAATGAGATAGACAGCCTGAATTGGACATGTAGTGAAACAGGGTAAAGAATAACTTAAGGGGAGATGTGTCATGCAGGCAGAGAGAAGTGTCCTGAATAGGGGTAATTCTTTCAGCAGATCAAAGTTGAGATATCGTCTCCAAGATGCTGAGCACATCTGGATCAAAGCTATGAAAATCTTTTTTAAAAATATATGTTTAAATATATATATATTATATCATTGTTAATTTTTGTACAATGTATGCTTTCTCCTGTCAGGTGCGGTCCCCGTAAAATTCCCACCACCAATTCACCGCTGAATCATCCACCGTAGTCCCTTGTGCACAGAGCTGTGAAAATCTTTATGATACATTTGAGAAGTTTCTTAGCATGGCCTTGCTTCAGACAAATACTCTAATACATGCAAGTTCATCTTATGGGTCAGATCGTAGCCTCTGAGTTTCTTAGCTCAATTTTTCCCCCCATAAGAAAAATTCTCTTTGTTTCTTCTTCCGCCTGATGACATATTAGACTACCTTAAGGGTAACTTCACATAACTGCACATTTTTGTGTTCCTCCTATAAGTGAAATCATCCAATATTTTTCTTTTTCTTTCTGGCTTGTTTCACTGAGCATAATTCCTTCCAGATCCATCCATGTTACTGTGAATGGCATGAATTTATATTTTTTGATTGCTGAGTAATATTCTATTGTGTATATATACCCCACATCTTGATCTAGTCATCTATTTTTTGGCATTTGGGTTGTTTCCATACTTTACTGATTGTAAAAAGTGCTGCAATAAACATAGGGGGGGCAGGTATCCTTTTGAATTAATGTTTTTGTGTCCTTTGGATAGATTCCTACAAGTGGAATTGCTGGATCGTATGGAAGCTCCATTTTTAGTAGTTTGAGGAACCTCCACACAGCTTTAATAAGGGATCAGAAAAACAGTAATTATAATAAGTTAAATATCTAAATAAACAGGCAACTACATATCAGAGACATCCTGCAGGGGAAGAGGAGGGCGAAGGATCAAAACAGGGGAGGGAAGAGGACATGTGGACTATGGTGATGGGACACGGGTGAATTAGTGGTGAGAATTTCATGGGGACTACACCTGAGAGGAGAAAGCATACAGTGTACAAAAATGAAGACTGATGCAAAATATATATAAAATAAACAAAAAACACAAATACTGAATGCTTTACTTCTCATATGTTTCTGTATCAGTTTTATTTTATATAACAAAGCTCTACCATTGTTTTCTTTAATAACATGAATAGTTGCTCTATTTTGTGATTAAGATTTTAGTAGAGAGCAAATTTTTCTTCATCTTTACATATCATATAACTCCTGGCATCCTCTGAATTGAATGGGATCAGGTAGATGAGAAAGGTGTTGGTAATATCAAAGAAAATTTGTGAATGTGATATACATTTTTCTCCATCTCTGCTCCCAGACAGTGGAGTCCCACGTGGTCTCACAGGACATGGCTGCCTTAAACCGCACTGCTGTGAGCCATACAGTCTTCCGCTTACTGGGCGTCCCTGGCCTGGAGGACCAGCACAGGTGGATTTCCATCCCCTTCTTCATTTCCTATGTCATTGCTCTGCTCGGGAATGGCCTACTCATCTGTGTTATCCTCACGAAGCGCAGCCTCCACGAGCCCATGTACCTCTTCCTCTGCATGTTGTCAGGAACAGATATTGTCCTCTCCACGTGCATTGTGCCTCAGGCTTTGGCCATCTTCTGGTTCCAGGCTGGGGAGATCTCCCTGGATTGTTGCATCAGCCAGGTATTCTTCCTGTCCTCTACTTTTGTCTATGAGTCGGGGATCTTGCTGGTGATGGCATTTGACCGCTACATTGCCATCTGCCACCCACTGAGATACACCACGATTCTCACACATGCATTAATTGGGAAAATTGGTCTGATCCTCTTTCTGAGAAGTTATGTTACTGTTTCCCCCATAATATTTCTTCTGAAAAGACTAACTTTCTGCAAAAGTAACATCCTCCCAAACACCGCTTGTAAGCACATTGTCTTGGCCCGTATTTCCTGTGATGACATCCGAGTGAACATCTGGTATGGATTTTTTGTCCTCATGTCAACCTTGGTCATAGATGTTGCATTAATTTTTATTTCTTATGTGCTCATTCTCTGGGCTGTGTTCCGCATCCCTTCCCGAGATGCTCGCTACAAGGCTCTCAATACATGTGGCTCCCATGTCTGTGTCATCACCCTCTTCTATGCACCTGCCATCTTCTCAGTCCTCACTCAGCGGTTTGGACATCACATCTCACCTCATATCAAAGTTCTGCTGGCCAACGTCTATATTCTGGTTCCGCCTATGCTGAATCCTATTATTTATGGGATCAAGACCAAACAGATCCGGGACCAGGTGATTCATGTGTTCTTTACAAAACAGCCTGACTATGATGATGGAAGCTAACCTTGGATTTTTCTCAATAATCCTCTCTATGCATGAGGGGAAATTTAGCATCAGGATGTGGGAATGCACAGCTGAGAAGCTAGTTAAAGAACTGCAGATACTGGTGTCTCTACAGCAACACCATTGGGACAGTTCGATTCATGATGCTTTCAAAACCTCTAATCAGCCATTAGGTGTCAGTAGCTTCAGATGCTTAGTATTGTCATTTATCAAGTTGAAAACAAGATCAGTTCACCTCTAAGTCACTTACACCTCTATAACTTTAGACGGGCTGTTGGCATAATATGAACTGGAAATGGCTTTTCCTGGATAGTTGCTAAAATATTTTTTTCTGACATGTTCTAAGCTTTAAGTATATATTTTATTCCTCTTATGCACATGTCTTCTGCCATTTTCCCCCAATGTCTTCTGCATATTCAAATTGTCTCTCACAAATTATTACACAATAATTATCTGCCTGACCTTCTGATAATAATAACAAAAATCCTATGGAGGCTGCAGGTAGTGTTATCTTCTATCAGAAATGTTTACTCTATCTCCCCCTATGCAGAGAAGCCGATCAAAACATTCCAAATGAATCCTGGGTCTGAGTCAAGGCTGGTTTTCAGTTTATGTCAGGCTAAGTATTTGTCTCTATGCTCTTATTCTGAGGACAAAATTCTCCAGAGATTTTAATTAATATCCTAGAAGACCCTTTTTTCCTCAGTCTTAACAACAGCTGTAAATGTTTTAGTTCTTCCCTAAATGAGGTCTTTCAATGTAGCTCTTTAGATTCCTCTCCTTGCAGCTTCTAAGTCTGAAAAATGATAGAAATGAGAATTTAAGATATGGCTTAATCATTCTTCCTCACTGGGGTAGGTCTTCCATTCTTAAAAATCACAGGGATTAAAAACAAGTACATATTGCCCTTTAGAATCTTTTTTTTTTTAATTAATAAATTTTATTTTTATATTCTCCATACAATTGCAATCCCCCCATTCTGACCCCAATCCCTCCCCTCCCGCCCCACCCCCCCAAAAGTGTCTCTGGTTCATAGTTTTTGTTGATTTTGATTTTCACTTTCTTATAGTTTATTTTCCCGGTCCCTTATTTAAGTTTTCTAGATCCCTGCTATGAGTGAGACCATCCGGTATTTTTCTTTTTCTTTTTGGCTTATTTCACTGAGCATGATCCCTTCCAGCGTCATCCATGTTGCTGCAAATTGCATGTGTTTATCTTTTTTGAATGCTGAGTAATATTCCATGGTATATATGTACCACATCTTCTTGATCCAGTCATCTATTTTTGGGCATTTGGGCTGTTTCCAAAGCTTAGCTATTGTAAACAGTGCTGCTATAAACATAGGGGTGCAGTGTTCTTTGGAATTGATGTTTCTGTGTTCTTTGGGTAAATACCTAGGAGTGGAATTGCTGGATCCTGTGGAAGCTCTATGTTTAGTAGGTCCAGAAATCTCCACACAGCTCTCCATAGTGGTTGGACCAGTTTGCACTCCCACCAACAGTGCAGAAGAGTTCCTTTTTCTCCACAACCTCGCCAACATTTGTTGTTGCTAGTTTTTTTAATATGTGCCATTCTCACTGGTGTAAGATGGTATCTCATGGTAGTTTTGATTTGCATTTCCCTGATTGCAAGTGATGTTGAACATTTTTTCATATGCCTGTTGGCCATTCGCATTTCCTCTTCAGAGAAGTTTCTTTTTAGTTCCTCTGTCCATTTTTTGACTGGATTATTTTCTTTGTTGTTGTTGAGTCTCATCAGCTCTTTGCAGATTTTTGTGATCAGTCCTTTATCATTAGTGTTGTGTGCAAAAATGTTCTCCCAGTTGGTGGGGTTTCTCTTTGTTTTTGTTATTGTCTCTTTTGCTGTGCAGAAGCTCTTTAATTTGATGTAGTCCCAGCTGTTGATCTTTGCCTTCACTATCACTGCTTTGGGTGATGTGTCTGTAAAGATGTCTTTGATATGCAAATCACGTAGTGTTTCGCCTATATTTCCTTCTATGTATTTTATGGTTTCAGGTCTTATGTCTAGTTCTTTAATCCATTTTGAGTTGATTTTTGTATATGGTGTGAGGTAGTGGTCAAGCTTCATTCTTTTGCATGTAGCGACCCAGTTTTCCCAGCACCATTTATTGAACAAACTTTCTTTGCTCCAATGCATAGTCTTTGCTCCTTTGTCAAAGATTAGTTGACCATAAATCTGTGGGTTTATTTCTGGATTTTCTATTCGATTCCATTGGTCTGTATGTCTGTTCTTGTTCCAATACCATGCAGTTTTGATGATTATGGCTTTGTAGTAGAGTTTGAAGTCTGGGAGTGTGATGCCTCCATTCCCTTCTTTTTTTTTCAGGAGAGCTTTGGCTATTCGGGGTTTTTTGTGATTCCATATGAATTTCATCAATAATTGTTCTATTTCTTTGAAGAATGACATTGAAATTTTGATTGGAATAGCATTGAATCTGTATATTGCTTTTGGTAGGATGGCCATTTTAATAATGTTTATTCTCCCAATCCATGAGCAGGGGATGTCTTTCCATTTCTTTGTGTCTTCTTCTATTTCTTTTAACAGTGTTTTATAGTTTTCTTTGTATAGGTCCTTTACCTCTTTTGTTAGATTTATTCCCAAATATTTGATTTTTTTTGTTTCAATAATAAAAGGGATGGTTTTTTTGATTTCTTCTTCTTCAGATTTATTGTTTGTATATAGGAAGGCTACTGACTTTTGCGTGTTGATTTTGTATCCTGCCACTTTACTGAACTGATTGATGAGTTGAATTAGTTTTTCTGTGGAGTTTTTGGGGTTCTCTATGTATATTATCATATCATCTGCAAAGAGTGATAGTTTGACTTCTTCTTTTCCTATTTGGATTCCTTGGATGTCTTTCTCTTGTCTTATTGCTCTGGCTAGGACTTCCAGTATTATATTGAAAAGCAGTGGTGAAAGTGGACATCCTTGTCTTGTTCCAGATCTTAATGGAATTGCTTTCAGCTTTTCACCATTGAGAATGATACTGGCTGTTGGCTTGTCATATACGGCCTTTATGATGTTGAGGTACGTTCCTTGTATCCCAAGAATTTCAAGGGCTTTTATCATGAATGGGTGTTGCACTTTGTCGAAAGCTTTCTCAGCATCTATTGATATTATCATATGGTTTTTATATTTCTTTTTGTTGATGTGTTGGATAACGTTGATTGATTTTTCGGATGTTAAACCATCCTTGTGTCCCTGGAATGAATCCTACTTGGTCGTGGTGAATTACCTTATGGATACACTGTTGGATTCTGATAGCTAAAATTTTATTGAGGATTTTTGCATCAGTGTTCATTAGGGAGATTGGCCTATAGTTTTCTTTTTTTGTGTTGTCCTTGTTCGGTTTTGGTATTAGTGTAATGTTGGCTTCATAGAACGTGTTAGGTATTATACCTTCCTTCTCAATTTTTTGGAAGAGTTTGTGAAGGATAGGTACCAATTCGTCTCTGAATGTTTGGTAGAATTCATTTGTAAATCCATCAGGTCCTGGGCTTTTGTTTTGGGGAGGTTTTTGATTACCATTTCAATTTCGCTAATTGTAATTGGTCTGTTTAGGTGTTCTATTTCTTCTTTATCTAGCTTTGGGTGATTGTAGAGTTGTAGGAATTTGTCCATCTCTTCTAGATTGTTAAACTTGTTTCCATATAACTGTTCATAGTAGTTATTAATAATTCTTTTGATTTCTGCTGTGTCCGTTGTGATTTCTCCTCTTTCATTTATTATCCTATTTATTTGTGCTTTCTCCCTTTTTGCCCTTGTGAGCCTGGCAAGGGGTTTATCTATTTTATTGATTTTTTCGAAGAACCAGCTCTTGGTTTCATTGATCTTTTGGATTGTTTTTTTAGTTTCGATTTCATTTATTTCTGCTTTGGTTTTTATTATTTCTTTTCTTCTACTGGTTTTGGGGCTTTTTTTGTTGTTCTTTTTCTAGATCTTTGAGTTTCAAGATTAGGTTGTTTCTTTGAGTTCTTTCTTGTTTCTTGATGTGAGCATCTATTGCTATATATTTTCCTCTTATTACTGCTTTTGCTGCATCCCATACATTTAGGAAATTGGTGTCCTCCTTGTCATTCAATTCAAAGAATTTTTTAATTTCTTCTTTTATCTCCTCGTTAGTCCAATGGACTTCCAGTAGTGTGGGTTTCAATCTCCACGAGGTAGGAGAATACCTTGCCTTCTCTTTATGGTTTATTTCTAGTTTGATGCCTTCATGGTCAGAAAAGATGGTTGGTATGATTTCAATCTTGGTGTATCTGTTGATGTTTGTCTTGTGCCCCAGTATATGATCGATCCTAGAGAATGATCCATGTGTGCTTGAGAAAAATGTATACTCAGATTTTTTTGGGTTTAGTGTTCTATATATGTCTGTTAAGCCTAAGCACTCTAGATCCTTATTTAGAGCTTTAGTGTCTTTACTTATTTTTTGTCTTGTTGATCTATCCATTGTTGATAGTGGTGTGTTGAAGTCTCCCACTACGTATGTGTTTTCTCTGATGTCTGTTTTCAGAGATGCCAATAGTTGTCTGATATATTTTGGTGCTCCTTCGTTTGGTGAATATATGTTAATGAGTGTTATTTCTTCTTGAAGTATTATCCCCTTGATCATAATGTAATGACCACTGGGGTCTCTTTTTATCTTTTTAAGTTTGAAATCTGTTTTATCTGATATGAGTATAGCTGTTCCTGCCTTCTTTTTTGGTCCATTTGCTTGTAGAATTGTTTTCCATCCTTTAACTTTGAGTCTATTTTTATCTTTTGCAGCTAAATGTGTTTCCTGGAGACAGCAAAAGGTTGGGTTTTGTTTCTTAATCCAGCCTGCAACTCTGTGTCTTTTTATTGGAGAGTTTAGTCCATTTACATTTAGAGTTAGTATTGATATGTTAGCATCTGTATTTGCCATTGTGTTTGTCTTTCCTTTGATTTTATTTATTTATTCTTTTAATAACTTTCTTTGGCCTTCTTTTGTTGTTATTCGTCCCTCTGAGGTTCTGGCTTTAGGACTCCTTGTAGTATTTTTTGGAGTGGGGGTTTAGTTGCAATGAAATTCCGGAGTTTCTGTTTGTCTGGGAAGGTCCATATTCTTTCTTCAAAGAGGAAGGAGAGCTTTGCGGGATAGAGTATTCTTGGTTGGCATCTGTTTTCTTGGAGTCTGTTGACTATGTCCCTCCACTCTCTCCTTGCCCGTAGTGTTTCTTCAGAGAAGTCTGATGTCAGTCTGATTGGTTTCCCTTTGAATGTTATCTGTTTCTTCCCTCTTGTTAGTTTCATTATTTTTTCTTTGTCTTGGATTCTTGGGAGCTTTACTATTATGTGTCTTGCTGTATTTTTCCTTTCGTCATGGAAGTTTGGTGTTCTTCTTGCTTCTTGTATATCAATTTTCAGATCCTTCTTAGTGTTTGGGAAGTTCTCTTCAATTATATCCATGAATATTTTCTCTGTTCCTACATCTCTCTCCTCTCCTTCTGGGATTCCTATAACTCTTATATTTCCTTTCCTCATGGAGTCAGATAGTTCCCGAAGTCTTTCTTCGGTCTTTTTCCTTCGTACTTCTCCTTCCTTTTCTGTTTTAGTTCTTTTTATTTCTGTGTCTTCAAGAGTACTTATTCGTTCTTCCATTTCATCTATTCTGCTTTCACTGCTTTTCCTAGAGTTCTTTAGCGTCTCCATTAATTCTTTGATCTCCTGCATTTCTTTTACTTCCCTCTTTAGGGACTCAATTTCATTCTTCTGGTCATTAATTATTTTCCCCTTATCATTGTTTTCCTTTATGACTTCTGTCAGTTTTTTAATCACAGCAATTTTAAATTCTCTATCTGGAAGGCTCAGAAGTTCTTCCAAGTTACTGTAGTTGCAATCTGGTAGATGGTTTTCTTTTTGTGGTGTGCTATTTTGCTGAGGAGTTGCTGGGTTGCATGTTGTTTTTCTACTCCCTACTGCCTGTTTTCTAATTTGCCTTATTCCTTGTGACACTGTGTTGCTGGTACTGGCCGGCATCTTGGGTGACCTTCCCAGCTCACCACTGGCTCCTCTGGGGAACTTCTGCTGGGTTCACAAGTCTCCAGCAAAGACAGGTCCCTGCTCTGTCTCCTCGGTGAGCCTTCTGCTGGGTTCACACAGTCTCCAGCAAGAAGGGTCCCTGCTGCAAAATGCCGGTGCCGGCGACGCGCTCCCCTGCACGCCTGGTCTGCCCCAGCGGTGGGTGCTGCTCCCCTCTGGGCTGGAACTGCAGGCTAGAAGGTGCCCGGTGTGGGCAAGCCTCCCAGCTTAACCTCTGTCTCCTCGGTGAGCCTTCTGCTGGGTTCACAGTCTCCAGCAAGAAGGGTCCCTGCTGCAAAATGCCGGTGCCGGCGACGCGCTCCCCTGCACGCCCGGTCTGCCCCAGCGGTGGGTGCTGCTCCCCTCTGGGCTGGAACTGCAGGCTAGAAGGCACCCAGCATGGGCAAGCCTCCCAGCTTACCTCTGTCTCCTTGGTGAGCCTTCTGCTGGGTTCACACAGTCTCCAGCAAGAAAGGTCCCTGCTGCAAAATGGCGATGCGGGAACGAGCTCCCCTGCACGCCCAGTCTGCCCCAGCGGTGGGTGCTGCTCCCCTCTGGGCTGGAACTGCAGGCTAGAAGGTGCCCGGTGTGGGCAAGCCTCCCAGCTTAACCTCTGTCTCCTCGGTGAGCCTTCTGCTGGGTTCACACAGTCTCCAGCAAGAAGGGTCCCTGCTGCAAAATGCCCTTTAGAATCTTTTGGCCTCATTCTCTAGTATCAAGAGTAGCCAGTGTAGTCGGCAAATGTGTCATAGGAAAAATAAATCTGTGTATTTCAAATTTCCCAATTTTGAAATTTTTACTGCAGTCCTGGCCACAAAGAATTCTCTGGCTTCTCTGTCCCCCAGGAAAGGCCTTCGTCCTGGACCAACATTCATCCTTAGCCCCGTTCCAGAATCAGTAATTCCAGAGATAAAATGTGATTAGAATTGTCAGCTTCTGACTAGTTCTCCTTTTTCTCTATTTTGTTCATCTAGTTCACTGATGGCTTAATAGATGATGTTTGTGATTTATTTGTCTCTTTCTAGTTTCCACAATGGAAATATTATTATGCCATGTTCTACTCCTTCATACCCAGAACAAAAGTTTTGAGAGGCTGGCTGATGCTTGCCTTGACAATGTGAAAAGACAAAGTAAAGACATTTAGCCTGAAGAAAATAACTATTTATGTTTTGGGGTCAAGGATATTATTTATGTCATTTTCATCTAAATATAAAAATGGTCATAGATTTTTCATTATTCTTTCACTGAACTCAGGATTTTAAGACTTCTCCCAACTTGTATTAGCATTTATATATTACGAGATGAGACCCTTTCTTTTGATTCTCATCTGAATGGAGCATATACACAAAATAAAGAAACCAACCTATCTTAGCATTTTTTAAAATAAAGATTAAACTCATGAACCAAAGATATTTTAATTCAGAATTCTATTTTTCTCCTGTGTTACATTATTTTCATTATATCAACAAAACAAAAACATTATTTAATGTCTTAATTATCTTGTATAGTGTGCTTCTTATAACTATGTATTTGTCTTCAAAACAATTATGATTTTTAAAAATATCAGGCATTTCCAAATTAATTTTACTCCACCAATCCTGTCAGGGTGAATTCAATTAATTCTCTGATATTTGTTAATTACACAATGTTAGTCAACAATTTAATTGTTCCTTTTAAAAAATATTTATTTATTTATGCATACAAGAACTGGGGTACAGACCAGAGCCCGTGGGGGGAACAGAAGAGGCAGATTGACTGAAATACACTGCTGAGGGGAGCAGCGGGTGAGTCAGGAGAGGTCTGCTGTGCCATGTGGGTAGCTCCCTGGCCAGGGACCAAACGCGTGCTGCAGTGGCTACCAACAGCTTGACAGTGCCGTGTCTTTAACCCCTGCACCACTAGAGAGGCCCCAAAGGGCATATATTATTAACCTTTCACCTTACTAAATAGAAATGTTAAAAATCTAAAATAAGTGGAGTAAGAAAGAGTAAGTAATGGACTTATCTTAGAACAACTTTTCAAGCTAAAAACAAAGGGAAACACCCATAGAAAAAGCCTGGTGATTTGACTATATAAAGTTTAGTTCCTCCTATGTAACTAAAATTAAAAGATAGATAAGATGAGAAAATATTTACAAAGAGTGTTACTTCTTGGAAAAGTATTTTAAAGTGCTTTAATTTGCAGCTAGTAAAAGTTATTTAAAATATAATAAAATACTTTTCAGAAATCTATGTGAAAATAATAGGGTATAAGATGTTTCACAGATTGATTTCAAATATGTGAAAAATTGAGAAATAAGATGGACTCACAAACATGATAAAAGGAACTTTTTAATGCATTTAAATGAAAATGTGTAATGAAGAAACATTGACGAATGTTGAAAGAGTAGTATGAATAATCAGATAGGGCTGCAAATTCCTTCTGATGGCTCCAGTGTTTACGGTAATCAGGCTCTATTGCCAATGTATTATTAGAACCTTCTCTGGAGGGATCAGGACTCTCTGACACACAGAAAGCTAAAGCGGTCCTCATGCCCAGAATCTCCTCACTGTCTCCTCCCAGATAGCACTTTTCATTCTGCTGGGATAACCCAGTAGATTTGTGACTTGTCCAGTGGTGCTTTGTAAACTTGTAGGGATCCTTTGCCAACTGGACTGAATGGGCAGGTGAGCCATCACCTCTGTCCTCTATCACTGCTGCTCAGTAAGAAGGTGTGAGGCAGGCCTAGCTGACACTCCACTTCCTCCCACTTCCTGGTGTCAGCAGTACCTGGCAAGAAGCTGAGACTTCATCCCCACCGAGGATAAAGGAGATGGTGAGAGGGGGGCTCTACTGCACCCCATTGTCATTCCCCCTCCATCAGATGGCTCAGTCAGAACTGAGCCTCTATCCTTCTCAGCATCAACAAGGCAGTAAGAGGTATCAGGAGGCTGGGCTCATGAGCACTCTGCCTCCCTCCTCCTATCTTGTGACAGTAGAGCCAGTTGATGGATTTAGTGTCTGCTACTGTTGTAAAGCAATGGAATAACATGGTTCAGCACTCCGCATCCTTTTCCATGTGGTAACAAGACTCAGGAGCTAAGCTATATCCCCTCTTGAGTCATATTCCACCTTTACCAGGAAAGTGTTAGTGGAGTGAGAGGGGTGCTGAATTTCCCTTGTACCCGTGTGCAATGAGTAAAGTGCTGCAAGTTAATCTTTCACTTTGCTCAGCGGTTTTCATAGGGCCTAGCAGGATCTGAACATATACCCTCCTCCAGACCTATCTACTATTCCTCCTAAATAGAAGATTAAATAGATTTCAGAGTCTCATAACATAATACCCAAAGTGTCCAGAATACAATAAAAATCATTTGGCTTTCCAGGATAATTATACATTGAATAATAAAAGAAAATAGATACCACCATGGAGATAACTCATGTTTGGAATTATCTGACAGAGACTCAAAAGCAATCATAAAAACATGATTGGGATCAAGATGTCAGAGCAGATTCCTTGTTTTACTCCCAGGAGGATAATCTGAAAGTTTTCCAGAAAGGCATTAAACTCAGAGGGTACAGTGACAGGGCAAAAATGGAGCACTCTTGGATATCAGAGACCAACATGGACTGCACCAGATTGGAAACTGAGGAGATTCATGCCCTCACTAAACAATGGGTGGGTGGAGAGAAATGCATGGAGGCTGTGGTGTGGGTGGGATGCTGTCATACAAGGTACAATGAGGCACTGCCCCTCAGGTGGTGGGTGTGGAAGCGAAGAATCAAGCAATGTGGAGGCGCAAGCCTGTGACTGGGGGGAAGAATGTGTGAAGTTCTTTTTTTTTTTTTTTAAGATTTATTTATTTATTTATACAAGCATTGGGTACAGTCAGAAACGCGGAAGGGTGAGAGAATTCATCAGAGCAGACAACGAAGTACACTGCTGAGGGGAGCAGCGGGCGCGGCAGGAGAGGCCTGTGCGCCATGTGGGACCCTCGCCGGGGACTGTGGATCAAACCGGCGCTGCAGAGGCTGGGGGCAGTTTTGCAGCCCAGAGCTCAACCGCTGCGCCACCAGGGGAGGCCCTGGAGGAGTTATTTCTTAGTGTTTTGGCTGACCCCTTCCACCCACTGTTTCTACAGATCACTTCACGGATAGAAATTCTGAAAACTCAGTTCTTCTACCAAAGTGATTTCTGCTTTTCAAATAATATGTGAACCACCTGCTCCTGAATTTGCTTGGTCTTGATCCCATAAATGATGGGGTTCATCATGGGTGGAGCCAGAATGCAGACATTAGCCAACAAGATGTGGACATGAGGGGGAATGTGGCGTCCAAACCGCTGAGTAAGGGTCGTGAAGATCCCAGGGCCATAAAAGAGGATGATGACACAGACATGGGAGCCACATGTGTTGAGAGCTTTGTGGCGAGCATCCTGGGATGGGATGTGGAACACAGCACGGAGAATCAGCACATAGGAAACAAAAATTAGCACAAGATCTAGAACCACTGTTGATATGAGGACGGTAAACCCATACCAGATATTCACTCGAATGTCATTACAAGCATATTTGGCCAAGCCAATGTGTTCACAAAAGGTATGTGGGATAATATTATTTTGGCAGAAAGTCAATCTTTTCAGAAGAAATATTATGGGAAAAATTGTACCATAACTTCTCAGAAAGATGAAGATACCAATTTTCCCAATCAGTGAGTGTGTGAGAATAGTTGTGTATCTCAGGGGGTAGCAGATGGCAATGTAGCGGTCAAATGCCATCACCAGCAAGATCCCCGACTCTGAGATGAAGGTGGAGTGCAAGACGAAGAGCTGAGTGATGCAGCGATCCAGGGAGATCACCCCAGCCTGGAACCAGAAGATGGCCAAGGCCTGAGGCACTGTGCACGTGGAGAGGACGACGTCTGCTCCAGCCAGCATGCAGAGGAAGAGGTACATGGGCTCATGGAGACTGCGCTTCGTGAGGATGATGCAGATGAGCAGGCTATTCCCTAGCAGAGCAATGACGTAGGACGTGAAGAAGGGTATGGAAATCCACTTGTGCTGGTTCTCCAGGCCAGGGATGCCCAGCAAATAGAAGATCATGTGGCTCACACCAGTGTGGTTTAAGGTAGTCATATCTAGAGAAGATGTGGCACCTCACTTCTATTCATAGAGAGGAAAATACATATTTAAAAAATATATTTTTAAGAGAGTTATACTAATATTATTTGTGAACACATCAGGTTCTCTTTACATATTTCATACTCTTCATGTCCTATGGACATGCAAATAACAGGGAATTGCTCAGATGAAAGGATATGGTATGTACCCCCAACAACTCAAGGCCAACTGCATTCAGTGCCAAATAACCAAAGTAAGAGATATTATTGTATGTATCACACTTTTGAACAGAGAATTTTGAATACACAGAGGAAATCATTATACCTGTCTGGGAAAGATGTAACATGATGATACTTGAACTTGATCTTAAAATTGACTAGTTTATCATAAAGAATGTAACCTAAGGGCAGCTATACAAGAAAAGGTGACTACACAGATCAACATAGTATGATCATGAAATGTTTCCAAGCAGATTTTTCTAATTTTCAAGGGCCCTGATTACCATTTCATAATTTCGTTCACAACTTGATACAGCTTAGACCCCATCCTCTGCACAGGGGTAGCCATCAGCTATCCTGAAGTCAGTGCTTTAGTACAACAATCACTCTAGGTTACCTGTGGAGGGTTATTGGAACAGTAATTGATTGGCTGATTGGATGCTTTAAGATCAGTCACATTCCAGGAATAGTATGGATCTGAATGTAATACAGTCACAGGTGAATGAAGCCAATGTTTATTAAGCGTTGTTTCCTGCCAGGGATTACATATGCCATGTGAGTATATTCTTCATGCAAGTAGAATCCACTCCAGGAAGTGGATATTGTCAATTTCACATCAATGAAAAAACTTAAGAGAATAGGAATCACTTGCCAAGTTTCACCATCAATAATTAGTAGAGTTTGAAGTCTTCACCATATACTTTTTGCTTACTTTTGAAGAGGGTCAGGAGATCTTTGAGAAGGAAAATGATAGGACTGGTGTGCCTGGAAGGAGGAACTCCTCAGATTCATACTTGAGAGAGCTAAGTTTAGAAATGACTGAAACTGGGGAAAAAAGGGACATTCTTGCTGGAGTGGGGGCATGGCAGGTCTTGATAATTGGAAGATTCTTTTGCTGTAGAAAGTAACTTGTAATTCCACCGTTTTTCATTCACTAGCTTAATCTTTCAGCAAGTGTACTGTGAACAGTGACCATTTCTCAGGCATCATGCCATCTGCCCAAGTCCTAACTGGGCTAGTGGTTTGAGAGAGTGGTGGCTATGGAAGCAGATAGATTTAGTAAAATGTTCCAGGTATGATGGACTCAGAGGGTGCTTTTGGAGAAGAGAGGTCCAATATTTTGATCAGAATACAGAAATATAACTAAATTGTAAATAAATACCCTTTTCATGGAGTTTCTGAGGATATTAAATGATGGAACTTGAAATATCTAGATTAGGGCCTCCACAGTGGTGCAGCAGGTTGGGCCGCACTGTGAAGCTGTCCACAGCCTCTGCAGCATGGGTTTGTTTCCCGGCCAGCCAGAGAGATTCCCACATGGCGCAGCAGACCTCTCCTATCTCGCCTGCTGCTCTCCTCAGCAGTGTCTTTGGTCGATCTGCCTGTTCTGCTCCCCGCTCTCTCTAGTGAATCCTCTCACCCTCCAGCGCCTCTGATCTATACCCCAGCTCTTGGATAAATAAATAAAATCTTTAAAAAAATACCTACATTAGTGGTTAAGATGTATCTTATGCTCATTAACATCATTTCTTTTACTCCAGTCCCCCCTCTTTGTGCCCCTATGTTTTCTTTCTGGGGGGAAAAATTGTCTCCCAGTTCTCACTTCTGCTGAGATACCCTGCCTTCCTTCTCAAGCTCCCTCTAATATTCGGCTAGCGACAGGGGTTAACAGTTCTCTGCCATTCTTGGAGCTCCTTTCATATTTTTTTCCAAGAGGGGTCTGTAGTCTAATAAATATGTGTTTTGTTTTCTTATCTATTCTAAGTGCTAAGACACTTGCAATTTACTGGATTTCTCCTCTTTATTTACAGCCCTTTAGTAACGTACCTAGTCCATGCACCCTAGTCCACTTCCCCCCAGGAGTTCATTGCACTCTCCACATCTGCTATAACCAACTACATTTGTGCCTTTGGCATTTACCAGCCTTTGTCCACGATATCAATCTTTTTCAAGAGTCCTGTCTCTTCTGCCCTGCTTGAGATATAACACCAGCCCAGTGCTAATCTTGATCCTGAAACCAGCCACGCTCTCATGTCTAATTCACTCACCAGCCTTAGACTGAGTCCTCAGGAATGAAGATGACATGCATAAAGAGATCTGCAATGAGATTCAACTTCGAAATGGCCAGGATTTGGGCTGTTGATCTTCTTTTGTGAGAACCCACTGGGGGAAGCACTTACGCCAGGGCTCCAGGGACAGAGCTGTTGCCACCAGCTTTGCTTGTTTTCCCAAATGTGCTGAGTTTCTAAAACATCTCCCTCTTCCACCTCCCTCCTTTCCTCCTAACTCCCTTGTACCTTCTTTCTTTTCTCAAAATACTCTAAATAGCAAAGCTTTCCACTTAATCTGTTCTTGATACAGGCCCATTTTAATGAATGTTGAACTCATTTTCAACAGGGATATAAATACTTAGAATTATGTTGTAACTATTATCTATTTCTATATTTTTGTAAAGAATGGTAAAGTTTGTTTTTCTTGAAAAGAGTTAATTGAGGTTATAGACATCCCTCTGGTTTTCAGTGTAATGACCATGATGCTTTGCTCTTGCCTGAGAGCATGTAAATGGACGTGCTTAACAGAAGGCAGAAGACACGTGAGTCTTGGTGACCTTGGAATGAACGAAACTTGTGTCTCATGTCCTTGCCTTCTTTGACTACATTTAAGATTTTCCACTTTATCTTAATTTATAGTTTGATCATGATGCACTCAGGCAAAACTTTCTTTATTTTTGTCCTCTTTGAGTCTCACTGAGCTTTCTGAATCTGTGAATTTATCATTTTTACCTAATTTGGGAAATTTCGATATATTACTTCTAAATTATTTTTCTGTCTCATTCTCTTTCTCATTTCATTTTGGGTCCCAACTTCACATCATGTCTCACCTTTTGACAGTGTCCTACTAGGCCCTGAGGTTCTCTTCATTTTTTTTTTCTATTCTTTTTCTCTCTCTCAGTTGGATAATTCTATTTATAAATTTCTCTAAGTATGATCACATTGGTCCAACAGTAAAGACATTTGAGATTTTGTTGGATGTTGCAGTGTCTCTCCATACTGTATCATTTTCACCGCCGCTAGTAATGTGTAAGAGCGTTTTCCCTGCTCATAGTCTTGCCAGCGGAGTGTGTTGTAAAAATGGAACATTTGTCAGTCTGAGAGTGTTTCAAGTGTGGTTCACCACATACAAAAATGACTGCTGGTAATTCTTCCCTCTGCTATATACACGGCATTCCGGATCACGATGTGCATCTTGTTCTGCAGTGTCTTGAATCTGCGATGGTCTAATGACTTGCTTTAACCAACAGAATAAGGTTAAGAGATATGTGAATCCATGGCATATGCCTTAAGAGATCTTGCAACTTCCATTTTGCCCTCTTTGAGGCCAGTAGCCATTTTAAGAAGTTTCGGATAGGCAAAGGGATAAAAGACCACGTGGAGAGAGATCAAATCAGGGGCAACCACAGCACAGCAGCTGACAACTGTAAAAGCAAAGGTTGTGCTTTATTCACCTCTTTTGAGCCTAAACCTGAACCGCTCTTAGTGTATTGTGGGTGCACAATAGTGTTTGTTGAGTGAAATCTGATTGAATGAATCATCTGATATTTGAATGTCAGAAATATGTGACTTTGCTAGGTGTAACTTTTAAGATGCCCGGATGCTCTGAAACCTGGTGATCCCCCGGTGAAGGACCGTGATGTTGAATGATGCCAGTGGATAGAATTTGGGAGCCTGTCTATAAGGTAAGTAATTGCCAGGCTTTTCTGCCCTCCCGCCGTTAGGATTAATGATGGATCTCTGCGGTCCTGAATGCATGCCTGATGGCGGGCACCTGGAGTAGGGTGTGGGCATGCATAGGTGGGTACCCCTGGGCTAAGACTGGGTCTATAAGTGCGGGGTCACGGGACACTAGAGGAACAGAACCACAAGAAGGAGAACAAGCAAGAGAGTGGAAGAGAACCAGCAGAGAAGCAGAGACCATGAGAGAATACTGGAGAGCCCAGAAGAGTGAAGATTTGCTGGGGGCTGGGAGGCTCCCAGCCCCCTGGCACCCCTGCCTGCCGTGTACCTGGTAAAATCCCAATAAAAGCCTGAAAAAGCCACCAAGGTCCCCAGGACTCCTCCTTCACCCCGTCTGCTCAGATCATAGAGATCCTGCTCTGTGCCTTCCTGCCACTACACTGTCACTGTTCAATTTCAGGCAGGAGTTTCCCAAGAATTTCCACTTCAGCGTAGTGACTAAGGTAGTTAGGCATTGCCCTGAGGGTTCCTTTCTGGCAATATTCCCCATTTCATAACTGTTCCTCATAGGTAGTACTTAATTCATCCTTCACCCTTTGGCTGCCATGTGACATTCTTCCCCTGCTTCTGGTTCTTAGCCTCGCTTTGACTGATGGCGAACTTCCACTCAGATCTCAAGAGCCATCTGAAATCGTTTCTTCCCTCCCCCAGTTTTATTCTGATATAATCAACATACAGCACCATATAGGTTTGAGGTGTACAATACAATGACTTGACTTGCATATACTATGCAATGATTTGCACAATAAGTTAACACCTATCATCTCACATAGATACTGAAAAAAGAAAAAAATTTTTCATCGTGATGCAAACTTGTAGGATTTACTCTCTCGCAGCTTTCAAATACACCAAACAGCAGTGCTAACTGCAGTCATCATGTTTACATGACCTTCCCTGCACGGATCTTATAACTGGAGGTTTATACCTTTTAGCTCTCTTCACCCAATTCCCCCACGCCACCTGTTTTATACTATATAAATGTATTTTGATAGACTTGATACGAGGGAAGGAGGCAGCTAATTCCAACTATGTTAGTGGTTCTCAAGCAGAGGCAGTGGGGCACTTTTGCATCTCACATCCCCCTTTTCCTCAATAGCCCCCTCACCCCCCAATACACACACATACACACACACACACATTTGACAATGTTTGAAAACATTTTTCGTTGTCAAAACTGGAGAGTGGTGCTGACATCTAGTGGGTAGAGGCCAGGGATGTGGATAAATATTTTAGAATGCACATATTGTAAGGCAGCCCCCACCCCTTTCCACCCAACAAAGACATCACCTCTCAAAATGTCAATAGTGCCGAGGCTGAAAACCCTGACCCAGAAGTTCTAGGGGAGGGACTACATTAGAACTACCTGGGGAACTTTTGCAATCTTGATTCTCTAAAACTCACTCCAGACCAATTCAATTAAAATGGCTGAGGACAGGACTCAGGTGATTTCAATTGAATCTTATATTAACGCTCAAGAACCACTTATTTGGTTAGTAGAGTGGGGCCACTCTACCCCGGGCCAGAAGGCCTGCCCCGACTCAGCCTCCCACAAGACACTTGGGCCAGCGGAACGCCTCTTTTTGGAGACTTCATTTCCATGGGAAGCTGCCTCCTATGGGACGTGAGTACAAGCTCTTGGATTTATTTCTGTCTTGTAACTAATTACTGATTGAATCTCAAACTGCAGAATTTTACAAGATTTATGATTGATGTGAGACTCAGGGATTTTTTAGGTTCTCAAGCAAACTTTGTAACAGATTTGGAGAGGGCAGTTGCCAATGGTTATGTCTGCTTTTTCTCTAGTGTTATTTTTAAGTGTTTGATGTCCATACCACAGAGTCCACCCATTTTTAGTGTACTGTGATGTCTAGGAGACTCACGAGTTGTGTATCCTTTACGGCTGTGAGAGGGAGATCAACGGCTTTGAAGGGACGCCAGGGCCATGGTGGTGAAAGAATTCACCAGAGGCAGCATGGAAAGTAGAAAAGGAAGATTTATTGATTATCCTGCTAGGGAAATGGGCGAGATGAAAATGTTTGCACGTGGAGGGAAGTTTGAAGCACTTTTTATATTCAGAGTTTGTAGGATTTATAAGATTTAGGGTACAGGCCTGTGTTGGCTGCTATCTACTGAAGTGTCAGAGTGGGTTTACTCCTTGCCTTCTTTCAGAATTTACATCAGCCTTTAATGGCCTCAGGTGGGTTTTATGGCCCTGTTTTTCTTTTTTCAATTTACGTTTAAGTGAGGTAATAATGGGGTAACCCCATCTGGTAATACCACCATTATGCAGCGCCACCAACTCACCTACATTCCACCACCATAGACCATTGTGCTTCCTTCCCTCTTTGTTCTTACCCCTCCCCCATTACTTCTCTTGGCATTTCTGTTCTGTAGTCAGCTATCAAGGGTTAGTTTTTAAGCTTTCCTTGATCTATTAATTTAGTTACTTCATATTCCATATATTAGGAACACCATTAGTATTTATCTTTCTCCAACTTATTTCACTTAGCATTTTTCCTCGAAGACCATCCATGTTGCCACAAAGGGCATGAGTTTATCATTTTTGATCACTGAGTAGTATTCTATTGTGCGTATACCATGTCTTCTTGACCTGCTCATCTGGTCACATAGGTTATTTCCATAGCTTAGCTATTGTAAATTGCGCTGCAGTAAATATGGGAGTACAAGTTTCCTCTGGAATTAGTGTTTTTGAATTTTTGATAGCTGCCTAAGAGTGGAATTATTGGGTCAAATGGCAGATCCACTTTGTTCTTTTTAAGGTTTATTTATTTTTATACAAGAGCTGGGGTACAAGCCAGAGGTGTGGGAGGGTGAGAGAGTTCACCAGAGACAGCAGGGAGCAGAACAGGCAGACGACAGAAACACTCTGCTGAGGGGAGCAGCGGGTGTGACAGGAGAGGTCTGCCGCGCCATGTGGGATTCTCACCAGCCACCAGGGATCGAACCTGCACTGCAGAGGCTGCGGACAGCTTCACAGCGTGGCGCTCAACCCACTGTGCCACCGGGGAGGCCCATGTAGATCCATTTTTAATGTTTCGAGACACCTGTACACAGATCTCCATAATGGCTGGACCATTCTGCATTCCCACCAGCAGTGTAGGAGGGCTCCCTTTTCTCCATACCTTTGCCAGAACTTACTGGTCTTTTTGATATGGGCCATGCTCACAGGTTTGAGATGGTATCTCATTGTGGTTTTGAAATGCATTTCCCTAATAAGTGATTGTGAACAGTTTTTTCCTGTGCCAGCTGGCACGGACATATATTAATAACGACCATTTGGGCCCCCTATCTGCCCAAGGTCTCAGGGCCCGGTTCTATGGTAACTCTCCTGTTCCTCTTGTTCAAAACTTTCCATCCCTATCTGCAAGGCAAGGAAGAGACTGAGCTTTTGACACTACAAACCCCAATAGTCACCACAATTCAATTTCACATTTCCATCACCCCAAAAAAGACCCCTCATGCCCATTAGCGGTGTCCTTGCAGTCCCACTGTAACTCTGAATCGAGCTCTTCCACCCCGCTGTCAGCCTTTCATCTGTAACTTGGGATGGTGCACTCCTTGGCTCCAAAATGTGGTGCAAGTGTTGTGCGGGCCGAGGAAGAGTGAGGAGTTCATGGAATTTAAGGTTTTCACTCACCACAGATACCTGCGGTGGAACAGCATCGTAAATCCTAGAAACCAGGGGTTGCTGCCAATTATGTGTGCGGAGTCCCTAACCAATCTATAGTTTGAGACTGTAGCCTATGACTCCTCAGCAGGTGCTTTTGCTTTTATTTTGCCGTGATGACAGAGCCTCACAGGCTTCTTCTCTCTCAGCTCCTAAATTTATCAGCACCAGGTCTTCATTCTTAGTTACCTATACATATTTCAAGTAAAGAAGTGCTTCTTTTCCCTTCTAAGGGTAAAGCTTTTCACCTGTGGTCCCACTGGGGTTTGGTTCCATCAGCAACTCATTTTCTGGTATTCTCTTTCCAAGGCTAGCTCGCAAGTCCTGCTTTTATCTGCCTATGAGTACACCCAAGTCATGCGCTCCCTCCCCCGTCTCACTCATTTGTTCTGGGTGGGAACAACCCTATTTTACAATGAATTTACAATTTACGAACAGAGAGAGCAGTTGAAGGGGAGCGTGTGCCTCTGCTGCTGCAGTCATGAGGCACATTCACTCAGGAAGAGCCTTTGTATTCCCCACATGATGTTGCTCCATGCGTGGCAGTTGGCTGAACAGTTTCATCAATGGGAACAAGAATTAATGATTTATTTTCCACATCCACTTGGCAGGGGCAGTGGGGGGAGTGACAGGTCTATGATACATCCCACTCTGGGAGTTCTCAAATGTGAAAGCTTATTCTTATATATTTGCATGAAATAAAAAACTCCTCTTTGGTGTTCTTTCCTGCCTTCACTTGGGTTTGCCCCCAATATCTCCTTCAGGATGTTATATACCAACCCTTGCTATCCCCATGTCTTGAAATGACAAATCTTATCTCTTTTTCTTTGAGTTTTTTTCTTGGATTCCACGTGTAAGTGAGCTCATACAATGTTTCTCTTTCTCTGACTCATTTCCTTCAGTATGATCCCTCATTTAGCACAATCCATTTATGTCAGAAATAACAGGATTTGCTTCTTTCTTGCAATTGCCTTGTGACTGTGCGCAGTGCTGTGTCTCATTTTTATCCATTCATCTGTTGATGGGCACTTTGTTTCAGTATCTTGGCTACTGTGAATAATGCTACAATGAACATCAGAGTGCAGATTTCTTTGGTATGCAGTTTTCATTTCCTTTGGGCATATAGCTAGAAGTGGAATTGCCGCATCATATGGTATATTTGTCTTCAATTTTTTGAGGAACCTCCATATTATTTCATTATTTTCATGAAATGAAATATGTTGCATTCATTTATAATACCACCAACAGTGCACAAGGGTTCTCTTTTCTACCCATCCTTGTAAACATTTGTTAGCGCCTATTTTTTTTGGTGATAGCCATATTAACAGATGTGAGTCGATAATTTAGTTTGGTTTTGATTACATTTTCCTAATGACTAGTAATGTTGAGCACTGTTTCATGTGAAAGCTACAGATTTTTGGTGGCGTCTTTAGGTTTTCTATATATAAAATAATGCCATCTCCAAATAGAGGCAATTTACTTCTATTCTAATTTTGATGCCTTTTGTTTCTTTTACTTGTTTGATTGCTGTGGTTAGGACTTCTAGTACTTCATTAAATGAGAGTGGTGACAGTGGACACCCTTATCTTGTTCCTAATATCAGAAAAAAAAAAAACCTCTTAATCTTCTGTTGAATATGATGTTAGCTGTGGGATTTTTATATATGATCTTTATTATATTGAGGTGGTTTTCTTCTATTTTTGTTATTTTAAATTAAATTTTCTTGATTTACCATTTGTTTGCAAAATTGTATAATTTCAGGATTACAGCTTCATGCCTCATCATATACATGATTCAATCACCCACCCCCAAAGCTCTGATGTCACCACATGGTTACAGAACCCCCTCTTTTCCCTCCTTCCTCCTCACAGCTTCTCTACTTTGGTAGCCACCATGCTATTCACAAAGTCTGTTATTTTTGTTGCATTTTTTCAGTTTTCTTTGGTTATTATATTTCACAAATGAGTGGAACCATCTGTTGTCTTTCACTTTCTGACTTATTTCACTTAGCAAAATCACCTCAAGATCCACCCATATTGTCTCAAAAGATAACATTTCATCTTTTTTTCAGCTGAATGGTATTGCATTGAATATATACACCACAATTTCTTTATCCAGTCATCCATCAATGGGCATTTAGGTTTTATGCCATTTCTTGGATATTGGAGTAATGCTACTATGAACATAGCGGTGCACAAATCTTTTTGTATTGGTGTTTTCATATTCTTCCAATAAATAACTAGAAAAAGAATTGCTAGATTATGCAGCATTCCATTTTTAGTTTTTACTTCGCTGTTTTCCATAGAGGCTGTACCAGTTTATATTCTCACAGTGAGAAAGAGTATGCCCTTTTTCCCACACTCTTGCCAATACTATTGCTTTCAGTCTTTTGGATATGGACCATTCTCACAGAGGTGAGGTGCTACCTTATTGTGATGTTGATCAGTATTTTCCTTAAAGTAGTGACGTTAAACATATTTACATATGCCTATTGGCCCTGTATATCTTCTTTTAAAGATTTATTTATTTTTGCATATAAGAGCCGGGGCACAGGCCAGAGATGCAAGGGGTGAGAGGACCCAACAGAGACAGAGTAGGGAGCAGAACAGGCAGAATGACTGAAATATACTGCTGAGGGGAGCAGTGGGTGAGACAGGAGAGGTCTGCTGGGCCATGTGGCCACCTCCCTGGCTGGGGATTGAACTCATACTGCAGTGGCTGCAGACAGCCTCACAGTGCTTGCACCACCATGGAGGCCCCAATATATCTTCTTTTAAATGGAGGTGGTGATGTGTTTTCAAGTTGGCCCGCAGCTGAGTGCCATATTATTTGATCCCAAGGAACCATTCCATGTAGTCACATAATCTATATATGAAGACAATTTGCTGTGGGGAGTTTTGTAAAAACCTTATGTATTAGTTTCTGTCTTCACTGGTCAGATTTATCCCATGGAATATTTATTTCCCTTGCACTTCTGGAATGTACAAGAGTGAGTACTAAAGAACCTTATGACATGCCAATGGAGGGATGCTTTGAACCAGGAGGAGAGAAACATGCAGCATGGGCATGGGGTAAGGTGCTTTTAGATTTCACTTGGGTGAAGTCATTTGGCATCTGTGAAGAACTCTTATAAATGTAAAGCCTTGTTGAGCTTTGTGGGGGTTAATAAAAAAGAGCCTTGAGTTTACCTAGAAGCCAAAGCACCACTCACTGAAAATTACCACACAGAATATTCTGGGATTCAGAAATGGGCCTTATCAGGATAGAACAATTCCTTTCCCCAGATGTTTACAGCAAAGTTAAATTGGATATGGTGGGGAGTAGGAATCACACCCACTAGTTCATCCATTTGATGAAAATATATTAAATTTGATTGTCTAGTGGCAAGATCATACAAAATAAGAATGAAACAAAATTATTACAATTGTGATAACTACTCTGAAGGAAAAGAAGATGGTATGATAGTAACAGTGAGGGAGAGCTGTTTGTTGTGGTCAGAGAAAGTCCTTCCAATAAAGTTATATTTAAAGTGAGACAAGACAATTGCAGGAGACATACAAAGAGAAAGGAAGTAGACAACAGAGAAATGTATTACAAGTAGTGGGGAGAGCACATACAAGGGCCCTGAAGATGGGAAAGAATTTTGCAAGTTGGGTAACTAACAGGTGGCTAATGTAACTATAACAGGTTTTGGGCAAAATCTGCTTAAACTTTGGAGATTTTTTATTTAGTCTAGAAAATGGCTCACTGAAAAGAAAATCCTTTAGATTGAAATGCAGCATATGAGAAAAAAAATTGTCTTGCAATCTGATGAACAGATCAGAATGTGCTGATAGTTTTGTTATATCCTTGACAATAATATGTAGTAGGAAGGATTCCACTAATAATTATATACGTAATGGTTACCTCCCAAAAGATGAGATTTCCACTTGATTTTGTATGCCCTTTTGAATGGATGTTTCTTCTTTATAATGCATATACATTACTTCTATAATCAAATATTTTATAACCAGGATAAAAACAAACGAAGAAAATAATGTGAATGTTGAACAGGAAATGGCTTCTTGCGATTTAGTTAGCCAAAGGAAATAGTACTTTCATAACAATTACAATTCACATGTTAACATAAATAGCCCTGCACATTATGCATTTTCCTTTAGTTAAAGATTCTAAAATGCAAATTTTATCTCAGCAGCTGAAAAACTGAACTTCGGATATTATCTTAATCATGAAGTCATGTTTTCTCAGAATAGATGCCTATTAAAATAAATGGACATCTGATTAAATTATGGTGTATGTTGATTAAAGTGGGTGTAGTACCTGAAATAGACACAGGGATATCTCAGGAGTGAAAGATTCTGAGTATGCAAAGCTACAAACTTGCAAAATTTTAGGATTAAAAGCAAATAGCCAGGGAAGTGCCAAAGGTCCAGGTGTCAAGAGAAAAAGCAGGAAGAAGGCATAACGACCTGCCCATGTAGGACTGTGGACTTTTTGGTTGAGTCAAACACTAAGGGAAATGAGGCCATTGAATAGAAGTGACCTCCTGGGGCCTCCCCGGTGGCGCAGTGGTTGGGCGCTGGGTTGCGAAGCTGCCTGCCGCCTCTGCGGCGCCAGTTCGATCCCTGGCTGCTCCCGGGCCACCGGAGGAGGGTCCCACATGGCGCGCAGACCTCTCCTGCCGCCTGCTGCTCCCCTCAGCAGTGTCCTTCGGTCCTTCTGCCTGTTCTGCTCCCCGCTCTGGCTCTGGTGAATTCTCTCACCCTCCCGTGCTTCTGACTGTACCCGGTGCATGTATAAATAAATAAATAAATCTTTAAAATAAAAAAAAGTGACCTCCTGAGAACTCATGAAACTATTCACTCTATAATCTTTAGTTACTTATGATTCCTCTAGTCACTGGGTCCTTTTCTGCTTCAAAAGACTGAAGACTAGTCCAAGGCTGAAGACTTACTTTGTCACACATGAGGTGAGATTCTAGGGGCAGAGGAGAGGAGAAGTATATGGAATAATTTAAAATGTTTCTTATATAAAAGATAGCATTAGCTTTTCTACTCGTTCCTCCCCTTACACACCCTCACGCATGTAAACACACACACATATACACACACACACTTATTATCCCATTTAGACACATGCAGACATCTCTTTCATTGATTTTAAGTTATATCATGATTTTAAAGACAGATTTTTTTTTTTTATTTTATTTTTTTATTTTTTTTATTTTTTTTTATTTTTTTTATTTTTATTTTTTTTTTTATTTTTTTTTATACAATTTTTTTTTTATAGAGGCATGCTTTATTTATTTATTTTTTGTTTGTTTTGTTTTTTGTTTATACATGCACTGGGTACAGTCAGAAGCGCGGGAGGGTGAGAGAATTCACCAGAGCCAGAGCAGGGAGCAGAGCAGGCAGAAGGACCGAAGTACACTGCTGAGGGGAGCAGCGGGCGGCAGGAGAGGTCTGTGCGCCACGTGGGACCCTCCTCTGGTGGCCGGGGAGCAGCCGGGGATCGAACCGGCGCCGCAAAGGACACGGGCAGCTTCGCAACCCAGCGCTCAACCGCTGCGCCACCGGGGAGGCCCTTAAAGACAGATTTATGTTTACATTATAATTATAATAACTAAGGTATATAGTATAGTGAGATAACACATTTCTTATACAAAATTTTTTTTTCTCCCTTGCAGTGAATAACTGTCTATTTTTGGTTGCCACAAGAAATATAGATTACAAGGTAGGGGGGAGGAGGGAGTAGGATCAAAACAAGGGGGGGAATTGTGTGGGGACTATAAGCAAGATGAAAATGCATACATTGTGCAAAAATGAAAAATGATATAAAAATATATAAAATAAAAAAAAGAAATACAGATTACATTTCAGAACAAGCTTTTCTTTATTCCCTTTAAGCCTTTCCTGTAGGTGTCCCCTATCCCCTGTTCCAATCTAGACTTGACTACTCTAGAACTCTACATAGTTGTCAGACTTCACCATTATTCAAGGAATTCCACACCCCTTCACAGCCTGTATCATCTCCTGTATCATTTTGTTTTAACTCTCTTGTTGGAATCTACGTTTTTCTATTTTTGGCTTATTCCCTTATTTTGGTGTTGCTTATCTTCCTGTAGCTTCCTCTGGAAGTGTTAGTGGGTGATAAATCTTTTGAGGTCTTTGAAGAGCTTAAACAACTTATCTACTCTTATAAATTTTTATTTTGTTGTAAAATGCTCGACTGGAGAAATTTCACAGGAAGTCTCTCCTTACACAAATTCTCCCTACATCTAGAATCTGCAGTTATGGAGAAGTGTGCTGGTGTTTCATTTTGGGTCAGTATATGGAAGAAAGCTTTCATTTAATTCTCTGCTTCAGCCAAGTGTACTTACCCCAGTAAGAGACTCCAGGATTTTCAGGCTTAACCTCACCAGGGAATGAGTGGCCACCCTAGAGTATGAAAAGTGCGGCCTAGTCAGACAGGTTGAGAATGAGGATCCGTGATTCTAAGTTCTTTATACAGATTTTCAACCAATAATCCTTAAAAAAAAAATCTGTTGATCTTTACTTAGAGAAATACCTTATGCCTTTAATTCTTGAAACTTCTGCAGAAAGTTATCTTGATATCTCACTTGCTTAGCCAGTAGCATCCATTTGTTTTCAGATGTTGCTAATTCTTATCGTCTCTACTGTTTTTTGTGTTTATGATTTTTTTTTGTTATTTTATTGACATTTTAGCCCAGTATTAAGAGAAGACGGTGGTAAAGGCAAGTATTTAACTTGATATGTTTAATCAGAAAACTAAAGGAAAATATTAATATATAACCTGTATTTCTCTTTGTCTCTGTTAGGTAAAGTTGAAATTTACATTGATTCAGGAATGGCTAGCTTCAACCACAGTGGGGTTAACCATATGGTCTCCTATCAGCTGGGCATTCCAGGTCGAGAAGACCTACACATGTGGATTTCTATCCCCTTTTTCATCCCCTTTTTGCTCTACTTGGAAATGGTTTTCTTATCTTCATTATCCTGATGAAGAGCACACTCCATGAACCTATGTATTTTTTCCTCTGTATCTTGGCTGGAATTGACATTGTCTTTGCCACAACCACAGAACCCAAGGCATTGGCCATTTTCTGGTACAATAAGAGAGAAATCTCTCTGAATAGCTGCATTACTCAGCCTACATCCAGCATTCTTTCTTCATTTCTGAGCCTGGTGTCTTGCTTGTGATGGCATTTGACCGCTACATTGCCATATGTTACCCATTAAGGTACACCACGATACTCACACGCTCTCTGATAGGGACAATTAGTGTGGCTGTTTTCTTCAGAGCACATTGTACAATTTTTTCCCTGGTATTTCTTCTGAAGAGGCTGACTTTTTGCAGAAATAATATCCTCCTGCATACATTCTGTGAACACATTTGGCTTGGCCAAATATGCCTGTGATGACATCCGAGTAAATATCTGGTATGGATTTTTCGTTTTAATGTCAACAGTGATCCTAGATGTTATATTCATTTTTATTTCCTATTTCATGATTCTCCGTGCTGTCTTCAACATCCCTTCTCAAGAGGCTCGCCACAAAGCTCTCAACATGTGTGGCCCCCATGTGTGTGTCATCATCCTCTTTTACGGGCCAGGGATTTTCTCAGTCCTCACTTACCGCTTTGGACGCCCTATCCCAATACATGTCCATATCCTGCTGGCCAGTGTTAGCATGCTCACTCCTCCTATGCTGAATCCCATCATTTATGGGATCAGGACAAAACAGATACAAGACCAAGTGGTTTATGTATTGTTTCCAAAGCATAAACGATCTGGGAATGAAATAAAGTGATTTCTCAAAAAATTTGGTTCTTCCATGAGCTATGCTTTGGCAGCAGTGAACAAGGGAGCTAGAGTTGAGTCACTAGGAAATAGGTCTCATTGTGTTATGGGTCTCTGGAACAACTTCCCTGAAACTGAGACTTGTCTCTCTAATCTGTCTGAACACAGTATCTGTAGGTTAACTGAGATAATTACAGATCCTGAGTTGGGGAAGGAACAGGTTAGTCTTTAGTAGTCATGTCTTACTCTGTAAAATTCAACTCAACTCTGGGAATAGTCAATGTTATATTCAGGATCTTGTTTTGATAAATCCTAAGTTTTCTGTCTTGGGTTATAGCTCTGAGACATATCACCACATCCCCGGCAGCCCATGTAAAACCTGCGTTCCTTCATCTGCTTTCTCTAAGTATGATAGGTATTAAGAGGATGTCAAGAGAACTATACTTTAAAATTTTTTTTCTTTTTTGAGGAAATGCTGGTTTAAGTTGTTTATACTTTGGGAGTAGAGGCTGCCACCCCTGCCCCACCTTGCTCCCCACCCCCTGTTTCTGTTATTACTGTGGTGCGCCCACCACCAAAGCACCTGTAGTCCATCATCATGGTCCATTGTGCTCTCTCCCCACTTTGTTATCACCCTTCCCATTGCCCCCTATGGACTCAGTCCTATAATCAGCTTTCAGGGGTTAGTTTTAAAGTTTGGTTTTATCTAACCCTTTGTGTGATTTCTCTATATTCCACTTATAAGTGACATCATCCAGTTTTGTCTATCTCCTTTTGACTTTTCATTTATCATAATCCCTTCCCACTCCATCCATGTTGCATTTGTCTTTTTTGATAGCTGAGCAGTATTTTATTGTGTATAAATAAATCTTCTTGATCTACTCCTCTGTTTTTGAACATTTAAGTTGTTTCCATATCTTATTACAAATAGTGCTGCTATGAACATGAGTTTACAGGTTTCCCTTTGCATTAGTGTTTTGTGTTCTTTGGGTAAGATAATCTAGGAGTGGATTTGCTGGGTAATAGGCAGATCCATATTTAAGTTTTTGAGGCCCCTCCATACTGTTTTCCACTAAGGTGGTATCTTTCCCACCAACAGTGTAATAGGGTTCCTTTTTCTCTACATCTTTACCAGCAGTTGTTTCTGGTCTCTTTGATATGGGTCATTTTCAAGGAGTAAGGTGGTAGCTCATCGTGGTGTTTTTTAATATATATATTTTTTGTTCTTTTAATTTTTTTTCATCATTGTTCATTTTATTTTATTTTTAATTTTTTTACATTGTTCATTTTTTGCCCCCACCTCTCAGGTGTAGTCCCCATAGAATTACCTTCACCAGTGTACTTGTGTTTGAATTGCATTTCCCTAACAACAAGTGATAATGAACATTTTTTCATGTGCCTGTTGGCCAATTGTTTCTTCCTTGGACAAGTGACTGTTTAGTTCACTATGCTATTAACTTTTGACTTTTTTGAAATTGTTTCTTAAGGATCACTCCACTCAACATGGTACAGAATAAATTCAGACTTCCTTTCCAGCAACAATTTCCATATCACTTTCAGGTAATTGTGCTTCAGTGTCAAGGAATGGTGTATTTCTATATGTTCTAAAGTGTCTTGGTGCATTTTAAAAAAGTGATCGATTTGCATGGCATGACCTCTTCTTTCTTTGACTTTTTAATGTATTTTCATCATCTTTCAAGGCTCAGCATGGGGACACCAACACAGAGAGGTCATTATAAATACCTTCTCTCAAGATGAGCTACTACTTTCTCTGTGTTAATACTATATATTGTTGATACTTCTTTTGAAAACATTTGCTTCATTTTATATAAATATTCCATAGAGAAACTATGGAAATAAAATTAAAATTAAATTTGCACATAATACCACTACTTAGAAATTTAATGTTATTTTGGTGTTATACTTCCAGAATTTATGTATAATTACAACTCTAACAACTATAACTGTACATGCATATTTAAACTTAGACATGATTCTGTAATCCAACATTATCACACAGAACTGTATTTTAGCCATTATAATACATTAAAAAACATCTATAATAACTTTAAAGGCTATTTTATCTCTTTATTTAAAAAGCATGCTTTTAAAAATTCTAATTTACACTTAGATAAGGCAGTGTTCAACCTTTTATCTTTTAGTACTTATATCAATAATGTTGAGAAAAACATAATAGTCATTCTAGGGATACTTTCGTGCACAAGATTGGGCTTTTTTGTGCATTAAATTTTGCATGATTTTAACTAAGCATAATTACTAGGTGAGGGTTTAAAGATTTTAGATTCCTCTGGCACATTGGAAAATTGTATCTAGATAAATTATAAGCCTTATTCTTGTTAGAAATACACTAGTGCCAAAATTTATTGAATCAATACTAGCATTTATCAAATAGTTCCATTTAAAAAGTTGCCATATGTAAAGCAAAATAATTTTTCATTGTCCTTTATTTGAATTTATTTAGTTAACAGACACGTACATTTTTTGGTACTTATTGGATATTGTTTTTCTTTGTGATTAATAACAACCATTTATTGAAACTGTGCAAAACTCCTCATACCTTACTTATTTAATCTTTAAATCGACTAAAAATTGTTTCTATTTCCGTTTTTCAGCATGAATATATAACTTCCCCAATATTATTTATTGAAAATATATTCTTAGGCCATATTTCTGTAATTTTTGGTTGTTTTACCTAAAGAAATACATAAAATATTTTTTTCTATGTGGGTTTTATTGTTTTAATATTAAGCTATTTTCTTCAGTTTAACATTTTTCTGAGGTTTTCTCCTAGATTTTTTTTTTTTTTGGTGGGACCCTCGCTGGCGGCCGGGGAATGAACCTGCGCTGCAGAGGCTGCGTGCAGCCTCGCAGCCCAGTGCTCAACTGCTGCGCCACCAGGGGAGGTCCTCCTAGATTTTTAAATTACACATTTTACATCTATTTTTTCAAAGCTAGACAAAATAAAAAAAACTTCTATGACCAATATCAGAAAATTAAGACATAGTTGTTAAATTTTAGTGTTTCTGTCCTTTATATGATTTATTTATACAAGAATGGGGGTACAGGTCAGATGCGCAGGAGGGTGAGAGAATTCACCGGAGATAGCTGGGAGCAGAACAGGCAAACGGACTGAAGACACTGCTGAGGGGAGCAGCGGGTGAGACAGGAGAGGTCTGCCGTGCCATGCAGGACTCTCCCTGGCCAGCTGGGAATCGAACCCACGCTGCAGAGGCTGTGGACAGCTTCACAGAGCAGTGCTCAACCCGCTTTGCCACCGGGGAGGCCCTCATTGTATTTTTTTTTAATTGGAAAACAAATATGCAACTTGGAATGGCTTTGAGGCAAATTGTCCCATAAGCAGATTTTCTTTCAGTGGCTAAAATGAGGTTTGAAAAACAAGTAACAATAAAAGAAAATGTTTCTGGTATAGAACCAGCAGTACCAAAAATAGTGCATGAGTACCTGGATAGTACACCCATTTTATAACAGTGCAAATTTTAAGGGCATTTTTTTGACTACCCATAGTCCACATAGAGTTACAGCTCCACACTTCAACCACAACATGCTAAGAATCCCTAAAGAAAACCATTTAAAAAAAGGGCATAACCCAGATGTTCCCCCACTCGATTAACTCCAAGTTTAGATGTGCAGAAGGGCTTAGATAAGCCACATGAAACATGTTACTTGATCAATTTTCTAAAATAAGTAGTGGTTTTAATAGTGCTCTTTTGTCTTTTATCCTTCATTATCTTTATATTGATATATGCTTAATCCACTATCTTCACTATATTTACTTTTGTCAATGAGATTTCCCTTTTCCTATGTTAATAAGTGCCATTAAAAAAATTATAGAAGTCCTTTTAATAAATCTTGTGAGTTATTGAGGATGAAATCTTTTAGTTTTTGTCTGTAAAATTCTTTATTTTCACTTCAGTTCTGATTGATAACTTGCCAGGTAATGTATTCTTACCTGGAAGTTTTTACCTTTCAATACTTTGAAGATATGCCAGTACCTTTTTTTTTTTTTTAAAGATTTATTTATTTATGCATATAAGAACTGGAGTACAGGCGAGAGATGCAGGGGGTGAGAGGATTCACCAGAGACAGAGTGGGGAGCAGAACAGGCAGACTTACTGAAATACACTGCTGAGGGGAGCAGTGGACGAGTCAGGAGAGGTCTGCTGTGCCATGTGGGTCACCTCCCTGGCCGGCCGGGGAATCGAACTCATGTTGCAGTGGCTGCGCACAGCTTCATAGGTTGTCTTAACCCCTTGCGCCACCAGGGAGGCCCCCATGCCAGTACCTTCGGCCTGCAGAGTTTCTGCTGAAAGAACTGCTGACTGCCTTATGGGAGGTTTATTGTAGCTTATAATTTGTTTTTATCTGGCTGCTTTTATTTTTTAAAGATTTATTTATGTATACATACATACATACAAGCACTGGGTACAGTCAGAAGCGTGGGAGGGTGAGAGAATTCACCAGAGCCAGAGCGGGGAGCAGAGCAGGCAGAAGGACCAAAGTACACTGCTGAGGGGAGCAGCAGGCGGCAGGAGAGGTCTGTGTGCCGTGTGGGATCCTCGCCCGGCGGCCGGGATCGAACCGTCGCTGCAGAGGCTGTGGGCAGCTTCGCAGCCCAGTGCTCAACCTCTGTGCCACCAGGGGAGGCCCCTGGCTGCTTTTAATAGACTCTATCTGTGTGTTTCTCGGGGTTAGGGAAGTTGTCAGTCACTATTTCTTCAAACAGCTTTTCTACCTCTTCCTCTTTTCCATTTCTGGTACTTCTATAATTTTAATGTTATTTTGCTCGATGTTTTTCATGTTTCCGTTAAAAGAAAGTTTTTTCCCTTTTTAAAATTTTATTAATATTTTATTTTATATAATTATATCATTTTTCAATTTTGCACAATGTATGCATTATCATTTTGGTTATATTCCCCATATAATTGCACCCCCCCTTATTTTGACCCTAGTCCTTCTTCTCCCCTTCCCTCCCCCACCCCCATTGTGTGTCTCTGGTTTAGAGTTGCTTGTTGATTTTGCTTTTTACGTTGTATTAGTTTTTTTCCTGGTCCCTTATTTAGGTTTTCTAAATTCCTGCTATGAGTGAGACCATCCGGTATTTTTCTAAAAGAAAGTTTTTTAAAATTCATGTTTCTATTAGCTGTTCTGTGTGAGTTCCATTACTTTATCTTCTAATTTGCACGTCTATTTCTGTTTCTCGAGTTTGGGTATAAGCCCTGCAATGTATTTTTAGTTGTTTTTGTATTCTTCAACTTATAAATTGTTAGGAAATTTCTTCTCTAGTCTTTGTCATCTTTGGAGGTCTTATTTTGTTCACCCATTCTTCTGAGATCAGTGATCATCTTTATGGCCATTACTTTGAAATCTATTAGATCAACTACTTATATCCAGTTCATTGAAGTTTTTCTCCATGGCTTTTATTTTTAATCACACTTTATTGATTTACCATTTGTTTACAAAACTCTAAATTTGGGAGTACAGCTTCACACCTCTGGGTGTATATACCTTACTATATTCACCACTGATGTTCTATTGCTTTCATATCAAATCAAATTGACCCCCTTTATCCATTGCTCCCATCCTCCTTCCTCTTCCCCTCTGGTATGTTTTTTAGGGCCTAAGATTTATGCTTGTGTGTCTTATTCTCTTGTTTGAAAAGTATTCCTGTTTTCCCATTTTGCTTTCCTAGTGTTTATTTCTCTGTATTGGTTCCATGAGCCTCTTCAGTGCCCTGGGGTAGCTGTCAAGAACAGTCTCTTCCATTGTTACTGTCTAGTGGTGCCCAGAAATACAGGTTCCTCTGTCTGTGCTTGGTGATCAATGCTGTTGATCAATGCTGTAGCAAATGAGGCAGGCATACATTATGTTTTAATGAGCCTAGGATGTTGCTTTCTTGCCTCAGCTTAAGGAATATTGTTGTAGTGTGAATGCACAGGGCTGGGTGGCTCAGCAAAGCTGCCATCAGGTATATGCACGAGCCTTCCTGTGGCTTAATTTTGGCTATGTGTGCTAGCTAACTTTAGCTTCCACTTCTGCTGGTCATATCATGCCAGGGAGATATATATATATAATAAATGGCACTTGCCAGTGTGTTTTTCCCAGAGTGAGTTCCAGCTGGCTCCTGCCTTCTTAGCAATTCCTCAGGCTCAAGAAATGAAACTCATTCACAGTCCGTAAACTTCAACTGCTACCTCTCCTCTGGGTCCCAACGCAAGTAATCCTGTTTGCATCCTTTGAAAGGAGTTTTTCTGATCTCCAGAGCTTACTGCTTCTCTGAACATAGGCCCTTTCAGTTTTCAATTCCAGGCTGTTGGTTACCAATACTGCATTCACACCCCCTTCCTCTATTTTTTTAATGGAGGCAACATTTAATCAGCAAAAGTCAGTATTTCCATAAGAAAGAAATTTCAGAAGGAATGATATCAGAATTGTGTGCCCAGGGGAGCAGGAATTTGCCATTTGCTGAAAAGAACACTGAAATTAGGGATGGGCATTAAGCCTGGACCTTTCTTGGTCAGAGTTTCAGGTACTTGAACATTGTTACTGGTCAAGCTATTGAACACACCAACACCAGGCATCTCAGGACTGTGAGGGTCAGAGTTGTGGACCAGAGAGCTAGGCCAGCCCGAGGAGGCCTCTGTCTTCCTAAATAAGGAGTGCCCTCATTGTTAAATCAGAACTCTTTAGGCAGTTCCCAGAGCCTCCAACTATACTCTAACAGCCACCTGATCACGACTGATCATATCACTTATGATCAGATGTGTACATGTTAGAAGGACGATCCTAAATGTGTACAAGAACAAGACAAGGATTGATTTGAAGCCCTCTGTATCTAGGAAGACCTTTTGCAAACCATGCCAAAGTACAGGAGATGGAAAGGACCAAAACAAAACAAAAAACCACCCAAAACTTGAGTCATATAAAGAAGGCAGAAACATGTTTTGCTTGATATATTAGCTCCAAACCCATCTAAAAGTTTATCTCATGGAAGAATGCTGTAGCAATGAAGGGTGCCAACAGAGAGGGTATCAGTGTGTAGAAAGGGCCACAGCAGGCAGTGGACCACGACCATCACACCCTCAGTGGACAGAGGGTCAGAGGTGCTGCATTTCTTCCTTTATCATTGAAACCAGTATTGAAGAAGGGCCGCACAGGTCCAGCAAAGTCACATTCATGGAAACTATAGATGAGGGAGCCGTGGTCAGTAATGTTGTAGAAGGAGACTGTGCTGGTCTCACAGTCCAGGAAGATCCCAACCTGGCATGGAGGTACTTGAAGGTGGAGGGAAGTTGAGGGGGAGGTACCAGCCTCATAATGCTCGTTCCATAACCAAATTGTCCAGAAGCCATTCTCGGGACTCAGTGAAAAATTTCCCTTCCTCTTCACGGAGTCTCTACAAACCCCCAGGTCCCAGGCATCCTTTTCTGTCACATCCACCTCCCAGTAAAGTTTTCCAGAATCAAAGCATTGGACACCCAGAACTATGGGATAACTATCAAATCTCTTCTCATTCTCAGGCACTGCTTGTGGGGTCTCCCCAAGCCTCACTTGTCTCTGATCCTTCGAAATAATGAGTAATGAGTGGGCCGTGTGTGAATCCAGGGTGATGTGCACTGCAGAGAGAGAACCACAGTCAGGAAGGGGCAGTGTGGGGAATCAGTACTTCTGTGCCTGCGATAGGGGAGGAGAATGAAAGCGTGACCCTGAACCTCTCAGGGTGAGGAAAGGACACTCGGTCAGCTCCAGCCCTTGTCCTGAACTTAAATTTGCCAAACTCATCTTTCCCTGACCTGGAATACACTGCCCCTCTTCATCCCCTGATGGTCCCAACAGGCTTGTCCCACACTCTTGGCACTAGCCTCACCTCCACACGTCCTCAGCATGTCCTTCCGCCCTGGCACATGGCACACGTTCCTCAGGTCTGGGGAGGCAATGTCCAGCTCCTTCAGGCTCCAGGACTCACTCCTAGGGCAAATAGAATTAGAGACCCTATCTCCAACTTCTACCCCAGCCTCCTGTACCCTAATACTATAACCTCCCTGTGGGTGATGACTCTTTAATTCAATGGACATTTACAATTACCTCCTAGGTTAGGTTTCTTGAGTACTGGGAGTATTTAGTTCTTATCTGCGTACTGGTCACATGGACTCTGAAGCATATGGGTAATCTGTCTCCTCTCTATGACTGAGGTTACCACAGGCTTGTTTCACTTCGCAAGCAGACTATATAGGTTGAATCACTTGTGTGAGGAAACCAAGGAGTTTCAATCAGGTGGCAGGTTTTACTCACGGCTCTTTCTGGTAAGTTTATATAATAACTGGTTAGATTAATTTTAAAGATGTTCCAGCAGGTGTATACTCAGAACATCCCAGAATTTTCCTGTTAGGGCTTCACTTTGTGAAGATGTTATCCATTTACTTTGGACAATTCACCAATCGAGGTGAGATGGCCATTAATTGTCCTTCTGAGAAAGGAATATGTTATGGAGGAGCAGGTCTTTGAGGATTGGCAGGAAGATGTGGGAAATGTCATGTTTTTCTAACTCAATTACCTTTTTCACAGGTGTGTATGCTTCCTGCCACCCCCTTTAATAAAGAAAAGCTCTCCTTACCTTTCTAGAACATTTTTCACCTCCTAAGGAAAAAAAAAAAGAGGGAGAGTAAGTTATGGAGTCACTGGTTTTTATTAAAGACTTTGGTCTTGTGGGTGATGCCTATCACTACAAGTTCTCCCCTATTCCTCTGGGCCAGAGCCTGAAAGATGTTTCTGGCAAGGTTGGACCAGAAGGAATATATGGCTACTTGTGTGATAACCAGAAATCTAGTGTGGGTGGCCTATAACCAGGGAAAAGAAAACCAGTGGAAGGACTCTGACAAAAAAAAATATGGGGCCCAGATATTTGGGGAGAGTGCCTCAGTCAGCATGGGCTATTTGCCCCTTTCCAGAGACCATCACAGAGGAAAAAAAAAAACCAAATCAGGATGCATAGTAATTTCTCTTCTTCATTCATGGACTTGAGTTACATGGGAGGCAGTGCTGGTTAGTTAAAACTATGTCCTATGAGGTGGTTCATATTTTTCCTCATGTAAAATCAAACCATCTGAGGACATTCTGTTGCAGGACCTGGCCTGGGAATTGGCAGGCTCCTGGGCATAGTCAAAGTATACTAGAAAGCTTGGCTGAATGTTGGGCAGAAGCAAAATTTACCAAGCTCATTTAATTGCTGAATGGAATATTTCCTCCTAAATCTGTACTTTCCATGCCTTTATTATAAACCTCTCTGGTTCCCTGAGTGGCTTATGTAATTTCTTTGTGTTTATTATTTATTTTCTAAAACAAACTGGAATTTGGGCCTCAGTTTCCAAATGTCTTAATGGTAGCTCCAGAATGGGCTGGCTCTTTTTTTTTTTTTTAAAACAGGACAAAAGCAGCACCTTTACTCAGGACCCTTGTGGGTCGGGACAAGATGGCATGAGCATATTCTGAGATAGGTTAAGGTCACTTCTTGTTTCCAGCTCTGGCTCTTTTAAGTCAATCCTTGAACTTCAGGGGAAGACTCTCCCCAGACTCACCTGCAGCAGTTCCAGCGCTGAGCCTCGACTCCGCCTCTCCAGTTCTGAGATGAGCTCCTGCAGGGCCTCCCTCTGCTGGGTCAGCTCAATCTCTTTCTGCCCCAGGATCCTCAGCTGTTCCCTCTCAGTCTGCTCGAGCTTCTGCAGTTGCCGATGTTCCTCCTTAGTCAGGAAATTTTTCTGCTGCTCAAACTCTGCATGAATCCTCAATTTGTGTGTCTCTACTTTCCTCTGTGGTGTCCATGGAAAGAGAGGTGCTTTTTATCAAAGCCTCCAAAACTTTGGGAATAAGTGTCCATACCTATTTCTATTCCCTGTAGAATCATCATTCTGGTTCTATTTGGGAAGACCGCCCCCACTCCCCCCATAGTTTTGCTGGAGAGGCAGGTGGGAGGGACTTCTGGGACTAAGAGGGGAATGGGGATGTTGGGGGTGCCCTGTAGCTGCATCAACCTATAGTATCAGACTTTTCCTCAACCTCTCTCAAAACCCAGTGACTACCCACATCTACCCCTTTGTCTGCATATCTGAGTGAGTTACTGAGAGAGTCAACACCTGACCCCAGACCCAACAACTTCATAAAAACAGGGCCTCAAAGCTTCCCTAATCCTGAGGAAAGCATCTTTGAGATATTCTTTGCTTGTCCTCTCCTGCTACTGATGGGAGGGTCACCTGATGACGCAGGAAGACCCCTGTGCCACCACAGCCGCTCACCCTTCCCTAGTCCCGAACCTTCCTCACCTGGGATCTACGTGTCATGAGCTCCATCTCTAATCCCTGCCTGGTCCCCTCCAGACCACTGGTCAGAGCAGCTGTAACCCTTCATTACACTCTGGACCAGTGATCTGAAAGTGGCCCAGCAACTGGTCAGACTGGTTCTTCTACCTCAGGCTTTGGTGGTTCCTTAAGTGTGTCCCTCACAGACCTTACCATTTCCTGCCAGGCCTGTAGTTGGGGACCTCTCCTGGGATACCTCATGCCAGATACAGAGGCACTGGTGCTGTCAGCCTCTAAGACTGGGCTTGAGGTGCAGAAGCTTTAGGGTGGGGGTTGTCTCAGCACCTTCTCCGAAGACTCCATCTCCACCTTATTAGAATTACACCCTTTTTGCTCCCCCTGATCCGGAGTCGTACGAAACATTGGATTCTTGGAGGGTGAGGGGTACCGACTGTCACTTACACAGGCTTTCGGTATGGAGGGGATTTTGAGTCTGGGACCCTGTGCCTGGCCCAGGCTTTGATCTAAGATTCCCCTCAGGAAATGACTCTTGCCTTCCAAGCTGCTTTCTCGGTTGTGATGTCCACTTCCAACTTCTCAGTCAACTCCTGCTCTTTTCTCAGTTTCACTAATGCTGTCTGCAGCTTCTCCTGCAGAGAAAGATAGCAGTTTAGTGCCCCACACCTCAGTGGGCTGGGATTGCGTGAGATCATACTGGTTCTTAGAAAAGTCAGTGCAGAGAAGGAGGGAGGGCTCGAGTCTGGATTTGTAGATAGGAAGACTCTGGAAAAAGCCGGGTGTTTCTTATGAAACAACCACCCAGGGATGGGAGCACTACATGTTCCTGATTAACCAGGAGGCCACAAGGAAATATGATCCTTGCAGCGTCTCCCACAGCATATCCCCTGCCCCAGGGGCATGAGCAGGTAGTGCTGAGCCCGCAGTCCCTCCTCTTAGACATGGAAGGTGGGAGACTTACCCACAACCCCTCGTTCCCACAGGTGGCGTCCACCCTCAGCTCTAGGGAACAGGGTGTTCACCGAGGCCCCAGCGCCTTTGGAAGACCTCACCTGGTACTCAAGAACAGCCTCCTCTATCGGGACCAGGAGGTGGTTACGGTGTTTCCGGGACTTGGAACACACCCAGCAAAGGGCCTTTCCATCTTCCTTACAGAACAGGTGAAGCGTCTCTCCATGCACGCCGCACTTCTCCCCCTGCGTGCCCTCCTTGGTATTCTGGCCCATCTGTCTAAGGTTGTCCATCAAGTTGGCGAGCTGCAGGTTGGGCCGGAGGTTTCTGACCAAGAATTTGTGCCGGCACACAGGGCAGACGCCACCCATGTCTTTCCCCACCTCGGAGATGCATTCCTGGCAGAAGCTGTGGCCACATTCGATGCTCACAGGCTTCTCCATGGGGTCCAGGCAGATAGGACATGTGACCTCCTCCCACATCTTCACCAAGGCCGTTTCTGAGGCCATGGGGAATGCAGCTCAGTGAGCTCTTGTGGTGGCCTGGGGCTGGGGTGGGGAGGGGAGAGAACATGAGAAGGACTGTGTGAGAAAAACAATTCAAAGGAAAACAGGAAGGAGCGTGAGCTGATGTGTCTGTAAACAAAGGACAAGAATATCAACCTAAATGACAAGAGTGAGGATTCAAAATAGTCAATGGACAGTGTTGATAAATACAACACAGCACTGTAAATGTGCTTTCCTTATGATTTTTTTTTTAAAGATTTATTTATCTATGCATACAAGAGCTGGGGTACAGGCCAGAGGTGTGGGAGGGTGGGTGGGTGAGAGGATCCACCAGAGACAGTGGGGAACAGAACAGGCAGACTGACTGAAATACACTGCTGTGGGGAGCAGTGGGCGAGTCAGGAGAGGTCTGCTGCGCCATGTGGGTAGCTCCCTGGCCAGGGATCAAACTTCATAGTGCTGCGACTTAACCCCTTGTGCCACCAGGGAGGCCCTTCTTTGTTTTTCTTCAGAGCATTTTCTTTCTCTAGCTTACCTTACTGTAAAAATACAGTATATAATATATAAGGCTCCAGATTAATAACATCTTATGCTATTGGGGAGTCAAAACAGTGTAGAAGAGTGCCTCCCCTGGTGGTGCAGTGGTTGATCGCTGGGCAGCAAAGCTGTCTGCAGCCTCTGCAGCACTGGGCTGCTTTGATCCCCAGCCCGCAGGCAGGCGAGGGTCCACATGGTGCGCAGACCTCTCCTGCCGCACCCGCTGCTCCCCTCAGCAGTGTATTTCGTCAGTCTGCCTGTTCTGCTCCCCGCTCTGGTGAATTCTCTCACCCTCCCGCGCTTCTGACTGTACCCAGTGCTTGTATAAATAAATAAAAAAATCTTTAAAAAAAACAAACAGTGCAGGTGTGTGTGGGGGTGTTTAGCAACAGTATATACTATGCCTATATAAGAACATGTTTTACTCCTTAGTCTGAGAAGCATATAATCACACGTGTACACACAGGGTGTCTGCATAAGGGAATGTGTGATCCAGCAGTCCCTGGGCTCCGCACTCAGCTGATTGAAGCCTGTCACCTATCTTCATTTTTAACATCCTAACCATCCTCTCACTTCTGGAGGGGACTTCTGGGGATGGAGTCTCAGGAATACAGACCTACCCTCCACCCTCCCCTCCCTCAGGCTTACTTGCAGTTCCCGGCTGGTTCTCCCTGCCCCACTCCTCTTACCTCTGCTCAGGTGCTCTCACCTCTTACCTCTGCTAGCTCCTTCCCGGTGACTTTTCAGCCAAGCCCCCTCCCAGGCAGGTGGGCCAGGCAGAAGCTGGGGGACTTCGGGAGAGTTGAGAAGGAAAAGGGACTGAGGTCTCCACTGACAGGGTGGAAGTGGCTCTTCAGATCTGGAGCAGGACAGAGGGGCCCCTCAGGGTAGGCTGGGGTCCCTTGGTGGAGCCAGGCAGACGCAAGCCGTACTGGGGACTTGGCCTTGGTGGCAGCTCTTTTCACTTTCGATTTCCAGTCAGCCCGTCAGTGCGGGAAGGGGAAGAGGGAGGAGACTGGGTGGGGCGGGGAGACGAGGAGGTGGGAGGAGAAAAGGACTTAGGGAAAGGAAGTGGGAGGCCAGAAAGGGGCGTCAGGGGTGGTAGACTGGGAAGCTTCTGATGTCCCCCAATCCACTCAGTCCCCCAGGGCCTGGAGGCTGTGGCTGAAAGTGTACAACGTTTAGCCCTTGCTTTGTGCCCCCCCCCTCCCGCACCTTGTCTTCCTGATCTAAAATATTATGGTAAAATATTCGATCTGCTGCACGGAGGGCTCATGCTGCCTTGACACTGGTCCTAACCGCGCAGCCACAGGCTGAACCCACCTGTGGAGCTGCTCCCTGGAGGTTTGACGGGAAAGTGCGTGGGGCTCTCCCCGCGTGCGTCATTTGTTTCCTATTTCCAGAAATGAAATTTTTCTTTTGAGATTCTTTTAAGAACTCGGATGGTGGGTGAGGGTGTAGATAAGGGGGAGAAGGGAGAGATTTAGCCCACAAGATCCCAAGGCAGGTATCCCACCAGTGAGTGGTGAGAAGGCAGGTGACAGCACCACCTGTGCTTCTGTCACAGGAATTCTGATTATTTTATGGTTAATTTTATTTTTCAAAGTGGTAGAACACTTTGCCATTTTAATCATTTTTAAGTGCATCGTTCAGTAGTATTGAATCCATTCACCTGGCATCACCACTATCCATTCTCAGAACTTTTCATCTTGCCAAACTGAAGTTCTGTTACACAGGTAACCCCTCATTCACCCTCCTGTCTGTTCCTGGCAGCTACATTCTATTTTCTGTCCCCAAGAGTTTGACTATTCCAGGTCTCAAATACAACCCTGTAGTATTTAATCCCTTTGTGACTGGCTCATTTCACTTAGTATTATGTCCTCAAGATTCATTCATGTTGTAGCATGTGACATGCTGCATGTATATAGGTGTATATAGTATATATATCCATTTATCTGTCAATGGGCACTTGGGTGGCTTCCACCTTTTGGCTATTGTGAATAATGCTTAAAACTAGCTACTATGTAATGTCATTTTCGCTCATATCTAGTATATATACACTCCTCAGAATCAGAAAGGGTGGCCCCTGTTACCACCAAGCTAATAGCTCATCTACAGAATATTTTCTTTCCATCAATAAACATAGAGCTCATCCAGTTTGGAGGCTGTAGAGAGCTTGGGTTGCTGGTACCTAATGGGAGCAAAGAGAACTATGCCTAAACCTCAGGATACATACTGCAGATTCCTCATTATCATTGTCCAATAACAATGGGCGGTGTACTTAAGACAGAAACAGTAAGGACACTGATCCTTCAGGAGTAAAGATTTGGGTCACCTTACCAAGAAAACACTGGAGTACTAAATTTCTGCTAGTACTAAATTTCTGGGAGGAATTTGGATGAGTGACAAGTCAGTTCTAACAACCAATTACCAGAGTGGAGACCCTTTCTTAGCTGTTCCACACATACCATAATTCATTGTTATAATTTTACCTGTAATTCATTATTGTCAGTCTTTCAATTTTCTTGTTTTTTCAAGCCCTGACCCACCCATCAGGCACCTGAACTATTTATCTACTGAAGTAGAGAGTAATGTATCAGTTTATTTTCTTTATTTTTTTATTTTTATATTCCCCATACAATTGCAACCCCCTGATTTTGACCCCAAGCCCTCCTTCCCCCCACCAAAGTGTGTCTCTGGTTCATAGTTGTTTGTTGATTTTGATTTTTTTTCTTTCTTATAGTTATTCTTTTTCCTGTATCAGTTTAGTTTTACACATGCTTTACTCTTTTAGGGACATAAGCAATTAGAGGATAGCATGAGTACCTAGTTAATATCTAGACAAAGCACAGTGAATAAAGGAACCCTAATTTTGTGTATCATTTCAAAGACTCTTGGGTAATGTAAATTTTAGAATGACCAGATGGAATTGGGCTTTACCTGTCTCCTTCCATCTATCACTTTTTCTTCTATCCCAGACTTGAGAGACAACCTGATATTAGTCATCTATTAGTTTTAGGGCAAAGAAAGCTTCCCAGAGTGAGATGCTAGAAAGGCTAAAGAAAACATTTTACAGAGTGATGTCAGTATTTCAATAATATGTAGTTAAGACTCATTAAGTGATTTACCTTTAGAATCTGAAACATGACAAAAATGTATACCATTTCTAATATTTCCATGAAAGACAACAGGAATGTGTGACAGATATGGGAAGACTTATTGGGATGCAGACCATGGAGGACAGAAATTGGTCTAGGATAACCCCAGAAACTGATAGTGGCCTAAAGTAGATTCCTCTTTGAAATGCCCTGTTCTCTACTTTGCAGACACACTGGGACCTGGAGAAGAATCAAGAGGATTCAGAAAATCACCTTCACATTATCCTCATTTCCATGTTGGAAGGAAAGGGAAGAGGGGGTGACTGGTTATTGAAATATTGTTCAAGATTCTCAAGGTCATGAAATTAAGGAAAGACTAAAAAACTGTCCTAGACCAGAAAAGATTAAGGAGACTTAATGACTAAATGCAATGTGATACCCTGCATTGCATCCTGGAACGGAAAACATACCAGTGGAAAAATTGGTGAAATTCAAATATAATATGGATTTTAGTTAAAAGTACCCATGTTAATCTTAGTTTTGACAAGTGTGCTGTGGTTTTGAAAGATGTTAACATTAAAGAAACTGGGCAAAGGACATAGAAACTCAGCCTTTGCAACTTTTCTGTGAGCCAAAATTTATCTGAATAAAAAGTTTATTAAAAAAATCCAGAACTCTGACTGAGAGTTGGGGGATGATTAATTAACATGACGCATGAATGGGTATTGTAGAGGGGCCCAGACAGATCACTGAAGCCAGTTCTCAGTTTTCTATTGGGAAGGAAAGGGAGTATATGAAAAACGTCTGATGTACCAAGCCCTTTTCATCTAGTGCATTCTAAGAGTCTAACAAGGAGCCCATGAAATCGACAGTTTCCAAGTTGAAGCATAAGAGGCTCAAAGAGTTAAAGTAACTTGCTCATCATCAAATAGTTAATAGGTGACAGATCATGTCTGTTCTACTACATCACACTTATTGTATGATCTCCAGGAGAATTACCAGGAGAGAGGACTATTGCTTCATTGTCATAGATTTATTTTCAATCACTGTCACTCCCTAGGTACAGGCATAAAGTTAGAGAACTTTTCCTTAACACACTCCCTATGTTGTAAAGCACTCACACACATCTCTCTAGTGACACTGCCTGATTTCTTTTCAGCAGAAATTGGAAAGAGCTTACGCTTATTCTCTCTAGAAATGGAAATTCCTCATGGCCTCTGTTGCCCCAGAAGGACAGTGTGTCTTAACCATTCTCTTGGCTCCCACCTGTCCCGATCTGTCACCTGGCAATTCATGGGGGTGGCTCTTTGGGAAGAGCAGGTGCTTAGAACTGGGCACCAGTTTCCTCCAGTTGCCCCTAATGAACAATCACCAGAATGCACTGCCCGATGCATCCTTCCAAGTCCCAAAGCTGCCTGACCAGCACTCAGGGGGCTCAGGAAGTGCAACTATGAAAATCTCTTGGATTTGCACCCAGATCCCAGCAGACCTGTTGTTTCCCCACCTTCACCAGGAGGATTATAAAGTACTGGTCTTTGTTAACATAGCAAGAAATGCATCATTTCACAGAGGGACAGATGAGAGGAGACACGGTCTGTGGAGCTACGGTGAGTGCCCGAATGAGGTGCCAAAGCTGGTCTCGGGTGAGGATACTGAGCCCAAGGCTTGTACCCCTGCCACATAAGCATTGCTACCTCTGAGCAGCACTGACCAGTCTCTGTCTAGGGTAGGCAACTACCTTCTAGGTCTTTCAATAACCTGAGAGGTGAGAGTTACTCCAACAGCCTACTTGAAGGACAACTGCAATGAGCTCTTCTATCAGTGCTCTTTTTGGAGCTTGATTATACCTTGCTAAGAAACATACCTCAGGATAAAAAAAACACTTTTCCTTAATGCTCAACCAGCCAGTTTAATGTCATTGAATATTAGAGAAATTCCTGATTCATCCCAGACCATGGCATCTCTTTGTAAGTAATCAGGCTTCACCAGTTAAATATAATCAAGGATTTTAGTTGTCATTTTTTTTTTGAAATGGAGCAACACTTACGTAGTCATATTTGGAGGGGGTCCATCACTGAAAAATATTTAGAGATTAAGAATAAAAAACTGATAGGTTCAAATTTAATAACCATCATGTTTTTTTCTATATGGATCCCAACAGCAGTGATAAAAATTAAGCCACAGATGAAAGGTTGACTGTGTTAGACTGATGTTTACTCTTTGCAACATGATCTATTCTAGAATTTTCAATATGATACATGCACACAGATCTATAAACAAATGAAAAACTTTTGAGGAAATGCAATTTTATTCCTTTACTCAGATTTCACTGCAATTTTCATTGATCGTTTTCAGATTTCAAGTACTATATTAATTGAGCATCTTAGTTAGTGTGCAGTGTGGGGAGAAGGGTGTGTGGAGGGTAGGATACCTCTGCCCACGCCTCCCACTCATCCCTAGAACATAAAAGCTTCCAAAGGCTAGAATACAGCAGTGGGAGGTGGAGGGAGTCTAAGTTGTTTCCTGGGAGCTGGCAGCCTTGCAGACAGTTTGTGACTGCCCAGTTACAAGTGCCCGGCTTACACAAAACTATCCAAACTTATTTCTGAACAGGCCAGTTTTAGAGCCAATCTTGGCTAAAGCACAACTATCAAACTTGGGGAAAACTTGCATCCCCAGCTCCTGGCAGTCTTTGCTAAGAGAGGGCTGTAGTGACAGCACCTGTTTTTCTGTAACCTTCCTCTTGGTCCCAGGGCTGGGGCTTCTTTAGTCCCAGGACTCAGCCAGCAAATCCAGAGGCTTAAAGAGTCTCACATCCCCTTGAGTGCTGGAGGCTGATGCCTAGTTGCCATAGAAATCTTGTGGGAAAAGGGTCTCCAACCTTTGCTAAGCTGGGTCATTTCTTTTCAATGACTCCTAATGCAACCACAAGCCATTTGGAGATTGTCTTTCCCAAATCAGGGAAGTCTATCTTTGCACTATTCATGGTCTTCTGGAAGAATCTGACTGAGGAAAGTGATAGAGGGGCAGAGTATAGTTAAATTTTTTTCCTCACATCCTCAGAAGGGCCTGCTCTGTACTGCTCTTTCTGGATCTAAGTCTTCCGCAAACACTTCTCTTTCATTGCTTTTCTTTCCAGACAGTTTTATCACATTTCTTTTCTCTCTCAGGAAGGAGATTACTTCTTTGAGGAGAAACTTTTTCCTAAACGTGGGCCTATAATTAAACACAGTGTGAAACACAGGTCAGTCGATAAGCAGGGCTCACAATCTTAGAACCTTGCTGAGGGGGCGTTCATGGATGATGCGTGGAGGCAGTCAGGGAGGAGGCAGGAGTAGAAAGTGAGGAGGTCCCACAAACCTCTGATTTTATTTGCTTTGGGGATGAACACTGTGGCACATTAGTATTAATCAGCATCACAGCCAGCAGACAGAAGCAGCATAACTGCTCATGAAACGTGGACTCTGCAGTCAACTGCTGAGATTTGAACTCTGGTTCATTTACTTTTTTACTTCATGACGTTGGACCAGTATGGAAACGGGAATGATAATTATATTCCCCTCAATGCTCAGTAAATACTCAATAAGTAGTAGCTGTAATTATTGTTATTTCATGCTTATTATATGCCAGGCACTACCTTCAGTAATTTGCATGCATTCTCATTTAATATTTACAACGATCAAAAGAAATATTTTAAGATTTTGGAGATGAGAGTGCTTGAGGACCAGACAGATGCATGAGCTTTGGAGTCAAATGGACAGTCTCTTCTGCTCACTCTAAACAAGCCCACTGACAGGTTTTCTTACCTCTTGGATTCTGTCTCCCCACCTAAGGAAAGAAGGTGTTGCCACTCACAGGTTTTGGAAGCAGGGGGACTTGAGAAAGGATAGGATATCCTAGGGTGTGTCTGGTTACTATTTACATTTTAATAAATACCTACCATGTGCTAAACAGTTTATAATCTTTCCCATGTCCCATGTTAGAGACCCTTACCTCACTGTGCTGCCATTCAATCTGCCTTTTTTGCCTGTTCATACATCTGCCTGTTCTGTGAGATATTGTTTCCCACTCCCCACCCCTGACAAGAGCACAAATTTTGATGACTCCTTGTCACTCCTGCAACAGCAGAACAGGGGAGGAGGCGGCTGCTTAGACACCACCACATTCTTGGGTCTTGGATGCGGGAAGGCTGTGGAAGGCAACTTGGACATTCCCCACAATCTGTGGGGAAACTTTGGATAAACTGGGAGTGGTGGAAGCAGAGACCTGGCTGGACTTTTTGAGAATGACTCTTAGCAGATGACCTCACTCTGGCCTCAGATTCTGCATTTGCACTAAAGGGAAATGAGGGTGGGGGAGAAGAAAAACTTGCCTTTAGGTTATGAGGGTGCAGGGTCTAATAGCCATGAAGGGCCAGAACGGCTCTTTCTTATTTGAAGCAGTTAAGCTAATAACCTTTGTTTTCAGACCAGCCTGGATTTAAATCTGGGCCTACCACCTAGATTCATGACCTTGTGAAAGTTACTTAGCTTCTGAGTCCCAATTTCCTTATTAGAAAATGGAAAATGACCTACAGTGTCAGATTAGTAATGTGTAGAGAGAGCACTATTTTTTAAAAAGATTTTTATTTATGCATACAAGAACTGGGGTACAGACCAGAGGTTTGGGGAGGTGAGAGGATTCACCAGAGACAAAGTGGGGAGCAGAACAGGCAGATTGACTGAAATACACTGCTGAGGGGAGCAGCGGGTGAGTCAGGAGAGGTCTGTTGTGCCATGTGGGTATCTCCCTGGTTGGGGATGGAACTCCTGTAGTGGCTGTGGATAGCTTCATTGTGCTAAGTCTTAACCCCTTGTGATCTGAATACAACTCAGGGAGGCCCAAGAGAGCACTTTTAAAGACATGTGTGTTTTTTTTTTTTTTGACTTTTGCCAGTTAAATAAACTTAGAACACTAAGAAGTGTCAGAAAGCAAAAGTGGGGAAATGTGGTGAGAAAAGGCAGATTGAATGGCAGCACAGTGTGGTAAAGGTCTCTAAGACCATGGAGGAAGGGGATGCAAATTGTCTGCTGCCTGAGAAGGTAGATGCCCAAACTTCCTTCAGGTGGGGTGTGTCATTTTGCTCTGCTATGGACAGAAGCTTTGTACAAAATGACATGATGCCATGTAGAATGACATTCAGTGGAAATACTGCTCATGGTGGACCGCAAGCTGCCATTTTGCTGGATGAACAAAGCTGTATTCAGAGGAAAAGCCTGTCTCTTATACACATCTCAAATAGGAAGACCATCAGATAATGCAAGTCTTGCTGACTGTTTCTGAAGTTTCATGAGCTGATAGCACATGACCTTGAGAATCAGTGTTGAGCTAAAATCAAGCTCACTCACCTGATGTCTGACTTATGTCAAATGAGTCAATCTGAGCTTTTACTCCTTACTGCTAAGAGTTTAGGTGACATCCTTACTCAGTGAATGATAGTAACTATTCTGATTATCAATAATCATCAGAAACTGATTTGGTGAATTGTACATATTCATATTGGAACAAATGAACCCATTCCTTGAGGGTATTCTTGTCTTCTGTGTGCTTTTCTTGCTATGTTCCATTTCCTAGTACCTACACAGCACAGGGTCAGCTTAGTACTCATAAGTACTTAGTACTTGTAAAACATATCAAATCATTCATTCATTCATTCAATAGATTTGAAATTGAACAAAGGAAGTATGATTGTAACAGACAAACTGAATCTGTGGTATTAGAAGTTCAGACAGGGACTGTCATTGAGAATATCAAAGATGGGAGGCATCACAGGAGGCCCCTGAGGGCCTGACAATATTCTGTTTCTTGATCTACGTGTGCTTATTACATGGGTATGTTCACTGAGGAAATTCATCAAGTCTTACACTTATGTAGACTTCTCTATATATTTAAAATAGACATTTTAAGAATTATCAAATGTGCTAAATTTGGTGAGTAGAAAGCAATCTTTTACCATTTAGAATGATAAGGGGAGATGGGCTACACATGTGGGATGGTCAAGGTCTTTCCCCCTCTGGATGCCATGTAAGGATCCTGCAGCATCAGGAACTGAGGATTATTAGTTATGATAGGAGACATCTTCCTAAAGCAAATCTGATTACTGTGTTTCTCCTTATGCACGTACTCATCAAAATGTCCACATGTGCTTTTCCAGAGCATTCTGATCATGATTCTAATGGAAATTTGCAAAATGAATCAAAATATTGAAAGACTAGAGAAAGTAGAATGTTAAGAGATTATTGTATCTAGGAAAAGGATGGGGATTTTGGCTAGATTAGCTGCACTGGGATCTGAAAGGAAGGATTGTTTAGATAGTTCATTTGGGTAGTAAGTTACAGAGTGAAAAGAGGTACTAGATTTTGATCTCTCTGGAGATCTTATGAATAACAAGAAATTCAGGAAGACTAGCAGGTACTAGAGGGTGAATTTTGGGGAGAAAAGAGAAATGGCAGTTTGTGATTCTGCAGGACAGTTGATTTACAATGCGTATCAATGCAAAGATACTTAGAAAAATGGAGATGCAGTACTTCTGGGAAGACTGTGTAGCCTGAAAGTGCTATATGACGTGAAAAGAAAAGACAAGATTATGTATTGCACACTGCACTCCTGTTTGCCATTATGGACCTGTGGTCTCAGGAAACTCATGCTTCTCTTCCTGACTCTTCAGGTGGTGCCCAGCAAGACCTGCCAGTCTCACCGCTCTACCCCCGAGTTTGGAGAACTTCAGAGCACTTGGTGCTGTCATAACAAATTTTATGGTAAGAGGATTGAAAAAGATTTAAGAGGAAAGTGATTTCTCATTGAGTCCATAGCCACAAGACTGTCTCAGGGGCAGGGTCAGAAGAAAGTGAGCAAGCTTTAGATAGCCAGTGAGGAGCTGGGGAAGGAGTTAACAGAAGTGAATAGGTCTACATGCTCCTCTTGTTTACCAGACTTAGCTTTGAAGAAATCTTGAACACTTACTGTAAGTCAACTGGTGTTTACAGGTGAGGAATTTGTCACTATTGAATAATTAGGGAGAAACTTTTGTGTTCCAAAGGCATTTCTGGAAAATACAGATGATGTTGAAAGAGGAAAAACCAACCATCTCCCTCAGAGGATAGTTTTGAAAATACATCATTTGTTTGAATGTGTCCCTTCTGGTGTATTTGCTAAGTTATCCCAGACTGAAAACTCTCCCTGTAAGGATAAATAGAAATAGCCTCAATTACTTATTTGTAATATCCTACATTCAACGGAAAATTATTCCTTCATTATTTATTCTGAGAAGACACTAGAGATAGGCTTTGGGTATTGTTGAAGTGAAAAAAAGAAGTTGTTTTAGGCCAAAGAGAAGAAGGATACTGAGCAATAAGCAGAGGTCATCTCACAAAATTTATTCAATACTACTTTAAAGAAGATTAAATTAGCCAGGAGATGGAAGGGACTGAAACTCATTAGGGGAATGAAATTTCTTTCATGAACTAAGAAAAGGTTTGGGGGTATCTCTTCCTTCCCAGCCATACATCGTAGGGGACTTTTTAAGTGACAGTCAAATGAACGAATGATTCTTACTCATAGGGTGGACAGCTCCCTCCTGGAATCACCATGTACTCCTGCAACACCAGCACGTCTGGTCACTCTACCTTCCTCCTCACCGGCTTTCCAGGACTGGAAGCTTCGCATCATTGGGTTTCCATCCCCATTAACCTTATCTGTGTGATTTCCATCCTGGGAAACAGTATCATCCTCTTCCTGATCCGCACAGATTCAGCCTTACATGAACCCATGTACATCTTTCTGTCCATGTTGGCGGCCTCTGATCTAGGCCTTTGTGCCTCTACCTTCCCCACCATGGTACGACTCTTCTGGCTGGGTGCTCGTGAGCTGCCCTTTGATTTCTGTGCAGCCCAGATGTTCTTCATCCATGCCTTCACCTACGTGGAATCTGGAGTGCTGCTAGCTATGGCTTTTGATCGTTATATTGCTATCCGGGAGCCTCTACACTATGCCACGATTCTTACCCAATCAGCCATGGCCAAAGCAGGGGTTGCCATCCTGGTGAGGGCTGTCCTGCTCAACCTCCCAGGACCCATCCTCTTGCGGCGTCTGTTCTTTCCCCAGATCAGCGTGCTTTCTCATTGCTATTGCCTGCACTGTGACCTTGTGGGACTGGCCTGCTCAGACACCAAGGTCAACAGTCTGTTTGGCTTGATCTCTATCCTTCTTTCTTTGGGATTGGACTCTTCTCTCATCATGCTCTCGTATGCTCTGATCCTGCGCACTGTGCTGAGCATTGCATCACCTGGTGAACGGCTCAAGGCACTCAACACTTGTGTCTCACACCTCTGCATTGTTCTCATCTTTTATATGCCCAAACTGGGGCTATCTGTGTTGCACCGAGTAGAGAAACACAGCTACCCTGCACTGGCCGTGCTCATGGCCAACCTGCACTTCTTGGTCCCACCCTTCATGAATCCCATTGTCTACTGCATCAAGTCTAAGCAGATTCGTCAGGGGCTCCTAAAGCGCTTCCTGCAGAAAAGGGTTGATGTCTCCTAGAACAGCAGAAGCATCTCTTGGCACATGAGCCTGTGGATCAATCTGGATCTTGGGGTGAGGAGGATTAGGGGTGGAGAATTGATTTTTGAAGGTTTCTGAGTGATTTAGCTTATTATTAAGTCCTTTGTGCAGTACTGTCAGCTTCTACAATTTCAGTGTTTGTGCACAGTCCTTGAAAAGCATATTAAAGTATCACCTTGATAATCCTCTTGTCCTTTCTGATTAGATTTGAACTATTTCAGAGTCATACACACTGTGACGTCTACTTATCTAGGGGCTTTAATAACACTAACCGAGAGCATGTGTGTGCATGTCTGTTTGCCCAGGCATCTCTTACTTCATACTGGATTCCCCCTATGTCATTTCTAAGCCTCAGGAAAAACTATGTTCCTGTTATATATAAGTAAAAATATTACATCTGACTAAACTATATTTACCCCAAAGTGGTTTTCTAAGATGTAGTAAAGAGAGTGTGTGTATGAACACTGCATATGTTGAATTTATCTAGCACTTACTAGAAGCAGAGGGTGTGGTAGTTGGCCTTTCTCTTCATATACATCTCTGCTTTGATCTGGAGTGTAAGTTTGGTATTTACAAGCCTAGGAAAGCTGCTCACTATAACTTCTAGAGAGTTCCTCAAACACCCAATGGAAGAAAGCTGGATGAGCCACTCACGTCAATGCAGGTGACCTGCTTGGATGTAAGCTCCACGAGGCCAGGGATTCAGGAGCCATCTTGCTAACTGATGTGTCCCCAGCTCCAACAACAGTGGCCACCTGATAGCAGGTGTTTAGATTTACTCAGGTGTTCTGTTACTCAAACTGTAAGATGCCTCACTTTATCACTAGCATTGCCCTTGTCTCAGTCCTAAAATACACATCTATTTCTTGAAGAATTGAAATAAGGATATTTTTGGTAGAAAAGAACCACTCAAATTTAATATAGTGTCTTGCCCATATTTATGGTCATTCAGACAATTGGGAATTTAATGATGACACGTTTCTGTATGTGATTTTTGTGAACGGAGATGAAAGTGAGGAACTCAGACAAGAGGCAGGGTGGGAATGTGAATCTCATATAGCTCTGGTTGGAAAGACTGGCTCTTCTTTGATTTAATAAGTTTATTATATTTAGGTTGATGTATTTATGTGGCTACTATTGCATAGATTCCAAGGACACAGAACCCTGTGCTTATCAGTAACTAAGTGGGTCTAAAAGTCACAATTTCTGCTCACATAGCCCAAGAAGCATGGATAAAAGATCATGAGTTTAGATTAACAGTCTGGTGGTAGGCAATCAAGCATTTTAATGTATCCAGTTTGGCAACATGTCCATCTTGATGAAGGGCCTACCTGTCTATCAGAAATCCTAGGCTGACATGGTATGTAGGGGCAGTTAAGCTTCCAGGGGCAGTTAAAACAAAACACATTGCACACAGAGCCGTGAGGCAGGAAAAGTCCTATTAAAGCATTGATAGAATTAAGCTTGGCTATTAGATACCTGGCCTAGAACTGTAGGGATCCTCTGACTGTCATTTTTGCCTTTTCTCAATAGCAGCTCTGAGCTTGGAACCTCTGCCCTGTGGATACCTGCCACAACAGCAAGGTCATCCTGTGGCTGCTAGTCATTCCATGGGCACACTGATGTCACCAGCTGGAAGGGACCTGAGGTCTATGTCTCTAACTTTACTTCAAGGGTGCAGAAATCTCAGCATGTCCCACAATGCCTTCTCTGTTCCACAGACCCAGTAGCTACAGAAGCATTTCAGGCTGGCATTGGTGTGGTGGTGGTATTAGGTTTTTAGAAAGCTTTGCTACGTGTTACTTTTTACCCATTAAAGATATTATTAGGGTATGATAAGCAGTGACTTAGAATTTGACATTTGAAAAATCTGTGCTTAAATATAAACTTTTGGTCATCTTTCTGTTAAGCAGACTGCCACCCACCCATGCAGAAAGCCTAATTAAAAAAAAATCTCTGCTTTGGCCTATACCAGAGGTGTGACCTTTAGGTATTTCACTTTCTGAATCTCCATTTCCTCATTATGAAGTGGGGATATTACCTACCTCACAGATGTCGTAAGGATTAAACTCTACAATGTACATAAAACACCAAATTCAGCACTGAAGAGATCAGTTCCAAGTGTGCCTGATTATTTGATTAATGCCTGTTTTCCCTATTCATTGCAGGCACCAAAGCATTTGATTTTCCTTCTCTACCCTAAGCATTTTATCACGTGGCCCAGAATATTGTAAACTGTTATGTATAAAATGAATGGATGAATAAAAGACTGAATTCTTGGCTAATACAGCTGTCTAATTTTCATTGAGTTCTATAGATGGGAACTTTTTAAAAAAATTAGTAATATCATTGATTTGTATCAGATGGTTTTGATTTTGGGGGTGGGGACATGGCAAGCGCTATTTGGTTTATTGCTGAGGCAGAATTTTTATTCAAAGTCACATTGTTCCTTTGGAGTTCCTGGGTTTAGTAGTTTATAATTCTTGGTACAAGAGGGTGATCTATCTGTTCTAAAAGAGGCCTGTGATATATAATCCCAGACACCCATGCTTATCCTGGGTTTGCTGAAGAACATACTTTCAATGTGTGATAACCTAGAATTGGGTGGGATTGTTAGTGACTGGGGAATGAATGACTCACTCACCTTGTATATTTCTTAGATCAAGTAAAAAGTGTGCACAGCCGTTATGCTAAGCCTGGCTTCTGATATTCGAGGGATTGAATGGGAGATGGTCCCAGACAAGAGGAGAAGTCTTCGAGAAACCAGGATACATGTCTCAAGTTCTTTAAACCCAAGTTTTTTTTTTTTTAAAATAATAAATTTTATTTTTATATTCCCCCATACAACTGCACATGCCCCATTCTGACCCCAATCCCTCCCCTCCCGGCCCCCACCCCCCAAAAAGTGTCTCTGGTTCATAGTTTTTTGTTGATTTTGATTTTCACTTTCTTATAGTTATTCATTTTCCTGGTGCCTTATTTAAGTTTTCTAGATTCCTGCTATGAGTGAGACCATCCGGTATTTTTCTTTTTCTTTTTGGCTTATTTCGCTGAGCATGATCCCTTCCAGCGCCATCCATGTTGCTGCAAATTGCATGTGTTTATCTTTTTTGAATGCTGAGTAATATTCCATGGTATATATGTACCACATCTTCTTGATCCAGTCATCTGTTTTTGGGCATTTGGGCTGTTTCCAAAGCTTAGCTATTGTAGATAGTGCTGCTATACACATAGGGGTGCAGGTGTTCTTTGGAATTGATGTTTCTGTGTCCTTTGGGTAAATACCTAGGAGTGGAATTGCTGGATCATATGGAAGCTCTATGTTTAGTAGGTCCAGAAATCTCCACACAGCTCTCCATAGTGGTTGGACCAGTTTGCACTCCCACCAACAGTACAGGAGAGTTCCTTTTTCTCCACACCCTCACCAACATTTGTTGTTGCTAGTTTTTTTAATATGTGCCATTCTCACTGGTGTAAGATGGTATCTCATGGTAGTTTTGATTTGCATTTCCCTGATGACAAGTGATGTTGAACATTTTTTCATATGCCTGTTGGCCATTTGCATTTCCTCTTCAGAGAAGTTTCTTTTTAGCTCTTCTGCCCATTTTTTGACTGGGTTATTTTCTTTGTTGTTGAGTCTCATCAGCTCTTTGCAGATTTTTGTGATCAGTCCTTTATCATTAGTGTTGGGTGCAAAAATGTTCTCCCAGTTGGTGGGGTTTCTCTTTGTTTTTGTTATTGTCTCTTTTGCTGTGCAGAAGTTCTTTAATTTGATGTAGTCCCAGCTGTTTATCTTTGCCTTCACTATCACTGCTTTGGGTGATGTGTCTGTAAAGATGTCTTTGATATGCAGATCATGTAGTGTTTCACCTATATTTCCTTCTATGTATTTTATGGTTTCAGGTCTTATGTCTAGTTCTTTAATCCATTTTGAGTTGATTTTTGTGTATGGTGTGAGGTAGTGGTCAAGCTTCATTCTTTTGCATGTAGCGACCCAGTTTTCCCAGCACCATTTATTGAACAAACTTTCTTTGCTCCAATGCATAGTCTTTGCTCCTTTGTCAAAGATTAGTTGACCATAAATCTGTGGGTTTATTTCTGGATTTTCTATTCGATTCCATTGGTCTGTATGTCTGTTCTTTAAACCCAAGTCTTACCAAGCAGATTGATATACATTGTGTATGAATTGCTTGTTGACAAATGATTTCTTAATAGTCCTTAGTACAGCAAAGAACTGTGCTTGCCCTTCTGTTCTCTAAGGAACAGAACCTTTGGAAGCCTACAGAGTTTGATCTATTAAAAGACCCCTGTGAATTTACTCAGTGGCAAGAAGTTAGGACTCAGGCAAAACTATGTATGTGTGAATGCATTTCAGGCGGGTGGTATACTTTCTTCATCTTGTAATGCTTCACTTTTCCTCCAAGTTGCCATATTCTCTTGCTTCCTACCATCACCACACTTGGTCTTTCCTTTTCAGACTCCTGAGTTGTTTCTTCACTGTACTAAATTCAGTTTGTGTACACTTGCTTTGGTGGCTCTCTGGACAGGTAGAGGCCCTAGCAGTTTCTTGTGCTGCTCTTGAGTTTGCAGAACCAATTTACTCCTATTGCTGCTACTCTGTTTGCTTCAGACTGCAGGGCCTGTTGCAGTGTCTGCTCCCAGGCTCTTATTGTCCTGACACATCCTGACATCACTGCATTTCATGCTTTGCTGACACTCTGTATCCCTGTAAGTTCTGGCCCTGAGGCTTCCCCATCGCTTCCGAGGAACAGAATACAGTGGTCCTGCTTAGACACTCACACATTTGCAATCTAAGTACATTCATTATAAATGAAAGATAAGGCATTACCAGACAAATTATCTCTTCCTCCCATATGGCCTGCTTGAGACGCAGTAACTCAATAGAAGCTTTGGACAGCATCTGGGATACTGAACTGGTTCGGGGCAAAGTTGGTAGCAGCTTGGTAATATATTCTTTCTTTGCTTCACTCCCTCTGTTTCTTCACTCCTGGCAAGCTAATAATACTCTTTTTTTTTTTTTTTTTTTTTTTATAGAGGCATGCTTTTATTTATCTATTTGTTTGTTTGTTTGTTTTGTTTATACATGCCCTGGGTACAGTCAGAAGCGCGGGAGGGTGAGAGAATTCACCAGAGCCAGAGCGGGGAGCAGAGCAGGCAGAAGGACCGAAGTACACTGCTGAGGGGAGCAGCGGGCGGCAGGAGAGGTCTGCGTGCCATGTGGGACCCTCCTCTGGTGGCCGGGGAGCAGCTGGGGATCGAACAGGCGCCGCAGAGGTCGCGGGCAGCTTCGCAACCCAGAGCTCAACCGCTGCGCCACCGGGGAGGCCCAAGCTAATAATACTCTTAACAGGTCATCCTTATCAAAGCAAATTCCCTAATAGAAAAATTTTGGAAACTGAAGAGCCAGAAGTGAGATATTTTGGTGAATGAGCTAGAAAATGCAGGATCTTCAATATTTTCTGAGCTTCGCCAGATGGTGGAAGCACTCCCTTTCCCTTGCCAGAGAGGGCAGTTTGTTTGCCTAGGACTCATGACATGACTTCACCTGAAGCAGGTGCTTTTCCAGTTTATCTAGAGCAACTTCCCTGTTTCTAGTAATTTCCTGGTGTTAGGAAAACAAATTTATATTTAAGTTTCACCAAATTGAGAGGAATTGGTAACATGTCCATTTGTTTAAAACCCCAGAAAAGCTGTGCCTCAATAGTACATCCAAGTCCTAAGGGCTGTGATCTTGGAATAAGTGAAAATGAAATAGATTCATTGTATACATTGAACAATTACTAATATACATAAAAAAAGTATAGCCAAGGGAAAAAAGTCAACTGAATGAATTTTGATAACCTATATTTTGTAAATGACAAATATTTTAGTGTAACTAAATGGTTTAAAGAATCTGTAGGAGGGCCTCCCACCAGGCACAGTGGTTGAGCGCTGGGCTGTGAGGCTGCCCGCAGCCTTTGCAGCGCCGGTTCGATCCCGGCCTCCGGCGAGGGTCCCACATGGCTCGCAGACCTCTCCTGCCGCCCGCCGCTCCCCTCAGCAGTGTACCTCGGTCCTTCTGCCTGCTCTGCTCCCCGCTCTGGCTCTGGTGAATTCTCTCACCCTCCCGCGCTTCTGACTGTACCCAGTGCTTGTATAAAGAAATAAATCAATCTAAAAATTAAACTATAAAAAATATTTATGTATACAAGCACTGGGTATAGTCAGAAGCGCGGGAGGGTGAGAGAATTCACCAGAGCCAGAGCGGGGAGCAGAGCAGGCAGAAGGACCGAGGTACACTGCTGAGGGGAGCGGCGGGCGGCAGGAGAGGTCTGCGAGCCATGTGGGACCCTCGCCGGAGGCCGGGATCGAACCGGCGCTGCAAAGGCTGCGGGCAGCTTCGCTCAACCGCTGTGCCACCGGGAGGCCCCTAAATAAATAACTCTTTAAAGAAAAAAAAAATCTATAGGAAAAGATAGGTAAATGGGTGATGATACAGGGATTTTAGGAGGTTTAGAAACTATGAAATAAAATGAAAATTCTGGATCTGAAAGTACATGTGAAGTTAAATCAGTTAAATCACATGATTGGAAAATGCAAGAAAGGATTTGAATTGAAAATTTAACAATGAACTTAATGTAGTACATACAGTGATTCTCACTGCTGTACTTGTGAAACTTAAAAAAATGCTTTTTAAGCATAAATACCAGACAAACTGGTATTGTGGTGATTATGCTGAAGTGCATAAAGATGTTGAATTATAAAATTATATACCTGAAACTTATAGAAAGTTATGTAAATCAATGTTACATCAATAACTTTTAAAAAGGCAAGCCCTCTCCTCATAAAAACTAACCCAATAACAACAAACAGAAAGGATCAGTTAAACTGAAGAACAGTCAGTAGAAATTATGCAATACTTTTATTAACTAGTTAGAGTCAGAGAGAACAAAAAGTAAAATAAATGGACAGAGTAACATGGAAGTTTCTATCAAGTCATTGACATATGTGTGACTTAAGTCCTAGAAGAATGTAATAGGGAAGAAAAAAATTGCTGAGCTAATTGAAAACACTTTTCAAATTGTTTAATAAATTACAGTGCGCCCCAAAGGAAATGAATACAAAAAAAATTATACATTTCATATATCAAAGTCAAGCTGATGAAAACCAAAAAGAGAAAGATGTAACAGAACCTTGTGAGCAAACATACACTATGTATTTGGGCACAATAAGAAATGAGACACAGTACAGGGGGTGGGAGGGTAGGGAGGGAGCAGGATCAAAACAAGGTGGGGTGAAAATTGTATGGGATCTATAACCAAGATGAAAATGTATACATTGTGCAAAAATGAAAAATGTGAAAATATATAAAATAAAAATAAAATGAATAAAGGAAAAATGAGAAAATTATTAAAAAAGATGACTAACTTTTATAAGAGAAAAATTAGATGAGTTAAAAACCAAAGTACCTGAAAGTGCTAAACTGTTAAAGGTGCTGATGCTCTAAAAAGAAAAACTAAACCTATTAATTTAGAATTCTAGCTAGAAAAACATTTTTATCAAAAATAAAATTTAAATAACTTTGCAGGTATAGGTTGAAATTTCCTCCTAATAAACCTACAAACTAAAGGAAATTCTCTGCTGATGAGAAATACTCGGATTCTGACAACTGCTTAACACTAACTACAGTTGCATTCATTTCCCCTTTTAGTTCTGTTACTTTTTGCTTTGTGTTATTTTTAAAAAGGTTTATTTATTTATGCATACAGGAGCTAGGGTACAAGCCAGAGGTGTGGGTGTTGAGAAGATTCACCAGAGACAGAGTGGGGAACAGAACTGGCAGATCCACTGAAATATACTGCTGAGGTGAACAGTGAGCGAGAGACAGGGAGAGGTCTGCTGCGCCATGTGGGTTAGCTCCCTGGCTGGGGATTGAACTCATGCTGCAGTGGCTGCAGATAGCTTCACAGTGCTGAGACTTGCACCACCCAGGATGCCCCTACCTGTTGAATTCTATCAAACATTTAAGGAATAAAGAAATGTTACAAAAATATTTTTATAAAATAGAGAAGTAGGGAATACTTGCAAAGTATTTTGTGATGCAAGTAAAACCCTGATATAAAAATTTTATAAGGAAATTACAATAAAGATAATAAGATCAATTATGAGCATCAATACAACCATTAATCAAAATCTTAGCAAACTGAGTTCAACAGTATGCAAATATAATACATGACTAAATGAGATTTATTCCAGGAATGCAAGGTGGCTTAGCATTTAAAAATGTCACAATAGTATATATTCCATTCCTCAATGAAGAAAAATGAGATTTGACCAAATTCAACACCACCTGGATAAAAACCTTCAATTTTGGTAAAAAGCCTGCAGTTAACATCATCTTTAATGATTGAATGTTTGCCTCCTAAGATCATCAATAAGGCAAGGACATTTGCCTTACTAATTCTATTGAGTATTATGTCGATGATCCTAGCCATAAAATAAGACCAGAGAAAGAAAAAAAAAATCACAATAATTTATGTGGAAATTAACAGATTGCATTTATGTATATTTTAGTCAAACAGAATAGACAGAATCACTTAAAGTACAATGTTGGAGGACTTACATTACTTCATTTTGAAACTTACTCTAAAGTGATCACTATTAACATAGTATAGCATTGATGTAAGGATAGGCAGATGGTTTAATGAAAGAAATATTCAGGAAGAAATACTCAGAAATAGATCCACACATCAAGTGACTTGACAAAGTTACCAAGGTATATCAACTTGGAAAAGAAAATCTTTTCAACAAATAATTGTGGGACAACTGAACATCCATATGTGAAAAAATAAATCGATCTCTATTTCACATCATACACAATTATTTATATTTATGTTGGATCTCAGACTATGAAATCAAAAGCTAAATTTGTAAATCATAGCACTAACCATGATTATTTTTACTTTATCACAACTAAATATTTCTTTTGTCAAAAGACACAATCAAACGGCAAGCCACAAAATTGGATAAAGGTTTCTTCACTTGTATATATGACAAACGATTTGTATACAGAATCTATAACAACTGGTACAAAATATAAAAAAATTCAATAAACAGACAAAAAACATTTCACAAAAAGTATATGCATGAATAAACATACAATATCAAGGACCAGCTGGGACCTGGAACTGGGATAAGTGACTGGTGAGAATATAAAATAGTACACTTACTTAAAAAAAAGATTTATTTATTGATTGATTGATTTATACATACATTCATACAAGCACTGGGTACAGTCAGAAGTGCGGGAGGGTGAGAGAATTCACCAGAGCCAGAGCGGGGAGCAGAGCAGGCAGAAGGACCGAAGTACACTGCTGAGGGGAGCAGCGGGCGGCAGGAGAGGTCTGCACGCCATGTGGGACCCTCCTCCGGAGGCCGGGGAGCAGCCGGGGATCGAACCGGCGCTGCAGAGGCTGCAGGCAGCTTCGCAACCCAGCGCTCAACTGCTGCGCCACTGGGGAGGCCCAGTACACTTACTTTAGATAAGTATATGTTTAAATTTATCAGAACCTACCAAATAGTTAACCATGTAACCCAGAATTTCACTTCTAGGTAAAGAAATAATTAACACAATTTTTTTCAGAATTGGAATTCAAATAGGAAGCAGCCCAGATGTCTAAAAGGTTAAACTTTAGTTTGTTCATAGAGTGAAATATTAGCAATAATGTGGAATTAGCAGCTGATACACCCAATACAAATGAATTTCAAAGGCATGATCAGCAAAGAAGTCAGGCACAATATATTGTACCACTTACACGCATTTCTAGAACAGTAATTTTGGTCTCGGTGACCAAAACCAAACAATGATTGTCACTTTGGAGAGTGAAGGGTTGTCTGAGAGGAGCACAAGGACTTTGCTGGGATTATGAAAATATTCTATGTCTTCCTTAAGGTGGTGGTTATATTAATATCTACACTCGATATATTCCTTTTATTTTAGGTAAATGATATCTCATTTAAAAAGTGGTTTTGGAAAACTAAATCTAGCTGTAACGAATGAAGTCCCAAAGAGGGAGGAATTGATTTGGTCAATTAAGTTCTGTCTGGTGACCTGGGTTGTCTGTGGACAAATTAAAACTACTAGTTCCATGTGTCCTAGTTTCATGTGTGCTAAGTCCTGGACTGAAGGAATAATTACTTAGATGGGTAGTGTGGGAATCACTAAGGTGCATGGGGGGTTTTTTGCTGGTCTTGTATTTAGCACCAGGGACTCAACTTCCTGAGTCACTATTATAGTTCTAGACCCCAGGATGTTTGGCATGTTACTTGTTCTCGGAATTGTCAGTGATATCAGAATAAATTATCTTCTCACACCTATGTTAACTCTTATTAGATTCTTGGTCCTAGGGTCTAGATTTATAGGAACTCAGCTAGAAAAGAGTGAAAGCACAGAATTTAGAATAAGAAAGATCTGAAAGGAGGGCTTGGGATCAAAATAAGGGGCTTGTAATTGTATGGGGAATATAAGAATAAAATTTAAATAAAAAAAGAAAGATCTGAGTTTGACAGTTACTTGGGTTTTTTTGGACAAGTTCCTATCTTCCTAATCCTCTGGCTCTGTGAAATGGGGGTCATTAATCACATTCCTCATCAGATGAGACCAGTCAGTCAGACAGTGCACATCTCTTGTGCACTGCAAAGGGTTAAGCTAAGCTGTTGCTGCTACCAGATGAAGTACTGGTGACATAGGTTATCCTGGGTCTACCAGAACCTTCTGTGTGAGCTCTTTCCTAGCTTATTGAAATGTTTTACCCGAGAACCAAATACCCATAAATACCTATCAAACTGCCTATAGATTCTGATCACAGATGTGAGAACCAGAGGCCCAGAGAACTCTGGACCCTAAGCCTTCTGCTCAGTCATTGCTTTCATTTTTATAAACCCATTCAGGAGGTCCAGTTGGGCTGTGGTCTCCATTTTCTCTCCAGAGGTTTCTTGACCTCTGCCCTGGAATTTGACATTTGGTAGCCTCTTCACAAGCCACTCCCAGGGATTGGTTTGGGACTGAGGATGTCAGACTTGGCATCCTGTAGCCTGAGATTTTGTTCTCATAACTTACACCCAGCATGGTCAAAGCCCTTCAAGGAGGTGGCCTTTCCCATCCATACAGAAGTGAGTAGAGAGGAGATGGGACTTGGGTCCTCATCCCCTCTGAGCGGGTTAGATGCCCTTATTAATACCCACAAGTCCCAGTGTGTATATAATCAGATTGATTTAATTTGGTTTGGCTGATCTTTACATGTACATCTCCTCTGACTGAGCAGTGACCATGAGGCCACAAGGGAGAACTTTCTTCCTAATCAAGTCCATATACTGGGGTTTCAGCAGTCTCTGGCTGATAAAGCATGACATTAGACCTATTGCTTGTTGCTCTGCGCAGTGGATACAGTCTGCACATGCTCTTCCCACATCCCAGTGCTGAATGCTCTGTATCTGTCCCCCTGCCTCTGCCTGGTTCTGTGTGTGCTTCTACTTAGTATTCCTGAGGGAGGTATCCTGGTATCCCTGTCAGACGAGGAATCCCTGACTGGCTGAGAATGATTTCCCCTTGTCAGACCACAGTCACATTCTCATCTTAGCAAGGTCCCCTGGAAGGTAGGAGCAGTGTTAGAAGAGCAGCACGGGGTTTCCTGGGAGGCCATCATCAGCTTGGTGGCTGTGTTTTCCACTAGACAGAGGCTCCCTACGATTTGTAGCCATGTCTACATCACACATGGGAAACACCTGATGGTTCTTCCCCATCTGACTGACTATACTTCCTTATCAAAGGAAGGATTCCATGGAGTGTGGGTTTCCCCATCCTGCTGCAAGGCACTGGTCTAAACATTGCTCACGGGCTGACGGGAGAAGTGTATATGGTCTCAAGGAGGAGTTGAGACTAAGACTGAGCCACGCCCTGCTTCAGCAGTCGGAAGGCCCCGTCCCGGATTTGCTTGGTTTTCATGCCATAGATGATGGGGTTGAGCATGGGTGGCACGACGAGGTAGAGGTCAGCCAGGAGGATGTGGACATGCCGAGGCACGTGCTGACCGAAGCGCTGCGTGTAGAACGAGAAGAGTCCTGGGGTGTAGAAGAGAAGGATGACACCCAGGTGGGAGCCGCAAGTGCCAAAGGTCTTAGCCCTTGCCTCCTTGGAGGAGAGACCTAACACAGCCCGGAGGATGAGCGCATAGGAGACAGCAATGCAGATGGAGTCAGTGCCCACCACCAGTGTGGCCGCAGTGATGCCATAGATGTTGTTGGGCCGTGTGCCCCCGCAGGCCAGCTTCACCACAGCCATGTGCTCGCAGTAGGAGTGGGCCACCACTCGGCTACAATAGCTCAGCCTGACCAGTAAGCAGGTGAGTGGGGTCATAAGCCCTAAGCCGCGAAGCACAGCTGCAGCCCCCAGCTTGCCCACAGCCTCGGGGGACAGTAAAGACCCATAATGCAGCGGCCGACAGATGGCCAAGTAGCGATCGATGGCCATTGCCAGCAGGATGCCAGATTCTACAGCTGAGAAGCCGTGGATAAAGAACATCTGGGTAGCACAGGCCTCAAAGGCGATCTCAGCAGCATTTGTCCAAAAGATTGCAAGGAGCTTGGGCACAGTGGAGGTGCAGAGCACCAGGTCAATCACAGACAACATGCACAAGAAAAAGTACATGGGCTGGTGCAGTGCAGGCTCTGAACGTATCACCAGCAGCACTACCATGTTGCCAAGTACCGCCAAGGCATACATAGAGCAGAAGGGAAATGCAATCCAAAAGTGGGATGCCTCCAGGCCAGGAATTCCTATGAGCACAAAAGAGGTTGGGTTCTGATGGCTGTGGTTTACAAAGTGCATGGTCAGGTCAAGGTAGGGTGGGTATAGAAGAACTTGCTCTGAGCCTAGGAAACCCTAAGAGATGAAGTTGGGATTCATCCTTACACCATGGCTGAAGTTGAAACAGCAGCAGAAAATAGTACATGAAAACCTTCCATGGTAAGATTGTAGATCACTGGGAAAGATGCAAGGCAGGAAGTAGAGTTATTACCAGGATTCCAAAGGAGCCTTTTCATTAGTTTAATTCAATGATGTCCAGGCTGGGTGAGTGGCATGGGTGCGGAATCCTCTCCATGCTAAAGATGGGTGTTTAAAGAATTTCTGCTTTCATCTCTCTGCCTATGAACCCTCATCTGCCTCCCTTCTACTCTTATTTCCTTCCAATTCATCTCTCTGGATATTAGGGAAGAAGAGATACCAGCTTCTTTCAAATTTGCCCAGAATGCCTTTACAACCCTCACCTCTCTGTTCTTAATTATCTTATCAAACGGTATAAGAAAGGCCTTACCTAAAATAGGAGCAGGAGCTCAGGCACCAGGAACAAGGCTGTTTCATGAGGAAAGGAGCAACTTCTTCATCACTGAAGGTGCTCATGAGTATCTGTAAGCTACCTGCCAAGTGGGTAGCTTCGTGGGAGATCCAGGGTGGCTTGATTCAAATCCCAGCTCTGCTAACTCGCCATCAGTGTGATCTCAGATAGTTTAACCTTTTCAACCTGCTTCCTCTTCTGTGTCCTGGCCAGGATGAGTCCCCCTTCTTAGCTACTGTGAAGAATTACTGTGGAAAATTAATAGCACTACATGACACTTAACAGTGGTCAAGAAGTGTTATTCACTTGTCTCCACTTCAGGTAAAGGGGATTTAAAACTTCAGTAAGAAAATTCTTATTGGCAGTCAGGTCTGGTCTGCGCAGTGTGCTGTTGTTGGGCTGCGCACTCACAGTCTTAACCAGGTCTGTGACAGGAAGTCGTAGTAGAGTCTCAGGCCCTACAGGGATTAGCATGTAAGAAGGAAAATAACTAGAGTATTTATCTTGTCATTAGGGCCCTAACTGAGCAAAAATTCCTTGGAGATGAAATCACTAAAAATACCCCTGGGATCCTAGAAAGACAGAAATTGACGCCAGGGAATTTGGGCCTTGATGGGGAAGGAAAGGCTATGGCAGCAGAGAAGATCTACCTGGAGAGTTCGAGTGGGTAGGAAGAGGGTAGATGAAGAGGTCCTTGAGCACAAATAACCCTAAAGGCTTTTTGGCATAGGAATGCATTCTAGAATATTTTGCTAGTGTTAATTTCTCTCTCCCTCCTCTCTCCCTCCCTCCCTCCCAAATATTTGCTCTCTGTTTCTTGTGGACAAACTACTTAGTTTCTCTGAATGTTAGTTCTTTATAAAATGGGGAGACAATATTAAACAGGATATATGCAAGGTAGTTACCATTTTGGGTCTATGCTAAGCATGCAAAAGGTACACATTTTTTAAATTTATTATTTCATTTATTTTTTATTGATATTTTTAAATTGAGATCATGTTGGTTTACAAACTGTGATTTAAGAGGTAAAGATCCCTGCCTCTTCAGATATATGGGACTGCACCACACCCACTGCCAAAGCACCCCTAATCCTCCATCATAGTTCAATATGCCTCCCCCTCTTCCATCCTCTCCCTCCCCTTTTGGTAGGATCAGTGCTGCAGTCAGATCTCTGGGGTTGGTTTTGGTTTGTTAGTCGTTCCTTTTTGTTGTTTATTTTCAAGTTTGGTTGATTATGAACTGAAATTTTTATTTTCTTTATTGAGGTAACATTGGTTTATAGCACTGTATATGACTTAGGGGAGCAGTTTTACACCTCCTCAGATGTATGTTACCACTCCACCTTCACCATCAAAGCACCCATAGTCCTTCAGCCTAGGTCATTGGGCCCCCTCCCCACATTGTTCCCACCCCCTCCCCACTACCCCTCCAGTAGCCTCAATTCTGTAGTCATGTTTCTAGGATTTGTTTTGTCAATTGCTTTGACTTCCCCCCTGTCTATATTCCACATATGAGTGAGATCATCCAGTGTTTGTCTTTCTCTTTCTGATTTATATCACTTAGTATAATCCCTTCCATTTCTGTTCATGTTGTTGCAAGTGGCAAGAATTTATCTTTTATTATAATGCTAGAGGTTTTTTTTTTTACTATTTTATTTAATTCAATAATCACTGAAAATCTGTTCTATGCAAAAGACTAAGCTATTAAGGCATAGAGTTGAAGAATCATGTCCCTATCTCAAGTCTCAGTCTGGTTTGGAGGATGGGCAGATATAAATTCACTAAAATGAGATATTGGACTAATTTTTTTGATGTCCTTGTCTTTTTTACATTATAAAATGAGTTCTATTAATAAAAGGAAAGAAGATGCTGGCAGACACATGTGGGCAGAAAGAGCTGAACTGGTCTGCTTTTGGTAGAGATAGTCAGTTTTGTAAGATGTATTTGGAAATGTCTCTTCTGTAATTTTTTTGGAAGAGCTTGAGAATAGGTATTAGCTCATCTTTGAAGGTTTGGTAGTCCTTGTTGTGAAGCCAGATGGTCTAGTGTTTGAGAGTGATTAATATTTCAATTTCCTTGCTTATAATTGGTCTGTTTGGGTTTTCTATTTCCTCCTGATTACAAATTTCTATTTCCTCCTGATTGACAAATTCTTAGAATTATACAATCTCCTATTTCTTCTATATCCTCCAATTTATTGGCATAAAGTTCTTCATAGTAATATAATATTTTCTATTTACAGTGTTTTCTATTTTTTAGTGTGAGTAAAGGTTTATCAATTTTGTTTATCTTTTCAGAGTTAGTTCTTGGTTTCACTGAGGTTTTGTATTATATTTTCTACTTCTACTCTAATTTTTTACTATTTCTTTCCTTTTCTTAACTTTTGGTTTTACTTGTTCTTTTTCTAGTTCCCTAAGGTATAAGGTTAGGTGGTATATTTGAAAAATTTCTTGTTTCTGATGTAAGCCTGTATTGCTATAAATTTCCCTCTTAAAACTGCTTTTGCTGCATCCAGCAGATTCTAATAGCTTGTGTCTTCAGTTTTGTTTTCTCCAGGTATTTATAAAATTACTTCTTTGATTTTCTCATTGACCCAATAGTTATTAAGATGTCTAGACTCCATATGTTTGACTTCCCCAGCTCTCTATGGTTGATCTGTTTGATAACATTGTGATCAGAAAAAAATACTTGATAATATTCCTGATAGACAGATGTAAATGTCCTAAATAAAATAGCAAACCAAACTCAGCAATACATTAAAATGATCAAACACCATAACCAAAAAGGATTTTCTACAGAGATGTAATAAAGATTCTCACAAGAATCAGGACAAGATACCCACTCTAACCACTATTATTTAACATAGTATTGGAAGTCCTAGCCAGAGTAATTAGTGAAAAAAGAAATAAGGCATGTAAATTGGAAAGGATACATCAAACATGTATCCTTTCATTTACAGATGACATGATGTTATACAAGGAAAACCCTAAAGACAACTAAAAAACCACTATTGGAAATAAATTTGGTAAAATTTCAGCTTACAAAGGCAATATACAAACATCTATGTATACAACTAGAAAAGAAATCAAGATAACAATTTCATTAACAATTGCTATTACTAAAATATACAGTTTTATAAACTGTTACTTTAACAAAAAATTCAGTGAGATATATGTAGACAGAAGACATCAAGGTTCACCTAACAAGAGTTAGTTCCACAAAAGTTAAGAATTTAGGACTTAGAAGTATTAAGTAGGCTTGGAGGAAGGGGCACATTAAGGAGATAAGATAACATGTGTAAAACACAGAGGACAAAGGATAATGGACGTGTTCTAGGAACAATTGAAGTATTGTTCAAAGTCACCATTTTCATGACTTTCTTTTCTAATACTCAGAATCACAGTTAGTGTCCTTAGTCTCCTCATAAATGCTCACATCTTATCAAATTTTTTTGTGTGCCTTTAGGTAAGTTAAGTAATGGCTCTTATCAGCCTCTTTTCCCCATCTGTAAAAATGTGGAAAGTTGTCATATAAACATATAAGATGTTTCATACAGTGCCTGGAACATAGCAAGTTCTTTTATTTATTTATTTAAATTTTAATTTCATTTTTGTATTCCCCATACAATTATAACCCCCTTATTTTGACCCCAGGCCCTCCTTTTCCCATCCCCCCACCCCTCATAGAGTGTCTCTGGTTCATAGTTCTTTGTTGATTTTGATATTTTCTTTCTTATAGTTATTCTTTTTCCTGGTCCCTTAAAGTTTTCTAGATTCCTGCTGAAATAGCAAGTTCTTAATAGACTGTTAACTATCATTACATTCTCATCTTTTAGTCATCTTCCTACACAATGAGTTTTGTAAAGGCAGATACCAAGGTGAATTAATCTCTTTGATCATGATTAAGAGATAACAATGAGAAGTGTTCAGAGAAGGCTGTGGAATGAGCATATGGAATTCTAATGAACTTTAAGCCAGGCAGACAGCAAGTTCAACTTCAAACAACCAGTAACTCAGCAAACATTGGCGCATTCAATGTCTGGAACATTATCTTGGAGATATGAGGGCTAGAAAAGAGTCCTGCTTTGAAGAACTTTAAATACAGATGGTGGAGGGAAGAATTAGTGGAGGATGGCATGGTCAAGAAGATAGAGAGGAAGGTGCAGGCTTTGTTCTGAGTGTAAGGGTTTCCTAAGAGGCTCATAAAGGACTGATACATCAAGAGTTAAGTTTCAGGGATCCTGAGGTTTGAACATTAGTTCTTACATAGACAATTGATTCTTATAGAGTGAATAAGTAGCAACTGCAGATAAGTTAATGACTTAAATTTTCTGTCACAGTGCTCCACAAGCTTAAGACCTCCATTGTCTTGATGGGGCTCAGGGATATATTTAGCTACTCATTGTTAACTTGGAATATGATTGGATGGATCTTTACCCAACCAATGTTTGTATTATTGAGCTCCTATTATGTGTCATCATTTCTCCAAGTACAGTATTGTGGTAGTAACAAAGAAGACAAAAGTCCTTGTTCTCATGGAATTTCTGTGCTTGTAAGAGATTCATTAAAAAAACACAAATAGGTATTGAAAAGTGGTAAGAAAAAAATAAGGCAGGACTAGATAGGAAATGATAGGAAGGAAATTTTCAGACAAGGTGGTCATGTTAGGTATTTTTTTTTTTTATAGAGGCATGTTTTTCATTTATTTATTTGTTTGTTTATACATGCACTGGGTACAGTCAGAAGCGCGGGAGGGTGAGAGAATTCACCAGAGCCAGAGCGGGGAGCAGAGCAGGCAGAAGGACCGAAGTACACTGCTGAGGGGAGCAGCAGGCGGCAGGAGAGGTCTGCGCGCCATGTGGGACCCTCCTCCGGTGGCCGGGGAGCAGCTGGGGATCGAACCGGCGCTGCAGAGGCTGCAGGCAGCTTCGCAACCCAGCGCTCAACTGCTGCGCCACCGGGGAGGCCCCCATGTTAGGTATTTCTGATGTGACATTTGAGTAAGGATCTTAATGGAATGAATGATCAAGACCTTCATATTTATGAAGGACAGTGCTCCAGGCAGAGGGCCAGCACACCTTGACATTTGGAATGTAATTTGAACTTAAGGGATAGTAAGACCAGTTGCTGGAGGGGAATGACAGAAGGTAGGAAATGAATTTGGGGAGGTAGTGAAGGTTCAGATAAAAGGTGTTGCAAGCAATGGTGAAGACTACATCTTGTCTGAAGTATGAGGAAATACTGTAAGATTTTGAAAAAGATTACATTATGCTGTGACTTAAGTTTTAAAGGGTCTACTCGGGGTTTTACATAGGGAGACAAAAAGTGAAATTTTGGAACTTTTGTTATAGCAAAAGGTAAAGTGATGGTGGTTTAAGACAGTGTGTCAGCAGTAGATGCAATGAGAAGATCACATGTGGGATACACTTTGAAATATCAATCCAGTAAAGAAATGGGGAAATCCCTGGTGGCCTAGGGATTAATTCTCAGCGCTGTCCTCTCTATGGCCTGAGTTCGATTCCTAGCCATGGAGCTAATCCACACGGTTCAGAAGTCCTTGTCTGTCTCACCTGCTGCTCCCCTCAGCAGTGTAGTATTTCAGTAGATTCATCTGTTTTGCGTAAAAATGGGCAAAGGACTTAAATAGACATTTCTCCAAAGATATCAAAATGGCTAGTAAGCACAAGAGCATATGCTTTATCACTACTCATTAGGGAAGAGCAAATAAAATCACAGTAAGCTGCCATTTTATATCTTAGGATGACTTTTTCAAAAATCAGAAAATAGCAAGTGTTAATGAGGCTTTACAGTTGGAAGCCTGCACATAGTTGGTGGGAATGCAAAATGGCATAACCATTGTGGAAAATGGTATGGCAGCTTCCTCAAAAAATTACACAGAACTTCCATGATCATTCCTTCACCTAGCCTGGGCATCTTCCAAGCATCAGCTAGTGAGCCTCAAGTCAGGATCATCATCTCTGCGTGGTTTGTCTCCTTTTTTTTTTTTTTTTTTAAAGATTTATTTATTTATTTATACAAGCACTGGGTACAGTCAGAAGCGCGGGAGGGTGAGAGAATTCACCAGAGCCAGAGCGGGGAGCAGAACAGGCAGAAGGACCGAAGTACGCTGCTGAGGGGAGCAGCGGGCGGCAGGAGAGGTCTGCGCGCCATGTGGGACCCTCCTCCGCTGGCCGGGGAGCAGCCGGGGTTCGAACTGGCCCTGCACAGGCTGCGGGCAGTTTCGCAACCCAGCGCTCAACCGCTGCACCACCGGGGAGGCCCTGTCTCCTTTCTTAATGCAAATTTACTAACACAGGCCTCGTATAAACCCCCAACTCAATGTATTCTGCAGATGCCAGTTGTCCCTGTGGGATAAGAGTTGACATTTAATGCAGGACCTGGATGTCTCTGTGGAAAGAGGGGGAGCCAGCAGGCAATCACATCAGTAGGAGATGTTGGGGTACCTCATGGAGAATTAGCGCACATTCAAGAACATAGGGGTCCCTGTGGAAAAAACCTCCCTGCTCAGGACTGGCAGAATAGCAGTTGCTGGGACGAGTCACGGGCCCCTTCAGATTTTTTAATGATTAATAATTGAGTAATAATAATATTGGTGATTATTCACCCATTATCTCCTTTCAAAGCTGTGAAGGGTGAGCAGGACTAGATAGTGTCACCACATAACAGATCGGGAAATAATCCAAGGAACAGAGGGCCTAAGTGCCACAGTAAGCTCACAATCTGGGATTCAAACCTAAGTCTCTTACTTATGACCTTAGCCTACAGCTCTGTCCACAAAGCAAAGCAATATTAGATGTCCAAACTAAACAAGATGAACGAATAACCTTGACCTAGTCATGACTGAAACTTCCACGTCACATTAGAAAGCACACCAGGCAGCAGCCTGCATGTTCTGCAAAGGTTCTGTTTCTCAGTAGCACTGGAGGGAAGGAAGGTGAAGGTGGAGAGAAGCACAAGGATCACTAAAGTCACACTACCTCAAGGGAGGGGTCTCCTCACAGGATTGTGAGGGAGTAAGGTCTGTAGGAACCCCAGAAGACTGGAGACAAATGAGAAGGTCCCCAAAGTCATCCACAGAAGACAAAGGCCCATGATGCTGCCTTTGAAGGATGCTCCTCAGGGGCAGAGCCTGCTGTTTCCTTTATCTTTTGGGAAAAGTGTAGCTGATTATGAGGCTACAATGAGCCCTTCCCTTCCTAACTCCCTCTTCCCCACTCTTCTTTCACAAATACATGTGTGGAACCTGCATCAGTTTTTGCTGGAACCTACAGAAATGGATTGAGCTGCCTGCTGAGGGGTGAGAGCACACTGGTCACTGGGGGGGAAAGGCAAGACCAGCACAGGACATAGGGCACAGATGGGATGAAAGGCAAGCAGCCAGGGAGGAAGACTTATGCTGGGATCACTTGGCTAGCACAGGGTACCTGGAGGACACAGACCAGGGAGTGGCCACATGAGCTGGGGCTGGCAGGAAAGCTGGAATAGTCAGAGTTGTGGTAGCAATCATCCTGAAAACAATAATCACTTGAGAGAATATCCAAAGGCTGAGAGGAGACTGAGTGTTTCATCTTTGAGGGGAATAGGCTAGGTCAGGGGAGTGATCAAGGGAGTGAGTTCTGGAATGTCAAAGAAGAGTCCATCTCTTAGGTGCTGCACACATGACGTACCCTTGTCCCAGGCATTACCTTACCTCCCAATTCACTTGTCTGTAATACACATCCTTGTACATCTTTAAGACTTTTCCTATCCTCCTCAAATACTTTGTCTTCTGAAGTTTCAGGGCCTCTCATCCTGCTATTACTAGAATATTACTAGTTCAGGCCTATGCCCCTTTCTGTGCTGTGCATTAGGAACTATCTCAAGAAAACCTTAGCTAAATTTCCCAGACCAGGTTGGTCACATTTCTCTTTTTAGTGTTATTTGCTTCCTTCCATCTTCACATTCCTGCCCCAACCCAGTAGCAGCAGCTGCTGTAGTCCAGGGGGAAAAAAGGAGAATGAAGGGGATGGATGGGACAAGCCATTGCATACTTGAGTATTAAAGGTTTTAGCACACACTACCTAGATTTTTGTAGTATAAGCCAATAGATAGAATCCTGGTGTAGAAGCCCAAAGATGTGGAATTTAGTTCTCGATCTTCTTAATTCCTTCATGACCACTGGGGGACTCAGTTAATTTGAAGTTTCTCTCAGGATGGTGACGTGCCTACCAACTAGGTGACAGCACTAACTGAACATCCTCTGGGTACGGAGCACATGCACTTTTGAGGAAAGTAAATATCAGGCTTCCTTTTGCCACTTGAAGACACCTTGACTGAGAAGGCAGGAAATAAACACAAGACAATGACAGAACACTCACGTCCAGCAGGTTTATAGTATTGGGGCAGTAGGCAACTGGATAAGCAGATTGTGAGTGGGACTAGGTATATTTTAGTTGAAAATGGAATGAAGATTGAGGGCATTTTAAACAGAATAAATGAGCAGTGAGATCGAGGTGTGTCAAGAGCACACAGGACAGAGAGAAGAGGAGAGACCTGTTTGGAATTGGGAGGGCACATTGATTTAGGATAATGGTGAAAGATAATTTTTCATTCAGAATAGTCAGCAAATCCCTGGATACAGTGTTAGCAAGTATAAAAAGAGCTCCGTTGTTGGAGCTTCCATACTGTCAATTACAATGTTAAATCCTAGAGAAAGTGCACAGATGTACTGAGAGCTAGAAGAGATGCTTGAATAAGTTTTTATTCAGACCTAAGTAACAAAAATTGATGGACGAGTTCATAGAATTTATTTGCGGGGGTGCTTAAAATTGAGAGATACTAACTAAGTCTGTTTGGATCAGGTGGTACTTCACAACAGCAGGAAAGTTTCTCCAAGGAGGCAGTCATTCATCTGTTTTTAAAAGCGCTTGCTGAGCACCAACCATATTCAGTAGAGTCAATATAGAAATAAGTCACAGTCCTTGTATGTGTGTCCATTCAGCAGGCTGTTGAGTGCTTTTAGTACATTAGCAGCACAGAACATGTTCTTGTGGTTTGTTTCATTGATGAGTCCTCCTTGAAAACACTGAATATCTCCCTGGAAATGGTTGAGAAGCTTCAGCAAGGAGGTAGCACAAGCTTGGCTAAGGATGGAAGGGGACAGAAATATTCAGGAAGTGACAGATTATCCACTGTGGCTGAACCTAGAAAGAAATATGTAGAGGAACAGTAAGAGGTGAGACTGATGATTTAAGCAAGAACACGTTTGTAAACATGTTAAGTAGTTTTTAATTTTTTCTGGTAGCAATGAGATCTCAAGTTGTTTAATTAGTAGGGGAATAATATGTGGCTATGGTGGATATACTGAGTGGGGTGGAAAACTAGAGAAGCTTTCTAGTGATACAGGCAAAAGGTGTTGAGAATTTGGGAAGACAAAAAAGACACACAAAGGAGAACATTGGGAGAGACAATTCAGGGTCAGGATCAAGGGCATCATTATGGACTGAGAACTACAGGAGCACTAGCATTGGCAGAAGGCTACATGGTTGGAGAATAATAAAGAAGGGAGGTGAAAAGGAAAGACAAAAATGAGCAGGATGGACCATGCAGATACTTGCAAATGGGTTAGGTGTGTGGATTCTTTCCTCAGGGCAATGGCAATTTCATGAAGGTGTTGGGCAAGGCCTGCCCTAATATTGGCCTCTTGAAAATGATTTCTTTGGCTGTGGTACAGACAATGGAACATATAGGGCCCAAGATTCTGTCCACAGAGGCATGTGAGACTTGTTACCAGCTGGATGAAAGATGGTGATTTAAATAAAATTGGCAAGTGATAAGGAAAAGAATGAGTGAAACAATTTCCAGATTGATAGAATTTGGTAATGAACTGGATATGAAGGGATTAAATCAAAGATTATCCCTGGGATGGTTGGGAGTAAGATATACTGAGATGGGCAAGGCATGGAGAGTTTATGGGGATATAAAATTTCTTTCATGGCTATTTCTTGTGGAAGATGATGGAATATCATCTTGAAAAAAGTCAAGAAGTGTCAAAGAGCATAGAGAGTATGAAAAAAAGAATAAAAGAGAAAAGGAGAGTGTGAGGCAAAAAAGTGATGACAAAAATCAACAGAAGGGATAGTGAAGATGGAAGCTAGATTGGAGAGGACAGGAAATTAAGTGAGGAATAGAGATTGAATGCAGTCAAGTTTTTATATAACTTGGGCTTTAGACTAGAATCAAAGGGTATGAGGAGAAATTTATGAAGGCAAGGAACACAGCATCGTATTGGTATTAATCAAGAAACATTTTAAGAAGGAGGTATATTTGTGTGTGTGTGGGGAGAAGATAATGATAAATAGCATTTGTATAATGCTTCATAGTTTACAAGTCTATCCTCATATCTAGTTTTATCTTTCCTCACATTGAAACTTGGTGAGATGGTCATGAAAGATGACTATTGCCTTCTTGCATAGATCAAGAAACTAAAACTTAAAATGATCAGTGATTAATGTCAGCCAAAGTCTTAAGATGCTAAAAATTTTCCCTATATCATGGTAAGGAGTTAGAGGCTTATTTTTTGCCTGAAAATGCTGAGTTGGAACTGTCTGAAGCAGCAAAGTGCTCTGTACACTGTGTAGTGATTCAAGGCACTGGATTTGAAGACAGGAAGGCAGACTTCTCAAAGTTCAAGTTTAATATATGATGCTTTCCAACCATGTGATTGTCATCTTTAGTTTTCCCAGTTCAAAAAGACGTTCCATTTTACTGAGTATTTTTTAATGGTCTAGATTTGTTGCTAATGTTTTAGAAAATTGTATTTAAAATAAAACTCTAAGTTTGAGATATAATTGACAGCATTGGATTCACTTAAATTTTACAACATAATTTGATATATGCATGTATTGCAAAATGGTTACAACAAATCTAGTAAACATCCATCACCTCCCACATAAACATTCTTACTAGAAAAAAGCTACCTTCACATGTATAGTATTGCTAACTATCGCCACCATATTGTACATTACACCCCAGAATCTCATAACTAGAAGTGTGTACCTTTTGATCATGTTCATTCATGATCACCTTACACCTTTGGCACACCGGATCTGTTCTATTTCAGTGAGTTCAATTTTCATAGATTCTATATCTAAGTAAGATCATACAATATTTTTCTCTGCTTATTTTCACAATTTTCTCAAGGTCCATCTATACTGTTGCACATGGCAGAATTTTTTTTATGGCTGAATATTTGTATATAATCAGTTATGCTAAGTATTTAATTAAGGGCTAATCAGTTATGCTAAGTATTCAAATATCTCGACTAATCCTCAGAAATTTTAGTAGAAATTGAGAAGATGAAAATTTGGGGAAACAAATGTTTAAAAATGTTCAAAGGGGCAGGGGAAAGGAGATTGAAAGAAGAGAAGACCCTACAAGGAAAAATGTTAAGTTCAGGGGTCAATTTTGCAAAAACGTTGAGAGTGGAGCATCTCCTCTGAAAGTCATAAATGCTAGACTGGACAATGGGTGAAGGGAGAAAGTGAAGTATTTTCACTTTAGAGATGGATGTAAGTGAAGGAGAATAACAGGGTTTCTCATGTTCCCAAGTTAGCTGGAGGCAGGGCTTTAGTTGGTGACATTTCTAACAGTCAAATCAGGACCTATAGATGCCTTATTACAGGAACTTTAGAACTTGGAGTGAAAGTGAGTTAAAAGATGCTAGCGTTAGTTATTTTTCAAATAGTCAAGCTTGACATTTATGGACAGAGAGACTCCCCTTTCATAAATAGGACTGAGCTTGAGTTGTGAGGCAGGAGGAAGACAGTGAATGTTTTGGGATAATATTTAAACTAAGGGGATCTACATTTTCTATAAATCTGTTCTTGGCCATGCAAAGACCACGAAAACTCTTCATTCACTTGAATCCTTTATGAAGTCTGCCTTGTAATACTGCTGTTGGTATTTAATGTCCCGATCACCCAGTGACCTAATAAGCACCTCGAGGGCAAAGACGATGTACAATGTTCCATAGTGTATATTAGGATTAATTCTAATTTCCATTAAGGTATAGAAATGTGATCAAGGGTTAATCTTCCCATATGAATAATCACAGTTGGAAAAGTAAACACTAATCCTGCCAATACTGGATGCTCTGGAAGGCCCCGTGGAAACAGACTAAATGGAGTATCCCGTGGCCATGTCATCTTCCAATATCACCTCAACTCATCCAACTGCCTTCTTGTTAACGGGGATCCCAGGCCTGGAACATCTCCATATGTGGATATCCATTCCCTTCTGCTCAGCCTATATGCTGGCCCTGCTTGGAAACTGCACCCTCCTCTTCATCATTCAGGCTGATGCAGCCCTCCATGAGCCTATGTACATATTTCTGGCCATGTTAGCAGCGATTGATCTTGTCCTTTCCTCTTCCACATTGCCCAAAATGCTTGCCATATTCTGGTTCAAGGACCGGGAGATCAATTTCTATGCCTGTCTGGTCCAGATGTTCTTTCTCCATTCTTTCTCTATTATGGAGTCAGCAGTGCTGCTGGCCATGGCCTTTGACCGCTATGTGGCCATTTGCAAGCCATTGCACTACACCACTATCCTGACCGGGCCCCTTATCACCAAGATTGGCTTGGTGGCTGTGACTCGTGCTGTGGCACTTATGACTCCACTTCCCTTTCTGCTCAGACACTTCCACTACTGCCGAGGCCCTGTGATTGCCCATTGCTACTGTGAGCACATGGCTGTGGTAAGACTGGCCTGTGGGGACACTCGCTTCAACAATATCTATGGTATTGCTGTGGCAATGTTTATAGTGGTTTTGGACCTTTTTTTTGTTGTGCTATCTTATATCTTCATCCTTCAAGCAGTTCTACAACTTGCCTCTCAGGAGGCCCGCTATAAGGCTTTTGGGACCTGCGTGTCTCACATAGGTGCCATCTTAGCCTTCTACACACCAGTCGTCATTTCTTCAGTCATGCACCGTGTCGCTCGCCGGGCTGCTCCACATGTCCACATTCTCCTTGCCAATTTCTATCTGCTCTTCCCTCCCATGATCAATCCTATCATCTATGGTGTCAAGACCAAGCAGATTCGTGAGCGAATCTTAGGACTATTTCTGAGAAAGGATGTATAAAGGGAAAATAAAGGATGAGAGTGAGACAGGTTGAATGATGGAATGTGCAAGTGGGAATGATGGAAAGTGGATCATTGCCAGAGCTTCCATGTTTAGGAAACTTTCTTTCCTGGTAAAATGAAAAGACTAAATGATATCCTAACTTATGAAGTAATCAGTACAGTAAGGACTCAAGGGTCTGAATCTTTTGGACTCAAAAGAATCTTCTGACTTTGCTGTCTTCTCAAAAAACTTACTCTCATTTGGAAACCTCACTTAAAGACGAAGATATTTAAGTTCATTTACGAAGAGAAAACATGTGAACCCGAGTTTATCTCCTAAGTCGTCAGGATTTGATGAACCATCTTCTCAGGAATTGGACCAAGATTTCATCTGAGGTAGAAATGCCTCTTTAGACTGCAGTTGGTGTCCAGTCTCTGACTAAACACTACCAATTTGGGGTAGCTCATAATCTTCCAGTGCTACAGGTATCAAATAAGACAACTTTGTTAAAAAATTATTCCTTCCACTGAGTCAACATGTACACCTTTGTCTTCTTTTGATCTCTGCATTCCTCATTTTCAATCTCTCCATTAAAATCTTGACTTAGACATGTCTGCTGACATTTCCTTAGACCTCATATTTATGTGCATAGAAAGAATTGCATCTTATGTTTTCACCAAGAATGTAAATTCCTCATTTTATTTACTAATTCAATCACAATATTATAGAGTATCAATGTTGCGACAAAACTTTTAGTAGATCTGTTGCAAATCAGAATGTTAACTTTTAAAAGTGTTGACCAAGCATCCGATCTTGAATCCGATCTAGAAAAACAAAGGAATTATGGGGTCTGCTTCCTGTCCTGTTTCTACAAAACATTGATTAAGCTATATAATGTACAGATGCATTTGAGTTTGTCATTTGTTTTGTTTTAAATTAAAAAAAAGATGAGTTGAAGATCATTATCTAGTTATTTCCACTTTCAACAATTAGGTTGACATATATCTTCATCATTTTTATTATAAACCAAAGAATGGAATCTTTCCATTTGCAACAAGGTGGATGAAGAGGGGGAGAGTTATGCTAAGTGAAATAATTTAGGAGGACAAATACTGGATGATTTCACTCATGTGGAATATAGAGAAAACAATGACAAAATTAAACCAAAATAAACCCTAGAATCTGAGAATCAGGGCTACCAGAGAGGGTGAAATGGAAAGTAAAGGATTATGGGGGCCCAATGGACTCTGATGGAGGATTATAGGTAGCTTGTGGCAGGTGTAGTGTAGCAACTATCTGCAGAGGTATGAACCTCTACCCCTGAATACAGTGTTGTAAATCAATGTTACCTCAAAAGGAAAAAAAAAAAAAAACCCTTGAAAAAATTTCCCGACTATAGAAAAGTAAAAATTCTTTCTAGCCCTTTTAAAAAAAGATTTATTTATGCATACAAGAGCTGGGGTACAGGCCAGAGGTGCGGGGAGTGAGAGGATTCACCAGAGACAGAGTGGGGAACAGAACAGGCAAATTGACTGAAGTACACTGCTGAGGGGAGCAGTCTGCTATTCGGTCAATCTGCCTGTTCTGCTCCCCACTCTGTCTCTGGTGAATCCTCTCACTCCCCGCACCTCTGGCCTGTACCCCAGCTCTTGTATGCATAAATAAATAAGTCTTTTAAAAAAAGGAAGGCTAGAAAGAGTATTTTTATTTGCTTTTCTATAGGAAGTCATACACGAAAATCTCTTGTGTAAGGTTATATTGTTCACTAAGAAAGGGCCTTAAAGATGATGAGGCACTTAGCAAAGGGTGTGCCTGAAGCTAAGGAAGAAATATCTGTACCAGTAGTTTCTCCATTTGTACCTAGAAGCCTTAAAACAAAATTAAGATAAGAGCAATTGAAAATAGACCTACCCAACTATCATTCCCCACCCCCCATTATATAATATTATTTCGAATCATGAATCAACCCTGATCTAGAAATAGATGACAGTGAGAGACTGATCTACTTTAAGAAACTTGCCCTAAGTTACAGCAGCCAGTGGGACCAGATCTCTGGTTTAAAAAAAAAAAAATCAATTTAGTTGACTGATCCTTCTTAGTTCACTTTAATAGAAATGGATCAATAGAGGGAGCAATAGTACAGTGACAGTGTGACTTCTGAAGAATAGAACCAATGAGCTTTTCACGAAGTTAAACAACATCACCAAAGCAAGTTGTCTCACTTGCAAAATGGGACTATCATCTCACAAGGTTTGAGATTTAATGAGTTAACCTATCTAATGAGCTAACCTATATAAAGGTTAGTATCTGGCAATAACAAATTGATGTTGGTTATATGTACCCTGCAAATAGTGTGGGGTAACTCAGGTTCTTTTTTATCTCCCCACGAGCTTCCCTGGCCACCACCTGCAGCTTTGTTTTCCTCCCAGGTTTCATTACCCACATGAGATCATATTATTGCAAAAAGTGCTTAAGAGCATGAGTGTGGGGCACATGTACATATATGTACGGACACTGGGCCAGAGATTGTGGGGACTAGGAGGCTCAGTTGCTCCCTGCCTCTCTGCCTGCTGGTCTGCCTGTGTGTCTGGTCTGCTTCTTCTGCAATAAAGGCATGCCAGATATACCTATGGCTCCAAGATTCTTTTTCCATTTGCTTAAATCAACCGTGAACCTTCCCAGCCTGGGATGTTTTCACAACATACCCATAAGTTCAAAATAAGTCGTTAAAAGAATTAAGCGATCACCATTGTTTTTGAGGTTGTTGGCCTCCAGCCTCTCCCAACTCTTCGGGTCATGAAAACACAACATGCATGAAAATATTTTGTTCTCATTCCCAGGGATACACTTGATATTCACTTTGTTCAGGAAGTTGGTTGGCAACTTGACAAATTAGTTTTTCCTTCTTGCTTCTTGCCTTTGTCTAAGGTTAAGTGCATCCAAACAGAACTGACTCATTTGGCTAATAAGAAATATTTAAGTTCAAAAAAAGTGAAAAACTTTCACCTGCCTGTGTAGAGAGAATTCTTGGATGAAAAAGGGAAGAAGTAGCCTCAGTCTATAGTGTCTGCCTGTGTCCCACCATTACATTCACAGAGGACCGGAGAGCATAGTAGGCTGAAGCCCATTCCCACAGGTCAGAATGTGTAGGCCCTGCCTCATAGCACAGGTGTATCTGGGGTCAAAGGCAGGCCAAGGAATAAGGAACTAGGGTGTCTTACATGACTGCCCTGGTGGCAATTTTGTAAGAACCTACCCATCCCCTATTGCATTTTTAAATCTAACACAAGGAAGAGAGTGATAGAAAAACTGGAGGAGTTTTGAAACCCATAGCAGACTAAATTATAAATTCAAATAGACTGAGAAATCATTAAAGCTGATTGGATTTGGCTGGAAGTGCTAGCTTTTATAAATCAATTTCATTTTATTTTTATTCCTTCATGATGCAGAGAAAACTTGAAGCAAATTACTTTTTGCACAAGGATGGCCAACTATATTTTTGCATATATATGACTATTTTTCCATGTTATTCAAAGAAACATTTAGAATATTTAGCTTTTTCCACCACAGACTAGTTAGCAGGTGTCACTTGAGCTGAAAGAGGCAGGTGTACATGAAAGTGTAGGGCAGCCAAGAATGGGAAAGTTGGGTGTTGGTATGACTGAACAGAAGCAGAGAACAGAGGGTTTCTAGAGATGAGACTGGTACATTCACAAGTGAGGTGCAAGTGAGGATATGGTTAAGAGATGACTTGACAAATGAACTAGCTGGGAGGTTTCTCGAGTATATTTTTCTTGACTCTTAAAAAAATCAGTTGGTAGATTACATCTGGCACTAAGATATGTTCACAGAACAATCTTTTCCCAATGGTGCACTTGAATTTGGCACTGGACTCCAGGGTCCTTGATAAGTTAATCCTACGGTTAGGTATAGGATTCTGAGGAAACAAATTTGGTAGTAGATAGGTGTTTAAGGTAGGAGTTAAGGTTAAACCTTAGCAAGGAGTTTGTGATAGTCTTCATTTTCTTTTCTTGCGATATGAGGTTTGAAATTTAATCCCAGCTTAGTTATTGCTTTCTTTAGAGTATTTTTTCAAAACACTATTAACTTTTTTTAACCTAAGGCCAGTTCTCTTTCACTCTGATTTTATAATGATTTGTAAACAAATTTGATTTAAAATATGAAACATTTTAGTATCAAAATGGAGAAAGCATAATTCTGGATCACTGAATGCTTTAATCGGTTTTGGGAATTTTTGTAGGTGTCTGACCTGAAGTGATGTCTTTTGGACCTCTACGATCAATCAGTGAGAAACAGGATAGTGCTTGCCTCAGCAGTACATATACTAAAATTGGAATGATACAGAGAAGACTAGCAAGGCCCTTGTGCAGGGATGACTCTCAAATTCATGAAGTGGTCCAAATTTTAACATTCCTGAATTTGACATGACACATATTTCAGTGGCCAAACATCACTCAGTTGCAGGAGCTGTGTCTGCGAGGCCCACCCCAGCCCAAACTTCGGTGAGCCCTTCCAAGATCTGCTGTGCAGCCACTTGCCAGCTGTAGTGTGTGTGGACTCCTGCCTGGAGGCATTGCTGCCTTCCCTGAGCTCTGGCTCTGGATCCTCAATTTCCACAGGGACTGCTTGAGTAGTGCTGCACCAACCACTGGCAGATCCCTGTTAAGCCTGGAGCAGTTTGTTTCCTCAGGGCCCAAATCAAAAACAAGCAACTGCAGACCAAAGACACACACCTGGGGGAGAGGAAGGAGAAGAGGAGGGATTAGGATCAAAATAAGGGGGGGTGGGTGGGAATTGTATGGGGAATATAACCAAAATGAAAATGCATACATTTTGCAAAAATGAAAAATGATGTAAGAATTATATAAAATAAAATAAAAAAAATGCTCCAGGGGAATTTTGTCTTGGGACTGGGACGTTTTCTGATTTGTGCTGAGCTGTTGGAGGTTCTGAGGAACTCAGACAGCCCAGGTCCATCTTGGTGAGCCCCAGCCTTTGTCCAGAGTGTGGGGATGTTTTGTTACTGGTAGCCCATTTTTTTTCTCCTGCAATTGCGAGTTTGAAAGTATTTCTCCTGAGCACATACAAGGTGACGTCTAGGACTCGTGCATCCTGTAACACAGACTGCTCTCCGGCACTGACTTAACATGATTGGAAGCAAGCATCAGAGCTCAGGCATTGAGATACCTGGAGTCAGTGTTGGCGGGAAGTTGACAGGTCTGGCTGGGAGGTGTGTCCTCTAGAGCCAGAGTGAACCTGAATTTCTGCAGGGAGATTCAGGGTAGAGATGAACATGTGGGCATTTCCCAGCATTGATGGGGCAATGATGATCAGTAATACAGAGAACCTCACTGCCAACCCTCTGTGATATAAATCCTATTCTGAGTTGTTACATCACTACCTCCACTCCTGAGTGGAGTGGCCAAGCCAAAAAAAAAAAAAATGTAGTAAAGGTCAAGTTATAGCAAAAAGCATCAAATTATAAAATAAAGAGCATGAACAAGAATTCTCTAAACATCTGAAATTTCAAGGTTTCTGTCATGGGGCCTCTATTTACTTGGATCCTCCTTACCCCATTCATTATGTAACCTTTCATGTCAATAACCTCATTGTTACCTTCTTCCTTCTGCCACTTTATTATTCCAGTGTGACTGCTGTCCTTCATATATGCCATCTCTAAAATGGAATACTGTATCTTAATCTTCCCTGTTTCCTCCTTCCCATTTCTCACTATTATCGGAGGAGATGTAGGATACTCCATTTGTTTGTTTAAATAAAGGAATAATTAACTTGAGAACTTTCATTCCTGTGGGTAGTAAATTTGCATTAGACAGATTCTCCTTTGTATTGCTTTCATTCTCAACAAAAGGACTTTTCTGGGGCAAGTCAAAAGGAATGGAGAGGATTTCCAAAGCAGTTGAATTTTTCTAGACCCTTACTGACAGGATTTTTAAATTGTCTTCAAGAAGGTGTTAGAATATAATTTTACCTTGTAGAAATATGCTCCAAAGAGAAGCTGGAATTCCTTCAAAAAAGTCCAATAAAATGAGCTCACTTCTGCGGTCAGCATGCTTGTGCCTATTATCCATTTTCTTGACTTCATAAAATTCAGGGCATTTTAGTATATAAACTCAAGCCCCGATTTACCCTTTCCACTTTCAGAAAGTTTATGGTCAAGTAGAATATTCTCTGGTATTCCTTCCACAACTGAAGACCCATTACACGGCCTTATTGCATTGACTTCCCCAGTCTGTTGCCATCACCAAATACCCATATGTTCTCCAGATGCAGAACAGTCACTTGGGTTGAGACCCTGACTTAAGAATGCGGAGAAGTCTCTCTCTAATCTGTTTTGTGCGGACAGCATAGACAACTGGGTTGAGGATAGGTGGGATGAGGAGATAAAAATTGGCTAAAAGGATATGGATATGAGGAGGCACATGATGGCCAAAGCGGTGAGTGAGAGAGGAGACAGCAATGGGGATATAGAAGACAAGGATGGCACAAATGTGAGAACCGCACGTCCCCAGGGTTTTAAGCCTGGCTTCAGGGGTGGCCAACCCCATCACAGCTCTGAAAATCATCACATAGGAGGCAGCGATGGCTAATGAATCCAGTATCAATACCAGGAAGCCAATTCCCATTCCATAGAAGTTGTTGACTGTTGTGTTACCACAGGCCAAGGTGACCACAGCCATGTGCTCACAGTAAGAGTGGGCAATGATTTGGGTCCGGTAAAGGGGCAGTCTCAGGCGAATCATCAGGGGCAGGGGGCCAATGTAGAGCACGCCCCGAAGGAGAGCAGCCAGGCCCAAATGACCCACCACTGCACTGGTTAGCACTGTGGTATGGCGAAGTGGGTCACAGATGGCCACATAGCGATCAAAAGCCATGGCAAGGAAGATGCCTGACTCAACCGTAGCAAAACAATGGATGAAGAACATTTGGGCCAAGCAGGCATTGAAGTCAATGCTGTGGGCACTAAACCAGAAGATGGCTAGCAGTTTGGGCATGGTAGAGGTTGACAGGATCAAGTCAATGATGGCCAACATGCACAAGAAGAAGTACATGGGCTGGTGCAGGCTACGCTCCACCTTTATCACAGCCAGGATGGTCACATTCCCCACGACAGCCACCAGATACATGGAGCTGAAGGGTATGGAGAGCCAGATATGTAGGGACTCCAGCCCTGGGATGCCGGTGAGCCAGAAAGAAGTAGGCACTGAGCAGGCATTGTTAGACACGAACATGTTTGAAGGTGTTGATTATCCAGAGGACAGGACTCTTAGTTTTTGATTTTTACTCCTTTAAAAGACATTCTTCTGGAAATTGGACTGCTAGTTTCTTACTTCCATCCTGGGTAACTGGTGGAAATCTGAAGACCTAGAAAACTGATGTTATGTATTTTGTAAAAGAAATTATACATGAAAATACCCTTGGTAAATGTAGAAACTGGCATCCTCATGCTTTCTACTGCGAAAATGCCATGCGTCACTATAGAAGACCCAAAAATTGTTCATCTCCTTTGACCCAGTAAATTTTACTTTGGAAAGTGTTGCCAAAAGAAATGGAAAATGCAAAAAAGTTCTACGGGCAACAATTAGATGCAAATCCATGTAATAATGTGTTTAGCCCAGTGCATGCATATGCTTCCCTCATCACTACTAGCCACACCAACGACATCAGTAACACTGACGGTTATTTATCTACAACTGCTGATTTTATGCTAATGAAAAGTTGGAAGCAGTATGTTTTTTTTTTTAAAGAAATAAAGCATTGGTTCAGTCTTAGCATACCCACTCAATAAATTAGACTTATGTTTATAATGTTAGAGCTAGACATTACTTGGTATAGTGCTTACATCACTGCAGTAAGTGAGGGTATAATTTACTATCACTGGTTTGGGTAGATTGAAGAAGTCACTTAGATTTGACAAAGTTTTGGTCTGGAGTCAGATATGCTACTGTTGTCATTATAAAAATCTTTGAAGAACCTCATAGCACATCATTTCTCAAAGAAAAAGATCTTAGTTAAGGTTACCTAATTTCATGATGAAGAGTAGGTAAATTTTCCTCAAGAGAAGTTTACTGTAAGGCTAGAGTATTAAACTTTTGAGAATCTGGACACTACCTATGATTTGAGATAGGAAATAGAAGAGGGGAATCTATGAGCAAATCTCATGGGTTTTTTGTTCATTATTTGATGATAGCGATTAAAAAGAGCAGACGGACAAAATAGTCAACACGACCCTTTACTGCCTACATCATCCTTGGCTTCTATTCTTTGAGCAGGAAGGATGTTTCACATCCTCAGACATAGCACCTGAGTGGACAGGGTCTAATTTGCGTCCTGCCCTGCCTTGGGCCTTCAGATTTTCCATCAGTTTCTCAGCACATCAGCAAGTCTTAGACTTTGCACATTCATCATAGTGAATTTATTCACATAGATGTGTTTTTGCTGAACCACCTTCCCCATTTTTACCTGGGCAAATTTCCCCTATTGTTCAAGGTCCATCCAGATTATCTCTCTTCTACAAAGCATCCTTTGGTATCTCTAGTCTTAACAGAGTGGTTGGGCAAGCAGTCACTAAGTTTCAACCACTTGTCTCACACAAGTCCATGTACAGTTCAAATATTCTCATCTAAAATATGAATAGCAGCTATATTTCCATAACAAATATGTATGAGAAATGCACCTTTCTTAACTTAAGGATTCCTAATGTAGGTTCTGACAGTTAACTTTTAAGGTTTTATGAGTCTGCTGATTACTTTCAGATATTGGGTGCTGAAAAAAGTTTTGTGAACTTTACAATAATTCACAAATGTTCTGTACATGAACTCTCACTTTGGCAGTTCTGTGAATTGGGTGCTTATATATCAATAAGTGATAGCACTTAAAGTTACTTCCTCAGTGGTCAGATGGAAGGTTCTGTGGCTCTATCAGATTGGGAAGGGAAAGTTCAGCCTGGGAAGTAGCCCTGTGGTAGCAACCCAGGTAACAAACCAGAATCCCCTGTCTAGAGTTTTAGACTCAAGTGTTGAAGCAATTTGTCCAAGTCTTTTTCAAATGAATAGGAATAATATCAATTCCAAAGGATAAAGTATAAAGAACAAGTGAAACAAGTGTGAGGCTTTTGGCACATGGAAATAATTTCCTTTTTCTGAATTCTGTTTACTGTGGGCAGCAGATCAGAAGTTTATGTTCTGCAAGTAATTACATAGTTCATCTTTGAGGATGCCTCAAAAAAAAAAAAACCCAGGAGTTTCAGATCGAACAGGGATTTAAGGGGAATGCTAGTCAATATGCAATTTTATCTCATAACAGGGAGAATGTCTGATGTGTTCTTTAAAATTACTGTGATGACCACTGACCTAAAGCAGAAAGGGGAGTAATTATTTAGTGTCAGGTTAAGTAAAGGTAGTGGCTACTTATCACAAAAGAAGCCAATATTGATAGGATGGATTTAAACCCAGATTTCTAACTTTGATTTATGCTAGACCCAGTTTCGTCATTGATATTGTGACCAGGTTTTTATATTAGAGAATGTGGATGTCTGTATAAAAATAGCAACAATTGCCATCTTGAGTGATTTGAATGAGGTTGTGACATCTAAACTTGTGTCCCTTTTCCTAGAACATTCCAGAGAAATATTTTGTGTAATCTCACATAAAGGTATCCCCACCTGGACATTGGTGACATGCCCTCAAGTCCTGGGAGAGGCATTCTGATGGGTCTGAAGTTTCTGAAAGGGGTTTTGTTAATGTGAAATAAGCATGATTAGAAGCAAGCAGATTTAGGTTCAAATACTAACTGTTGGTGACTCTGACTTAGCAACTAATTTTTCTGCCTTGTTTTCTATTCTACTTCCCAATCTGTGACATAGAGTATTGGCTACCTCTTGCTTCATGCATTCAGTGACACATTTGTAAGTGTGTTGCACATAGAAGTTCAAACATTAGGAAGCCTGGCCGCTGGAATACACTGTTCCCCTTTGGTTCATTCCCTCCATCCATACCATGTTATTTACGTGTGGCCGTGGTAATTCCACATTCTTCTTTCCTGACTATGCGTAGCATTTTAAAAATCTTGCTCAATTAGAAGAACTGCTAGTGGTGTAAGGATCAGGTCAGGAGAGAAGGTTGCCAGATGGTGGAGTTAAAGACAAGAGACCCAATCAGCCTGGGACAGTCCAATCTTTTACTGTCATGTTCTGCTGGAGAATACTAGGCAAGTCTTTTACCTTGGGCTTTCTCCTCTTCCTTTACTTATTGCCCAGGCCAATTTTTATTTGACATTTTTACTTTTTACTAGATCTGGAAAAAGACATGTCCTGATTGAATCAAAAGGCAAAGGTAATTTCTGAAACTCCGCGTCTGTTTCCAGTGGACCGCTCTCTAGAAGGTACTCACCCACTGGGGATGCTGTCCACAGAATTCAAGCTCCGTTTTGTACAGTCTGGATGCTTGGATGAATTTTGTTCAGTCAAGGGAAGGGCTTGCCCCTGGTCTCTTCACTAATCTCTGTGTCCCTGCTTTATCCAGATGCTGAAAATAGCCAGGTATTTCCCAAGGGTTGCACAGAGCAACTGGTGCTCTTCCCTCTGGACCTTCAGATACTGCCCCTTTGAGCAGTCTTCACCCCTCATCTGCCTCCACCTCCCAGGACTAAAAAACAGATTAATTTCTCCCCTCCTGTTGGGACCCTTGACTGTCTCCAGGTCTCTGTCTTCCCCATAGGCCTGAGGCATTTAAGTACTCCAAGGGAGACACTGGGAGAGAGTTCACAAGAGGATGGGGGAAGAATCATTAGATACTGGTATAACCAATGTATTTTTCGTTTTTAGTGTTAATCACTGCATTAAAAAAACTTGATAATATAAAAACAAGTCTATACAAAGGAAAATAGAATTACTTAAGTGTGAAGGCCCAATTTTGTAATTCTTCATTCTGACTATTTTTCATCCATTTTTGCTTAAAAATAAGTATTTGAAATCATAGTTTACAATAGGTGCATGCCCATTCCTGTGGGTACTTTATTCTGCCCAGAGTCATGCAAGGCTAGTTTGTTTTCCACCATACCTAGTGGCACAGACATTTGTTGCTATTCTTTTACTGCTCAACCTTATGATAGAATTCCAGAAGGGAATATGCGTTTAACCCAATATCAAGTGAGTTCATTTTAAAAATTGCCCTGTTTAATTTTTTAAATATGCATTATATAAATAATGCACAAAAGCAAAAATTCATTTCTTTGGTTTCTACAGCATGTGAAACTCTTCCATATTTAACAATTTGTGGCAGTGTACATATTCTGAAAAGTATATAATAGAAAAATAGGTAAAGAAAATGCTTGTAAAGCAGGGGGAATAATTTCAGAAAATATGGCAGAGATTTAATGTTTTCTGTATGAATTTGAGGTACAAGACAAGCAGATACTTTTATAATCACTATTAGTGATTCATGCTACTCCATTTTGATGATGAGAGGGATTATGAAAAAAAAAAAAAAATGGCACTTGCCAGTATTTGAGAGAAATCCAATTGGCTCCCAATCCCCATGGTAGTTGTCCTAGAAAGAACAAATCTTTACAGTCATCCATTGATGAACATTTAGGTTGTTGATGAACATCTAGGTTCCAAGTCTCAGCTATTGTAAACAATGCTGCTATTCTTTAGGTATAACCCTGAGTGGAACTGCTGGATTTTTTTTTTTTTAGTTTAAGGTAAATTCAGATTGCTTTCCATACTGGTTGTACCAGTTCACATTTCCCCAAACAGTGTAATAGGTTCCTTTTTTTCTGTATCCTCTCAAACATTTGTTATTGGAGGTCTTTTTAATATGTAATGTTTTCACAGGTATGAGATGGTATTTCATTGTTTTTGCAGGTTTTAAACTGCATCTCTTATTAAAAGCATTGATGAACATTAGTGAACTTTTCATATGTCTATTGGCCCTCTGGATCCTCTTTTTTTTAAGAGGCATGTATTATTTATTTATTTATTTGTTTGTTTGTACATGCACTGGGTACAGTCAGAAGCGCGGGAGGGTTAGAGAATTCACCAGAGCCAGGGCGGGGAGCAGAGCAGGCAGAAGGACCGAAGTACACTGCTGAGGGGAGCAGCGGGCGGCAGGAGAGGTCTGCGCGCCATGTGGGACCCTCCTCCAGTGGCCGGGGAGCAGCCGGGGATCGAACTGGCGCAGCAGAGGCCGCGGGCAGCTTCGCAACCCAGCGCTCAACCGCTGCGCCACCGGGGAGGCCCCAGGTTTTAATTCTTTTTTTTTTTTTGAAGATTTTTTCTTTTAATATTTTATTCTTTTTTTTTTTTAAGATTTATTTATTTATACAAGCACTGGGTACAGTCAGAAGCGCGGGAGGGTGAGAGAATTCACCAGAGCCAGAGCGGGGAGCAGAGCAGGCAGAGGGACCGAAGTACACTGCTGAGGGGGGCAGCGGGCGGCAGGAGAGGTCTGCGCGCCATGTGGGACCCTCCTCCGGTGGCCGGGGAGCAGCCGGGGATCGAACCGGCGCCGCAGAGGCCGCGGGCAGCTTCGCAACCCAGCGCTCAACCGCTGCGCCACCGGGGAGGCCCCCCTCTGGATCCTCTTTAGTGATTTGTTTGTTCATATCTGCTGCACATTTTTATTTAATTTTTATGTTGAATTGTATGAGTTTATAAATCAGTTATCCCTTGTCAGTTATATGTTAATATTTTCTCTCATGCAATAAGGTATCTTTAATCATCTTACATTTTCTATATAGAAGCTTTTAAACTTGAGGTAATCCAAGTTTTTTTTTTCTTCAATTCCCTTGACATAGAGGTTAATCACCAAAAGTATCTTTATCATTGTTATCATGGAATATATCACCAGTTTTTCTTCTAAGCATTTTATTGTTGCTGGTCTTATATCTAAATCTTTGCTCCATTTGGTCCTTATTTTGTATAAAGGGTTAGCAAGTGATCCAACTTCACTCTTGTGTGGCTTTCTAATTTTTCCAGCACCAGTTATTACAAGGAATGTCCTTTCCTAATCTCATGGTCATAGTTACTTTATCATAGATTAGGTGCTGGCGTGTATGTAGATTTATTTCTGGACTTTCAATTCTGTTCCATTGAGCCATGTATCTATTTTGTGCCAGTAGGATATTTTTAGTACTTTTTGCTTTGTAATAAAGTTTGAAATTAGGTAACAAGATACCCATGTTTCTCTCCTTTGTCATGGTTGCTTTTGCAGTTTGAGGACTTTTGGGTTCCAAATAACTTACAATACTTTTTGTTCAATTTTTTGAAAATTATGGCTATTTTCATGGTAATTGTATTAAATTTGTATATCATTTTAGGCAGGAAAACCATGTTGATTAGCCTTCTGATTCTCCCCATTCATGAACATGAGATATCTTTCCATCTCCTTATGTTGCTATCTAAGTCCCTTTAGTAATGTCTTATATAAGTCATTTCTCTTTAGGTTAGGTTGATTCTTAGGCATTTAATTTTCAAAATAGTAAATGAAGTTATTAATTTCTCTTGCTTGTTCATTGTATATAAAAAGGCTGTGGATTTTTGTATGTTGATTTTGTAACTTGTCACTTTACTGTATTTATTTGTTTCTAATAACTTCTTGGAATCTTTAGAATTTTTTAAAGATTTATTTTTATACAAGAACTGGGGTACAGGCCAGAGGTGCGGGAGGGTGAGAGGATTCACCAGAGAGCAGGGAGCAGAACAGGTAGACGGACTGAAATACACTGCTAAGGGGAGCAGCAGGTGAGACAGGAGAGGTCTGCCATGCCATGTGGGTATCTCCCTGGCCAGTGGGAAATCGAACCCATGCTGCAGAGACTGCAGACAGCTTCACAGTGCTGCACACAAACTGCTGGGCCACCCATAATATAATATCATCTATAAGTAATGAATTACTTCCTTTTTGACCTGGATTCTATTTCCTGTGTTTGATATGTTATCAAAACATCCAAACAGAAATTGTGACAATGAGCATTCTTCTCTTATTCCCAATCTTAAGGGAAAAGTTTCAGTTTTTCACCATTAAGCTTTATATTGGCTATTGATTTTTAATATATGGCCTTTTTTATATTGGCAATATATTAAAAATCAATAGCCTTTATTATATTGAAGTAGATTCCTTCATTCCCATTTTGTTTAGAGTTTCTATTAAGTGGATGCAGTCTTCTTTCATATTAATGGCTCCCATATTTGCAGATTTCCCATTGGGGAGGCCCTCAGTCAGCACCTAAATTTAGGTTGAATGGAAGCCAAACGCTCAGTCTGTAGCTTGTAAAGTATGCAAATATACCTCTTTCAGTCGAAGACAGAGATCAGTGTTTCCTGTCTGAGTTGTGCCCTGGGTGATAGACGAACTGTTTGTTACAGCTTGCAGATCCTGCAGGACTATAAGCTCTGGTGGCTACCAGATCCAGGTAATTGAATGAAATACCACTTGGCAATTATAAAAACTTGTGCTGGATTTGGGCACAGGCTCCTTTCTTGGAGATACTGGTGACCTGGAATGTAGCAGGACAGCATGAAGATGCTCTCAAAGCTGTCACTCCCATCTCTGTCCTGCAGCATTGCAGTTGCCCTTTATTGTATATGTATATATATAAAGATTTATTTTTATTTATGCAATAACTGGGGTACAGGCCAGAGGTGCGCAAGGGTGAGAGAATTCACCAGAGACAGCAGAGAGCAGAACAGGCAGACAACCGAAAACACTGCAGAGGGGAGCAGTGGGCAAGTCAGGAGAGGTCTGCCGCGCCATGTGGCTATCTCCCTGACTGGTTGGGAATTGAACCCATGCTGCAGAGGCTGCAGACAGCTTCACAGCACTGCGCTCAACCTGCTGTGCCACAGGGGGGTCCCCTTTAGTGTACATTAAGTCAGAAATATGCCCTTTAGGTTACAGCTTTTAAGATAAGCAAATAGACCTCCTTTATGGAAATATGGAGCCATCTGCAATCTTAGACTGCGCCTTGAGGAGACAGCCAAATAATATTTTCTCTGTCACGTGTACCCAGACACTGCTGGCCTTCAGAGCTAGGTAATCAAGGGATGTTTCCTGGGTGGCAGTCACACAAAACAGGATGCCAGAAAGATGCCCAAGTTTCTTTCCTGGACATACCCCAGATCTGGAATGAGGCTGATATTGAATGCTGACCTGTTTCCCTTAGCCAATAGAAGCAGTTTGAGGAAAAGAAAGTGATTTATCTTGTTGACAAACTGAGGGCAGCAAACTCATGTCTGAAAGACCACCATCCTGCTCTTTGGCAGAGGGCAGAGGTATTTATCTAGAGCTACAAGGGAGTGGAAGGGGAAGCAAGCATGTCTATCCTTGTGATGCAGGCATCTGGAGATTTTGGGGAAGATTCAGGTTGGCACCTGCTTGCTTTGCTATCACCTGGAGGTTAGCAATTTTGATGCTATCTTCTTGGGGAATGTTCTTTTCCCCCTGGTATGTAAGAAAACAAGTTTGTTAAATCTAGAGGGTCTAGTGGGACAGGTAAAGGGACATGCCCTTTTATCACTGCACCATTCTTGCTTCAAGACCAAGGGAGCTTAAAGTCAGATTCCACGTTCTCCAGAAAGTATTTGAGCTATCCCGTCATATGAAATAAACTAGAAGACTGTCCCTTGGGAGTTTTAAATAAGCAAATAGTCTTTCACGGGGAACATTTCAGTCTGCTGCTGCTTCAACTGGGTCCTGGAGAGTTAGCTAGGAGTATACATGAACCATGTAAGAACTATCCCTTAGTTTCTATATAGCCTTGTGGTTCTTGTGGCAGCAAACCTCATTAGCTATTTAAGGTAGATGTGTTTTGGGACTGTCTCAGGTGGAAGTCTCTCAAGTTGAGACACCAGATTTGGGATCCAAAACCTTATCTCCTCAGGGAAAAGATGGGAGTTGAGTTTTCTTCCAGTTGTGTGTTCCTACATCAAGGATGGAGTTTATGACAATTGTTTCTGAGCATGTCCTACCCATTTAATGTGGACTTTATCCTTAATCACCTGATAAGTAAGAGTTACACAGCTAGTTCTGGATTTCTTTCAAAGGAAAATTTTCCGAATGTAGTTGTAGATTCCATGTATCCATGGGGGGATGTGAGTTTAGGAGTCTTCATCACCATCCTGAATCATGTCTTTTCATGACTTTTTGGCATTGAATATTGTTTGGACATGCATGCTAATTGCATGCTAGTTGCCCTGAAAGCAGGTGAAAATTCTATTGAAAAACTGCAAGAGTAGGTGTAGAAACTCCAAGAGCAGATACAGGTTGCCCTCCAGAAACTGGATTTGGGGAAAGGTGAAACACATTTAATAGCACAGAGGAAAGGGGACCAACCACCATCCCCTTGCCCTGACAGTGGTAATAGAGGCGCAGAAGAGGACTGCCGATTAATGGCAGCCTTGAGCCCACTGGCACAGAATCCCTTCCATTCAGGTGGGGTCAGTGCCCCTCCTGAGGAGGCTGTGAGGGCTCTGCAAACCTCACTAACCCCCAACAATACAGGAGGCCTTCTCATACAAGGGGAGGTACCCAAAATGTAAGGGGAGCTGCTGTGAATAGGACAGTTCCCTCTTCATCAATTCCCAATGGGAAGATTGAATGGGGTCAGCCTGCTGGGTATTGTTGGTCTTATAAACCCTTTGCCCTGGGGGATCTGCTGAACTGGAAAAATCCTGTTCATACTTGGCAGACCCCATTATAATTGTGGGTAAACCAGTCATTTTGGTCATTATTGCCCCAGTGCTGTTTCAGGTGAAACTTCTAAACCTGCTAAACCAAAAACCAAATGCCCCCACTGTCAACATGGCTACCACTGGGCATTCCACTGTTCTAAATTCACTCAAACAGCTATCTGATTTTGGGAATGGGGCCAAGGGACATGAGCCAGCACACCCCTCCAACAAATCAGGGCAATGACCAGGTCCCAGGGCATTTCCCCAACCAGAGCCCCATATGGATGTCAGTTGGGAGCACAGGGAGTGTCTCAGGCAGTGTGGTCTCAGCCCAACATTCCAAACCACCAGCCTCAGGGTGTAAATCCCACCAATCAATTCTCAATCCAGAAGCAGCCTCTAAGGGTTGTGCAAGATTGGCTTTATATTACTCATGAATTAATCCTTAATGTTTCTGGAGAAGTGTACTCGGTAGCATGGGAGTCTTTGGGCTGATTTCCCAGGGCTATGTAAGTCTTATCCTGGGGCATTCAGATATTACTATAGAGTATTTATCTTCCCAGGCATTGTGGACTCTAATTACACAGGAGAAATTAAAGTTATGCTCATGGCTCATAAATGTTATTCCTTCTCAAACTTGCATTGAACATTTGTTCACAGAGGATGTTTCAGATGAGGACTAGAGGGGCCCAGAGATCCACTTGATTTGAGGCCTACTGCAATAACCCCTGTGGAGCCCCGGGTAACACTTATATAGGACATCATTTTATAGACTCCTTTGTAGATACCAGAGCAATCTATCTGGTTCTGAATTCAAAGTCAACATGGGTCAGTAAGAAAACTGTACCCATCGCTGGGGTTGTGGGAAGACCACAACTAAAAAACCTTCCTGTAACCACTGGAGTGTCAATTTGGTGACAAAAATTTAAACATAGTTCGTTTATATGGAAGGATCCAATTCCATGCCTTGGTCCTGATCTTAGTAAATTGAAGACACAGATTGTTTTCTCACCCCAGGATCAGAGGGTACATTTATGGGTACCCTCAGGTTGTGCCTTGCTTATCAAATGATGATCAGGATGCTCTACCAAAACAGGTGAAGCTCTGCCTCCTGAGATTTGTTAACAGGGTAAATTAAATAGTTTGGGTTGATGCTCCTGGGCATGCCAAAAATGTAAACCTGTAAAAACAGAATTGGTAGAAGGAATCCAGACCCCAATGAAAAAGAAGTGTCCTCTGAAAGGGGCTTTGAGGGGAATTCAGCTGGCATTAACAAGGTTTCTTCAGAATGACCTCATTCGGCCCTGTTGCTCCCCCTACAATATTCCTACACTAAACAAACCCCACATAAATGAGTGTCATTTTTGTGCAAGATTCGAGAGCAGTTAATGACATTGTTGAGGACACAGCCAACTGTCAAATCCATATACCTTGTTGACTGGTATACCTGGGGTTTCAGTTGGTCTTGAAGGATGCTTTTTTCTGCATCCCAATAGGTACTTGGGATCAGAAACTTTTTGCTTTTGAGTGGCAGGACCCAGCCTCCAAAAGTACATCACAATATTGGTGGACTGTGCTTCTGTAAAGATCTAAGAATTTTCCAAGTACTTTGGGGAAATACTAGTCAGGTATCTTTGCAAGATCCAACTGGAACAGGGAATCCTCTTGCAATAAGTGGGTGACCTATTGATTACCAGTCCTGATTATGACTCTTGTCTAGAGAACACCATATTGGTTTTGAACCACCTGGAAGAATGTGGCTATAAGGTGTCACTACAGAAGGCCCAGCTGTGCAAAGAAAAGGTAGCACACTTGCGATCTGAAATTGAAAAAGGCAAACAAACCCTCATGACGGAGAGGAAAACAGGTGATTTCTGCTCTCAAGTCTCCCAGCAGTTAGAGACAATTGCATGGATTCTGGAGAATGGCCAAGTTTTGTAGAATTTAGATCCCCAACTTTGGACTTTTTGAAGCCCTCAAAGGCCCAGACTCAGAACATTTGTGAATGGCAATGGGTCTTTGAAGAAATAAAGTACAAATTGATGAGTCACCAGCCTTAGGGTTACCAGACCTAAGAAAGCCTTTCAGGCTTTGTGTCCATGAAAGATAAGAGTTGAACTGGGAATGCTGATCCAATTATTGGGACCAGAAATGCAGCCTGTCAGGTGGACTTTGGCTGACTGCTGGGCATATGGAAACATACCAGGCCATCCTACTGGATAATATCAATGTGCAGTCCCCCCCAGGATAAACTAAATGACTTCTGTGCACACTAGATGGGGTATCCAGTTTGGGCAAAAGAACCACTCTGGGGTATAACAGTTCCTTTTGCCAATTCCTGATGAATTGGTAGATTGACCTTAATATCTGGCAGGTTGCTCCTGTTCATTCAAACAACCCCTTTAACACTAGGGTCCTCCTAAATTGGAGCAAAACCACCCTATCATACTGACAAGATACTAAAACAATGGCTAATTTGTTTGCCTCTATTTTTCTTTCCCATCATCCTTGGGCAGACATATAGTCCATGCTACAAACTGTTAGTATCAGATGAACAGAGGATGGTTTTAAAGGAAACTGGTGAGGAGGTTTATTTCTCCATCAAGAGGTTCTAAAACCTGGAACCAGAAGCTGTCTCAATGGTAGATCCTTCTGGGATCCCAATAATAGGATAATGGAAAGGCTGGAACACTATTGGTAGGGCTGAGGCAGGGGATTTCCAAGCAAGAGAGTTTTGGCAAAATACTAGAACTCCAACAAAAGGCTACTAAAGTTCCTTGGAAGGATTACTCAAATATACTTACACAGATGTGAATCCAGATGCCCTGGAAAATGCTTGGATGATTAATATGACAATTGGCCAGAGCACTCTGATATAAAGGGAAAGTTAACTAAGGTAGAAGGTGCTGTAGAAATGAGTCCTTCCTAAGTGATACAGCATTTAGTGTTTATACCAGGAAAGGGGAATTAAACCTGTAACTATTTTCACAGAGGGACTACAGGATGGTTTGGGGAAACAGGAGGAATGCGGAGAGGAGTAGAAGTGAACACAGGAGAGATGGACCCTTAAAGAGAAAGTGTGCTCACTGCAAGGAAGGGAGACATTGGAAGAACAGATGTCCAGATTGGAAGCAAGGAAGGAGGAGGAATGAAAACAGGAAAGGAAAGGAAGCAGACAGCACTGTGTGATGATTGAGGCCAGGGTTGCAGAAGGAACACAAGGAGAGTAGAAGGAATCAAGCAAGGAGAGAGGAAAGGAGGCAAATGGTAGTACACGCTGCTCGTTCAGGTGAAGTATAGAGGGGCCCATAGTAAAAGGCCACTTATTTGCACAGAAAATCAACGGATCACCCAAGTTGCCAGATATGTGCCAAGAATAACCAAGATTGACTCATACTCTAAAGCCACGGGGGTTCAACATTGGGGCAAGTGCCCTTTTGAAGAATGGCAAGTAGACTTTACTCAAATGTCCAGGACGACTGGCAGCTGTAAGTATCTACTAGTTTTTGTGGGTACTTTCTCAGAATGGCTGGCTGGATGGAAGAGCTCCCCATCAAGACACAAAGACTTCAGAGGTTGCTAAATTGTTGAAAATAATTCCTCACTTTGGGCTGTCCCATTCTAGTCAGAGTGTTAATGGACCTGCATTTGTTTTTGGCATTACTCACAAAGTAAGAAACACATTATAATGGACTCCTCAGAAGGGCTGGGAGGAGTCCAGGAGGAAGGCCTGTGGTACTTTCCTATAACCACTAGAGAGTTTTTCATGCAGTGGAGAGATGACAGCATCCAGAAAGTTCAGGAGTCATGGAAGAGCATGGGGTGGGGAGGGGCGGGAATACTCCTAACTTGTGCAGAGGCTGCCATGTCCCACTGCTTCCTTTCTCTACTTCTGTCCCAAGGTAAAGGCAATGACAGTTTGTGTACACAATTTTGTAAACTGATGCTGCTGTTTTGCAAATTGGGGGCCTTTCCCACTCATCCAGCTGAGTTTGCAAGTCACTTTGGGAATGGCGACAAAACATCCACATGTGGGCTAAAGGATGCCTGACTTCTGGGCATTTAGGTCACCTCCTAAATTTGGTGGTTACCCAAAAGGTGCAGGCAACCAGCCTCCAGAGTAACTTTTCTCCAGACTGTTGCTACTTGGAAACATTAAGTCTGGTCCAACAAAGACAGGTGTGCTCTAGGGAGATGCCAAACTTTAAACCTTCTGAAGCGCTCATGGAGGACACTGGCACCTGCTGGCAAGTGGTGGTCAACTATAGCAATTTAGTTAAGATGTTTGCATTCTGTTAGCCACCTTAGCAAACTAATCAAACCCATAGGCATTTTTATAACCATTTGGTCAAAAGCACTGGTGAGAATTTAGACTTTTGGTTGGCATTTGAAGCTATGGGGGTTGAAGGTAGGAAGGAAATCTAGGCATGAGTCCTTAACTTGTAACTCAAAAAGTTAGGTCTTTGGAACTTCCAGGCTACAGCCAGTTGGTCAGAAGCACAAGTGAAAACATTGGTTTGCAATTGGCATCTGAAGGGCCACATAGTCTTAACACTGGGCTCTTAATTATGGGTTGCAACAATGAGATACCACCTCACACCAGTGAGAATGGCACGTATTAAAAAAAAACTGGAAACAAATGTTGGCGAGGATGTAGAGAGAAAGGACCCCTCCTACACTGCCGGTGGAAATGCAAACTGGTCCAGCCCCTATGGAAAGCTGTGTGGTAGACCCTCAAATACTAAAAGTGGATCTACCATATGACTCTGCAATTCTGTTCCTAAGAATCTACCCAAAGGACACAAAAACAATTTGAAAGGAAACCTGCACTCATGTTTATTGCAGCACTATTTACAACAGCTAAGATATGGAAACAACCCAAATGCCCAAAAACAGATGACTGGATCAAGAAGTTGTGGTACATATACACCATGGAATACTATGCAATGATCAAGAAGAAACTAATGCCATTTGCAGCAACATGGATGGAGCTGGAAGGGATTATGCTCCATGAAATCAGTCATAAGGAGAAAGAAAAATGTAAGATGTTTTCACTTATAGACGGAAAATAGAAACTGACAAAGGGTCAGGAAAAAGGCAAAAAACTTGCAGGCAAACTATAGATCTGAGGCAGACAGCAGGGAGGGGCATGGAGAGGAGTCAAAACAGGAGAGGGAAGAGCACAAGGGCTGTGGTGATGGTTTATGAGTGATGTGGGGGTGGGAGAATTATGGAGATTGCACCTGAGGGGAGAAATGAAGCGTTATGCAACGACGATGAAAAAAAATAGTTTGTAGGCAGCAGGTTGACAAGGGTGGACTTGTGATCTTACATTTGTGTGTCAATTTGGGCCACAGGGTACCCAAATTATTTGGGGGTATTTTTGGATGAAATATAAATTTGAGACTGAGTAAAGATTGGATTCGGTGCCCTTGTATTAAGGGGGACAATCAGTCACGGCCTGACTAAAAACTATTCCTCCCCTTTGAAGTTTTCCTGTGCTAGTACAGCTTTCCACCAGCCTTTGGACCCAGCCTGAATTAGCTTCTCATGGGTCTCCAGTTAGTTGATCTTATGGCAGGATTACACCAGTGACTTCCCTGGTTCTGAGATCTTCAGATTCAAATTTGAATTAAACATTGACTCTCAGGTTTCCAGCTTGCCCACTCAGTCTGGAGGTTATTTGGATTGTCTGCTTCCATAGCCCTGTAAGCGACTTCCTTTCAAGGCATCTCAGTACAATTATAATCATGTCAGTCACCGATGGAGGTCCCAACTGGCTACATCACATAGCCTAGGTGCCTAGAAGGTTGCATCATCTTGGGCTGCATAAATTTATACTGATATTTGCACAACACAATAACCTTAGGATTCATTTTTTTCAGAATCTATTGCCACTGGTAAGCTACTCATCACTAAGTACTATTGGTGTTTTTCTGGAGCACCCTGACAAATAGATACACACTATTTGTTTCTCTGGAGAGGGCCAGTACAGTAAATACAATGAGCCTTAGTTTACTATCACTGGTGACAATTTCACTAATTGTTGAAAGATTTCAACTGCCATATTTCTGACATTTAAAATAGTTTGCTTTTCTGATGCCTCATTGCTTTCATACTTCATGAAAGTATTTACGTTACATATCCCAGAGAATGTCCAAATAATTCTGTCAACAAAATCAGGATTTGACCCAGTTGAGTTAACTGGCCCTTGCCTTCTCTTTTCAGAAATCAATGTTTGTCACGGAATATATTCTGAATATTGTTGGGAATATAGTATACAGGAAAGTTGCCACAATTTTGAGCTTTGTGTTGAAGCAAGGAGTTGTGGCTTGTGTAGCAAGGAGTCACAAGTCCCAGACATGCTTGTGACCTGAGTCTGAGGGGACACAGGAGTCCTGAAATGCTTGTCCTCTGGTCGTGATTGTCACTTCAAGGTTCTTTAAGGACAGGGCTACTGAAACTTCATAGGGTGCCTTTTTGTGCAGAGCTCAATTCCTGGTGAGAAACTTGAGTTCTTGGCATCACTTTTCTGTCTGAGTAATTCCCAGGATTCTAATGTATTCTAACTTTTCTAAGCTGGATGGATACAAATATATGGTCAATGTGTGCTAGGAAGGAAATGTCAGAAGTCATGAGTAAGATATCCCAAAAGATCTCACCAGCCTCAGGGCTCTGGATAGCAATAGATTAACTGGGTCTGTTCAAGATCAAAGATCATATAACACGGTGTCTTAGCCAACACATCTGCTGGCCCTAACCACCTTTCTGGATGTGAGACCCTGAACATGTTTTAACTTGGGCTTCAATAGTTTTGTCTTTAAAAATTGTTTGGGTTGGATTAGGTTATATGTTGGAAATTGGTTATATCATCTATAGGAAACTAATGATACATTCAAATGACTGATTAAGATCATCAAGCTTATTATTTTCCTTTGAGTGGTGGTATCAGGTCTGCTATTGGTGTCCTCATCCTTGGGCCAGGACGACCTCTTCTTGGCAACGTTAAGATGAGCATGGGAAGTGTTTGATTCCCAAGGCTGAATACACACCTGAATTTTTTTTGTGAGACCTTTGCAACACAGCGCTCAACCGCTGCGCCACCAGGGGAGGCCCCACACCTGAATTTTTAATGTAGATTTGTTATACTATAGGAAAAATCATCCATCAAAATATTTAATCCAAAGTCTTTACTCTTCACATCTCATTGTCTCTCCATTTAAAAATATCTGTCTGAAGAGTTGGCCCATAAAGCCAAATAATGGAAAGAGGACTTACTACAGTCTTTAACATGATTTAATCCAAACGCATTTGATTTATTGAATGGTTATAATAGAATGATTATAAGAATCATACAAGACACTCAAAATAGATCACTTACTAAGCTCCAAATTTAAAGGTGGAATATGCCAATTGGAGACTAATCACCAACCCAAATTTCAAAAGCTAGCTATGAATCCTCCTGTTCTGAATGATACAGTCAGGATATCTCTCCCAGGCTATGAGTGCTAACCCCTCTAGAGGCACAGAAAGTGGTAATGGTGCTGTTTATTAAACACCTGATGTGTTTTGTCTTCTTACTAGCCATTTATATGGAGTCTGTTATAACAACTACCTAGAAATAGATATTATTCCCAGTTTACACTTGAGGTGGAGATGAAACAACTCATTTAAGGTCACACAGTGGGTAGAGAACCAAGCTGGCTTGCAAACTCAAGCCTTTGGACTTCAAATCCCATGTCTCACCATGTGTTCTAAAAGTGTGACATCTAACTGAGGTGCTTCCCATGAGGACATACAGAAAAACTATTTCCTTAGCATGATTTCTTTCCATTCTGAGGAATAGATGTTAGGTTGGGAAAGTTAGGTTCAGGAAGATGTAAGAGAAGATGCACTTCTCACCTGTCAAGTCCATGGGATCCTTCCTTTAATGTGAAGCAGACTGGGTGAAAGTCTGCCATATGTAATTTTTTAAATAGTTTTTACAGTTTTTTAAAAAAATTATTTTTATTTTATATAATTCTTACATCATTTTTTTCATTTTTGCACAATGTATGCATTTTCATTTTGGTTATATTCCCCATACAATTGCATGCCCCCTTATTTTGACCCTAGTCTTTCCTCTCTCCGCCCCTACCCCCGTAGTGTGTCTCTGGTTTATAGTTGCTTGTTGATTTTGATTTTGATTTCGTATTAGTCTTTTTCCTGGTCCCTTATTTAGGTTTTCTAAATTCCTGCTATGAGTGAGACCATGCAGTAATTTTTAAAAAATTGATCTGTCTTAGAGTTCAGGTTCTATCATCACTTGCAAATACTGCAAGGACATAAAAGCTCATTAGATTTACAGCCAGACTGAGCTCTAATCCTGAGGAGAGTCTTCATCCTTCTATAAAGGCCTGATTTCTATACTTTTAAATGTTCTTTTTTCTTTCTTTCTTTTTTTTTAAAGATTTATTTATGTATTTATACAAGCACTGGGTACAGTCAGAAGCACAGGAGGGTGAGAGAATTCAAAGCCAGAGCAGGAAACAGAACAGGCAGAATGACAAAATACACTGCTGAGGGGAACAGCAGGCATGGCAGAATTCTGCGCACCATGTGGGACCCTCGTCAGCAGACAGGATTGAACTGGTGTTGCAGAGGCTGCAGGCAGCTTCGCAACCCAGCGCTCAAATGCTGTGCCACCAGGGGAGGCCCTGATTTCTATACTTTGTATTCTTAGAATATCTGAGGATTACAAGGAGCCAAGAGACAATAAGCAAGAGCAGGACTTGGACCCAAGGGATCATGGCTCAATTAGAAGTTCTGCTCTCCTTAGGTTCCTCTGGACTAACCTTGACATGCCAATGTTAGCTGTGCTTAAATTTATATTTTATGCATCCTTCTGGGATAGAGCCAGTTATTTTCCTTCTCAGAGAAATGGGGAGGTAGAGTCCACATGGAATTCCCTCAACCCCCTGAGCAGAATGCTTATAAGTGCCAGCCCTCAGAGGCATTTGCAGAGCCCCAGGCTCTTGCTCTGACACTACCCAGCCCAGGTAAGAGCATCATACAAAGTGGAAGCTAGAAAAGGAACACATCAGGAATAGTTCACAGCTCATAAAGATGGAGACTTGGGAACGCTGGCATTCCAGTTTAAACTGTTCCTATATAAATCTCCAGGATAAAACGCAGAAGGAAGGAAATCTCTTGGAAGGGGTCATAGAAAGGGTGGAATCCATGTAGAGCGCACACACAAGGAGGCTTGAGTCTTGTGCTTCACTATTGGAGGGCTTCCTTCTACAAAAAGGTGTGATGTCTAGTTCTACTTCAACATAATCCCTGTGCTAGCACATGCCTGCTTATAGGCAGAATCAGATAGGCAATATCCTTATTCTTAATGGAATTTACTTTTCATTTTGGGGAAAATACATTGTGAATAAGCAATTCAGAGCAGTACGTGTTTAGAGTATAAAGGCAGACACCCAGCACAGAATGAGTCAGGTTTCTCCAAGACAATTATCTAAGCTATTGCAAGGTTCACGTATAAAGATTAGCCAGATGAGGAAGAGAAATGTTTGCCATTCTAACACCAGGAAAAAAAACATCATTTAAGTATGTAGAGGCAAGAGAGCATACAATTGGCAGATGGAAAAATTCAACCACGTTGAAGGCAGTGAGCAGGATGAGGTGGGGTTGTTGGCATTGGCAAGTGTATTTGGATAGAGCTCAGGTGGGAATTGTGTGCTCTGAGTTTTAATCACACAGCACCCCAAACAAGAGCTGTAGTTTCCTTCTGCTGTTCACAATTACAGGGGCACACATTAAGGAGGCGTTTCATAGTATTTGAGTCTTAGGGAAAGGACTAGGGCTGGCAAAGCTAACCCCAAGGCTTAGTCCACTCACCCCCTAGTAGCTGAAACTCTTTCCAGTAGTGGGAAGCCCCTTTCAGTTTCATGATGTATTCCTGGAGACAAAGGAAGAGATGAAGATGGCATCTATTGGGAAAACAGCTGTGTGTATTGTCTGATATGGGGAGGAGAAAAGAGGGAGAGAAATCAAATCCACCCTCTCCAGGGTTAGGCTTGGATCTAACAAGGGCTGTGATGTATGAGAGCATGTTTGCTTCCAGGAGAAATCACTCTGCCTGTAGTCTAATAGGTTTAACATTTAGCCTCATCTGTGGCGTAAGACAGATCCACCTACAACATGACCTCTGCCAAAGCTCAGAAGGAAACCACTGCCCCGGGATGGGACTCAGTGATGGGACTCAAATGTCATTAGAAGGATGAGAGTGAGGAAGCTATTTCAGCATCTAGTGCAGGAGAGTAACTGCTCTAATGGGGACAACCATGGGAACACAAGACAAAGGCACTTGGCAAGTCCTGCTGATGTTTTCATTCATGGAACAATTTTTGTGGAGTAAAACAAAACATGATTATACCTCTGTCTAGTGTAACATTAGTTGTAACAGCTCGTTGATTATAGGCGGGCATTAAATTGACAAATACCCCTTTATTGTAAGCTTAGGAATCATAGTAATGATTGTTTAGCCCTTGAAAACCACATGAGATTATGGTTTTTTTATCTTTGGAATTGGTCCTGAAAACTATCATCTTTTAGATGTATCCTCTGAGGAAGCAGTCAGCTTCACAAGAGACATCTGAAAATGGGTGAGGATTATATACTATTCAGAAAAAAAAGATCCATGAAAAAACAAATGACAACATCAAGGGTGCAATTGAAGGGCTATCTGAAGAGAATGGCCAGGGAAGGTAGAGCCCCAGGACTAATGGGGAGCAGCATCCCCTAACTCAGGCCTGGCCAGGTAAAGGAGATGCAGTTGTCAATACAGGAAGGGTCACTTTTTGGGAGCTGTGACTGGTCAGAAGAAAACCACAGCACTGGTCACTGTGCCTGGTAGGAGAGTTGGGGAATTCTTGATCTCTAGCCTCACCCTCATTTCCTGCTGGTGCATCATGTTGCCTGAGTTCACCCAGAAACCAGAGTAGGGGATCTGGGGGATGTAGCCCACAAGCGTCAGTTTCTGAGGATAGAAAAGGAATCTGGAGAGAAATACAGGATACCCAGCTCAGAGGGCACAGAAACCAAGACAGTTTCCCACCTACAGTCTTGACTCCACTTCACTTGTTCACTTCAGTCATGCTGGTTCTTACGTATTCCTTTCCACCCAGGAAAAGAACTGCCAATGAACTGCCTTTTCATCTTCCCTTTTTACTGCTACTGCCAACACTATTCCCCTGTATAGTGATCTGGGAGAACCTTGAGATGGAGAGGAAACCCAGGTCATGAAGAATTCTGTGGAATAAAGTCACAAGAATGGGTTTATATGGAATTTCATCTGCCTAGCATGTTGGCTTCTACCAAGTGTTATATTTGGTTTGACACAAAAATATTCTAAGAGTTAATGCTTCATTTTACTGTATGTGAGATGCTGTATACTCATTTGATCCTTGTGACTTCCCCTGGTCATGCTACTTAAGTTTGTGATGAAAATATGTCCATGGTATTTAACTGATGGGATAAAATAATTTGCCTAAGTGTCTTTCAAGTATCAGAAACCATATCTGGAAAATTTCAAAGCACAGGCTACTGACTACTGTGCTATGTTCAACCCAGCTGGCTCAAGAAATAGAAGACAAAGCTTACACGCTTCTTATCTTTGACAATCCTCTAATATAGAGAACATTCTCTGGTTCCTTTAGAATCTGAAAAAACTTTCCTTGACTTCCCCATATAGCTCTCTTATTTAGAGAGTTGCTCTGGACTGATTTAAGTATATTTCTCCTTTGGTTAAATATTCACCTAGGTTTCACACCACTCGATTGAATATTTATCTTCAGAACTAACCCTCTCCCACCTCAGGAATTTTATCCTCATATTCAGTATTCACAAAGGAAGGCCTTGTGGAACTATACCAACTGGGCTCCAATAATCAACTTCTTTCAGGAGTCACTGTTTCTGCTCTAGAAGTTCCTCTTAACAAGTCCATACCTCTGCTTTGTGATTTGACCAGATTTGACATTATTTCCTCTAACCTAATAGCTAACACCAGCCCCAAGCTTAAGCTTTGATTTACTATCAAGCCTTGTAAGTGAGTCCTAGGAATTTGTCACTATCTCTTAGCATTAATGGGCCTCCTCTTTCAAGGAGTCTAATCCTTACTCTGAAACCTAAGATTCTGAAGAGATACCTCATAGCCTTCCTGCAGAGGTAAGTGACTAAATAGCTACCTCTCTGCCTTATGTCATTTCTTTTATTGATGGCAAGGACGCTACTCTACAAGAGTCATGTTGCAAAAAGATACTCATATTCACTCAAATATGTATTTTGCCTTTGCTTGGTACATTTTCATAGCCATTATAATACAGTAATAAGATGAATGTGTACTATGACATTCTAGCATTTCTTCTATGTTTATAGCCTCTTATCTAATAAGTGATGCTATTCTAAAAATTTTCTTATCTTTTATTTCCAGAAAAAAGTTCTATTGTGTTTTGGGGGCACAAGGGAGCAGGTTAATTTATAAAGAGCCATGCTCTCTTTTCATAATGTTTGCTCAGTACCGAGCTCCTTCTGGCTCTCAGGCATCCCAGGGCTGGAGTCCCTGCACATCTGGCTCTCCATTCCCTTTTGCTCCATGTATCTGCTGGCAGTGGTGGGAAATGTCACCATTCTGGCCATGGTAAGGGTGGAGCGTAGCCTGCACCAGCCCATGTATTTCTTCCTGTGCATGTTGGCCGTCATTGACCTGGTTCTATCCACTTCGACCATGCCCAAACTGCTGGGAATCTTCTGGTTTGGTGCTGGTGACATTGGCCTGGATGCCTGCTTGGCCCAAATGTTTCTCATTCACTGTTTTGCTACTGTTGAGTCAGGCATCTTCCTTGCCATGGCTTTTGACCGTTATGTGGCCATCTGTGACCCCCTACGTCATACCACCGTGCTCACCAATGCAGTGGTGGGACGTTTGGGGCTGGCTGCCCTCCTCCGGGGCATATTCTACATTGGACCCCTGCCTCTGATGATCCGTCTGCGGCTGCCCCTTTACAAAGCCCATATCATCTCCCACTCTTATTGTGAGCATATGGCTGTGGTCACCTTGGCATGTGGTGACAGCAGGGTCAACAATGTTTATGGGCTGACCATTGGCTTTCTGGTGCTGGTCCTGGATTCAATGGCCATTGCTGCCTCCTATGTGATGATTTTCAGGGCTGTGATGGGGCTGGCAACTCCTGAGGCCAGGCTTAAAACCTTGGGGACATGTGGTTCACACATCTGTGCCATCCTGATCTTCTATGTCCCCATTGCTGTTTCTTCCCTCATTCATCGATTTGGTCACCAGGTGCCTCCTCCAATCCATACCCTGCTGGCCAACTTCTATCTCCTCATTCCTCCAATCCTCAATCCTATTGTCTACGCTGTGCGCACCAAGCAAATTCGAGAAAGGCTTCTCCAAATCCTGAAGATAGTAAAGTAAGATCAGATGACTGCTTCTTCCTTCTTTAAAACTCATGGAGAAAGACATTTAAAGTACGGTGGACAACTTTCTAATTGGGAATTGCAAAGTCTGAGATGTTAGGTCCTATAGCTCCCAGTTTTTATAATTCCAGAGGAATGCTAAGAATGTAAGCTAAATTCTAAAGATGGAATTTCCTTTTATGACCAAAGGATATAGAAGTTGAAAAGGAAAAGTGACAATCAAAATAAACAGTTTATTATTGATTATTCAGCAGTTCATTGTTATGTAATTTTTATGAATACCCTAACATTTTATGAGTAGGTAATATTGTTTATGTTTTACACAAGGATACAGAACACCCTTGCATACAAAGTTTTTGTCTAGATCAAGTGTTTTGGTTGGAATTTATAGTAAAAGTCTAGTGTTAAATACTTTCAGTCTGTTTTTCGTGAGCTTTATTAATTCTAGAAACTGGGCCACTTCAGAGTGGTCTTAGCTATAAGTAAAGCATTTCCCATCCTTGAGCCTTTACTTTTAAGATTTATTTATTTATTAAAAAATATTTTTATATTTCTTACATTTTTCATATTTGCACAATGTATGTATTTTCATTTCGGTTATATTCCCCATACAATTGCACCTCCCTTTATTTTGACCCTAGTCCTTCCTCTTCCTGCCCCTCCCCCCCAGTGTGTCTCTGGTTTATAGTTGCTTGTTGATTTTGATTTTTTACTTTGGATTAGTCTTTTTCCTGGTCCCTTTAGGTTTTCTAAATTCCTGCTATGAGTGAGACCATCCAGTATTTTTCTTTTTCTTTCTCACTTATTTAGCTGAGCATGATCCCTTCTAGCTCCATCCATGTTGCTGCAAACTGCATGTGTTTATCTTTTTTGATTGCTGAGTAATATGCCATTGTATATTTGTACCACATCTTCTTGATCTAGTCATCTATTTTTGGGCACTGGGTTAAATCAGAAGCGCAGGAGGGCGAGAGAATTCACCAGAACCAGAGCAGGAAGCAAAACAGGCAGACTGATGAAGTACACTGCTGAGGGGAGCAGTGGGCGTGACAGGCGAGGTCTGCATGCCGTGTGGGACCCTCGCCCTGCGGCCGGGGATCGAACCGGTGCTGCAGAGGCTATGGGCAGCTTCACAGCCCAGCGCCCAACCTTTGTGCCACCAGGGAGGTCCACATCCTTGAGCCTTTAACACTTGAGATGTTGCTAGAATTACTTTAGTAATAAAACACAGTATTCTGGTATTCTGGAATAAGACTGGCTTGTATGCCCAGCAGGTGTGGAGGACACTCATGAAGGAAATATGGCCTGGAAATGTAGAAACTTCACAAAGGGAAATGAGACATGATTGTGTTCTCAACATCACCCTTAATGTATTCCCCTTGCAGGGCCACTCCCATTAAGCTGTCTGAAGCACGTGAAGCCCCCATGAAAGGAAAATCTTCCCCTTCCACAGAAACCCTCTACCTCCTGATCCATCTGTAGGACCCCTGATATTAATGTGCTTTTTTTTTTTAAAAAAGAAAAAACACAAAGTTATAACTTCTAGTATTTTTAGGAACATTGACTTTACCCTCCTGATGAAATATTAACTCAACGAGGAGATTGTTAAATGTGCATGAAGTATTTTTTTAAAGTATACGTTTTTCTTTTTTTAAAGATTTATTTATTTATACAAGCACTGGATACAGTCAAGTGCGGGAGGGTGAGAATTCAGAGCGGGGAACAGAACAGGCAGACTGACTAAGTACACTTCTGAGGGGAGCAGCGCGTGGTAGGAGAGGTCTGTGTGCCATGTGGGACCCTCGCCGGTGGCTGGGGATCGAACTGGTGATGCAGAGGCTGCGGGCAGCTTCTCAACCCAGCACTCAACCGCTGCGCCACTGGGGAGGCCCTGCATGAAGTATTTAGCCACTAAGTTGCTAATGCACTCCTCACAACACTAAATTCAGGAATGACTTCCTGCTCTACAGAGTAAGAAATTGGCATTCTCAGAAATGCTATGAAATGAGCAACCTTGGGTGATTCTTTTAAGAGGTACAATCTAGAATTAAGTTTTTTTTTTTTTAAAGCGCGTTAAGTCTTCTAGCCTTCCTGATCCTTATTTTCCTTCACTGAGAAGTTGTTGAAAGGGCCCTTTCTCCATGGACTGAATTGCACATTTGATATTTAAACAGGAGAGCTGAATTCAATCCAAGTCTTATTACAAACCCCATAGCTCAATAAACTAAAGCATGCAGGGAGATGTGTCTACCAGACTTCAGATATACTGCAAGCTTACTGGGCAGGATATAGTCAAGTGCAAAGGAAAGATTACACGACAGGAAAAATGTTTTGCTTTGGCTATTCCACTTAGTTGCTGCACTATTGGAATATCCAGAATGTGCTCATTTAAGGTTCCAATTATATGAGTAATTCTAACATCTAACTTCCACCCCATCACTCATGGGGTTTAGCTTTCGTAATACATTATGTCTGAGTTGGGAGGATCATATGTTCTCCCGATAAATAATCACAAGCAATGTTCTGTTTCATGCCCTCTGCACACCAATCCCTGGTCATTGTTGGAGACCAGGGGGAGATGTTTTAAGTCAGTGCCATGTATATACTCACTGGCTTTCGGGGCCCTGCCAGGCTTGCCCTCTGCCATGTATATACTCACTGGCTTTCGGGGCCCTGCCAGGCTTGCCTTCTACGGAGCATGAAGAAAAGAGGCAGCCCCAAAGACTCAATTACCCCTGAATATTGTGTTGATGTATCTAACCACCAGGTTGAAAACCTGGAGAAAGCAATTATGAAACTTGTTGCTCCCCTTCAGCGCAGGACTTTCAGGTTTTCTGAGTGTAATCAAAGGAGTTGGATAAACTTGGACCCAATTTATGGCATTATTCCTTTGTAATTCAGCCTAGCACTTGAATTAGTCTATTCTCTGAATAAGGAGACTGTCAGATTACTATAGAACCTCAATTCTAGTGTCTTACATATTTTTACATAAATATCATGAATTTTGGATGCAGACAAAAGGCCTTCAGTTGACTAAGCGGAAAAGGCTAATTAACATAATACCAAAAAACATGGAGCTAGTTGTGCCAACATTTAAGTAGACCTCCCAGTCTCCTATGGTAGGGAGTATGATTGACTAAACATTAGCTGCTGCCATTTGAGATTCAGTCACCATGTTCTGCCTGGGTCATACCCACAAGCAGCTCTCAGCCAATGACTGGGCATTATATGGACATAGGATTGGATCGTTCTTGGGAGTGAGAGCACTGATAGGCAACTGTGGCTCCTTGACTAGCTGCTGAAGTTTTTGGAAATACACTGACGTCTATGACTGACCTTTGTCCTCCCTTAATTCTTGATAGAGATCAGACTGGTATTATGATCAGTGACCAGCTCAGTGTGCTCTTGTCCCTTCCACATTTTACTTTATGGACATAACCTCTGACAAATCTCATGTCCAGTCCCATCTTGTCTTCTTTTTGAAGAACTAAGAAGCAGAAGTTAAAAATGGGGATTTAGGATTACCTCACTAATTGCCTGGTGATGAAGAGAATGTTCTTAGTTAATACATAGGGTTAGGTAGCCCTCAAACAGGTAGCTCAATTGTGTTAAAGATTTCACTAGTGTTAAAGAATGTCCCACTAGAGAGAAAGACTATTGCAGGTGTGATGACTCAAGTATTTGAATAACATGGCAGGCTAACCAACAAAGTGAAGTTTGGTTAATGGTTAAGTGTGTGAGCCAGAGTGTATTTGAGAACTTCCAAGAAGGCCCTTATCTTTTGCAATGATACACAGATGAGAAGGAGGCTGAACATAATTTTTAGAAGCACAGCACAGGAGATGTTTGGATGCTCATTTCAAAGGTCTGTTATTCCAAGGTTCGGGGCTCTATTAGACTTGGGACACTAAAACATGGCATGAGAACATCTGGATAGATGCCCATGAGGAAACTGGTGCTGAAGATGTCCTAAATGCATTGTATTTCAGAGGTGACCCACTATACCTTAGAGTGCCTTTGTAAGGAACCTAGAAAATTGTGTAGACTTACTGTGCTAGGTTTTTTTATTTTCTTTAAGATTATTTATACAAGCACTGGGTACAGTCAGAAGCACAAGAGGATGAGAATTCACCAGATCCAGAGCGGGGAGCAGAACAGACTGACGAAATATACTGCTGAGAGGAGCAGCGGGCAGCAGAAGAGGTCTGCGTGCCATGTGGGATCCTCGCCAGGTGGCCAGGGATCGAACCCACGCTGCAGAGGCTGCGGGCAGCTTCTCAGACCAGCGCTCAACCACTGCACCACGTGAGACTTTTTTTTTAAAAAAAGATTTATACAAGAACCGGAGTATAGGTCAGATATACAGGAGGGTGAGAATTCACCTGAGAGTGGGGAAGAGAACAGGAGGATTGACTGAAATCCACTGCTGAGGAGAGCAGTGGGCGAGACAGGAGAGATCTGCTGTGCCATGTGGGCTTCTCCCCAGGCCCCCACACTGCAGAGGCTGAGGACAGCTTCACAGTGCTGTGCTCAACCAGGGAGGCTCGCTACTAGGTTTTTTTAAAGTTAAGGAAAATTTTCTTGTTCAGTCTATCTGATCCCTCTCCCTCCTCCTCCCCTGCAGTATGTCTGATTTGTAATTGTCTTTTGTCCTTTGCTGTGTTTTGTACTGTTATTTTTTTTACACTGATAAAAATCTTTAAAAATTTTCCTTATTTATGCATACTGGGGTGTAGGCCAGAGGTGCAGAGGGCCAGATGATTGATACAGTGGGGAACAGAATAGGTGCATCTAATGAAATACACTGCTGAGGGGAGCAGCGGGCCAGATAGAAGAGGTCTGCTGCACCACGTGGGTAGCTCCCTGGCTAGAGATCAAACTCATGCCACCGTGGCTGGTGATAGCTTGATAGTATTGAGAATTTAACCCCTCTGCCACCAGGGAGGCCCCAAAATTAAAAAAAATTTCATAACTTAATTTTCTTTATTCCCTCCACCAGCCATCCATGCCCTAACCCCATCTGCCTCCTTCTCCCTTCCTCTCCGCTCTTTCTCCCGATTCTTTTGGTAACAGTTATTTTTTGCCAAGTTCAAATTTGATTTTTTAAAAAGATTTATTTATACAAGAACTGGCGTACAGACCGGAGGTGCAGGAGGGTGAGAGGATTCACCAGAGACAGAGTGGGGAGCAGAACAGGCAGACTAAATGAAATACACTGCTGAGGGGAGCAGCGGGCGAGATAGGAGAGGTCTGCTTGCCATGTGGGACCCTTGCTGGCTGGCATCGAACCGGCGCTGCAGAGGCTGCGGACAGCTTCACAGCATGGCACTCAACCGCCTCCACCACCAGGGAGGCATGGTACTAGATTTTTTTAAAGGAAATTTTTCTTCTTGTTTAATCCATTTCCTTTTATTTAAAATTTTACGTCTTTATTTTTATTTAAAAATCTTTTAATTTTACATCATTGTTCATTTTAAAACAATATTTGCTTCCCTCCACCCCTTAGGTGTATTCCCCAAAGAATTTCCTTCACCAATGCACCCATGCACCATCACCTCAGTCCCCTATGCTCCTCCCTCCCTCTGACCCTGCAATATGTCTGATTTATAATTGTTTTTTCTTTGCTGTGTTTTGTGTTGCTATTTTTTTTTACACTGATAAATATAAATCTTTAAAAATTTTCCTTATTTATGCATATTGGTGTGTAGGCCAGAGGTGCAGAGGATGAGATGACTGATACAGTGGGGAACAGAATAGGCACATCTAATGAAATACACTGCTGAGGGGAGCAGTTGGCGAGACAGGAGAGGTCTGCTGTGCCACGTGGGTAGCTCCCTGGCTGGGGATCAAACTCATGCCACAGTGGCTGGCGATAACTTGATAGCACTGAGACTTTAACCCCTGTGCCACCAGGGAGGCCCCCAAATTAAGGAAAAATTGTAATTTAAATTTTTTCTTTATTCCCTCCACCAGCCACCCTAACCCCATTTGCCTCCTTCCCCACTTCCTCTCCATTCTTTCTCCTGATTCCTTTGGTAACAATTTTTTGCCAAGTTCAAATTTTTATTACTTTTTTTTTTAAAGAGTTATTTGTACAAGAACCTGGGTACAGACCAGAGGCACGGGAGGGACCTTTGCCAGGGGCCGGGGATTGAACTGGCGCTGCAGAGGTTGCAGACAGCTTCACAGTGTGGCACTCAACCGCCTGCATCACCAGGCGAGGCCCTCTTTTTTTTTAAATATTTATACAAACACTGGGTATAGTCAGAAGCACAGGAGGGTGAGAGAATTCACCAGAGCCAGAGCAGGGAACAGAACAGGCAGACTGAAGAAACACACTGCTGAGGGGAGAAGCAGGCGAGGCAGGAGAGGTCTGAGCGCCATGTGGGACACTCACCCGGTGGCCAGGGATCGAACCGGTCCTACATAGGCTGTGGGCAGCTTTGCAACCCAGTGCTCAACCGCTGTGCCACCAGGGGAGGCCCACCTCTATTTTTTTTTTAAAGATTTATTTATGCATACAAGAATGGGGTACAGGCCAGAGGTGGGGGTGAGAAGATTCACTGGAGACGGTGGGGAGCAGAACAGGTGGATCTACTGAAATATACTGCTGAGGGGAGCAATGGGCAAGACAGGAGAGGTCTGCTGTGCCATGTTGGTAGCTCCCTGGCTGGCTGGTGTTTGAACTCATGCTGCAGAGGCTGCTGATAGCCTCAGAGTGCTGTGTTTAATCCCTTGCGCCACCAGGGAGGTCCTGATATTTGTATTCTGCAGATGAGCAAGACCATCCAAAATATCTCCCTTTTTGACCAATTTCACACAACATAATCATGTCAAGATCTGTCCATGTTGTCTTCAATGCTACCATTTCATCATTCTTCACAGCTGAATAATATTCCATCAAATATATGCTCCAGTTTCTATCCATTCAACTGTTGAAACTTGGGTTGGTTCCACGATTTGGCAATTGTAAACAGTACTACTGTATACATAGGTGTAGACCTTTTCATATAATTTGGATAAATACCCAATAGTATTTATTAGGAGTGGTTCTTTAAGCTTGAAGACATGACGGCAGATGCTAAGCAAAGTGAAAATGCTTAGGCTGTTTTAGAAGAGGGTAGAAGAAATGAAGTCAGAAGTGTCATTATAATGAAACTATTAATGACAGAAGCTACTTCAGAGAATTATGTTCAATAGGTGGACACAATATTCAAAGCTATCCTAACTTGGTGATACCAGGCATCACTACCATTTATAGTGATAGATCTCCTCTGCATACCAAAGCTGATGGCAGCAAAGTTAGATGTGGATTCATTAAGATCTATGAGAATATTGAGGTCATAATAAAGGCTACATGGAAGCACTTGACCAAAGAGTCAAAAGGCTGAAATTACTATGAGAACCGACAAAGTCAAAGGACCTTGGACTACAGGGAGTTATGCAGGTGGCTAGGAAGGTATTGTGTCCCATGGGCCAAGTAGCTGGTAAACAAAGCCTTGCTGTCTGTCCTTGTATAACAAGGCAGGAGTGAAGGATTTGAAGGTTGAGAATTGTCACTGCAATAAAGTCATTCTCTTGCCCAGTTTTCAGACCTGTGTTACTCTTCAGATCTAGAACTCACTAAAGAGATTTCTGGATCCCTTAGTGAAAGGATTCTGAGAAGTCATGCTACTATATACCTTACTGATTCCCTGGTACTTTATCTAAAGGTAGCTATTTACTCATAATTTTGTAGTGGGGAAGAGAGGATACCCAGATACTGAGGATTATTGAACAGTGTAATTCGACATTGATAACCAGAGATCAATAGCATACTCATGGTCCACCCACTAGAGATGAGCTCTATTCTGGGAATATGTCAGTAACTCCTAGAGAAAGTATAATGATCAGCATCTTGGTTCTACAAACACTCCCAACAGTGTTTTTCCAGTCACTTAGTACATATTTAGAATTAAAGCTCGTAGTTGGAGTAACTGCCATCTGATATTCCTGCCTGTGAGGTTAAGAGCTAGCATAGTGGGGAAGGCTAAGTGAAAGCCTCCAGAACTTCTCTCCAAAGTAGTAACACACACACTTCCCAGGTGTGTGTTAGAGAATCTGGCAAATGTATTGTGTTCTTTTCCAATTATAAAGTATCAGAAAGAGTTTCCATTCGCATGGGATGGACAATAGTATTCATACAGTGTGCCTCAGGGTTATTGTCAACTCTTCCTGTGCCATAAAGTAGACCATAATGTGGGACGGATAGTCACAGATTATGCTAGTCCATCAAGGACATTGCTTGAGCAAAATGATTGAGAGGTATTTTGTACAGTGGAGGCCTGAACAAGACACATGCTCTAGAGGGTGGGAGGCAAATCCTGAGAATGTTCAGGAACCTAATATGTCAGTGAATTTAGGAGTCCAATAGTGAAGAAATCTTACCAAGTAAACAATCTTTATTTCACATGTTTTACCACAAAGAAAGCATACGTATGGTAGGTCACCTTGACTTCCGAAGATAATTTACTCATAACTCATCACTTAGGAATCCTAATTTGGCCCATATACCAGAAGACACAAAAGGCTTCCAACTGATTCCAGAGCAGGAAGGGACTGTGCTGTAGGTCCAGTCTGTGGTGCAAACATCACTGTTACTTAGGTCTCAGAATCTGGTGATTGAGATACAGTGATGGGAAAAGCAGCATGGAGCTGTGGAATAATCCATAATATAAGTTGTGTCTCATCTGCAGCAGGAAATTGTTTAGATTTATACAAGAACTGGGGTACAGGCCAGATGCATGGGAGGGTGAGAGGATTCACCAGAGAGCGGGGAACAGAACAGGCAGACTGACGAAATACACTGCTGAGGGGAGCAGTGGGTGAGACAGGAGAGGTCTGCGGCGCCATGTGGGATTCTTGCTGGCCGGCCGGGATAGAACCGGCACTGCAGAGGCTGCGGACAGCTTCACGGTGCAGCGCTCAACCGCCTGCACCACTAGGGGAGGCCCAAATTGTTTAGCTTTTTATCTGGGACAGTAAATGATTATGCTTTTAGAACTATTCATTGTGAATTAAGTCTCAAACCCACTAAAATTGGACAAGTGCAGCAGCAGTATATTATGAGATAACAGTTTATCCAGGATCAAACCAAGTAGGACCAGAGGTCATAAGTTGAGAATCCCAGACCCATGTCATCCACATTCATACTTTCCCCAGATCACATCAATGGTCATATGAAGTAGTCTCGTATAGCAAAGTGGAGGAAAAAAGATGGGTTGTTTTACATATTGTGGGCAATCGATTACCCCCTCTGCTAAAGGACACAGACCTAGAAAGGTAGAATAGATCTGAAGCACAGAGGCCTGGGATAGAGGTATAAAGATGGGAATATGGGAGTTACTCAAATTGTAAAGGCTATTTTTATTCATACGAAGCGCCCAAAAGAGGCACTGAGGAACTAGATGAAGTAATTCTGGCAGTTGACATTCATCACTGGTCACCTCAGCTGATGGTCTATGGGCAACAGTGGCAGTAAAGAGACTATAGGCCCAGCCTTGTAGCCTGCCACTCACTAAGGTGACTACCTACTGCTATGAGCATCAGCAAGAGGCTAGTGCTTAAAACCAGAGGTAACACTTATTCCAAGGAGACCACTTGGTAGTCAACTACTTTGGGCATCTTCATCCCGGAAGAAGCAGTGGGCTATACTGCCAGTGACACTTCTGATCGTGGATTTGCCTGTCTTTTCCATTGAACTTCATCTAGCACTACTCTGAGGGGTTCCTGAATGCCCAAAAGTGTATAGGCAAGAGATTTCAGTGTTGGTATCAAGAGAGTGGATATGCAGGACAGTGCTCATGACCATGGGCCTCCACTTCTAATATCACATCACCTCCCCAAAAAGCAGTTAGCCTCACAGAGTGCTGGAGAAGTCTTCTGAAGACAACTACAAAAGATGTTTAGACAGCACTTTACAAAGATGGGGAATAATCTTTTAGGCTGCAGTACATGCATAGAATCAGATCTCTATGTGGTGCTGGGTCCCCAATAGAAGGACTACAGGGGTATAGGATCAAAGCAGTAAAGGCAGAATATTCCACATATTCTCATTAGTCCAGTATGGAATCTGTTTTCTGTCTCTGCAAATCATGGTTCTGGAGGATTGAAGCCCTGGTCCCCCAAAGGGACTTAATATCGCACAATTCTCAATATCCAGTATGGAATTTGTCTTCTGTCTCTGCAAATCATGGTCCTGGAGGATTGAAGTCCTGGTCCCCCAAAGGGACTTACTTAATATTCCACATATTCAATAATCCAGTATGGAATCTGTTTCCTGTCTTTGCAAATCATGGTTCTGGAGGATTGAAGTCCTGGTCTCCCAAAGGGATTTACTTAATATTCCACATATTCTCCATAGTCCAGTATGGAATCTGTTTTCTGTCTCTGCAAATCATGGTTCTGGAGGATTGAAGTCCTGGTCTCCCAAAGGGATTTACTTAATATTCCACATATTCTCCATAGTCCAGTATGGAATCTTTTCTGTCTCTGCAAATCATGGTTCTGGAGGATTGAAGTCCTGGTCTCCCAAAGGGATTTACTTAATATTCCACATATTCTCCATAGTCCAGTATGGAATCTGTTTTCTGTCTCTGCAAATCATGGTTCTGGAGGATTGAAGTCCTGGTCTCCCAAAGGGATTTACTTAATATTCCACATATTCTCCATAGTCCAGTATGGAATCTTTTCTGTCTCTGCAAATCATGGTTCTGGAGGATTGAAGTCCTGGTCTCCCAAAGGGATTTACTTAATATTCCACATATTCTCCATAGTCCAGTATGGAATCTGTTTTCTGTCTCTGCAAATCATGGTTCTGGAGGATTGAAGTCCTGGTCCCCCAAAGGGACTTAATATTCACATATTCTTAATATTCCAGTATGGAATTTGTTTCCTGTCTCTGCAAATTGTGGTTCTGGAGAATTGAAGTCCTGATCCCCAAAAGGGACTTACTTTGGTTAAGGAACACAGTAGGATACTGTATAGAAGTAGAGAATGACTACATTCTAATTTAACACAGAAAAAAAGAAACAAGGTTCTTGTGCTATTTTCTAAGTTGGAGCTCACTTCATTTGAGCTGCTTCCAAGAGAGACATCTTGTGATGAACATCAACTTGGGACTGCCACCACTCTACAGAGACATGTCTTTACTGTTCCCACTGGCTTTCTAAATCTGAAGTTGTATTTCACTAGTCTATATGCTACTATCATAGACTAGGCATAATAGACATTGTGTTGAAGAGCTATATGCCCTTGGGATGTCCAGTTATATAGACTAGCTGGATCTCTTAGGTACCACCCATGTTTTTGGCAACTTTATTGGGCGAAGAATTTGTAGCTGAAAGCATTACAAAAACACTCAACTTCATGAAATCAAAATTCTAAATTTAGGTTTGCCTTACTGCCCAGCATAGAGAGCTAAAACTTTGGCGAATTTTTCTTCTTCCTTAGTGTGATCTCCAGCCTGTATTATTCCCTGGAGGAATGAGCCACTGGGCAGTTGAGTCAAGCATCTAACATGTTGATAAAAAGTAACAGTTAAGGGTAAATACAGACAACCAAAACCCAATTTGGGTCTCCCTGATGTGAAGTGTAAGGGCAAAACCTTTCCCACTCTTCTTTGAACATCCACTTTAGAAGAGTTCTATTTCAAAGGGCCCATAATTACAAGTATTTTTAAACCCAAATAAGCCTCTTGCCCTTTATAATGTAATATTTGGTCAGTAGTCCAGTATGAAATTTATTTCCTGTCTCTGCAAATCATGGTTCTGGAGGATTGAAGTCTTGGTCCCCAAAAGGGACTTACTTTGGTTAAGGAACACAGGACACTGTGGAGTGTCCTTTGGGAGTTTCTGTGGGAGGGTAAGAAATTGCCTTCAACCAATGCTTAGCTATAAGTTACAAGCTTCCTTGCATTGCAAAGGTGAGAAATTTCCTTTGGATAAAGGCAATTAAGCAGGGGGACAGGTAAATTTCAGGTGAGCTAGATGACCAATGGTGCTATTTAGTTCCTAGTTATTTACCTCAATAATTTGCATATGCTTGTGTATACAAATGCATACAATTTCAGTCATCAACTCTTTAGATATTCCTTGTAATGAGCATCACATGCTATTATTAACTCAAACCTTCTCTGCTCCCTTCGAGAAGTAATCTGTTGGCAAAAGGTTAGGTTTGTTGTTTTTTTTGGTGGGACCCTTGCTGGCGGCCAGGTAACGAACCGGCACTGCAGGGGTTGTGGGCAGCATCACAGCCCAGCGCTCAACCTCTGCGCCACCAGGGGAGGCCCAAGAGGTTAGGTTTTCTTTTAGGCAAAATTAGTAGTCAGGATGCTGAGTTGAGTTGTCATTTCAACTCTACCAAAGTCCTAGGCTCCCAACAGTGATGCTGTCTAAGTTTCTGGGTTATCTTATTCAGAATCTGCTATTAGCCCTCAACCAGAATCTGTCTCAGACCATTAGCAAGTTTAACTACTTGTGACATCTTTTTCAGCTTGCAAGGAGGCCTGTTACTTCTTTATTCATTAAGCATAAGGAGGGAGAGAGAATTTAGAAAAGTAAATGTAATCATGTGTTATTAACACAGCAGAACTATGCCTGAGGCTGTCTTTTTCAAAGTTCTCTCCCTCTACTTTTAAATTAGAAATTTCCCCACTATCCCTTGTATCTGCTTGTTTCTTTCCTTTAAACTTCGAGTCCTCACTGCATTTATTAATGTCAGCTAGCATTTAAACAGGCAGCTTATTCTTGGTTCTTGAGGACTCTAGTTATCTTCATCTTGAGTTAGCTGATTCACTGTTCTGATCCACCTTGCTATGATTAATTTTCTGTCAAACGTCACTGACCACACGTTCCCAAGTCATTTGAAAACACATTCTAGATATGCCTGAGGTTTATTTATGGATATAATACAGAAAATGATAAACTGAATCAGATGCCCTCCCTAATGGGGGTGGGCCTTCAATCACTTGGAGATCTGAATAGAAAAGGCTAAGTATGAGTGTAGGGTAAGGAAAAATGTCAGGCTTTTCTGCCCTCCCGCCATCAGGCTAGATGATAGATCCTTGCGGTCCTGAATGCATTCCTGATGGCGGGCATCTGGAGTAGGGTGTGGGCAGATGTAGATGGGATTCACCTGGGCTAAGACTGCGCTTCTAAGGGCGGCATCATGAGGACCCCAGTAGAAGCCGGAAGAAGAGAGAGAGAGAACACCAGAGAGCCCAGAGAGTGAAGACTTGCTGGGGGCCGGGAGGCCTGCCAGCCTCCTAGCCCCCCAGTACCGCTGCTTGCTGTGTACCTGGTAAACCCCAATAAAAGCCTGCAAAAAGCCACTGAGGACTCTGACTCCTCCTTTACCTGATCTGCTGGATCATAGAAAACCTGCACTGTGGTCTTCCAACCCCGACAATGAGGAACTTCTGTGTAACTGCTTTAATTTGGGGCAACAGTCTTCTCCTGCCTTCGGACTATGATTGGAACATTGGTTCTTCCTGGGCCTCCAGCTTCCTGGCTTCAGAACTTACAGCATAGATTTTCTGCGTCTCAGGCTTTGGACTTTGAGTGCATCAGTGGTTCCCCTGGGAACTGGGCTTGCCACCTTCATATCTCTACTTCTCAGCTTCTAACGGCACAAGCCAATTCCACATGACTTATAGGCATAAGCTATAGGCTATGTTTCTCTGGAGAATGATTTGACTTGTCCCAGTTTTTTAAATACCAGAATTCTCTACCCTGGTCTTGTCAGATCAGTAACTTATTTCCTTCCCCCCCCCCTCTTTAATAAGCCAATCTGGTGGTTAAGGAACAGGGAGAAGGACTTTCCATTTTCTGAAATGCTTAGCTATATAAATAGCTAAACTTAAAGAACCTAGGTAATTTTTTAAAAGATTTATGCATACAAGAACTGGGGTACAGACCAGAGGTGCGGGGTGGGGGTGAGAGGATTCACCAGAGACAGAGTGGGGAGCAGAACAGGTGGATTTATTGAAATACACTGCTGAGGGGAGCAGCGGGGTGAGACAGGAGAGGTCTGCTGCACCATGTGGGTTGCTCCCTGGCTGGCTGAGGATCGAACTTGTGCTGCAGAGGCTGCAGTGTCGGGGACCAGCCTTTGGCAAAATGTGTCAGGGGTTTCTGAAAGGATGCGATGGCGTTGGCGAAAACGAAAAGGACTGAGGGGAAGGGGATGAGGTAGAATGAGGAGACACTGACACTTGGTGAGGTGCTAATATCTTTTGCCGAGAGACTTAGGTTATTTATTTTAAGTAGAAAATAAAATATTGTTATGCGTAAAGTAGAAACAATTAGTGTATTTTATTTTCATGGACTACTGGCTCCTATAGGTCCCAATTAGATGGTAGCCTTTAAGGTCAATAGATAAAAAACCAGACCTACACTAAAATTTTTTTAGCTAGACAATTATCTAAGACAGTGGATAGTCGCCAGTACATTCCTATTAGCTAAAGCCTCAGCATCAAAAGACTATTTCGTTTACATGGTCTTTAGCTGGAGACCAGCTGCTGCTTAGCTATTAGAACTTTTTTTACCTACAAACTTAACACAGTCAACTTTATTTTTAAAACTTTCCTAAGAAAGTTTTAGAGAGAACAAAAAAGGACCTACTATTGTTGTATTGCAACGCTTGTCAGGCATGCTCAATAAGTTGTCTCCCATTGTCAAGTAGGCCAAATTGTTTAATAATTAGTTTTTAACAGATAATTTTTCGTGTCGTTTATTTGCAGTATACTGATGCATATAATGTAGTGCCTAATGTACTTTTTGGGAAATTTTTTTTTATGACCAAGAACAAAAAGTGAAGGAATGTTGGATCTTCAGCCCCACGGTGTGAGACACAAGGAATCTTCAGCCCCACAGTGTGAGGCTCTTTAGCTTTGGCCCCACAGTGTAAGGCCCTTTACCTTCGCTGCTTGCCAGTGTCTTATCTGGCTGGGGCATCAAGGCCTCCTGCACTACAGATAGCTTTACAGTCTGCTTAACCCCTTGTGCCACTGGGGAGGCCCAAGAACCTAGATAATTCTTAAGTTTATGCTTTGTACATACTCATTTTTCATATTATCACAATACTGGGTTTGTTGTTTCATTTTCAGACAATGTGGTGGGACTTACCCACTGAGTTCAAGCACCATAATAGGTTTACTCATTATCCTTGCTAAGGGACTCCATCCAACACAGGCTTCCAGAGTAGCGATACACTGTTCCCGTTCTTTCAACTCAAGTCTGAGAAGATGTAGGCAGCATCAGACTTCTACATGGTAGAACAATCAGTGTTCCCATAGCATCTTTGGGTAAAAGTGTGGGAAAGGAAGGCCTGGGCCTGAACTAGGAAGCTGGGCTGGTTAAAAGGTAAACAAGGTTAAGAAATCTGTCAGGCCTAGATACCAGCTGCCATACGTTGACTTTTTTTTAGCCATTTCCGAGCTATCTTTTCACAGCTTATCAAATGGCTGCTATGGGGGAAAAGAGAGTTGCAGACCCTGAAAAGTCAGACCTTGAGACCAGAGCGGTTCAACCTGTAGCTGTTTGACAATTAACAACTCACAATTAGCAGGCATAAATGAACTTCAGCCAAGCCTACGGTCCTTGCTTCCTCAGTCAATGAAGTTTAATCCCTTGTTCTCACACCCCAGTCCTAAAACCTAGATAGACCCCTATCCTCGGCACCTCCTCGAGTCCCTCAGATCCAGAGAGGTCTCCCCAGACCTCTTTCCTTGCTGTTTCACTCGTCTGTAAATCCTGACTCTGCCCATCTTCTGACTCCAGGGTCTGGAGTCCTCTTTTCAATTTTGACCAGCAGGTTTTCAAGAGCCCTTTCCCTGTCTGGGAGCAGGGCCTCCTGGGTCCATCCCTTCAATTCCCACTAGGCTGATCAGTGGACAGTGGCTAGCTTCCTCCCAGCTCAGCCACCTGTGTGACTGGAGGGTGGGATCGGGCTGAGAGCCCCAAGTTCTCAAGACTCCCTTGCCTGGTGACCTGGGCACTGCAGTTGTTACTGGATAACACAAGTGCAGGCACCCCACTGCAGAAAGGCCCAGCTCTTAGGAGTCCAAACTTCCCTATTTTCAAGATGGCATTGCTTCCCATTTAGAACTGTTCAAGAAGGAGATTGTGGATTCTCAGAACACAGCAAGGTTGGAGCTGCTCCTCCTTCATGTCTTTTTCTGAGGATAGTTATCCCTGCTGATTCTTATTTCCATAAAAGGTAACAGCTGAAGCATAGAACTGCTTTAAAGCATCCTGCATTGAATCCTGCTCAGGAGTCATCACCTAAGAACTCCCCCCCCCAAAAAAAAGCCCAGGGGATGCGAATCATCTTTGGCAGGAAACTATTCAGATGCATATATCTGAGTATCTGGTGAACTATCATGGAAACAGCAATTGCTTCTTTGGGACAAGAAGTCTTTGGGACAAATTAGACCATGTAATACTCTTAGCCAGTCAGGAAATATTAAATCCTAGGGAAGTCTCCACTGGGCTTTATTAGACATCAGTGAGTGCCAGTTGCTGAAAATGTGTTAGGTTGAGCAGCAACACTTGGCCCCATAGCTCCGCTGCATTCCCTGAGGGGATTCTCGAGGCTACACGCCTATGCGGCCTGCACCTGGCAGGTCTCCTTAGTTGTCCTGTTCTCCTTTGCTCTTGCAAACTTTCTTCATCCTCTGATCCAGGCTATTACCACTTTCTTTCCCCTTAAACATACATTGTTAGTGGGTGTCTGGTCTGTTTAGTATCTTTATCTAAAGATTTCCTGGAAGTTTCTAGGAAATGGGATCCTGAGATACCCAGTCAATAGTCGCAAAACCTGAGAAAGTTATCTATTCTTCCCTGGGTCAAGATAAACTCCAGAGGAAGGTGGCCATGGTGGGCCCTCTCGTCCTACTGGCACAGTAGTCTTTAGGTGATGAAGAACATCTGTTAGTTTCTGAATTAAGGACATGCTTAGCCCTCAGAAAATTGATAAACACTATTCATGCACTGTAAGGAAAAAACCTTTGAATCCACTTCCAGGGGCTAACAAGCAAATGCCACAGGAAGCACACTTAGCTTTCACCCAGCAGCCAAATAACTCTTCTAGTCAAGGGTAATAAAACTAGTTTGAAGTTATCATGCTAAAGTTAAACTGCCTCTCATGGCTTCTGGCTAATCAGGATTCTTTCATTCTCTAAGGAGAGAAGTAGCTTGAGCTTGAGGAGGGGATGAAAATTTCTAGGATCTGGTTCACAATCCCATTCATTATCCCTCAAGCCCATATACATTCCAGGGATCTTGTTGCTAAGTTACAATTAACATAAGGTTAAGTAGAGGCTCAGTGGCAGACTGAGTAACAGTAGAGTGGAAAAACCCATCACAAAATGGATTCTGGATCTAGGATCTCACAAGAAAGCTGCAGATAGGATTTCAGTAGTGTTACAATGAACTCTACGGTCCCAGGACCGTAAGAGATTTAAAAAATGGACCATGTGAAATAAGAGTTAATAGCCTCCAGTACCGGAACAGCCAGAGGCCAACGAAGTATGATAGAAGAGACCAGATGCTTCTGCTAGGATAAAACCACCACCAAGTATGAGCTTGAAAGGCAAAGGGAGAGAGCCAAGCAGTAGGAATTTAAGTTAGGGGAAGTGTTTGTATCCCCTGGTAAACTTCATTCTCTTGCCTTGGGGCCTCCTAAGTAACAGTGAGACAAGTCTAGTCAGACCTTAAGTGAATACCAAGCGTCTTCCAGATTTTGAGGCACAGAAGAGGTTGATTGAGAGGAAAAATAGAATCAGGAAAGTTGATTTAGACCAATAGTCCTCGGGTCCTAAAAAAGCTTTTTTTTTTTAAATGGAGCTTAGGCAAGGCAGATATTCTAGAAAATATAGATGTTTAGAGTTCTTGAAATGAGTTTGAGGTGGGAGGTAGCAGTAAGGCCAGCCTGGTGGAGGTTCTAGGTAGATCATAGGATATATACACTTAGTTTCCTTTTGAAGTGGGGTATTTTGAGTCAGAATAAGAAAGTAGCTGCTAACCTCCAAGCAAGGGTAGTGAAACTACTTTGAAGATATACTGAACTTAGAACTAAAGTTAAGGTAGCCAGATAAGGTTTTTCTAACAGCCTTCTGTTTGAAGAGATGCTAAATTTAAGGATTAAAAATGTCCTTCCCAATATCAGCAGGATTAATGCACCAATCCCAGCTTCTTAGCTACATTCATTTTTGAGAATAACTTCCAGTTGCAGGTTTTCCAAAAGACCACAACAAGCCAAGTCAAGGAAAGAGGGGAAGTAGGAAGGAGTGCATCGAGAGAAGAAATTTTTAGTAATTGATCAGCCCAAAGAATTTCCCTCGAGCCAGTTCTAAGTTACACTTCAATATTGAAAGAAAATGTTGAGTTTGTTGCCCCAGTCTTGACTGCTTGGGCATATTTTGTGATTACGAGTAAGAGGAAAGAAAAGAGAGCTCAGCCTAAGAGCCTTTCTCATTTTGCCTGTTCTTTGCACAGTCACACACCAGGAAAGCCCCTGACTCTTAAAGGAGGCAGAAAGAGAAAAACAGCGAGAAACATACAGAAAGTAGAGACTTTGAGAGCTTCTGGCTTCTTCCCCCCACAACCCTACTCAGGCTCAGCCCTCAGCTTCAGTCAGCAGCTAGAATCCTGGCTGCCTGTATAAGTCTCACTTAAATAGAAGGCGAGAGAATGTGAATGGTCAGGGCTGAGGTCAGATTGGCTGCTCAATAGCCAATGAGCTTTTAGAATCAATTAAGACAGAAGTAAAGTGGCAGCTGGTGTAGATTTTTTAAAATTGAGATACCCCTGAGTGTGTTCGCCTGTAACTACAGCATGATCATTCACCCTCCAAATTTACTATCTGGCTTCACAAGGGAAACAAAAAGTTAATGTTAAAAATATGCCAGAATTCAAAATTTGATAGTAAAGAAAATAAATGTGATATTACACATGAAACACCTAGGATAACATTAAATAGCACAGAGGACGCACATTATGTTGCTTTCTATGCGAGCATAAACCCCTGCCTACTTCCTCCATTTTAATTTTTTTTTTTTTATAACTAGTGGCCAGTTAGTCACTTCATGGGCTCAAATATTTCACGAGATGCCTGTACTTGATGTCAAAATTCACTTTTTATGCCATAGAGGTTTTTTTCCAGCAGAGTATCTGCATCCTTAGCTTTGAGCTTAGGAGAATTGGTAAAATGTCTACTGAAGACAACTGGCATGCTATTATTATTTTTACCCTGACAAAACCACCTTTGTAGCTGTCAGGAGAATATTGAAGTTCACGAATCTTCTCTCCAACAGCTTTACAGCAAAGTCACCTGAGACATAGTAAAAATGCAATTTTTCAATCTTTTGAATCAGAAACTTTGGAGGTAGCATTCAAGAATTAACAAGTCCTTCAGGTGGTTCCAAGGCAGGCTAAAGTTGGAGAAATGGTGCTCTATACAAATTAAGACAGAATCAAGGGACCATGTAGCTTTTCTAACCATCAGGTGTTGCTATTGTGAAGCTCTCTGGATTCTGTCGATGTTCAGCTGAGGTTGTTAACTGCTGCCTTCATTATCTGTGGATTGAGTTACCATCTCTGCAAACTACAGATGCTTACCAAATCTTTATCTCTGATTCAGACCACCCTCGTCACCCTCAAGTCAATATATCCAGTGATTTGCAGAGAACTAATCACACGTGGGGCCAAGTACTAAGTATTTCACATTTACTACTTTGTGTGTTTCCTCTGAGATAGCTATTGTCACACCTCTTTTATAGTTGAAAAACCGAGTGTTCTAGATATTAAATAACTCTAAACATTTAATAAACTGTTAAGTCTGGATTCAAGAACATGACTTTCTTGATGACCACTGTGCTGTTATTGTCCTTGCTACTGCCCAGCTCATTCATAAATGGAAACAACTGATAGGATCAAGGGAGAGAATAGATTTAGAATAATTGAGAGACTTCTGGAAATTATAGAAGGGCTAGGATACATACAAAGTACAGAAAATCCTGAAAGAAGGGTCTTAAGAACACTAACACAGTTCTAGATTTGGGGGAATAAAGTTGAGACCTTTCTTTGAAGTGTCAAGAAAATCTTTTCTCTCAATATACTGCCTTCATTTCCCCTGCTATACAATAAAGGTTTTAAATTGTATTAGTCCTAAGGTTACCAAATATTTGTGTTTTTTAAAAAGGTCATCTAATTTCCTAGAACTATAAAGAGGAGGAAAGCTACTTAGCAGCATTGAGGAATTTCTGGTTCAATGAGTTATTAAATCAACAAACAGCTAGTAGTCAAATATCTCCTATGAGTCAAAAGCTCTTCCACATATAGACAAAAGTCTATGGGCAGAAAGTAATTTCTATAGAAAAGCCCTGATGGCAATCCACCATTTGAGGAGGCTATTGCACAATATAAATATGGAAAGTGTGTCACAATTCATTTTATGGAAGTAATGTCTTCCTAAACTCAAATTAGGATAATAATGGTATAGAAAAGAAATAAACAAAATTACATATACCATTGGATCATGAAAAAAGATAAAAATCCTAAAAAAAGTAAAAATCAGTAAATCAAAACTAAAGGTACATTATAATGATAATATACAAATAACCAAAAGATTCCGATCCAAATATACAAAAATAGATTAACATTAGGTAACTTGTTAATGAAATTCATTTTTTAAAAAAGCATTCCTGATCACAGATTAGTAGAGTCTTATTTGTCCTTATTAGGTTATTTTAAATCCATGAATTATTCATCCAGGAATCAGAGGTCAGGTGCCCACCGAGAGGAGTGGCTATAGTAAATTTTAGAGGACTTATATGGCAGGGGTGGGGGTCACAGCTGTCAGACACACTATAGCAGCACTTAGAATATTCCTCCATCTGGATGCTCAAAACTTGTTGAACCTCTGCCCTTTTAGATCGGGGAATTAGGTCACTACTCAAAAAAAAAAAAATCTAAAAACAACAAACACTGATTTTAAGTGTATCCTTTCAGGGGATGTTTATACAGTCTTTTGGCTTCTTGAGCCAAACACAATGTCACCAACATTTGACATTTCATTCTGGGCCAAAAAAAAAAAAGCAGAATTAGTGTCTGTGGATCTTCAATTAATATTTCTATTTCCAGCTTCTTTCATTCTCGAAAGACCATTTCCTTTCTGTTACATTTATAGAATTAAGACATTAATATTTCTTGAATAAATTCAACCTGTATTAAACGGTCCTCTACATGCCAGGAATTTCACTGCGGGAAAAGGAGGGAAATCAGAAAGACACAGCAACCTGCCTAAAGAGAGGTGCATTCTAGCATAGAAGCTTAGGGAAGGTAAACAGATTGTTCTGTATGGGCCCCTTCGGGGGGAACGCCTGAAGCTTATTTACTATGACTTTATTGAGGGTTGTTATTTTGGAGAAGCAAGAACGAGGAAAGGGGCGAATGGTATAGAGAAGAAAGGAAAGTCAATAGGGTGGTTTGTTAGTTCCTAGACTCTTTACCATTTATAACAAATGGGATGGAATACTGACCAGCACGGATGGCACTGTTTCATACGAACACATGAATGTCATGTTAGAAGACCCTTACGAGAGTAAGGAGAGGGAGGACAATATATCTGCCGATGTCTATATCCAGTGAATAACACTGGTTGGACAAGTTGTCCACTCTGCGTTGCCCATGCCTGGGCTCCAAGCGGGTTCTACAAGATCTTATGACTCAGTGGCAACAAGAAGTCTAGAGTTGGGAAGTGAGAGAAGAGCAATTTGGACACGAGGTGAAGGGCTGATGGTAGTGCCCACAGGAACTTCATCTGGCTCCACACAGAGCAGCTGTCACAGCAGTGGCTGGAATGAAACGAGTGGATGAAAATCAAGGAGACACATGAAGATGAGATGATCCAAAATGGTGTAAAAGTGAATATAGTGGTCCTCCCTGGTGGCACAGTTGTTAAAGACAGCGCTATCAATCTATCGCCAGCCACTGCAGCACGAGTTCGATCCCCTGCTGCTGGCCAGGAGCAACCCAAATGGCGCAGCAGACCTCTCCTGTATGGCTCACTGCTCCCCTCAGCAGTGTATTTCAGTGGATCGCCCTGTTGTGCTCCCCACTCTGTCTCTGGTGAGTCCTTTCACACATCCCCACCCCCTGCACCTCTGGTTTGCACCCCAGTTCTTGTATGCATAAATAAATAAATCTTAAAAAAAGTGAATGTACTGCCAAATGTACCTCCGCCAGGGAAGTGTGGCATTTGGGGACACCATGACTGAAAATGTAATGCAGCAGCAGTCCACTTGTAGCTAGCACCAATGTTATATTTCCTTCTGCCAGGTAGTCACCAGAAACACCTTGAAAGACCATCAGTCTGAGCGAGGGACTGTTTGGTCAGGGTATGGGATGTGAAGCTTTGAGTAGCCATTTTCATTTATGTCTCCCCATCCTCCACACACATCTTGGACATCTGTTTTCTTGGCCTCTCCACCATCTAGTCTAGCCTCTCTGAGTCCTTCTTCACCAGCCACATATGTGAGGAGAAATAGTTAAATATGGAAAGGGAATGGTTTCTTGAAACTCTTTCTTCTTTTCAGCAAACAGCAGACCCTGCACAAGGCTCTCTTGGATCTCTCCTAGTTCTTTTTCTTTAGGGATGACTTCTCCTTTGAGTCAACACTGTTGGACATTCCTTTCTCTCCCTTCTCTGACTTCCTCCCATGTCTGAAGGTCATGGAGTTATGCCAGCAGGAGTCATTATCCTGGTCCCCTCTTTAGGGCCACTTTTGTGAAAGTTCAAGTTTGTGCAAGTATAACCTGCTTGTTAAAACCGTCACTTCAGTGGGTCTGTGTTGCTTCTCTGTGGGACAGCTCTTCCGTACAGCCTATCTCTTACCCTGAAGTTCTTATCTTAGCCTTCCCCTTGGCTCCTCCATTAGTCCACACTTCAGGATTCTCTTCTCTGCTATAGGGCAATTTAATTTTCTTCACAAGAACAATGATAAATATTCAAGGGGACAAATTACTCAGGCCTAGGCTATGTTGAAAATTGGCATGCACTTTCTTTTCTTTTTTTTTTTAAAGATTTATTTATTTATTTATTTATACAAGCACTGGCTACAGTCAGAAGCGCGGGAGGGTGAGAGAATTCGCCAGAGCGGGGAGCAGAGCAGGCAGAAGGACTGAAGTACACTGCTGAGGGGAGCAGCGGGCGGCAGGAGAGGTCTGAGTGCCATGTGGGACCCTCCTCTGGTGGCCGGGGAGCAGCTGGGGATCGAACCAGTGCTGCAGAGGCTGCGGGCAGCTTCGCAGCCCAGCACTCAACAGCTGCGCCACCGGGGAGGCCCAGCACTTTCTGATTTGAAATCAGGATCTTAGAGAGAGATCTGCACCTCTCTCGTCATTGCAGCATTATTCACAATAATCAAGTCAAATGTGAAAACCACCCAAATGTCCATCAACAGATGAATGGGTAAATAAATGTGTCATATACATTCAATGGAATATTATTCAGTCTCAAAAAAAGAAATACCACTACAATTACTCAAGGGTATGAATAACAGGAAGTGGGAATCACTGGGACCATCTGAGAGGCTGCCTACTCTACCCTCCTGCTTAAAACCTAAATTCAATCATCAACTCTAGAACCAACTCAGAATAAAGACACTCAATCAATATTAGTTAACCAATATTAGTTAAAAGTACCTTTAAATGTAATAAAACAATAAAAAAGGGAAGAATATGGACCAATGTGATGTTCTCTTGTTTGAATTCTGTCCAGGGCAGCTTAGAAAATGGTCTTCTGGGCTCTCATTTCCAGTCTGCTTACTTGTCACAGTGGAACCTACTTTCTCAATCTACTCCTGCTAACAACTATCTTAAGTTGTGCTCTCCAGGAACAGACTCAGACCCTTTTAAGGGGTCTCACTTTATCATGGAATATCTTCAGAAACAACCATGTGACCAGGTATCAAAGGCAGGTGTGAAGCACTGTGCAGAGGGAGAAGATGAATGACAATGATATTCCAGCAGATTCTTAGTCAATCTCACAAGGACTTGAGCTCAGTTGGGATAGTAACCTTTTCCTGAACTGGGCAATCTTTATGCCCAAGATCAACTAGTCACTAGATGCAGCAAGTACATTAGGAGGAGCATAACCCAGGCAGCATGCATGGGCTGCAGGTAACTTCTGGAAAGGAATGAAGATGTGATACTTCAGTGTGATACTCCCAGCTGCTGAGTGAATGAGCGCTTCAACTCTGAAGGGGAATCTATAGTGCTGCACAATTTACTACTAGAAAAAGTTAATAACTGACTAGAATTATGAGATGGTTGGGTGAATATAAAGGAAATAAAGCCTCAGACTTTTTCTGATTGGACAATGGACTCTCCCATTGTTGTTCCCATGCTTATTATCTTACCTCTTGATTGAGAAATCATGAAACAGATAAAACAAGTCAACATAATTTTAAAATATAATAGAGACCAAAGAAATGATCAGAAATAAAATCAATGAGATACAATGCAAATGGTCATTGTAACAAAAATACATTCACTTTCTCAATTTAATTGTCATTTTTCATTCAAATGTTCAATGAATGAAAAGATAAAATTATTAGAACTAAAATGTGAGAAACAGATAAATTTAGAAAATTAATTTAAATCCTCACCTGAATTTGTTTGTATTTATTGGTTAGCTTTCTAGCAATAGAAAACATAGGAAAGGATGCATATAGGTGGTTGGAAGTAATAGATTCTCATGGCAGAAAGATTCCTAAAATAATTGATGCGTCTCTATCTGAGCCCTGATCTCAAGAGACTTGTTAAACTGATATAACTCTGAGGAGAATAATTCTGCTGTTTGGAAAACTCTGCTTTATACTCTATAATAAAGAGAAACTTTTATGGAGAAGCAATTGAAATCTTGTACACTTTTAATTTGGTGGTATCATGACTGGGTACAAAATGAAATTCTTTCCTTGAAACATATGACAACGTCCTAGTGAAAAGTAGCTCAAGCAAAAAAGGGCCATGTGATTGAAAGGGGAATGTGTACTAATACTTGCACGCTCAGACATATGCACAAACACGTCACACATAAGCCTGATACATGCTTAGGTAGCATGTCCAAATACATTTTTGGATTAATGAATTATAGATATAATTAGTTCCCACTAACATAATTTCCTAAGGTTTTGGTGTCTGCAGGCAGTTGAAAAGTTCTGCTATTGCCTAAAATCCATCCACCTGTTGACTAAACCATCTCGTTTCATGCTGTCCTTCACTGAGCTACCTAATGTATGTCCTAGGCCAGTTTAAGTCATAGATTTTCATTTACAAAAAGACTATAAATGTGATCTAAAAATATTGGAGTCATTAATTACTCTAATAGACCTATATGACATGACACCTTATCAGCTAGAGAATAAACCTCTAAATTCTCCTTCTTGGCTATATGCTGGGGCTTACTGCCATACCACTATGCTTAAATCTGTGATTTTAAAAATGAGTGGTCTATGCTAGTGTTTCAGAAATCTTAATATGCACACAAATCACTTGGGAGGTCTTGTTAAAATGTAGTCTTTCATTAACAGTCTGGGTTGAAACACAAAATTTTGCATTTTAACAAGCTCCCAGGTGAGATTTATACTACTGGCCTGAGTAGCATCCTTTGAGTAGCAAGAGTTTAACAGACCTTGATAATTTTCTAAGCATAGCTGAGATCTTAACAACAATATAGAGTATTGTACTTGTAATAAGTATTATTTTGATTATCACAATGATAAATATTTATTAACACATACATTATATGTTTGCTTTCATTATGATCTTCATAAAAATGAAATAAACTATGACACTCCATTGTTTTTCAAATAAAATTAATTAAGAGCTAAGGGGTTATTTGTCTTGGATCATCACTTGGCATTGTGTAGAAAATATGATCATATGTATAATTTGGCATAATTAGCTCTATGCTATAAAAGACTGACACCTCCTATCAAATTTACCCAGTTGTTTGGTCATGGCACATTTCACTGACCTTTGAATCAGGAAATCTAAGTTTACTGGGTTTATAGAGCAATCAAGAGAATGCTATGATAATACAGATTTGTATGAATGATATGCTCAAGCTGATTCACTGGCGACTATTTTCAACTGAACATTAGTTGCTCTTGAAGCAGTGGGAAAATATGGGTGACACAGAAGAACTTGTTTTTTTCATCCTGGACCAATCAAATTCAGTCAGTGCTTTCATAGGCATTCTCAGCTATGCAAAATTAATTTCTGCAAATTGTGAAGATTGTTCTGCTTGGGTATTAACCTCCCTAATTTTGTTATATGTGTTCTTTCATTAAATTTACTTAACCTTCTTTTCTGGTAGTTTCTGACATTGTAATCATTTCCATTTTCTAGACTCTTGGAAAACATGGGCATAATATTCATGATGTTTAAAATTTAAACTAGAACGCTATACAAAGCAAACAATTAATCCACTGGTAAAGTCATTGACAAACTGTAAATGTTTATAATAACAGTAAAAGACAGTATAAAGACAGGGAAGAGATTTCCTGCTCATAGATTGGAAGAATCAACATTAAAATGTCTATTATACCCAAAGCAATATACAATGCACCCCAATCAAAATTTCAGTGACATTCTTGAAAGAAATGGAGGAAACATTACTGAAATTTATGTGGAGCCACAAAAGACTCCAAATAGCTGATAAAAAGGAATGGTGCTATCACACTCCAACTTCAAACAATACCACAAAGCTACAGTAACCAAAACAGTATTGTATTGATATAAAATGGAATAGAATTGAAATCTCAAAGTAAACCTATATTTATATGGACAGTTTATCTATGACAAAGGAATCAAGAGTATTCTCTGGAAAAAGAAAATTCTTCAACAAATCAGGGTCAGAAAACTGGACAGCCATTGCAGAAGACTGAAACTAGACCTCTGCCTCACACTAAGCTAAAAAAAAAATCAACTCAAAGTGGATTAAAGACTTAGACATAGATCAGGAAATCATAAAATATATAGAATAAAACATAGGCAAACACTCAGTAACATTGGCTAAGGAGATGTCTTTTGGGACTTGACTCTAACAGCTAGGGAAACAAAAGCAAAAATAAACAAATGGGAATATATTTAACTAAAAAGCTCCTCATTAAAACAGAGACACCTACAGAATGGGAGGAAACATTTTCTCATCCTGCATCTGAAATATGTGCGTCTACAAGTGACAATGTGTCTACAAATATATTTGTCTATAAGAATGCATATATTTCAACAAAAAGAGAAGAAATAATACAATCGAAAATTGGGCAGAAGAGCTAAACAAGATTTCTCCAAAGAATATATATAGAAATTGCCAAAAGTCACATGAAAAAAAATGCACATTTTCACTTATCTTCAGGGATGTGCAAATAAAAACCACATTGAGATACCTCATGCCTGTAAGAATGACCCATATCAATAAAGAACAGAAACAAGTGTTGGTAAGGGTGAGGGGGAAAAGGAACACTACACTGTGAGTGGAGATAGACTAGTCAAGCCCCTATGTAAAACTGTATGGATGTTTCTCAATATATTAAAAATAGATCCATGTATCATCTAGCAATTCCACTCCTAGAATGCAAAAACACTAATTCAAAGGGATATATGCACTCCTGTGTTCATTGCGACACTTTTTATGATAGCCAACTTATGAAAACAACCTAGTGGCCAACAACAGATGAGTGGATTAAAAAGTTCTGGTAAACAAACACAATGGAATACTACTGAGTTTTAAAAATGATGAAATATTAATATTTGTGAGGCTATAGAGGGAACTGGAGGTAAATATGATAAGAAAAATAAGTCAGAAGACAAATCATCAGATGATTTTACTCATGTGGACTACAGAGAAATAAAACAAAGGAATAATCAAAACAAAACCCCCCAAGCCCTAGAAATTTGACTGAAGAATGGAGGCTACCAGAGGGAGATGGTAGAGAGGGTAGGGAGCACAGGGTGCCTGAGGCTCAGTGGACTATGTGGAATATTATGGGTGCTTTGATTGTGTTGTGACATACACTTGGGGATGTCTGAATCTTATACCTCTAAATCATATAGTGTTGAAAACTAAATCACTTCAACAGAAAATAATAAATCTCTCAAAAATTAAAAAAGAAATACAGTGTCATAACAAATGTTTAATCATTGAAGCCCACCATGAGTTCCCAGGCAGAACTGGGGAACTGAACAGTGACGAGGACTTTGAGACATTATGTATACTATTTGTGTGAATAATTCTACAATAAAAAGGAGTGAATGATTCCTAGGCTTTGAATACTGTCTCTTACTAGCTTTGTGACCTCCTACATACCTCAGATTCATCTTTAAAGTGTGGATGTGATAATGGCAGCTACTTCAGAGGGTTGTAAAAATAGAATAATCACTGTTGAACAGTAATTAGAAGTATGCTCGTCATGTAGCAGGCTTTTCCAAATCTAATTAATCTTGGGCTTTTTGTTTTCCTTTCAGGATATAATCTATATTCGAACTTTCAGATATCCTCTGAGGACTTGGAGAAACAAAGACTCTTTATCTGTGATACATCTGTCTCCTCCTGTGATCTGGAAAGCACTAGGGATCACAGCACAAAGAAAAGCGTCTCTGGAGGAGTTAGTGTTGGCTGCCGGGCAGAGGCCAAGGGAAGCTGGGGTGTCCAGGGAAAGAGCAGGAGATAAAGCATCTAAAGGAGAAAGAGGATTCCCAATGGGAGTCTTTGAAAGTGACAACATGCCTCACATGACTCTATGTTGTTCATCTTTGATCTCGTGTCACTTTCCCTGCTCCTCCTCAATGATCTGTATAAATCCTTTCGAATGAAAGAAATGTGGATGACCAGGCATAGACACATCAGAGGATGTTGAACAGAGAAAACTTCAGGGATGTGGGTAACTGACCTGGGGACTGGGTGTTGGGCTGATGGAGTCTCAAGGCTGGGGTCACCCTAGAAATGAGGATGTCGGCCCCAAGCCTATTATAAAGGCTGGCCAGGTTTGGTGAGTACGGCTGAAACCAAGATCACCTTCTGGAAATGATAGGAGATGGGTGAGAGGCAGAGAACAGGGAACACAAGATTATTTTGGATCAAAGTTGTGAGAGGAAGTGGTAAGTCCAACCTTGGAACAAAGAAGGGACAGCTTTCAGGGACTAGGAGTAGTCATGAGGAAAGAAATTGAGCAGCAGGGCTGGTTGGGTACATGTTTGTTTGGTTGGAGAGGGGTAGTAGAGGGTTACCATAAACACAAAGGCTCCATTCAAATGAGTTTAACATTACTGCTTTTGCCGTTAAGACAATTTTAATTTGAATTGTGTTTCTCCCATCATTTAAACAAGGATTAAAAATCCTTACATGTCCTATGATTTAAGTTATTAAATTACTTGTGTAAGCTTTACTTTTTTTTTTTTTAAGGTTTGTGTGTAGAAGAATAACTGGGGTGTAGACCAGAGCTCTGTGTGTGTGTGGAGAGGTGGGTGAGAGGATTCACCAGAGCCAGAGTGGGGAGCAGAGCAGGTGGATTTACTGAAATACACTGCTAAAAGGGAGCAGGGGGTGAGACAAGAGAGGTCTGTTGCATCATTTGTGGGTTAGCTCCCTGGCTGGGGATGGAACTCAGGTTGTCATGGTAGCTCTGAGACCTAACCCCTAGGCCAGCAGGGAGGCCCTAAGCTTTTCTTTAGTGATTGAACCTCTAGGTCTTCCTGTAAATGTCTCTGCAGGGTTGAAGGCAATGGCAGTTTGTGTAAGGGAGAGTTGGCCTGAGCTTTTTCAACAGTGCACCTCAACAACCAGAAAGTAATTGTGTCTGCATCTTGGTCTGGGTAGTAGCCATGAGTGTGTTTATAGGTTCACTTCGTAACAGTTTATCAAGCTGTATATCTGAGATTTGTGCATTTTAAGATGTATATGTTATAGTTACAAATGTATGTATATAGTATGATATATAATTTTATGGCTAACCATAAAAATGAGGGAGCAGGTAGTGACTGGCACTAAATGTTTTGGATAGTAAAATTATGAATGAAAATACATCACTGATTTGGCAACAGGTGGTCGATGAACATCATTGTTGATCTTAGCAAGACATTTTTCAGCAGCAATAGATTGAAAAGTGAGATAAAAATGTCAAAAGATCATCAGTCACACTAAAACATCCTGTTGTCTGTGAAGACTAATATATGTAAACCTCTAATAGTGTGAATCAAGAAGAAAAAGAAATGAGGAAAATTAAACACTCTCCAGGGAATGAAAGGTGTGAACAGGTAGAAGTTGCTGGGCTGAAGAGAGGAGGGGTGGGTAGGGAAAAGGTGGATTTATGGAGGGCCCTGAGCCATGATAGGAAGGTCCTGGATCAGAGGTGAGTGGGAGGAAGCTGGCTTTCTGGCACCTCAGGCTCTTTCTTATTCATCTGATTAAGCAGTGAAGCTCAACTGGGTTTGTGGCATCCAGAAAAACCACACCACTTGTGAATTATTTTTGCTACTCACTCTCCATTAGTATTCTACTTCAAAAACTCTCTCGGTTCTCTCATCAATACTGCAGAAGATGTCTCACCGTAGCTATATATAGCAAGTTTCTTTTAATATGACCATGAAGCAGAGCTCACTATTTTCATCAATGTTTTCCACTATAAGGCATTTCTTATATCTAGGTTTTTTTGTTGGTGGTGGTAGGTGGTTTGTGTGTTTCAATAAAGATAACTGTTTATAGTCATATTCCAGAAATTTAAACTTTTAGAAAACTTCAGAGACTCCTACCTAGTCTCTGGCACTCAGGTATGTATGGAGTCAGGAAAAGCTAGTTGCTTAAGGGGGTATTCGGAAGGGACAAATGTGTCACTTGGTTAGGACTGAGACCCAGGTGAATGCTTATCAAGGGTTTGGTTTAACAGAGAATATGTCTGCCTCATCTGATGGGGCTTGGCGGCCACAACTCCATCAATCTGATATCCTCAGTTATTCTCAGGGAGGGGCCATTCCTCCACTGAGAAATAGAAAAGGGGTAAGTAGAAAAAGCATCCAAGGGTAGGGACATGGAAACTTCATAGCCTAGAAGCCGGTTATTGAGGACAGAAAATGATAGTTGAGGGCAGGTTAGTCTTGACACTTGACAGGTAAGCAACCCTTCATTTAAAATTGCTGGGTCATCTAGAAAGGAGCCCTGTTTTACTTGTAACTCTTTAATCTACTATTGAACTTTGCTCTGCAGGAAAACAGGCTGAAATTTAGAGAAAGCAGGGATTATACACATCTTCAGGCTGTTTATTATCTCCTATGGAAAGTGACCATGTTGCTCTCTTGTGACCTTATTTTCATGAACACATTAATTCTTCAACAAGAAGAATGCTTTATGCATCTTCAGTCAAGGCACTATACTAAGGGAACAAAATGTGACATGTAGTGTCTCACAAAGCTCATTGTTTGATTCCATAATTATTAACCCTTTGCACTCCGAACCATTCTGGACATTGGCTACCAGCTACTCGACGCTACTTTGCGGCAGAAACGTGCATTTACAGACCCTCGTATTATTTAGTATAATTTTGGAACCAAGTAACGTATTATAATGATATTGGACTTATATGAATTGGGTGACATCGAGGAATGTATATTTGCAAAAAAACCAATATTTTATTGTTTATAATTTTGTACAGTATGATAAGTTTTGTAACACTCCCCAATATGCATTGCAGGCTGATTAGTGCATGTTTGACATGTCTGTATAGAGGTCTATCTGGAGCTCATCTTCACTACTACTTGTGTCATGAGGCTCATTCGTGGTTGGATGCTTTGCCATTGTTCTAATAAAAATATGAATAAATGCATGGGTTGAAAATTTCTAATTGTTATTACTAACTGACAAGATGATATTTACCAAAATAGCTTTCACCAAACAATTTATTCACTAAGAAAAGAATCACTTTTCCAATTTTCTCCTCGTTAGATCTATGTGCACTGCTTGAAGCTTCAAACCAAAATGAGCTCAGCTTTGAAAATCTTTTCCTCCAGATGTAGACTTGTTTATTTGTAATTATATATCTCACTATACAGTGCGTGCTATGTTCGAAAACCGACCTTTCTTCTACAAACTCCCCTTATCGCTCTTTTCAAGTGGCGTCGCGAAGTGCTCAGACCGTCATGAGCACACATCTCACGTTCTCGTCCGACACAAAACCCGCTGACATTTCTTGTATATATCTTAGTAATTTTACGATATTTTGATTTAATTTCTTGTGCCATTTCAAGATAAAACTTCAGGGAAACATGCATGTCTCAAAAAGTTGCGTTGAAATAACTCAATTCCCCGTAATCACTAATAAATTGCAATGTCCCCTGAGAGGGGACATCCGAGTGATATGCTAGAATTCCGATGTCCCCTGAGAGGGGACAGTGGAGTGCAAAGGGTTAAGTCTTAGGAATTGAACATTTAAAGAAAAAACCTTTCCTTCTGATTTCTCATTCTATGGAAAGTATTTGCTATATTGAGCACACCTATCTTCTCTTAATGGGCTTTTGCACCATGACCATGGGTCATACATTTGGTATGCCATGAACAAAACATACACAATTAGATCATTGGTACTGTCATCAATTTAGGCCCTTCAGAAGTCAACATGGAACATTCAATGAAAGCTCAGAAGAAAGGTACCTGAGTTAGCCTCAAATGGGATGAGGGAGATTTCCCAAAGGACGTAACCTAAAAGCTGATCATTGAACAAATAGAAATTAGTAAGGCAAAGAATAGTGAGGAGGCTGAAAGGTGGGGCAGGACAACGTATCAGCTGTCAGTTTTTTGAACCCATGGTCCAGAGCTGGGAATAGCTCTCCTAACAACTCAGCTGGGCGCAAGTCTTATAGGATTATAATCTTTTCTCATTTTATTTATTAACAGGAAAGCTGTTTCCTATGTGATGGTGGGGCCAGCTGACAACCACACAATGGAACCCCCTGACAATTTCTTCCTTGTGGGTATCCCAGGTCTGCAGTCTTCCCATCTTTGGCTGGCTATTATGCTGACTGCCATGTATACTATAGTCCTGTTGGGAAATACCCTCATCATGACAGTAATATGCATGGATTCTACTCTACGAGAGCCCATGTACTGCTTTCTGTGTGTTCTAGCTGCCGTGGACATAGTTATGGCTTCCTCGGTGGTGCCCAAAATGGTGGTCATCTTCTTCTCAGGAGACAACTCCATCAGCTTTAATGGCTGTTTCATTCAGATGTATTTTGTCCATGCAGCCACAGCTGTGGAGACAGGGCTGCTGCTGGCCATGGCTTTTGACCGCTATGTAGCCATCTGTAAGCCCCTACACTACAAGAGGATTCTCACCCCTCAAGTGATGCTGGGAATGTGTGTGGCCATCACCATCAGAGCTGTCATATTCATGACTCCTCTCAGTTGGATGGTGAGTCACCTACCTTTCTGTGACTCCAAAGTGGTTCTCCATTCTTACTGTGAGCACATAGCTGTGGCCAAGTTGGCATGTGCCAACCCCATGCCCAGTAGTCTCTACAGTATGATTGGTTCTTCTATTATTGTGGGCTGTGATGTGGTCTTCATTGCTGCGTCCTATAACCTGATTCTCCGGGCAGTATTTGGTCTCTCTTCAAAGAACGCTCAGTTGAAAGCATTAAGCACATGTGGCTCCCACATGGGTGTTATGGCTCTGTACTACCTGCCTGGGATGGCGTCCATCTACGTGGCCTGGATAGGGAAGGGCACAGTGCCTTTACACACACAAGTGCTGTTAGCGGACTTGTACCTGGTCATCCCACCCACCTTAAACCCCATCATTTATGGCCTGAGGACCAAACAAATAAGGCAGCAAACACTGAGTTTGCTGATGAGCTGCCTCTTTGGCCACCCCAACCTTGGTTCATGAACCCAAAGTCTGGTCAGACCTTGAGCATTCCATCCAACATCGAAGACGCCTCAGAGATCTGTGGAGGTGGTTTGGTTCACCTGGTGCCACAGGATATCCTGTGTAAAGGATATCCTTGCATCATTTTTCAATTTTTAACAAGAACATGAAAGAAATAACTAATTTCCTGACAATACTTTTAATGGTTTAATCAACTAGTATCTGAATCAGAGATAAGTTTGGGCAGAGAAGATATATTTAGGGTTTTTCTTTTCTTATCTTATTACCTATTATTTCTAATTTAGTGTCCTACTAGTTTCAGAAGAAATCAACTGTTTGACCACTGTACACCTAGATGATTTTCTCAGGTTATATGGAAGCAACTGTTAACATATGACCCTGCCTTGTGGTCCAATGATGAGTCCATTAAATTTGGCTCTTGTGTGCAGACTTGCACCAGAGTCCTTCTCCAGTCAAAGTGGATTTGAGTTTATCTGAGGAGAGAACTTGGGACCACTGATGGAGGCCTTTTTCCAACACATGAATTTGGGAAGAACCTGTTCCTCTTCAAGGGAGGCAAATTAACAAAATGAGATGAATAAACTGAGTCTCTGGTTAGTTTATTTTGGACACCCAGGTATATCCCTATTATTAAGTTCCATAAGATTCCTCTTCTTTTCCTATATTCCCTATTGGTAAGCAGTTGAAATCAGTGTGTATAATTACCACTCTTCTGTTTCTGAGCAGAAGCTATCGGGATGTGAGTTTGGTTTTGGGCATTTTGTCTCTGCTTTCTAATCTTGCTTAACTCTAAGACCCAAAAGGGATCAGATACAACACACGTCTTTCTTCTTTTGGATACATTAATGGAAAATAATATCAATAATGAAGCTGAAATGTCACTACTCCAGATACTTACTTGGCTTTTGTTTTTATTTTCCCCTTTCAGAAAGTCTTAAATGGAATAATCAGTGTATGTTAAAAGATTTTATATATAAGATACATATATTTAATTCTGGTACACTTGGAAATCTTAATTAAAGATAATTTCCTAAGTGTTGATAATAAGTTTTCTGAGTTCTAGTATCTCCTCCTAGTTGGGGGAAACAATGCTAATTCATAGAGTACTGAAAACAACAAATATAAAGCATACAATGTAACACTGATATAGTTTAAAAGTATAGGCAATAAATTTCAAATTCTGTAATTTTAAAGGTAGTTTTAGGCACTATTGAAACTGCAGTTCTGATCAGTACTTGTGATAATTGTAGACTTGTTATTCAACAACTAGCATTCATACCTTGTGCTAACACTGGGCTTGTTTACCTACCAGAATGTACTCTATCCTTTTATACCTGTATTAGGATTTAGCCTCTAAAAATCTGATAATGACGCACTGAATTCCCAAAGTATAGTAAAGAACTCTTCTCCCTGTGCAACCCCTAACCTAAAAACAAATTAAGATCAGGAAGCAGTTAAGCATTTTTGATAAGATTTCATTTTGCAAAGTCATATAATTCTTTCTCCATAAGCAACCCCAAGAGTCGACTATGATATGCACTAAAGAAACTGAGGTAAGGTGACAAAGGTATGGTCCAACCTGTGCCCTAAACAGAAATTGTTCCCCAGCATTTCCGCTGGAAGCCTGACCTGCTGGCTCTGTATTCTACCATCACTGGTATTCCCTGAAACTACCTGGGACCCACTGTTGGTACTCAAATATTTATTGCATTACATATTTCTAAAGTAGACTGGCTCCCTCCCATGGCTACCCCAAAACATACAATCCTGGACTTCTCCAAATATATTCAGATCTGACCCCTGTTCTATCACATGAAGCAGTGCGTACTCAGTTAACTAGTGCCTGGGACCCACAGTAGATGCGATGCTTGAATATTAAGACATTACAACCAATCTTGCTCCAAAAGAAGTGCTACTGGATCTCCTGTGGGGAGTTATAAACCCAAGGATTTGCCCTGTCTCTTCCCTTCAACCTTTTAGCAGCCTTTTTCTTCACTGCTCAGGCTCTGCGTCCCTTGATTTCTCTGAGAGTAAAACAGGCAGGGGCAAAACTCATCCCTACCTTGTAGTGAATGATCACACCAAGGTGCTGGCCATCCGAAGCAGTCCAGGGAAGGTGCTGGCACTGTGTTCTCTACCTGCCTGCTTCTTCCTCTTCTGGCCTACTTTTGTAATTATTCCTTAAATTAGTTTTGAACAAGATTATAACTAAGCGGCATTCAGTATTTCAAACATCTATGAGGCAGAAGAGTTAATTTCTGTTTTGATTCTAGACATATGAAAGAAAATTCCCTCACTTAAATATTTATCAACACATCACTAGACTCACTAGATCTAGTGACTCCTGTCACTAGACTCACTAGATCTGGTGACCCAGATCTCTGTCTTCATGGGGTTCTTACAAGGGAAGTATAAACAACTACCCTCGAGAAAAGGGTTTTCATATCTATGAACTCCAATTTTCTTGCCTGCTCTTAAAAAATCAGACAATTGGAAATAAACAATGAAGCATCATTTAACCTTGTAATCATTCTAACAAGTAATGATAACATGTAAATTAGCTTATATCAAAAACAACAAAAAGAACAATAGCACATTATAAACAAGGTCATCCTGCCCCTTAACTCATCTTGATTTCAAAGAATTTATCACCAAATAATGTACCTTTTCTAGAAACCTTCCAAGATGTGTCCTAATAAAACCATAGTAAAAGAATACTACCGACTGGACCAGTAGCTTCTTCTGCTAAGTGTCCATGAACATAACTGGAAGAGCTCCCTAAGGACCTACTTTTCACATCCCTATGCAAAGATTTATGTCCCACTAATACAAGTCAGCTCTACCTCTGCCAAGACCAGATTTGTGGGTGAGCAGTTCATTCCCATCCAAATGGCAGATGGACGGAGACTTCTCCCCATCTACTGTCAATACTAAAGGATCAACTTAGAAGCATGTGGGTAGAATGAGTTTTTTTTTTTAATTTGGCTTGTTTCACTTCCTTCACAGGGGACTGACTAGCCAATACAATTAAGGTAGGGACTATTTTTGCTATTCTTTATTACAGCCATTTGGAACTGCTAAAATACAAGGCTAGTATCTACTCTGCTGCCAATCCTAAACCCCAAATCACTCCCTTCAAGTTTAAACCATATGGAAGATTGTGTTACACAGCATCACGGTGACAATGGCATGTTGTACTATTGTAGTCCCTTGCAATAAGCAACGCCAGTAATTCTCATGAGCTTGCCTTGCAGTTTGTTAGTTTCCAGCCACAATCACAAGACCTGGGGTGAACTGTTTTTGCCACACATAACAATCAGTCTAAGATCAATGGCCCAGATGAATAGTATGCATTTTGAGCACAGTCATATTTCTTCTCAGACTCCCCTCCCCCATTCCTCTTTATATCACAGATTTAGAGGAGACAGAAGCAGGGAGACTATTTCAGCTACCAGAACCACAGACTTTCTTGGTGACATGAAAAGATCCAAACTTTAGCTCAGCCAGCTTGTGGGAGAGGCGTCCTTGCTGTCATTTGTTTTATTTTTTCTTTTTACTATCTTTATTCTCTACCCTGAGGTCCCGTCCCCATCCCAATTCAAAGACAACAGACAGAATATATTCCTATGGGCTGGAGTTCGCCACTGGCATGGGTGCATTTCTGTCTAAAGGGCCCTAGGTGGCTTGCAGAGAGACTCTAGGGAGTGAAGGCACTGCTGTAAAGATGGAAGATGCTGGCTGTCCAAAGGTGAGAGAGGAAGGTCCCTACATGCAAACCCATGGCTTGCCTTCCTCGGCTCTTGAGACAGGAGCAAAAGTATGAGATAGATCTAAGATATTCACATCGATCCTGGGAGTCAGGAGAGCACACACTGACTATGCACATTTCCCACTGAAGACACTGAGCACCTTCCAAACATGGGGGCTGATCCGGACCCTTGAGTAATGAGTGATACATACAGACATGCGACCTGAGAAGCGAGTTTGTCAATCCTGTTTCATTTCAGCATGAGAAACACATTATAATCTTTACAATCTTCTTTTAATAGCTCTGTGAGGAATAACTTCTGCATTGAGGCCATTTCAGTTTCTTCATCCATAAAGCGAAAACAAAAATACGGCTCAGGGGTTTTCTGATTTTGTCATGTAAGAGAAAAGGGCAGGGCTGGGATCCGACTTTTTATAGAGTTTGAGACCAAGTGATTTGAGTAACTTGCCCAGCTCATGGCTAGCGAGAGCATGGCCACTGGGGTGGTCTGGGCAAGCCCCATACCCTTTGCTGCAATGCATTTCTCTAGTCAAGAGGTCAGGGAGCTGGAGTCAAAGCAGTTTGCTCAGTAGAGGTCAGGGAGCTGGAGTCAAAGCAGTTTGCTCAGTAGCAGCAAACCTCAGGTGCTTCTGGTACCAACTGGTACCAGCATAGCCACCACTCTGGAAATGGACTGTTTGGCTTGTTGGCTAACCCCACCCAAAGGGTTCCCTGGAGGATGGACCCACATCCTCATCCTCACTGACTTAATTCTGACAACGGCAGGGAGGGGGGAAATGGGGTGTGAACTACAGAGAGGTCAGCATCCTGATCCTTAGAACTGCTCTGACCCTTACCATCAGCCCTGTCATCTTTCCCTCACCAAGGCGTGGTGCTCATTTGACTGTGTCTGAGGCTTAGTGAGAGAATTTGGCCCAGTAGCACCAGACCACTGGGTCAGACAAAGCTACCCCTGGGTTCTTGCTCAGCTCAGTTCAAGGGGACGCTTGTCAGTGGCAGGTCCACCAAGTCCCCTACGGGCAGGAGCAACTCTAAGGCCTCTTGCTGGGAGGGTGGCTCTCCTAGTCCTCCCCATCCAGGGTGCAGATGGCCAGAGGCACGGTGTTGTTAGTGTCAATGCTATAGCAAGGGCTAAAATAGGGCAGGAGGCGCCCGGGGAAGGGGTCGTGGGGGAATGTGAAAATGTGGGAGTCATTGTCTGTCACATTGTAGAAGGAGATCTCATGGGCTTCGTAATCCAGGAAGACTCCCACCCGGCAGGGAGGCACTGACAGGGACAGGAGCGGGTACTCATTGGTGCCTGCCCGGTACTCATTTCCCTTCCTCAGCCTTATCACCCAGAATCCACAGTGTGGGGATAAGTAGACCTCCTCCTTCCGATCCACATTCTCCTTACACACTCCCAGGCCCCATTCAGACCTGTCTCCCACCTCCACCTCCCAGTAGTGCCGGCCTGAGGAGATGCACTGACTGCCCAGGACGATATTGTAGCGGTAGAACCGCTCAGGGTTGTCTGGCAGGTTCTGCTTGGTGTCTCCATAGTGCACGCATTTTCTGTCCTCTGACACGATGAGGTGGGAATAAGCAGTGTCTGGATCCAGGCGCACATCAGCTAGGGAAAAAGATCCGCTTGTGAGCTGACAGAGAGCCAGCACGCCTGGGTGTGGTCTCCCGATTAGTACAACCACAGGTTCCTCAGCGATGAGATGGGGGTTGGATGGGGCATCCAGAAGACACTGAACTGTTTTATTCCCCAGGAGGGTCCCTCCCACTGCTCATCACAACCTCCGCCAGCACCATTACCTGCATATGACCGCAGAATCTTTTTTAGTCCCAACACACGGCAATCTGTCTTCAGCTCCAGGGAGACTGGCTCTGGCCGCTGCAGGCTCCACGACTTGCTCCTGGTAGAGGAGGAATAAGCCTTGGGGCCGGAAGTCCTGGCTCTGCACCTGGGCCTTCCCTTAGCATGGGGAGGGAGTTTGGCCAGGGATCTAGTCAGTGAGGGACCAGGCAAAGCAGAGCTGTGATGGTTTTCTGACTGGCTTTAAGGGCATGTAGAAGTGAGAGAACCATCACATTCCTATGCTGTGGGAGGGGTGAGAGGTCCACCTGACAGCAGGAGGGGAAGAGGTGTAATGCAGGGGAGAGGCTGGTGCTTGGGATTTAGAGCATCGCCGAAGGACACACTGCAGTCTTCTCCCCAATCTTGGGGGAATCTACTGGAAACCATGTGTTTTGCAAATTTACCCGAAATTCTAATTGGGACAACTGGAAATAAAATTGACCATGTACAAAGATGAAAAAAGGTGAGCAAAGCTTTAGCCAAGACCATGAGAGAGAAGGTTATGGGCCAGCACGTGTTTTCTGTAAGTGCGGGGGTCCCTGTTCCTTCCCCACTTCTGGCTCTGGCCAGACCTCACTTTCCCTTACCAGACTGTGAGGGGATCCAAGGATGGGCACATACCTATTTAAGACTTCATGAATATCCTAGAAAGAGAAAAATAATCAGGACATGAGTATGTGCTATTCCTCAACGGGATTAGACAGACACTGAGCCACAGGGCTGGGTGGGTTACCAAGGGAATGTGACACAGAGAGTAAGGTGGGAGAGAAGGCACCAGAGACACGCCCACAGGAGGGAAGCAGAGCGTGCTGAGCTCTGGTTGGCATGTTGCCAGAGCTACGTGAAGTTGCCCCATCTATGAGGCACCAGGACAGGCATCCATAGGGGGTAGTAATCTCGGCGGTACACAGGATCCAAGCCTGCAGGTGCAGTGCTGTCAGGGCCCACTGAAGACTAGCTAATCCTCTCTTCCGGAGTCCCAGGCTCTCTTCAGCTCCCACTCAGGGTTCCCAAGAAGCCCTGCTACTCACCTTCAGCATCCAGCGGACAGGCCACTGGGACCTCTCTTTCAGCTCCTCAATCATCCTCCACAGGACCTGGCTCTGCTCGGTCAGCTTCTCATGACTTAGTTGCAGCTTCTGCATGGTCTCCCTTTCCTCCTGCTCCAGGCTGGCCAAAGCTGCGGATGCCTCTGCCTCTAGCTGCCGACCTGGGGGCTGCTTGTTCTCTAGTAATCTCCGATACTTCTCAAACTCCCACATGACACTCTGCTTCCGGGTTTCCACCTGCATCTGCAGAGCCATGACTGGAATCAGACTGATATTGTTTGCATAAAGGTCTCCCAGGATTGAGCACACTGGCATATACATGCTCACATGGTCTAGAATGTTTTGGTATCAACCGTGTGCTATGCATTGCAGAGATCAAGGACATGAGTTTTCCTGCCTTTCTGTTCCCATAGCTTCAGCACCTGCTGTTGAGCCCTGATTCCTACTCCTATTGATCCTGGGAGGGTCCAAAACATTTCTTGGTACTATATACTCCAGACTTTTCTATTTTCAGAATAATGATGATAGCTACACTTAAGAATCTAAGACAGTGTAGTTTACACTATTAGATGTTTTTGCTTCTTACTGGTACTGTATCAATTCAACACACTGTTTTAGGCTGGTTCAACATTACCTTCTACTGATCAAAATTTTTGATGGTTTGGTAGTTATGGACCTCAAATTTCAGAGATGATTTTCTAATATTTAATAACTCTTGGTAAATATGTTCTAACTGGGGAAAATGAAACAGAAACTATGCTTTAGTAAGTATTGCACAAGTTATACCACTGTGATCTAATGCCTAAGTGAGGCACATGCTTTTCCTTTCTCACATATAAGGGCTTAGGCCCAGGGGTTATCCCTACATCACAATCAGGAAACTGGAATTGAGGGGGTACATGGCCTATGAAGGCCACACACCTGGTAAAGAAAGCTGGTATGTGAACCACAGGCTCTCCGATTTCAAACCCCACTTCCTGCCTGAGAGATGAGGAAGCTGCCAAAGGCCAGCTCCAAGATCACACAAGGTTCATACAAACTCTGTCCCCCTGGTAGCAACCTGCCTTCCAGTTGGCAGTTCGTTTCTTCTCACCAACTTCCAGCTTCCAGGCATCTTCTTGCTCTTTCCTCAGATGTTCCAGAGCCTCATGGAGTTTCCACTGGAAGAGATGAAACACTCATGAGGCCCTCTCAGGCAGCCCAGTTTGATAAGACTTCCTCGCACTGTTGGGTAATGAGAAACAAGTGTCCCTCAGGTGATGGGCCAGTAGAATCCTGGGAGAGAAGGCAAGGACATAAAGATGGGATTCCTGCACAATGACATTCAGTGTAGCTCTCAATCTGAGAATCATTTAAACTCCTACATTCTGTCAGTTTCCTTAAAGTAGGTCTATTTCCAAGCTTGCCAGAAAAGTACCTTTGATTTTCCTTCCCATGCCTATTTTTATCCTTATATGCTGTGTTAGCCTATTACCTCACAAAACCTTGCTATTCAAAACAGATCAGCATAACCTGGGAACTTGTTAGACGTGCAGGCTGTTGGGCCTCACCCCAGACCTACTGAATTAGAACCTGAATTTTAGGAAGATCCTTGGGTGACTCACTTGCATATTAAAAGAAGTACTAGCCTAGAATATTAATATAAGAGATTACTATTGGAAAGCACAAAGTATTCTGATAATAACATTAACCACTTTAGTAAAGATTTACCAGGTGTCACATATGGCTTAAGCACTAAATACACCATTAATACTCCAAACCTCTTGAGATTTGTATTCTTCCCATTGTACAGATACAAAAGCAGACTAAGAGACTTACTCAAAGTCATTCAGTAGGTAAATGGTTGGGCAGAGGTTCAACCCAGCTTCTTAACTGCCATATTATACTGCCTCCCTATTATAAATCTCTCAGAACAAACTTAATAAGTACTTTTAATTTTTTACAATGCTTCTTGAATAGAAAAACAGCTACCTTCTAATTTCAACTTCAAGACAGAGAATTAAGACTAGTACTGGATTGGTGGATCACAGAATTATGGGGATATTGAGATTCTGAGAAAGATGTCAGCATGGGCAACTGAAGAGAGATTTAGAAGCTTGAAGTAGATGAGGGTAGCTACAAAAAAGCAGTGTTAGAGGTGGCTTTTCAAAGGAGAAAGGGAAAGGAGAAAGAATGCTGGTCAATGAGCAAGAAGAGCTGAGTTGTAGCTTTTTTTTTAATTATTTATTTATTTTTTCAAGATTTATTTATTTATACAAGCACTGGGTACAGTCAGAAGCGCGGGAGGGTGAGAGAATTCACTAGAGCCAGAGCGGGGAGCAGAGCAGGCAGAAGGACTGAAGTACACTGCTGAGGGGAGCAGCGGGAGGTGGGAGAGGTCTGCGCGCCATGTGGGACCCTCCTCCAGTGGCCGGGGAGCAGCCTGGGATCGAACCAGCACTGCAGAGGTTGCGGGCAGCTTTGCATCCAGTGCTCAACCGCTACGCTACAGGGGAGGCCCCGAGTTGTAGCTTTTATTCTCCATTTGACTAACAAAGTGAGAAGGAACCTTAGCACGTTAAACAATCTCACTACAGCACTCCCTGATGGTCCTTACCAGTTTGAAAGCCAACTGTCAGGATCTCAAATTTCTAAGGGTCACTTCTGTCTATGAGGGAGTTAAAGTGTCTCAGTCAATGTCAAGTGACTGTAGAACTGTTACAAAGAGGGTTGTAGGTTCTGATAGGTGCAGTCTTGACTACTACTCAGGCCCAAACTCATCTGAGGCACCCAGAACCCCAGCTCAAACAAACTGGGTCTTGAAATTCTTAGCAAGGAATGCATCTCTGGATTAGGCATTAAGCCACATTGCAATCTGGTGTGGATGTGGGAGTGAATGCAAGGTGAGGGGGGGACTGTATCAGGTGCCAGGGATTTGTGGGTGTCAGAAGCCAAAGGAATCAGCGTACCCTGATCAACTCTCTGACTTAGATATAGTTAAGTAAGGGGTGGAGGAGAGACTGAGGTGCCAACCTCTACCTCCTACCTTATACTCCCAGGCAACATCTTCCATGGGCACGACACTGTGGGCGTCATGCTTGGGGGAATGGCTGCAGGCCTGGCACATGATCAGGCCATCCTCTCTGCAGAACACCTTTAGCTGTTGCCCATGGACCTCACACACGTCGCCCTTCAGCCCCATTTCTGGACGCAGTCCTAGTAGCCGGACTTTTTCTACCACATTGGCCAGTTGCCAATTAGGCCGCTGGTTACTTGGCTCAACAGGTGCCCGGCAGAGTGGACATGTGTAACTCCAGTTCTGAGACTCCCCTGGCACCTTCCAGAGTCCAGAGAGACAGCTCTGGCAGAAGCTGTGGCCACAGTCAATGCTCACAGGCTCCCTGAGAAAGGTCATGCAGATGGGACAGTCCACTTCTTCCACAACAGCTTCCACCAATGCCGCAGGATCCATGGCTCCTTCTCATACCCTCCTCAGAACGTAAACAAAACCACACAGTAGTAGTGATGACTGAAAAGAAAAAATAAGAGAAAAAAGAAACAAAAGCAGAGGGATCAGTAAAAGGATAATTAATGACTAAAAAAACCAACTTTCTTCTATGGGTCCTTTATTGACCTTGTTTAATAAGCACTTCCCAACTGGGTTATGTTACTCACGGCACAGAGGGGTATCTGGGGATGCCTAAGCAAGTGATTGTAGGATGTTTAGTTCCTAAACCCAGAAAGCTTTTTTTTAAAATAAATTTTATTTTTATATTCCCTATACAATTGCGACCCCCTTATTTTGACCCCAATCCCTCCCCTCCCCACACCCCACCCCCTATAGAATGTCTCTGGTTCATAGTTTTTTTGTTGATTTTGATTTTCACTTTCTTATAGTTATTCATTTTCCTGGTCCCTTATTTAAGTTTTCTAAATTCCTGATATGAGTGAGACCATCCGGTATTTTTCTTTTTCTTTCTTAAACCCAGAAAGCTTTTATACTGTTGGGTAATTGAGAGCATATCATCATCATCATCATAATAGAAGGCACTTCTTGAGCATATTATTGGCCAGGCACTATTCCGGGCATTTCAAATGGATTAATTCAGTTAATTTCACAATCCTAAGTAGAAATCATTTATTTTACTGTTCTCATTTTACAGATGCTTGGTGCTGGGCTCCATCATTCTCTCTTGGATAAATTACTCAACCTTTTTAGCTTCAAAGTATGACAAAAATCCAAGAGGAGAAAGATAACACTGTGGTTTAGGGTAGTCCAATAAGGCTTCCTGAAAGTGAGGCAGTAAGCAAATTTTGAGGATTCTTCTAGGGGATGTGCAGATCATGCCTTTGCTCTGGCCTCTCTGCTTCCTGCTTTTCTTCCTTCCTTTATAATGACCAATTTATAAGGTCTAGCATCCTAAACTTAGTCACTAACCTAGGGAAGAGTATACTGGTATGCTGGTTCCTCAGCACCCCAATAGGAAATTCTCTCTCTCCACCCTGAAACTGATTCTGTGTCCAGTCAAGCAAAGGGAGAAACGGCCACACTTTCCAACAGACCCCATTCCACTCACTACAGCCCACAGGGTTCCTGCTGCTTTCTTAGCTTCAAATGACCTATATGCAACTCTGCATTTAACTGACATGTACTGCTTTCCACCTTACTTCCCACACTGTATGTTTCATGAAGACAGGGACACTATTTTGTTCACTACTACTTCTCCAATGCCAAGAACATTGCCTCCAATATTTTTGAATACATGAGAATTAAATGTAAACGATGAGGTCCAGATGATAGTATGTTGGAAATGGAAGTGTCTATATCCTCATCTAATTCAAAAAGGCAGCAGACTTTCCACCTAAAGTTGACACAACAGAAGCTGATGCCTATCACTGGAAGCTACAAAAACACATAGTGAAAGCAGCAGTTTTAAACCGAGAAGATGGTGCCAATAGGAAAGTGGGGTAAAGAAACACCAAACGATAAACCAAGAATGGTGCAACAAGCATATTATGCATATTATGTAGATGAACAGGATCATAAAAAGATTAATAATAAGCTTATTAATAATAAGCTCTAAACATGAATAAGTTAAAAGTGGTTGCTTTGCAAGGAGGATGTAGGAGCGGATAGCTATTGCTCTTCAATATAAGACCTATTTTAAACGTTTAATTGCTTTCACTGTGCCCAGCTGGGGGCCAGTCTGGGAAAGACTTCCGTGGGGGTAGGAAAAGGCTAGAGGGAGGACTAAAGGGAGGATCGCTGCGGGGAGAGGGGCGAGGAGAACGTGCGGGGTTGGAGAGCAGGGGGGCGGCCGACCTCAGGCCGCAAGTGCCGGGCAGGGCCGGGGGCAGCAGGCGGGTGAGCCTCGCAGGAGGGTGAGCCTCGTAGGGCGGGTGAGCCTCGCAGGAGGGTGAGCCGCCCAGGAGGGTGAGCCTCGCAGGAGGGTGAGCCTCGCAGAAGGGTGAGCCTCGCAGGAGGGTGAGCCGCCCAGGAGGGTGAGCCTCGCAGGAGGGTGAGCCTCGCAGGAGGGTGAGCCGCCCAGGAGGGTGAGCCTCGCAGGAGGGTGAGCCGCCCAGGAGGGTGAGCCTCTCAGAAGGGTGAGCCTCGCAGGAGGGTGAGCCTCGCAGGAGGGTGAGCCAGCAGGACCGCAAACTTCGGAGGTGGCACGGGGGTCGGCTGTTACCCACCTTCCTCCTCAACCCGGACCAGCGCTTGGAGGACGAGGACCGCGAAAACGGAGACGCTGGTTCCCACGGCCGGCGTCCCAGCTCCGGAGGCGGCGGGTCCGGCCCGTACAGCACGCACGGTTCCCGGCGACCCGGGCTACAGCTACTTCCGCTCCAGGCGAGGCCCTGAGGGTTTCCGGGGTCCCGCCCCCACCGCGGGAGCCAATGGCCGGCCGAGGCTGAGTACAGGGATCCGCCCACCCGGAGGCGCTTTGTAGGAGCAGCCAATTGTAGACAAGGATCCGGGCGACGCTAGCCAATCGGAGGCGGGGAAGTAGACTGCGCACCTCTGAGCTGGCGGTATATATGTGGGGGTACCTCGCATTTTCCCAGTTTTCCTCCACACCCAGGACCCCTTAAATTGAAAAGGGGCCTGGAGTCAGCTCTGGGGCGAGTCCGATTGAGGATCTTGCTATTCAGGCTTTACATTAGCAGAGACTCAGCTGACCTTGTGACTCACGCTTCCACTTTGGCTGCTCATAACTCTCCGGAGAACCTTGTTCCTTCCGGTGACAACATTGGATAAAGCAGTTCATTTAGGGGCCGCCCTGGTGGCGCAGGGGTTAAAGTCAGCACTATCAACTTATGAACAGCCACTGCAGCATGAGTTCCATCCCGGGGCAGGGAGATACCCACATGGCGCTGTAGTTCTCTCCTGTCTGGTCTGCGGCTCCCCTCAGCAGTGTATTCAGTAGATGCACCTGTTACTGCTCCCCACTCTGTCTCTGGTGAGTCCTCTCACCCCCACCCAACCTCTGGCCTACACCCCCACTTCTTGTGTGTATTTAAAAAAAAGTGCAACGGATTAAGATGCAACCTGTGAAGCTGTTCATAGCCACTGCAGCACGAGTTCCATCCCCGGCCAGGGAGCTACCCACATGGTGCGGCAGACCTCTCCTGACTCACCTGCTGCTCCCCTCAGCAGTGCTTTCGGTCCGTCTGCCTGTTCTGTTCCCCACTCTGTCTCTGGTGAATCCTCTCACTCCCCTCCCCCCACCACACCTCTGGCCTGTGCCTCAGCTCTTGTATGCACAAATAAATAAATAAATCTTTTTTAAGAAAAAAAGCGTATTGGGACCCACAGGAAAGGAGCAGAAGGGACCAGCATGTCTGGGAATAGAAGGAGCACAATGAAAATTGAGATAAAACCCGCCATTGTTAACCTCCCCACTGGTCACTCTCACCACATCTATTTCAACCAGTCCAAGACCAAGAAACAAGCGCAGCTTCTTCATATGTCTCTCTGCTCCGTGTGCCTCCTTCAGGTTTCTTTCTGGCTCTATTCGTCTTCCTTCTTTCCTCCAGTCTCTTCTTCTACTCCCTGCTCAGCTTCACCCGTCCCTGGGTGGGGCAGGGAACCTGGAACTTTCTCTTTCTCTGGGAACCACCCCTTTACATTTGTAATACTTTCATTTAGGCAGTGGAAGAGCATCAGGGATGAAGGAGGAGGCCTAGAAGCTAACACCTAAAATTCGGTTTAGAAAAGGTGGAAATCTTTTTTGGAAGTGCTCCTGAGTTACTGGGGACCAACCACTGGATGCAAGAGGAGAGTAGAGTCACCAAGAAAACATATTTAGGCTTAGCTGTCCAAAGAGGGGGTGGGTAGGGAGGTGGGAGGGGGTGGAGTGGGTGGTGTGGAGTAGAGAAAAGAGAGCCACTCTGGAAGCAAAGGGATGGAGCAGGAACAGTAGAAAGACCTAGCGAGAATGTGGTGGGACAACTTCTGTGTGAAATGCCATGAATGGGAATATAGCAGTATATATGTGTGGAGTGTAGGCTGGAGGAACCCTGACGAAGACCCAGCACCTGTAAGAGATGCCAGGTCGTTGAGTACACATTTATTAAAAAAATGACATTTGAGAGATTCTTACACATAAAATACACTACGGTGAAAGCTTAATTGTGATAGAAAGCATTGAAGTAGCAGGGTAATTTCAGTGTATCTGGGACTTAGCATGCAGGAAGAGAGGTATACTCCTTGGAGATGGGGATAGAGAGATGGACTGAGATGGTTGACATGCATTATGAGCTGGACTGCTGTGAGCATGAACTTCAACCTGTCATTCTAAGGCCACTGGGAGGATGCTACGAACTGATTTGTGTTTGGAAGACTATACTGGCCATAGTGTGGACAGTAAATTGGTAAGAAATATCTTTATTTGGTGACCAATAAACAAGTTTTACTGATGATGATCAAGTCAAGAGATAATCTTGGCTTGGACTGGAGTAAAGGCAAAGGAGATACAGAAAAAATCACCTGATTCACAAGATATCCAGGAGGCAAAATAAAGAGGACTTGGTGACTGGCTGGGTCTGGTTGGAGAGGCAGGTGAGAGAGAGAGGGTGAAGGTAGAGAGGATGGCGTCTAGATTTCTGGCTTGGGTAACGGAATAATTTCTGTGATAGGGAATATAAAACATAGATTGGGGGCATGGACTGAGGACCAGAGACAATCAGTTTATTTGGAGGCACTGTATTTGAGGTGCTGAGAGACACCTAAATGGTGATGTTCAATAGACAATACAGCACCATGTTTGTAGTTCAGAATATTGGCCTAATTAAATGAAGGAAACTCTGGGACCACGTAACACATTTAACCCTCTAGACATGACTTTGTGATGGTGAATGGTCTACTTGGGTCATTGTCTTGAACACCACTGGGAATGTGACAAATAAAGGACAGGGAACCTCTCTACCATTCCATCTTATTGATATTTAATAGCATTCGATCCTGTTCTAGGTCCAGAATATACATTAAAAAAAACTCTCCTTACAGCTATCAATTCTTCATGTAGTGTCCATTTTATTCCTTTTCTTCACATACAGACTTCCTAAAAGGGTAATCTACTTCTACTTTCTCCATTTCTTTCCAACACCCTCCTCATGTTGCTGCGTTCAAACTTCTATTCCCACTAACCTGTGGCAACAGTTCATCTCAGGTAACCTTTAACATTTTATTTTGTGTGTATACTGCTTGATCTCTCAGCAGCCTTCTCTACTGCTGTCCACTCTTCCTTCCCAATGTATTTTCTTCCTCTGACTGTGTAGCTCTATCTCAGCTAGAGTTCCTCCTACTTCACTGGCTCTTCCAATTGTTTCGGCACTAATAGTAAGCATCAACATTCATGAGAGAATTGCTAGTAACTCATTTTGTTTTTCACATCCAACTGAGGCTAGTGTTGGTCATACCATTAGTAAGAAGTTGGACTCAGATTTGGACTCAAGTCTGAGTCCTGACAGAACCCCACATTTCAACAACCACTCTCAAAAGTTTTATTTCTGGGAGGACAGGAGAGTCATGATTAGAAACAGGAGAGTTGTGATTAGAAAGGAAGAAAGGGTTGGCTTGAGAGGGAGGGAGAGCTAAGGCGCTGCGTGGGGCAGTGGGAAGAACTCAGACTGACAGATCCTCTGTCCTTGAATTATCCTGAGTCATCACCCAATTGCCAGGAGACTGCAACTCCCATATGAGACCACAAGGGGGCAGCATCAAGAAGCTGAGGGGAAACCTGCCCGGGATCCTCATGGATAGCGCATTCTGAGCATAAATGTGTCTGTGTGCTTTCTGGTGCGAGCCCACACCACTATTCCACTAGCTCTTCTCTTCCAACGCCTGTCATTCCTGTTGTCTCCCACTTCAGGGCACTTCCCTACCTTCTAGACTGAGCTGGTTGGAGTTAGCTATCTTGGGGCCCCAGAGCAGAGCTTTTCTCCAAGGGAGCCCTGGTAACTCACTCTTCACCATCCCCCACAATTCTCTAGGGCTTCAGAGAAGTTATATATATCCAGCAGCCTGGATTGGCCAGACAGGAAGGACTAGTGAGCTGTGGAGCCGGCCTCTGTGCAGACAACCTGGTGGTTTGGGGACATCTGTCAGCTGCATACTTACCAGATTCCAGCTGCCTAAGTTCCAAACCTTATTCAGTGATCTACCCAACGAGGACTTTCTTCAAACCATGTGAGGCCCATTCCAATCTTTGTGTATCCTTTATGCCAGGAAAGACCCCTGAATCCAGACTCCTACCCTTCACTGAAGAAACAAGGTGAAGGGAGTCCATTTACCCAGAGAAAAAGACTCGTGTGGTGGTAGTGATTGGTAATGAAGAAGGAAACTGAGAAGCTAGGTTGGAAAGTTAATTCAAAACACCATGAAAGATCTTGAATGCAGACAAAGGGGTTCCAAGTTCATCTTGAAGGCTATGGGTGACTTGCTCCTGGTAACTTGCTAGAAAGGAGCCTGTCCAGTTTTACTGTGTGCATGAAAATGATGTGGGGGGTGGCTTGAGATAAACTGGACTGGCTGGCAGGAAGGTGTGTTAGGAAGTTCTTTTCATAATTGAAACAGAGTGGGTATAATATCATGCTATAATTATATGTTGTAATGATATGATATGAGGTTTGGGAGGGAGTCAGGGAGGGTGTGTTAAGTAAGAGGAATGACTATAGTAGTTTCATTAGAAAAGCAAAATCATGCCTGGAGATAAAGGGCAGGGAAATGAAGATGGGGCTAGCTGCCCTGATCTGGATAGATTGGGGGGTCAAGTTGTAACATTTGGAAGGAGTCTAATATTTGGGCAGGATGAGTATGAAATGCACAGGCTGTCCAAGTGAAAATATGAAGATGCGCAGGTTATATGGGTCTATATCTCAGGACAGAGACTTAGAACAGTGCAGTCTGTGTTAAGACAGGAGTCTGAGCCTGGGGTGTCCTGCACTCTGCAGGGAGAGGAGTAGAAAAAAGATAATGAGCCTGTGAACACCAGCTAGTCCTGGATTTTCTGTCCATGTCTCAGTTGCACTGGGCTTCCATGTCACACCCCAGCCAAGCACAATCCGGGGCTGACTCAGGTGGACCTTGAAAGGCTCTTATGAAAGAGTCTGTTCTTTTCTCTGTTGGGACTAAAAGTACTGGGAGTGATTGTCTTTCTTACCTGCATTTCCCCAAACACCAGAACAGATCTCCCCAAATTTCTGTTATTAAAAAACCAAATTACCCAGGAGAAAGAATTTATTGTTTTTAAATCAGATTTATGGACTCGTCCCCTGGAAATTTTGATTCTCTGGGCCAGGAGTAGGACCTGGGGGGATAATGTTGCACTAACAGCTTGAGATGATTCTATCAGGGAAGCCTGCCAAGTGCTACTCAGACCTTAACAAAAACCTGTCTTTTGGAGTCTAATTCTTGATTGAACCTTGCACCATAGACTGAGCCTCAGACTTTGGACCTGAACCAACCTAAGCCCTGTAGGCATTAGAAGAGCTAGCTGGGGTCAGTGTGGAAGGTTCTGTGCAAATCTTTCTGCACAGTGACGAAGAGCAGTGTTGCTAGTTTGAAACAGCCACTCTGGAAATGAGAGCTGTTATGTACATTTTCTGAGATTAATGGGACCCCTGGGGGAGAATTAGAAGAAGGAGAATTAGAACAGAAAGAGAGACTGTTCAGAATTACTAGAGTTACGTAATCTTTCAGTTTGCTACTTTCATTGCTCTAGTGCCCCTTCCTTATAAATTCTCTCTCTCCTCTATTCTCCCTTTTCAGAGACCCTGTACTTGGCATGCAGAATCCTAAGCTCTTGGTTGCAGTCAAAGCTACTTCAAATGGAACTCTGATCCACCCAGCATACTTTCTGCTGGTGGGCATCCCTGGCCTGGGACCTAGCACACACTTCTGGCTGGCTCTCCCACTGTGTTTTATGTATGCCTTGGCCACCCTGGGCAACCTGGCCATTGTCCTGATCATCCGTGTGGAACGCCGCCTGCATGAACCCATGTACCTCTTTCTGGCCATGCTTTCTACCATTGACCTGGTCCTTTCTTCTGTCACCATGCCCAAGATGGCCAGCCTCTTTCTAACAGGAACCCAGGAGATTGAGTTCAACGTTTGTCTGGCCCAGATGTTCCTTATTCATGCTTTGTCAGCCATGGAATCAGCTGTCCTGTTGGCCATGGCTTTTGACCGCTTTGTGGCCATCTGCTACCCACTGCAGCATGCTTCTGTGCTCACAGGGCCTACGGTTGCCAAGATAGGACTAGCAGCCCTGGCCAGGGGATTTGTGTTCTTCTTCCCTTTGCCCTTCATCCTGAAGCGGCTGTCATACTGCCAAAAACACACCGTCACACACTCCTTCTGTTTACACCAAGATATTATGAAGCTGTCCTGTACTGACACGACGGTCAATGTAGTATATGGGCTCTTCATCATCCTCTCAGTCATGGGTGTGGACTCCCTCTTCATCGGCTTCTCCTACATCCTCATCCTGAGGGCTGTATTGGCGCTATCCTCTCGGGGGGCAGCACTCAAGGCTTTCAACACCTGCATCTCCCATCTCTGTGCAGTCCTGGTCTTTTATGTGCCTCTCATTGGACTCTCAGTGGTGCACAGACTGGGGGGCCCTACTTCCCTGCTCCATGTGATCATGGCTAATGTCTACCTCCTACTACCACCTGTGGTCAACCCTGTTGTCTATGGTGCCAAGACCAAAGAGATCCGTTTACGTGTCCTCCGTTTGTTCTCCCGGGATAACAGTTGAGCAGGATAACCTCCCTGGTGTCTGCAGTCCTTGCCAAAGATAGGAACAGTAGAATCCTTTCAAATGGTTTGGTGATTGCAACATCCAACCCACTGGGCTGTGGACTTTTTCTGCTTCCTGCTATCTAAATGGACCTTGGATTTTTATCTCCAGGAATTTGTCACTATGAAGGAACTTATGATCCAGTCTGGACAGGCCATCCTGGAGAATCTTCATTCTGGTGTCTCTGCTATAGTCCTTGGGTTAGCCTGCTGTTCTAATCAGAACACATAAACAATTTAGACATGAGAAGACTGTAAAAGCCACACTCATAATTCTTTTCAGTCTTAATGTATCATTTTAATTATTATTGCTCCCTTGCATTCATGTTAAAGACTCTTTGTTGCTTATAAAGCTTCTTTCTTGGATCCCAAAGTGGTTATGTGGTTATTTTTAGGGGTTAATGGAGGTATTTGGGTGATTATAACTGGAGCCAGGGAAGGTAGATGGCAGTAGGAGAGGAGAAAGCTGACACCAAGTATTTATGTTTCTGTATTCATTGTGTATATTCATGTGGAACCTGTCCTCATGCATCTGTGTGGCACCACTGGACACCATAAGAGCACTGTGTGTTCTGGTTGTGACTGTAAGTATGCGGGTATGTCTATGTTATTGGCAGTGTGTGTGTATGCGTGAGCACATAGAATTTGTGTCTGTGATATCTCAGTGAAGGTGTTAGCTGTGCCCTGATGTGTGTGTGTGTGTGTGTGTGTGTCATGAATAATATCTGTGATGGCACATTTTTTGTGTCTAGGCACTTTCTGCAAGTAGGTGTGTAACATGCATCTTTGCATGTCTGATGAAAATATTGCCTGCATCTTTTCTTTATATTTGTAAGATGAAAATATAGAATGTAATATGCAGAATGTAATGTGCAAAATGTGCAAAATGTAAAACATTATGTATTTGTAGCCAAGTAGAATATGCAACGTGCATGAGTGTGTGAAATGTGTAGGTGGGGCTGGCTCTGCCTTTCAGTGTGCGTGTCATCCATCTTTACACATGTCTGTTGTGCACAGTGTTTGTGAGACGAAGTCATTTTTGTGTGATTTCATGTTTTCAGTCACAGGTAGGTGGCTTGCCATACCTGAAGGATGTGTGTGCGTTGTCTGTGATGATTGGGGTTGGGCATACACCTGGTGCGTGTTTTAGGGCGTGTTTCCTTCATGTAGCAGCAGCTCTGGGTTGTATGGTACGAGAGCGAGAATGCATTTGTGTCCTGATGGATGGATGTCAAGCATCTGGGCACTGATGGATGAATGGTGTCTGCATCAGAGATGGAAGTGGGAGATTACAGAGGTTTTGATTGTGAGCTACAGGTGTTATTTGCCAATATGAGAGCTGGGACTTTAGGAGGCAGTTTCTCGGCCTGGGCTTCACATGGGTTATGCCTTAGACTCTGGCAGTGATAGAAGCTACAAACTTTCTCTTTCCATCTTCTCAAAGGAATTTCAGTGCTTCTGTCACTTCCCACCTCCCCTCCCACATGTCCTGTCCTGAGGTATTTATTTACCTTCTTAAATCGCTGGCTTTCAGCCTTAGGAGCAGGTTGCAATTCACTCCCTCTTCCTGCCCTTTCTTGTTGGTATACGGACCATGTCTCTTAAAAAAAATTGTCCTGTATTTGGCGTGCTTTTGTTTTTTGACATCTCACAGCTAAAATAAAACATGTAAATCTACAGGCCCTAGCTCCATGAATTTCAGTATCTCTACACATCTGTGACCAACACCCAGTGAGGAGCAGACTGTTTCCACTGCTTTAGAAGACCCCTTGTGCCCCTTTCCAGTCAGTCTTCTGCCAGATGCAATCACTGTTCTGATTTCTATCACCCTCAGATTAACCAAACATATTTAAACATCCTCAGTTGCAGGGATTTTTGTTAATACCTTTGGGGAAGTTGTGAGCAAGGGTGGAATGGGGGGGCTAATATGACATTTCAAGGGCTCTGGCATCTCCCAGAGGCCTCTCACTCCAGGGATGCTGGCTTAAGTTCAGTTCTTGGAATCTGTTAGGTAAAAAACACACACAGTGAAAAATTATAGGCAGGAAAAATTGTAGGTTCATTTGAGGCAGATGAATGAATACAGAAGAAATCCCAGAAATGTCATAAACAGCTTATCATATAACATCTCTGGCTCTCACTCGCTCTTCTGTATCCTATGACAATAACAGTGATGTTGCAAAGCTTAAATACTATGGATGTTCTTTGTAAATTGCAAAGTGTTATAAACATGCAAGAAATGATTATATTCATGTTTGTCTTATGGTACAATTTTAGGAAGCAATACTCATGTTATAGTGTATGTGGAGGTGCTTCCAGAAATGTGCAGTCAATTATCAGCTTGAGCATGTATGGCTGCCCTTACTTTTTGTCAGTAAAAACAGCTCTTTAGTTCTTAATGAATTGTTTTCACAAAGTTTCAGGGAAATTGAAATTCTTTGAATGTCTGATTTACAAATGAAATTCAGATTTACCAATAAAAGTGGAGGATAAGAGCCTCCTCTGGTGGCGTAGGTGGTTGAGTGCATCGCTGTGAGGCTGTCCGCAGCCTCTGCAGAGCGGTTTCGATCCTAGCCAGGGAGATTCACACGTGGTGCGGCAGACCTCTCCTGTCTCGCCCACTGCTCCCCTTAGCAGTGTGTTTCGTCAGTCTGCCTGTTCTGTTCCCCGCTCTGTCTCTGGTGAATCCTCTCACCCTCCGGAGCATCTGGCCTATACCCTGGTTCTTGTATGTATGCAAATAAATAAATCTTTTAAAAAAAAAGTGGAGGAAAAGGCAACCTTGCTAAGAGCTTCCTTTATATGTGGCTTATATTCATGTCAGGAAAAGAGACAATGTGGAGTTGGTATTAGATGTGATATAGGTTAGAATCTCTGGCTTTGATATGTGGGCCAAGTACTTAGCCTATAGAACCGCAGTGATTTTGGAAAGTGTAAATACAGAAATATAATATAGAAATATAAAGCAGTGGGCCTCCCCGGTGGCGCAGCGGTTGAGCGCTGGGTTGCGAAGCTGCCCGCAGCCTCTGCTGCGCGGGTTTGATCCCCGGCTGCTCCCCGGCCACCGGAGGAGGGTCCCACATGGCGCGCAGACCTCTCCTGCCGCCCGCTGCTCCCCTCAGCAGTGTCCTTCGGTCCTTCTGCCTGCTCTGCTCCCCGCTCTGGCTCTGGTGAATTCTCTCACCCTCCCGTGCTTCTGACTGTACCCAGTGCTTGTATGTATAAACAAACAAATAAATAAATAAATCTTAAAAAAATATATAAAGCAGAAATATAATAGATCCTGATGGGTGGTTGGGATTAAATAGGGTCATAGGTATGAAAACACATGGAAAACAGAAAGAGGTAAATAAATGTCGGTGGCAATAGTATTAAATAACAACACTGATAAAATAAGTTATGTTATTCCATCATAGGGGTCAGGGATCAAAGTTCAGCAGTGTTCACCTTCCACAGCCCCCTCCTGGGTCAAGGCCGGAAGCTAGTCTCTTGTTTAGTTTGCAGTGTCACTGTTTTCAGACTAACTCATGGTCTTTTTTTATCAGAAGATTGTGGGATAACTCCAAGTCACCTAAATCTCTTTATCTGGAGAACTGGTAGTGACTAGGGTAATTATTGCTGGTTTGAAAACTTGGCTAATTGCCAGACAATATTAAAGGCTTCTTTTATTCCCCTCACCCCCACCCCCCACACCATCTCTCTTCTATTCTGTCTCCTTTGAGGGCAAGGGTTAGGTTTTATTTACCTCCAGGACCTTGCATATAATGTGAATAATGACCTTTCAGACAGAGGGAGAATCTGAGTGGGTTCAGGTTCAATTTAGATACACAAGTTCATTCTTATTCCCTCCATCCACTCTCATCTTATTTCTTTCTCTATAAATCAGTTTGATCTATGTTATTTTATAAAGTCCACAAAGTACTTTCCTGAGCTACTAATGATTAATTATGATTGAAAAACAGCATTTTACTGTAGATAACATCTCTGGTTCCATTTTACAGAGTTGAAAATCAAGGCTCTAAGAAGTTAAGTGAGTAGCCCAAGGTCATACAGCTAAAAGTAGGATAGTGACTCAATTCTAAGTTTCTTTTCCCAGTGTCACCACTTGAAAGCCTCAGATATGAGATTCTGTTAATACGTGGTGGAAGTTGTGAAAAACGTTAAGTGCTGGAATGAGTCAAACTACCTCAGAGCATCCCTGTATTGGTGCCCCCCACTTCAGTACCCCTTACCTTGTCTGGCCCAGGAAAAGGCTACTTAAGTATGTTTGCTTTAAAAAAAATTTTTTTTAGCCAGGTGATTAGATAGATTGAGGGATATACCACAGCCATATTTCTAAAGTAGGCAATTCTTTGAGCAATACCCACATATTCTGTCGTCCTCAGTGGAGGAGATCCATATTCCCTCCCTGTCATGTTTGCCCCTCCCAACCCTATCTTTCAGCAGAGTGCATGGTGCTCTCAGCCTTGGGAAAAATCACTGATAAGTTTCAAAGACCAAGTGAGAGATGCTGTTTCTCCACCGTGGCTTCCACAGCTCTGCGGCCATCCCATTCAGTAGTCATCTGTGACTACTGAATGACACGGAATTGTGGAAGGGGACGGATACATCTAATACTTAACAAGAGGGTGCTGGGTGTTGCAGACTCACTGGGTGGTTCTTTGATACCAAAGATAAACTCTTTTTGTTCATAAAACAGTCACTATCGTCCTGCACTCACTTCTTATTCTAAAACTCTCCTGTTGGGACAAAGAATGTCATGAGGATCCTTAGTCCCAGCAGAACTGAAGGTGAGTCTAGTTCTGCTGTTCCCCTCGACAATGGGCATCTGGGTGGGCTTGGGTTCTCTGAAAAGCAGTTGCCAAGGTGAGATGAGGTTAGGTGCCCATGAGATTTTTTTTGGGGGGAGACTTAGGTATTATTTGCCTCCAATCCTTGGATATATTTAATTTTTAATTCATTACTGACATATAATTGGTGCAAAATAAATGGCATACTTTTAAAGTATATAATTTGATAAGCCTTGACATGTTCACACCCATAAAATCATACTACAATCAAGATAAGAAGCATATTCATCACCCAAAAAATTTCCTTGTACCCTTTTGAAATCCTCACTCCTATCCCTCCTGGTCACCCCTTGCTCTACTCCCCAAGAACCACTGAAATGCTTTAAGTGACCCTATGTTAGTTTACAGTTTTTAAATTTTTATATAATGAAAATCATACAGTGTGTATTATTTTCTTGTCTGGTTTATTTCTTAGTTTCTTCAGGTGGATGCTACTTCCTATTACTCCATCATGATCAGAAGTTCCTGGGGGTATGTGTGTGTGTATGTGTGTGTGTATATATGTGTGTGTATATATATATATATGTGTGTGTGTGTATATATGTGTGTATATATATATATATATATATATATATATTAGCATTTCACATGGTCTACATGTGGGGACATTGAGGGCAGGAGCAGAAATGACTCAAGGATGATGGCAGTGAGTGTCAATCTGCCAGTTGACAGGCTCCTGAAGCTCTTATCACTGGCCCTGATTCCCCTCAAATTCCCCTCAAATAAGCCAAATAATTTGAAGTCTAATTTTTCCCAGCTTGAGTTCACATGCCCTGGGTTGTAAATTTAAAGCTCACAGTTATGAAAGTGATGAGTGAAAAATAAGGGAAAATCAACTAATATTCTCTTTGTTTTATTTATAGACTTCCTTTTAGTTAAATATGTGAAACATTTAGTTTCACATTATTCAAATTGCTCTACAATCCTTCAAAATGTTCTATCACTATTTTTGCTTTTAAGAGACAAACCAGATGCCATTGGTCTTATATGGCTGGGTTGGGGGGAGGGGATGGATCAGGAAACCACATCCTTTTTCCTCAACCAGATGTTCAGAAACCCAAGGCCAGGGAGTGGAAGATAGAGGCAAAGGCCCTGGGGACCCCTGTTAGCTAGACACAGCCCCAGAGGCTGGGAGACAAAGATGAAGCCCGAGAGCTATGGGGAAAGGTAGCTGAGCCCATTGGGAACCAGTTTCAGCAAGGCCCTAAGAGAGGGCCACCAATAGAAAGAAGGCACAGAATAGAGAGTTTCAGGAAGGAGATAAACTTAATCATGGCGTCTCCCTGAAAGCTTCTTTTACTTTTCCTTTGGCTGAGATTGTTAATTCTGGTGAAAAAACTTAGAAAATTCCCCTCACAGGAACCAGGGCCACAGAAATGAGTTTCTTCCAGCTTATCTCCACTTGTTTCCCTGGCGAACTTCACACTAGGAGCTGGTAAGAGGATCCCAGCTGGCACAGGGCCCATCTGTGGGAGACTCTAGAGACCCCTCTATCCACTCCCTCCTCCCACTGCCCCCACACACCTTCCCAGGACACAGAGGCCAGACCCACCATTGGCTATTGAGGGGTACCTGCTGAATAGACCCCCGGGCAGTCCTCTCCCCCAGCCGGGAGAAGTAGGAGGGAAGAAGGAAGACAGAATAAATAACTGACCAGGGAGGTCCAGGGCAGGAGGCGGAGACAGAGCAGGCTGCACTTTGGTGCAGTTTGCTGGAGCTCTTCAGGAAGCTTCCTGGAAGGAAAGGCACCGGTTCCTTCAGGGAAACTGAGGTGAGTGCAGGAGACAGCTGTGTCCAGGTGTGGGTTTCTTGCAGCTAGGAGACTCTTCTCGAACCTGCAAAAGGAGTGAGAAGCCAGGTGGTGAAGAGCCAGCCATGCAGGGGTGGAGCCGGGGGCTATGAAGGAAGGTCTGGCCTCAGAAGATAGACAGCCTTTGCAAGTTCTCTGTTTGTCCGGTGAATGAAAGCATGGGAGGTGTTAGTGGCTGCCTATGGGTAGGTTTCGAGCAATATTCCAGTGATCAGTGTACTGGCGTGCCCATCGGGGACCTGGCAGGAATTGGCCTAAAAGAAAGGGAACTGTGGCAGACGATGTAGTTGGGACTGGGAACTGGGGGCCTTGTTTGACTAGGGTCCTGGTCCTTCTCAGGACCAATTACTGAATGTGGTTAGCGTGTTAGTGTGGTCAAAGCTCAGTCTGTGATCAAGGGGTTAGACTATTGCTTTCTTTGGGGCGCAGGCTTTGAAGGCAGTGCGGCTCATTTGATATTCTGCAAAGGGAGAGAGGCTTGGTGGAGAATGGGTCTCAGCAGTCTTCCTGGGGTTCTGACCCTGATCCAATCTGTGACTAGGCTCAGGGCTCAGTTTCAACCCACTTAAAAAGCTGAGTCATGTCCACATGGCTGCTCCCTTGCCTTGCACACTTAATCCCAGTCACATTGAATCCCCTGTAGCTTTTCAAGTGCTGTCTCTCTTCTTGTGTTTACACTTACAAAAATTAGATCAGTTCTATTGTTTAAATTCCTCCAAGTCACTCGGAATTAGATCAAAGCTCCTTGTAATGTCCTGCAAGGCACTGCATGGTCTGGTCCCTGCCCTCCCCTCTGACCTTTTCCTCTAAGCCACTCCTGTTCTCTCAATACTCCAGCACAGTCACCTTCTTTCTATGCTGAACCCTCAAACACATCACACCTCAAGACTTTTAGCTCTTGTATGCTCTGCCTGGGATGTTCTTTCTCTAGACCTTGGAATTAACTGCTGGCATTTTCTATCACACAGTTCTCATCTCACATATCACCTCCTTAGAGTGGCTGTCACTGATCCCCTATCTCAACTATGGGTGTCCTACCCCTGCCCTTTTCTATCCTACCCTCTACCTTGTCTTCAGTGCCCTAATCTTTCTTTGAAAATTTTTGGGTGCATTTATTTCTTTACTTTTTGGTAATACTCTCCTGGTTCATGGGTTCTATGAGAGCAGTGATCTTTTCCTTTTTAATCTCCAGATTTAGACACATAGTAGGCACTTAATATGTTTTTGTTGTCTAGTTGAATGCTGCTGTGTCTGCTTAGTTACCTCCTCAGGGAACTCTACTGTGTGTGACAACTTGCTGAACCACTGTCTGTTTTGCTCTCTGAGGTCCTTGCGCTGCCCCTAGTCCTAGCATTTTTCACAGGACACTGTGACTGCTGCCTATTTGTCTCAATTTCTTCCCACCATTTGAGGGTGACTTGTGACTCTGTATCTCAGTGTCTCCAGTGCTGAGCACACAGAAGTCAGTCAGTTGTTAAAAAAATCAGTGTGTTGATCAAATCCCCAGATCCTGCCTCTACCCCAGCACATCTCCGTGCTGCAGCTACATGCAGAGCAGCTCTGAAGGGACCTGGGATCTGGAGGGTAACTAGTTCAAGCTTTGACCTAGACCTCTGTAGGACTTTGAGTAGCTCTGGCCCCACTTGGGAAGTAGAGGGAAAGGGACCCGAACCTCTGGAATTCTGCATGGAAATGATTTTGGAGGGCTAACTTAGGTGAGTAGAGTGGGACTTGGAGCATCATTTTGCTTTATTGAGTTAGAAATTACTTTTTCTAGTTTTCAATTTTTATCTTAGATGTTCTAAAAAATAAGATTAAAGCTCTGTAAGGCTTTATGTGCCTTAGGAAATCCAAGCAAGTTAGGCGGACAGAGGATGTAGATGAGTTGGTGTGAATGTGATTCTGGGGGTACCTCCTCCATAGAGTGTTAGGGAAATCCCTCTCTAGGAATCAGTGATGAGCTCCGACTGTCCTTGCCAACCACAGCCTTGTCCCCAAGGCCTGCCTTCCCTCTCTGTGTCTGGGAGTAAGAGCCAGAGACTCCCAGGTATTTCTGGGCTTCCCTCCAAGGACATTCTCTTCCAGATGTTCCCACAGAGGCTGGCGCCAGCACCAGAGGCCCCTCTCTACAGCTCTAGGCAGAGCGTATGTGTATGTTCCATAGTAGTCTGTATGTCAGGTAATGGCAGTGGCTACCCATTTCCACTCATTCTCTTTTTGTTTCCCTTCCCCACAGAACCTAAATAGGGAGAGCTGGTCAGGTGTGTCCTGGAGAGGCCCTCTGGATTCCTGGGTCCTCAAATTTTGGATTCCTTAGAGATTAACTTTGAAATAGTCTTTGGGAAGAGGGACAGGGCAGTTGGTTGGCATATTGGAAAGTGCATAGATTTGACACTGAGAATTCAAATCCTCAACACCCTTCTATCATGCTTGCCTGACAGTTGGATGAGTCTCTAAACATGTAAGAAATGAATAGTCGGTAGAGGATGAAGCTTTGAAATCTCCATTGGGGGTCTGCCCAAGTCATAGCCAGGGGATTTTGGGCTGAGAGGAGCATGTACAGGCCCAGTCCAGGGAGGACCTCTGACTGCCCTTTGTTTTCCTCTTCAAGGGTCTACCTGGGCCAGGTATTCTGCTCACCAAGCCCTTCTTCTCTCCTGCCTCATGAGCAGGTCTTACTAGCTTCAGAAGGTGCAATATAATGAAAGGTGCCATAAAATCGGGACAATGGTACAAGATTTTGACTTAGACAGCCCAGGTTGAATTTCTGCTTTACCAGGGAGTTCCATGAAAGGGGTGAGGATGGGCTAGTGGGGGGAATAAGGCGGCACTGGATGTAGAGTCCAGGAGGCCGGGGATGGAATGAGCCTTGAGAGCCTCAGAATGGATTTCCATTCTGTGCCCATGGGCATCATGCTCCCCCATCTTCAAGAAAAGCTAAGTTGTTCTTCCCTGTTCCCTAAGAAACTTCCCTGAGACTTGCAAAGTTAGTGTAACATTTTTTCAGAGAAAATTGAAAGCATGGGGCTATTTTCTGAGTAATAGAGTGGGCTCTTTAAGAAAGCAAAAAAGAACAAACTTTTTTCACTTTTCCTCAACTGTATTTTATTTTCAAAAGAGCAATTTAGCTCCAATTTCTTCTAGGGTTCCTAAGGTTCTAATTACTAACGGCTGGGCCACTCAAATTCCTTTCTGCTGCTGAGCCACTTCCCTTCCAAGTTGGTTGACTCTTCCTCTCTTTGATTTCTAGTTTCTCCATACGGTGCTTACTCTGTGCTATTATTTGAAACTGACTGCCAATCGGTAGGTGTGTGAGTGTGTGCATGAAGCGAAGTGACAATTAAGCTGACAAATGGGGGCTGGTGGTGAAAAGTGTTTGAAAACTTCGGACACCTTCAGAAAACTGTTCCTCATTTTTATGGAAACATGAAGAAAATGCTATGATGCAGTTTTTACAATGTCTTTTGATAATCCTTAGCTCATTTACTTTCACAACAGCACTATGCTCTTGTTATTATCCTCTACTTTATTTAGAACCAGGGCTTGCCTTCCTAACTCCAGGGCTTGCCTTCCTATCTCAGCTGACCACCACACTATACCCTCAGAGATATAGGGTTGAATATGTTGATTTATCATTTTTCCCAAGGTGTTTCCAAAGGGAGCACATTTTAATCTGGGAATTGTTGTATTCTACCATGCCTGCTGATATGAAATCTCTGGGTAATTTTATCATTGATCCTCTGGATTATCAGCACCTTCTTGGTGATGTTTGCTGGTTAGGAATCCTAGGTGTTTCCCCCTTGTGGGCATAAACTCTGCTGCAGTTTCGCTTTGTATTCATTTAGAGCCACCTGCCAGGCACTCCTTGCGTGCCTGCGGGCAACCTGGCTAAGAAAGGCCTTTTCTGTTTGACTCAAAGATTCTTGTTCTGAAATGAAGACCACCCTGCACTGGCCTTTCAAAACATTCTTTCATTCTTCTCAAAAGTCTTTATAGTTCAGACAACTGACAGTCCTTCCTTGCTGTGCTATTTTCATTCGAGACCTATTGAGAGATTCTTCTTTTCACAAAACTCATTTTCGTTTTCAATAAACATTTGCTCAAAACTAATTAATAAATATTTTACATTTCCTGCCATTAAGGAATTCATAATTCAGGTATAAATATAGCAATAATTATAATTCATGACTATAAAAGCATAAAAGAGACCTAAGCAAAGTTCTTTGACAATTCAGAGCAGGAAACATTTAATTATACCCTGGGGAAAGAGGCCTAGGAAAATAGTTCAGGGCCGAAACAGTGAATCAGGACGTGAAAGATAAGATTTTGCACGGTGGGAAGTTGCAAACTCAAGTTTGCCTCCTCATCTGGGTAGGGGAAGGGGTTTATCTTGGTTTGGGGAGTGGGGTTGAGAACAGTGGACTTAAGTTTTGACTGAGGAGTGGGTGAGTGGCAGGTAGGTTTGTAGAAATGTAGGTTTGGCTGAAATTCATGGGCTATCATAGGGTGGACGATACACAGGGAACTATGAAGAGGCTTTTTTTTTCCCCCCCAGATCAATGGAACTTTAAACTTCTGTTGGTGGGTCTCCTGCCTCTGGGTAGCTCCCTTCCTCTGTTTTGGCTGAAAACAAAGTTATTTTATTCTGTGCCTGCTCAGGCTAAGTCGTATGCTGTGACCTTCCAGGCTCTATTGTCTACAAAAGCAAGCCTCAAAAAGAAATTTAGGTAAGTTTTAAATTTTATTTTCTTTTGTGTGCTAGGGTCTGAGAATAATTTAAGCCTTTAACCTTGGCAGGATTTCCAATGTGACTAGAGCATAGAGGTCACGGTGGGGAGAGGCCAGAGAGAAATGAGGGCCAGATGCAGAAAAAGAAAGACATTTTGCCATTTTGTAATAATTTAGTCTTTATTCTAGAATTAATTTGGAGCTTTCAAGGCATTTTAAAAAATAATAGAGAGTGACCTGAGTTTATTTAATTAGAAGATATGTGGACTGTAGAGGTGAAGGACAGGATAGAAGTGACGGAAGTTTTTATTATCTAAATCTAATGTGTACTCAGTAACTTATCTTTGATGAAATTAATGATTTAAAATACAATTAGAATTTTTACTTTAGTATTTTACTTGTTTTCAGGATTTTCTTTAGAGGTTGGGTTAATAAGTAGAACTGGGTGAATGCTCATTTGAGTTATGAAGAATGGTTAGCTTGAATTTAGGATAGAATCCGAGTTTAAAATAGAATCTGACTTTAGAATAGAATCAGAGTTTAGATAAGCACTCACATTAGAATTTGGGTCAATCAAAAAGATAAACTCATGCCATTCGCAGCAATATGGATGGACCTAGAAGGAACTATGTTCAGTGAAATAAGTCAGAAGAAAAAGAAAAATATCACACGGTTTCACTTATAGGAGGAATATAGGGGAACCAAATAAGGTATCAGGGGAAAAATAATAACAATACAAAACACAACACAACAAAACAAAACAAAAACAAACAAATAATTATAAACTAGAGACATCCTGCAGGGGAAGGGGAGGGTGAAGGATCAGCGGGAGGGAGTTGTACACAGGACTGAGTGATGGTGCATGGGTGCATTGGTGGAGGAAATTCTATGGGTACTACATCGGAGGGGGCGGGGGAAGCAAATATTATTTAAAAACGAACAAAGATGTAATAAATAAATAAATAAATAAATAATAGAAAAAAGAATTTGGGTCAGAAAATAGGACATCAGGGTAAAGGGGAAAACATGGTATGGGGATTCTGGAGGACCTGACAATGGCTTTTGTTTGCATTCCAGCCTCTACCTGCCTGTCACTAGTTGTGCTCAGCTTCTTCACCATGGTGGGCCCCAATGACAATGGATCCAGTGCCACATATTTCATTCTAATAGGCCTCCCAGGCTTGGAAGAGGCTCAGTTCTGGTTGGCATTCCCACTGTGCTCCCTCTACCTTATTGCTGTGCTTGGTAACTTGACAATCATCTACATTGTGCGGACTGAGCACAGCCTACATGAGCCCATGTATATCTTCCTTTGCATGCTTTCTGGCCTTGATGTCCTCATCTCCACCTCATCCATGCCCAAAATGATGGCTATCTTCTGGTTCAACTCCACTACCATCCAGTTTGATGCATGTCTGCTGCAGATGTTTGCCATCCACTCCTTATCTGGCATGGAGTCCACGGTACTGCTGGCCATGGCCTTTGACCGCTATGTGGCCATCTGCCACCCACTACACCATGCCACTGTGCTAACGTTGCCTCGTGTTACCAAGATTGGCATGGCTGCTGTGCTCCGGGGTGCTGCACTTATGGCACCCCTGCCTGTATTCATCAAACGACTTCCTTTCTGCCGCTCCAATGTCCTTTCCCATTCTTATTGCCTTCATCAAGATGTCATGAAGTTGGCTTGTGCTGACATCCGTGTCAATATCATCTATGGCCTCATTGTCATCATCTCTGCCATCGGCCTGGACTCACTGCTCATCTCTGTGTCATACCTGCTTATCCTCAAGACTGTGCTGGGTTTGACCCGTGAAGCCCAGGCAAAGGCATTTGGCACATGTGTCTCTCATGTGTGTGCTGTTTTCATATTCTACGTTCCTTTCATTGGGTTGTCTATGGTGCACCGCTTTGGTAAACGGCACGATTCCCTCTTGCCCGTCATCATGGCCAATGTCTATCTGCTCGTCCCTCCTGTGCTCAACCCTATTGTCTATGGAGTGAAGACAAAGCAGATCCGGCAGCGCATCCTTCGTCTTTTCCACGTGACCACCCACACTTCAGATCCATAGGTGTCAGTGATTAAACTCCCTTTTCCTTCAAAGTGCTTCAATTCAGACCTTAATATCAACATTTTGGAAGACAATAATAGGAAAAATATCTTTAACAAATGCGCAACTGATCCTTCAAAGATGAAACTGTGAGCAAAGTCTTCATGTGGGTAGGGGTAGCAGAAATGGCCTATTCTCAATTCCCATTTTTCAATATTATTTTTCTCTGTAGTTCTTCACACCATATATAATTATTAAAGCCCTGAGGTGGCTGAGTTGGAGGGATTCTTCCCATTTAACTCTTCATCCCCAAATCTCTAAATTGCTTGTACTAACAGTCACAGCAATTGGAGATATGGGGTGGGGGGTGTTGTGAGGGTTCATCTAAAGAACATTCACCAAATGCTTAAACATGGCATAAGTAAAACAAACATAAGATTACAATATAATCAAATAATTTGGCTTAAAACTTTCCAGAATCCATACTGGATCTCTGAAAAAGAGATCTATGTGGATTTTCTTCTTCAGAATGACTCCCACAGAGAATTTAACATCTCTTTTTTTCTGAAACACCAGTTTGAAAAAGGAGGATTAGAAGTAAAACCAAGAAAACTCTACATTTACCTACATTAATGGAAGATAATGGGATCTGCTCTGACAGTTTTCACAGGCCATTGTTGATACTTTTCCTTATTTAATTTTCTTATCAATTTTGAGATTTAATATTGACTGGAATTCAGAAGATGAAAATTGCAAGAGGTACAAAGTCTGCTAGGCCTGGGTGAGTGGAGGCCAGCAGAACTAGGGGCAGAAAGTAGTCAGTCCTGCTTTTGGTCACTTTGGACTGTGTGGCAGATCAGCCCATTTCCCAGGAATGCCCTGTCATTAGGGGTGGGGGGTAGAAAGAGAGAGAGAGAGAGAGAGAGAGAGAGAGAGAGGGGGAGAATAATATACGATCACTGGGCTTTCCCTTTTGTTTCATTGCTCTATGTACCTGATTTTATTGCCAATAAATTTGCTTTGATCATAGAGATTTGTAATATAGTTTGAAATTAGAGGCCCTGATGTCCTCAACTTTTTCTTTTCAAGATTGCTTTAGCTATTCTGGCTCTTTTGTAGATCCATATCAATTTTAGGACATTTTCTTTTCTTTTTGTGAAAAAAGACAGTGAAATCATGATAGAGAGCCCATTTAATCTGTAGATTTCTTTGAATAAAGTGGACATTTTCACAATATTAATTCTTCCAAATTGTAAGCAAAGAATTGATATCAGGATCTCAAGGAGATATTTGATTTTTAAAGATTTATTTATTTATGCATACAAGAGCTAGGGTACAGGCCAGAGATGCGGGGGGTGAGAGGATTCATCAGAGACAGAGTGGGGAGCAGAACAGGCAGACTGACTGAAATACACTGCTGAGGGGAGCAGTGGGCGAGACAGGAGAGGTCTGCTGCACCATGTGGGTTGCTCCCTGGCTGGCTGGGGATCAAACTCGTGCTGCAGAGGCTGTGGATTGCCCCATAGTGCAGTGCTCAACCCCTTGAGCCACTAGAGAGGCCCCTGATGAAGCATCTTAAGTGAATGTACCATTGTCCTGCCAGTGAGGAAGGAGCTGCCTGAGTAGTCTCTTTGGGCTGATTGTGAAATGAAGATGTCCCTGGCCTAGGGACACTGACCTTTAAGAGGGGAGGCAGAAGACAGTGAAGTTAATATTATTATCTCAGGTACAAGGCCAGAGGGAGGCCATTCTTGAGCAGGAAGTGTCATTCTTGAGCAGGAAGTGATCAGATTTACCTTAAAAAACTAAAAAGGGAAATGCTGTATGACCCAGCCTTCTCACTCTTGGGCATTTATCCAGATACATGAAACCACCAACTCAAACACATGCTCTTCATTGTTTATTGCAGCATTATTTGCAATAGCCAAGACGTGGGAACAACTTAAGTGCTTACTGATAGAGGACTGGTTTAAGAAGTCGTAGTATATCCACACAATAGAATATTATTCAGCCAAACAGAAAGGTGAAATGCTGCCATTTACTGCAAAATAGAAGTAGTTCCACAGAATTATGTGTCAGAATGCAAGAAAACAAGTCAGATTGACTAAGACAAATTGAACACTTACATAGTGGATAATTCAACAATAGCAAAAAAAAAAAAAAACAAACCAAAAAACAAAAAACTCCACAAAAATTAACAGACACTAAGAAAGGAAGTGAATTTAAAAGGTTGGAGAGATGGAGAAAGGATCAAAAAGGGGGATGAGAGATGCTGATGGGAGAAAAAAAGGACAAAAAATGATTTTAAAAAAATGAAGAAAATTTCTGCGCTCTCCATTTATCTTGGAAATCCTGAGGATTACTTTTCCTTGGGATAAATGTCACCACTTTATTTCTTTCATCCTGCATTGATTTCTCTATTATTGGGTTACTTATAAGCCTTCCATCCTTGCCTTAGATTTGCTTTTGTCTCATAGTTGACACACAGGTCCTTTACAACTCTGACAGTTTCCTGATGTATTGTTTTGGTCTCTGGGAAAAGGATTCAAATGCCAAGGTATGCTAAACATACCTTAGCACTCACAAGGGTAAAATTATTTGGTATCATTTAAGACGATTGCCAAAAATAAGGACCAACTCTCAAGTGTATCTTGAAGCCCAGGCAATGGCCTTTCTATCCCTTTTTGTGTTTTGTGAATATTTCAGGTCTGAGAGGGTCTGACATTGGGAAGGGAATCTCTGTGGGGAAAGGACAGTATTTCTGTTCTTTCATTCAGATGTCTTAGTTGCCCAGTTCTTTTGGCATGATTCCTGGCCCCTTCACAGTTCAAAAGCAGTAGCTTAAATCACTGAAGCCTGATACAAGACAAGGTTTGGTCTTCTGTAATTATATCCAGGACAATAAAGGGCCAAAATATTTTAAACAACTTTTTTTTAAAAAGAAAAAGTCAAGTTGTTTGTAAACCAAAGGCTAAAGTGAGCATTTTTTTTTTTTTAATTTCACCTCTGTTCTAAATGCTTTTCTTAGAATTGTGTCTGGGCCCCACGTTATTCACCCGGCTTGCTGTTATAGTCTTCACTATGTCTGCACATCCTGAGGGAACCCAGGAAAGCTGTGCAGCTGAAAACTGCTGTCTTTATACCACAGGCTGGATGGCTTACTGAGTTGGCGCTCCCCAGGGGATGTGCAGGTCACAGACCACAGTCTACATAAAAGAGTCTCTGCTGAGCTTTCCCTGGGCAATGGGAAGTGTCTAGGGCATATGTGTTCCAACAGAGTTACAATAAAATGGGGTATTTGAGCAACTGAATTGGGGAGGAGAGGCTGGAACCATCATCTTTCAGGTTTGTTTATTCTACCACATGTGCAGGAGGTTGCTCAGGCGCTGCTGTTTCTTTGCAGTGCACTTCAGTCATCAGATCTGCCACTTCTGGCCCCACTACACGCCAGCCTTTCATGGGCTCTGGTTCACTGATATTTTTCCTCTTGCCTCTGGAGTTGTTCAGCCCCACTTCCTCAAAAGACATTGGAAAACACCATTCTATTCCATAGCAAGTATGTATCAAGTGACAGATGGGGGATGAAGTCCCCTAAAGCAGGGAGAGCAGAGGAGGGAGACATGTCGGCTAGCAACTCCTCCATCTCTGTTTTTAAATTCTGAGAGATGGGAATGTCCTTGACCTAGGAAATTTTCCTTGATTTTCTGTTCCTTCGCCATGGGCTCTTTGCTTTTTGATAAAGTAAAATAAACTAGAAAATGTAGGGGAGCATTGACTCACAGATGCATATATATATATTTGTTTGTGTGTCTATGAATATGAATAACAACATATTGAGTTATATTTGCTATACAAAATAACCGTACATATTTAGCTTGGACATATGAATATGCTATTGAAACTATCATCACAATCAAAGTAATATACTTATCCCTAAATGCCAAATGTTTTCTTCAGCAAATTAAAGGATTTTCTTTTCATTTTTTTAAACACTTATTTTCCATTGTATGAGTATCCATCCATACATTGATGGATATTTGGGTGGTTTCTGTATCTTGTTTGTTGTAAATATTGTTTTAATGAATTTGGAGATGCATATATCTTTTTGAGGTTTTTTTTTTGATCTTCAGATATATATCTAGAAGTGAAATTACTGGTTGTAAAAATGGAAATGTCTACACTTCCTAAAGAAATCTATAAATTCAATGCAATCTCTATCAAAATTTTACTGTCATTTTTCACAGAAATAGAACAAACAACCATAAGTTTGTATGGAACCACATAAGATCCTGAATAGCCAAAACACTCCTGAGAAAAAAGGAAAAAGCTGGAGGGCTCATGATTCCTATAAGGCTATAGTAGTCCAAACATTACGGTGTTGGCTAAAAAACAGACATGTAGTTCAATGAAACAGAGTAGAGTGTCCCAAAAACATTTTGATACATGTGTAATTAGTGGTTTCAGTTCTCACATTCTAATTTTTATGATTTTTGGTTAACTTTTACAAATGGTGTGAGATTGTGGTCCAATTTCCTTCTTTTTGCATGTGTCTGTCCAGATTTCCCAATATTATGTATTAAAGAGATTTTCCACATTGTATATTCTTGTCTCATTTATTGTAATTTAATTGGCCATATATGTGTGAGTGTATTTCTAGGCAAGTCTTACAGTGGAGTAGCCTTTCTATGGCTGATTTTGTTTTAAACAAAGGATGAAGATCAAATATTTTAATCTCTTCTGAAAGGGCCCAGGAAGTCTCACCACTGCCCATCAGTTCCTGCTAATGTCCTGCAGTTCTCACACCATCACACAGAATGCAAAGTCCCATCTGATGAATCACCTTTCCAGAGGGACAGCGATTTATTCTAACCTCATATTTGTGTGTTTTTTTCACATTCTTGTAAAAAAAAGTTATGTTATGCTCTTCCTTTGCAATAAATGTCTTTTTTTTTTTTTTTTAAAGATTTATTTATTTATTTATACAAGCACTGGGTACAGTCAGAAGCGCCGGAGGGTGAGAGAATTCATCAGAGCCAGAGCGGGGAGCAGAGCAGGCAGAAGGACCGAAGTACACTGCTGAGGGGAGCAGCGGGCGGCAGGAGAGGTCTGCGCGCCAGCGCCATGTGGGACCCTCCTCTTGTGGCCGGGGAGCAGCAGGGGAACCGGCGCTGCAGAGGCTGCGGGCAGCTTTGCAACCCAGCGCTCAACCGCTGAGCCACCAGGGAGGCCCATTGCAAGAAATGTCTTACTTTCCTACTTTCCTTCCAGTCTTCTTCTTACCTGACTCCTCTGTCTTTTTCTAGTGTCAAGGTAGCGAACTTCTTCTAGCTTCCTATAGTAAATTGTTGTACCTATCACAGCCCCACTATACTTTGTTATAGTTGTGTCTTTGGAGGTCTATGTACTCCAGAACATTTAAGAGACCACATATGGTTCATTTTACTATTTCCAGTAATGGGTACACATTCTGGTACAAGGAAACACTGAATAAAATAGTGGAAGCTAATGAGTGCAGAGAAGAATCCAGTCTAAAGGTACCGAATTAATTGTCATACTCTTGTTAATGGTCTGCATCAGGGTTCTGAATCTGGGCTTTCTGGACACAAGATATGACAGTTTGATCATACTTGCCCTCAAGTTCTATGACAGACATTTTCACTTTATCACTCTTGTTTCTTCTCCCTCAGTACTCTGAACATGGCCTCCCTGATGGGCTTGGACTTCACACTGTAGATGATGGGGTTGAGCACAGGGGGCACCATCAGGTAAACATAGGCAACTAGGGCATGCACAATAGGGGGCAGGTGCTTCCCAAAACGGTGGATCATGGACACACCTATGACTGGGATGTAGAAAACGAGAACAGCTAAGATATGAGACACACATGTATTGAGGGCCCGGATACGCTCCCTGGGAGAGGCCAGACCCATCACTGTATGAAGAATAAGGGTATAGGACAAGACAATAAGCAAAGAGTCTACACCCACTGTGGAAAGGACTACATAGAGCCCATAAAGAATGTTGACAATAATGTCAGCACAGGCTCGCTTCATGATATCTGCATGGAAACAGAATGAATGGGACAGGAGGATCTTGCCAGGGCAAAAGTTTAGTCGTTTCAGCAAGAAGGGTCCTGGAAAGAGGGACACAGTTGCTCGAGCCACAATGGCCAATCCAATCCTGATGATGACACTATTTGTGAGAATAGTTGCATATCGCAGGGGGTTGGAGACGGCCACAAAGCGGTCAAATGACATGGCTAATAGTACTGAGGACTCGACCACAGAAAATGAGTGGAGGAAGAACATCTGAACCAGGAAGGCATTGAAGCCAATGAGCCGATAGTCGAACCAGAGCACACCCAGAGTGGTGGGCAGTGTGGACAAGGTGAGGCCCACATCGGTGAGGGCCAGCATGGACAGGAAGTAGTACATGGGCTGGTGTAGGCTGGGAGTTCTCTTTACAGCCAGCATGATCAGGCAATTTCCAGTGAGGGCCACGGTGTACATGGAGGAGAAGGGGATAGAGATCCAGCCATGTACTGCCTCCAGTCCTGGGATGCCTATCAATAGGAAAGCAGGTGGCTGGAAGAAGGAGATGTTGACATAGGTCTGGGAGGGAAGCATCCTCAGAGAGCAGTTGAGGTGTCCAGGAAGATGTGACCTCTTCAATCTGGGCAGAAAATTAAGAAGAAAAATAAAATTTTTAGAAAAAAATCAGCTCTGATGTTATATGACTTTTATTCAGAAAATATTGCAGAGGTAAAATGTGAATGAGATTTGAAAATACATTCTAGCTGAAAGTAAAGTAGAATACATAAAATTAAACATATTGACTGCAGAAATATCACTTGGTAATATGAAGCACTGATAACCTCACACATTGAAGAAAGCAATGTTTTCTGAAGGATAGCAAAATGCAATACTGAGGAAAAAGGGAGAAAAGAGGAGGTGTCTTGTTAGTTGCCTTTAAAGTATACTATAAACCAATAGTATTTAAAATAGTGAAGTATTGGCAAAAATATAGACACATGGATCAATGGAACAGAATGAAAAGGTCAGAAAAAATGCACATATATATCAGTACTTAATTCATAATAAACGAGCCAGGACTGTACAATAGAAAGAACACATAACAGATGGTTTTGGGAAAATTGGATGGTCACAGTTAAAAGAATTAAGTTGACTCACTCCCTAACTCCATCCACAAAAATAGGCTCAAAGTGGATCAAAGACATGGATATAAGAACTGCAACAATAAAACAAAGAGAAGAAAACTCTGATGATTCATTCATTATTCAATCATAAAGAGGTTTTTGGAGACTATACCTTATGACAAGAGAAATAAAAGCAAAACAAACAATCAGGATCACCTCATATTAAAACGTTTTATCCTGTGAAAGAAAATATAAGTAGATTATAAAGACATTCTACTGAATGAGAGAAAATATTTACACATTGCACAATGGACAGAAGGTTAATATCCAAGATATTTTAAAATATATACATTTAACAATTAAAAACAAAGAACCCCATTCATAAATGGGTCACAGATCCAAACATAAAATTCATCAAAGAGCATATATAGAAAGTCAATAGGTACATGAAAAAATATTCACCACCATTTTTAATAAGAGATGCCAGTAAAAAGCACAATGAGGTGGTCTCGTTCTTATGATTTAATTTGAATTTTGCTCACTGTATCCCTTGGTGTCTTTTAACAGTCTGTGTGTCTGTTAGCACCAATATTCTCATAAATTGGTAATCATATTACTTTTTGGTAAGCTATTATTTAATAAGTAATAATAATTACTTCATGGTAGGCTATTATCATAGGATAGTTATCATTTTAATTATTAACTATTTTAATGACTTTTGGAACCAAGACCAAAGGAGATGTAGCTAAAATCAAATGAGTGAATAAAAATGCTGTAATTATAAAGCTGAGTTAAGAATATCAAAATAAACTCAAGAAAGATTTCTCCTTACATAATGCAGCTTTCTCAGCTTATGAATGGTCACAGAGAATGACTATGCAAGAATAACTCAGCAACAAAGAACACTTTGAATGCTTAGATTTAGTCTCTAAATGCCAATGTCCCTTGAAAGTAACCATGTACTTTTTGATAAATGGCTGATTTCTAACTTTGGGCATATAAAATGAGCTTGGATAATTTTTTTGAGGTTTATTTATTTATGCATTCAAGAACTGGGGTGTAGGCCAGAGGTGTGGGGAATGAGAAGATTCACCAGAGACAAAGTGGGGAGCAGAACAGGTGGATCCACTGAGATCCTCCACTGAGATGCTCCACTGAGGGGAGCAGCAGGTGAGACAGGAGAGATCTGTTGGGCCCATGTGGGTTACCTCCCCGGCAGCGATAGAACTCATGCCTCAGTGGCTGGTGATAGCTTGATAGCATGGAGACTTAACTCCTGTGCCACCAGGGAGGACCCCAGCTTGGATAATTTTTGATGTAAGAAAACAGAGACCAAAGAAAACTGAAATTATTTGAGAAGAACAAGGAAGTCAACTCAAAGAGGATCCCACTAGCCAAATATGGATTAACTGTGTATCAGTAAGAATAGTAACTTCATGAACTGGCACATATTTTGTGTGAGAGAGAGAGATTGAGAGAGAGAGAGAGAGAGAGAGAGAGAGAGAGAGAGAGAGAGAGAGAGAGAAAGAGAGAGCGATCTCACTGGTCAGCAAGACTAAGTAGGTATCCAGTATTCTAAGACCCAGCAAATAACTTGCTTTTTTTCTACAGATTGCTGCATGGTATAAATAAGAAAAAAAATGTTGAAAGAAAGTTTTTCTTTACAGAAGTGTTCTTGCTAATAATACAGAATTAAAGTATCATTTTTTAATAAACTCAGTGAAATAGAGGCAAAAAATCAACAAGTTCTGATAATTGCACAAATGAGGAAAAACTAGATATTTTAGCAAAGTAACAAAACTGGCTCCTATCAGACTACCAATTTATGAAAATATTGGAACTAACAGACACAAAGATACGTTAAAAGACACCAAAGGACACAGTGAGTAAAATTCAAATTAAAACAAAGAACTTAACAGAGCAAAATTCCTATTTTTCCACAAATAAATAAGAAAACAAAAGAAGAAAGGTGGAAAAAATAGATTAAAGATGTTTGACTCATATCAATCAAGTGCAATGGATGAACTTTGTTATAACCTTGTTTTCAGCAAACCAAATGTAAAGGTAAACAAACTAGTGAATAAAAATTCTGCTGCAAGATAACTAGGAAAATATGAATACTGGTTGAATTCTCCCTGGTGTGATTATAATATTTTGATGTGATTATAATATTATTTTTGTTTTAGGATCTGAAATTGTTTTTTTTTTTCCAGCAACACGGTTGGAGCTAGAGAGGATCTGAAATTATTTTAAGAACTTAAGTTCACTTCCAAATAATTCAGGGCATAGGGGATATTTGTGGCAGGAATTGAGAGGATATTAGCAGTGAGAATGGCTCTGAGCTGAGAATACTGGCAGTGAGATATGGAAATATAGAAATCAACTTTGTCCCATCTTTAGTTTTGAGTATTTTTGAACTTTTTTCATGATTAAAGATGAGTAATTCAATAGCTTTCCCTCATAATCAATATGTGATAATATTTAATGGGATGTTTTCCAGTTAAACACAGGACTTGTACACAGCATTTTTCTTGCTTTCTCAAAAATCTCTTTTAAATATAATTAAAAATATTACCTCTCAGTGACAGAAGAACAGGTTGAAATATAAAGGATGTCAATGATATTATCATTGATGGATAAAAATAGGAAGAATTATAAGAAACAGGCAGAAACAGAAGATTAAGCTTGTAGAGAAGTTACGTCACAAATCCATTTCAACGTGACTAAGGATTTAGGTAGCGCTGATAAGGGCAAGAGTGGATACTGGAATTGAAAACAGGATGATTTTATAAGGAGTAGCTATAAGATTCTTTCTCCCATACCTTCCACTATTGCAGAAGATAGTTCTGGAAAAATCCTACCAGCAAGTTTCTGGACTCAGAATGCCAGAAAGAAATGAAAGATGGATAGTATTAAAACAAGGGAATTGAGAGGAGGGAAGTCCAGCTCTCTCCCCCACTTTACTCACAGAGTTCTAGCAATATGGTTTGTTCTATGCTTCAAGATGGCCACTGTGAGGAACTTGGTGTGTTGAGCATTTCAGATGAGCATGGCAAGGAATTCCTTCTGGAGAAATGCCCGTCAAAGACAGCTGAGTTGTAGAACTCAGATTGTGCTCAGTGCTCAGATGACCTCAGAATGGCAGGTGGGAAGATAATTGGACACACCGCTCATCTCTTGAAAGAGTGTTAGAGACATTTCCCCCTGAAATTGGGGTCTCAGATTCCAATTCATCTCTGAGATGTAAACTTCCTGAATCTCAAGAAGGCAACCTCCCCTGACCTTCTTTTTTTTTTTTTTTTTTTTTTTTTTTTTTTATAGAGGCATGCTTTTTATTTATGTATTTATTTGTTTGTTTTGTTTGTTGCGTTTATACATGCACTGGGTACAGTCAGAAGCGCAGGAGGGTGAGAGAATTCACCAGAGCCAGAGCGGGGAGCAGAGCAGGCAGAAGGACCGAGGTACACTGCTGAGGGGAGCAGCGGGCGGCAGGAGAGGTCTGCGCGCCATGTGGGACCCTCCGCCGGTGGCCGGGGAGCAGCCGGGGATCGAACCGGCGCTGCAGAGGCTGCAGGCAGCTTCGCAACCCAGCGCTCAACCGCTGCGCCACCGGGGAGGCCCTCCCCTGACCTTCTTCAAGCAGGTGATGTGACTACTCTCCCTTGTTATACAAGAATGATTACTTTTCTCCCTTATTTCCAGAAGTTTCCCACTGATATCTCCATCTGGGGCTGAGGAGCTGGCAGCTACCCATCTGTGAAGTGGGGAGAGTGGTGTATGGAACCCCAGGTTACTCACTCTGTCTGTTGGTCCAGGTTGTTCTGTTGCCCCACATCCTGCAGAAGCCCAGAGTATTTTATGACAGAGGGACTGCGTTTTATCTCACTGCACAGAGAGGCCTTGGCAACAATGCCAATCTCTAGGGATGACTCAGCTTAGGCCACAGAGGAACAGAGCCACTCAGGTGCCTGGGGAATGGGAAAGTTGGGGCTTACTTTGGAATTTAGGGAACTATTTAGAGGAACTAAACAATAAAGAGAAAGGGGAGACAGAGTCATAGATCCTGTAATATCCTACCAAGTTTTAAATGTTAAATTTAGAGACTGTCAGCTTCAATAGTACATCTTAGTTTGTTCATGAAGACTCCGCTTGCTAGGTCCTGGGATGGATCCTGCAGAAGGGTGGGATATGGAGTAGTGTGCTGGGAATCTAGAAGTGTTGGCCTAACCCAGCCTGAGGGAGTCAGGACAGACTTCCTAGAGGAAGCAGAGAGGGAGCAAACTTCTGAAAGCTCTAATAAACCCTCAGTTCTCATTCTGAGACAGGTATTAGGACTCTGGTCTTGAAGTTCCAGCCTAAGCTGGCACAGAATGCCCACATTCTTCTCTTGGGACTGACCTGCTGAATTAAACAAGTTCAGAAGGAAGAATTTGGACAGTGGAAAGAACATGAATCACAGAGTCAGTGAGACCTGGGTTGGAATTCTCTATTTCTCACCACATTGAATCTCCAGCTGCGTTCTTTCTCACCGTCCGGCGTGCTCCACTTCAAATTAGCTCTGGCTTCAGCTTTTCCCTGAGTCAATTTTGACTATGGGCATTCACCTAGCATTGCTTTCTATGGACACATTTGACTTTTTCTGTGCCCACCTACCCCCTTTTCCATCTGGCAGCCTCAATTCTAGGATTTGTTTTTATTTATTTTGTCTGTTCCTTTGTTTTGTTTCTTTATAGTCCACATGAATGAAATCAATGTGATTTTGAATTGTATTTCCTGGTGACTTGTGATGTTGTTTATCTTTCCATGTATCTGTTGCCATTTGTATATCTGCTTCAGAAAAATGTTTATTAATGTCCTTTGCCCATGATTTTTATGTTGGGTTATCTATTTTCTTGCTCTTGAGTTATAGGCATTCTTTGCATATTTTGAATATTAAACCCTTACTAGGTATACGGTTTGAAAATAATTGCTGGTGTATCATTGAATGGCTTTTCATTTTGCAGATGGCTTCTTCCCTCTTTTACTGTGCAGAAACTTTTTAGCTTGATATAGTCTTACTTGTTTATTTTGCTTTTGGTGTCAAGTCCAAAGAATCATTGACAAGTTCAATGTCATAGATATTAACTACTATGTTTTCTTCTATGAGTTTGATGGTTTCAGGTAGTATGTTCAAGTTTTTAATAAGTTTTATTTATTTATTTATTTATTTTTAAAAGGTTTATTTATTTATTTATACAAGCACTAGGTACAGTCAGAAGCGTGGGAGGGTGAGAGAATTCACCAGAACCAGAGTGGGGAGCAGAGCAGGCAGAAGGACCGAAGTACACTGCTGAGAGGAGCAGCGGGCAGCAGGAGAGATCTGCGCGCCATGTGGGACCCTCCTCTTGTGGCCGGGGAGCAGCCGGGGATCGAACCAGCGCTGCAGAGGCTGCGGGCAGCTTCGCAACCCAGCGCTCAATGCTGCGCCACTGGGGAGGCCCGAGTTTTAAATTGATTTTTGTGTATGGGAATAGTCAGCTTTCCCAATATTGCTCATTGAAAAGACTACATTTTCCACATTATACATTCTCCTCTGTCACAGATTAATGGACAATTCGTGCATGAAGTTATTTATATGATCTCTATTTTGTTCCATTAATCTGTGTCTGTTTTTATGCTGTTTTGATTACTTTTACTTTGTAATATAGTTTTAAACCAGGAAGTGTGATGCCGCCTGTTTTAATCTTGTTTTTCAAGATTGCTATTGGCTATTGGGAATCTTTTGTAGTTCTAAATATATATTTCTGTAAAAAATGCCTTTGGAATTTTGATTGGGATTGCATTGAATATGTAGGTTACCTTGGGTAGTATATACATTTTAAAAATATTAGTTTCTCCCACCTTTTAATATGGCACATATTTACATTTATTTGTGTTTTCTTCAATAACTTTCATCAGTGTTTTATAGTTTTCAGGGTACTAATCTTTTATCTCCCTGGTAAAATTTATTATTAAGTAGTTTATTCTTTTTGATACTACTTTAAATGGGATTATTTTCTTAATTTTGCATTCTGAGAGCTCACTTGTATAGGAAAGCAATTAATTTTTTTTAAAGATTTATTTATTTATGCATACAAGAACTGGAGTACAGGCCAGAGGTGTGGGAGGTGAGAGAATTCACCAGAGACAGAGTGGGGAACAGAACAGGCAGATGGACTGAAATATACTGCTTTGTACATTGATTTTGTATCCTGCAACTTTACTGAACTTGTTTATTAATTATACTGCATTTTGCTGGTCTTTAGGGTTTTCTAGATATAATAATATGTCATCTACAAACAGATTCACTTTTACCACTTTCTTTCCTACGTGGATACCTTTAATTTTTCTTTCTTGCCAAATTAAACTAACTAGGATTTCCAGAACCATTTTGAATAAGAGTAGTGAGAGGAGACTCCTTGCTTTTTTTCTTGATTTCACACATTTTTTTTTTAATGTTTTCCTACTGAGTATGATGTTACTATAGCTTTGTCATACATACCCTTTGCTATTTGTTATTTTTTCTATACTCAGTTTATTGAGAATTTTAATCAGAAGTTACATATTTAATCAAAAACGTTTTGTGAAATGTTTTTTCTTGTCTATTGAGATGATCATATTTTTTGTGATATAGCTATTGATTTGCAAATGTTGAACCATCCTTACTTTCCAGGAATAAATCCCACCTATCATGGTACATGATTTTTTTAAAAAAAGATTTATTATTATTTATTTATGCATACCATACCAAGAACTAGGGTGTAGTCTAGAGGTGCATGGGGTGAGAGGATTCACCGGAGACAGAGTGGGGAGCAGAACAGGTGGATCTACTGAAATGTACTGCTGAGGGGAGCAGTGGGTAAGACAGGAGAGGTCTGCTTTGCCATGTGGGTTATCTCCCTGGCTGGGGATTTTTTTTTTATATTAAATTATTTTATTTATTTATTTATTTTTTAAATAATAAATTTTATTTTTATATTCCCCCATACAATTGCAAACGCCCCATTCTGACCCCAATCCTTCCCCTCCCGCCCCCCCACCCCCAAAAAGTGTCTCTGGTTCATAGTTTTTTGTTGATTTTGATTTTCACTTTCTTATATTCATTTTCCTGGTCCCTTATTTAAGTTTTCTAGATTCCTGCTATGAGTGAGACCATCCGGTATTTTTCTTTTTCTTTTTGGCTTATTTCACTGAGCATGATCCGTTCCAGCGCCATCCATGTTGCTGCAAATTGCATGTGTTTATCTTTTTTGAATGCTGAGTAATATTCCATGGTATATATGTACCACATCTTCTTGATCCAGTCATCTATTTTTGGGCATTTGGGTTGTTTCCAAAGCTTAGCTATTGTAAACAGTGCTGCTATAAACATAGGGGTGCAGGTGCTCTTTGGAATTGATGTTTCTGTGTCCTTTGGGTAAATACCTAGGAGTGGAATTGCTGGATCATATGGAAGCTCTATGTTTAGTAGGTCCAGAAATCTCCACACAGCTCTCCATAGTGGTTGGACCAGTTTGCACTCCCACCAACAGTGCAGAAGAGTTCCTTTTTCTCCACACCCTCGCCAACATTTGTTGTTGCTAGTTTTTTTAATATGTGCCATTCTCACTGGTGTGAGATGGTATCTCATGGTAGTTTTGATTTGCATTTCCCTGATGACAAGTGATGTTGAACATTTTTTCATATGTCTGTTGGCCATTTGCATTTCCTCTTCAGAGAAGTTTCTTTTTAGCTCTTTTGCCCATTTTTTTGACTGGATTATTTTCTTTGTTGTTGCTGAGTCTCATCAGCTCTTTGCAGATTTTTGTGATCAGTCCTTTATCATTAGTGTTGGGCACAAAAATGTTCTCCCAGTTGGTGGGGTTTCTCTTTGTTTTTGTTATTGTCTCTTTTGCTGTGCAGAAGCTCTTTAATTTGATGTAGTCCCAGCTGTTTATCTTTGCCTTCACTATCACTGCTTTGGGTGATGTGTCTGTAAAGATGTCTTTGATGTGCAAATCCCGTAGTGTTTCGCCTATATTTCCTTCTATGTATTTTATGGTTTCAGGTCTTATGTCTAGTTCTTTAATCCATTTTGAGTTGATTTTTGTGTATGGTGTGAGGTAGTGGTCAAGCTTCATTCTTTTGCATGTAGCGACCCAGTTTTCCCTGGCTGGGGATTTTTAATGTGCTGTAGAGTTTGGCTTGCTAATGTTTTCTTGAGGATTATTGTGTCTGTATTCAGTAGGGATATTGCTTTGTCATTCTTTTTTTTTTTTGTGTGTGAGTCTAGTTTTGTTTTTTTTTTTCAGATATTGATACATTTAATTTGCCCAGAATCAACCCAAACAAAAAGGAAAAAATAAGTCTGGTAATATTTAGAAGCAGGTAAACTTCACCTAATTTTTTTTTTTTTAGATAGAAAAATCTTCTTATGTTTTCTTTTTTTTTTTTTTAAATATTAAATTTTATTTTTATATTCCCCCATACAATTGCAAACGCCCCATTCTGACCCCAATCCTTCCCCTCCCGCCCCCCACCCCCCAAAAAGTGTCTCTGGTTCATAGTTTTTTGTTGATTTTGATTTTCACTTTCTTATATTCATTTTCCTGGTCCCTTATTTAAGTTTTCTAGATTCCTGCTATGAGTGAGACCATCCGGCATTTTTCTTTTCTTTTTGGCTTATTTCGCTGAGCATGATCCCTTCCAGTGCCATCCATGTTGCTGCAAATTGCATGTGTTTATCTTTTTTGAATGCTGAGTAATATTCCATGGTATATATATACCACATCTTCTTGATCCATTCATCTATTTTTGGGCATTTGGGTTGTTTCCAAAGCTTAGCTATTGTAAACAGTGCTGCTATAAACATAGGAGTGCAGGTGCTCTTTGGAATTGATGTTTCTGTGTCCTTTGGGTAAATACCTAGGAGTGGAATTGCTGGATCATATGGAAGCCCTATGTTTAGTAGGTCCAGAAATCTCCACACAGCTCTCCATAGTGGTTGGACCAGTTTGCACTCCCACCAACAGTGCACAAGAGTTCCTTTTTCTCCACATCCTCGCCAACATTTGTTGTTGCTAGTTTTTTTAATATGTGCCATTCTCACTGGTGTGAGATGGTATCTCATGGTAGTTTTGATTTGCATTTCCCTGATGACAAGTGATGTTGAACATTTTTTCATATGTCTGTTGGCCATTTGCATTTCCTCTTCAGAGAAGTTTCTTTTTAGCTCTTCTGCCCATTTTTTGACTGGATTATTTTCTTTGTTGTTGCTGAGTCTCATCAGCTCTTTGCAGATTTTTGTGATCAGTCCTTTATCATTAGTGTTGGGCACAAAAATGTTCTCCCAGTTGGTGGGGTTTCTCTTTGTTTTTGTTATTGTCTCTTTTGCTGTGCAGAAGCTCTTTAATTTGATGTAGTCCCAGCTGTTTATCTTTCTCTTCACTATCACTGCTTTGGGTGATGTGTCTTTAAAGATGTCTTTGATGTGCAAATCCCGTAGTGTTTCGCCTATATTTCCTTCTATGTATTTTATGGTTTCAGGTCTTATGTCTAGTTCTTTAATCCATTTTGAGTTGATTTTTGTGTATGGTGTGAGGTAGTGGTCAAGCTTCATTCTTTTGCATGTAGCGACCCAGTTTTCCCAGCACCATTTATTGAACAAACTTTCTTTGCTCCAATGCATAGTCTTCGCTCCTTTGTCAAAGATTAGTTGACCATAAATCTGTGGGTTTATTTCTGGATTTTCTATTCGATTCCATTGGTCTGTATGTCTGTTCTTGTTCCAATACCATGCAGTTTTGATGATTATGGCTTTGTAGTATAGTTTGAAGTCTGGGAGTGTGATGCCTCCATTTCCTTCTTTTTTTTTCAGTAGAGCTTTGGCTATTCGGGGTTTTGGTGATTCCATATGAATTTCATCAATAATTGTTCTATTTCTTTGAAGAATGCCATTGAGATTTTGATTGGAATAGCATTGAATCTGTATATTGCTTTTGGAAGGATGGCCATTTTAATAATGTTTATTCTTCCAATCCATGAGCAGGGGATGTCTTTCCATTTCTTTGTGTCTTCTTCTACTTCTTTTAACAGTGTTTTATAGTTTTCTTTGTATAGGTCCTTTACCTCTTTTGTTAGATTTATTCCCAAATATTTGATTTTTTTTGTTTCGATAATAAAAGGGGTGGTTTTTTTGATTTCTTCTTCTTCAGATTTATTGTTTGTGTATAGGAAGGCTACTGACTTTTGCGTGTTGATTTTGTATCCTGCCACTTTACTGAATTGATTGATGAGTTGAATTAGTTTTTCTGTGGAGATTTTGGGGTTCTCTATGTATATTATCATATCGTCTGCAAATAGTGATTGTTTGACTTCTTCTTTTCCTATTTGGATTCCTTGGATGTCTTTCTCTTGTCTTATTGCTCTGGCTAGGACTTCCAGTATTATATTGAAAAGCAGTGGTGAGAGTGGACATCCTTGTCTTGTTCCAGATCTTAATGGAATTGCTTTCAGCTTTTCACCATTGAGAATGATACTGGCTGTTGGCTTGTCATAGATGGCCTTTATGATGTTGAGGTATGTTCCTTGTATCCCAAGAATTTCAAGGGCTTTTATCATGAATGGGTGTTGCACTTTGTCGAAAGCTTTCTCAGCATCTATTGATATTATCATATGGTTTTTATATTTCTTTTTGTTGATGTGTTGGATAACGTTGATTGATTTTCGGATGTTAAACCATCCTTGTGTCCCTGGAATGAATCCAACTTGGTCGTGGTGAATTATCTTATGGATACATTGTTGGATTCTGATAGCTAGAATTTTATTGAGGATTTTTGCATCAGTGTTCATTAGGGAGATTGGCCTATAGTTTTCCTTTTTTGTGTTGTCCTTATTCGGTTTTGTATTAGTGTAATATTGGCTTCATAGAACGTGTTTGGTATTGTCCCTTCCTTCTCAGTTTTTGGAAGAGTTTGTGAAGGATAGGCACTAATTCGTCTCTGAATGTTTGGTAGAATTCATTTGTAAATCCATCAGGTCCTGGGCTTTTGTTTTTGGGGAGGTTTTTAATTACCATTTCAATTTCGCTGCTTGTAATTGGTCTGTTTAGGTGTTCTATTTCTTCTTTATCTAGCTTTGGGTGATTGTAGAGTTGTAGGAATTTGTCCATCTCCTCTAGATTGTTGAACTTGTTTCCATATAACTGTTCATAGTAGTTACTGATTATTCTTTTGATTTCTGCTGTGTCCGTTGTGATTTCTCCTCTTTCATTTATGATTCTGTGTATTTGTGCTTTCTCCCTTTTTTCCTTTGTGAGCCTGGCTAGGGGTTTGTCTATTTTATTTATTTTTTTCAAAGAACCAGCTCTTGTTTCATTGATCTTTTGGATTGTTTTTTTAGTTTCAATTTCATTTATTTCTGCTTTGGTTTTTATTATTTCTTTTCTTCTACTGGTTCTGGGGTTTTTTGTTGTTTTTCTAGATCTTTGAGCTTCGAGATTAGGTTGTTTCTTTGAGTTCTTTCTTGTTTTTTGATGTGAGCTTCTATTGCTATATATTTTCCTCTTATTACTGCTTTTGCTGCATCCCATACATTTAGGATATTGGTGTCCTCCTTGTCATTCAATTCAAAGAATTTTTTAATTTCTTCTTTGATCTCCTCGTTAGTCCAGTGGTCTTCCAGTAGTGTGGCTTTTAGTCTCCATGAGGTAGGATAGTTCCTTGCCTTCTTTTTTTTTTTTTTTTTTTTAAATATTAAATTTTATTTTTATATTCCCCCATACAATTGCAAACGCCCCATTCTGACCCCAATCCTTCCCCTCCCGCCCCCCACCCCCAAAAAGTGTCTCTGGTTCATAGTTTTTTGTTGATTTTGATTTTCACTTTCTTATATTCATTTTCCTGGTCCCTTATTTAAGTTTTCTAGATTCCTGCTATGAGTGAGACCATCCGGCATTTTTCTTTTTCTTTTTGGCTTATTTCGCTGAGCATGATCCCTTCCAGTGCCATCCATGTTGCTGCAAATTGCATGTGTTTATCTTTTTTGAATGCTGAGTAATATTCCATGGTATATATGTACCACATCTTCTTGATCCAGTCATCTATTTTTGGGCATTTGGGTTGTTTCCAAAGCTTAGCTATTGTAAACAGTGCTGCTATAAACATAGGAGTGCAGGTGCTCTTTGGAATTGATGTTTCTGTGTCCTTTGGGTAAATACCTAGGAGTGGAATTGCTGGATCATATGGAAGCCCTATGTTTAGTAGGTCCAGAAATCTCCACACAGCTCTCCATAGTGGTTGGACCAGTTTGCACTCCCACCAACAGTGCAGAAGAGTTCCTTTTTCTCCACATCCTCGCCAACATTTTCCTTGCCTTCTTTTTATGATTTATTTCTAGTTTGATGCCTTCGTGGTCAGAAAAGATGGTTGGTATGATTTCAATCTTGGTGTATCTGTTGATGTTTGTCTTGTGCCCCAGTATGTGATCGATCCTGGAGAATGATCCGTGTGCGCTTGAGAAAAATGTGTACTCCGTTTTTTTTGGGTTTAATGTTCTATAGATGTCTGTTAAGCCCAAATGCTCTAGGTCCTTATTTAGAGCTTTAGTTTCTTTACTTATTTTTTGTCTTGTTGATCTATCCATTGTTGATAGTGGTGTGTTGAAGTCTCCCACTACATATGTGTTTTCTCTGATGTCTGTTTTCAGAGAGGACAACAGTTGTCTGATATATTTTGGTGCTCTTTCGTTTGGTGAGTATATGTTAATGAGTGTTATTTCTTCTTGAAGTATTGTCCCCTTAATCATAATGTAGTGACCATTGGGGTCTCTTTTTATTTTTTTGAGTTTGAAGTCTGTTTTATCTGATATAAGTATAGCTGTTCCTGCTTTCTTTTTTGGCCCATTTGCTTGTAGGATTGTTTTCCATCCTTTGACTTTGAGCCTATTTTTATCTTTTGTAGCTAAATGTGTTTCCTGGAGACAGCAAAAGGTTGGGTTTTGTTTCTTAATCCAGGCTGCAACTCTGTGTCTTTTATTGAAGAGTTTAGTCCATTTACATTTAGAGTTAATATTGATATGTTAGCATCTGTATTTGCCATTATGTTTGTCTTTCCTTTGATTTTATTTATTTATTCTTTTAATAACTTTTTTTTTTTTTTTGGTCTTCTTTCGTTGTTATTCGTCCCTCTGAGGTTCTGGCTTTAGGATTCCTTGTAGTATTTTTTGGAGTGGGGGTTTAGTCGCAATGAAATTCCGGAGTTTCTCTTTGTCTGGGAAGGTCCATATTCTTTCTTCATGGAGGAAAGAGAGCTTTGCGGGATAGAGTATTCTTGGTTGGCATCTGTTTTCTTGGAGTCTGTTGACTATGTCCCTCACTCTCTCCTTACCCGTAGTGTTTCTTCAGAGAAGTCTGATGTCAGCCTGATTGGTTTTCCTTTGAATGTTATCTGTTTCTTCCCTCTTGTCAGCTTCATTATTTTTTCCTTGTCCTGGATTCTTGGGAGCTTTACTATTATGTGTCTTGCTGTGTTTTTCCTTTCGTCGTGGAAGTTTGGTGTTCTTCTTGCTTCTTGTATATCAATTTTCAGCTCCTTCTTCTCATTTGGGAAGTTCTCTTCAATTATATCCATGAATATTTTCTCTGTTCCTACATCTCTCTCCTCTCCTTCTGGAATTCCTATAACTCTTATATTTCCTTTCCTCATGGAGTCAGATAGTTCGCGAAGTCTTTCTTCATTCTTTTTCCTTCGTACTTCTCTTTTCTTTTCTGTTTTGGTTCTTTTTATTTCTGTGTCTTCAAGATTACTTATTCGTTCTTCCATTTCATCTATTCTGCTTTCATTGCTTTTCCCAGAGTTCTTTAGTTCCTCCATTAATTCTTTGATCTCCTGCATTTCTCTTACTTCCCTCTTTAGGGACTCAATTTCCTTCTTCTGATCTATCACTTTTTTAATCATGGCAATTTTAAATTCTCTTTCTGGAAGGCTCAGAAGTTCTTCCAAGTTGCTGTCGTTGCAATCTGGGGAGTGGTTTTCTTTTTGTGGTGTGCTTCTTTCCTGAGGAGTTTTTAGGTTGCGTGTGGTTCTTCTACTCCCTACTGTCTGTTTTCTAATTTGTCGTATGCGTTGGGACACTGTGTTGCTCGGACTGACTGACATCTTGGGTGAACTTCTCCGCTCCCCTCTGGCTCTTCCAGGAGCCATCTCTGTCTTCTGGGGGAGCTTTCTGCTGGTTTTAGGCAGTTTTTACTGAAGAAATGTCCCTGTTCTCAAATGGCGAAGCGGGATGCAGTCCCTGCGCCTCCGGTTTCAGGCACACTCTTCTGCGCCCCCGGTCTGCCCCGGACGTGGGTGTCTGCTCCCTCTGTGGGCTCAGACTGCTGGTCGGAAGGGGCCTGGCGTGGAATAACTTCCCGGCTGGCCACTGGGTCCTCCAGAAACCTTCTGCCCTTTTCAAGCAGTCTTAAGAAATGTCCTGTTTTATAGGGTGTTAGTGACTTTTTTTTTTCCTGGTCGCTAGGTGGCGCCAGAGATCTCTCCTATTGTCCTTGGGGGCTGTTTTTCGCCTCCCCCACCCCGTGGGACAGAGAACAGAGCGGGAATGGTAGGGTACACCTCAACAGCTTTGGGGTGCTGTGTCTGCCTTGTGCCCCACCGTCGTGGAGAAACCACGCCCCGAATTTTCGTGCCCCGGGTCTCAGTTCAAAGCCCTCAGTTCCAGGACGCGGGCTGTAGCCCAGTTCAGTGGCGCGGGAATGGCGCCTTTTGCACCGCTCCCGTGCCCGGGTGCCTGGTTCCTGCTCACTCAGGGAGGGACCTTCACCTCAGTGAGGACCTCCGCGCGTCTCCCCGCAAGCCTAGGTCGTCTCCCCGCAAGCCTAGGTCGCAGGCGCGGGGACCTGGGCAGCCGCGATCCAGGTCTGCACTTGCTTTTCAAGCTCCCCGAGCGCGCCGCTCTCCTTGCAAGCTTACCGGCAGCCCGGGCTGTGTGCGCGTCTCCCGGGGTCTTTGTTCTTCTCTAATGGCGCCCGGAGCCGTTCGCTCACCGCCGCGGCGGATCCTGCAGGGTTCGCCTCAGCTCCCGTTCACGGGGTGTGGTGGCTGCAATAGTTCCTTTCCACTCCCAGTCCCGCTTGCTGAGTCGTTTGTTCTTGTGGGCCGTTTTGGTTTGTTGTTTCCTCCTCTCTGCCGGTCGGAGAGTGCCGCCTCTGTGGGCGGGGGAGGGGAGCAGGGTTCTGCGCTTCCCTCCCTTCTAGTCCTCTTTTATGGCCACTTTCTTCTTCGGGCAGTTCGCTGGAGTCACCCGTTTATCTTCCGTGTCCCAGTTCTCACTGGGACCTGCCGCTTTTCCTCCCTATTCACTTTTTTTAAAGGGAGATCTTACTCGCAGCGTCTCCTCGCCGCCATGTTGCTCCGCCCCCTTCCTGAGTCTAGTTTTGATATCAAGGTAATGTTGGCCTTGTTAAATGAGTGGGAAATGTTTCCTTTTCTTCATTTTTTTAAAAGAAGAGTTTGAGAAGGATTTGTAGTAATTTTCCTTTAAATATTTAGTAGAATTCATTGGTGAAACCAGTGGTCATTTTCATTTCCATTCATTTTAAAGTATATTTTATTTCCTCCGAGACTTTTTTTTGCTACCCTAACTTGTTCAAGAGTGTGTTGCTTAGTTCCAAAGTTGTCTTTCTGTGATTTCATTGTAGTTGGAGCATATGCTCTGTGTGACTTTATTCTTTTAAGTTTGGTTTCCATTAACATTGAGGGAGGAGTGTTCATTACCTAGTGGCGATAGGAATTTTCTCCAAGTAGTCTTTATGACAACATGGTTGGGGAGTCATCATGATGGCTGAGTGACGGTAAATATCCTGACTTACTATGGGGTGTCTTCTAACTTTATCTAGGAAGGCATAGGGATGTGACCTCATAACATCATAATTTACCTTTTCCAGAGACTTCTTGAGCTTTCCATGGACACCATGGGAGCAAAAACTTCCTCCTTACTGGTTGGCAGATACGAAAACGTCAACTGCCTTCTTGATCTCTAACACTACCCTAGGAAGAGTGTTGGGTGCCTTATATAGCCTGGGAAGTTGGAAGTCCAGGCTTTCCACTCAACATTTGCCTGTGTATGCCAGGAGTTGGATCACAGTTCTTTTGGTGGGGTTTGGTGGTTGCTATATTAAAGAATGTCTTTAAGGATGACTTCTGCCTCTCAAGGATGCCCCTTTTATAGTACTTTGACTAAAGAGAGCAGATAGGGTTTTTATTATCTGTGCCTGTTAGCCTTTCTGGGTTTCTAGTTTCTTCAGCAACAATTCTGGGATATATGAGATAAGAAGGCCCAAAGGACTCACAATTGTGTTGCTTCTCTGATTCCTAGCTAGTCAGCGTCTGCAACCTTTCTGAATCTTCTTGTTTGTTATATATATAATGTCCAGAGAATTTAGTTGTACTTAGTAGCTAAATAGGAATACAGAAAAATAAGTCTATTTCATTTTTCTCAAAGTTAAAGTCCCCTTTAAGATTTTTTTCTATTGAGGTTTAATTGACATATTTCCCTTAAGAATTTTATTTACCTTTTAAAAAGTCTTAGCTCCTTATATATTGTAACCTACTCAAAATCCCTCTGACTTTATCTTTTTCCCCCAGCCATTTCATAGCCATCATTATGGCTACCAGTTTTGTGCTGGTTTGATCAGCTTAACAAAGTGCAACCTGTCAGAGTTTTAACTCAGCCCAGTGCCATATACCTCCTTTGGAGATTTTTCTTTGACGCTATTGCATGGGGGCCTGCAGAAGCCACTAAACACTCATGCAGAAGCAAACTGGGATGCTAGGGAGTTAATGCTCTGTGAGGCAATTCTTAAACAGATGGGGGGCAGGAGTGATAATTACTTCCACATTATTTTAGGGAGTCCTGCAAGATCTGGCAACAGTTGCCATTTTGTCTTGAATTTCCCCTTTACTGCTTCAATCCCACTGTACACTTTCTCACTGGATCATGTGCCCCAACAGAGTAGCTGGATTTAGACCTTTGTCTCGGGGAATCCAAGGAAGACACAGATTATACTCTGGCAATAAAGTTTTATTTCAGTATCAGAAATCACTTCATTGTTTCGTATCTCCACAGTACTCCCTCTGCTTTTCCTCATTTACTCTCCATAGCACCGTACTCAGGCTTACTGCAAATATCATTTATTCATGAAACTTTCAGGCACACTCTTGCCAAAGCTGCTTTCGCTCTCCTCCTTCTGGCCATTCTACCTTATAAATCTCATGATGTGGCCACTGGGGCCCCTACATTAATAAATTTGGTTTTATATCTGACCTCTACTATAATATCTGCTATTGTTTATTTGTGTATTCACTTCACTTTTTATAGGGTCTGAAACATTTGTGAATGGTTCTTGAATGTTCAACTTTGAATGATAGCAAAGAAATGGACATTGGACATGAATTCTGGCAACAGCTGGGGGAATTGAGGTGATCATCATCGGAAGGAATCCCAAATATGTGATGCTGGTAATCTCTGACCGCAAATATTACTGAGTAAATATTTCCTTCTAATAATAATTAAAAAATCCTAGGGACATCTCTATCCTCAGGAAAAAAAAACAAATTTATGTTCTGTTCTTGTTAATTTAATTTGGGATAAATGATGTGCTGCTCAGAGTTGGGGCTAAGTGAAATTACTGGGGGATGGAAGCTTTTTTACGTATGGGTAACCACAGACTCTTTGGCCCCCAAGGGGAATTCGATACCTAAACTGGTGCCCTCCACCGACAAGGCCAAAATAAACACGGCTGGGAACAGGGCAGTGTTTTCATGGTCCTCAGTCCCTGGAGACTTTCTCACTGGGAAAGATTCTCTCACTGTAGTGAGCATTTGCCTGAGTCGCAGGGCGTCTAATGGCCAGGGCTGCCTGGAACCACCTCTACCAGTTGACTTAGCAAGCAGAGCACCCAGAGGGCCTCCTCCTGGAAACCCTTCCAGGTCAATGGGAACTGGACAGCAAGAACTCTCCCAGGATCCTGGTCTATGTGAATAAGAAATAAACAATGGATACAAACCTCGTTTGGTTTACCACCTTCTAGAATGCAATCATATTTTCTTGGGACAACTCTGAAAACTGTGGACTTTCTGTTGGTCTTCCTCCTTTAGTTCAAAACACTAGTCATTTTATTTTTTTTTTTTTTACTATGTCATTTTTAAATTGGCAACATTTTATTTTATTTTATTTTTTTAAATAAATTTTATTTTTATATTCCCCATACAATTGCAACCCCCTTATTTTGACCCCAATCCCTCCCCTCCCCACCTCCCACCCCCCGTAGAGTGTCTCTGGTTCATAGTTTTTTGTTGATTTTGATTTTCACTTTCTTATAAACACTAGTCATTTTAATCCCATTTGAATCCCACCTTCTCCATTCACCATGCTCCTTTCCTTTTTCCCACCTCCCAGCCTTAGTTCTGGTGGGGGTATAAGAGAAAGAAAAACCAAACAATCTTGTTCTTAAATTCCAAGCTCCTAGACTAATGTGACTAAATAGTGGTTTTTTTTTTTTTTTTTTTAATCTGTGTTTTGCTTGCTATGGCTTGCTTGCCATAGACAGAAACCCACATTCTGATCATTCAAAATCCCTGTGGGACACAGGGATTTATTCCCAACCCTTCATCGGTACTAATAATAATGAGGATGTATTGAGCTAATGATCTGTATTAAATACTGTTCTAAGTGTTATACATATATTATTGCATATAATTCTCACTAAACCACTGACGGTAGGTACTATTATCATCCCTAAGAAACATGAGGAAAACAAATCCCAGAAAGGGTAAATTGACATGAGTCACAGAACTGTTTGCTTTTTCTATTGCTCTGGGCTTCCTTTTAGAGAGCCTGTGAATATCTCCTGGGGTGGAAAATCCCCAATCTTTGAGAGATTGAATTTTGGAAAGAGCCATAATTGGCAGAATCAAGGAGTAGGAGATCAAGTTGAGAAACACCATGTTTGGACAAACAGCAGGTGTGGCCCGAGGGAGGGTCTGGCTTTCCAGTGTGAGTCAATAAGCAGTCCCCAAGGGATCCTGGAGAGTTTTAGCCCAGAGGCCTTTGGAAATGCTGTGGCTTCTTAATGTTCAGAACAAGGAATGGGATTTAGAGAACAGCTAATTTAATCACCATGGTTTATAGAGTTAGTTCAAAGAAATGATGTGAGTTAGACAAGGTCACTCCCCTCATCGCAGAATAGGAACTTATCTCAGAGGTCCTGTACCCCATCCCAGGTCTCTGGGATGCACTTAACTACCTGGCTGGGGGCACACCATGCTCATGTCCTCCCTGCTCTCTGAGCTGCTCTAGGGACACATGAATTCTCTTCTAGGACAAAGAGGAGTGTGGAGTAAGAGATTCACCATCTCTCTCTCTTTTTTTTTTTTAAAGATTTGTTAATTTACGTATACAAGAACTGAGGTGAAGGCTAGAGTTGCGGGGGTAAGAGGATTCACCAGAGACAGAGTGGAGAGCAGAACAGAAGGATCTATGGAAATACACTGTTGAGGGGAGCAGTGAGTGAGACAGGAGAGGTCTGCTGCGCCATGTAGGTTAGCTCCCTGACCAGCCGGGTATCTAACTCACGCGGCAGTGGCTGATGATAGCTTGATAGCGCTGTGTCTTTAATCCCCTGTGCCATCAGGGAGGCCCCGGGTCAACATCTCCTTAAAAACAGTTCACATCACTCCACTAGATGGAGTCCGTGGAAGCAGGGACAGCTGACTTAATCTTCGAATGTTCCTTTTCCTTTCAGAAGAAATATGGAAACTTAGAGAACAAAAGATTTTTTTCTCATAGACTGAATTCATCTTGAACTCTGAAGGGGAAATGTTATCTTGGCCTGCATGTTTCGAAAGGAACAACAGAGGCACAGGAGGGTAAACGATTTGTCCAAAGTCACCTCCTAGGGGAAGTCATTTTCCAAGATCCTTGTCACTTACATTGACATTCCACGATGCTTGTAAGACTACATTCTCATCAAATGTGAAAAAGTAAACTGCAGCATCATGGAAACGTGGTTTAAGTCTGGGCTCAGCCATTTACTATTGAGTGACTTAGTGAAAATTACATAAATTACTCTTTCATAAGTTTCATCTTTGCATCAGTTTCCTGAATTGCAAAATGAAGAGCAATTTGCAGGGTAATTTGGTTTATTCAAAGTCACTAATTTTCCAAAAATGCTCTCATAGAAACATCCGGAACAATGTTTGACCAAATGACTCAGCCCACTTGCACATAACATTAATTATCATAGGGTTCTCTGATTTTGTCTAATCTGCAAAATTACCACCACTTTATCATTCTAATCAGTACATTCTTGCTAAATGATTCATTGATAGTCATAAACTGCAACATATTTTTGGAAGTTTTTTCCATTTCTGTATTTTTTTGCCTGACGAATGAAACCCCATTATGAAGTCATAGGAATAAAAAAAGAGGTAAGAAAATCTGTGACTTACCCAAGGACACAGAGTCAGGAACTTGGTCTTCCCTCTTTTGTTTGTTTACCTTCAGGCTATGTGACCAGAGGCAAGGCAATCGATGTTCTTCACTATGGGAATTGAAATCTATAAAAATTTCCTTTTTTTTCCCCATAGAAGGACTGGGGTGTAGGTCCGAGGTGCAGGAGGTGAGAAGATTCACCAGAGACAAGTGGGGAGCCGAATAGGTGGATCTATTGAAACATACTGTTGAGGGGAGCGGCAGGCAAGACAGGAAAGGTCTGCTGTACCATATGGGTCAGCTCCTTGGCCTGGGATCAAATCCAGGCCATAGAGGTCATATTGCTGAGACTTAACCCTGAGGCCACCAGGAAGGTCCTGAAATCTATAAAAATTTCCACTAAAAAATCATGGGACTATCATAATCCTAGTTGTCCTATTGTTGCTTTGGATTAAATATCATCCTCCTTTTGCAATTTCAGTTCTTCTTAAATTGTATTATTTTTATTAAGGTGATGTTGTTTGCAGCACTATATGATTAGAAGTATAGGCTCACTCTCTTCAGATGCATGCAACCACAGTACACCCAACCACCAAAGCACCAGTAATTCTCTACCACAGTCCACTGGGTCGCTCTTTATTTTGCTTCCCTCACCTTCCCCTCTGGTAGCCTCAAACTGAGGGTCAGATTTCCAAAAAAATATGGAATGCTTCATGAATTTAGGGGTCACCTTTGTGTAGGGGTCATGCTGATCTCTTTTTATATTGTTCCAATTTTTGTTTATGTGCTGCTGAAGCAAGCACTCTTTTGGCAGTTTTAATAAAACCTAAATTACGTGTACACACACACACACAAACCAATATATCCAAAATAGTCATTTCAATATGTTCTTAATGTAAAATTGATAATGGTATCTTTTACATTCTTTCTTTGTTGATTTTTTAGTTGTAGTAAAACATACATAATCTTAAGATGGCTGAGTCAGGGAGGGTCCTGGGACAAGGACAGGAATCAAGCTCAAAAAATTTGCAAGAATTTTGCTGTTCCCACAGTCTGCTAAATAGGAGGTTAAAAACCTAGTAACTCTGGGCCTGAACACTTGCTGCCATAAATTTCCTGGCTCATTGTTTTGTTTTGTTTTTGTTTTTGTTTCACCATTTTGGAATTAGTGCTCCACAGTTTATCATGTTGACTGCTATGGGAAAAGAGGGAGTTGCAGACAGACAGAGAAAAGCGTCACAGGCCTTGAGACCAGACTGGGTCACACCAGAGCTGTAGGCACACGGCATCCATGAGATGCTCGCTTTGGAGATGGTCACCGGCCCCAACCTGCTCTGATGGGTGCCCACAACTAGCAACAAATGGGCTTTTGGCAAATCCACTCTCCTTGCTTACTGAGCCAATAAAGGTTATTTTCTTTGTTCTCAACCCCCAGTCCTAAAACCTACTGTAGTGCCAGCAATGGCACAGAGCAGGATACCTATGTTTGGAGCAGATGGGTAAAGGAGAGTGCTGGAGACTTCTGTGGCTTTCTCAGGCTTTTATTGAGCTTTTACATGCATTGCAGCAAACAGATACACGGCAGGCAGGCCTCCAAGCCCCCAGCAAGTTTTCTCTCTGGGCTTCTCTGGCCTTCTTCTGTCTCCTATCTCCTGCCTCTCTCGTGTTTCTGCTTCTCTTGGGGGAATATCTCAATACTCCTCCCATGGCCCACAGAAGTAAACAAGACAGCTTACAACAATGTAACAACTGCAGGTGCCCCATCAGGCAGGGCAATCCTAATGGCAGGAGGGCAGAAAAGCCTGAAAACCATTTACCCTACCCTTACATAGACCCCTGGTCTGGCTCCTCAGAGAGTCCATGTTTCTTGCCCAAGGAGATCTCTTAGAAGTTCTCTTTTACCATTCATTAATCATCAAATCCTTGCCTGCCCTCACTAGTGTCTGTAGAGGCTTCATTTTATTTTATTTTATTTTATTTTTTAAATGTTAGTGAAATAATGTATTTATTTATTTATTTATTTTTACATTGCTGTTCATTTTTGTACATTGTTTGATTACTCCTCTTAGGTGTTGTCCCCATAAAATTACAACCACAAAGACACTCATGAACCATCACCGTAGATTATTGTTCTCTTCCCTTCTGTTTTGATCCCTTTCCTTCCCCCTCCCCTGGTGAATGTCTCCAATTTATAGTTTGACTACTAGGTTTTTTTCCCTTTCCTGATGCTATGTATGGTTTCCCTGTATTCCTCCTATAAGTGAAACCATCTGATATTTTTCTTTTTCCTTCTGCTGACTTATTTCACTGAGCATAATCCCTTCCAACTTCATCCATGTTACTGCGAATGGCATAAATTTATCTTTTTGATGGCTGAGTAGTATTCCATTGTGTATAGATACCACATCTTCTTAATCCAGTCATCTGTTTTGGGGCATTTAGTTTGTTTCCTGGTCTAATCACTATGGAAAGCTGTGTAGAAGGTCCTCAAATTACTAAAAATGGAGCTACCATATGACCCAGCAATCCACTCCTAGGAATTTACCCAAAGGACACAAAAGCATTTATTCAAAAGGATATTTACATTCCTATGTTCATTGCAGCACTATTTACAACAGCTGAAATATGGAGGCTTCTTTTTAATCGCAACCAGAGGGTCTCAAGAACACTTTCTTGGGTTTGGGAGCAGGGCCTCTCAGTTCATCCCATTGATTTCCAGCAGGTGAAGCAATGGACAGTGGCTGGTTCACTCCCAGTTTATACACCTGCCTTGTTGGAGGATTTATCAGACTGAGAGACCAGGGCTGCTCCCTTGTTTTGACAATTTTTAAGTTTACAATTCTGTGGTATTCCTTACATTGCTGTTCAAGCATCACCACTATCCATTTCTAAAACTTTCACATCATTCCAAATTGAAATTGTGTACCGGTTAACTCCCTCCCCCTTCCAGTATTTGTTAACCTCTATTCTACTTTCTAGCTCTTGTTGCCTATTTTAGGTACCTTATAATTTGCCTGTTTTTAAGAAATTATCTTAGGTAACTCTAATTTGCCTATTTTAGATAACTTATGTAAGCGGAATCATACAATAATTGTCCGTTTGTGTCTAGTTTATTTCACTTAGCATGATGTTCTCAACATTCATCCATGTTGTAGAATGTATAAGAATATTATTCTTTTTTATGACTGAATAATATTCTACTGTATGGATATACCACTTTTGTTTATCCATTCATTTGTTATGAGCATTTTGGGTTATTTTCACCATTCTGCCTATTTTGAATACTGTTTTTGTGAATACTGACATACAAATTTCTGAAATATTTTTTAAAAATGAAAATCTTAGGGCAGAGGGGAAAAAGGAAAGAGCAATAAAAAATGAATAACATGGGCTATGGTGGGATGGTGAGGCAATTTGGAGCGGGAGATAGATGCTTTATTAAATTGAAAATATGGTCATGATCTTAGACATATGGAAGTAGATAGGAGGGTAAGATTTAAGGTAGAGTAATATACAGGGGGTAGAAGAGGATGAATGTTTTGGGGAGACATGGGGGTTATCCAACCTCATAAATTAAGGTCCTGACCTCATTCTTTGAGGATAAGATCCAATCCTTGAATTTTCACTTTCACAGCAGCTCAGCATCCCTTTGTTCCTTTAGGAAAGTCACCCATTTTTTTCATTCTTTCTCTTTCCCTCAAGTCCTGGACTTTCTACATGTCATCGAGGCCACTTTACTGCCTCTGAGCAGGGAAGCACAATCGGATACTCACAAGTAAATATGCTAGGAGGGCTCTTCCCTGGGAAGGAGGTCAAATGTCTGAGGTTCCCTCCTCCAAAGAAAGCACCCATAGGTAGGAATGTCCTCCATGCTTGATTCCACCATGTCCCCCACCCAAGATGAAGTGACTGAAGGAAGACATGAGCCCAGTGATTGAAGTAGACTTCAGCTTCTCATCAGACCCGCTCAGGAATACAGTGGGATTGTCCACCCTGAGAAAGATGCCTCCAGCATCTTTTTATCAGACTTTTTTTTAAAAAAAGAATTATTTATGCATACAAGAACTGGGGTATAGGCCAGAGGTGTGTGGGGGTGAGGACTCACCAGAGACAGAGTGGGGAACAGAACAGGTGGATCCATTGAAACACACTGCTGAAGGGAGCAGTGGGTGAGACAGGAGAGGTCTGCTTTGCCATGTGGGTTAGCTCCCTGGCCAGGGATCGAACTGGTGCCACAGTAGCTGGTGATAGCTTGATAGTGCTGAGACTTAACCCTTTGCACGACCAGGGAGGCCTGCATCCAGCATTCTTACAACTGTACAAATGGTATCTCTCAGGACATCTGCACTGGAGGGAATGAAGACTCGGGAGTCTCTCACATCCCCAAATCTGAGTTTATAGGGTTCTATCAATGTAAAATCAGTAGCATAATACTTAGAAGAATTTAAAATAAAATTTTATTATATCAACGCTAAAGTTAAAACCCAGACATTCATATATTTGACAGGTACAGAATGCACTAAGAAAACAAAGACATCATAAAGTAAATGTAAAAGATAAATAGGAGAAAAATATTGTCCTTTAATTTGGAAAGAAGCAGGCTGTAGATGATAACCATGGCTGTAAATTGTGAAGGGTAATTTTAAGATTTTGCCTGCAACAAGGGCAGAGCTATGTCACAATACAAATACAAAATCATTCATCTGATCAGATTGCAGAGACTGTTAAACCAGAAACAATATCACATGGAAATGAAGCAACTGTATTTGCTTATCAAATTAATTCCAAATCTTGGCACAGCACCCACAGACTCTGTGACTTAGTTATGTTAACTTGTTCATGTAAGCCTCATTTCTCTCACTTATAATGGAGAGAAAAACCGGTATCTACACCATAAATTTGTTGTGCAGATCAGATAAAACCTTAATCACACTGCTGGGAACATGGTCAGTACTCATGTTTATTGGTATAATTAATGAGGACTTAGATAAATTCTTAGGTGATACATAGTAAGCCACAATGACAAGGCCTGGTTTCTGTAAATAATCAGTTTGATTTCCCCACTTTAAAAAGTTGTATATGCCAGCTAAGAAAGACCTCCATAATGAAATTTAGAAAGTAGCAGCAAAAACAAGTCACTAGTAAGTTTAGCATATTTGCTTAAAGATACCATAAAATTGTTTTACAAGGTAATTTCAGTAATGTTTTCTTATACTTTTTCTCAACATTTTAATCATGTCTTATTTTATAGCAGAGTCTTTAAAGGTCACATAATATTCCTTCAATATGGTTTATTCCACGTAACATTCCATGAAGTAAATGGGCCACACTTGAGTTTCCTATTCCTTACATTATATGTTATTTCCCAGAATTTCTAATGTATCACTATTCTAAGTAATGGAATGTGCAATATAGTTTATGAAAAACTATTTTCTGCATTTAGGGATAAATTTCCAAAAATGACTTTACAGCATTAAAGACTTACTAAACTTATTAAAAGTTTTTGCTACATATTTCCAATTATACCATCAGCTCTGATGCTCAAGAATATGTTTCAACATAATCTCTGATTTCATTGTGAATTTTCATTAATTAAAAACTGCTAATTTGACAGGCAAAAATTTTACCTAATTATTGCTTTAGTAGAGATTTCTTGGATTATTAGACAGAATGATTTTTCCTTTGTTTCAAAGTCATTGGTAATTTTTGTTATTCTTTATGCCTGTTCACTATGCTTTGGGGCCATAGTAACTTTTTTAATTTAAACTTTTTATATAAAAAAGATATAGCTTACATGTTGATCTATGGGAAGGAATTATTAGAGTCTCAAAAATTTTTTCCCAAGTATAGGTAGAATTTGGTAGTCAAACTGGAGAAAAGCATTGATGTGCTATGGGCAACTGGAATTGAGCCAGCATTATGAAATCACTACACCAAGCCATTAAAGGGAGGGCCAGTGGGGTGATAAGGGTCACCTGCCTCCCACAGCCTGAAGGTCCTTGTCACAGCTGACCTTGAAGATGGCTATCACCCGGGTCCTGATCTGTTTGGTCTTGGCACCATAGATGAGAGGATTGATTACAGGGGGCAGAAGCAGGTAGATGTCACCCATGAGAACATGCACGATGGGATCAAGGCTATTTCCAAAACGGTGCACCACGGAGAGGCCTATGAGTGGCACGTAGAAGGCCAGTACCACGCTGATGTGTGACACACAGGTTCCAAAGGCCTTGGCCCGCTCTGCCTTGGAAGGTAGTTGTAGGACCGTTCGTATGATCAGGAAATAGGACAAGGAGATGCACAGGACATCCACTCCCATGACCAGCAGGATGGCCGTGAGACCATAGACAATGTTGGGCAATGTGCCTGTGTAGGCCAACTTCATCACATCCTGATGCACACAGTAGGAGTGTGAGAGTATATTGGAGTGGCAGAAAGTCAGGCGCTTGATGAGCAGAGGCAGTGGGACAAAGAAGAGGGATCCGCGAACCACGGCCACTATGCCGATCTGGGCTGTCACTGTGTTGTTGAGCACCGCGGCATGGCGCAGTGGGTGGCAGATGGCCACGTAACGGTCAAAGGCCATGGCCAGCAGGATGGTGGACTCAATGGCTGAGAGAGTGTGAATAAAGAACATCTGGGTAATGCAGGCATCGACGGTAATCTCCCGGGAATCAAACCAGAAAAGGGCGAGGATCTTGGGCATGGTGGATGTGGACAAAGCCAGGTCAATGGCAGCCAGCATGCAGAGAAAGAGGTACATGGGAGCATGCAGGCTGCGTTCTGTCCTTACAATGAAGACCACGATGCAGTTTCCCAACACTGCCACGGCATACATGGAGAGCAGGGGGAAGCCGATCCAGAAGTGGGCTTTCTCTAGTCCTGGGATACCAATAAGCACAAAGGTGGTGTGTGAGAAGTTGCAGGAATTCATAGCTGGCACTGAGAAGGGGGCCCTTGAGAGAGTGAGGTCACACTGGCAGCCTGCTAAGACACGGAGCATAGTCAGAAAGGCCAGCCCTGGAAACCGAGGAACCGAGTGCAGCTTAGCACCCCGCCCCTACTCTCTCCTTCCACTCCTCCAAGTCATGAAGGCCCTCTCCTTATCTCTGAAGCCCTTTCCAAAGGGGAAAGTGATAGCTCAAATTTATTTTTCAATAATTACTCTTAGTGTCCATCTTCATTTTTAAAAAGGAGAATGGTGCTTATTCCAAAATACATCACTCCCAATTGCCCTCACATTTCTTCTCCAGTCCCACAGCTTCATTGCCTAGAAACTGGGAGTCTCGTTTTTCAGGTGGGTGTTAAGAGTGTGTTCTCTTTTCTGTCCTTCAATTATTCATTCACACCATAGGTTTTATTATATGACTCACTGTGTACAAGCTTATTTGTTAGCTGCTGTTGAAACAGAGGTAAAAGACACACCTTTTGCCTTTCAGATGCCCTGCCTAGGCATAAGACAGACAAGTAATCAAATTGTTAGCATTTTGGGATAAGAGTTAGCATAAGGTGTGCATTTAATGACGGGAGAGGGAGAGGCAGCTTTGGAGGACAGCTTTGGGAAAGGTGATCCTTTCATCCAGCCTTGAAAGATGAGTAGAAATCAAACAGACAGGAAACGGAACAAAGGTGTATGGAGTCCGTGAGGCTAGATAGGTAACTTAAAAAATAATTTAGGATTCCAGGTCCCCAGGTCTAAGGTCATTAGTAGGAGGAAGAAACACAATAATAGAAATTCTATTAAGTGAAAATGAACAAAAAAATTAAACAGAAAAGCACTATGAAAAAAACAGGCCAAAGTCAAACTCTTAAGGGAAAAAAGGGAAACTTATTTGGGGTCCTCAAAGCAGAGGTAGCAACTCCCTCCACTGAATTGTCCAGAGAGGAAGGTGCTGTTGGGAGGTATCACCTCCTTACACACCTGGCTGCCTGCCATGGTCTCTGCTCACATCTGAAAGTTGCCTTCAAAGTCCTTCTCATTGCCAGGAGGAGAACTTGTGTTGAGTCCTGATTCTCCTGCAGCTTTGTCTTCACTAAGACCTCTGCCAACAAGTCATTCATATAAGGGGAGCCATTTCTTTTTTGGAAGGCCAGTGTTGCTCTGTCTCCCTGGACACCTAGCATCTCTCCTCACTAACCTAGGCTTCCACAGTGCCCTGATATTTACAAGCAATTGTCTTAAGGGGTAAAGAGATTGGCTTTGAGAAAAGGCCCTGAATCTTGGGAATATACTGCAGATATCCTTATCTGTGATGTTCAAGCTGATGTGCTCATGTGCTGATCCCCCTCCCACTCCCCCCTCCCTGGATTCTTCTTCATCCCTAGCTTGGGTTCTAACTGCAACCAGATGTTCTTCCATTTAGTCTTATTTTGGAGATCAGTGGTTTTATAATGTAATATCATGAAATGAGAAGTAAAAAATTTGACCTGGCTTAACCCCATCTTGGATAAGCAAGGAAGAATATATCCAGAGTTCAAAGGTCAAAGTATATTTAAATTTCACAAAATTTGTACGTTTGACTACTGTTTGCTCTTCTCACAACTTGTGCAAGGCTAAAACAGTTACCCCCTTCACAAATTTGGCCCCCTGCTACTGTCAGAGAAAGAAATACCTTTTCAGAATAATTGTATCCTTCAGTGAGATAAAGGTGATTTGTACCTCATATCCATCTCATTATCTAAATATCTATCATCAAGTTCTTGGGGAGGGAGATTCAGAATCCAAACAAATCAGGCTGACAGGTATGTAATAATGCCAAAGAGGCTTATCTGGAAGGAGGCCAGACCGCTGGATCTCTGTATCTAACAGAAGGGGGCCCAGGTGGAGAAAAGGGCAGGTGTGGTCAGTAGCAAGGGAGCTCAGAAATGTATTTCCCTGTTCTCAAGACTTTTGGCCATGCTGCTGCTCTCAGCACAGATAAAATAAGGGTCTATGAAGACAGTTGGATACGTCCCAATTTGCCCCCCCCCCCACCAAAGCATCTATTCTTTGCTGATCGCAATGTAAGTGTTGGGGCCATCATCTTGTTTTCCCACTTACCTACCCCAGACCTCATTTTCCTCCCAGTTTAACTGGCTTTCTGCCTAAAGTGACTCTTTTGGCTCTGAATGTAGCAGTTACATCCCTTCTTATTTCCTCTGGACAGTCAGTTCATGCTTTGATACATTTCTTTTCAACCCAGGAAGCTATGGGTACTACACAAGGGCCTTCCTGTCCTTAAATTAAAATGAGGCATTTTGTGGGTTATTCAAGGTCCATGAGGATGGCAAAGAGCCTTGAGCTGTCAACCCCAGGTAAGACTGCACTCACCTTAGAATGGTGCAATCCTGTTTAAGAGCAGCTGGAACTGGCTTGGCCTGCACACATAGGCCTATTTATAGTCCTGCCCAGGAGGCCTATGGGAAAAGGCTGTGGGAGCAGGCCCAGGACTGAGATCCCAGGGGCCTAGTAGACAGGAGACTCCATGTCTCCATGTCCACTTGTATGTCACTCCCATAGGCTTCCTAGTGTCCAGGGGAAGCAATCACAATCAATCCCACATGTATACTTCGGGGCTCTTGACCATCTATTTCTACTCTTCCAAGTAACTCAAATTCCCAGTAAGCAATCAATAGTGGTTAGTACTTTCCTTATTAGCTACTTTGCTAAACACAACAGGCAATGAGTATAGTTATGTCCTTGGATTCTAGGAATTTCTTTAAAAACCATGATGGGTACATAAAACCAATAATGGCCATAATTAAAAATCAGGTTATGGGGCCTCCCTGGTGGTGTAAGGGGTTAAGACGCAACCTGTGAAGTTATCTGCAGCCAGTGCAGTACGAGTTTGATCCCCAGCCAGGGAGCTACCCAAATGGTGCAGCAGACCTCTCCTGTCTCGCCCATTGCTCCCCTCAGCAGCATATTTCAGTACATCTGCCTGTTCTGCTCCCCACTCTGTCTCTGGTGAATCCTCTCACTTCCCACAACTCTGGCCTGGTCCCCAGTCCTTGAATATATAAATATATAAATAAAAAAAAATCAGGTCATTACACTTTTTCTTTTCCTAGCTTTTCTTTCAGTTGCTGAAATAGACCCTGAGGTAGGGAAGCCCCTCTTTATTGCACCTGTGTTACAGATAAAGGACAGATGAGATAAAAATTCCTTGCCTTACGTCATGGAGTTAAATAGTGATAACACTGGTCGGATATCCAGTATTTCAGCTCTTTATTCATTCACATTCAACAAATATTTATCAAGTGCCTATAGTGTAATATTAAAAGAGAATCTTCATGGACTCATGAAGTATGCATTCTGGTAAGAGAAACTATAAGTAGAATTAATAGGAAAAATTAAATAGGCTGTAGGTAGCCAGAAGGAGAAAAAGATAAAGGGAAAAGAAAACAGGTAAATATCAGGGAAGGACAGCTGAAACACAGTTTTTTCAATTCTCTATATAAAGTTCTCCATGAGTGTATTGACAGGTACACATGATTTCCAGAAAATGATATTAATGAGACCCTTCCTTAATGTTTCAAATATCTACCACAAAAGGAAAACTTTGAAACATTCTTTAAAGGTAGGTATTTAAAAATTAATTACCCAGTCAAAATATCCTTTTTAAAGATGGCTGATATGTACGTACATAGTTCTTCTCATGATCAAACAAGATTTAGTCAAGAGTAGTAAGAAATATATTTTACAGCACTTAGAGTTTGAAGATAGTAGGGATAATTTCATAAGTTGTCAATCAAGAATGTGGCCATGTTGATTAAGTTTAGCTTGGGCAAAAATTCTTTTCTGAAGGCTCTGCCTTTGAATCCCATGTTCCAAATAACATGAATTAACACTATTAAACATATCCAACATATCCTATAAATATACCTACTGAAATCATGTCCTCCCCGCTGGCCCCAGCCCTGGCCCTGGGCTGGTCTCCCTTGTCTTCCATTCTCCTTGCATGCCCCACCTGGCTGCTGAGCTGCTGCAAGTTCCTCAGGGTTTTCCTCAGGTTGTGCTCCAGAGAGAGCAGTCCTTGGCTCAGCAGGGGGCGCCTGGGGCCTGGAGATCTAGGGAGGTTGCAGTCTCTCTTGCTCACCCAGCCAGGGAGCTGCTGCCGGGCCCTGGCTGCACCTGACTGCCTCCCTCCTGCAGGCTGCTGCCCTGCTGGGCAGTGCCTCTGGCCTCAGCTTGCTTCACCTGTTACAGGCTCTGAGACCAGGGCCCAAGTGGTTCATTTGTGAAAAGAGTGGTCACTGAAATTTTAAATGAAGTTTCCAGGGAAGGACTTACATATTGGAGACATTGAGGAGGAAGCCTGAAGACATGGGAAATAGATCTGTGGAGATTTCTGAGGAAGACAATTCCAGGAAGAAGGAACAGAAACTACAAATAGAGTTCTAGAAGGGAGTGTATGTGGTGGTTTAGAACAATAGGGAGATCACTGCCTGAACAGAGACAACAGAGGGAAAGCAGTGGGGAGATAAAGTCACATAGATAATAGGGAATTGTATCATACAGGACATTTAAGAATTTCTCTTTGGACTATGAATACAAGTTGCTACAATAGCAGCCTTATGTCTGTGACTGCTTTATTTATTTATTTTTTAGGAAAGTCTTCGTCACAGATGACATGAACCCTGCTAGCCACCCTCTTAAAGTGTCCACATTAATCCCTTGGCACCGAAACTTACAAGTAGCCAGGTTTGTTGGACAGTGGGGTTAACTGCAGATCAGTGTGTATGTGTGTGTGTGTGTTGGGGGTGTGAGGTGTGGGGTGGATTTCTGTAGCAATAGGGCGGGTGAACATCTTAGCTGTCTGGTACTTGAACTGAAATTTCTTTTTCTCCATTCTATTTTCAGGACTCTGAGAATCTCCATTCTTCTCAAGCCCAGGTTGCTCTTTCCTTTTTCGCTGCCCCCTCTCTCCGCACCCCACCTTAAGTAACACATGAAAATGAAACCCCAGACTGTAAGGGACTTTTCCACTTATTCCCAACAATGAATAAGTCACAGTCCCTGGTCTTGAGAGGTGGACACAGCATCTGCTGTAGGGAGAATGTTTACAGCAGCTTCTGAAAAGAGATGGGGGCTGTGGGAGTGAGAATGATGCCCACAATCTGAAGAAACACCTGGGAAGAACACCAGACAGACTGGATACTTCAGAAAGCAGGAAAAGGGTTCTGCAGCAGCCCTTCTATTCTAAGTCAAGAGAACTCAGCGTGTTAAAGGTGGCGGTACAGCTTGTGCAAAGTCATGTAATTGAGACAGGACAATCAGGGTTAAGGAAGCTGTTAGCTGTGCCTGGAACGTTGTATAGAAGAGAAGTAGCAGACCTGAAAGATAAATAGAGCCAGATCATTCATATTATATATATATATAAAATATATATTATATATTTATATATTTTATGTATTAATATTTATAATGTGGCAGTTTTGGGGTCTGGAAGACAGTGTAAACTAAACAGTCTTTACTCTCAAAGATCTTACCTTGTAATGAGTAAACTAGAATAGAAAGTAGTAAATATGTTGGGGTGGAGGAATTAATTAAAAACAAGGCAGGTGAGAGTGAGAGGAGACGGGATTTAGAGAAGAGAGATTACTATTATTATTTATATTGTATATATGTTATATTATGTATCTTTACATATTGTCATATACTTATTATGTCAAGGGCCTTGTAATAAGGTGACACTTAAGCAAAGAGGTACATGAACTGAGGCGGTGAAACTTGTGGGTGTCTAGGGGAAGAATATTTCAAATAAGGAGAAAAGCAAGTGTCAGGTCTGATGTTGAAGAGTGCTTGATGAGTTTAAGGTGAGTTTATTTGGAGGCTAGAGTAGGTGTAATGAGTGAAGAAAGGGGAGGAAGAATAGTAAGAGATGCAGTTGGCATGGTAGAGGGGAGTCAGCTCACATAAATCCTTATGAAATATAATAATGACTATGAATTTTCCCTGGACAAAACAGGAGGTCACTGGAACATGTGGAACAGAAGAAGTGACATCATCTGTCTTGTGTATTAAAGTAGTTGCTTTACTGTGGGGAATGAAGCAAGAGTCCCCAGGAAATGTTGCTCAAGTGGGCCCACTGTTTGATGACATTGAGTCAAAAACCATGCTACCAGCTTTTGGGAAAATAACCAGTTTAATGTAAAGTCACCTGGCAGGAGACTGGAGGCAAGGCTAAATTGGTTTCCTAAGGATGGGGCTTTGGGTAGTTTTTATGGGGTTGAAGAATAAATATAGAAAATGCAGTTTGGCAGAGTCTGGTTGGTTGCTTTCTGCTAAATCATGGGGTAACTCGAATTTGGGTCAAGAACTGCAACCATGTGTGCACCCCTCACTTCCAAATGTTATCCATCTAACCATGACTGGGCATCGTATTTCATCTTCCATGGCTATTTTCCATCTGGACAATGAGAAAACACCTCGAGGATAGATAGCATTCTTTTGGACCTGTACTATGAAACACAACTTGTCAACTTATGAGAAATGTTTTTTTTTTTTTTTTTTAAATGGGTAGGGGTATTTTCATCCCATTGTTGTATGCCCAGCCTGCCATTCTTCCAAGATAAGTAGAAATAGGAAAAGACCATCATGACCATCATGGTTTCAGAGACTTTTATATTTCAGGTCCAAGATGATGGCTTGGATAAAATAGTAGCGATAGAAGTTTTGGAAAGTATTTGAATTTCAGATATCAGTATATAGAATATCTGGAAAAGTGATCAGTATTTGCTGGTTGGTTGGATGTGGAATGGGAGAAACAGGCAGACATCAGGGCTAACTCCATGTGTTCTATCTCAACTCCATGTGTTCTATCCATGTGTTCTATCTCAATAGAGTTTTTGAGTTATGGGAGACTGTAGTTGAGAATGTTTTTTCCTTGATACAAATCTTAGGTATTGGCTTTGGACATGATGAGTCTAAGATGATTATTAGGCATTCAAGTGGAGATACTGATATATAGGTTGTTGAATATGAATCTGGACTATAAAAGTTAATTTGGAAATTGTCAGTATGTAGATGGTATTTAAAACCATGAAGCTGAATGAAATGTTCTGAGACATTCCAATGCTCAGAGATCAGAAAGATGGAAATTAAATAATTTAGACTGAAAATATCATTGTCAAAAATGCTGAGGACTTTTATATGATCCTTATTATTAAATAGGCAGTAAGTACTTTTGTCACTAAACAAATTAACTGTGGATAAGAATGACTACCTCTTCTTCCTTGCTGGATCTGATAGCATTTGTAGAACCCACCTGTACTGAGTGGCACTGAAGGCCCTTGAAATAGGTACTAAAATTTTGAGAATTAGTAGGTATGTCCAGGCTAGAAAAAAAATGTTAACTTGTTCTATTAAGCCATTACATGAAACATATGCCACATATTAAGCATGTCTAAGTAGATGACATTAATTATACTTCATTTGTAATCCATACTGGGTTTTCAGTTTATGTTGGGGCAGAAAGTTTATAGAGGGTAAAGAGAAATTCTGGAATATGCTTTGTTGGGAAAGAACATCAGATAGAAATGCACTTGTGAAATTCAAAGATTTTGTTTTGGGTTTGTCCTCTGCAATTCAGTTGAAAAGACATAGTTAAGTTTTTGTTTTTGCTTTTTTATATCCCCCAGTACAAATTGCATGAAATGAGAAATATATATATATATATACACATACACACATATATATATATATATATACACACACACTCATATATGCATATGTATTATCTAAATATAAAATATCAACATTTTATGTTATGGGCAGCAATGCAGTATTAAAATTAAGAGTGTGAGGATTTGCATGGATGTCAAATAAGGCTGTATCACTTACTGACTTTTTGAGCAAGTTACTTTTGTGCCTTGACTTTCTCATTGATCATAGAAGTAACTACCTGATAATATTCTTTTGGATATAAAATCTGTTAATACAAGCAACAAAACTTAGAACGGTGACTAGTTAAAGGAAATAATAAATGTTAGTTAAATTATTATTTTAATTAGTAAATTCTAATTGCTTCTCATAAAGCATGACAATGGCAAAGAGAATCAGGCTGTTTTCTAAGAGAAAAGTTTCTAGAGAAAGCAGAAGGTAATGCAGATCCAAATATGTAAGTCTTCCAGCCCAGGAACATCAGTTTATGAAAATGATGCAATAGGATGTTATACTCTGGAACTTTGACATGATGGATTAAAAGGATAGAACTCCAAGATGAAATTCTGAAACAACAAAAAACTGCATTTAAAAATTTAATCCAATGACAATTTTATTTAGCTGAAAAATAACCAAATGTATTTATATACTATGTAAATAGGAATGACTTATTTAAATTGATGAAAGATTTCAATTGGTAGAGTATTTATTTATTTATTTTCCTCAGTTTATGATTTTCTTTCCCTAGGACCATTGCTGGCACCTATGTTCATGTTCAGTGACCTCTCCCCCCATTCTTTTACTGGGACCGAGTGACGGTTCTTTAGCCAAGATGGTCTGATCACATCCCGTCCTCTCTGGAATACTTAAGTTGTGATGAAGCAGTAGCAGGTTAGTTTTTATGGTAGAGCTGACATCAGAATAAAGGTAGATTGAGGTTATGGAGCAGCAGAAAAAGTTCACAGACAATTTGGGAAGTCAGAAAATATTGAGAAATACTTATAATACAAAGGGACATATAGAAATGATAATATATGACTTAGGCACTAGTACACTCACATGCAGTTGTCTACAGTAGCTAACCTGTAAAGAAACATTTGAAATCAGCATCTGGGGGCCTCCCTGGTGGCGCAAGGGGTTAAGTGTCAGCACTATGAAGCAATCTACAGCTACTATAGCACGAGTTCAATCCCTTGCCACATGGTGCAGCAGACCTCTCCTGTCTCACCTGCTGCTCCCCTCAGCAGTGTATTTCAGTCAGTCTGCCTGTTCTGTTCCCCACTCTGTCTCTGGTGAATCCTCTCACCCCCTGCACCTCTGGCCTGACCCCAGATCCTGTATACATAAATTAAAAAAAAGGAAATCAGCATCTGGTGTCAAATTTGGGAGCGACAGAGCATTAGAATACAGACCTACCACCTATAGAGGTTTTCTCCCCCGATATAAGGTGCTGCCTTATTCAACTATATTTCTCTCTTCAATCCACCTGAAGACTAGTTCTCCAGAACAGTTTCTCTCCATTTTGTTAAGGCATGCTTCTCAGGACATACCTAGTAGAATGAAACTTTGATTAAGGAGGGAAAGATAAAACTTTATTACAAACATTGCATTTCTTTTTCATTGAGTAAGAACTGGAGACTTGAAGACTAGCCAGATGGCTATGTATGCGTGGGAAGAAGAGCTCTGGGGGAAAACAAAAATTAAGGCTATGGCTGGAGAAGTTCCAATCAGTAAGAAGTGGTTTATGTTAAAATACTGTTCCTTCTAAGTGTTTCCAGACCATACTTTATCTAGTTCACTTAGATAAAAGTACACCTCGAGAATTATAAAGAAATCTTAGTTTAAAGCATTGGGAAGTTTAAAATAGAAATTAAAATGTTTAAAGTTTAAAATGGAAATTAAAAGTTTAAAATGGAAACTTAGAGTAAAAAAGAAGTGGTTAGTTATATGAGTTGACCAGTAAGTGAACTCTCTCTTTAGGCTATAAAGATTATAGTCATGAGAGTCTCCTTAGAGAATCCATGAAATAAGTGCCAGAAATGTATTTCAACCGATACATAATATGGTAGATAAAGTATTAATGGTGTTTAGAGTTCACAAGGAGGAAGAAAAGTAGGAAAAGGCTGCTATTGACATAGGTAACAACACCAGCAGAGGTTGAATAAAATAATAACATAAGACAGTCTGTTGGAAACCTATAGAAAAATTGATGTGCTGGAATCTTAAATGTGAGTCTAGGTGCCATGAGGGATGAAGTTAGAGAAATTATCAGGGGCCAGGACATGAAAATTTTGAAATCCATGGGAAAATGGGGAACTTTGATTTTGTTTGTAGAGCATTAAGAGCCAGGCATTTCCAAATATTTTGTGAATAAGTAAGCATACCATCTCCATCTCTTCTAATTTGATGCCATCCACATTCCTTTCCTTATTTAGTACCATTGACTACTTTTCTGCAGTCTGCATATACTGAAGTTTTATACCAACTCATTAATGAATATATATAAACAACACATTCAATTCAATCGAGAGCCATTGAACATCTCTTATAATTGGCCAGTATACTTAAATAATAGAGAAAGTAAGACATAATTCTGTTTCTCTGAGTTTCCTCCCATATCTTTTATTACAACAAAATACATTTATTGAAGGATAGCCTGCTCTTATTCCTTCACCTTCAGGAACAATCTGTATTCTACCTCTAAGACCTGCAGAAAATGTCCCAACTGATGTCACCAAGGACTGTATAAATATAAAGTGCAAAAGTTTATTTTCAGATTTGTTGTCTTCTTCCTGATCTCAAATTTTTTCAATGTTGACCACCTTGTCTTTGAAATTTCTCTTTTATTAATTTCAATGATAGTTATTGTGTGGGTTAAAAATATGTTTATCAGTGTTAGTCCTTTGTCTTTTAAATTGTGGTCTTCTTCAGAAGTCATTTTTTTTTTTCAAGAGTGCCTCTTTTCTTATTCAACACATAATTTCCTTGGGATATCTTAATTATTCCCATGCCTTCAAATAGCACGTGTCTCTGGATGACTTGCAAATCTGAAATCAGATTATGGCTCCTCTTGCATTTCATATTTCAAAAGTTAACACATCCTTAAAGCTAAGGATAGGTTTCTGGGTTTAAACTTGAAGGTGGTAATGAATCATGGAAATAGTGAAGCAATCAAATAGTCAATTTAGAAAAAGACCTAGTAGCTGGGAGTACTGAAAGTTTGGATAACAAACCAAGGCTCTCTGCTTGCTATCAGTGAATAATAGGTGAATAAAATATTTTATCTACCCCTGAGTTACATTTCTACCCACAACCCCTCAGACACCTCAATCCCAATGTGAGTCAAACAGAATTTATTCTTTCCCCATTCCAAACCTGGGGCTTTCTCCTGTGCTTCATTTATCAGTGAATGGCATCAAACTCCAGAAAACCATCAAATTAGAATGGTTGCCCTCATGCACACACACATATACACACACTACTCAGCTCTCTCATCCCTACACACAAATACTCAGCAACTGTTTATTGATTCTACTTCTAAAATATTAAAAACCGGAGCTTCTAAGATATAGCAACCTAGTTGGTAGTGGGTACATGAAACTGTATTTTATTGCATTTTCTTACACAGAAAAAAAAATCTAAGTTTATATTGAAGAACATAGGGAGACCATTGGATTTTATCAGAGGGAGACACTGAATGTCTTTTCTTTTGTGAGAAATAAGCTATAGTCTTGCAACTAATTTTCCATTCCACTTAGGTCACAATGATGCTCTTCTTCTAGTGCATTGCTCTGAGCTGTAGTGAATGGCTATGTGTCTAGCTGCTGAAATAAATCATATGGTATTATCTATAGTGTCTAAGTCATTGCCCACAGCATGGTTATAGTTGAGACATTGTATAGTAATAACAATAACAGCAATAATAATAAAATAACAGCAATAATAATAACAATAATAGCAATAATAATAAAATAGTAAAAATAGTAAAATATTACTCATAATAACTACCAATTATTGGAACTAGTTCTGTGAAAATTACTATAGTAAACATTTTGTAAATATTCTTGTAATTCTTACTATGACACCAGGTGGTAAGTATTAATAAACACATTTTAAATTGACTTTTCTAATAAGAATATTGAGTATCAGAGAGGTTATGAAACATATTGAAGATCACACACAACTAGTCAATGTTAGAGCTGGAATTCTAAACCTAGTTCTTTCTAATTTCAATGCATATGCTCTTAAAAACTTTGTCTTTATCTACAAATAATGTACATTTTATGATCCAGTTTCTTCCTCTATAGGGTAGAAGAAAATGTGACTAATATAGTGCCTGGCATGCAGTGATTGTTCAAAATTGGCATTTTTTTTTCATTTTTAGTAAGAAACTTTGGGTTTATCAATAAAGTTTTCAATTCCCAACAACCTCTTCAGATTTCTCAAACATGAAGCTACCAACCTTGATACAAACATCACCACACTGATGAAGCCATTGGGTTAGTGAGCATCAGTTACCCAACCCATACCTGGTAAAACAAAAACAGTCATTCTATACAGAGTTCCTGAGAATAACATGTTCTATCAGTTCTACTGTCTGCCTCCACCTGCCATCCCACAATTGTGGGGAAATTCTTCCCTATGGATAAGAAGTCTCAGCTCATCTATACATGAGTATTTTCATGGAACAAAACAATTTTACTTACAGAGCCCATACAGCAGCTTGTCCCTTTCAGGCTGACTCAGAAGGCAGAGGAGGCTGGAGTTTCCAAGGGAGGACCTGGTGAACTAGGAGACTTCTTCCAGCCCAGTTAGGAGAGAGATATGAGCTCAGCTCCTGGTGCTGGTTCACTTCTGCGTGTCTCCAGGGCATGTCGGTTCCCAGAGGATTTTTTTTTTTTGCCTAACACAGTCTTTTTATAATCTGTTTCATTTGCAATTACTTTTTATGGTTATGTGCTTTATAACTGATGTAATTATTTTTGTCCTTGTACCTTTCATTAAAGGACTTTTTGTAAGGACTGTTTTGAGATATAATTCAAGTAACTCAAAACTCACCCTTTTAAAGGATACAATTTAATAGTTTTGATCAAATTCTCAGAGTTATGCAGCAACCATTATAACAGTCTAATTTTAGAAAGTCTTCACCCACATAAGAAACCCACACCCAACAGCAGTCACTCTGAAGAGGATTTTTGGGGTCGTCCTGAACTTACTCTTAAGATTTTAAAAAATAATGCTGAAGGCAAGAGTTTAAAAAAAATAAATCTTATTAAAATGAAAAAGAAAAAGAATCTATATTGCTAAAAGGTATCTCCTACTATGACTGTAATTTATTCTCCACCCCATAACTCCTTAATGTCTACTGTTCACAGCAGTCCTGTTTCATTAGCCTATGAGCTTCTTAGCAAGCAGTCTCTCTCTTACAGGCAATTCATTCGTCCCTATATTTATCTAGTGAGTATGTCATAAAAGTTTTCTATATTCTAAACCTCATGCTCAGTAATGGATTTTTTTTTAAAGCAATATAACATAGTTCTTACAGTCCAGAGTTGTCTAGTGTAGAAAACAGACAAGTTAACGGGCAATTGCCTGATGAACAATGAGAAGGTTATCTTAGAGGCACAGGCCAAGTAGGTAAAAAATCTCAGTCCACAATTTAGTGTACAAAAAATAAAGTTTTATTTGCTTTTTCTTCATTCTGCTTAGTTTGTGTTTTGGAGTCCCTGACTGGAAGAAAACCCATCACAGTCTGTGAAGGCCTCGCAGTTTCTGGATTCAGCTGTGTAGTCAGCAGCAGTTCTCTCACCCTGTTAATTTGGCCATTCAGTTTCAGTGGATAAAGGAATGTAGTTCCTTTTTTCTCTCTTCCAGCTTCTGCACATTTCTATTACTTTCCCCTCTTCTCTCTGTTCCCACCCATGTCTTATGCATCTTGCACGTCCTTCCATCAATATTGTTCATTTCCTTATTTACCATTAAAAATATCGTATGCACACTCTAAATGGAATGAGACCTGAAGGTGTAACCATAGCACGGTGGCTATTGCCCCAGACATTACAGAATGTAATACAGGATACAAATGAATACATGACAAATCACATACTGTGTTTTAATTATTCTGACAGGGGTATTAATAGAGATCTTTGCTACTGAAGGACCAATAGTATTGTCATCATTCGGAAGCTTGTTGGAAATACAGAATATTGGATGTACTGAATCATAATCTTCATTTTTGCAAGATACCCGAGGGACTCATGTGACAGTCAAGTGTGAGAAGTGCTGGTGTAGATCACTGTAGTGCAAACATGCACAGGGCAGGTACTCTATAGATTCAGGAGACAGATAAAAGAGAGTCCTGGAGCCCTCAGTGGATTTTTTAGGCTTTTAATGATTTTTCTACACCACTTGCAGTGAGGCAACCAGGCGCACGGCAGGCAGGGCAAACGGGCGCTGGGAGGTCAGGAGGGGGATCTCTCTGACGTTCTCTCGTGGTCCTGCCTCTCTGTAGTCACTCGTTCTGTTGTAGCTCTTTTCTGCTGCACCTTCTCTGAGTAACACTGCCGGTATAACCCTAAACTCCAGGCCCAGGAGTGCCCACTCACACATGCCCACACCATCCTCCAGGTGTCCACCATCAGTCATGCGTGCCCGGGGCCATTGGTCCCAAGTGCCTCCTGCGTCCAAGGCAGCAAGTGATAGCCACAGAGGCCAGCAGTGCAAAAGCCTGGGCATCACTTACCTTAAAATCACATACAGGGCATGTGGGCCCATGTGTCAGGGGAAGTGAGCCAAGGATAATTGCTAAAGTGAGATCTGAGAAAGTAAGGATTTTTTCCAGGGGAACTAGAGAGAATAGGTCAGAGTAGGGTAGAGTAAGGAGATAACAGAAGGTTAAAGAAATGTTCCAGGCATGGTGAACAGCTATGGTGTTTTATCTCATACACAGACTCTGTACAATATTAGGAAACTGTGAAGAAGGGGAACTAACACACAAATAAACACAGACAAAAAATTCAAATAAAAAGTCCCACAAAATTCAGCCTCCACTCTTTTATATTCAACTCAGAAGTCACAAAAATCTAGGAAAAAACTATTTCAATTTTAATGCACTTAATTTTTAATACAAGTGTTACTTAGTATTGATACTAATTGAATTTAATTTTAATATAGTGCTATGATGATGAAAATTAAATCTTTTTTGAACTACATTTAAGGCAGAATTTGGGAATCAGTAAACACCTCAATACAACCTTGGAGAACAGCGTGAAACGAGGCTCAGAGATGAGCTAAGGGAGCAAAGTCAAACCAGTAATAAATGCTTGATGTCTGACTGCAAAACTGAGGCAAGCAGGCAGGGAGGGGCACGATGGCATATAGGGAGGGTTGTTGGGGCACTGGTGGTGGGCAGGGTGTGAAAATATACATTTGAAGAGGTTCAATCCCATAACCCCCAAAACAGATACAATGCTATAAACCTACTTTACCTCAATAAATAGAAAGTGAAAATAAAATAAAACAAAACATGGTATTCAGGGAACGGCGGGTGAGTTCAGTGGAGCTGAAGGCCCAGTGGAAAGAAACTGCTTTCAGGATAGAGCCAGAAGGACTGCAAGGCCCCAGTCCTAAGGAACTGGGAAGCTGAAGGATTGGATGTTAGTTTTCAGCTCCTTTGTGTAGATGCTAAGGAGCCCAATGGCTCCATTACATGTGAAGGTTTATTTAGTTTTGTGAGGAAACACTTACCAAAGCGGTTGTGTCATTTTGCATTCTCACCAACAATGAATGAAAGAATGAAAGTTCTTGTTACTTTAGATGCTCGCCCGGAGTTGGTATTGCAGTGGTCTGGATTTTGGCTATTCTATTAGGTATGTATTGGTACGTCATTGCTGTTTGAATTTGTATTTGCTTGAACATAGGGTAAGAAGGTGTTCATACGCTTGTTAGCTGAGTTGCCTCCTTTCACATTATTTTCTGTGGCTGTGGACAAGTTAGCAACAACTTCCAAGATATTTGATGCCCAGGAAAACTCTTGACCCCTTTCCTCTAGCCTCAGTGAACGCAGTAGCTCAACTCTTTTCCTGACTGGGTTCTGAATCTTATGAATGCTGTAATGCTAGCAAATGCCCAGTGACTTAACTCCTGGGAGCTCTATCCACTGCTCCTTAACTTTCACCCTCTGCAAAGCATTGGCTTATAGCTCTTTAGGGGCCAAACTGCTTATGAATGATCACCTGAATTGCAATTCACCCCCAGGATTCTCCTTTGGGGAAATAAGAGTGAAGCTAGACTAAGAAAAACTGAGTGTGTCCTTCGGGGCACAAATGGTTAGCAGGACACAGCTGTATAGTTTTCTCCTAGGAATTTTTCTGCTGGGTAAAGGCTCTCTCACCTGGCAACTCTAGTTTCCTTATAAAGGCTTTGTTTCTCAAATCTCATAGCACCCCTATTCCTAAGAACTCCCTGTGAGTCCTCTTAGAAAAAGGGAATCTCCTTGGAGATGGTTTAAGGGGGCAGGACTGATCAGGGACAGTTTCCACAGCCTTAGGACAGAGGACCTTTCTGCCTGTAAGTTTGTGAAGTTGAGATAGTTTCTCTCTCTCTCTCTCCCTGTCTCTCTGTCTCTGTCTCTCTCTTCCTTTCTGGCATGGATCAGGATCAATGACTTCTCTTTCCAGGTCCAACAAATCTTTGCATGAGATCTATGTTTCGTGCATTGAAATCTTTTCTGAATATATCAGGAACTGTATAATCTTCAAATAATTTATAAAACCAAAGAGAGGAAATTGGTGAATTCATAGTTATATATGTATGTATATAGTAATATATAGTGGGCAATTTAAAATCAATTTCAATGTTCAAAATAGTTATTAAAATGTAGACTATAGTCATGGACATGTGTTCATTCAGACTTTTTAAAAATTAAGTTCTTTTAAAATAAGGAGTAGCAAAGCATGCCATTTGAAATGAGAGATGACAGAGTTCAATTCTTCCGTTTGACATGGTCATCATGTTTGGGTAAATGTGATAAAGTAATATTATTTCTCTGAGCCTTGGGTTTCTAATCTAAAGTGAAGTTTTCTCATCTATGAACAGGAATTTAAAATACCCAGTCTATGTTGTGAGTGATGAATGCAAAGCTTGGGACTGGGACTATCTTTTTATTTGTTCCTGGTGGTCTGGTAACAAGGATGTTTAATTAATAGCCCTTGTTTTGGAAAACTTTTTCACGGGCGAAAAGGTGGTATTTAATATATCTTTTGGAGAAATAGTTATTTAATATTTGCTGATTGGTTTTATTGCAAGCACTCCCAAGGGTGGTTTAAGATCCTTGGAATTAAAACAAAAAGAAAACTATTCCTGCTGCAAGCTTTATTCATAGAATTTCTGCATTAGAATAGCCCTACTCTTTCCCTTTGATTATACCAGTTGGAAAAAAAGCTACATTGAGAAGCACTCAGAGCAATGCAAAGAAGGATTCCGAGAAGAGGAGTAAATTGTTTGGCAGAGAAGAGGAGTAAATTGTTTGGCATATAGGAGGCACTTGGTACATTATCATTCTTGATATTAAATGAAGATTAGCTTCAACACTTAGATAATCCACTGGGGCCTCATCACTTATGTGCTGTGATTAAAACTTGAGAAACTGGTTCTTTATCTTTAAAACAAAGAGGATATGATTTGAAAGTCCTTAACAATTTAATTCAGATTTTTTTTACTGCCCATTGATAACATGTGGGACTCCTGCTGAAAGCCAGATGTCCTCATGGAGCTTAGTGCTTTGTCTCTTCCTCTAGTTTACCCAAGATTGACTCCAAATCTAAGAATAACAGTATGCACTGCCATGGATAAACAGGACAAAGTTCACTAGTGATCTTAATTTATATGACAGGTGGAAGAGAGTATAAACATTTTTCTTCCTTATTTTTGCAGGACATGCTTCTTTGTCCCTGGGAAATCACGCATTATGCCTTCATTCAATCAGAGCATTTTCTATCCTACAGTCTTCTTTCTTACCGGCATTCCTGGTTTTGAAACTTACCATGCCTGGGCCTCCATCCCATTCTGCTGTCTCTATGCAATAGCTATCTCTGGGAATGGCATGATCTTGTTCATCATCATCACTGAGTCAAGTCTCCATGAGCCCATGTACTATTTTCTTTCCATGCTGTCCTTCACAGACTTAGGGCTCTGCCTTTCCACACTGGTCACCATGCTGGGTGTTTTTTGGTTCAATGCTCGAGAAATAAGCTTTGATGCCTGCATTGGCCAAATGTTCTTTATCCATGGTTTCACATTCATGGAGTCCTCAGTGCTCTTGGCAATGGCCTTTGACCGCTTCATTGCCATCTGTAACCCACTGAGGTATGCCACCATCTTAACCAATTCAAGGATCATCAAATTGGGCTTTGCAATCGTTATCAGGGGAACAACAGCTCTAGTGCCTTTACTCCTGCTCCTTAAACGTCTGTCCTTCTGCCGTAGTCATGTTCTGCACCATTCATATTGTTTCCACCCTGATGTGATGAAGCTTTCCTGCATAGACACCAAGATCAACAGTGCATTTGGTCTGACCATTGTCATCTCTACAGCTGGCTTGGACTCTGTCTTGATCCTCCTGTCCTATGTTCTGATCATCCACTCTGTGCTCAGCATTGCTTCCCCAGAGGAGAGGAAAAAGGCCTTTGGTACTTGTGTCTCACACATCAGTGCTGTTGCCATCTTCTACATCCCCATGATCAGTTTGTCACTGGTACATAGATTTGGGAAGCATGCTCCTCCGATTGTGCACACTCTCATTGCCAATGTTTATCTGCTCATTCCTCCTGTAATGAACCCCATAATCTACAGCGTGAAGACAAAGCAAATCCGCAAGGCTGTGCTCAAAATATTCCTTTCTAAGCCAATTTAGGAAATTTTCAGTGAATCCTTTCTTTGCATAGTTGCCTTTGAATTCACCTCTAGGTTATACAGCTGTCAAGAATTGTCTGATATAATTTAGATCTGTAGAAAAGCCAAGGTTTTATTAATTCTTACATTTATTTGTAATGGTTATTATTCCCCAAAATAGATTATTCATGACTGAAAAACATGAATAAGCACAACAAAAAAGAAGCAATATGAATAAAAGGGTACTTTACCAGTTCTTAAGAGTTTTTCAGATCTTTTGGTAAATGCAGCAAATATGTGCCCAAAGGGGGAAATTGGGAGAGGATGAATGCTCAGTACATCATGAAATAAGGGTAGATATAAGGGATATATTGGTTTTTAAAAAAGATTTATTTATTTATACATACAAGAACTGGGGTACAGGCCAGAGTTATGGGAGGTGAGAGGATTCACCAGAGACAGAGTCAGGAACAGAACAGGTGGACTGATTGAAATACACTGCTGAGGGAAGCAGCAGGCAAGTCAGGAGAGATCTGCTGTGCCACTTGGGTAGCTCCTGGCTGGCGATTGAACTCATGCTGCAGCGGCTGAGACGAGGTTCATAGGTTGCATCTTAACCCCTTGTGACCACCAGGGAGGCCCCAATAAGGGATATGTTGTTAAGAAAAAATGTTAGTATGCAGGGTACTTATTGATGTTGTATATATATTTTATTTGATATATACACATAGGCACACATACGCGCACACACACAAATATATTACAAAGATTTGGAAAATCATGTTCCAAGTATCAGGAATGCTTATCTTTTGATAGAAGGACATTGGTCTGTTTATATTTTCTTTTTATTTTCCTATGACTTAAAAATGCTCAATAATGAAGTTTTTTGCTTTTTTTTAATTCAGTTAACAAAATAATTTCCATTTGACATTTACCTAAAATCATAGCAACTTTTTGATTCTTCATCTTCCGTGTGATCTTCATTCCTATGGGTCTTCACAACACCACCCACTGGATGCACTTATGATAGGACATCCACTTCCATTTGTAGCCATCATGTTCTCTGTGAGATTGAGCAGTGGAACACCAGAAGCACTTGATACTTTTTAAAGTGCAGATTCCTCAACTCCACCCTAGAACTTTAGTAGAAACTCATCAGATGGGGTGCAAGGATTTGCACTTTAACAAGCAACCTGTATGTTGTCACAAATGTTGGGGTGATGCTCTTCTACGAGGTCTTCACTTCTGAATGGCATCCCACAGTCCCATGAATAACCTGCCCATTGTCTTTTTCTTTTCTGATGTTACTTTTATCCTTCTCCCACATACCTTTAATATACATTTTTGTTTTGTAAACAATCATATCTTTCTTCCCTGACTGATTCGAAACGTTTTACAAATAGGCACTATATTTTGGGAATTGATATCTCTTGAAGAGAGAACAAGCATAATAGCTATATAATAATAGCGACTTAACATAAGCTTACATTTAAAATTTTATTTTTACATAATTTAGAAGATATTTTTCTAACTTTTTTGAGAATGTTCATTTTGTTAAACAGTAGGAAGCACTGGGAGTGGAGGGTGAGCAATGAAGATACAGTCTCTATTCTGAAGAGTAACAATCTGACTAAATTAATCTAAATTGAAATAATTTAACCAGTTGTTTCTTATGAATGATACTGTGCACAAATACTAATATTTTTGCCTCAGATACTAAGAAGAGTATAGATGGTAATCCTTTTGTTTCCCAGGAAGACCATAAAATAAAGGAGGAAATCGTCAACTTAGGAAACTCCTAGCCTCATGAAAAAAATTAGAATCTAGAAATTTACTATTTAACAGAGGAGATATATAAAATACATTCAAATCTAAGCAATAAATGCATAAGTATAAGTAACTCATTTCATGGATGCTCGGTAAAATTTTGTAAATGGAGAAATTTGAAGGTATAGCAACTATATATTTTAGGGTGTCTTAAAATAAATGTACTAAAGAATGTTCTCATGAAAGTTTCAACTTTCCTTTATGCTTCAATAACAAGTAACTCATGAAGTTTCAATTACACATAATTTTACATAGTATAGTCATATATATATATACATGCAATCTATTTGTGATTATATTCCTTTCCCTTCTTTATAAAGTGATACAATTCACAGAAAACTGTCTAAGTAAAGTTTTTGCTTTCCTTTTAACTTAAGGGCAATACTTTTTACTTTTCAACCAGCTATATTTTTCTGGAATTCAACATCTGGGGGCTATACCTTTTCACAGATTTTGTTTTTATTTATAAACCATATGAAATAATGCTTGAAATTTTATTTCTAAACAGTATAAATTTTTTATAAGCCATATGAAATGGTGTGAAGTCAATGCTGAAAATAATATTTTGGTTCACCTGTAATAGAATTGGGAAGAACAAGTGATGCAATGTTCTTTTGAGAACATATGAGCTCATTGAGGTTCTGTTTGAGAACATACCCAAAATAGATATTTCCATATAACTGAAAGAGTGTGACTTAGAGGAAAAATGTAAGATTGTCATTCAGGTTGATATTTCACTGAGAGAGATTAAATTCCATACGGAGTGCTTTCTATTATGTTATTTTGGTTCAAATGCTTTAGGGTGCTTACTAGGTCTTGAATGACATGGATCCTGTCTTGTTTAGTTTCATTTCCCCCTTGCTCCTCCACTTGGACGCAGAGTTCCAGGTATGATGAATGTATTATTCCTCACTGCTGTCTTTCCTGTGCTCTGCTCTCCTGCATCCCCTGTTGCAGATCCTCCTGCAAAATAAATACATGTTCTTCTATGTTCTCATCATAAATGCATCTTATTTTGATCACTAAGTTTTCCATCTGTTTTTTCACTGGGTTTTGAGCATTTGGATGGAAGTAACTGTTTTCTTTCTGTATTACCCAGGCAAAATTCTAGGATATGATAGGATAGACATGTAATGCATTTTATGAAAGAATTAATGACTTTTTTACATAAATACAGAGATTTCTTAAAACTATGCAGAAGTCACCCAAATGATGTTGGAGGCTGGATGTGGGGGTGATGTGGGGACTGAGAGTGACCTCATACATTTAGGAGGTATTTTGTTTTGGAGTTTTTACTCACAAATTTACTTTTTCTTCTATTAATTTTTTCTCCATATCACCATCCTTTATATCCCTTTACCCTTCCTACCTTCCTTTCCTCTTAACCTCAGAAATCTTACTTCATTTATTAATGTATGATAGTTTTTGTAAGTATTTTACCTGATCAACTTGTCCACTATGTAAATGTTCAGTATTTGTCTTTGCCATTCTGATTTCCTTTACTTCCCATCATTCCTCAAACTCCTTCCATTTGCTGTAAAAGTCAGCATTTCACCTTTCCTTGATGTGAATAGTATTCATAGTGTGAATATACCACAGATTCTTTTTTTTTTTAAGATTTATTTATTTATGCATACAAGAACTAAGGTACAAGCCAGAGGTGTGGGGGGTGAGAGGATTCTCCAGAGACAAAGCAGGGAACAGAACAGGCAGATAGACCAAAGTACACTGCTGAGGGGAGCAGCGGGTGAGACAGAAGAGGTCTGCTGCACCATGTGGGTAGCTCCCTGGCGGGGGATGGAACTCGTGCTGCAGTGGCTGCGGATAGCTTCATAGGCTGCATCTTAACTCCTTGTGCTACCAGGAGGCCCCTACCACAGATTCTTAATCTTGTCTTCCATCACTGGGCACACAAGTTTACTCGTGAAAAAATTTTACTAGGACACAAAGTCAAGGAACCATAATACTGGGCCCTTCATGGAAATGATGAAAGTAAATGTAATGAGGCATAGCGGGAGGGAGACCAGGGGCAAAATGAGTCCTTGGGAAGCTTCATACTCTGGGGACCATAAAAAGCTCACTCAGAGTTTCCTGATTAGTAGATTTCAAACAGCTTGAGTCATGGCTCCTTAAATAAGCTGCCAGCCCCTGAATGGTAACTCTCCCCAGATCCTCAGCCCCTTCCTGGCAAACAGGCAAGAAAGAACCACTCTCCATACTTTGTAAGTAAAATGACTGCATTCAGGGAAAATACCAGTCTTTGTGTGCACATTGATTTCTTAAAAATTAGGGAGATTTTATTAACTGCACAAAGCTCTCAGGAAAATAGTGGAAAGCTCTTTCCTGAAAACTGTATTCTGAGGACATATTCTAACTGATGAGGCTCCTTTCATTTATAGGACATACTTATTTCTGCTTAGAACAATTTTTCAGCAGGCCTTTGCAGCTGTGAGTTTCGTGGTTTCTTGCACCATATTTAAAAACCATTGTCTAAGATGCTACCGACACTATCTACAGCCAACATCAGCCTCAGCCTCATTTACCATTTAAATGCATCCCGCATATACTAGTTAATAGACATGCTTAGAATTTTTTTTCATTGTTATTTTCACCTATCAACCCTGCACAAATGATCTTCATATTCTCAAGGGAAGTGTTTCTTGACCTACACAATTTTCCGATATATATAACCTTTGTATTTTCAACACAGACCCATTATTGTATACACCACATTTTATTTGTTTGTTTGTTTGTAAGTCTGTCTTCCTACGTATCCTACCCTTCCCTAAGTGTCTCTGCAAACACTTGTCATATCAAATTGGGTTCTGCATCCCTATAGCCTGGTGCACAGCCTGCTCAGTGATTTAATGTTAAACTAATGTCCAAACTTGACTGAGATGCTAGGAGGTAGGGTCATCTCTGCAAAGCAGCAAGACTTCTTCTAAATCAGAAAAGGGTGAAAAAAGGTTGAGAAAATTATAGCTGTGGAGGAAGAAGGAGCCACATGAAAAAGATATTAACTAGTATGTATTACCTAAGTCAGACCTAAATAATTCCCGGGTTTCTTTGTCAGTGACTAGACAATGGGAGAAATGGGTGGTGAGGATGGGTAGGAAGAAGTAGGGAAAAGAGAGAGGTGAAATATTTGCTAATTTATTTTTTTTAAAAGCGATAATACCTAAAATTTGTAAGCTTTTACCACAGTGAGGTACTTGGCCAAGTTTTCCACATTCTTTAATCCCTTAGAGCAATCTTATGGGACATGTATATTATTGTTATTTTAGATATAGAGAAATTCCGGTACACAGTTTAGTAACTTGTCCTGTGGTAACTTAGTCGATCATACATTAGCCTATATTTGAACCTTATCCAAGTCTAGCATATTCAATTTTGAAACACTGACTTGGCATGTAGCATAAAAATTAATTACATCAAATTCTTATAATCCTCACATTATAGATCCATGTACTCAAATAATTTGGTTTGTAATTGTCTTGATTGTTCATACTTTAAAGAATCTTTTGGGGCCTCCTAAAGGTATAATTCATTTACTGTATAAGAATGGCTACATATAACATTTCCTAATTATTTAACAATTCATTAAACTCTTTGACACATTTCCACAAATATTTATTGACTCTACCATATGAATTCCGGAAGTGATGAAATTAAATGCCAGTCACATCACTTTGCAGACCTGTGAACTTACGTAAGTGGGCCACTGCTCCATGTGTTCATGTGCTCCATGTGTTCATGTGCCAATTTTGCATCATCATGTCATTATTCATCTTATTTTCTTTTCCTTTGTTTGAGGTGATCTCAACCATTTATCTGAACCCTTTAATTAATATAGACATTAAATTTTGTAAATGTTTGCCTGTGAAATAATTACATTCATGTTGAATACAAAATAAGTGAAAAGAGTTTATAATTGATGGACACTCAACTTAAGATTCTGCAGTTTGAACTCAACATGTCAAGTTTCCAGAACACCACATCATCCACTTCCATCATTTTCCTGCTGACTGGTGTTCCTGGGCTGGAGGAATTTCACAGCTGGATCTCCATTCCCTTCTGCTTTCTCTATCTAACTGCTCTTTCAGGAAACAGCTTGATTCTCTTTGCCATTGTCACACAGCCGAGCCTCCATGAACCTATGTATTATTTCCTGTCCATGTTATCCACCACTGACCTCTTCTTGTCCATATCCACTCTGGTCACCATGTTGGGCATATTCTGGTTCAATGCCAGGGAGATCAGCTTTAATGCCTGCTTGTCACAGATGTTTTTTATTCATCTTTTCACTGTCATGGAATCTTCAGTTCTATTGGCCATGGCTTTTGATCGTTTTGTGGCCATTTCTAATCCTCTCAGATATGCCTCTATCTTAACTGAAGTTAAAATAGCACAGATTGGAATAGCGATAGTCACCAGGGGGACATTAATACTGATACCTTTACAGTTACTCCTCAAGCGTCTGTCATTCTGCCGAAGCCGTGTGCTGAGTCACTCCTACTGTTTTCACCCTGATGTGATGAAGCTCTCTTGCACAGACACCCGGATCAACAGCATATTTGGGCTGACTGCCCTGATCAGCACTGCTGGGGTGGACTGGATCTTCATTTTCCTTTCTTATGTTTTGATCATCAAAACTGTCCTCCACATTGCATCCCCAGTGGAGAGGAAGAAAGCCTTCAGCACGTGCATCTCCCACATTGGGGCTGTTGCTATTTTCTATATTCCATTGATCAGTCTGTCCTTTGTTCACAGATTTGGAAAAGGGGCCCCACCCTATGTCCATACCCTGATTGCCAATGCCTACCTGCTAATCCCCCCAGTGATGAACCCCATAATCTACAGTGTGAAGACCAAACAGATACGCAGGGCTGTTCTAAAAGTTCTCCAGTTTGGTGCAACAAAGAAGTAGATGACTTTTAGTTTGAAAGATATGAAATTTTTCTTGATTTCAGTTGGATTGTGTTTTGGACTAGAAATTGGATTTTTTCTAGTACTGGTTATTGTAGAGATTTCTCTATCACTATATTCCTCAAATAACCACAATAACATTAACATTTCTACATTTAAGATAAAGGCATTTCAATGACCTAGAAACCAATGGTTTGGTTTATGTTTGAAAGGGGGATTTATTATTTATTGTATTTTTAAAGGGGAAGATTGTAATAAAATATATTAATTGAAAATTACTGAATTTTATCATCTGTATCTGGCACATGTAACTGACATTGATGATAGGAAAGGGATTGCTCCAAATATTCTTACTTTTCTTCTTTGCATTTGATCTTTAATGTAATAGCTGCATCATCATCAATATATTGTTTTACCACTTTGCATTAACCCAATCTTTTTTTAAATCAAGTCTTCCTATTTTCTCCCACTTTTTTCAGGAAGCTTTTTTGGCACAAGTATTTTGTGGGGAAAAAAACCAAAACAACAAAACCCTCCTTGATTTAACTTTAATCTGTGCCATTTCTTTGAAATACTAATGTCATACTTAATGTTTAATACAACTTTTCTTGGTTTTGGCAAATATCTACTAAAAATAAATTAATATTCTTTGAACTCTCAAGATTATGAGGGACCAATTATGGATATATTTTAATCTGGTTGGATTTACTATGCTAAATCTGTCCTCAGCATTGCATCCCCAGTAGATGAGGGCACTTGAGGTGAATATTGTAGATCAATTCTAAACAGGAAAACAGAAATCATACCATGGGTTAACACAGGGTGTGTTTAATGTGAAGACCTGGATAAGCTGTCATTGGAGGGCTGAAAACGCATAAAGGGAGCACAGAAGTGATAGACATAATAACTATAGGATGTCACTTCCACATGTATGTCTATGGTAGCAAAGAGAAGATTTGGGGGTTATGGAAGCCTAGAAACTTGGTGGAGGCTCTCCCCAGACACTCATACCTATAATGAGATAGCGTTGCCCCTCTGGGGGGCTTTGTAGCTGGATCGTATTCCTCAGGGGCCCCGAGGAAGACCCTTCAGGGAATGGGGCTCAGACCTCTGGAAAGATACCCACATTTGTCTGGTCCTGTTTCTTCTGAGAGAGCATGATGAGATTTTGCTGAAAGTGTGGGAAAAAATTAGAGGCTGAACCAATGCCACTGGAAATATTGTGTGGCATCGGAAGGAATAACAAGCAAACATGAGATATTTTTCCTTCCAGTAGTTTCTCCAGAATCCTTCTAATATCTTCCAATTAACAAAATATAGTAGGGAAACAGCTGGCAAGTGATGGTGGTACATGATTCTCTGCACATGTATCAACAGCAGAATATACAGAATGGTGGTTTTGATGCTGGGAGATTCTAGTTTCAAGCCAGCACAGCAGGTAATGTACATGCAACATAATCAAGATTGATATGACCTTGAGAGGAATTTCTTGTATGTTCCATGGGAACTGTTGATATTGAATAGACTAGAATAAAGGAAAGAAATGGATTTGAGGGAAGGCATATCTGGGGCCATGAGTCCCCCCCTTGCTAATATTTATCTATTATATGTCACAGTTTCATGACTTAACATAATAAAAGTCAGAATTTTTAATATCAATGAACCACACTTTCCTCCTTTCCCTATGAACCACAATGTGAAATCCCATGAAGTATTAACTTAATAATAAAAGGCTAAAATGAGAGGTAATCAAATCTTTATTTGGAATTACAAAATTGCAAATCAAGGTGTATAATTTCAGGTAGAATCTTAAAATGCACCCTGAGAAAGGATAAAAGTTAGGAATTTTTATGGGAAGAAAAGAGGAAGATGAGGTAGGTGGTTAAAGAAAAGAGCTAGTGTTGATTAGTTCAAATTCTTTTTGGCTATGTATAACTGGCTACTGATTCTACTATCCTCTGGAAAATGGCCACAGCCACCAGTCTCTGATTGGGATGTCTATTCTGCTGGTTTCTCAAACAAAGCTCATGACACAATCCCTGTTTGGCCCAATCCAAAGGTCTTTTGGTTCAGTACATGTGAGACATTAAAGCAGGATTTCTAAGGTAACAAATGCTGGTCCTATTCTAAAATGGTTTTATTTATGTTTGTTTTTCTTTCTTTCTTTTTGTTAAAGATTTATTATTTATTCATGCATTCAAGCACCCGCGTACAGTCCAGATGTTCAGGAGGGTGAGAGGATTCACCAGAGACAGAGCGGGGAATAGAACAGGCAGATTGACTGAAATACACTGCTGAGGGGAGCAGTGGGTGAGTCAGGAGAGGTCTGCTGTGCCATGTGGGTATCTCCCTGGCTGGCCGGGGATCAAACTCATGCTGCAGTGGCTGCGGATAGATTCATAGGTTGCATCTTAACCCCTTGTGCCACTGGGGAGGCCCAATTTTTTTATTTATTAAGTTCATTATATCCTTATTCAATTTTTTGATTGGATGGTCTGTTATTTTTGTTAGTGGCATGTTGAGACCCCTTATTATTATTGCATTGCTGTAAATATATTCTTTTAGGTTTGTTAATAATTGTTTGACATTTTTAGTTGTGACTATTTTGGCAACGTATATATTGACTACAAATATATCTTCTTCATAGATTGACCTCTTGATCATTATGTAGTATATCTCTTTTCTCTCTTATTACATTTTTTTGGCTAAAAGCCTAAGTTATTGAAATGAGAATAGCATTTAATTAATACATATGTAGTTTTTTTATAACTCAGAAAATGTTTTGAAATATACTGTGAAAAGTATATTGTCACATGTCACATGAAATAGCTCTGATTTGCTTGCTCATGTCAGATATCGGAGTCTTTGTATTGATCAATCATGTTCAAGTGTTCTGAACTTTATATAGGGTCTGCCTCTATATTTGGGGCTGTTATCAGAAGTGGGAAATGTAGCTAACAGCTATACAACAACACTCTGTTACTCACTCTTTATCCAACAGAGTGCATTCAAAGAGGTGTTAAAAATGAAGATATTCTTTTCTTTAGTCAATCATTTAGTCCCAATATCATAACTATTTTCTTAAAAATATTTATCATTAATCAAATCTTCTAAATTCATATGAATAACTTAATTTTTCATATATCCTTATCCATGATTTACCAATTTCTGAGCATTTGAAATTTCAAGGGTGATGCATGAAGGGTGGAAAATGGCAGACTGTTAAATTTCTACTGAGCCCAAAGTTGCTCTAACTTCTCTAACTCAAGTTTCAGTTTTCTGGCTCCTCTGTTTATTTTCCTTTTATACTACAATGTGCCTTTCACATTTGGAATCATGGGGAATAATACTTCTAGGCTCTGAGACCTTAAATTCATTATCACATTCCATCTGCTCAGGGTATGACTGAAACTGACAGCAAAACTAAGCCAGCCCATTTTTGGAGGGCACAAAAATATCATACTCAATTGATCATCCCCAAGAGTACTTGAATATTAAGCTTGCCTGCCCTTAAGACCCTTTTTGTTCTTATAATTGCAGCCTCCCTGTTCTTGGTGACTAACCACTGCTATCTGGCTCTTACTGTGCCATGGTTTCACCTTATGTATGGATACAGTGATACTGATTTTTGACCTCATCTATTGTCATCCCTGGTCAGCTGAGAGCCACATCTTAACTTGCTATGATGCTGGATTCATTTTCACAGCTCATTCATAATAACCATGGTGTGTTTTGAAGGAATCCTCTGGGATCTTTCATGGAGTGTATCCTTGGGTGGACCTTCTGGTCTTATATAATATCTATCCAGCCTTGTATGCTCATGTTATACTGCCATCGTTCTATTGGTTAAATGTGGTTCATAAAAGCAGTGGAATTATGAATACAATATAGGTGAAAAGCAAAGGTATTACAGAACAGGAAGTAGTATGATTCAACTTGAATTTACCTGTTGAATCTGAGAAATGGTGATGATTTTGGAAACCTGGATAATGAAGTAGATATGCTGAGCATTTTGCTTTAATGCTTAGAACTTCAATTAAATCCATCCTTCTGGCGGAAACATTAGATTTATTTATTTTTTAATCATATATTGATGTGCTTATATTATATTGGGAGGATCATTTGAAGAGAAAGTAAAGACAGGGAGCACAAGATGCTTATATATGTGAAAAATTTGGACATACACAGTATATAGAAAAACATAACTGCTAGGCCTTGAATTGCTGGAACAAGTCTCTTAAACATATGTATCAGGAAGTAAACAAGATTTCTAAACCAAATCTACAAATCAATTCTGTTATAAAATAGCACTTCTCAAGCAAACTGAATCACCAGTGCAAATCTTTTGCTCTAAATTTACTGGAAAGCATCTGATTACAGAGAAAACAGATAGAAAAACAAGTAGAGTTTTTGTGTTTTTATATACTTCAGTGCTATGTCCAGTAGGGCCCATTGAATTTAAAGCTCAATACAGTATTTTTCACATGAAAAGTAAAATTGTGACAAAATCCTACTTCCTTCCTTCCACAGAATTGTTTCCAAAATACCTTCATCCATTTACCAATGAAAACACCTTCAACTCAGATAACACAAAGAAGGGGTATTATAATGTATTATCAACTACCATAAAACTTAATATTTTATAATTTTTTTGTCTATGTCACTACTTCATACACAGTAAGCTACTTGAGTGAGGGACAACATGTTTTATTGATCTATAGCTTCTCATAAAGCAAAACATAAGATAGACCACCAGTCAACCGTGTGCTGATAAACAATGTTTGTATAAAAAAGTCCTCATTTTCAGTGTTTGCCAATGTCCCTGGTATAAATGCTGATTTTAAGGTGCTGTATGACATACTGAAAATAAAATCGAGAATATCTAGATACTAACATTCCTTGCAAGCCTGTGTGAGCTGGATTCAGCACAAGTCTCCCTCCAGAGTTTGTGGGATACATGAGGTATCCTTTCTACCAGAGATCATGTTTTATAAAATTTATCAACTAATTCATTTTTAACTTAGATAATATTGGGGTCCACCCATCAGGAATTACCACCACAGTACCCCCACCACCAACTCACCCATATTCCACCACAATAGACCATTGTGCTTCCTTCCCTCTTTGTTAATATCATTTGAATAGACTTCTATCACCTAGCTAAATTTATCTACCATTTTATGCAACTGAGTTTGAACCTGCTTCCTACCTCTTAAATTTATGTAGTTACCATGAGTCACTTTTTAGGAACCAAATATTTAAGTCTAACTGTGTATAACTTTTAATAGTCAGAGCATTATGAATTCTTCATCTTGGTTCATTGATTAGTTAAGAGCATGATAGTAGGTACTCCATGGCATTTGTGAAATCTTTAAAACTTTATGAAGAAGTTTATATGTGAGTTTTCTCTTTAGAAACTTTCTTTTTCATTACATACCAAAAAAGATCATTGTGCAAAAAAAAAAAAAGTATTGTGACCCTCTGCCCCAGTTCTGCTCCCGAGTTCTTCACGGCCATATTTGCTGTAATGAATTAACAAATGTCCTTAATCTTTGAGACTTTTCTATTGGATGTTCAGTAGTGGATATTAGTCTATGGCTTAGAATCTAGGATATATCTATTTATAAATTTTCTGCTATAATTAAGAATGGAGAATATATTCTAAGAGGACAACACAATTTTTTAAAGAAATGACATTTGAACATGAAGATCCATTATCTTACATTTGATCACAGAAAAATTTTTCTAGATACTTCTGACATAGTATTCAATGCAGTAGTGAAGACCAGGGCTTTGGAGATAGAGAAAATCTGGATTAAAATCAAAATCAACAAGAGACTGTAAACAAGAGACACACTATGGGGGGTGGGGGAGGAGGGTGTAGGATCAAAACAAGGGGGGGTGGAATTTGGGAATTGTATAGAGACTATAACCAAGATAAAATGCATACACTGTGCAAAAATGAAAAATGATGTAAAAAATATATAAAATAAAATAAAAATGCTCCCATACACACAAAAATAAACTTTGACCCCGATTTATGTTAGATGTCTGTCCCATAGATGGTCAAAATGTTCCTAGGCCTCACTTCATCATCTCTAAAACTATAACAATATATAATTCATTGAACTGAGGAAAATTGTAATATGTGTCAAAATTCATTAGCAGTGAACATGGAGAATAAATGTCAATTTTTGGAATATTATCTTAATTATTAAAAAGGATTATTTGCAAGATTCCCTTACTGAAAAAATAAAATTCATGGGGTATAGCATACATATATTTTATGGTTTGAACAAAAAATGCTGAGATATATTTTATTGAATGAAAATATTAGAAAAACTGATAAGCATTGACCTACCATGTTTGCTTTTATATATGAAATTCAATTACATCATTTTTTTCACAATTTTAATCATCTCTATTACTTTTTAAAGAGTAAACTGAGTATAGCTTTGCGAATCTGTTTTGTCTTCACACTATAGATGATGGGATTAAGCACTGGGGGTAAAAGCAGGTATGTATTAGCCATCATTGAATGGACCACTTTGGGGGCAGAATGAGCATAACGATGCACCAAGGACAGGCTCATCATGGGGATGTAGAAAGTAGCAACTGCTCCAATGTGGGAGACACAGGTGCTAAAGGCCTTGTGTCGTTCTTCAGGGGAGGCAATCTTGAGAACAGAGCGAATGATCAAGATGTAAGATAGGACAATGCATGGTGTATCTATCCCTGTAGTCAGGATAAGATCAATTAAGCCACAAATGTTATTGGCCTGAGTATCTGAGCATGCTAATTTAATCAGATCTGGATGGTAGCAGTAGGAATGGGAAAGAACATTCAATTTGCAGAAAGAGAGGGGTTTAAGCAGCAAAAGAAGTGGTACTATTAATACTATAAAGCGTATAGTCATTACAAGCCCCATCTGAATGATTCTGGGGTTAGTGAGAATGGTGGTGTACCTGAGAGGGTCACGGATAGCCACATAGCGGTCGAAGGCCATGGCCACCAGCACTCCGGATTCCATGAAAGTAAATCCATGAAGGAAAAACATCTGGATAATGCAGGAATCTAGACTGATTTGTCTTGCATCAAACCAGAGGATAGCTAATGTTGTTGACATTGTAGACACAGTCAAGCCCAGGTCAGTGGCTGACAGCATGAAGAGGAAATAGTACATGGGCTCATGCAGACTCTGCTGGGTAATGATGACAAACAGGATCATGCTGTTCCCAGTAAGGGCAATGGCATAGAGACAACAGAAGGGAATGGAGATCCAGCCATGGACAGACTCCAGGCCAGGAATGCCAGTCAACAAGAAGGTTGGAAATGTAGATGTAAAGTTACTGAAGATCTCCATGTTGTCTTGGATTTGTAACATTTGTCCCCACAATGCTCACATCCTATAGAAATAATATATTATATCATTATGCACAAATATGTAGATACATTTTCTCTTGTTTAGGAGAGCTGTCTAAGTTCATGGTTAAGTGCTTTCTCATTGAGAAAAGTCTAAATCAAACACTAACACTCTTCTACATTCATGATCGTGTATATTTATTTATTTTTTTAAATATTTATTTATGCATACTAGAGTGGGGGTACAGGCCAGAGATGCAGGGGGTTAGAGGACTCACCAGAGACAGAGTGGGAAACAGAACAGGCAGACTGACTGAAACACACTGCTGAGGGGAGCAGCGGGTGAGACAGAAGAGGTCTGCTTTGCCATGTGGGTTGTTCCCTGGCCGGCCAGGGATTGCTTCATAATGCGGTGCTTAACCACTTGCGCCAACAGGGAGGCCCAATTGTGGATATTTAGACTATATATAACCTATTAAATGATGAATTATGGGAAAATATATCCATTTATTTTACACATTTTGAGCATAAATATTTTCTACGTTAATGCAACTTCAAGTTCCATTATATCATAAGATTCTATGAATGGAGAATTAGTTTAAAGTTAATCCATCAATTTGGAATATGTTGTGTAGGAAATGAGTGAAAGAAATCCACCCCAGTACATCCATGTCTGCAGTGCCCAAGTGGGTGTGAATCTCCAGGTATAACTTTTTAGGATTTATCAGTTATTAGTTAGGTGCCACTTTACTCCAACACTGTGGGTGAATAATCTGAGAGAGCATACCTAATAAAAACAAGAGAGAAGCTGTAAGTCTATAGAATTTATTGGAAAGGACTATGTTTACCAATGTGAGACCAGACAACTTTACAGAAACCATTAAAACCAAGAGGCCATGAGTCATGACTGGGTGTTATGTGAATGACAGTGTTGAATCACTTGAGTACGTAAGTGGGCCAAAGATTAAAAAATTCAAATAGAGCTCAGAGTACTTTAATAAGCCAAGAAAAAGCAGCTTAGTCAGTGAAAAACATTAAGGATCTGGCACATTTGAGGAATGAGTAAAAAATAAGTAGTAAGGGTACAGTGTTTATATTCTGGAAACATTCCATGGAAACAAGGAGAGAAATAAGCATGAGTAAAGGAAAATGTGAGGTGACTGAATTGTTTTTTTGCAAAATGGTAAGAAGTAGAAGAATGTACATAGTTATAAACTCAGGGTAAAGTAAGCAATAGATAAAGAGATCAAAAATATTAAAAGGTGGGGCTTACTAGCTATAGAAAATTCCTTAAGAAAGTAAAGGAAATTTAAGAAAAAATTAATTAGAAAATTCCTTAAGAAAGTATTAGGTGTCTTTTTTTTTCACAAACCTTTTCCCTTTTAAAACAGGAGTGGAGCTCTCCTGCCAACCAGTGACTATGTGGGTACTTCTCTTTTTTCTTTCTCCTTTTCCTAAAGAACTTACCCTTTTAAAATGTTAAAAAAAAAAAGAGAGTATTACATGACTGATAGAGAGCATGACAGTAATTAACTCCCCAAAAGATGAGAATCATCATCCCAAAAGAAATTACATGAGAGTGTATGTTCAAAATGCACAGGTTGGTGGAGGTTTATGTCAGGGAATTTTACCCAGTACCTACTTTCTTCCCCCATTTTTTATAATTGTGGTCAAATACACCATTCTGACCATTTTAAGTGTATAGTATACTGGCAGTAGATACATTTGTAATGTTGAGCAATAGTCTCCAACATCCAGGTTCATATTTTCATCTTGTGGAAATAGTGTGCACCCATTAAGCAGTAAGCCCCTACTCCCTCTTTCCTGCAAGCCCTGGCAACCACCTTCTACTCTCTCTCTAAGTTTGACTACTCTAAGTATAGCATGTGAGGGGAATCAAACATATTTGTACTATGTGACTCACTCTACTGACTTAGCTTAATATCCTCAGAGAGTTATGCATGTTAAAGCATGATAGCATAATTTTTCCTTTGTAACCAGTGTTCACTTTTTTCATATGTGTGAATTATTAATAGAAAATTTACTTTTGTTGAAGGATTATGGTGTAATGGATGCTGGTTTGTTGATAACAGAGGTTTTAAGATACACTATAGTGTATAGGAGAGGTAATTTGCTTCATACATATGTTAATGTTATAAATATTAATAATCATGTGCAACTAAATGTTATGAATATTAATTGTGTGTGATTAAATTAAAATATAATTTTATAAGTAAGAAATTTGCATTATTAAAACCATTCAAGGAAAACTTAAGAAACAATGGCAATAATCTCTAATATAATATTGTTTTCCAGTCAAGCTTTAAAAAATAGTAAAACTCACTTAATCAGAGTGAACACAGTGAAATAAATATAGATGTTACCATGCCCTTTATGCTAGCTTTGTGTGATACCTTTTTACTGTCCAGCTCCCTGAATTTCACCTCACTGAGAAAGATTGGCATATTTAACTATGAACTAGTAGGGATCAGATACCTGGGTGTTCCATGGTTCCCTGAGGATGGGGTGAAAATAGTGTTATCAGATTTTCTGCAAGCCCACCTGATTACTTGTGCAAAGGTAACAAAGCAGGAAGTCAACCCAGTGAGCACCTTTCTCTACCTCCTTACCAGAGTCCCTGGGGGAGGGGAGCCTTCTGTGTTTGGCAGCAGAGAGCAAATTCTGAGTTGCTGGTCTGCAGTCATGGACTTTATAGTGAGGAGGAGAAAGCTCTGGGGGTCATGGGTAAAGTCTGAGTCTCCCTGGGGCTGTAGATAAGAGAAAAGCTGCAACACCTTCCTCTCTGAACACTGGAAGTGCTATAATCTCACACTACTGAAAATAAAAAGATATTAAGTCAAACAGTTATAAGATGGGGCCATGTATAGAAACAAAGTTTCTGTTATTGATCTGGGAACACAAATGTTTGACTTGGTCCTTACAAAGGGAAAGAGAAAAACGTTCCTCATTCCTACTTAGAGTGGGAATAAGCCGTCACTTATTTACTCCTGTGAATTGAGAATTTTATAAGGAAACTTGGTAGTGTATTCTCAAATAGGAGAAACACAACTGTGAGGAAATTTCTGTCATTCTGTTGTACAATACCTGTCAGATTCTGGCTTAGTTAAATGGCATGGGGAAATGTGAATGCTAAAGCAAGCAAAGAATTAAAGATGATATTATTATTAACATTGTTTTTTTAGTGACTCCTTCCAAAATCGTTGTGTAAATTGAAATACTGCTTTCATGGAATGGCCTCCTCTGATAAAAAATTTGAGCACTATGTGTGATGGAGACTGTTATTTACATATCTGAACATCCATAGTCCTTTTTCTTCTCTGAAATAATTCACTAATTCACGACCACTTTTTGGAAATCTTAAACAAAGAGAAAAGTTACTATTGTACAAATAACTCCCTCCTCCACAAATGGATCTACCATATGACCTAGTATTCCACCCCTGGGAATCTACCCAAAGGACACAAGAAACAATATTATTGACATAATACCTCATAATCTCTGTGTTTATATGTTTTAATTAAAAGTGAAATGGAATCATCATTTTGAATGTGGATGTTGCGTTTCAGGATCAGTATGATTTCTTGATTTTTATTCTTCTATGTATTTTTTATAAATGATTTACTACATATAATTTGTATAAAAAAGGTGAAATAACAGATTCTTTGAAGGTATCCCTACATATCTAATACTATCCCTACATGTAGCTTAGTACTAGATTCATAAATAATACCTTTAGTATTAAATATAAATTTGCAAATGCATTCCTACAACTGAGAGGCAAGTCCATTATAGAGTCAAATAGTTCCACGGGGGTGGTGCCTTCAATAAAAGAAGGATGATTTGGTAACAGAGCAATTCACATGGAAATGATTTCTATAAAAAATACTTTGGGCCTCAAGATTTATGTTAATATCTATATAGTGATTAATGTTTTTCCAAGTAATTTCAGGTACATTATCTACTTTAGCTTTAGTTAATGTTGGAGACCCCTAAGGCATAAAGTGCTGAGACCAGGAAAACCTCAAGGTCACGGCTGGAAAACTGGCCATGGCTAAGACTGATCAATACTGGTCTGAGGTCAGAGGACTGGCCCGTGTACAGATCAGGATGTTATTTTTTGCGTTTGAGAAATGATGTTTGGGGGACAAACTAGATTAGAAAAGAAACAGAATAATCTGATAGCACAGAGACTTGGTGGTGAATGTGTGCCCGGACAAGGCTAAATACTAAGAGACCCAAAGATTCATAATATAAATATCCAATTTCTGTGTCTAGAAGTCTGAGGAAAATTTTTGTTTTCTATTATTAAGTCTATTTTAATTCAAATAAATGTGCCAGTTTATTTAAAAAAATACCAAGAGAATGATTCATTGTTTAATAACTAACATAGAGGGGAGGAGGGTGGTTTGTATCAATAAAAATGATTTGCACTGGGCACTTGGGACACTTGAGCGTGGAATGAGAGGCCTGGCGTCACCTAGGTCCTGCTTCTCCTAAACTCTATTTTGTGTCTGTCATTTCTTTATTCCTCGGTTCTTTCTGATTCCTCTCTCAACCTGTTCACTGGTACTGGACCCCGGCAGTTAAAATATCTCAGGTAAAAATAAACAGTATATTAAGTTACCCCACATGTACTAATGAACACATTGCCTGACATGAACTTAGTGGTCAATAATTTTATTGAATTAATTTATCCATTGCCCTTGAAGGTGTATTTCATAGTCCTGAAATGAGGATCACATAAATGAAATAATTTAATCAATTCTATTTGGTCTTGATTAGGTTGATTACTTAATAAATTTGTTTAAATATAGGACTCATAAAGTTTTAAAATCTACATTGAAGAATTTCTTTGAACCTAAAATTCTCATATGTGATTTAGTCATCATTATTTGGTATGGAGTTTGGATCTTCCAACATAGTCTTCAAATTGGAATTCCATATATTACCCTCTTTTCATAAACTACTTGTTTAACATATTGTATATAATAATATCCATGATAACAATGGGATGACTAAGGAAAATATAAGGAGCCACAGTTCACTTATTGGGGAATAGGAAGAGCTTGTGAATTAGAGAATGAACCGTGAGTGTTTAACCACCTGCTAACAGTTTACAGAGGAAACAATGAAGAATGGTTCATTTCTCAACTTGAGACAGTAGAATAGGCTCAGAATTTTTTAAATTAATTTTTTGAAATGAGGTGCCATTGTTTTATATATTTGTTAATATTTTGACAGTATAGGATTTTCGCTTAGATGTGGTGATTGTAGCTCTCCCAACACTAAAGCACCCACAGTCCACAGCCACAGTCCATATACTCTCCCACCCTTCATTGTTCACCCTACCATTTTACCTCCCCTCTTAGATGCATGAAATTTTTATAGGGCAAGGTAGGGGCACCCCAGAACCCCCAAATCTTCCTGTTTGAAATAGATTCTGCCATATGCTTCATCAAGACAAAACATACTCTGGTGTGGAAAAGATATTTAATACATTAGTGTGCAACACAGAAAAGGAAAGACTATAGTTTCCAAATCAAGCACCCAATGTTACCCATTCACTCAGTATGTCTGAGACAGAAGGAGCAAAATCACAATAAAAGCTGTCATTGTTAACCTTCCCATGGGTCTCTCAGCCACATCTGTTACAACCAGTCTAGGATCAAAAAGCAAGTATTGCTTTTTCACATGTCTTTCTGCTCCATGTGCCTCCTCCAGGTCTCCTTCTTGCTCTCCAGCTGTCTTCCTTCCTTCTGCAGTCTCCTCTCAGCTTCTTCTCCTCCCAGCTCAGCTCCACACAGTAGGGTGGGGTAGGGAACATGGAACTTCCCCCTTTCCTAGGGGACACCCTGTTACAAAATGTCCTTATCTATTACCACCTTTTCATCTGAAATCAAATTTTTTTTTTAAAGATTTATTTATTTATTTATTTATACAAGCACTGGGTATAGTCAGAAGCGCGGGAGGGTGAGAGAATTCACCAGAGCCAGAGCGGGGAGCAGAGCAGGCAGAAGGACCGAAGTACACTGCTGAGGGGAGCAGCGGGCGGCAGGAGAGGTCTGCGCGCCATGTGGGACCCTTGTCTGAGGCCTGGGACCCTACAGGCGCTGCAGAGGCTGTCAGCAGCTTCGCAGCCCAGCGCTCAACTGCCTCCCACCAGGGGAGGCCCTGAAATCAAATTGATGTGGCATTCATCAATTTTTCATCTTTATTTTTTTGATGAATTATGGTACCATTTTATGCATCTGATTTTAAGCATCTTCCTAACTCTTGAATTGATTAGTTATTGTGAGTCCTTTTCCAAGAACCAAAATTTAGGTCTACTTATGTATAACTGCTTATAGTCCATGGATCATGAATTATATACCTGGTGCATTGTTGGTTGAAATCACCATAATAAGTCCTTCAAAGCTTTTATATCCTCTGAAAATTTATGAATAATATGGGTGTATTGACATGTGTTTTTTTCCTTGTAAATGTTAAATGCTCATGGATTTAACAGAATCCAAAGGTATCTATTCTAGAAAAAGCTTATGAATTGTCCCAAGCTTCCTTATGTTTACATCATCAACATTTTCAGTTTTGAAAAAAGTATTGATAGGCAGTGAACTACCAAGGATGCTGTTCTTTAGTGAAAGTCACTTATCAGGTTTTTCTCTAATTTAATCATCACAGTTTATTTGTAGGTAGAATACTGAGTATAGCTTTGCGAATCTGTTTTGTCTTTACACTATAGATGATGGGGTTGATCACAGGGGGCAAAATCAGGTATATATTGGACATCATTGAATGGACCACTTTGGGGCTGAATGAGCATAGCGATGCACCAAGGACAGACTTATCAGGGGGATGTAGAAAGTAGCAACTGCTCCAATGTGGGAGACACAGGTGCTAAAGGTCTTGTGTCGTTCTTCAGGGGAGGCAATTCTGAGAACAGAGCGAATGATCAAGATATAAGAAACAACAATACCTGGTGTATCTATTCCTGTAGTCAGGATGAGACCACTTAATCCATAGATGCTGTTGACTCGAGTATCTGAGCATGCTAATTTAATCACATCTGCATGGTAGCAATAGGAGTGGGTAAGGAGATTCTTTTTGCAGAAAGAAAGACGCTTAAGGAGGAAGAGTCCAGTTGCTATCAATATTACGCTGCGCGCACTGATTATTAGACACATCTGAATGATTCTGGAGTTAGTGAGAATGGTGGTGTACCTGAGAGGGTCACAGATGGACACGTAGCGGTCAAAGGCCATGGCCATCAGCACTCCAGATTCCATGAAAGTGAATACATGAAGGAAAAACATCTGGATAATGCAGGAATCTAAACTGATTTGTCTTGCATCAAACCAGAGGATAGCTAATGTTGTTGACATTGTAGACACCATCAAGCCCAGGTCAGTGGCTGACAGCATGGAGAGGAAATAGTACATGGGCTCATGCAGACTCTGCTGGGTAATGATGACAAACAGGATCATGCTGTTCCCAGTAAGGGCAGTGGCATAGAGACAACAGAAGGGAATGGAGATCCAGCCTTGGGCAGACTCCAAGCCAGGAATGCCGGTCAACAAGAAGATTGGAAATGTAGATGTGAAGTTACTGAGGATCTCCATGTTGTCTTGGATTTGTGGCATTTGTCCTCACAATGCTCATAGCCTATAAAAATAATAATGAAGTTGTTCAAAATATGCAGATTTATTTTCTTTTGTTTAGGAAATTGTCTATATTTGTGGGTACATGCTCTTTCACTTATAAAACTCTAGATCATTTTAATATTCATCTGCAATCCTTATCAAGGATAATTAGAAAATATAGGACTTTCTGTACTGAAATCCTTGGAAAATATGTCTATTAATTTTTGGCATTTTGATGACAGTTATTTACTATGTGATGACAATTTAAGCTCCATTGCATCATGAGAATCTATGAATAAAGGATCATTTTAAAAAATAATCCATCAGTTTGGAATATATTCTGTATAAAATGAATAAGAGAAATCCACCCCACACATCCATGTCTTCAGTACACATGTAGGTGTGAATCTCCAGGCATCACTTTCTCTAGGTGGTAGAAGCTATCATTGGTAGGTGCCACTTCAATCCAACACTCTGAGTGAGCAAAATCAGAGGGCATATTTACAAGAAAAAGCAAAGATGTAAGTCTGTAGAAGTTATTGGAAAGGACTATATGCACTGAAGCAAGATGAGACAAGACACCTTGACATAAACCACTGAAACCAGGAGAGCATTGTATCATGACTGGGTGTTTTGTGAATGACAGTGTTGAATCACTTGACTACTTGAATAGGTGAAAGATTAAAAACTTCAAATGCAGCTGAGAGCATTTTAATGACCCAGAAAAGATTTTAGTGTCTACTGATCAAAGCTAAAATCTGAGGAATTAAGGAAAAATAAGCAGTTGGGATAAAGTGTATATTGTTCCAGAAACTGTGAAGAAGAGAAACAAGCTGTGAGTAAAGGAAAATGTTAGGTGAATTAACTGCTTGCAAATGGGAAAAACATAAAAGAACGTACATATTTATAAACAAATTAAAGTAGCAGCGGCTAAATCATTAAAGAATATTAAACGGTAGAAATTAATTGTTACAGAAAAATTTTTAGAAAGTATTAGGTGACTGAACATAGAACATGTTAGTAATTAGCTTTTGAAAAGGTCAAGGAATTATCACCCAGTAGCTCTTTTAAGTTTTGTTTTTCCATTATTTTAAAATTGTGATTAAAACAAACCGTTCTTGTTTCAGTTTTCACAAGATTTTGTGTCTTTTCAGTAGTAATAGTTCTAAAGCCATAGAAAGCCTGCTAGTGTGTGGTGGTGTGTAGATGGCTACTCTGAAGCTGGTTCTTGCCTTAAAATGGCTATGTTTCTGATCATTCGGATATATTCACATATTTTGTGTATCTTGATATTTATTAAAGAGGAGTCTGTGCTTAGTAGATTTGCATGTAACCTAATAAGGGAAGCTTGTCACATTCTATTTTGAGGAATTAAACTTTTCTTTTTATTGAAAAAAAAATAAAACACAACATTCTGAGCATTATTAAATGTACAGATTTTTGGCAGTAAATATATTCATAATGTTGAGCAATAATCTCCTACGTCCAGGTTCATATCTTCATCTTGTAAAACAAATGTGTACACATTAAACAGTGAGTTCCACTCTATCCCCCTTTCCAGCAACCCTGGCAACCATCATCTACTCTGTCTTTCTCTGAACTTGACTACTCTAAGTGTCACATGTGAGTGGAATCATAAATATTTGTACTTTATGACTGACTATTTGTATGTACCATAACATCCTCAGAGAATTATGCAGGTTACAGACTGGTAAAATCATTTCTTCCCTTGCATTGAGTATCCACTTTTTTAAACGTAAATTATTAGCAGAATATTTACTCTGTTGAAGGCACATGAAGAATGGAAGCTGATTTGAGAACACAGAGGTTTTAAGATACATTAAAGTGTATAGGAGAGGATATGTACTCACTGTGCATGCAAATGTTAATGTTATAAATATTAATAATAATTTGTAATTATATGAAAATTTAATTTTTAAAGTAAGAAATATGCCTTATTACAATAACTCAAGGAAAGCATATAAAACAATAGCAATGCTTCTAATTATATTATTATTTTTCAGTCAAGGCTGTAAAAAATTGTTGGTAAAACTTGCATCCTGGGAGTCCCGGCTGTGAAATAAATATACGTGTTACTGTGCCTTTTATGCTAGCTTTCTGTGATTCCTTTTAACTGTCCCTCTCTGATTTCTCCTCACTCTGAGAAAGGTCAGCATATTCAACCATGAACTAGTAGGGATCAGATACCTGGCTGCTCCATGGGACCCTGAGGATGGGGTGAAAATAGTGTTATCAGATTTTCTGCAAGCCCACCTGATTACTTGTGCAAAGGTAACAAAGCAGGAAGTCAACCCGTGAGCACCTTTCTCTACCTCCTTACCAGAGTCCCTGGGGGAGGGAAGCCTCTGTGTTTGGCAGCAAGAGCAAGTTCTGAGTTGCTGGTCTGCAGTCATGGACTTTATAGTGAGGAGGAGAAAGCTTCTTGGGGTCATGGGTAAAGACTGAGCCTCCCTGAGGCATAGACAGAAAAGCTGCAACACCTTCCTCTCTAAACACTGGCTGGGCTATAATCTCACACTACTGAAAATTAAAACACATCAAGTCAAAATATTATAAGATGGGGACCAAGCATAGATAAAACAGGTTCTGTTATTGAGTGAGAGCACAAATACTTGACTTGATCCTTAGAAAGGGAGGAGAAACTTCGCTCACTCCTACTTAGAGTGGTTAAGCACTCATAATTCATTCTTTAATGAACAAGTTCTCACTTGTGAGAAGTTACTCTTTTATTCCTATGAGTGGAGAATTTTGTAGGGAAACTTGAGAGTGTATTCATTTACACTAGGAGAAATACTACTTGGAGGAGATTTCTGTCATTCTGTTGTGCTTCACCCCTCTGATTCTGGCTTAGTTAAATGGCATGAGGAAATGTGAATGCTAAGGCAAGCAAAGAAGAGTCAAAGGAAAGATGAACATTGACATAGTAGATCTGCATTTGCAAGTTTTAATTGAAATCATTCCATTTCAGGTATCATTAGCTTCAATTTAGATTATAGTAATTAAGGGAAGGTATAATGTCTTGATTTTTATTCTTCAATTATTTTTGTATAAAAATCTACTACATTGACTTTGCACAAAAATGTGAAATAACAGATTCTTGAATGTATCTCCCTGCAACAGTGTAGTGCTAGGTACATAATATGAATGACATTAAATGTTTGTTAAAATTGCAAATGCATTCTTACAGCTCATAGGTACCCACAGTATAAAATCTAGTGGCTCATGGGGGTAGTGCTTGCAAGAGGAGAAGGATGATTCAGCAACATGCCAATTGACAAGAAAACAATTTCAAGGGGAAAAAGTTGACTGTAGGTCAAGATTTTATTAATATCTACATAGTGATTAATGTTTGTCAAGGAATTTCAGGAACATTATTTACTTCAGGTTTGGTTAAATTTATTTAGGTGAAAATCTATTTATATTTTTTAACTTACCCTCCAGTTCTGATGAACACATTGCTTGACATAAATTAAGTGGTCAATGGTTTTATTTAATTAACTTATCCATTGCTCTTAAGGTATATTTCACACCATAAAAGAGGATACACAAACAATGAAGTCATTTTATTCAATTCTTCTTGGTTGTTTTTTGATTAGTTACTTAGTATATTTGTTTAACTATAGGACTCACACAATTTTTCAGTCTTCATTGATGCATTTTCTTTGAACCTAAAATTCTCATATGTGATTTAGTCATCATGTTTCATATGGAGTTAGGGTCCTCTATATAGTCTGCAAATTGGAATTCCATATTATCCACTTTTCATAAACCATATGTTCAACAAACAATACAATTTCCATGGTAATAATGATGATGATTAAGGAAAATATAAGTATCCACCGTTCCCTTATTATAAGTAGCCACAGTGCCCTTATTGGGGATAGTGAGAACTTGTTCATTAGAGAATGAATTATGAGTGTTTAACCAGCTGTGAAGATCAATCAATACATTTAACAGAGGCAACAAAGAATGATTCACTTCTCAACCGGAGACAGTAGAATTTGCTCAGAGATTTTTCAATGAATTATTTTAATAAAGTGCCACTATTTTATATATTTCTAATATTTTGGCAATATTGGTTTTTGCCCCTTAGCTATGGTCATTGTAGCTCTCCTAACACTGAAGGACCCACAGTCCACAGCCATAGTCCACTGTGATCGCCCCCTTTCATTCTTAGACTTCCCGATCTACCTCCCCTCCTGGGGGCCTCCAGTTTTGGTCAGTTTTCAAGAAATTCTCAGTTTTCAAGAAATGCTTTTATAATTTGTCTTTGACCCTTTGGTATTTCACTCTCTCCTTCTGGCTATTTCACTTAGTACAATCCTACTCTGTTGAAGTGTGAGTTGTGTATGAAAAGCTACTTAATTTAGTATTATTGCCTGATATATTAGGGGATAAGTATACAACCTGAGACCATATTCATAACAAAAGCCAGAAACATATCTGACATCGCCCAATTTTCTAAATTGTAACCCCTTATCAAATATTATATACAAAATTCATTGTTATTAGCTGTACACTGATGGGTTTAAGGAAATGTTCTCAATAGCACTAATCACTAAGGAGATGAAAATCATTTTATCACAAATGATACTATGAAAATCATTTTATTATAAATGATACTATGAAAATCACATTATCTCAGTTATAAAACTGTTTATTATAAAAAAAATTGAAAAATAGTTTGGAGAAAATAGAAGCCTTCTACATTGTTTTAGGGAGTTTAAATTGGTAATTCAAGTACAGCAAACAGAATGTAACTTTCTCAAAATTTAAAAATTAATTAACACATGCCCACATCTAGATGTTTGTCTAAAGGTGTTGTAATCGAGATCTCAAAGAGATTGTCGGATCCCAGTGATTACTGCATGGAAATCTTTACATTAAAATTGTATTTATTTTTAGAAAAGTGTCCAAACGGGGAAAAAGAAATTAACCATTAATTACATGAATATATTTGAAGTATTTCCTCTGCTGAGGAAAACTGCATAGCAGAGTTCTAAGAATCCTGCCTTACACAACCAGAAAACCTTGTTCTGCTATTAAGTGGGTAGCACAAATAGCAGAAATTATAGCCAAGGATATCAGTTTCTTTATTTGCAGAACAGAGTAATGAACTAGGTAGCCTGAAAATGTTAGAGCACTGTGGGATGTTTGTTTATCTTGCTTGGTAGAGTTTGTTTGCAAATTGGACAGCAAGCAAAGTTTTGAAAGTAATTTTGATGCAGTGAATCCTTTATGAGATTGATCTGACATTTGCTTGGGGTTTAACCACCTTTCATCTGAAATCAAATTCATGTGAAATATTCATCAATTTTTCATCTTTATTTCTTCAATGAATTATTACAGTACCATTTTATGCAACTGATTTTAGAGGTTCTTCATAACTCTTGAATTGATGTAGTTTCTGTAAGTCCCTATTAGGAGTCAAAATTTAGTTCTATTTATGTGTAACTGTTTATAGTCTGTCTGTGCATTATATACCTGGTACATTGTTAGTTAAAGTCACCATAGCAACTCCTTCATAGCTTTGTGAATGCTCTGATAATTTATAGAAAATATGGGTGCCTTGACATGTGGCTGTTTTCTTGGAAAGATACATGAATTTTAAAAGAATCATAAGAAACTATGAGTACAAAAAGGTTATGAACCTCTTCCCAAACTTCCTTATTTTTACATCATGAGCAATTTTTTACTTGTAAAAAATTACTGATAGACAATCAACTACCTTGGATACCTACTGCAGTGAAAGTAAATTTTTCAGTTTTTCCCTCTAATGTAACCATCACTGTTTATTTGGAAGGAGAGTACTGAATATAGCTTTGCGAATCTGTTTTGTCTTTACACTATAGATGATGGGGTTGATCACAGGGGGCAAAATCAGGTATATATTGGACATCATTGAATGGACCACTTTGGGGGCTGAATGAGCATAGCGATGCACCAAGGACAGACTTATCAGGGGGATGTAGAAAGTAGCAACTGCTCCAATGTGGGAGACACAGGTGCTAAAGGTCTTGTGTCGTTCTTCAGGGGAGGCAATTCTGAGAACAGAGCGAATGATCAAGATATAAGAAACAACAATACCTGGTGTATCTATTCCTGTGTCAGGATGAGACCAATTAATCCAAAGATGCTGTTGACCCGAGTATCTGAGCATGCTAATTTAATCACATCTGGGTGGTAGCAATAGGAGTGGGAAAGGAGATTCTTTTTGCAGAAAGAGACACGCTTAAGGAGCAAGAGTACGATCACTATCAATATTACAGTGCGTGCACTGATTATTAGATACATCTGAATGATTCTGGGATTAGTGAGAATGGTAGTGTACCTGAGAGGGTCACAGATGGCTACATAGCGGTCGAAGGCCATGGCCACCAGCACTCCAGATTCCATGGAAGAAAATCCATGAAGAAAAAACATCTGGATAATGCAGGAATCTAGACTGATTTGTCTTGCATCAAACCAGAGGATAGCTAATGTTGTTGACATTGTAGACACAGTCAAGCCCAGGTCAGTGGCTGACAGCATGGAGAGGAAATAGTACATGGGCTCATGCAGACTCTGCTGGGTGATGATGACAAACAGGATCATGCTGTTCCCAGTAAGGGCAATGGCATAGAGACAACAGAAGGGAATGGAGATCCAGCCATGGACAGATTCCAAGCCTGGAATGCCGGTCAACAAGAAGGTTGGAAATGTAGATGTGAAGTTACTAAGGATCTCCATGTTGTCTTGGATTTGTGGCATTTGTCCTCACAATGCTCATAGCCTATAAAAATAATAATGAAGTTGTTCAAAATGTGCAGATTTATTTTCTTTTGTTTAGGAAATTGCCTATATTTGTGGTATATGCTCTTTCACTTATAAAACTCTAGATCATTTTAATATTCATCTGCAATCATTATCAAGGATAATTAGAAAATATAAGAATTTCTGTACTCAAATTCTTAGAAAATATGTGTATTGATTTTATACATATTGATGACAATTATTTACTATGTGATGGTAATTCAAGCTCCATTGTATCATGAGATTCTATGAATAATGAATCAGTTTAAAAAGTAATCCATCAGTTTGGAATATGTTCTGTATAAAATGAGTAACAGAAATCCACCCCACACATCCCTGTCTGCAGTACACATGTAGGTGTGAATCTCCAGGCATCACTTTCTCTAGGTGGTAGAAGCTATCATTGGTTAGGTGCCACTTCAATCCAACACTCTGAGTGAGCAAATTCAGAGGGCATATTTACAAGAAAAAACAAAGATGTAAGTCTGTAGAAGTTATTGGAAAGGACTATATGCACTGAAGCAAGATGAGGCCAGAAACCTTGACATAAACTATTGAAACCAGGAGAGCTTGGTGTCATGACTGGGTGTTTTGTGAATGACAGTGTTGAATCACCTGATTACTTGAATAGCTCAAAGATTAAAAACTTCAAATGCAGCTGAGAGCATTTTAATGACCTAAAAAAGATTTTAGCATCTATAGATCAAAGCTAAAATCTGAGGAATTAAGGAAAAATAAGCAGTTGGGATAAAGTGTATATTTTCCAGAAACTGTGAAGAAGAGAAACAAGCTGTGAGTAAAGGAAAATGTTAGGTGAATTAACTGCTTGCAAATGGGAAAAACATAAAAGAACGTACATATTTATAAACAAATTAAAGTAGCAGTGGCTAAATCATTAAAGAATATTAAACGGTAGAAATTAATTGTGACAGAAAAATTTTTAGAAAATATTAGGTGATTGAATATAGAGCATGATAGTAATTAGCTTTTGAAAAGGTCAAGGAATTATCACCCAGTAGCTCTTTTAAGTTTTGTTTTTTCCATCATTTTAAAATTGTGGCTAAACACATCATTCTGAGCAATATTATGTGTACAGATTACTGGAAATTCTCTCCTACATCCATGTTCATATTTTTATCTTGTAAAACAAATGTGTACACATTAAACAGTGAATCCCTCCCTACCACCCCTTTCTGCAACCCTGGCAATCATCATGTACTCTCTCTCTCTCTCTGCTTTTGACTGACTACTCTTAAGTGTCACATGTGAGTAGAATCATAAATATTTGTAGTTTGTCACTGACTATCCATGTACCACTACATCGTCAGAGAATTACACATTACAGATTGTTAAAAAACATTTCTTCCCTTTTACTGAGTGTCGACTTTTTAAAATGTAAATTATTAGCAGAAAATTTGCTTCTGTTGAAGGCACAGGAAGAATGGATGGTAGTTTGAGAAAACAGAGTTTTTAAGGTACATTGAAGTGTATAGGAGAGGATATTTACTCACCGTACATGCAGATGTTAGTGTTCTAAATATTAATAATCATGTGCAATTAAATTAAAGTTTCATTTTTAAATTAGACTATACATCATTGAAATCACTCAATGAAAACTTATAAAACAATGGCAATGTTCCTTATTATAATATTTTTCAGTCAAACTGTAAAAAATAGTTGGTAAAACTTACTTCCTGGGAGTCATGACTGTGAGATAATTATACATGTTACTGTGCCCTTTATGCTAGCTTTCTGTGATTCCTTTTAACTGTCGCTCTCCAATTTCACCTCACTCTGAGAAAGGTCAGGTTTTCAACCATGAACTAGTAGGGAACAGATACCTGGCTGCTAGTGTTATTAGACTTTTCTGCAAGTCCACCTGATTACTTGTGCAAATGTAACAAAACAGGAAGTCAACCCAGTGAGCACCTTTCTCTACCTCCTTACCAGAGTCCCTGGGGGAGGGGAGCCTTCTGTGTTTGGCAGCAGAGAGCAAGTTCTGAGTTGCTGGTCTGTAGTCATGGACTTTATAGTGAGGAGGAGAAAGCTCTGGGGTCATGGGTAAAGTCTGAGCCTCCCTGAGGCATAGACAGAAAAGCTGCAACACCTTCCTCTCTAACCACTGGCTGGGCTATAATCTCACACTACTGAAAGTTAAAACACATAGTCAAAAATATTATAAGATGGGGACCATGTATAGATAAAACAGGTTCTGTTATTGAGTGAGAACACAAATGTTTGACTTGATCCTTAGAAAGGGAGGAGAAACTACAATCTCTCCTACTTAGAGTGGGCATAAGAGGTTACTCTTTTATTCCTATGAGTGGAGAATTGTTGGGAAACTTGAGAGTGTATTCGTTCACACTAGGAGAAATACAACTTGGAGGAGATTTCTGTCATTCTGTTGTGCTTCACCCCTCTGATTCTGGCTTAGTAAATGGCATGAGGAAATGTGAATGCTAAGGCAAGCAAAGATGAACATTGATGTAGTAGATCATATTCACAAGTTTTAATTAAAAATATTCCATTTCAGGTATCATAAATTTGAATGTGGATATAGCACTTGAGGGAAGGTATAACTTCTTGATTTTTATTCTTCAATTATTTTTGTATAAAAATCTACTACATTGACTTTGCAGAAAAATATGAAATAACAGATTTTTTGAATGTATTTCCCTGTAACAGTGTAATGCTAGGTAGGTACATAATATGAATGACATTAAATGTTTGTTAAAATTGCAAATGCATGCTTACAGCTCATAGGTACCCACAGTATAAAATCTAGTGGCTCATGGGGGTAGTGCTTGCAAGAGGAGAAAGATGATTTAGCAACATGCCAATTGACAAGAAAACAATTTCCAGGGGGAAAAATTGATTGTAGGTCAAGATTTTATTAATATCTACATAGTGATTAATGTTTTTAAGGAATTTCAAGAACATTATTTACTTGAGCTTTGGTTAAATTTATTTAGGTGAAAATCTATTTATATTTTTTAACTTACCCTCCAGCACTGATGAACATATTGCTTGACATAAATTAAGTGGTCAATGGTTTTATATAATTAACTTATCCATTGCTCTTAAGGTATATTTCACACCATAAAAGAGGATATATAAACAATGAAGTCATTTTATTCAATTCTTCTTGGTTGTTTTTTGATTAATTACTTAGTATATTTGTTTAACTATAGGACTCACACAATTTTTCAGTCTTCATTGATGCATTTTCTTTGAACCTAAAATTCTCATATGTGATTTAGTCATCATGTTTCATATGGAGTTAGGGTCCTCTATATAGTCTGCAAATTGGAATTCCATATTATCCACTTTTCATAAACCATATGTTCAACAAACAATACAATTTCCATGGTAATAATGATGATGATTAAGGAAAATATAAGTATCCACCGTTCCCTTATTATAAGTAGCCACAGTGCCCTTATTGGGGATAGTGAGAACTTGTTCATTAGAGAATGAATTATGAGTGTTTAGCCAGCTGCAAATATCAATCAATACATTTAACAGAGGCAACAAAGAATGATTCACTTCTGAACCGGAGATGGTAGAATTTGCTCAGAGATTTTTTAATGTATTTTTTGAATAAAGAGCCACTATTTTTTATATTTCTAATATTTTGACATTATTGGTTTTTGCCCCTTAGATATGGTCATTGTAGCTCTCCTAACACTGAAGGACCCACAGTCCATAGCCATAGTCCACTGGGATCGCCCCCCTTTCATTCTTAGACTTCCCGATCTACCTCCCCTCCTGGGGGCCTCGAGTATTGGTCAGTTTTCAAGAAATTCTCAGTTTTCAAGAAATGCTTTTATAATTTGTCTTTGACCCTTTGGTTTTTAACTCTCACCTTCTGGCTATTTTACTTAGTATAATCCTACTCTGTTGAAGTGTGAGTTGTGTATGAAAAGCTACTTTATTTAGTATTATAGCCTGATATATCAGGGGATAAGTATACAACCTGAGACCATATTCATCACAAAAGCCATAAATCTATCTGTCATCGCCCAAAGTTTCTAAATTGTAACCCCTTATCAAATATTATATACAAAATTCATTGTTATTAGCTGTACACTGATGGGTTTAAGAAAATGTTCTCAATAGCATTAATCACTAAGGAGATGAAAATCATTTTATTACAAATGATACTATGAAAATCATTTTATTATGAATGATACTATGAAAATCATATTATCTCAGTTATAAAACTGTTTATTATAAAAAAAATGAAAAATAGTTTGGAGAAAATAGAAGCCTTCTACATTGTTTTAGGGAGTTTAAATTGGTAATCCAAGTACAGAAATCAGAATGTAACTTTCTCAAAATTTATAAATTAATTAACACATGCCCACATCTAGATGTTTGTCTAAAGGTGTTGTAATCGGGATCTCAAAGAGATTGTTGGATCCCAGTGATTACTGCATGGAAATCCTTACATTAAAATTGTATTTATTTTTAGAAAAGTGTCCAAACAGGGAAAAAGAAATTAACCATTAATTACATGAATATATTTGAAGTATTTCCTCTGCTGAGGAGAACAGCATAGCAGAGTTCCAAGAATCCTGCCTTACACAACCAGAAAACCTTGTTCTGCTATTAACTGTGTAGCACAAAAAGCAGAAATTATAGCCAAGGATATCAGTTTCTTTATTTGCAGAACAGAGTAATGAACTAGGTAGCCTGAAAATGTTAGAGCACTGTGGGAGGTTTGGTAGAGTTTGTTTGCAAATTGGACAGCAAGCAAAGTTTTGAAAGTAATTTTGATGCTGTGAATCCTTTATGAGATTGATCTGACGTTTGCTTGGGGTTTAACCAACTTTCATCTGAAATCAAATTCATGTGAAATATTCATCAATTTTTCATCTTTATTTCTTCAATGAATTATTACGGTACCATTTTATGCAACTGATTTTAGAGGTTCTTCATAACTCTCAAATTGATGTAGTTTCTGTAAGACCCTATTAGGAGTCAAAATTTAGTTCTGTTTATGTGTAACTGTTTATAGTCTGTGCATCATAAATTATATACCTGGTACATTGTTAGTTAAAATCACCTTAGTAACTCCTTCATAGCTTTTGTGATTGCTCTGATAATTTATAGAAAATATGGGTGCCTTGACATGTGGTTGTTATCTTGGAAAGATACATGGATTTTAAAAGAATCCAAAGGAACTATGAGTAGAAAAAGCTTATGAACCTCTTCCCAAACTTCCTTATTTTTACATCATGAGCAATTTTTTACTTGTAAAAAATTACTGATAGACAATCAACTACCTTGGATGCCTACTGCAGTGAAAGTAAATTTTTCAGTTTTTCCCTCTAATGTAACCATCACTGTTTATTTGGAAGGAGAGTACTGAATATAGCTTTGCGAATCTGTTTTGTCTTTACACTATAGATGATGGGGTTGATCACAGGGGGCAAAATCAGGTATATATTGGACATCATTGAATGGACCACTTTGGGGGCTGAATGAGCATAGCGATGCACCAAGGACAGACTTATCAGGGGGATGTAGAAAGTAGCAACTGCTCCAATGTGGGAGACACAGGTGCTAAAGGTCTTGTGTTGTTCTTCAGTGGAGGCAATCCTGAGAACAGAGCGAATGATCAAGACATAAGAAACAATAATACTTGGTGTATCTACTCCTGTAGTCAGGATGAGAACAATTAATCCAAAGATGCTGTTGACCCGAGTATCTGAGCATGCTAATTTAATCACATCTGGGTGGTAGCAATAGGAGTGGGAAAGGAGATTCTTTTTGCAGAAAGAGAGATGCTTAAGGAGGAAGAGTCCAGTTGCTATCAATACTATGCTGCGTGCACTGATTATTAGACACATCTGAATGATTCTGGAGTTAGTGAGAATGGTGGTGTACCTGAGAGGGTCACAGATGGCCACGTAGCGGTCAAAGGCCATGGCCATCAGCACTCCAGATTCCATGAAAGTGAATACATGAAGAAAAAACATCTGGATAATGCAGGAATCTAGACTGATTTCTCTTGCATCAAACCAGAGGATAGCTAATGTTGTTGACATTGTAGACACAGTCAAGCCCAGGTCAGTGGCTGACAGCATGGAGAGGAAATAGTACATGGGCTCATGCAGACTCTGCTGGGTAATGATGACAAACAGGATCATGCTGTTCCCAGTAAGGGCAGTGGCATAGAGACAACAGAAGGGAATGGAGATCCAGCCTTGGGCAGACTCCAAGCCAGGAATGCCGGTCAACATGAAGGTTGGAAATGTAGATGTGAAGTTACTGAGGATCTCCAGGTTGTCTTGGATTTGTGGCATTGTCCTCACAATGCTCACAGCCTATAAAAATAATAATGAAGTTGTTCAAAATGTGCAGATTTATTTTCTTTTGTTTAGGAAATTGTCTATATTTGTGGTACATGCTCTTTCACTTATAAAACTCTAGATCATTTTAATATTCATCTGCAATCCTTATCAAGGATAATTAGAAAATATAGGACTTTATGTACTGAAATTCTGGAAAAATATGTCTATTAATTTTAGGCATTTTGATGATAATTATTTACTATGTGATGACAATTTAAGCTTCATTGCATCATGAGAATCTATGATAAAGGATCATTTAAAAAAATTATCTATCAGTTTGGAATATGTTCTGTATAAAATGAGTAAGAGAAATCCACCCCACACGTCCATGTCTGCATGTAGGTGTGAATCTCCAGGCATCACTTTCTCTAGGTGGTAGAAGCTATCATTGGTTAGGTGCCACTTCAATCCAACACTCTGAGTGAGCAAATTCAGAGGGCATATTTACAAGAGAAAACAAAGACGTAAGTCTGTAGAAGTATTGGAAAGGACTATATGCACTGAAGCAAGATGAGACAAGACACCTTGACATAAACCACTGAAACCAGGAGAGCTTGGTGTCATGACTGGGTGTTTTGTGAATGACAGTGTTGAATCACTTGACTACTTGAATAGGTGAAAGATTAAAAACTTCAAATGCAGCTGAGAGCATTTTAATGACCCAGAAAAGGTTTTAGTGTCTATTGATCAAAGCTAAAATCTGAGCAATGAAGGAAAAATAAGCAGTTGGGATAAAGTGTATATTGTTCCAGAAACTGTGAAGAAGAGAAACAAGCTATGAGTAAAGGAAAATGTTAGGTGAGTTAACTGCTTGCAAATGGGAAAAACATACAAGAACGTACATATTTATAAACAAATTAAAGTAGCAGCGGCTAAATCATTAAAGAATATTAAACCGTAGAAATTACAGAACAATTTTTAGAAAGTATTAGGTGATTGAATTTAGAGCATGATAGTAATTAGCTTTTGTAAAGGTCAAGGAATTATCACCCAGTAGCTCTTTTAAGTTTTGTTTTTCCATTATTTTTAAATCATGACAAAATACACCATTCTTGTTTCGGTTTTCACAAGATTTTGTGATTTTTCAGTAGTAGTATTTCTAAAGCCATAGAAGGCCTGCTGGTGTGGTGGTGTGTAGATGGCTACCCTGAAGCTGGTTCTTGCCTTAAAATGGCTATGTTTCTGATCATTCGGATATCTTCACATATTTTGTGTGTCTTGAATTTATTAAGGAGGAGTCTGTGCTTAGTAGATTTGCATGTAACCTAATAAGGGAAGCTTGTCACATTCTGTTTTGAGGAATTTAACTTTTCTTTTTCTTGAAAAAAAAAACACACCATTCTGAGCATTATTAAATGTATAGATTTTTGGCAGTAAATATATTCATAATGTTGAGCAATAGTCTCCTATGTCCAGGTTCATATTTTCAGCTTGTTAAACAAATGTGTACATATTAAAAGGTGAGTCCCACTCTATCCCCCTTTCCAGCAACCCTGGCAACCATCATCTACTCTGTCTTTCTCTGAACTTGACTACTCTAAGTGTCACATGCGAGTGGAATCATAAATATTTGTACTTTATGACTGACTATTTTTATATACCATAACATCCTCAGAGAATTATGCAGGTTACAGACTGGTAAAATCATTTCTTCCCTTGCATTGAGTGTCCACTTTTTTAAACGTAAATTATTAGCAGAATATTTACTCTGTTGAAGGCACATGAAGAATGGAAGCTGATTTGAGAAAACAGAGGTTTTAAGATACATTAAAGTGTATAGGAGAGGATAAGTACTCACTGTACACGCAAATGTTAATGTTATAAATCTTAATAATAATTTGTAATTATATTAAAATTTAATTTTTAAAGTAAGAAATATGCCTTATTAAAATAACTCAAGGAAAGTATATAAAACAATAGCAATGTTTCTTATTGTATTATGTAAAAATTGTTGGTAAAACTTTCTTCCTGGGAGTCACGGCTGTGAGCTAAGTATACGTGTTACTGTGCCCTTTATGCTAGCTTTCTGTGATTCCTTTTAACTGTCCCTCTCCAATTTCTCCTCACTCTGAGAAAGGTCAGCATATTCAACCATGAACTAGTAGGGATCAGATACCTGGCTGCTCCATGGGACCCTGAGGATGGGGTGAAAATAGTGTTATCAGACTTTTCTGCAAGCTCACCTGATTACTTGTGCAAAGGTAACAAAGCAGGAAGTCAACCCGTGAGCACCTTTCTCTACCTCCTTACCAGAGTCCCTGGGTGAGGGAAGCTTTCTGTGTTTGGCAGCAGAGAGCAAGTTCTGAGTTGCTGGTCTGCAGTCATGGACTTTATAGTGAGGAGGAGAAAGCTCTGGGGTCATGGGTAAAGTCTGAGCCTCCCTGAGGCATAGACAGAAAAGCTGCAACACCTTCCTCTCTAAACACTGGCTGGGCTATAATCTCACACTACTGAAAATTAAAACGAATCAAGTCAAAATATTATAAGATGGGGACCAAGCATAGATAAAACAGGTTCTGTTATTGAATGAGACCACAAATGTTTGACTTGAGAAAAGGGAGGAGAAACTTTGCTCACTCCTACTTAGAGTGGGCAAAAGAGGTTACTCTTTTATTCCTATGAGTGGAGAATTTTGTAGGGAAACTTGAGAGTGTATTCATTTACACTAGGAGAAATACTACTTGGAGGAGATTTCTGTCATTCTGTTGTGCTTCACACCTCTGATTCTGGCTTAGTTAAATGGCATGAGGAAATGTGAATGCTAAGGCAAGCAAAGAAGAGTCAAAGGAATGATGAACATTGACATAGTAGATCTGCATTTGCAAGTATTAATTCCATTTCAGGTATCATTAGCTTGAATTTAGATTATAGTAATTAAGGGAAGGTATAATTTCTTGATTTTTATTCTTCAATTATTTTTGTATAAATAATCTACTACTTTGACTTTGCACAAAAATGTGAAATAACAGATTCTTGAATGTATCTCCCTGCAACAGTGTAGTGCTAGGTAAATAATATGAATGACATCAAATGTTTGTTAAAATTGCAAATGCATGCTTACAGCTCATAGGTACCCACAGTATAAAATCTAGTGGCTCATGGGGGTAGTGCTTGCAAGAGGAGAAGGATGATTTAGCAACATGTCAATTGACATGAAAACAATTTCCAGGGGGAAAAGTTGACTGTAGGTCAAGATTTTATTAATATCTATATAGTGAATAATGTTTGTCAAGGAATTTCAGGAACATTATTTACTTCAGCTTTGGTTAAATTTATTTAGGTGAAAATCTATTTATATTTTTAACTTACCCTCCAGTACTGATGAACACATTGCTTGACATAAATTAAGTGGTCAATGGTTTTATTTAATTAACTTATCCATTGCTCTTAAGGTATATTTCAACCATAAAAGAGGATATATAAACAATGAAGTCATTTTATTCAATTCTTCTTGGTTGATTTTTGATTAATTACTTAGTATATTTGTTTAACTATAGGACTCATACAATTTTTCAGTCTTCATTGATGCATTTTCTTTGAACCTAAAATTCTCATATGTGATTTAGTCATCATGTTTCATATGGAGTTAGGGTCCTCTATATAGTCTGCAAATTGGAATTCCATATTATCCACTTTTCATAAACCATATGTTCAACAAACAATATAATTTTGATGGTAATAATGATGATGATTAAGGAAAATATAAGTATCCACCGTTCCCTTATTATAAGTAGCCACAGTGCCCTTGTTGGGGATAGTGAGAACTTGTTCATTAGAGAATGAATTATGAGTGTTTAACCAGCTGTGAAGATCAATCAATACATTTAACAGAGGCAACAAAGAATGATTCACTTCTCAACCGGAGACAGTAGAATTTGCTCTGAGATTTTTAAATGAATTTTTAAATAAAGTGCCACTATCTTATATATTTCTAATATTTTGGCAATATTGGTTTTTGCCCCTTAGATATGGTCATTGTAGCTCTCCTAACACTGAAGGACCCACAGTCCACAGCCATAGTCCACTGGGATCTCCCCCCTTTCATTCTTAGACTTCCCGATCTACCTCCCCTCCTGGGGGCCTCGAGTATTGGTCAGTTTTCAAGAAATTCTCAGTTTTCAAGAAATGTTTTTATAATTTGTCTTTGACCCTTTGGTATTTCACTCTCTCCTTCTGGCTATTTCACATAGTATAATCCTACTCTGTTGAACTGTGAGTTGTGTATGAAAAGCTACTTTGTTTAGTATTATAGCCTGATATATTAGAGGATAAGTATACAACCTGAGACCATATTCATCACAAAAGACCATATTCATCACATAAACATATCTGTCATTGCCCAAAGTTTCTAAATTGTAACCCCTTATCAAATATTATATACAAAATTCATTGTTATTAGCTGTACACTGATGGGTTTAAGAAAATGTTCTCAATAGCACTAATCACTAAGGAGATGAAAATCATTTTATTACAAATGATACTATGAAAATCATTTTATTACGAATGATACTATGAAAATCACATTATCTCAGTTATAAAACTGTTTATTATAAAAAAAAATGAAAAATAGTTTGGAGAAAATAGAAGCCTTCTACATTGTTTTAGGGAGTTTAAATTGGTAATCCAAGTACAGAAAACAGAATGTAACTTTCTCAAAATTTATAAATTAATTAACACATGCCCACATCTAGATGTTTGTCTAAAGGTGTTGTAATCGGGATCTCCAAGAGATTGTTGGATCCCAGTGATTACTGCATGGAAATCCTTACATTAAAATTGTATTTATTTTTAGAAAAGTGCCCAAACAGGGAAAAAGAAATTAATCATTAATTACATGAATATATTTGAAGTATTTCCTCTGCTGAGGAAAACAGCATAACAGAGTTCCAAGAATCCTGCCTTACACAACCAGAAAACCTTGTTCTGCTATTAACTGTGTAGCACAAAAAGCAGAAATTATAGCCAAGGATATCAGTTTCTTTATTTGCAGAACAGAGTAATGAACTAGGTAGCCTGAAAATGTTAGAGCACTGTGGGAGGTTTGTTTATCTTGCTTGGTAGAGTTTGTTTGCAAGTTGGACAGCAAGCAAAGTTTTGAAAGTAATTTTGATGCTGTGAATCCTTTATGAGATTGATCTGACGTTTGCTTGGGGTTTAACCAACTTTCATCTGAAATCAAATTCATGTGAAATATTCATCAATTTTTCATCTTTATTTCTTCAATGAATTATTACGGTACCATTTTATGCAACTGATTTTAGAGGTTCTTCATAACTCTCGAATTGATGTAGTTTCTGTAAGTCCCTATAAGGAGTCAAAATTTAGTTCTGTTTATGTGTAACTGTTTATAGTCTGTGCATCATGAATTTTATACCTGGTACATTGTTAGTTAAAATCACCATAGTAATCCTACATAGCTTTTGTGAATGCTCTGATAATTTATAGAAAATATGGGTGCCTTGACATGTGTTTGCTTTCTTGGAAAGATACATGGATTTTAAAAGAATCCAAAGGAACTATGAGTAGAAAAAGCTTATGAACCTCCTCCCAAACTTCCTTATTTTTACATCATGAGCAATTTTTTACTTGTAAAAAATTACTGATAGACAATCAACTACCTTGGATGCCTACTGCAGTGGAAGTAACTTTTTTTAGTTTTTCCTCTAATTTAACCGTCACTGTTTATTTGGAAGGAGAACACTGCCTATAGTTTTCCGAATCTGTTTTGTCTTTACGCTATAGATGATGGGGTTGATCACAGGGGGCAAAATCAGGTATATATTGGACATCATTGAATGGACCACTTTGGGGGCTGAATGAGCATAGCGATGCACCAAGGACAGACTTATCAGGGGGATGTAGAAAGTAGCAACTGCTCCAATGTGGGAGACACAGGTGCTAAAGGCCTTGTGTCGTTCTTCAGGGGAGGCAATTCTGAGAACAGAGCGAATGATCAAGACATAAGAAACAATAATACTTGGTGTATCTATTCCTGTGGTCAGGATGAGACCAATTAATCCAAAGATGTTATTGGCCCGAGTATCTGAGCATGCTAATTTAATCACATCTGGGTGGTAGCAATAGGAGTGGGAAAGGAGATTCTTTTTGCAGAAAGAGAGACGCTTAAGGAGGAGGAGTACGATCATTATCAATATTACAGTGCGTGCACTGATTATTAGACATATTTGAATAATTCTGGGGTTAGTGAGAATGGTAGTGTACCTGAGAGGGTTACAGATGGCTACATAGCGGTCGAAGGCCATGGCCACAAGTACTCCGGTTTCCGTGACAGTAAATCCATGAAGAAAAAACATCTGGATAATGCAGGAATCTAAACTGATTTGTCTTGCATCAAACCAGAAGATAGCTAATGTTGTTGACATTGTAGACACAGTCAAGCCCAGGTCAGTGGCTGAAAGCATGGAGAGGAAATAGTTCATGGGCTCATGGAGACTCTGCTGGGTAATGATGATAAACAGGATCATGCTGTTCCCAGTAAGGGCAATGGCATAGAGACAACAGAAGGGTATGGAGATCCAGCCATGGACAGATTCCAAGCCTGGAATGCCGGTCAACAAGAAGGTTGGAAATGTAGATGTGAAGTTACTAAGGATCTCCATGTTGTCTTGGATTTATGGCATTTGTCCTCACAATGCTCATAGCCTATAAAAATAATAATGAAGTTGTTCAAAATGTGCAGATTTATTTTCTTTCGTTTAGGAAATTGTCTATATTTGTGGTACAAGCTCTTTCACTTATAAAACTCTAGATCATTCTAATATTCACCTGCAATCATTATTGATGATATTTAGAAAATATAAGAATTTCTGTACTCAAATTCTTAGAAAAATATGTGTATTGATTTTATACATATTGATGACAATTATTTACTATATGATGGTAATTCAAGCTCCATTGTATCATGAGATTCTATGAATAATAAATCAGTTTAAAAAGTAATCCATCAGTTTGGAATATGTTCTGTATGAAATGAATAAGAGAAATCCACCCCACACATCCATGTCTGCAGTACACATGTGGGTGTGAATCTCCAGGCATCACTTTCTCTAGGTGGTAGAAGCTATCATTGGTTAGGTGCCACTTCAATCTAACACTCTGGGTGAGCAACTTCAAAGGGCATATTTACAAGAAAAAACAAAGAAGGTATAAGTCTATAGAAGTTATTGGAAGGGACTATATCCATTAAACCAAAATGAGACCAGACACATTTACATAAACCACTGAAAACAGGAAAGTAGTGCCATGACTGGGTGTTATGTGAATGACAGTGTTGAATCACTTGACTACTTGAACAGGTCAAAGATTAAAAATTTCCAATATAGCTGAGAGTATTTTAATGATCCAAAAAAGATTTTAATGTCTATAGATCAAAGCTAAAATCTGAGCAATGAAGGAAAAATAAGCAGTTGGGATAAAATGTACATTGTTGCAGAAACTGTGAAGAAGAGAAACAAGCTGTGAGTAAAGGAAAATGTTAGGTGAATTAACTGCTTGAAAATGGGAAAAACACACAAGAATGTACATATTTATAAACAAATTAAAGTAGCAGTGGCTAAATCATTAAAGAATATTAAACCATAGAAATTAATTGTAACAGAAAAATTTTTAGAAAGTATTAGGTGATTGAATATAGAGCATGATAGTAATTAGCTTTTGAAAAGGTCAAGGAATTATCACCCAGTAGCTCTTTCAAGTTTTGTTTTTTCCATTATTTTAAAATTGTGGTTAAACACATCATTCTGAGCAATATTATGTGTACAGATTACTGGCAATTCTCTCCTACACCCATGTTCATATTTTTATCTTGTAAAACAAATGTGTACACATTAAATAGTGAATCCCTCCCTAGCACCCCTTTTCTGCAACCCTGGCAACCATCATGTACTCTCTCTCTCTGCTTTTGACTACTCTTAAGTGTCACATGTGAGTGGAATCATAAATATTTGTAGTTTGTCACTGACTATCCATGTACCACAACATCATCAGAGAATTACATGTTACAGAGTGTTAAAAATCATTTCTTCCCTTTTACTGAGTGTCGATTTTTAAAATGTAAATTATTAGCAGAAAATTTGCTTCTGTTGAAGGCACAGGAAGAATGGACGGTAGTTTGAGAAAACAGGGTTTTTAAGATACATTGAAGTGTATAGGAGAGGATATTTACTTACCGTACATGCGGATGTTAGTGCTCTAAATATTAAAAATCATGTGCAATTAAATTAAAATTTCATTTTTAAATTAAACATTACATCATTGAAATCACTCAATGAAAACTTATAAAACAATTTCAGTGTTCCTTATTATAATATTATTTTTCAGTCAAACTGTAAAAAATAGTTGGTAAAACTTACTTCCTGGAGTCATGACTGTGAGATAATTATACATGTTACTGTGTCTTTTAACTGCTAGCTTTCTGTGATTCCTTTTAACTGTCCCTCTCCAATTTCACCTCACTCTGAGAAAGGTCAGCATATTCAACCATGAACTAGTAGGAACAGATACCTGGCTGCTCCATGGGACCCTGAGGATGGGGTGAAAATAGTGTTATCAGACTTTTCTGCAAGCCCACCTGATTACTTGTGCAAAGGTAACAAAGCAGGAAGTCAACCCAGTGAGCACCTTTGTCTATCTCCTTACCACAGTCCCTGGGGGAGGAGAACCTTCTGTGTTTGGCAGCAGAGAGCAAGTTCTGAGAGCAGTCATAGACTTTATAGTGAGGAGGAGAAAGCTCTGGGGTTATGGGTAAAGTCTGAGCCTCCCTGAGGCATAGACAGAAAAGCTGCAACACCTTCCTCTCTAACCACTGGCTGGGCTATAATCTCACACTACTGAAAATTAAAACACATCAAGTCAAAATATTATAAGATGGGTACCAGGCATAGATAAAACAGGTTCTGTTATTGAGTGAGAGCACAAATGCTTGACTTGATCCGTAGAAAGGGAGGAGAAACTTCGCTCACTCCCACTTAGAGTGGGCATAAGAGGTTACTCTTTTATTCCTATGAGTGGAGAATTTTGTAGGGAAACTTGAGAGTGTATTCATTCACACTAGGAGAAATACAACTTGGAGGAGATTTCTGTCATTCTGTTGTGCTTCACCCCTCTGATTTTGGCTTAGTAAATGGCATGAGGAAATGTGAATGCTAAGGCAAGCAAAGATGAACATTGACATATTAGATCATATTCACAAGTTTTAATTAAAAATATTCCATTTCAGGTATCATAAGTTTGAATGCGGTATAGCACTTGAGGGAAGGTATAACTTCTTGATTTTTATTCTTCAATTATTTTTGTATAAAAATCTACTACATTGACTTTGCACAAAAATGTGAAATAACAGATTCTTTGAATGTATCTCCCTGTAACAGTGTAGTACTGGGTACATAATACAAATGACATTAAATGTTTGTTAAAATTGCAAATGCATGCTTACAGCTCATAGGTACGCACATTATAAAATGTAGTGGCTCATGCGGGTAAGTGCTTGTAAGAGGAGAAAGATGATTTAGCAACATGCCAATTGACAAGAAAACAATTTCCAGGGTGAAAAATTGATTGTAGGTCAAGATTTTATGAATATCTACATAGTGATTAATGTTTGTAAAGGAATTTCAGGAACCTTATCTACTTGAGCTTTAGTTAAATTTACTTAAGTGGAAATCAACATTTTTTTAAATTTACAGTACTGATGAACACCTTGCTTGACATAAAATAAGTGGTCAATAGTTTTATTGAATTAACTTATCCAGTGTTCTTAAGGTGTATTTCACACCATAAAAGGTGATCATATGAACAATGAAGTCGTTTTATTCAATTCTTCTTGGTTGATTTTTGATTAATTACTTAATGTATTTGTTTAAATATAGGACTCATGCAATTTTTCAATCTTCATTGATGCAGTTTCTTTGAACCTAAAATTCTCATATGTGATTTATTCATCAAGTTTCATATGGAGTTAGGGTCTTCTAATGTATTTTGCAAATTGGAATTCCATATTATCCACTTGTCATAAACCACATGTTCAATAACCATGTAATTTCCATGGTAATAATTATGATGATTCAGGAAAATATAAATGGCCACAGTTCACTTATTGGGGATAGTGAGAACTTATAATTAGAGAATGAATTATGAGTATTTAACCAGCTGCTAGCATCAATCAATACATTTTACAGAGGCAACAATGAAGACAATTCATTTCTTAACTTGAGATAGTGGAATTTGCCCAGAGATTTTTTTAATGATTTTTAAAATAAAGTGCCATTGTTTTACATATTTCTAATATTTTGACAATATCGGTTTTCACTCCTTAGATGTGGTCATTGTAGCTCTCCCAACACTAAAGCACCAATTGTCCACAGCCATAGTCCATTGTGATCTCACCCCCTTTATTCTTGCCCCTCCTGTCTGTCTCCCTTCTTGCATGCCTCAGGCCTATGGTCAGTTTTCAAGGACTGGTTTTATAGTTTGTCTTTGACACTTTGTTTGCTTTTCTATATTCCACATATAAGTGACACTACCTAGTATTTAACTCTCTCCTTCTGGCTATTTCACTTAGCATAATCCTACTCTGTTGAAGTGTGAGTTATATGTGAAAAGCTGCATTTATTTAGTAGTATAGTCTGATATATTAGGGGACAAGTATGCAACCAGAGACCATATTCATTACCAAAGCGATAAACATATCTGTCATCTCCAAAGTTTTCCCATGCCCCTTATTATTATTTTGTTTTGTGTGGTAAAGGCACTTAAGAAAATCTAACCCTTTACAAAATGTTATATACAAAATGCATTGTTATTAGCTACAGAATGATGGTACAAGAAAATGTTTTCATTAACTAATCATTAAGGAAATGAAAATCAAACATACACGAGATATTATCTCAGAGTTGTTAAAAAATTTATTATGAAAAGAATTGATAAAACTCTTGGGAGGGATGGAGAAAATGGAGTCTTCTACATTAGGGAATTTAAATTGGTAATCCAAGTACAGAAAACAGAGTGTAACTTTCTCAAAATTTAAAAATTAATTAACACATGCCCCACATCTAGTTATTTGTCTAAAGGTATTGTAATTGGGATCTCAAAGACATTGTTGGATGCCAGTGATTACTACATAGAAATACTTACATTAAAATTGTATTTATTTTTAGAAAAGTGTCTAAACAGGGAAAAAGAAATTCACCAGGAATTGCATGCACATATTTGAAGTGTTTTCACGGCTGAGAGATATAGCATAGTAGAATTCCAAGAATCCCGCCTTATACAAGCAGAAAACCTTGCTCTGCTATTAGCTGTGTAGCACATAAAACAGACAGTATAGCCAAGGATATCAGTTTCTTTATTTGCAGAACAGTAATGAACTAGGTAGCCTGAAAATTTTAGAGAACTGTGGGAGGTTAGTTTTTCTTGGTTGGCAAGAATTGGACAATTTGAACAGCAAGCAAAGCTTTGAAAGTTACTTGAAGCAATGTGATTCCTTTATGAGATTGATCTGACATTTGCTTGGGGATTAATCACAATGAGAAGAGACTGAATGTAGAACCACCTGGCAGAATGTGCCCAGAGTCAGGAAATTCCAAGTCCTGGAATAGCGGTTTTGGAATAGTGTTAAGTGCAATATCAATGATGGTGTGTTTATGTTACATGCTAAGAGTTTCAGTGTTGAAGAGAAAGGCAAAGGCCATAGGTGATATCATAGATCAAGTTCTGAAGGCTGAAAAGAAGATGGCGTCACAGAGGGACATAAACATTGTTAGTTCTGATTAAAGAACAATTTAAACAAAAGGACTTGTAGCCAAGAGTCATTTTCACTTGTTCAAAATTTTTCTAAAAAGGAAACTAAATCACCTAAATCACTGAATATATTTAAAGTTTTGTAGAAAAAGATAAGTAAAATAAAATTCACAATAGAAAAAAAATAAAATTTTGTGGAAAATAGTTGTTTATAATGGATTTCTGTTCTTCCTGTTTACATATCAAAGGACAATGACTACAGAATATAGATTTAAGAATATCATAAACATGAAAATTGGATCAAAATTATGCTAGTGGGATTTTTTGTTCTTTGTCTAAAATAGTGATTTTTTAATCTTTATTACTTCTTAATTTTTTTTCAAATTACATGAAACTCTTTTCTAATCTGAAGAAAAATATAACTCCTATTACATGTGTTTGAATCTGTAATTTTATGTATCTCTTCTGTTATTCATCTAACCTGTGCTTTTATAATCCTTGGACTTTGCCTTGAGCAATTTTATAAAATAAAAGAGAATCTTTAAAAATTAAGATATCCTTCTATTTAGTCAATCATTTAATCCCTAGTATTGGAACCATTGTCTTAAAATATATTGGTCATTAATCAAATTTTCCAAATGTACTCTAAAGAGTATAATTATGTAATGTCAACTATAATAACTGTACATTATTGGGAAATATTTTTATCTATTTAGTTACTTCACACTGTAGACTTTATACTTTCTGGGTGATTAAAATATGACTTGTTGATAATTTAATTTCAATTTTTTCTCACAAGGCCAAACATAAGACCCCCAATCACTGGTGTCCTTTAAGGTAATTTTCTGAAAGAAAAGTCCTCATATTAGCCTTAACAATGTTCATAATATAATCTGTATGAAGTTGTGGTGAGATTGAACAGAGAGTTGAGAAAAGAAGTATTGCCTCCTATGGCTGTTGCAATTATGCCAGCTGATTCAACTGTTTTGTACCCTGTGTTTGAAAAATGCGTGAAAAAATGCTTCCTATTACCATCTTTTCATCTGAAATCAAAATCATGAGAGACATTCATCAATTTTTCATCATTATTTTTTCAGTGAATTACAGTATCATTTTATACAACTGAATTTTAAGGTTATTCCTAACTCTTGAATTGATGTAGTTACTGTGAGTCCCAATTCAGGAGTCAAAATTTAGGTCTACTTATGTATAACTGTTTTTAGTCTGTGCATCATGAATTAGTGGTACATTGTCGGTTAAAATCACAGTTACACCTTCATGGCTTTTGTGAATCCTCTGAAAATTTATGGAAAATATGAGTGTCTTGACATGAATTTTTTTTCTTGGAAAGGTTCATGGATTTTAATAGAGTCCAAAGAAACTGTGAGTACAAAATTTTATGAACCCTTCCCTTCCCAAACTTCCTTATTTTTACATCATGAACTTTTTTTTTAGCTGTGAAAAAATTATTGATAGGCAGTCAATTACCTTGGATGTTTTCTGCAGTGGAAGTCGCTTTATCAGGTTTTTCTCTACTTAATCATCACTGTTTATTTGGAAGGAGAATACTGCCTATAGCTTTGCGAATCTGTTTTGTCTTTACACTATAGATGATGGGGTTGATGACTGGGGGAAAAAGCAGGTATATATTGGACATCATTGAATGAACCACTTTGGGGGCTGAATGAGCATAGCGATGCACCAAGGACAGACTTATCAGGGGGATGTAGAAAGTAGCAACTGCTCCAATGTGGGAGACACAGGTGCTAAAGGCCTTGTGTCGTTCTTCAGGGGAGGCAATCCTGAGAACAGAGCGAATGATCAAGACATAAGAAATACCAATACTTGGTATATCTACTCCTGTGTTTAGGGCAAGAACAATTAGTGCAAAGATGCTGTTGGCCCGAGTATCTGAGCATGCTAATTTAATCACGTCGGGGTGGTAGCAATAGGAGTGGGAAAGGAGATTCATTTTGCAGAAAGAGAGACGCTTAAGGAGCAAGACTACTATCATTATCAATATTACAGTGCGTGCACTGATTATTAGACACATCTGAATGATTCTGGAGTTAGTGAGAATGGTGGTGTACCTGAGAGGGTCACAGATGGCCACGTAGCGGTCAAAGGCCATGGCCACCAGCACTCCAGATTCCATGGAAGTAAATCCATGAAGAAAAAACATCTGGATCATGCAGGAATCTAGACTGATTTGTCTTGCATCAAACCAGAAGATAGCTAATGTTGTTGACATTGTAGTCACAGTCAAGCCCAGGTCAGTGGCTGACAGCATGGAGAGGAAATAGTACATGGGCTCATGCAGACTCTGCTGGGTAATGATGACAAACAGGATCATGCTGTTCCCAGTAAGGGCAGTGGCATAGAGACAACAGAAGGGAATGGAGATCCAGCCTTGGGCAGACTCCAAGCCAGGAATGGTGGTCAAGAGGAAGGTTGGAAACTTAGATGTCAGGTTACTGAGATTCTCCATGTTGTCTTGGATTTGTGGCATTTGTCCTCACAACATTCACCTCCTATAGAAATAATAAATAATGCAATTGCACAAAATATGTAAATTCATTTTTCTTTTGTTTAACAGTGCCTAAATTCATGGGTATATAAATTTTCTCACTGAGAAAACTCAAGCATTCTAACAATTATCTGCAATCATTATCAAGAATATTTAGAAAACATAAACCTTTTTGTACTTTTGAATACTGGGAATATATGTCTATTAATTTTATACAATTGGATTATAATAATTTTCTATGTGATGGAATTTTTAGCTCCATTACATCATAAGAATCTAGGAATAGAGAATTAGTTAAAAAAAGTAATCCATCAATTTGGAATTGTGTTAAATTGTGTTCCTTGTGTTAAATTAGAATTTCTTTCCTTAGTAAATCCGTGTCTACTTTTTCTCTCTGTGACTTACTTGTGGAAATTGCTGCTGTTCAAAAGTATTAAGTTTGAATGCTGTTTTGAGGATAAGGTAGACATTTTCAAAGACATTGCATGGAAAGGCAGTTGACTTTACACATATAAATTTTTAAATGACATAATGATTTGTGCAATTAAAATTTTAAAAATGAATTTTTTTTTTTTTTTGGGACCCTTGCCGGCGGCCAGGGAATGAACTGGCGCTGCAGAGGCTGCGGGCAGCCTCGCAGCCCAGCGCTCAACCGCTGCGCCACCAGGGGAGGCCCAATTTTAAAAATGAATTTTAAGTAAGAAAATCACGTTGTTAAAATAATTATAAGAGGACTTAAAATCAAATAATATCCACATTAGTGATATAATTTGCTCAGTCAAACTTATAAAAATACTAGTTAATGTTTCTTCCTAAGAGTAAAAGCCCTCTGACACATAGATAGGCCACTTTTGGGTATTTTTCTGTGATTCTTTTTTAGTCTCCAATTACTGGTGGTCAATTCAATCTGAGATAGATTGCACTATTTGATTAACCAGTTGGTGGTCAGGTATTTGAGGGTTTTATGGATCCCTAAGGATAGGGTGGCCCCTAATATTATCTGACTTTTCTACAAGCCCATGATTATTTGCGAATAGGTAACAATCAAAGCACAAGTCAGCACAATGCACCCCTTTCTCTGCTCTTACCAGCATCATGTGTAACCACGAGCCTTTTCCGTCTTCAATACAGACAGAAAATAGTTCTGGAGTCTTGGACTTTATAGTAAAGAGGATGGAGCTCTGGGACCGCTGGTAAAATATGAATCTCCCGGGGGCCATATGTTGTATGGAAAATGGAATTACCTCTCTCTCTATCTATAAATACCATGAATTCTGTGTAATCTCAGAAGAATTTCAGTGACTAACTGTAGTGACAAGTATCCTGCAACAAAAAGTGTCCCCAGTTAGCTTAAATGCAAAGCAAAGGAAGCCAAATTATTCACATAAATGGAAAGTTTAGATGTTCTAGGCAGCAGGGAAAAGAGAGATGCCTATCATTGTTCCTGGGTTATCAGTATGGTTGATAGCTAGGACAGCAAACTGGTGTTTGCTGGAATAATTATGGTGATGATGAAGAGAGAGGTCATTATGAGCCTCAGTCTCCAGGCCCCTACTCCTGCACTAGCACATTGGTCCATAGGTAAGATGTCATGACATTTCCCCATCAATCTCTGTCCAGCCATCACTGAATTTTCCCCAGGAAATGTGTCAACTCCTAATTGTTAACTGGACCCCACTTGCTAGTGGCTGGGGTGAATGGTGAGTTCTCATGGGCATGCATTCTTTCTCTCAAAACTGCTGTTTCCTATGGTAATAGGTGCAAGGACTTACACATCTTGGGTGGAATTTGATGTTCCTCTCAATGTGAGCAGTTCAGTAATGGGTGCAGACAGCTTTCCAGATCTTGCAAGTCTAGATTCATAGGAAAGGGGAGGATGCACATCCAAACATGCTTCTCCTTTTTAGGGAAGTATGAATTGGCAGAGAGTTTTGTGTTTGTTTAATATCAATAAATCCAGTAATATTTCCCCATTTGGTGACTTTTCTCTGATTTTTATTTGCCTTTTATTCTGTGCCCTTTTTTTTTGAGAAGACTTAATAGCACAAAATATGAGAAGTTTAAGTACCATAAATTTACCCGGAATTCCTGCCAAGTGTTTGTACTTAAATTCAACAACAAAAATGAGACTTGGGCCTCCCCGGTGGCGCAGCAGTTGAGCGCTGGGTTGCGAAGCTGCCCGCAGCTTCTGCAGCGCCGATTCGATCCCCAGCTGCTCCCCGGCCACCAGAGGAGGGTCCCACATGGCGTGCAGACCTCTCCTGCCGCCCGCTGCTCCCCTCAGCAGTGTACTTCGGTCCTTCTGCCTGCTCTGCTTCCCGCTCTGACTCTGGTGAATTCTCTCAGCCTCCCGTGCTTCTGACTGTACCCAGTGCTTGTATAAATAAATAAATTAATTAAAAAAAAAGAAAGAAAATTAAAAAAAAAAAGAGCCTTAAGCAAATGATTGTGTGAAGTGATGAGCCGTGTTGAGCAAGGCAAAATTTCCCTGCAAATGCCATCAATGAATTTCCAGTCTAACTGAGATGCCTACCTAAATTCTACCCTAACAGACAGATTATACATAATAAAATAGTCCATGGTTGATCCTGCCTCCTTGAGCCCTTGCATAATCCTTTGCTCTTGAATGTGGGTATGACCTGCAACTTGTTCTAAGTGATTATGATTATGGAAAAGATGACATAATATCATTTCTGTGTTATGACGCATAACACCTGGCTTTGTTAAGCAGTAACACGTTTCATTGCCCAATGGCAAAGAATTGATGCCTGTCTGCATTCAAGAGCAGAAAGGAATTAATGTGGCCTCCTTGAGTCCATGGCAAGAAAACTGGTTCCCTGAATCGCCCAGGACACAGGAACTAGTTGAATCCTGTGAACAACCCTGTGATCTAATGCACAACCGCTGCAGGGGACTCTCAATGAGACTCTGGTCCTGATGACACTTTGTTTATAGACCAGCAGATTAAGTGAAATTGTACCAAGACTGGACCTATGAAATTATGGGAAATTTCATCTAGAGGAAGCTGTTTGAGCTGGACAGGGCCTTATCAGAGAAACCCAAGAGGAGGCACTTGAAGAGGAAACAATTGCTGAAGCATCAGTCACTCTTCTGGATGATGTGGAAGGCCATCCTTCCGATGAAGACTCTGGGGAAGGCAACAGGCAGTGCCCATGGTTGTGGAAGAACTAAGGAAAGGACAGTAAGAGAAGCCAGCAGTTCTTCCTCTCCAGAGATGATCTGCCCCAGTGAAGGAATATAGAAGGCAAAACTGGCCCCTACTTGAAGGGCTCATCTACAGCAGATAGATGGTGCTTGAGTCCTGAGGCCCAGTGATTCTCCAGTTTGTCCAGTGTAGACACTGCCACTTTCCATGGGACCTAAAACTTCAGAGTTTCATGCTGTGATTGAAGGACCTGGGGTGGTGGGCAGCCGGTTACAGCTGTGCTAAAGGAAATGAATGAAAGTTGACCTTAAGAAAAATTTCTTTCTTTTAACAAAATTACATTTGTGATAATTTTTATGCAGCACAAAGACTATGCATTTTTAAAAAAATAGTATTTGCATTATCAAAAACACCCAGAACATATCTGGTTATATCATAGGAAATAATAATTTTTGAATTTTTCATAAAATTTTCATTGGAAGGTAGTGATTTAGAGGTCTATAGGATCATACCCTTTATGGATATGATACCACATAAAACCCACCCATGGTCCTCCACCATCTGTTGCCCACATTGTTCTTTTCCTCTCTCTCCCTCTCTGGTAACATCAAATTCTCAGTCAGATTTCTAGGGTTTATTATTGGTTTGGTTTTATCTGACCCTTTGTTTTGTTTCTGTATATTCCTAGGTGAAAATAACAGTTATTTGTTCATTTCTCTTGTCTATTCTTTGGGCCTGCTGATGCTTGTGATAACTGTAGTCATTGGCTATTGGAAATTACCCACTACTCTCTGGTTTCTGTTATGTCAGGCATCATCCTAGGTATGGGGATTGATGATCCTGGTTTGGTGATCACTGCAGCTCACTCTTAAGAACCTTAATGAATGTGTGTCCTCTGGGGCCCCTCATGGAACAAACCCTTCATTGTATAGCCTGGTCTTAAGCAACTTTTCCAGCCCAATGTGCTCATTCTCCTCAGCTACTGTATTCTATTGGTTAAAGATGGTTCATCAAAACAGTGGAATTATGAATACAACGCTGATCAAAAGCAAAAGAGGAAGAACATAGTACATTAGAATGGGAGGGAGCATGATTGAACTTTTTTATTATTTATTTATTTATTTTTAAGATTTATTTATTTATATAAGAACCGGGGTACAGGCAGATGCGGGGTACAGGGTGAGAGGATTCAGCAGAGACAGAGCGGGGAACAGAACAGGCAGACTGATGAAATACACTGCTGTATTCATGGGCGAGACAGGAGAGGTCTGCTGTGCCATGTGGGCATCTGCGCTGCCGGCGGGGTTTGAACTGTCACTGTAGAGGGTGCGGACAGCTTCACAGCACAGCGCTCATCTGCCTGCACCACCAGGGAGGCCCAGCATGATTCAACTTTAAGTTAATGTGTTGTATCTGAGAAATAGTGATGAAATAAGCCATTGATTGGTTGAGAACACCACAGTTGGTCCTTCATGATATCTGTGAAACTACTGAAATTTAGTAGAAAAAAGTCTGAGTGTGTTTGTTTATATGCAATTTTATTGTTTGGATGGGTTCAAGGATTTCACTAGATTCTAAAGGGATCATTCTGCACAAAAAGGTGAAGAATCTACTCCAAACTTCTGACATTATATATGATGAACTTTTCTGGTCTCCACATTTCCTATTTCCTGTGATAAGTTAGCAAAAGTCTCTAATTACTAGAGCTTCTTTATTGTCTGCAGTATAGGATACTGATATATGTGGCTTCCATGTCGTGAGATATCTACCTTTATCTTTCTAGTCTCAATTATGAAAGAAGAAAACACTGTAAGTTAAACCCAAGAAGGACAACATGTCTTTTAGGGCAGGAAATATGTACATGATGTTTAAAGTTCTTATTTTTGATATTAGAACATTTTTTCTAGGTGATTTTGGATGCCTATGTAATAAAGCAGTGTAGACAGAGAATCTAAAACACAGTAATCCTGTGTTTTAATATCAGCCTTGACTAGGCTTCAATGGCCAAATAATTCTTCACCTCTACAACATAATTAATAATCTATGCATCTTTGAGGTATACATATGGACAAATGGAATATATTTTTAAAGCAGTTTGTGGAGGGCCTCCCCTGGTGGTGCAGCAGTTGAGCGCTGGGCTGTGAGGCTGCCCGCAGCCTCTGCAGCGCCGGTTTGTTCCCTGGCCACCGGCGAGGGTCCCACAAAAAAAAAAAAATAAAAAAAAAATAAAGCAGTTGGTAGAATACAGAGTATAAAATAAGCAATAAATGTTAATTTTAGAAACAATTTTTTATTATTTCATTTTAAATATACTCATTTTCCCTTACTGGTAGTAAACAATAGTTATATTTTATAACTGCTTAACAAAATGCTTAACAAGTATTTGCTGAATGAAAAAAAGACAAAAAAATCTGATGATCTATCAAAGTTGCTTTTCTATAGTTAAATTCACTTCTAGTAGATTTTTTACAGCCTTAATCATCTCTGATTACATTTTATGGAGTAGCTTGAGTATAGTATTGCGAATCTGTTTTGTCTTTACACTATAGATAATGGGATTAAGCACTGGGGGCAAATGCAGGTATATATTGGACATCATTGAATGGACCACTTTGGGGGCAGAATGAGCATAGCGATGCACCAAGGACAGGCTCATCATGGGGATGTAGAAAGTAGCAACTGCTCCAATGTGAGAGATACAGGTGCTAAAGGCCTTATGTCGTTCTTCAGGGGAGGCAATACTCAGAACAGAGCGAATGATCAAGATATAAGACAGGAGAATGCATGGTGCATCTATCCCTGTGGTCAGGATGAGAACAATTAAGCCACAAATGTTGTTGGCCCGAGTATCTGAGCAAGAAAATTTAATCAGATCTGGATGGTAGCAGTAGGAATGGGAAAGAACATTCATTTTACAGAAGGAGAGACGCTTAAGGAGCAAAAGCATTAGCCCTATTAATACTATGGAGCGTATAGTCATTACAAGTCCCATCAGAATGATTCTGGGGTTAGTGAGAATGGTGCTGTACCTGAGAGGGTTACAGATGGCCACATAGCGGTCAAAGGCCATGGCCACCAGCACTCCTGATTCAATGACAGTAAATCCATGAAGAAAAAACATCTGTATAATGCAGGAATCTAGACTGATTTCTCTTGCATCAAACCAGAAGATAGCTAATGTTGTTGACATTGTAGACACAGTGATGCCCAGATCACTGGCTGACAGCATGGAGAGGAAATAGTACATGGGTTCATGCAGACTCTGCTGGGTAATGATGACAAACAGGATCATGCTGTTCCCAGTAAGGGCAATGGCATAGAGACAACAGAAGGGAATGGAGATCCAGCCATGGACAGACTCCAGGCCAGGAATGCCGGTCAATAAGAAGGTTGGAAATGTAGATGTGAAGTTACTAAGGATCTCCATGTTGTCTTGGATTTGTGGCATTTGTCCTCACAATGTTCTCATCCTATAGAAATAATTTTGTTTTTATTAGTTGAAGGCAGGTAGATTCATTTTCTTTTGTTTATGAGAGTTATCTAAGTTTCTCATTGAGAAAACTATATATTGAACTCTAACTTCCTTCTGCATTCATAATCACAATGATGCAATAAAGAAATGTAGATAGATAAATTAGATATTGAGAGGTTAAAATACAGAAAAATGTACTATATAGTTTCACTTATAGGAGGAATATAGGGGAGCCAAATAAGGGATCAGGAAAAAAAAGACATAACTTGCAGACAACTATAAATTGAGACATACAGCAGGGGAGGGCGGAGAAAGGGATCATACAGGGTTGGAAAGAGCACAGAAGACTATGGAGATGGTTCATAGGTGACTGGGTGGTGGAAATTTTACAGTGACATACCTGAGAGGAGAAAGCAAACTGTATAAAAATGACAATGCTGTAAAATATATATATAAATAAATATTTAAAAATATAGAACTATCAGCTTAATAGATATAGAATATTCCTTATGAACTAACATGCAATCATTTTAAATAGCTATATTTAGTATATAAATGAACTCTTTTACTCTGATTCAAGGTAACTATAAATTTTGATAATTATTTTCTATAATTACAGTATTTTAGATAAATATTCAATGAATAAGAAAAAAAATCACTATCAAGTATCACTTAAAAAGTTGCATATTAAGTTACTAAGAGAAATCCTTCTAAATATATGCATGGTGCTACCATGTGGGTCGGATACTGTAGATAAAGCTCTTCAGATTTTTTCTAGTTACATACATTGGGAATATCACTGGTTAAGTGCTATTTTAATCTAACCATGTGGAGAAACAACCACAAAAATATATTTAAAAGAAAAAAGATAACAGTGAAGATGAAACACTGTAGCGGTTATTGGAGAGGACTATATGCAGTAAAGAAAGATGAGATAGATAGCTTTACAGGAACTAGTAATACCAAGAGGTCATGGTGTCATCACTGGGTGTTACATGAACAACAGTATCAAATTACTTAAGTTGCCAAATCTGCTAAGAATTAGAATTTTCAAATGTAGCTGAAAGCACATTAGTGACCCTGGAAAAAGCACTTAAAGTGCAGAGATGGAAGCTGAGAATCTGTACAGTTTCAGGAAAGAATGAAAATAAATAAGTAGTGGAGGCAGAACGCATATTATTTCTGGAAACTTGCCAGTAAAGGCAAGAAAAAAAATAAACAATGTATACAGAAGACCTTAAGGGAAATAAAGAATTTGTTGCAAGACTGGAAGTCAGAGAAACCTACCTAATTATAAAGAGTGGTTTAAGATAGATAGTAAGAGGTTGAGAATACAGAACAGCAAGGATTAATCGGTTTAGGACAATTCCTTAAGAGGTAGTAGGTGATTGAATATAGAGCATGGCAGCAATTAGCTTCCCCAAAGATGAGAATCATCATTTTCACTGGCACTGGCAAGTATGTGAGAAATGGGAATGTTGGTGGAGGGTAGTGTGAGGGAATTATCATCCGATGCTGCTGCTTTTTTCTTTCCCATTGTTTTATTGTGGCCAAACAAACCTGGCATAAAATCTATCACATTTACTATCATATTAGCCATTTTTAATATTGCAGTTAAATAGTATTAAATACATTCATGTTGGACAACTGTCTTCACCATCCATCTCTATAACTCTATGTGGTAAAACTGAAACTACATATGCATTAAACATAATTCCTCATTACCCCCACTTTGTCAAGTTTAAAAAGGTACTATATAAAATTTATTTTCTGATACCCTGTAGTAAAACATGTTACCATTTCATTTATGCTAGTTTCCTGTAGTTACGCTTTAACCTTAGTTCCCAGGGTTTCACATCCATCTGAGAAAGACTATTAAGACTATTACAATATATAATATAAACCAGTAGGGATAAGAGATCTGTATGTTACATGGATCCCTGAGGATAAGGTGAACCCTAATTTTATCTGACTTTTCTGTAAGCCCATGATTATTTGTGAATGGGTAACAATCACAGTACAAAATCAACACAATGAACACCTATCTCTACCTTCTTACCAGCATCATGTGTGTGCATGAGCCTTTTCTCTCTTCAATACAGAGAGAGAACAGGTTCCAGTTCTGGAGCCTTGGACTTTATAGTAAAGAGGAAGGAGCTCTGGGGCCATTGGTAAAATATGAATTTCCCTTGGGCCATAAATAGAGAAAAACTGAAATCTCTCTTTCTATCTACAAATGAGCAGAAATTAGGTGTAATCTCCAAAGGGTTTTTAGTGACTTACTGTAGTGAGAAGTTTCCCCAGGGACCTCAAGTGCAAAAAAATAAAGGAAGCTGAATCATCCATAAATGGAAAGTTTAGACATTGCTGTAGGCCCGGGAAATAGAAAGATGCATATCATTGTTTGCATTATCACTATTCTGGGAAGATATGAAGATGAATTGGTGTTAGCTGGAAATAATTATGGTGTCAGTGGAGAGAGAGGTCATTATGAGCTTCAGAGCCCAAGCCCCTGCTCCTATACGAGGTCATTGACCCATAGGGAGGATGACAGGCCATTTCCCTATCAATCTCTGCCCAGCCATCCTGGTATGTTAACTAGACCCCACTTGCTGTGGCAGGGGCCACTGTGGGTGAATGGTGAGTTCTCACGGGTGTGCGTTCTGCTGTTTCCTGTGGTAATAAGTTCAAGGGCTCCGATGTCTTGGGGGAGAGTCAGCCTTCTCAATGTGGCAGTAATGGATGCAGATAACATAGAAAATGGGAAGAGCCACATCCCAACATTATTTTTCTCCTTTTTAGGAAAGTCTGACTCACCATAGATTGTTTTGTGTTCATCTAGGTATCAATAAATCTAGTCAGTTTTACCCTTTTGGCTATTTTTCTTTAATTTTTCTTTGGTTCTTATTTCTATGCTTCTTGTTTGAGAAGTTTTTTTTTAAATTATGTTTATTGAGGTAACATTGATTTATAACATTGTGTGTGCTTTAGGGGTAGTAAAGGTTCAGACCTCTACAAATGTGTGTGACCATTAGTAGACCATCATGTCTACTAATAAAGCTCCAATAACCCTCCAATAATCCACTATAGGCCATGGGACCCCCTTCTACGCCTGCGTCCCTTCTGCCCTCAGTTATCCAGTAAGGTTTTTAGTTTGTTTTGGTTGAGTTTTTGCTATTTGTTTGCTTTGTTTCTTTATAATCCACATGAGTAGAGTGAGCCAGTGTTTGTCTTTTTCTTTCTGACTTACTTTGTTTAGCACAATCTACTCTAGTTCCATCCATTTTTCTGGAAGTGACAAGATTTCTTCTTTTTTTTTTTGTAAGCGAGTAGTGTTCCATTGTGTGTATACACCAGTAGATCTTTCTAATCCACTCATCTGTCCTTGGGTACTTGCCTCGTTTCTATAGCTTGGCTATTGTAAACATTGCCTCATGACCATAGAAGAACATACATATCTTTGTATTAGTGTTTGTATTCCCTTGGTAGTTATCCAGGAGAGGGACTGCTGGATCAAAAGATTGATCTATTTTTCATGTCCTGAGAAACCTCTATACTGGGAAGATAGGAAGATGAATTGGTGTTAGCTGGAAATAATTATGGCGTCAATGGACAGAGAGGTCATTATGAGCTTCAGAGCCCAGGCCCCTGCTCCTACACGAGCACATTGACCCACAGGGAGGATGACAGGCCATTTCCACAGGGGCTGGACTGGTGTCCATCCCCATCTACAGAGAACAAGTGTCCCTTTTTCTCCACACTCTGCCAACAATTGTTGTGTCTTGGTTTTTTAATATGCACCACTTCCTCAGGTGTGAGGTTGTATCTCACTGTGCTTTTAATTTGCATATCCTTGGTAAGTGATGATGAGTATTTTTCTCCCCATGAGCCTGTGGCCATCTGTATGTTTTCTTTGGAGGAGTGTGTATTTAGCTCTTCTGCCCGTTTTTCGATTGGGTTCTCTTTTTTCTTTTATTGTGTTGTATGAGGGTTTTTTTGTATGAGTTTTATTAGTCCCTTATTAGATGTATGCTGTGCAAATATCTTCTCACATTCAGTAAGATGTAGCTTCCTTTTAAAGGTAATTTTATTTTGTTGTGCAAACACTTTTTAGTTTGCTGTAAACTCTTTTGCTTTTTTCTTTTGATTCCCTTGCCATTGGAGTTGAGTTTCCAAAAACACCTCTGAAGCCAATGTCTGGGAGTGTTTGCCTATTTTTTTTTTCTATGTATTTTGTGGTTTTTGGCCTTACATTCAAGTCTTTGTGCTAACTTTTGTGTATGGTGTGACAGAGTGGTCTTGTTTAAATTTTCATGTGGCTCTTCTGTCACCGTTTGTTGAAGAGGCTTTCCTTTCTTCATTGTATACTCTTGACACCTTTGCTGGAAACACACTGCTTATATAAGTGTGGGTTTATTTCTGGGCTTCCTATTCTATCTATTTTTCTGTGTATCTATTTTTATTACAGTGCTACAGTGTTTTAATTACTATGAATTTATGTTATAATTTGATGTCAAGCAGTTAATACCTTTCCTCTTTTTTCTCAGAATTATGTGTTTTCATATAAATTTATGGTTCCATGTAACTATCAAAAGTTTGATTAAATATCCATATTGCATTGAATATCTTCCTGTTTCCTTGTGTCTTCCTTTATTTCTTTTTTAGTGACAGAAAGCCTGAGGTGTTCAAGTCAATCTAACTGGAACACATATCATATGTCATACTCAACACCAAAAATGAACTAGCAAATTATTTTGATTAACTTAATGTGTAATTGTTAAAGATGAAAAGTTTCACTACTTTTGATTTGAAAATGATTACAATCTAGCTAGGACTTTCAGACAGATTATTAAATAATTTTGGAGATTATAAAATAATTATTAAATAATTGTCAGACAGATTATTAAATAATAAAACAGTCCTTATTTAGCTCTGCCTCCTTAAGTCCTTATATAATTCTTTGCTTTTGAATGTGGGTAGAACCTATGACTTGTTTCTAGCCAGCAGACTATGGTAAAGGTGACAGCTATCACTTCTGTGTTTGAAGTACATTAGTTCTGTTTTTGAGAGCTATTTTAGGTGTCTAGTTTATTTTGTGTATGAATACAAAATTATCTTGGCACCAGAGGGGAGCAGCACCCACCGCTGGGGCAGACCGGGCGTGCAGGGGAGCGCGTCCCAGGCACCGGCATTTTGCAGCAGGGACCTTTCTTGCTGGAGACTGTGTGAACCCAGCAGAAGGCTCACCGCGGAGACAGAGGTAAGCTGGGAGGCTTGCCCATGCTGGGCGCCTTCTAGCCTGCAGTTCCAGCCCAGAGGGGAGCAGCACCCACCGCTGGGGCAGACCAGGCGTGCAGGGGAGCGCATCCCCTGCACCGGCATTTTGCAGCAGGGACCTTTCTTGCTGGAGACTGTGTGAACCCAGCAGAAGGCTCACCGAGGAGACAGAGCAGGGACCTGTCTTTGCTGGAGACTTGTGAACCCAGCAGAAGTTCCCCAGAGGAGCCAGTGGTGAGCTGGGAAGGTCGCCCAAGATGCCGGCCAGTACCAGCAACACAGTGTCACAAGGAATACGGCAAATTAGAAAACAGGCAGTAGGGAGTAGAAAAACCACATGCAACCCAGCAACTCCTCAGCAAAAAAGCACACCGCAAAAAGAAAACCATCTACCAGATTGCAACGACAGTAACTTGGAAGAACTTCTGAGCCTTCCAGATAGAGAATTTAAAATTGCTGTGATTAAAAACTGACAGAAGTCATAAAGGAAAACAATGATAAGGGGAAAATAATTAATGACCAGAAGAATGAAATTGAGTCCCTAAAGAGGGAAGTAAAAGAAATGCAGGAGATCAAAGAATTAATGGAGACGCTAAAGAACTCTGGGAAAAGCAATGAAAGCAGAATAGATGAAATGGAAGAACGAATAAGTACTCTTTTTTTTTTTTTTTTTTTTTTTTAAATATTAAATTTTATTTTTATATTCCCCATACAATTGCAAACGCCCCATTCTGACCCCAATCCTTCCCCTCCCGCCCCCCCCCCCAAAAAGTGTCTCTGGTTCATAGTTTTTTGTTGATTTTGATTTTCACTTTCTTATATTCATTTTCCTGGTCCCTTATTTAAGTTTTCTAGATTCCTGCTATGAGTGAGACCATCCGGTATTTTTCTTTTTCTTTTTGGCTTATTTCGCTGAGCATGATCCCTTCCAGTGCCATCCATGTTGCTGCAAATTGCATGTGTTTATCTTTTTTGAATGCTGAGTAATATTCCATGGTATATATGTACCACATCTTCTTGATCCAGTCATCTATTTTTGGGCATTTGGGTTGTTTCCAAAGCTTAGCTATTGTAAACAGTGCTGCTATAAACATAGGAGTGCAGGTGCTCTTTGGAATTGATGTTTCTGTGTCCTTTGGGTAAATACCTAGGAGTGGAATTGCTGGATCATATGGAAGCTCTATGTTTAGTAGGTCCAGAAATCTCCACACAGCTCTCCATAGTGGTTGGACCAGTTTGCACTCCCACCAACAGTGCACAAGAGTGCCTTTTTCTCCACATCCTCGCCAACATTTGTTGTTGCTAGTTTTTTTAATATGTGCCATTCTCACTGGTGTGAGATGGTATCTCATGGTAGTTTTGATTTGCATTTCCCTGATGACAAGTGATGTTGAACATTTTTTCATATGTCTGTTGGCCATTTGCATTTCCTCTTCAGAGAAGTTTCTTTTAGCTCTTCTGCCCATTTTTTGACTGGATTATTTTCTTTGTTGTTGCTGAGTCTCATCAGCTCTTTGCAGATTTTTGTGATCAGTCCTTTATCATTAGTGTTGGGTGCAAAAATGTTCTCCCAGTTGGTGGGGTTTCTCTTTGTTTTGGTTATTGTCTCTTTTGCTGTGCAGAAGCTCTTTAATTTAATACAAAATCAACACGCAAAAGTCAGTAGCCTTCCTATACACAAACAATAAATCTGAAGAAGAAGAAATAAAAAAAACCACCCCTTTTATTATCGAAACAAAAAAAATCAAATATTTGGGAATAAATCTAACAAAAGAGGTAAAGGACCTATACAAAGAAAACTATAAAACACTGTTAAAAGAAATAGAAGAAGACACAAAGAAATGGAAAGACATCCCCTGCTCATGGATTGGAAGAATAAACATTATTAAAATGGCCATCCTACCAAAAGCAATATACAGATTCAATGCTATTCCAATCAAAATCTCAATGGCATTCTTCAAAGAAATAGAACAATTATTGATGAAATTCATATGGAATCACCAAAAACCCGAATAGCCAAAGCTCTACTGAAAAAAAAGAAGGGAATGGAGGCATCACACTCCCAGACTTCAAACTATACTACAAAGCCATAATCATCAAAACTGCATGGTATTGGAACAAGAACAGACATACAGACCAATGGAATCGAATAGAAAATCCAGAAATAAACCCACAGATTTATGGTCAACTAATCTTTGACAAAGGAGCAAAGACTATGCATTGGAGCAAAGAAAGTTTGTTCAATAAATGGTGCTGGGAAAACTGGGTCGCTACATGCAAAAGAATGAAGCTTGACCACTACCTCACACCATACACAAAAATCAACTCAAAATGGATTAAAGAACTAGACATAAGACCTGAAACCATAAAATACATAGAAGGAAATATAGGCGAAACACTACGGGATTTGCACATCAAAGACATCTTTACAGACACATCACCCAAAGCAGTGATAGTGAAGAGAAAGATAAACGAATAAGTACTCTTGAAGACACAGAAATAAAAAGAACTAAAACAGAAAAGGAAGGAGAAGTACGAAGGAAAAAGACCGAAGAAAGACTTCGGGAACTATCTGACTCCATGAGGAAAGGAAATATAAGAGTTATAGGAATCCCAGAAGGAGAGGAGAGAGATGTAGGAACAGAGAAAATATTCATGGATATAACTGAAGAGAACTTCCCAAACGCGAAGAAGGAGCTGAAAATTGATATACAAGAAGCAAGAAGAACACCAAACTTCCATGACGAAAGGAAAAATACAGCAAGACACATAATAGTAAAGCTCCCAAGAATCCAAGACAAGGAAAAAATAATGAAACTAACAAGAGGGAAGAAACAGATAACATTCAAAGGGAAACCAATCAGACTGACATCAGACTTCTCTGAAGAAACACTATGGGCAAGGAGAGAGTGGAGGGACATAGTCAACAGACTCCAAGAAAACAGATGCCAACCAAGAATACTCTATCCTGCAAAGCTCTCCTTCCTCTTTGAAGAAAGAATATGGACCTTCCCAGACAAACAGAAACTCCGGAATTTTATTACGACTAAACCCCCACTCCAAAAAATACTACAAGGAGTCCTAAAGCCAGAACCTCAGAGGGACGAATAACAACGAAAGAAGGCCAAAGAAAGTTATTAAAAGAATAAATAAATAAAATCAAAGGAAAGACAAACACAATGGCAAATACAGATGCTAACATATCAATACTAACTCTAAATGTAAATGGACTAAACTCTCCAATAAAAAGACACAGAGTTGCAGGCTGGATTAAGAAACAAAACCCAACCTTTTGCTGTCTCCAGGAAACACATTTAGCTGCAAAAGATAAAAATAGACTCAAAGTAAAAGGATGGAAAACAATTCTATAAGCAAATGGACCAAAAAAGAAGGCAGGAACAGCTATACTCATATCAGATAAAATAGATTTCAAACTTAAAAAGATAAAAAGAGACCCCAGTGGTCATTACATTATGATCAAGGGGACGATACTTCAAGAAGAAATAACACTCATTAACATATATTCACCAAACGAAGGAGCACCAAAATATATCAGACAACTATTGGCATCTCTGAAAACAGACATCAGAGAAAACACATACGTAGTGGGAGACTTCAACACACCACTATCAACAATGGATAGATCAACAAGACAAAAAATAAGTAAAGACACTAAAGCTCTAAATAAGGATCTAGAGTGCTTGGGCTTAACAGACATATATAGAACACTAAACCCAAAAAAATCTGAGTATACATTTTTCTCAAGCGCACACGGATCATTCTCTAGGATCGATCATATACTGGGGCACAAGACAAACATCAACAGATACACCAAGATTGAAATCATACCAACCATCTTTTCTGACCATGAAGGCATCAAACTAGAAATAAACCATAAAAAGAAGGCAAGGTACTCTCCTACCTCGTGGAGATTGAAACCCACACTACTGGAAGTCCACTGGACTAACGAGGAGATAAAAGAAGAAATTAAAAAATTCTTTGAATTGAATGACAAGGAGGACACCAATTTCCTAAATGTATGGGATGCAGCAAAAGCAGTAATAAGAGGAAAATATATAGCAATAGATGCTCACATCAAGAAACAAGAAAGAACTCAAAGAAACAACCTAATCTCGAAGCTCAAAGATCTAGAAAAGAACAACAAAAAACCCCAAAACCAGTAGAAGAAAAGAAATAATAAAAACCAAAGCAGAAATAAATGAAATCAAAACTAAGAAAACAATCCAAAAGATCAATGAAACCAAGAGCTGGTTCTTCGAAAAAATCAATAAAATAGACAAACCCCTAGCCAGGCTCACAAGGGCAAAAAGGGAGAAAGCACAAATAATTAGGATAATAAATGAAAGAGGAGAAATCACAACGGACACAGCAGAAATCAAAAGAATAATTAATAACTACTATGAACAGTTATATGGAAACAAGTTCAACAATCTAGAGGAGATGGACAAATTCCTACAACTCTAAAATCACTCAAAGCTAGATAAAGAAGAAATAGTACACCTAAACAGACCAATTACAATTAGCGAAATTGAAATGGTAATCAAAAACCTCCCCAAAACAAAAGCCCAGGACCTGATGGATTTACAAATGAATTCTACCAAACATTCAGAGACGAATTGGTGCCTATCCTTCACAAACTTTTCCAAAAAATTGAGAAGGAAGGTATAATACCTAACACGTTCTATGAAGCCAACATTACACTAATACCAAAACCGAACAAGGACAACACAAAAAAAGAAAACTATAGGCCAATCTCCCTAATGAACACTGATGCAAAAATCCTCAATAAAATTTTAGCTATCAGAATCCAACAGTGTATCCATAAGGTAATTCACCACGACCAAGTAGGATTCATTCCAGGGACACAAGGATGGTTTAACATCCGAAAATCAATCAACGTTATCCAACACATCAACAAAATAAATATAAAAACCATATGATAATATCAATAGATGCTGAGAAAGCTTTCGACAAAGTGCAACACCCATTCATGATAAAAGCCCTTGAAATTCTTGGGATACAAGGAACGTACCTCAACATCATAAAGGCCATATATGACAAGCCAACAGCCAGTATCATTCTCAATGGTGAAAAGCTGAAAGCAATTCCATTAAGATCTGGAACAAGACAAGGATGTCCACTTTCACCACTGCTTTTCAATATAATACTGGAAGTCCTAGCCAGAGCAATAAGACAAGAGAAAGACATCCAAGGAATCCACATAGGAAAAGAAGAAGTCAAACTATCACTCTTTGCAGATGATATGATAATATACATAGAGAACCCCAAAAACTCCACAGAAAAACTAATTCAACTCATCAATCAGTTCAGTAAAGTGGCAGGTTACAAAATCAACACGCAAAAGTCAGTAGCCTTCCTATACACAAACAATAAATCTGAAGAAGAAGAAATCAAAAAAACCATCCCTTTTATTATTGAAACAAAAAAAATCAAATATTTGGGAATAAATCTAACAAAAGAGGTAAAGGACCTATACAAAGAAAACTATAAAACAATGTTAAAAGAAATAGAAGAAGACACAAAGAAATGGAAAAACATCCCCTGCTCATGGATTGGGAGAATAAACATTATTAAAATGGCCATCCTACCAAAAGCAATATACAGATTCAATGCTATTCCAATCAAAATTTCAATGTCATTCTTCAAAGAAATAGAACAATTATTGATGAAATTCATATGGAATCACAAAAAACCCCGAATAGCCAAAGCTCTCCTGAAAAAAAGGAAGGGAATGGAGGCATCACACTCCCAGACTTCAAACTCTACTACAAAGCCATAATCATCAAAACTGCATGGTATTGGAACAAGAACAGACATACAGACCAATGGAATCGAATAGAAAATCCAGAAATAAACCCACAGATTTATGGTCAACTAATATTTGACAAAGGAGCAAAGACTATGCATTGGAGCAAAGAAAGTTTGTTCAATAAATGGTGCTGGGAAAACTGGGTCGCTACATGCAAAAGAATGAAGCTTGACCACTACCTCACACCATACACAAAAATCAACTCAAAATGGATTAAAGAACTAGACATAGACCTGAAACCATAAAATACATAGAAGGAAATATAGGCGAAACACTACGTGATTTGCATATCAAAGACATCTTTACAGACACATCACCCAAAGCAGTGATAGTGAAGGCAAAGATCAACAGCTGGGACTACATCAAATTAAAGAGCTTCTGCACAGCAAAAGAGACAATAACAAAAACAAAGAGAAACCCCACCAACTGGGAGAAAATTTTTGCACACAACACTAATGATAAAGGACTGATCACAAAAATCTGCAAAGAGCTGATGAGACTCAACAACAAGAAAGAAAATAATCCAGTCAAAAAATGGACAGAGGAGCTAAAAAGAAACTTCTCTGAAGAGGAAATGCGAATGGCCAACAGGCATATGAAAAAATGTTCAACATCACTTGCAATCAGGGAAATGCAAATCAAAACTACCATGAGATACCATCTTACACCAGTGAGAATGGCACATATTAAAAAAACTAGCAACAACAAATGTTGGCGAGGTTGTGGAGAAAAAGGAACTCTTCTGCACTGTTGGTGGGAGTGCAAACTGGTCCAACCACTATGGAGAGCTGTGTGGAGATTTCTGGACCTACTAAACATAGAGCTTCCACAGGATCCAGCAATTCCACTCCTAGGTATTTACCCAAAGAACACAGAAACATCAATTCCAAAGAACACCTACACCCCTATGTTTATAGCAGCACTATTTACAATAGCTAAGCTTTGGAAACAGCCCAAATGCCCAAAAATAGATGACTGGATCAAGAAGATGTGGTACATATATACCATGGAATATTACTCAGCATTCAAAAAAGATAAACACATGCAATTGCAGCAACATGGATGGTGCTGGAAGGGATCATGCTCAGTGAAATAAGCCAAAAGAAAAAGAAAAATACCGGATGGTCTCACTCATAGCAGGAATCTAGAATACTTAAATAAGGGACCAGGAAAATGAATAACTATAAGAAAGTGAAAATCAACATCAACAAAAACTATGAACCAGAGACACTTTTTGGGGGTGGGGGGGCGGGAGGGGAGGGATTGGGGTCAGAATGGGGGGATTGCAAATGTATGAGGAATATAAAAATAAAATTTATTAATTAAAAAAAAAACAAAATTATCTTGGCAATTTTCACAGAAAAGATATTGTTTTCTACTTCTATATGGCTCTTGTTAATTAAAAATAGAGTATTCATACATATAATGAGCCAATTGTAGACTCTCCATTCTGCTTCATTGTTCCATTTGTATGACTCTGGGCAAAGTCTTAAAACCATAGATTTGTAATGGTTTGATATTGAGTAGAGTATGATTTCAAACTTTTGTTTGATGATTTATGAATTTTAGGATCAGCCCATGAATTCACACACACACACACACACACACACACACACACACACAATTCCATGCAGAAATTTGTTGGTTTATGTGGGATTACTCTGAATCTATGAATTAACTTGGGGATAGTATTCAACAGTACTTTTGAGTACTGACTCATCCAATCCATGAATATACTGCGTATTCATCTATTTATTTAAGATTGCGTTAGCTTTTATGCTGTTTTATAACTTTCAGAGTAGTAATGTTTACTCTTTTGTAGAACTTATTTTAGGTGTTTGTAATTTTAAATATTTTAAATATTTTAAATATTTTAAAACCCTAAAAATCTTCTTTTCTAAGTATTTTTAATGAAAAATATAAAAAACATTTTTGTGTCATGACTGATATCATAGATTTTACTAAGTAATTTCTTAATCTAGAAGATAACCTGTTGACTATTTTTGGTATTCTACATGACTTATCCAGTTTTCTATAAAAAAAGTGTTTATACAACTTTTCCTTTAATTTATGTACGTGTGTATGTATTTGTGTGTGTGTGTTATTTTTATTTTGCCTTATGTTATTCCTTTAGTTTTCTTTGCAATGTTGAATAAAACTGACTTTATGGAACACACTAGGAAGTGTGCTTTCTATTTCTATTCTCTTGAAGAATTTGTGAAAAGTTGGAGCTGTAAGCTCTATAGTCTATAGCATCTATGGCATGGAGACACTAACTTGACTGTGCCTTTATTCAAATATAATTTATCATTCTTGCAAGTCAAATCTATTAGTCTTTCTGATGAACTAGCTTTTGTGTCTTTAAATTTCTAAAAGTTTGATGGCTTTGAAAATACATTTTGTGCTAATATTTATTATTCAAATTCTTCTTCTTTTCTTGATTTTCTTTTCTTTTTACTGAGTTCTGGGAACAAACACTCAAATAACTTGTCTTCTGTCTTTTTCTTATTTCTTAATATATGCATTTTGGACAAAAAACTTCACTTTATACCTAGTTATAGGTATACATTTTTTTGAGTTTTTAAAGAAGAAAAATGGCAAGAATAGAAAACATATAAAGATACTGTGTCATAAAAGGGACATATAAAATGGTGAGATTTCATTTATGAAGTGTGGAAGTGGGAAAGTCATCATAGAACCAGAGGAAATAATCAGAAGCTGATACTCTGTTTGTATGTCCATAATTAATATTATAATTCTACTGACATAATTTTTCTGTCTACCATTGTTAGTTTAATTTTATTGCTACTTGGGACAAATTTAATAAAGGAAAATTCATATTTTTTATATCAGGTTCAGAAACACTATTATGCTCCTAATACAGTGAGCTATACTCAAGGTAAGATTTTCTAGAAAATATATAATAAGGCACAAAAATGGATTTCAATCAGTGAAATATTTCATCCTCTGTGCATACTTTTTTCCTTTGTTTTGAATATCTTATATGTTATGTCAGAGAATTTTTGAGAGGAGAAAGTGGTGGATATTTGGACACTGGATATAATAAGGAGGTACAAGAGTCACTAAATTTTATTACCTGACATTAAGTGAATAAAGATTATTACAAGGCAGCCCAAACTGTAAAAACTTCCTGAATCATATGATCACATGAACAAAGGGAGGATGCTTTCCTCTAGAGAACAAAAGTGTCATTTGAGATGGAGTCTAACAAGGTTTGTCCCATGATATGATTATTCTCCATTTCTCAGAGTTCTGTATTTTAACTTTGCTGAGCACAAGGATTATTTTATAATCTCATATATTTAACCTCTCTCCCCCCTTGTTCAACACACCCATTACTTGGGGGACAGTAACCACATTCCTTGGAGTACAAGGCTATGTCATATTTCATTGACTTCACAGGACTGTACCCTGCTAGCAGGTTAGAAACAAGTTTGTTCATTCTCTTAGTAATGACTTCATGTTATTTATTTAGAATGATAATAAAATGATTGCAAATATTTAAAGAACATGCAAATATCCTCAAGGTCTTGTTAAAATGAAAATTCTGATTCATTAGGTCTGATGGAACCTGCATTCTGACTTTCTCATACTACTTCTGTCAGAGACCTTGGGTCTCTTTTTCAAGTTCTAACTCCTCACAAAAGAATTTGACAAAAAGGCAAGGTAGGTGGCATCAAGACAACGTTTTATTAAGCATGTATATAGGGAGACAGGGCTGGAGAGGAAAGTTTCTGGGTAGACTCTCCAAGTGGAGCTGGGAAAAGAGTTTTACCCCAATCTACAGAGTGGGGTAAAGGGGTGCAACAGCATAGCATACCTGGGCAAGTCTATACTGGGGCATGCCAAGAAGAGCTACATGCTTCTTTGTATGTTGCATGTCTCATTAGCATTTAAAGTTCCCACATGGGGTGTACATGTTAATATACTAATGAGCTTCCAGGCACACTTGGTCATGATTTTTACTAAATGAGTGTGTGGGACCCTCAGGCATTAGCAGGACATAATCTTTTATCTAGGTATGCCGTTGGCTAGTCTGTTGGATCAAGTGTTAAAACAAGCTGTTAGGATTAGAACTTCAACATGTGAATTTTGAGGTGTATGATATTTTGTTTTATAAGAAATATACACTCGGTCATTTGATGTATATTTATATAATTATATATATTTATAAGCCTCCGTTTACTCCAAGCAGATAGGGTTCAGAAATCTTACAGGTTGGGGACCCGGAATTCTTCCAAGTGCCACTGTTTCCCAAACTCCATAAGCAGAGGTAGCTCCAGGTATCTTTTTTTTTTAGCATCTCACCTAATATATCTCTTCATATGGCTGCAGATTCACAACTTTGGTATTAATCTAATAACCTAGTAAGTACACTGATTTCCTGTGTCCTGTATATTGTGTTTGCAAATTAATAAAAAAAAAAAAACAGGTCAAAGAACCTCTCACCAATGAGGAAAAAAGTTCCATTTTTTGCCTCATTGCTTTGAAACTGGGTACCAGATTTCTGTCTTAGGGCTCCTTTCATTTTCTCCATGGAAATTTTGAAGGATGTTCTTTGTCAAATAAGATAATTTGTAGTATAAATAATGATCTGGAACTTATTAAATATCTACTGAAGAAATATCTCTGGAGCAATTACTATCCATCAGGCATTCTGTAAGTGAGTGGAGAGTAATAGAAATTAGCCATCAGAGCATCTATTAGTATGAAATAGCCTAAATAAACACTTGAAATACTGTAAAACGGGCATTTTAACTTAAAAGGTGACTGAATATTAATAAATACTATTAAAGTTTCTAGTTATTTCTTATTACCATTCACCACACAATATGGTTATCTTCAGAAGAGTCTTCTTTCATATTCTTTTCCAAAATTTCTTCATTCTGAATTGATTGCCATTAAAGAATCAGCAAATTTGGAAAAGAGACCAACATTCAGCTATTTCTTATTTTAGTTCCAAGAACTTATGATTCTGGGGTAATTTTACATAGAGATTTTCAAACTTTTTGAAACCTTATTTTTTCCAGAGTCTCTCATCTCTCAGATTGCCCACTCCACTCCCCTAGGCTTTGGCACTAAATTCCATTTTCTAAAAGCTTTTGTTCTCATTTGAATTACTGTTTCCTTACACTAAAACTAAACTTTCCCAATTTAGGATACTATAAGAAACAACAAAGGTGCAAACAGAAAATTAAAATAAAATAATAAAATTAAAATAATACAAATCTCAAAACTCAGAGTGGCTCTTATTAGCATTTGGATGCATTTCCTGAATCTTTTTCTATACACATACATTCCTAAGAATCAGTATTAAACCTTATGCAATTGTAATTTTTTAATTTAATATTATATCTTGATTATTTTTCACATCCTTAGATATTTTGCTAATAGTAGTTAAATAATACACACTATTCAACTGTTCTTTGCTTCACCTGACATATAAATCAGTATTTGAATGTTTTTGTAGTATAAACAAATAATCCATGCATGTCTTTGTACATTATTTAAAAAAAATCTATTTCTAGAAAAAATTCCTAAAATGGGAACATATATGCACTTTTTAACTTGTTTGATGGACATTTCTAAACTCCTTTTAAACAAGGAGTACCAATTTATATGTCTACCAACAGCATAGGAATATTTTCAACTTATTGGTCTGTGGAAGAGGACATGTTTAAATCTTCACTATTTTGATAGATGAGCTGATTTTTACTATTTTCCTGTGATGACCATAGGTCACCTCAGTGTCTGTTATCAACCGAATCTCTGAAAGAGCACGTGTTCTAAAGATTGTTCTTGTTGGTCCTGGAGGTTTGCTGGCCTCTGGGCCACTTTTTCACAGAGATGTCTTGGTGGTAATAGCTGATGGTCTGTGACAAACTTTGATTTCATCTTCAGATCCACAGTAGGGCAGTGGGGTTGGTTGTGAAACTGAATACCTGGGTTCAAGGATCTTTTCCACAACACCCTTGAAAAAACCTGTCCCTGATCTGTTTGGTTTTAATGCCATAGATGATGGGGTTGAGCATGGGGGGTACCAGTAGATAGAGATTAGCTAACATGATGTGTACCACTCGGGGCACATTACGTCCAAAGCGGTGGGTGAGGAAAGTAAACATGGCTGGTATATAAAAAGCCAAGATAACACCAATATGGGAAGCACATGTGCCAAAAGTCTTGAGCCTGGCTTCACCAGATGGCAAGCCCAGCACAGTTCTCAAAATCATCACATAGGATATACTAATGACAATAATATCAAACCCAACCACTGAGAAGGCCACAAAGAGCCCATACGCACGGTTTACTCTACTGTCAGCACACAACAACTTCAGCACAGCCATGTGTTCACAGTATGACTGGGGGATGATCTGGTTGGCACAGAAGGGCATTCTGGAGATCATGAAGCAGAAGGGACTCACCCACAGCAGCCCTCTTATCATCACAGCTGCCCCCAGTTTACCCACTACAGATGGGGTCAGGATACTAGAGTGGCGCAGGGGGAAACAGATGGCCACGTAACGGTCCAAGGCCATAGCCATGAGCACTCCGGACTCCACCGATGAAAAGGCATGGATGAAGAACACCTGGATGAGGCAGGCATGATATTCAATCTCATGGGAATGGAACCAGAATATAGCCAACATTTTAGGTTGGGTGGAAGAGGAGAGGACTAAGTCAGTGAAAGCCAACATGGCCAGAAAGAGGTACATGGGTTCATGCAGGGTGTGGTCAATTCGGATTATATGAATGACAATGATATTGCCAACTACAGCCACAATGTACATGGCACAGAATGGAAAGCCAATCCAAAACTGAGAATTCTCCAGTCCTGGGATCCCAACCAGGAAGAAGGAATCAGGATGAAAAGAGCTGTTCCCTGAAGCCGACATCACAGGCTGTTGCATTTGCTCTCCATTGAGAATGTAATTTACTTTCTGTAGATGAGAGCAATCAAATAAATCATTATTATTGTTTATAATCTTTTGAATGGATCGACTGAAAAATAGGGCAGTTGGATTCAATGGTAAACTACAATAATTATAACTATTTTAATAAAAAATATTTGTGACATTTAAAGATGATGACACTATTTTTTATTCATTTTTATGCCATTCAAAAGGGTGTGAGAACATACAACAGCTACAAGACTAATGGTTTTTTTTAAAAAGATTGATTGATTGATTGATTTATACAAGCACTGGGTACAGTCAGAAGCACGGGAGGGTGAGAGAATTCACCAGAGCCAGAGTGGGGAACAAAACAGGCAGACTGACAAAATACACTGCTAAGGGGAGCAGCAGGTGTGGCAGGAGAGGTCTGCGCACCATGTGGGACACTCCCCAGCATCTGGGGATCAAACCAGAGCTGCAGAGGCTGTGGGCAGCTTCACAGCCCAGCGCTCAACCGCTGCACCACCAGGGGAGGCCCTACAAGACTAATGTTTTATATAAGAATCAATATTTTTTTAAGTGTATGATCTGCTAATGGAAATTTATCCTGGAAATAATATCATAATCAGTGTTTCCCTTCTAATCTTTAGACAAACCAACTGATTTGTTTAACCTTTACCATAAATCCTCTTCATCTCTATGTTTATGCCATTTGGGCAACTTTTCAGGATAGGAAGCCAACTTAGAAAACACTTTGAATCACAGGCCTACAGCAATATATTCAGTGATGCTGAGTTAGTTTTGATTCTAGGACAGTTGCCATATTATTTGCCCCAAAGTGGCAGAGGTAGACATAAAGGACACTTGCCAAATTATATACTAAATTACAGGTAAGTCTGTTTTTAAGCCCATAGGCCCTCCAACTTCACTGGATGGCTGCCTCTAGAATAGGCTTCAAGTTACTCTCTTGGCAATCTCTGGGCATGAGATGCTTTATCTAGGATTCCTTATTGTCTTCTGCCCCTGAGACTTGCTGGAGAACTCACCTGCCCCATAAACTCCTTTGGAGTTGAAAAACCTGGGTTTAGCTACTTTTATTTTGTATTCCCTTTCAAAAGACTGTTTTTCTCCATGGATTCATCTATATGCACAAGCCTTTTCACACACCAGAGACCTCCTATAACAGATGCCTTTCAGCTTCCTCATTCCATTGTGCTGGCTCTATGTTCTGCACTCAGATTTTCTTTCTTGAACAATAGAGAACAATGTCGGAGCAGAGCTTACCTGGGACCAAAGTCAGAAGTGGGAGATAGGGGCCCTTGGCAGATGCCTCTCTTTCCTCCTGTAATTTCTGTGGCTGTTCATGACATCTGGTGCCTTGACTTTCAGCAATCTCTGTTTTGTTTGTTTTTCTTTGCTTTTTCCTCTCTTACAATCTATGAACTCAACACATGCAGAGTTAAGGCAAGAGATCATGGAATAGACAGATAATTAGCAATCCTTGGTCATTTTTGCGCAATATGGATGCTTTCCAATAGTATTTCTGAGGGGAAGAACAGTTTATCACCTTGTTGCTGATTTGAGGGATGAAAATAAACTTTCACTACAGGAATGGAGAAGGGAAAATGATATAAGCTCTCTTCTTACTCAACATTCTTTCTTTTTCCCCTTCTTTGCTATTAAATATGTTCTCTCTTGCCCCTCAGAATAGAACTCTTGTAATCACAGTGCATAATAAAGACAAAATTAAGATCAAGTATTATAGATTATAGGTCAAGTATTATAGATCAAGTATTAAGATCAAGTATTATAGCTATAGTGACCACACATTGAACTACATCCAATTTCTGTTCCCCAAAATATAATCTATCTTGTGAGAATTTTTTGTCTTGGAAATATGGTTATGAGAACTAGGTTCTCACATTGCTGAAAGTGAGATTTCAAGTCTAGGTTTGAATTCAGCAGTGTACCCAAGGAAATAGTTATGTCCATCAGTGAGTTTGTGTAGTTGGAATCTTTAGTCTAAAGGGCAAAATGGGCTGAGATATTGATAAGGAATAGAATCAGGGAAATTTAGATTGCTTAGATTTTCTAATACTAAGGCATAGAACAATAATTCTGGAGCAGAATGGGGTTTTATCTAAGGTCCTTCATGATCATGCAGAGGCTGTCTTGCTACTATTCTAGATTCCGCTGATGACACAGTGCAAATATTGAATGTCTTCCCCATCTATGAATGAGGCTCAGCAGTCATGGATGTGTGGACCTGAGACCCCCGAGGAGTCAGACTATTCTGCCCAGTGCACACCTTATCGTCCAGCTTCTTGGAGTCAATATGAACTCTACTGTTTTCTGGGAAAGGCAGACATAACTGGGGCACAGGGAACCACTCACCCTTAGATCTGATTTAATCCTGACCATGCTGGTTGACCTTAAGCAGCTCTAACTGGCTCCTGGCATTCAGGCTTTAGTAGAGAGCTCAGATTGGGACCTATTTAAAGTCCTTGTAAATTCTGAACTTTTCCTTCCCACAAGTATTAATTCTCTCCTCCTCCTAAGGCCCACTGCCTCATACTCACACTGGCTTCCTCTGAGACTATAGTCTAAAGCTGGAGGCATTAACCCCTAACTTTCGTCTCCCTGGTGTACATGGATGCAAAGTCAGGAGATTTGAATGGATGTGCAATAAGGATTGTTGCTGAGATTATATGAGTGTAATCTTATATACACATACTTTTTGTTAGTTAGTACTTATATTTAAATTGAAGGAATATTTTGTGCTATGTGAAATGTACTGATATGTCATATATTTGATATGTGTATTGGGGAGTGATGTTAATATATATGTATGAATGGACTGAATTTGCATGTGAATGTTACTAATCACTATGCATAATTTTGTGTATATGTGCAAGTATGAATAATGTTTATATTAAGTGTGCCTATTTCACATGATTATATGACTCTGTGAGTGCAAGGCCACTGTGTATACTTGCTTTACAAAGGCATTTTCTGAGCTACAATCCTTAATGTGAGATAACATACCACTGAGTATACATGTGGATGTGTGTGCAAGGTGTGTAGATGATGAGGATTTCAACAACCTACTGGAGTTTCACAGTTCGGCAAGTAGCTATCCCAATTACTACCATTTCTGAGTGGGTGATTACCTGGAGAGGCAAAAGGACTTCCTGATGGAGACCTTGCCATGGTTATTTTTGAAACTGTGTGAGGATGGAGACCTTCTTCACTGACCCTGAACTGTCAAAGTGTTCACAGTGCTCCTTCTCTCTCAGGTTCTGCACAGGAACCTGTTTGTTTTGTCTTATATACTCATTAGCATTTTGTCCTGAATAGAATATGAGAGAAAGATTTGAGAATGAAGCATGTAAAAAATGGATTCTGGGCTGAATAATTATTTAATCATAGTACAATAAAATTTTATTCACTTTAAGATTCAAATAATCTAAGTCCCTAATTATAATGTTAAATCATAGCCTCAAGACTATGCATTTTTTTTTGTATCTAATCCAGTTAGGTGTTATGTAATAAGTGACTGAATTTGGGAGGGGAGAGAGAAGAGGAGAGGAGTGTGAAGATGCTTCTTGCCTGCATTCTACACAACAGGATAAAGAATCTTAAGTTAATGGAGAAAAACAGAATGCTTATATTCATTGAAAATAATGCTCCGAGATAGATGACTGGATCAAGAAGATGTGGAATATATACATGATGGAATACTATTTAGCAATCAAAAAAGATAAACTCATACCATTCACAGCAACACGGACGGAGCTGGAAGGGATCATGCTCAGTGAAATAAATCAGAAGAAAAAAGAAAAATATTGGATTGTTTCACTTATAGGAGGAATGTAGAGGAACCAAACAAGGAAAAAATAATTATAATAAATTAAAAAACAAAATCAACAGACCACTATTAATCAGAGACACTGGGGGAGGGAGGGAAAGGGATCAAAACAGGGGAGAGAATGTGTTCTCACACCAGGGACTATGGTGATGGTGCACAGGTGAATTGTTGATGAGAATTTTGCGGGGACTTCACCTGAAAGGAGAAAGCATGCATTCTACAAAAAGGAAGAACAATATAAAATATATATAAAATGAAATCAAACTATAAAAATAAAAATCAATTAATTAAAAGGGAAAAGTAAACATATTATTTAGATCTGCTTTGGTCTAATGTGGCAAGCCTCCTGGGGCAATTGTAGTTCTCATGCCAAGGGTCACACTACTCATGGGATTATTTTATCTCTGTCCCAACGGTCTTTTAGCAATTACTTAGGTTCCTTACAGAAGACTGGGTCCAAGAGCCACTCATACTCACACTCAACTGGCACTGCGTGAAAGACAGCGCTCCTCTGAGGGGAGGCAGGTAAGGAGCTAGGATAGTAGGAAGAGACAGAACAGGAAATGCTGAGAGCTAACCTGGAGGGCAAGGAGTTAGGAATGGGGAAAAGGTTCCTACTTAGAGGTTAAGAATGGAAAAATCAGAGGTAGAAGAATATAGTTTGAAGTGGGTTTCAGAGTGATAGGCTCAAACTGAAGTTACTGGGAAGCAATGAGGTATCAGTGAGAAGTTTGTAAACAAGTATTTGTTTCAAAGTGAAAATTTCTGTACCCTTGTTTTCTAGTAAACAAGTCTTTTTTTTTTTTTTACTTCTTTCCCTTGACATCAACTATATATATATATATATATATATATGCGTGTCTGTGTATGTATATGCACATATATACATACATAATTTTACTATTATTTTCTAGAGATATGTATTTTTAAAACTATTACATTTGGTTAAGTAAAATATTATTTTGTCATATTTTGATCTATCAAAGGACAAATTCTTTCTCTTTGTAGTTTTCAATATAATACTATATTTGCCCATTTATAGTATCTAATACATTTTATGATCCATATGGTTGTATGGCTACTGTAAATAATCCTCACTTTTATGAAATTTCCTCAGTGATTATTTTTGGTTAATAGGAAAAGACATTAATTTATGGTATTGATGCTAGCTAGACAAAGTATTTTAGAGTTTGTAATCTAGTCATTTGGATTTTTTTGGGTAAAAAAATCAATTAAAATTTAAATGAAAGGGCTTCTTTGGTGGTGCAGGGATTAAAAACAGTGCTATCAATCTATCACCAGCCACTGCAACAGGAGTTGCAATCCCTCGGCCAGGGAGCTAACTCACATGGTGCAGCAGACCTCTCCTGTCTTGCCCGCTGCTCCCCTCAGCAGTGTATTTCAGTAGATCTGCCTGTTCTGCTCCCCACTTTGTCTCTGGTGAATTTTCTCAACCCCTGCACCTCTGACCTACACCCAGTTCTTGTATGCGCAAAGAAATAAATCTTTTTTTAAAAAAATAAAACCTAAACAAAGATTCTTTTGTTTTGTTTCGTTTGTTTTCATTTCATTACCTCCCTTTATTTACTTGGCCTTTTTTATTTGCTAAGATTGTTCTTCTATAAAATGTTGACTAGTAGGAATATCCTTATCTTTTCACTAATTGTAATTGAAATGCTTCTAATAGATCACTAGCAAGTATGTTTGCTTCAGATTTCTGGAAGATGCCTTTCATTTGGGAAGCTCATTTTCTTCCTAAATATTAAGAATTTTACCATGAATTATCATTGAATTTTCTGATTTTTTTCCCTCACGCTGAGAAAATTCTTTAACATACGAATCTATTGATAACATTGATATTTTCAGTTGAGTGATTTTTTTAATTTGTAAGACAAACTTTATCCTATCAAAGTGCAATATTTAAAAATATGGTTGCATTTAACTTGGTGAAATGTTATTTATAATGGTTGGTTGCATATGTCATCATAAGAAATTTGATGAATAATTTTCCAAAATTTTATGTGCTCTAGAATAGGAATTTTTTTTTTCCGTAGAACTAGGGTGTAGGCCCTGAGATAAACTGCTGAGGGGAGCAGTGGGTGAGACATATGGAGCACTGTTGCTCCATATGTGGGTTAGCACCATGACCAGGGATGAAACTCAGGCCTTAGTGGTGATAGCACTGAGATTTAACCCCTAGGCCACAGGGAGGCCCTAGAATAGGATTTCTTAACCTCAGTCTTACTGAAATTGTGGGCTGGATAATTCTTTTTTATTGTGTGCATTTTAGGATGTAAGCATCGCTGGCATCCACTCACCCACTATTACTACTGGAGATGCCAGTAGCTCTCCCTCCCCATTTGCAACAAACAAAACTGCCCCCAGGTATTGCCAAATGACCCTGGAGGACAAAATAAATTACTTAAATTACCTCCTTCTGCTCTACTGGAAATTGTAAAAAGTAGAAATACTTTTTTTTTTTCTTTAGGTTTGGTTATTGGAGTTTTTCCTGTCATTGCTATTTTTTCTCCACTGGATGTAATTTCTCGGGTTAGTTTGATGATTGATGTTTTCCTATGGAATTACCCATTTTATATTTGTGCCAAATATATTGTTGTACTTATGCATGGTATTCATTATATTTAATTTTTTATTTCTTTATGCTTTCATTTTCTCTTTAATTTCTCATGTTGTTGATCACGATTTTTCTAAAATTTTCTTGATTTCTTTTCACTCTTGAAAAAAGTTCACCTATTTTTTTTTTTTAAATAATCAGCTTTGGTTTCATTGTTAACTCATTCAATAGTGTTTTCTTAATCTTTGTTAGTTGCTTCTTTTGATATTTATTTAAATATTTCCCCTGCCTCTTATACTGAAAATATTAAAATAATATTTATGTCCTTATTCTCAAACAAATATATATTCTACATTGAACTTCAATGTTTTGTCTCACAGGTCCTATTATGTGTTTTTCTCATTTATATTCAATTTGAAAGATTGTTTTTCTAATTTGTATTTTTCTGGCACAGAAAAATGCTCAATAAGTGATACTGTTCTAGCTTTAAAGCCTTTTATATTCATAATAATAACTTTGTGTGTTAATAGTCCAGGTATACAGCATGATGATCTGAAAGAGAATATTTTGTGTTAAATAAAAGAAAAGGTTGAAGAAGAATAACAGTTACTTGATATTAGTGGTTGAATAGAAAAGAGTTGGTAATTGATTGGGAGTGGTGACAAAAGATTTTAAAAAGTGTAGAATAATTTCCAGAGTTTTGACAGATTATTGGTTACTCTTTATGCAAAATATATAGGAGTAAGAACAACTATAGTGGGAATGTTCAGTGTGATTTTAAATATTTTGAATTTATTTACCTGTGTGAAACCTAAGAGGCAAACTCCAGAAGGAGGCCCTAACTTTAGGAAGCAAGAAAACAGATTGCTTTCAGATATTCATTTGAAATTTGTCACAAAATGGGTGAAAGACAAAGATATAAGAACTGGCAAGATACTTTTTTTTTTTAAAGATTTATTTATTTATGCATACAAGAACTTGGGTATAGGTCAGAGGTGCGGGGGTGTGAGAAGTTTCACCAGAGACTGAGTGGGGAGCAGAACAGGCAGACTGATTGAAATACACTGCTGAGGGGAACAGCAGGCAAGTCAGGAGAGGTCTGCTGCGCCATGTGGGTCAGCTCCCTGGCTGGGGATAGAACTCATGCTGCAGTGGCTGGTGATAGCTTGATTGCTCTGAGTCTTAACCCCTGTACCACCAGGGAAGCCCTTCACTGCTTTATTTTAGTATCAATAATTTATTTAACAAGTACTGGAAACCAAAATTTTCATGATAAAGTTTAGAGATTCTGAGAAATTTTATTAACAGGAGGAAATTTAATGGTGATGTTTGCTGCTACCAAAGAACATTACAAACTTTTGGAAATCTCCTGTGAAATAATTCAGAGTAGTCTTTTTCTATAAATGAGAAATACAGAGAGTCAGAGAGAATAGCTTGCATACACCAGAAAAGTCAGAAAATACCAAAGTTCTCAGAGAATCAGTAATTGTTATTCAATGAATCCCAGAGTGCCAGGAAGATGTAAGTGAGACATTATATATATATATTTATTATGTGTTATGGTCAATTATTCCAATATCACTGTCTTCTCAGTCCTTCCTTATGTTGATCCTCAATAATACCAATGCTCAGCCTCTGACCTTCTTCCTGACGGGTATCCCAGGCCTGAGAGCAGCCCAGGTCTGGATCTCCATCCCTTTTTGTCTCCTGTATGTCATCGCCCTCACTGGGAACAGCATGATCCTGTTTGTGGTCCTTCGTGAGCAGAGTCTGCATGAGCCTATGTATTATTTCCTTTCTATGCTTTCAGCCACAGACCTGAGCTTGTCCCTGTGCACACTTTCCACGACGCTTGGAGTCTTTTGGTTTGAAGCCCGAGAGATAAACATAAATGCCTGCATTGCACAGATGTTCTTCCTCCATGGATTTACATTTATGGAGTCTGGTGTTCTGCTGGCCATGGCCTTTGATCGTTTTGTGGCCATCTGTGACCCACTGAGATACACAACTGTCCTCACCAATGCCAGGATTGCCGAGATAGGGGTGAGCTTGTCGATAAGGAATGTTGCCGTCATGTTACCAGTTGTGCTCTTTGTCAAGAAGCTGTCCTTCTGCAGTTCCTTGGTCCTTTCACATTCGTACTGCTACCATGTTGATCTCATTCAACTCTCATGCTCAGACAACAGAATCAACAGCATCCTTGGTCTGTTTGCACTCTTTTCCACAACAGGGTTTGACTGCCCTTGTATCTTGCTCTCCTATGTCCTGATCATTCGATCTGTCCTCAGCATCGCTTCCTCAGAGGGGCGGCAGAAAGCCTTCAACACCTGCATATCCCACATCATTGCTGTAGCCATCTTCTACATTCCTCTTATCAGCTTATCTCTTGTTCATCGCTATGGCCATTCGGCACCCCCATTTGTCCACACTGTCATGGCCAATGTCTTCCTCCTCATCCCTCCTGTGCTCAATCCTGTCATCTACAGTGTGAAGACTAAGCAGATTCGAAAGGCTATGGTCAAGATTTTAACTCAGAAGCAGCGCCAGGTCTAAAAATTAGCTCTCTCAGAGTAGAGATATAGCCACTCATGAATGAGTACTTTGGTAGAATGGGGTAATTATCCCCATAGTGCCTACACATGCCTCAGTGCCTCAGACTATGCAACTTATAGGTTGTATGACATTGCTTAGTTTCCTTATCAGGAAGTTCATATTGATACCACCTAAATTATGATTTTGTTTCAAGAGAAAGTGAAATAATGTATGTAAACAACTATTTATATTTGCAATAATATGAGACCCGGATAATATATTCACGCAGACTGCAAACAATTTTAAAAGTCAGATTTAATGTGGGGAAGTATGTTAATAAGTCAGTTGTTCTCTTTGAATGATATACAAAATCTTTTTAATTTATTGGACATTTCTTAACATCCTTAATTCTCTGCATGTTTCCAAAATAGGCATTTTATAGAGTGAATCATAAATTACACATCAATATAATTCAACATTTAATCTTATGTAATTAGAGTTATTTTGTTCTTTATTATATGTAGAAGCATATCCAATGTAAATACAAATGCTATATCGAGTACTTGGGATCAGTTACTGTCGCTACTAGCTGAATATTAAAAGTTGGTAATAACATTACTAATATCCCAGCAATGAGGATCACATGGTTTTCCCAAAATGAGACTTGGTAAAAGGGAATTCATGCTTTTGACTTATGTTCTACTTTAATTGCTACCATTATAATTCCGTCTTTGGAATCACTGGACAAGTAGTGAGGTCAAGTCAAACTGACACCTATGCACAGTTTCTTTTTACCTGCTGGTTGAGTTCCTCCTCTCAGATGAAGGCTTTTTGGTAGTTACTAGCAGGAAACACAAAGATTTTCACTCTTGTGTCCTGTCAATATGCAGTTCACATACAACTTCTGCGACTCCCTTATCTTTCTTCTTTCGAGGTTGCCAGTTCCATCTCCTAACCAGAGATCCAATCCTTTCAGCAAAGCACAGAAACTCATAAATACCCATGTGCCTCAGACAGCCTTTTCCACACAAAGTTAACAACCAAGGGTTCAGCTCACCATGAAAAATTTCCTTCACTATTTTTTTTTATGGCCACCCTTCCTGTTTGGGGTTATTTTACCATTGCATTCTGTTTTGGTTTAGCCCAACTTGCTCATCGATCCATCCATGAACCAAGCCTGAATATTTTCCTCCTCTTCCTGTGAGATTGGAGAAGTGAATTAATGGGAAACATTCATATAACAGTGATGGTGCCATGGGATTCTAAAACAACTATTCATATCATTTATTTGTGCTTTTTGGACCTTATGCTTTGCCCTGCCCATCATAATGATTCAAATTTCACAGATATGGTAACACATGAATTTTCCCAGTGTCTGACATTATATATATACATGATATATATATATATATATATACATCATATATATATATATATATATATATGAATGAAAAGAACTTCCACAGGAAGGTTTCAATTCTCCAAACTCTGTAGCTACCAGAGAAGCTGATGAGTGCTGAGCATTGGCAGAACTGGAATCTGGAGACACTACCCTCTGCACAGCTATAATGCATTTCCTCATCTCACGGGGAAACCTTATATATCATGATGACATAACCAGTCTTGCATCATGGAATATATTTGAATGTGTGATTGTATGTTTTGATTCTACAATAAGTGGATTTATTTTTTACTTTTCATTTAAAATGCATTCTTCTGTAATCACAAAAGAACAAGGATGTTTCAATATCAGAAAACTTATCAATATTATAAAGCAGAGTGTTATGGTTTTATTAGTAGATGGTGAAAAAGGTGTTTGGTAGGATTTTCTAAGTAAGCTAACTATAAATAAAATGGGAATATAAATTACTTTAATGTTACAAAGTTTACCTGAACATCTAGCAGCCAACCATTGTTCTAACAGGTGAAACATTAATGCTTTTTAACTCAATCCTTTATGATGGACTGAAGATTTTAGTGAATTAAAACAAGAAAATGAAGAATGTGTATGATGAAGAAAAATGACCAGTCATCTATTTTTACTTAAATGTGCTGTATACAAATAAAATCCAAAAATTAAAAACCCTTTATAATGCATATAACTTGGTAAAATGTATATAATTTAATAATATATTAATGAACAATAAAAACAACTTATCTATCTAGCAATATTTATATTGATAGATTTGGAGAAATGTTTTCTTTATAATAGCAACAGAATCATACATTTAAAAATCACATGAAAATAAATTTTAGTAAAGGTAGTAATTTTATCAAAATATATAAAATATATATTAAGAAGAGCAAAACAGTTACCATATATTTTTGGGTCATATATATATGACATTCATATATATCAAGATTCATTAAAATATGTAAAGCAGTACACACACATGGTAGCGTACACAGCATTTTATTTCACTAAGAAAAAAGAGAAGGTGGGCCTCCCCGGTGGCGCAGCGGTTGAGCCCTGGGTTGCGAAGCTGCCCGCAGCTTCTGCAGCGCCGGTTCGATCCCCGGCCACTGGGGAGGGTCCCACATGGTGCGCAGACCTCTCCTGCCGCCCCTGCTGCTCCCCTCAGCAGTGTATTTCTTTGACAGTCTGCCTGTTCTGCTCTCCCCTCTGGCTCTGGTGAATTCTCTCACCCTCCCACGCTTCTGACTGTACCCAGTGCTTGTATAAATAAATAAAAATAAATCTTTAGGGAACTTTTAAAAATAAAATGGGCTGTTTGGACCTTGACACGGGGAGACAGCCAGAGCTCCCCTGGGAAGCGCCGTGAGCTTCGGGGGCCTTCCAGGCTGAGGTGCTTTCCTCTCCTGCACAAGAGGGACCAAAGCCAAGCAAAATGCAGACACGGAGGAACATGTTTCAAATGAAAAAAACAAGATAGAAATCTTAAGATCAGGCGAAATCTTAATGAGAAAGAAGGAACTTGGCCTTGATGACGCAGCTCCTTCCTGGATTCCCTTTAGGACATCATATTCATTCAATTATCGCATCTCCTGAGGCTCCACCTGGTGTGACAGTTTCTCAGACATTTCTTGTTTTGGATGATTTTGAGAAATCACAGAATCCAAATGAGCAGAGACGACATTTCCTGTGAGGCCATAGATCTTCAAAGCAGGGAAATTGTCTAAGGTCTTCCCTTGAGTGAGGATCATTTGCATGTCTCTCTTCTTTCTGAAAATATGTGTTCTCAAAATAAGAATAGCAGAAAAGCAAAAGAGAAAAAACAAATCAGGCAAGATGGTGGCAGAATGAAGGCAGTGGATGTACTGGACTTGCCTCCTCCAAGTTTTCAAAATGAAACACTTGAACCATGTACGTCTGGAGCAACAGTATGACTCAAAGGGGATGAGTTTGATGCCCTCACCTGCTTTTGGTATCAGAGACTGAATCAGGTAGAGATAAAAAAAAAAAAACAAAACAGAAGACCAATTACAAGCAAATAAGTTGAAAGAGTAATCGAAAATCTCCCCAAAAATAAAAACCTAGTTCCCAATGGTTCCACTAGTGAGATCTACCAAACCTTCAAATATGTACCACTACCTAACCTTCTCAAACTCTTCCAAAAGATTGAGAAAGAGGAAATGCTTCCAAACACATTTTATGAAACCAACAGTACTGTATATTATAAATATTTTATAATTCGTTTTTTAGTTTCATTGTTATCGTATCAATTGTTTAGCAATTTGATTTAATTTCTTAAAGTATAAAAATTTGACATTTTGCTGTTTTGTTAATGGCCAGTGACTTCCCAGGCAGCATTGTAGGGAATATCATAGTAACATTTTGTAGATGCCCAAGGGCCCTAGTATCCTTGGTATCTTACTTTTCTTTTGGGTATACATCATGCATCTTGGCCACAGAGATTTCACTCTCCTATATTTCCTGTATTGAATACTAGTTATTTATTAACTTACATTCATAATAACTCTTTTGTCATTTTTTTTTTTTTTTGCTGTGGTAAGTGGGCAAATCCACATAGGCTCAGTATATATGAAAAAAAAAATTAGAAATATTATTCAAGTCCATAGAAAACAGCAATGTCTTTGGCTGCTTCCATATAGGTAAATGACAACCTGGCAGGATATAAAATCCTTGGAGCTCAAAGTTTTCTCTGAAAGTCTCTATATAGACAAACCTATCAATACATGTTGCTAAAATCTGGCATGTGCTTTCCTGACCAATTTTTTATTCTTTGGGAACAATCTTTCTCCTTGATGTTTGCAGTTTCTTTTTTGATTGATGCCAAGACATTCTTCATGCTTTTCATAAGTATAAGTTTCGCTCCATTTTATAAAGAATATTTGTGCATTATTGTCTCGTGCTTGAAATGTCAACAAATAGAGCATGTTCCTATTTCCAAAATCAGGTTTTTGGACATTTTTCCTACTTTATGTTAAATTATAGGAAAATAAAAACAGAAATATTGCTCATATTAAAAAAAATAAATCTTTAAAAGAAAAAAGAGAATGTGCTTAATAGATGATTTTGCCACTAGTACATATTCACCTTTGAGTAATATAAATTTAGGCTTTTGATACAGAAACATAAAATTAAAACTAGTATGGAAATTTTAACAGAAAAACATAATAGACTATATATAGAACATAGAAGTAAAAGATACTTTTTTAAAAAGCGACATAAAAAACAAAAATTGTGAGGAAAAATAAAGGTGGATTTGAGTATATAAACTATCTATATTTTCTTAAAATTTGGCTGCCTAGGCAAGACCAAAGAAAACACTACATTGGTAAATGCATGAAATTAGGACCTCTTACAAAAAATTTTTTTAAAGATTTATTTATTTATGCATACAAGAACAGGGTACAGGCCAGAGGTGTGTGTGGGGGGTGCGGTGAGAGGATTCACCAGAGACAGAGTGGGGAACACAACAGGTGGATTGACAAAAATACACTGCTGAGGGGAGCAAGGAGCGAGACAGGAGAGGTCTGCTGCGCCATGTGGGTAGCTCCCTGCCTGGGGATCGAACTCATGCTGCAGTGGCTGCAGACAGCTTCATAGGTTGCCACAACCCCTTGTGCCACCAGGGAGGCCCAGCTCTTGCAAAATTTAGTAGATCATAAATAATCAAATTTATTGAGTTGGGCCTCCCCGGTGGCGCAGCGGTTGAGCGCTGGGTTGCGAAGCTGCCCGCGGCCTCTGCGGCGCCGGTTCGATCCCCGGCTGCTCCCCGGCCACCTGAGGAGGGTCCCACATGGCGCGCAGACCTCTCCTGCCGCCCGCTGCTCCCCTCAGCAGTGTACTTCGGTCCTTCTGCCTGCTCTGCTCCCCGCTCTGGCTCTGGTGAATTCTCTCACCCTCCCGCGCTTCTGACTGTACCCAGTGCATGTATAAACCAAACAAACAAACAAACCAGCAAACAAATAAATAAAGCATGCCTCTATTTAAAAAAAAAAAAAGTTTAAAAAAAAAAACAAATTTATTGAGTTGATGTAATCAATCCATTCATCAAATTGAAGTTAATTTGAGGACACTATTCATGTAAGAGGAAACAAAATAATCAGAAGACATATGAGAGACACTTACTTAATAGGGAAATTCACCATAAAATAAAATGAGATAATTCTCACTAGCAAAATTGATGGAAATTTTAAAAAATAGTGGTAACAGTGAATTTTGGTGGGTATGGAAGAAAAAGTCACATAGGCTAGAAATATGAACTTATACAGCCTTTGGGGAAAAAAATCCACAAATACATACTGAAATCAAAAAATTACAATGCTTTGAAGCCAGCAGTGATCACCTAGAGATCTTACAGAAATAAAAGCATAATTCACATGAAGAGCTGTTAAAAAATGGCTATTATAGTATTGTTCTGAGAGGCATAAAACTGAGGACAATTTCCAATACCCATTCCTAGGAAATAGATAAATAAATTGCCGTCTATTCCATAGGATATTATAACCATTTGAATGAATTATATCCATACTTATATTGGTGGGATTTCTACCATAAGAAAAACAAGATGTAGAAAAATTTATATAATATTCAGCTTTTGTTATACAAAGCGTGCTCTTCACATACATGTATTAATAATTTAGGGCATAAAGGAAAAAAAATGAAGAAATTATGGTACAGAATAGATTTCATTATACTGCTAGTCCACTCTTGCTGCACATGAATCACAAACTCTGTTGCTTGCAACAGCAGCATTTACTGTAATACTCGCTGTCCATCAGGTTTATGGACAAGAGATAGCTTTGCTCTAGGCTGCTTTGGTGTGATGACTTTGCTTTAGGTTTCCAGTCAGCTGGCATTAGCTCCGGGTTGTTGGTTTGGCTCAGGACCACGTCATGGGACTCCTTCTGGGACAGTTCCTACGTAGGGTATGCACTACTTATAGCACAGAGGAAGTGCTACTCACAGAACAGCTCAAAAATGAGTGTGAAGAGAAATACAATCTGCCCACTGTGACCCCTGTGATGTGGTTGGAGGTGTCTAACACCACTACCAGAAAGTAAAGAACTAAGACCCAAAACTTGATCTACTATATGTAATATTCCATCTACAGAAAACTTTACTTTTATGAGCATATACTAATAAAATAAGTATGGCTACATTTGGATGATAACTTAGGGTAATCTTTATTTTTCCTAAACTATTTGAAATTTGAATTACAAATGTACACATATATTAAATATTACACTAGCATTTTGTAAACTAACAAAGGATGAAAAAAAAAATTATTTCCCTCTTCTTTTCATTGCCCTGATCAGAGTTGTAAGGACAGCATAGCTCTTAGTGTGCAGATTCTTATGTGTGTCTTCCTCATTCGCCCAGTCACTGTGGATAAGACAGAATCTCTATTTTTGTGAAGTTCCAGCATTAACTGAAGGCCCCCATCCAGTTGGGTGGGGAAGCTTCTGTTTTCTCTTTTCTTTGCTATGTAGCTGCATACCTCCTCTAACTTCCTCAGTTATTAGGGAATTGATGTGGTGGGGAAATTAATAAAAACAAAATAACAAGACATGTTCTTGATTCTGGCCCTGTCTATGCCATTGATCTGTAGGGTGCTAAGGGGTGGACTGCTGAGATTCTGAGGCTTGTGTGCTTTCATCAATATACAAAGGCACACACTTCTAGGGACAAGCAGATACCGTCATGGAGAGGAGATTGCGTGTAAATGGAAGTCCATTTTATGTATGAGTTCTCAGTCAGGGACAACTCTGTATCAGGTAACAACGCACCTTTGATGTGGTGAGATATCTTTGTCAATGAGAACTACCCACTTTCCTGGGCTGCAACCTCTTGAATATTCTCTCTCTAATCTCCTTCATCTTCACACTATAGAGAATAGGGTTCATCAATGGAGGAAGCAGGAAATGGACATAGGAGAGTAGAGTATGGGCAGCCTGTGGGATTGGCACCCTCAGATGGTCGATGAGTGCCAGGAGGATCATGGGCACATAGAAGAGCAGCACAGCAGAGAGGTGGGTGGCACAGGTTTGGCCAGCCTTCCAGCGATCCTCACTGGATCCCAGACCTTGCAATACCCTGCCAATTAGGCCATAGGAGAAGAAAATAAGGAGGGGGTCCAACCCCATGGCTGACAGGACCACAAAGAAGCTGTAGACTGCACCCCGAGCTCCTGGGCAGGCTAGACGGGCCATATCTGGGTGCAAGCAATACGAATGGGTCAGAACCTGTGGGCGGCAGTAGGGCATGCGGGCCAGAAGAAATGGCAGCGGTAAGTGGAGACCCAGGCATCGGAAAACAATGGCCAGGCCGATTTTGGTAATGACATCATTAGTGAGAAGTCTTGGGTAGTGGAGGGGACGGCAGATGGCCAGCGCACGGTCAAAGGCCATGGCCAGCAAGACAGAGGACTCCATGACAGAAAAGACGTGGACAAAGAACATCTGTAGGAGGCAGGCTGAGGCAGGGACAGCATGAGCGTCAGCAAGAGCAAGACCCAACAGGGTGGGCATCAGGGATGTGGCCAAACCAACATCAGACAAACTAAGCAGGAAGAGGAAGAAGTACATTGGATGGTGGAGGGTGGGCTCCAGGGCAATGATCCAGAGGATGGTGCCATTCCCCAGGGCAGAAAGAAGGTAGACAGTGATGAGGGGTATTGTCCATAAGGAGGGTACAGCTGACAAGCCTGGCAAGCCCACCAGCAGGAAGTTGGGGTCCATTGAAATGCTGCTATTGGAGGCTGCCTGGATGGGGAATGTTGACATAGCTCAGGATCTAGCTTTGAGCTCTAGAATCTGAAAACTGAATAAAAAGATTTATTTTATGTTATGATATATTTTCATGAATCTTTCTAAAACAGATTGTCTCTTCCCCTCCCGCCCACGTACACTCCCACCTATACCCACATGCATTCTAGTATCTACACCCCAGTCACACCATGTATTAGAGCTTTTCTTCCATTGTCCTCAAAAGATTTTCCCCTGCTAGGTTGTCTTTCTCATTTTCCCTTCATCCTGACTTTCCTTGTAGTTTCTCACTTATCTCCCTCCCTGGATATCAAACGCCTGAGAAGAGGTTTTATTCTCCTATAAGCAGATCTATTTCTTTCAATCCCAGGCATTCTGACTTCTGTGCTGCCTTAACACACTCATGTTTCAGTTCACGTTAACTGCTCTCTTTAAGGCCACCATTTCCTCCTTTATACTATATTAAGGGGCTCTCATTTTTCCTAAACTGATCTATTTCTTAATGAGTTTTGGCTACTATGAATCTACTTTCTTCTGAATTCTGCCTCTCAGTATTGACATTTGCTCAACTTGCTGTGTCCCCTCCAATTTATACATTGGTTTCTAAGGGATTGTTCTTTGACTTTCTTTTTTTTTTATAGGTGGTTTATCTACTCTCATCGCTAAACTCTTTAAATTGGTGAAGCACAAATATATCCCCCTAGATTATCTTATAGCTGATATAAGATAATACTACTTTTGATATCCCATGCATTTTAAATTAAACAAAACCAAATATTAACACATGCATCTTAAAACCTCTTCCAGCTTCCTCAGTTAGGAGACAGTGGTGGAAAATCATAATGGCAAAAAATGAAACATATTATGGTTTTCTAAGTGAGTTGGTGGCATCACTACTCACCAATTCTCACAAATTTCCCAAAGTAAAAGCCTCACAGTTTGTCCTACTTTGTGTCAATAACTAAAAAAAAAAATAGAAAATCAGCCAGAAAATACAAGTCATAAATAACATTACAAATTAAATATAAAATTTGTCAGACACACAACATTCTTTATGATAGACGAAAGGTTAGATGATAAATAAACCTCAATAAATTTTAAAACACTGAATCATGTCAGTCTGTCTCTAGCAATAATAAAACTAAATTAGAGATCCTTAATAACAAGAAATCTGGACCTTAAACAATACATTTCTAAATACTCAATGGATCAAAGGAGAAATAATCAGGGAAATTAAAAGCATTTGAACTATGTGTAAAAGAAAACATACCACAAGTAAAGTAGAAGAAAATATCAGGGAAAAAATTCATGATGTTAGAATCAGCTTTCTTGTTGATGGTGCCAAAAACACAAGTGACAAAAGCAAAATTGGACAAATTTGACAGCATCAAAGTTAAATCTTATGCACAACAAAGGAAATAATCCCCAGAATGAAAAGGCAAATATAGAATGAGAAAATATTTGCAAACCATACGTCTGATAAGGGATTAATAACCAAAACATATAAGGAACTCCTACAACTTAATCACAAAATTCAAAGAACCCAATTTATAAAAGGAAAAATGTTTCTCCAAAAATGGGAAAGAGGTATATAAAAGACATCCAGCAGGACTAACCACCAGGGAAATACAAATCAAAACCATAATCAGATATCACCTCACACCTGTGATAAAAAGGACAAAGCCCAAGCCAAAAGATAGCAAGGGCTGGTGAAGATGTGGATGAATTGAAATGTTTTCACACTTGAGTGGGAAGGTCAAATAGTGTAGATACTATGGAAAACAGTATGAAGATTCCTCAAAAAAAAAAAAAAAACAATTAAAGATAGAATTACCATATATTCCACTCTGGTATTTACCCAAACGAACAGAAATCAGGATCTCAAATGTTATCTGCTCTCCCAAATTTATTGTATCATTATCCACAATAGTCAAGATATGGAAACAACTCAAAGATCATGAATGGAAAGCTGGATAAATAATACATGGTTTACACAAACAATGGAAGGCCATTCAGGCTTACAGATGAAGGAAATCTTGCCTGACGCTGTGGCATGGGTGGACGCCGCCGAGGACAGCATGCTAAGTGAAGTAAACCTGTGACAGAGACAAATACCACATGATTCCACTTACATGAGGTTTATCAATAAACTCAGAGAAACAGGGAGGAGAATTGTGGTTGCCAGCAGCTGTGAGGAGAGGGGCACAGGGAACTTCTTAATGAGTGTGCAAATGAACAAAGTCTAGCGATTTTCTGCATGCGGGCGTGTCTATCTACAGTTAACAATTTAAAATCTTGTTAAGAGGTTAGATTTTATGTTAAGCTTTTTATAAATATAAAAAAATGGCAAAAAATTTCTATAGAATAATCACATACAACATACAGAGGATGAAAAGATGAGGGAAAAAAAGAAGTGTCCCAGAATGGGGTAATATTTGAAATCTATGTTACTGAAAACAGTTTAGAATTGGAAATACAAATAAATAAGAAAGATATATAGGTGATCTAATATAAAGTCTGCCAAAATATGAATAGTGACTTAAAAGAATAAATACAATTGTAAACAAATGTGTAATAAAGTCCTTTTCAGTAGTTACATGTTTTTTAATGATAAAATATTTTGTACCCATTATGTGGGATAGAATTGTAAGATTTAATAAAATTGCATGCTGAGAAAAAGACTTGCTCTTAATCAAAATTGTCAAAGTTATAAAATTGTGCAACCTTTTTGGGATATCCCATTAAAGTAAGAAATTTACTTGATTTGACAATTCTGCTTTTTGATATATTATCAGTCAGAAAGAGTCATTTGAATGATGAGGCATAAAAACATTTTTTTATGCAAGAGGAAAAAATACAGAGTTCATAGTTTTTCTTATTCTGATAATTAATCAGAGATGGTCATGATGCCTAATAATTTCAACAGTTAAGAGTGAAGATAACTATTATTCAGTTAAAAAAGAATGTGTAATAATTTATGCGTTATGCCATGATACATGTTTTAAAAGCCTCCTAAAGTACTCTATCTCCCAGAGAGCTTCATTTATATGTAAGTGTCTAGAAATATTCCTGAATGGATTTGCATTAAATTCATCTGATTAAAACAGTAATGACAGAGGGAAGGATACTGAGTTAAGGATACGATTCAAAGATGATTTTGGCCATAACCCTAAAACTTTATTTTTTCTTGGAAAGATATATTCTCATATCAATAGTAATATCAATTATTCATAAGCTCCACTGTCTGATCTCAAGATTTTCTCCTGTATTCCATTCTTTCCCTCTCCAGTGGTCTGTGATCTTTGCTTAGACTGTCATTTGCATTATCCTGACTGGTTTCCTTGCTGCCAGTTCTGCTTTCCAATTCTTCCTCATACAGACTCCACTGCATTGTTTCTAATTTGCAATAGGATAATCCGATTGTGGTGTCTTTCCTTTCAACTATCTGATTTTTCTGCTGCTTTAAAATAAGACCACATCTTTATTTGTCATAGACACCCCATTCACCATCTGGCCCCAGGCAACCTTTACAGCTTAATCCATTTCTATTCTATTTCTACCCATGTATGTTAGCCTACCAGAAGTACTGTGATTTCTCAGATATGTCACTGATTTTTCAGAAAATACATTTTTAAAGTGTAATTTCCTTCTTCCACTCTGTGTCATTTTATCTCATCTATGTCTTGACGTTCCAACTCAGACGGGTTCCTCTCTTCCCTTGAATTCCTGCTTTCTTGAACCCCTGTGCTCAAGCACACCCTGGGATAGACTATCCACTTCTATCATACTGTGGCACATTTTCTAATATAATCCCGTCATTCTCAGTTATTAATATTTCTACCTCCTCAATAGACCATAACTTCCTCAAGAGAAGTTCTTTTCTTTCTTTCTTTATTTCTTTACTTTTGTTATGGATCTAGTTGCTGGTTTATATTAAACTGTAAAAATATGTGCTTGGTTACTTTAAATTTTCTTCTGGATTTGATTGCCTTTTCTGAACTGCCCCATTTAGTTTTCTTACTCCATAAGGATCTCCTCTCAAAATTTTCCCATCTACCCTTCGTACACACCTCAAATAAGTTTCGCCAAAATATTTCTTTTCTTTTGTTGGAGTCCTTTCTCTGCTACATGTTTCTAGTGTCCACCTTCTCCTGTGGCTGCTTTGCTTCTCTGAGTGAAGTGCCCCCTAAATGGAACTTCTGAGTATCCAGACTTGTAATCAGGACGACACAGGTTCTAATGTTTGCCATACATTTCATAGACCATCCCTGTTCATTAAAAATAGGTCAGGTAAGGGATATGCTTGATAGAAGGTAGTGCAGAAAGAGGCTTGGAGCAGGTGCCTGCTAAGAAAAGCCTAAAAAATTTTTGTAGGGGTATTTAGTCACCAAGAGGAAACCTTCATATTTAATAGGTGCACTCGTCTCCAGAAATTTGAAGGTCACTTTGTACATACCTAGAAAGCATGCAAGAAGCACATATAAACATTTGCACTGTTTATATGCAAAAAAGATGCTCACATCAATGTGCATGCCCACACACAACACAGACACACACACACTGTCCACACTGTCTCTCAGCAACTGAAACACATGCTCTCATATGAAAAAGTATTATATTATTGAAGAGAAATATTTTTGAGGCATATTACCTATCAAATTGACATATATTCAAATAAAAGTGTAACTTACGTGCATTTAAGGATGTAGAAATGCAGAGATTCTCATTCCCTAGGACAGACTACTTCCAAGTATGTGCTGATAGAGATGCGTGTACTCACGTATGAGGTATGTGAAAACAAAAGTACCTGTATAAACATATATGTTATTATCATATACACACTTATCTCCAGGAATTGTGAATGGCAAATCCTTTTAACCTATCCAGTGCTACTTTACATAATCACAGCCAGAGAAATGCAAAGATTCAATCATTTTCCCAAACACATGTATGCAGACAATGAATGACTCTTATCTTTTCACACACACACACACAGACACACACACACTCATTAGATGCTCACAAACAACCTTTGTATGCAGCACACATACATGCATCTCTAGACATCAGAAATGTAGGGAATTTTAAACATGCATTTTACAATCAAATCTCACACCACTCAATTAGACCGTCGTTCTTATTCTTATTTTACTTCATTAGACCATTCTTATTTTATTTTATTATTTTTTTAAAGATTTATTTATTCAAGCACTGGGTACAGTCAGAAGTGTGGGAGGGTGAGAGGATTCACCACAGCCAGAGCGGGGAGCAGAACAGGCAGAAGGACCGAAGTACACTGCTGAAGGGAGCAGCGGGCAGCAGGAGAGGTCTGCGCGCCATGTGGGACCCTCGCCCGGTGGCCAGGGAGCAGCCGGGGATGGAACCGGCGCTGCAGAGGCTGTGGGCAGCTTCGCAGCCCAGCGCTCAACTGCTGTGCCACCTCCTCACCAACTGCTGGGGAGGCCCAGCCATTCTTAATTTAGACCATTCTTAGTTTACTTCAAATATCTGAAAAGGTTACTACAAAAACAAACTCTCCTTTCCCTCAAAATGAAATCTCGCTTTCCATAAATATAACTTTATGATTCAAAACCAAAAATGGACATTGTCATCAAAAGATATTTATAAGTATGGATTGATGTTTTCTAGGAAAGGACAGAAACTTCATTTATTATGGGATTAGTTTCCTTCCATCTGCAGGACAAATGATTAAGGTTACTAAAGGGATGGGGCATAGGTTATTTGGTTATAGGGTGTTTCGATGCTGGTATAATGGGGAAATGTGAGCAGCCACATTGAGATGGCAGACTATTTTGAATAAATTTGCTTGCTTTCCATTTGCATGCAGATCTAGTCCTGGCTATTAGGACCTGTCATTACAATTCTCCCTAGGATTTATCAGACTGGCATTGATGAGTCTGTGTCACACAGGGTCTTGTATTGCAGGTGGAAGCTGCAGTATTAGAATGGCTTCAGAAGTGACCAGTGTGAGAGAATTTAGAGCAACAACTCCCTTAGAGTTGGATTATAGGGGACAGACCGGAATAGGAAGAACTGGCTCAAAGTTATCTTAGCTGTTACTTTTGCTAAGTGTTGATTTTTATCTTCAAGGTAATTCCTGCCCCTTTGTATCCTGAGAGATCTCCCATTTGTCTCCACGTTAACCCTGACTCTACTAAAAGAGATGTCTTCAGTACCGAACACCAAGCAATTTGGGTACTCAAGTCACCCCATGGAAAACTCCCTGGCAAAATAAAAGATTAAATCAGGTACATTAAAGAATATTGCTGTGAAAAGAGATGTGTGCATCTAAGAAGCATAAAACAACAAGCACGGTGCATGGGATTGAGGAATGAAACAACCTAGGGCAGAGACATGATCAGGTAAAATATATAGGGCTTACATTTATATAATAACCATATTCTTAGCCTCAAAAATTTGTGTGTAGTTTGAATATGAGGCACTGATCAATTCTACTGCTCCTTATATTCAAGGGGATACCTATGAGGATTAGCTTTGCACCCAAAGAATCTGGAGAAAAAGACTCCAGCAGTTTATCATTCGGGCAAGGCAGGCAGAAAGTCTGTCTATATACAGGGACGGGAGGATACCACCACTGAATTTTCAAGGTTCCCCAAGTTCCACCTTCCAGAGATCTTGGACACCAGTAAGCTTAGAAATATATACTATTAGACACCCCTCAGCAATTTGTTTGGTCATCAAAGTGTGCTCCAAGTGAGCTCTTCATTCTGAAAAGTATGGTATTAAATATTAGAGTTCTTTATCTCTAGTCTCCAAGACTTATACCTAGTTTTAAATACCACGTGCTGGTTGACCTCCCACCAAAACTTACTGCCACCTTCTCTTCATTTTCCTTTCAGCAGGCAACTTAGCCTTACTAGAACTCAGATGCTAACAGCTCCTATAGGCTTTCTAACATATCACGACTCCAAATGAATCATTCCTTCACCTGCTACCTCCATGCACCCTAGGACACTGTGCGATCTTTGAAGACTAATACTATATTTCATATGTTTCATTCCTATAATAGTATCTTTATACATTAAATAAGTTTATTGAAAACCGTGAGCTGTTTCAAACAGTCTGCTTACACAGTAGTTTCTCTTAATTACCTAGATCTGGAGCCTCACTTCTCTCTTCTACAAAGGACTCTGTGTTTTTCTGATTTGTCCATCTTTTCCAGCTCATTTTCCCAGGCACAACCTACTTTCCAACTCATCAAAATTTTTTAACTGTCTGAGGATGGCCAAATGTTTCTGCTTATCTCCCTTCTGTCCTTCTAAGCTCATAAATAGCAGCCCCCCTCCCCAACTTATTTGTCTTCCTATTCTCTCCCTTCCTTGCTTCATCTCCTCACTTGCTTCCCTCAAGTCATTTATTGATCTCTCACTCCAAGTCTCAAAGCCCTTTCCCATACCGGCTTCTCCCTTCGTGTAGCTCACTCACCACACGCGGTCCTCCCAGTGCCCCTCACACACTTGCTGTTCTAGTTGACTGCCTCAGCTGTATTCTTTATGCTACCTTGCTGCACCACATCTGGGGGAGCGAGAGGGGTGTGGGATACAGGAAGGGTGAACACAGGTGTCCAGTATCTTGTTGCAAGAGCCCCATGGGAGCCTCAATGAGAATGCTGTGGTTAGTTAAGGGCCTGTTGCTCTGCCCAAAGGAAGCACCAAGATGACCTTTGAACTGCAGCAGGAATGGAAGAATCCCTCCATGCCCAGCCTCCAGTCCTGCTGTCATAGCCTGTGAAGCAGGCCCCTCTCCACCACACTAATCCTCAGCTACTAGGCCCAATCAATCCCAGTGCCCCCAAGCCTTGTCTTGCCCTGACTTGTCTTGCCCTTTGATGTGAGGGCAACCTCTCTCCAGTCATTTTTTTTTTTTTTTTCCAGAGAGCAGTTAATGAGCCCCAGAGGGTGTCCCAAGCTCATTCAACAGGGAAAACTTCTGGTTTTGTTGTTGGTCTTTGTTTTCACTAATTGCCATTAGCTCAGTGGAGTAAATACTACATAGTGCTAATGATTCTAAGGTCACAGTTTGCATCTCTGTAGAGACCTCTTAGTCACTTTGCTTTACATCCTTCCTCTAAGGCCAGAATCCACTAAAAGACTACCTTGGTGGAGTGACTACTTATCCTTGTTATGGTCTGACCCCCATTCCTGGTCCATGCACACAGCTGTGCATATTGTTAGATTTCTCTGAAATATAGCAGTTAGCTTGGCTAGGCCCCTCATTCCTCTGACCCAGTTATTTTGATCACTCTTTTTCTCTTTCCTCCCTGAACTTTGCATTTTCTCATTCTCCTTGACATTTCTTGTTTTTTATATATGTCCTACTTTCCAATAGATCAAATATCATCAGACATCCCACACCAGCTTGTGGCTTTGCCTTCACACCCTGGATGTAATCAGCCCAAATCTCTGCAAACAGCCTGGTCATGTGTCATGCCACCCACTGCACCTCCTTCCCCGATAACTTTCAGGGGTGCTTTTGTTTCTGTAATCCCTGTAGCAGACCTGGGTAATCAGATCCCAGCTCATGGGTTTATCCTGGCTCATCCCTGTCACTTCTACTCACTTTCAGGAATGGTACATTAATCTTTCTCTCCCTAGGGTATAGTCTCTTGTCCTCGACTCAGGTTACTGCATCTCTCCTCTCACTTCCTCCCAGTCTTTTGTAGCAAGTATGATCTATTGGACGTAAATGCGGCCCTAAAAATCTCCACCTGAAGTTAATCCTGTGGTATATGGAGCTGATATAATATAAAGTTTTGATATAATGCATTATATTAAGTGGAATATTTCATATTTGAAATATGACAACCCATGTCATAAACCAAAATTAAAAGTCAGGGCTAAAGTCAGGGCTATGGGCGAAGGGCTTGTGAGTGAGATTTGTCTACAAAAGTAATGTTTTGCAAAGCAAAAACAGACAATTATAAATCAGAGACATCCTGCAGGGGAGGGGGAGGGAGAGGGATCAGAGGGAGGGAAGGAGGAGCACAGGGGACTGAGGTGATGGTGCACGGGTGCATTGGGGAAGGAAACTCTATGGCGAATACACCTGGGAGGGTGGGGGGAAGCGAACATTGTTCAGAAATGAACAATGTTGTAAAAAAATTTAAAAAATAATTTAAAAAATTCTATTAAAAAAGGGGGATATTTTGGATTGTCTACTGAGGGAATGTTTGGGTCTATGGAACTCTTCTGTTTCTGGATTTTAAGATTATGCATTTGTCAAAATTGCACAATAAAAAGTAAATTTCAGTGGATAGAATTACAAATTTGAAAATATAAGGCTCTCATAAATGTTGTCATTTTTTGGAATCTATGGGTTTGGAGTGCGGGGTCCTTGGGTTCACTCTGGGAAATGTGTCACCAGAGCTCCCCTTCAAGCGACTCGCAGCAAGTTTCCCGGAGAGTTTCTCCACGAGACAGAGACATTAGTTGTATTTAAAGGGCAGGTTTATTAGGGAGGGGATAAAACAGACACTTGCATAGACACTTGCATAGATGCAAGTGGGCAGGAAGAGCTGCCCCAGAAGGGACAGGTTTGCTGAGAGAGGCCTGCGTGGTCACAGGCCAGCAGCCTTGACAGGTCATGGGCAGAAAGGAAGCTGCTGACCTGCAGAGGGAGAGAGTTGGTGAAAAGAGGCACCAGCCTAGTCACAGGTGGGTGGTGGGAGTGCTGCCCGGAGCCTGTGCAGAGACTGCAATGATACAGTCTTCTGTTTGGGAGGGGTCACTCCTTGTGAGCCATCAGTTGGTTGTTAATTTGGGATAACTATAGAATTTGAAAGGGACCAGAGATTCTACAATGGGCTCAATCTCCATCTCTTTTCTTTTGGGCCTGTGCTCTAGACAGCGGTCAGATAGCTGCTTGGATGTTATGCTTTGTTATCTAGGGGTCCACTCCTCGGGATACTAGTTTCTGCAACTGTGTGGATGGTTATGCTAATCTCTCCTTCCCCCACCTCCTTGTGTGAGCCAGTTTCTGGTCTTGTGGTGCCTCCTTTTTTAGTTTTTTTTTTTTTTTCTTGTCCTCCATCAATAAGCACATTTGGTAATTTCAGCTCTTTAAAATTTATCTTTCAAAGATTATCCATCTCTTCTGATGTCTTCTCTCTCACTCTCCCATTTTCTCTGTTTTCCTCCCATGATTTCCTGCCCCCCTCCTTTCTTCTATCCTTCCATCTTGTCATTTTTTATGCAACAAATATTTTTGGATCACATTGATCATACAACATAAACTAGGTCTGGGTTATAGACAGTGCCATCTCTTTTTGACAAATGTTAATAATCTAGTTTTGTAAATGTCTCAGAAAATTATTAAGAATGAGTCACTAAGACATAATATGTTTTGGAAGAAATAAACACCTTCATGGTGCTAAAAATTATCTTGATGTTATGAAAACTGCTTAAGGATAGACAAGATGTATTGTATACACTTACAACTTCTTTGCGAATACATTTACAACTTTTCATGATTATGATATTTCATAAGATTTTCATAAAAATCAAATTTATGTAGCAGTGAAATAATTTATCTGGATTAATAAGACATCTGTCTAAATCAAATTTAATGCCAAATATTATTAGAGCAATATTTTCTAAAAAAGTTGACAAGAAATAATAGAAACTGCCTTTCTCATACTTAACTGAGAGAAAGAAGGAAAAGGAAAAAAACAAAAATAAGCAAAGCAATTTATTTTTATGTAAGTATAAAGTTAGGATGTTACTGATGAAATGGCCATGGGAGAAATAGTAGGTCTGGAGTTGGATAGCACTGTTATAGGGCAGCCCCGATATTGAACGGGTTCCTAGCTGTGGGTCTTCACCCGCGTGCTTAAAAGGGACTTATTAATACTCCACTACAGGCACACACAAAAGGTTAATAAAAGGTTTATTTACAAGGGAAAAGGAATTAAGGAAAATGTACAACTCAGGGAGAAAATAGGGAAATAAAGTCTTTAATGCATCCTACCCGATCCGACGACCTGGAAACCCAAAGGCACTCTCAGCGCTGGCCGGACAGTTTCGAGCTGGTGGAGAGCCAAAATGGGGAAACCCCTCCAAAGCCCACGTGTCTGGCTTTATACCAACCTGGCTGCTTAACCCCACCCTCAGGTCCCAGCCACCTTTCCTTTGGTGGTTATGGGATTTGGAGTTCCCAGGGTCTTTGGCTTTGGCCTGGGGTGGGGTGGAGTCCACAAAGCCTGTATGGAATTAGCTTTAGGACATCCTTTCCCCCCTAACAGATAGAGAAAGAAAGGAATAATGTTAGAAATATTTAAGAGGTAAAACTGAACTTGCCAGGAAACTCGCCATGTGTCGCCAAATTGGTAGCTCTGGTGAAACTTTTCCCACAGTCAACCTAAGGACCCCACACTCCAAACCCACAGACTCCAAAAACGACAACATAAGCACCTATATATTGGATGACATATTTGCCTCTTTACGGATAGATTTATAGGCGTACTGTACTATTAACTGAAACATAAAAGTTAGAGACATAGCCATTTAAGGTAGACAGGGGAGGCAAACCGTTTCTTTTTAAACTTATGGATTTGTAGATTTTGTATTAATTTGTAGATTTTGATAAATATGTTATACAGCATTGAAGATGATGTCCACCAGGCAGATACACGTCAGCATCTGAAACTCAACACAAGGATCAGTATCAAAGATATGGATTTAGAAAAATCTCCTTAAATGTGTTGCATTCGTATATGTACACATGCATGTATGCATAAAGTAAATTCAGTTGTAAGGGGGGATTGTTACAGGGTGGTCCCCAGGAAAGAGGAGGTTCCAGGTTTCCTACCCCAACCAAAAGGAGAGTGGAGCTGAGCGAAGGGAGAAGCAGCAGCAGAGGAGACTGAGGAAGGAAGGAAGCAGGATGGAGAGTCAGAAGGAGACCTGGAGGAGGCACACGGAGCAGAGACATGTGAAGAAACTGCGCTTGCCTTTTGGTGGTGGACTGGGTGACACAGATGTGGGTGAGAGACCCATGGGGAGGTGACAGTGGTGGTTTTTATTTTGATTTTGATTTTGCTCTTTTCCCTCCAGACTTGTCTGGTTATTTCTGATCATTTTCTGTGGGTCCTCAATGGAAGATGCTTTAGACTTGTGGCAGGCTTTGGGGCCTTGCTCTGGGTCAATCTCATTTGGATGGACTTTTACCCACGAGGGGACGGGTAACTTTGGGTGCTTCATTTAGAAACTAGATTCTTTGCCTTTCCTGTATTGTTTCCTAATTGTGTTAAAGTTCCTTCCCATTAAAGTCTCATATGTTTTGTGTTGATGTTCTGCCATAGGATGGCAGAACCTATTTAGAGCAGGCAGGTTTGCAGGGTCTGGGCTGCCCCTTTCCCTGCCCTGTATCAAGGGAGATGGTAGAATGAGCAGAGCACATGGCCAAGTAGGACGTGGAGTTCAAGGCATAGACAATAGACTTAAATTCTGAGAAGGAAAGAGTTAGTGAGCATGCATTTAGTGATACTAAACAAAAGTTCAGATAAAGTCAAGAATGAACCCTAGAAAGTTGATTATAGTGACTAGCATAGGTGTGGGGTAGAGGGAGGAGCCAGAACAAAGTAGAGAGGGAACACAAAGGACTATGGGCATGGACTATGGCTGCTTTGATCAGGGCACTGTGTAGCAAAAACACCTGAAAGGGGTGATCTTATAACTCTAAAACACAAATAACTATGTAAACCAATGTTAATTTAATGAAAAATCATTAACTAATTAAAAATAAGTAGTAGCTAAGAGAAGAGGGTACAGAAAAAGATTGAATAAAATTACCACAGGGCCTCCCTGGTGGCGCAGCGGTTGAGAGCCGTGCTGCGAAGCTGTCCGCAGCCTCTGCAGTGCTGGTTCGATTCCCCACTGGCCAGGGAGAACCCCACATGGCGCAGCAGACCTCTCCTGCCTTGCCCGCTGCTCCCCTCAGTCTGTTCTGCGGTCCGTCTTCCTGTTCTGCTCCCCGCTCTGGCTCTGGTGAATTCTCTCACCCTCCCGTACTTCTGACCTATACCCCAGTTCTTGTATAAAATAAATAAATAAGCATAAATAAAATTACCACAAGTTCTTGGAATAAGTAGGGGAAAGGTTTTTGTATCAAACTTGGTGAGAGAAATATTGAGTGGGAGTTTGGAAATATGAATATTCAAAATAGATTTTGATATGAATGGGATTAGTATTCAGTCATGATAATAAAGCAACTAAAGAGAGTTTCTAAATTTACAGGAGCACAAAAATCTCACCTATTGCACAGTCTTCTAACTATTTTTACTTTTGCTACATTTTGAGAAAAATAAAATCACTTACCATTCATTTCAGGGCATGGAAAGAGTGAGGTGTTAAGAGATTGTAATTGAACACTACCCCACCTCTGGAGCTCCCCAACCATTCAAATATCACACACAGACACACACAGACACACACAGACACACACAGACACACACACACACACACACACACACACTCCACTTTTTTGAATAGCCTCCTCAATAATACTACCTTACAGTCCAAAGATGAGGAGCCAGGGGTGTAAGACAGAGGTGCGGGGGTGAGAGGATTCCCCAGAGAGAGTGGGCAGCAGAACAGGCACATGTACTGAAATACACTGCTGATGGGGTTGCGGGTGAGGCAGGAGAGGTCTGCTTCACCATGTGGGTTAGCTCCCTGGCCAGCTGGGCATCAAAATAGTGCTGTAGCGGCTGGCAGTAGCTTGTCTTTACTGTGCTGATGTCACATTGGTTTCTTGGCAAAGAATAATCACTCCTACTTCTAACACCTTTACTTTGTCTTAACTGGAATTCCAGGGCTTGAGCAAAGGTATTATTGGATGGCATTGCTACATATGTCATTGCCCTCTTTGGTAATGGGATCACCATCTCTACCACCAACTCTGAATGGTGCCTGCGTATCCCCATGTACTGCATTCTGTGTATGCTGGCCTTGGCAGACAGGGGACTTGCCCTCTGTACTTTGCCTTCTGTGCTAGGCATATTCTGGTTTAACTATAAGTTCATCACCTTTGATGCCTGCCTTTGCCTTGTTCATATGTTCTTCATCGACACCTCAGCCACTGAATCTGGCGTGCTGGTGGCCATGACCATGGGCTTTGATTGAGTCGTGGTGATCTGGAGCCCACTGAGATAGGGCACCATCTGAACCAATGGTGTGGTCTGCAGAGAGGGAGCAATTATCTTGATGAAGACAGTCTTCCTGGTCTTCCTTGTACCTTTCCTCATCAGGCGACTCCCCTTTTATCGCTCCATCATCCTCTCTCACTTCTTCTGCCTCCACTAAGATGTCATGTGCCTTGCCCATGCCAGCACCCGAGTCAACAGTCTTTACAGCCTCACTGCGGTCATCTTCACCAAGGGTTCTGACACCCCCTCCATCCTCCTCTCCTATGTGTTTATACTCTGCACAGTGATGGCGATCACCTTGGGGGGCAGGTGACTGAAGGCGCTCAACACACATCAGGGTGTCTGTCATTCATCGCTTTGGAAAGCACCTCTCCCTACTGATGCATGCCCCCATGGCTAATGCTTATCTCCTCATACCCCTGTGCTCAACCCCATAGGAGATAGGAAGGAAGATCATCCAGATATTTGTTCGGTCTAAGATTATTGTAGAGGGGTAAGGCCCAGCACTTTGAGAGGGAAAGCATCTAGTTTCTAAAAGGTCGGTCGTGACTATAAGAAATAAAGTTTCTATTTTGTCACATTTCCCTTGTGGGTTTGAATTGAGCAAGGAGATATTTTTCTGCTCTCACAGCACACTTTCCTTCTGGGCCAAATTGTCCTTTACATAGTGTAGCTAGAATGACATCTCATAGGACCTATATCATGTACTGTCCTGTAACACTGAATTTATGAGTTGCCATAGAAAAGATAAAGGGAGGGACTATTGCTAATTCCATGTTTAATAACTCATTTGAACAGAACTAGGCCATAAGTTATATGCCTTTTAAATTAAAGCTATTAAATTAATTTAACGTTCTAGCTCCAGAGTTAGGAATAGCTTTCATTAGTCTAATACAGGAGAAATAAACTGCTCTCATTTGATAATAAAAGAACACCTGGGGATAATACATTATTAAAATATGAATCAGAGAAGTGATCAAATTTTAGGATTAAGACTATAAATGTATACAACTGAGCATGGGCCACTTGTGTTGTATAACTTGGGATCAAAAGGTTAGGGATGAAGCTTAGCTCTTCCGTGGGTAGCACTGAGTATTCTAGACCTTTTATTATTTTTTTTCCTCTGAGCTTTTCTTAATTACAATTTCTTTATATTGAAAATGGAAATATTACCACTTGGTATTCAGTGCTGTTATGAAATTAAATTTTATCATATTGGTACAATTATTTGTAAACTGTGAAGTGCTGTGAAACTATGCATCCAAGAATATCGAATGGAAGAAGATAAAATAACTTGTACTTACGGTCTATCCATTAAGTAAAAGTCACAATACCAGAACTTTTTGCCTGTTATCTCACTTGATAATGCCAGTGACCCTTTGAGGGAGAGCATCTTGCATATTCCCAGATGAATGTGTCAGGTCACAAATCAATTTGTTTCTTTTTTTTATTTATATGTTTATATATTACACATCGTTTCTTGACCAAAGCTCACCCAGGCAGAATTCCTGTGCCTGGAACATTAGACTCCATCTGTATCACAGGAGATAGATAAAATGGGTTAGTCAGAGTGGGAGGAATTCTCCTAACAAGTTTAAAAAATCATGATTTTTACTTGAAGGGAAAGTCAGTAGCATGTCAAATTGGCTTAATTTTGCATATTTTTTTTAGAGGTGTATTATTAGTAACACCTGTGAATTTTAATTTAGGTGGGACCTTTAGACAGAGTGAAATTTTTAATCTCTTTGCCTTTTAAGAGTTTCTTTATCAGTGGTCATACAATGTCAATATATATAATATCTGGGCCAGGTAGAATTATATCATTAATACATGTAACATTGTCACAAAGAAATTTATTTCCTGATTTTAATAAGACAGAGGGGATCAGAGAAATTTTTGCTTTGGCTGTTTCTCAAGCAACTTCTGTTTAAAATAATCAGTGTGGGGGCCTCCCTGGTGGCCTAGGGGTTAAGTCTCAGGTCTATTACCACCAAAACCTGAGTTTGATTCCTGGCCTAGGAGCTAACCCATATGCACAGAAGAGCTCTCCCCTACCTGATGCTACCCTCAATGGTGTATTTCAGTAGATCCACCTGTTTTGCTCCCACTCTGGTAAATTCTCTCATGCCCCACTCCTCTGGCCTATGCCCCAGTTCTTCTATGCAAAAAAGTATATATATATATATATATATATATATACACACACACACATATGAATGTGTATGTGTATATATATCTATATATACACACATTAAAAAAAATCAGTGTGCTGGCTGGTACATTTTGGTGTGACCTACTCTGGGAACTGACTATATCATCTCCATCTCTATCATTTGTATTTATAGCTATATCTATCTACATCCAAATGAGTTTTTATTTTTTAAATATTCTTTAAGTACAGTTAGTCATGAAGGTAAGGAGTTAATGTACAAGTACTTGCATCAAGGAGTTTCTTGTAAGAGTGCAGTTGCTCATCAGTCTCCCTGGAGTCCTTTCAGAGACAAGAGGAACTTGAACTGACCTTCTGAGTGCTTAACTGGTGACTTGACTCCTCTGAAGACATCAGGACTTACTTCATTCCTACTTTTGGAAATGGATGTTACCTCTAGCATAAGCGCTGGAGGACTTCTATATTTTTCTAACAATCAGAATTTTATACTATTTGAAGCCCAACTTTTCAAAGTCTCCATACCCAAAATGACACAGTTCAGAAAGACCAGAGTCTGTGAAGTCAGCTACATCTTACTTGAGATCAATTTTAACTCTTCAGCTGTTTGATTTTAGAGAAAGTCTAAACTTCCTGTTCTTTCAACATTTCCTTGTTATTTTCTACTAAATGACTTTTAATGGTTAAATCCAGTTATTCCCTTTGCTTTTTATCTGCATTTATACAGTACATTTGACTACAGAAAATATCACAATCTTGTCAATAGTCTCACTTTAAATTTATTACCAAAGACCTTATGTCCTCCATTAATGTTTGCAAGCAATCACTCTTAACAAAATTTCTACTCCTTTACCTCTTGCTCAAATCCTATTTTTTTATTGATGACTGCATTTTACTTCATTATGAAAACCAAAACAGTCAGAAAACAATATCCAATGCCCCAAAACACATTTTCTTGCTCACTAAAATTGATACTCATCACTAAAAGTGATTTCTCTGTTACCTTATGTAAACTAAATGAAATATGCATGCCTCTTTGTAACCGGAAAGCAATCTTTCCGGTTTTGTACTATATATCTTTTCCCTATGTCTGCTTTGGAACACTAATTCAACAATATTTTTACCATTTTTTTCATGAAATTTTACTCTTTTACTTGATTATCAGCATCCAACATAATGTCATGTTTTTTATCAAAAAAAAGAAATTGCCACCATTTGTCTCATTTCTTTGTTTCCTTTTAACACAAGACACTCTAAAGAAGAAAGAAATCACTAGCAAAAGAGGAATTTCTGCTCACTTCAACGAAAGAGGTTGGTGAATCCTTATTACAAAAAAAAAAAAAAACAAACAATAAAAAAGGGAAAGAAGGAAAGGAAAGAAAAAAATGTGTAAACCTGGATAAATACAACAATAACACAATATTCTAAGACTCTGAAAGTTGACTAACCTAGGCAATCGATTGAGACAGTTTATTAGGCAAAGAGTAAAGGCACAGCTGGTCTGGTCTTGTGAAGAAGCTGAGTTGACAGTGAGAAAAAGGTGTCTCTAGGCAAATCACTAACGCCAAAGAAAGGCAAACTTCAAGTTTTATGGCATTGCAAAAACTCCCAGAAGATTATGCTCTCAATAGATAGGGAAGTTTTAACAACCCTCCGTGTTTTCCTCAATGCATAGACACATGTTGCAGGAGCAGCCTCTGGGCCAGTCCGGTGGGACTGCAGTGGTCACTGCCTTTCTCTGCTGTTGCCCTGCTCTGGGGTGTCCTACTCCTGCTAACGGCTCCTCCCACTCCAGTCTGCCTGGGCCAGGAGGCATCATTTCTATGGATCCAACCCCCATCTTTGCAAGAATTTTCTGATCTCTGCAAGATTTTCTGATCTTCTAAACCTTGAAATATCTGGTTATAAGTTTCAATTAAAAAAGCTCAGAATTTGGGCAGCTTTCCCTAGGCCCATGTGTCTGGCTTTTATACCAAACCTGGCTGCTTAATTCCACCCTCAGGTCCCAGCAACCTTCCCTTTGGTGGTGATGGGATTTGTCTTTCCCAATGTCCTGATGGCTTTGGTCTGGCGTGGGGGTGGAGTCCACAAAGCCTGTATGGAATTAGCTCAGGACATCTTTCCCCCCTAACAAGAGGGATGATTTTGCACTTTCCTGATCCTGCTCTGACATTCAGGGAGCTCCCCTGCTGAGAATCTATAGCCTAAGGCAAGGTGAAGAGAAATGTAGGTAGTATCTGATCCAGTCAGGAAGTTTATAAAGGTACCCATTATTGTCAGCCCCCAGGGTCAAGGCTCTGCTTACAGCTCCTGATTCATGGGCTTTGCTAAGACCTGGGAGCAGGGTTTGAAGCTGTGTTTGAGAGATGTATTGGAGTTATTATAAAGGCGTATAATCATATGGGTCCCATAACTCTTAACTACAGCCAAACACTCACTAATCAAGATAGCTCACTGTTGTCAGGTGATTCTACTAAGCTGCCTATAAAGTCCCAATCATTGGAAAATGGTTTTATCCTTGCTCTGTGATGGGATTGAAGAGCATGAGATGGTGTTTATTGCTGATGTGAGCAGGTAAGAAGATTTCATAGCTGGGTAGTGGACACAGGGAAATGGATTTAAGAATGAAGAATTCTAGAGATGGAGGGAAGGGAGAAATGAATAATGGAAGCTACAAATAAGATGGGGTAACAAAATGGAGGAGTCCAGTGGAGCCAGGAAGAAGTCGAGATAAGGGGTGTAGGACAGGAAGGAATGGAAGTAAGAAAAATAAGAAAAGATAGGACTCAGACCGCTCTTCCTGTCAACTTTACTAATTGAAGCTTTGTTCTAACTTAGTAGCTAAATAGAGGAAAAAACCTGTAAGCCCCAACCATTAAGGACTTAGACCCCAGGCAGACAAAAGAGACAGCCCCAGACTATATAAATTACCAACGTCAGCTCCACCTAATTGTTAAGAATCAAATGAAAGGTCCAAACAGTAAGTGGTGTAGAAATTTAGAAGCAGAAGGAATGTTTCAGGTAAACATGAACTGGAACTCTTAGAGCAGGCTCCAAACTGTATAAAGAATAAATTTCTATGTTGACAAAGGAACAGAAAGTAGAGGTTGATGAATTAAGAGGGTGGGCCTATACTATTATTAATGTAAGAAAGTAGAGATGTTGTCCTTTGGGTCATTAAGTGATTGAGTTGGCCAGATATTATTCAAGTCATTTAATCTAGTTTTCCGTATATGAATTGATGTATGTTACCTTCTTCCTGGGCAGACAGATGGGGACACAAAGACAAAGAACACTAGACTATTCTCGTTAGTGGGTAGTACAGAGAAAACCTGGAGCATTGAACTTTATCCTATAATTGGCTCCAGAGAGTTTGGGTTTTCTGGACCAAGACTAAAGGCCCTCTGCTCCTTCTCCTGTAAACATATGTGCATTTCATAGGAAACAATAATTTAGCTGCAAAATGAATTATTGTCTCCTCTGCTCCTACCCTATCACATCATCCATTACACATTTTTGTCCTTTATGAGCTACAATTCCAAGAACCGAAGCTGCCTAGTGTCTGCTTTATGAGTATCTTATCTATCAATAACTCTTCCATCCCTAAACACATCTCTGCCTATGCCAGCCCAAGGAGACACACAGATTACAAATATATATAGACATTAACACATTTTAAAATAAACATGGATTGACTCTACAAATATTCTTTTTAAACAAGGCATGAGGACATTATCTCTTTTACTTATTTCTCATCTCCATCCTGTCTCTAAATCATATAGATATTTAATATAAAATATGCAAATCTTGTGTTTTTAAAGAAGGAATTTATACTGCCCGGCTCTCCACTGTCTCATCAGCCTGACTTCTTTCTCTGTTAGTCTATGACTCAGGAAAAAGTAACAGACAATGTAGTTAATCAATCTGGTTTTGGATTTGGAGTCTATCTGTTTTACATTTGATATAATATCTTACCTTGCTGTACCCATTTCCTTTCTTTAAAATAGGAGAAAAATATCTGTATCAAATTTCCTGGGATTATACAAAGTTATGTATAAAATGACTATCAAAAATGTCTGACATTTACAAAGAATCTTAATTATTTCCCATTTGTCTTAACCTACTCTCTTTTTTCCCCCCTGCCAATCAGTGAGTGAGGGTTACCTCTCTCCGAGGCTCTCTGGTGTCTAACAAAATGATTTTCCTCTGGCTCATCCTTCCCTCAAGATTTAACTTTCATCTATACCTCTCATTTAGTCCTTATTCATCTCTCTATGTCCTATCATTTATTTCCCTACCCATTAATACATCAGATTAGATTGAGTTTTATCATGTTCTAATCACTGTGCTTGTCTATGGAGAAAGTATAAAGAAAGACATATTCCCAGATATCCAGCATTCTAGAGGGAGACAGAAATATGATCAAACAGTAGAATTTCAGTGCTATTAAAAGCATGTGTAAAGTACTGTTGGAAAAGGGTCAATAAATTGAGAGATTTTGTGTTGTAGAGAGAGATTCCTTGATGGTTATCATAGAGAAGTAGTTTCACTCCTAATATATGGGCTTAGACAGGCTGAGAAGGAGAGAATGAAACAGAAACTTCAGAAATGGTGTCATCTTGTCTATTTATATAGTTTTCCCTCATTTCCTATGTAGTCCTCTATTAATAATTTCCCTTGACTGCTCACATTCAATTCCTGCAGGTTCAGAGAGTTTTGAATGTAAAAACTGTTCTTTACTCGTTTCTGCCTCCCTGTCCATCAACACAATACCTAGTATTAACCAAGTCAGTCAGTGTCTGGGTAGTTGATTTAATTCAGCATGTTTGCAATCCATATATCATTTGGCACTAGGTTCCCTGATTCTTCTGTTCTTTGCCAACCAAATCTTAGACATGTGAAGTGTAATAATGATACATATTATAGCAGAAAAAAATAATTAATCCTTTTTCCTTTAAAGCAACAAATGATTATGTCTGTCATCAGTCCACTGGAGGAGGGGGAGAAAACATCTAAGAAACCCTCATATTTATCCTTATAATAGCAACTGGCAGGGTCTGTGTAGTGGCAGGAAGACACAGGGCAGGTTGTCTATGATTGGAGCAGACAGGTAAAGGAGAGTCCTGGAGCCCTCGGTGGCTTTCTCAGGCTTTTATTGAGCATTTACATGTAGTACAGCAACCAGGTACACAGCAGGCAGGGGTGCTGGGGGGCCATGAGGCCGGGAGGCCTCCAAGCTCCCCAGCAAGTCTTCATTCTGGGTTCTCTGGCCTTCTTTCTCCTCTGGAGAATTACTTGATATTCCAACTTGTGATGCCACCTCAGCCTGTCTATCCCTTAGTAACTCCCTTTAACTTCTTAGTTCTTACTTCCATTCCAGTTGTGCTTTCTGCAAGACCACATTGCCCCATGTCTGCCAGGCCTTTTACACAGGCGTCTTGTCTAGGTTCACCTATTATCTTAGGTTAGGATACCTGAAACCATGTATTCCAAAATACTGCTTGGAATTTCTCAGAGAATTCATTAGGGCAGTTTACCCATAGTGAGTAAGTTAAATCTGCATGGTTGGTATCCATGGTAAGGAGTAGAAACATGTACTCCAAGGTATAAGATGGAGAAAATGGTGTATAAGGCCTGGTTATTTCAGCTAAGGTAGAAAACTATACAGAGATGCAGAAATAGAGCACAGAATGGATCTAAGTTCCATACAGCTGTGGAGTGGAAAAGGGAGGTATTATAGGATTGATCCCATTACAGAACAGGGATAAGAAAGCTTGATAAGAAAAGGAGATTTCTAATGGAGCCTAGCAGGAGCAGGTAGCTGATGATTCAGCTACAGGGACATCTTTGGATACAATATCCCAATCCAGCTTCCAGAAGGCACATCTTAGAGCCTGGTGCCCAGTGGCTGTTATGTGCTTCTCCCTTACTTTAGGAGCAATTTCTATAACCTGCAGACTTAATACAAAGACCCATTAGTTATAATTACGGTGGTGATTGTTTTGCTGGAGTGTGTGCATGTGGATGACATATGTCTGTGAACATTTCCTACTTCCAGTCAGGATTAGACTGGGCAGCAGAGTGGGGATCAGTCTAAAAATTGAAGGAGGCTAGAGTAAGAAAAATAGGACTGGGTTTTAACAAGAAAAGTATGAGATTCTAGTTTGGGGGTTTTGAATACAAATAATTGTGTGATTTGGGAAGAAACATGATAAAAGGATCAAAATGCTGAGCGCCATCATTTTGATCTCTCTTTTCAAGGTGTGCCTTCCATCCACGATGGTACTTTTCAACAACACCACATCTTCCTCCACAAACTTCCTCCTTACTGCATTCCCTGGGCTGGAACTTGCTCATGTCTGGATCTCCATCCCGTCTGCTGTCTCTACACCATCGCCCTCCTGGGGAACAGCATGATCTTGTTTGTCATCAGCATGGAGAGGGGTCTCCACAAGCCCATGTACTACTTCATCTCCATGCTGTCAGCCGTCGATCTATGTCTGACTGGCTCGACTCTCCCCACCGTGCTTGGGGTCCTTTGGTTTCACGCCCGGGAGATCAGCTTTAAAGCGTGCTTCATTCAGATGTCCTTGGTACATGTCTTCTCCTTCCTGGAGTCCTCGGTTCTGGCGGCCATGGCCTTTGACCGCTTCATGGCCATCTGTAACCCACTGAAGTATGCCACGGTCCTCACAGACATGATAATCATGGTGATTGGCCTGGTCATCTGCCTACGACAAGTGATTTTTATCTTTCTCATGTACCTAGCCTTGAAGAATGTTTCCTTCCACGGGGGCCAGGAGCTTTCCCACCCATTTTGCTACCACCCAGATATCATCAAGTACACACATTCCAACCCCTGGATCAGTAGTTTTTTAGGTATGTTTCTTCAGCTCTATTTAACTGGCACTGACTTACTGTTTATTCTTTTCTCCTATGTTCTGATTCTCCGTACTGTCTTGAGCACTGTGGCCCGGAAGAAGCAACAAAAAGCTTTCAACACTTGTGTCTGTCACATCTGCGCTGTCACTGTTTTCTATGTGCCGATGATCAGCCTGTCTTTGACGCACCGCCTCCTCAGCACCACCCCGAGGGTGGTCTGTAGTACTTTGGCCAACATCTATTTGCTCTTACCGCCTGTCCTGAACCCTATCATCTACAGCTGGAAGACCAGGACCATTCGTCAGGCTATGTTTCAGTTGCTTCGATCTAAAAGGATTCAGGGAGCCTCAACGTGAGGGGCCTTAAAGGAGGGTTCTTTGAAGGAGAAAAATTGCCAGTGCATAACTTATACTTATATAGGAAAAATACTTGGGCCAATGTGATCCTCAGGCATTTTGGTTACTAAGGGAGTTCCAGTTAAATTATAGGAGCAGGAAGAAGTGAATTAATTTTCCCTTAAACATATCAAAGAACTTTTTTTAAAAAAAAATTCTACAGTTCAGAACCAAATTAATTGTGAATATAGCCCTGAAACATTTCAAACAATTATATGAACCCCTATGCGTATTAAAAGCCCAGTAAGGGCCTCCCCTGGTGGCGCAGCGGTTGAGCGCTGGGCTGCCTGCAGCTTCTGCAGCGCCAGTTCATTCCCTCGCTGCTGGCAAGGGTCCCACAAAAAAAAAAAAAAAAAAGCCCAGTAAGGTCATTTTATTCCAGTTGAATAATTTGATTCTCTGCTTTAAAATGGTAATTTTTAGATCATAAATAAATGACAAATTTTTTTTTTGCATTCAGCTGAACAAATCATTTATTTCTGTGGTCAAATTTCCCAGGAACAGAGCAGATTTCCTTGAGATAGTAAGTGGAAGTTCTATGTGTACACAAAGGCATTCATAAGAATTTTCTAATTTAAAACTGCAGGAAATTTTTGCACATTGGTTTCAGTTCCTAGAGTGGCCTCTAGAGAGCCTCATTTCCTTGCAGATGCATTCCCTATACCTCTCTCTTCTCTTGTTTATTTATTAATATTAATTTTTTAAATTTTTTACATCATTGTTCATTTTTAAACAGTATTTGCTTCCCCCTACCCCCTCAGGTGTAGTCTCCATAGAGTTTCCTTCCCCAGTGCACCCGTGCACCATCACCTCAGTCCCCAGTGCTCCTCCTTCCTCCCTCTGATCCCTCTCCTACCTCGTCCCCTGCAGGATGTCTCTGGTTTATAACTGTCCATTTTTGCTTTGTTGTGTTTTGTACTGTTATTTTTTTTTTACACAGATGTCTTATTGGGTTCCCCTATATTCCTGCTATAAGTGAAACCATGCGATATTTTTCTTTTTCCTTCTGGCTTATTTCACTGAGCATAATTCCTTCTAGTTCCATCCACGTTGCTGCGAATGGCATGAATTTATCTTTTTTGATCGCTGAATAATATTATATACAATGGAATATTATTCTATCTTCTCTTTTAATCATTTTTCTCCTTAGCAAAAGTGAAACTTTCACATTTGTTACTACCATTTGTTACATCGCCAATAGGTCCGATATATAAAATTACCCATTGTATTTTATTTTCTCCATTGCCTAGGTATTCTAGATGTCTAATACAGTCTGATTCTGATTCCAAAGCCATTCTCGGTGTCTACTCTGTCTCATTTCCCCCCATTTGCCTTTGTTTCTTGGGTTTTCTGCTTCGCTGTTAACTTCCTTGGTGCACTGGTCAATGTAAAATTGCATGGTGACTTTCATACTTTTTAACAGGAAATATTTGGATCCCCTTTATGAACATGAATGATCTATGCTTAGTGAAGAAGTAGCATCAGGATAGGGTTGATAGGACAGTGGGGAAGTTGTCCTCATTTTTCTTTCACACACAGATTTATGAAACTTTATTTCTACTCAGGATCATTCATGACTGAGCACAGTGGATCAAGCAGGTGTTTTGATATGAGTCACCATCTTCCCCCCCCCCCGCATCAACTGCTTACTTTCGGCAGAGACAATGCTGCACCAAGCTCTGAATTGTTTGCCTTGGTTTTCTTTTGAGCTCAAGTGCTGACTACTTCATGATTCTGCTTTGCCCAAATTCCCTTTTATAGTTAAAATTAATTGTATGATTTCCTTATATAACATATTCAAGTATTTTTGATATCTCCCAGTTTTGCTTAAACAAAGGACAGAGTATGTGTGACAGAGATTTATTGTGGCAAAAAAAAAAAGCAAAAAACCATAGTGTGACCATCCAGTTGGAAAAAACAGTTTATCAGATTCCAAGGCCAGCATTGCATCCAGAACCTCTCCTGGCTTGTGCATTTGTGGGACATTATACCACACCTCAGTGTTGCCTATTTCAATTTCCCATTTTTCTGTTGCTGCCAAGTATCTCTTGGTTATAACACTTTCAACAGGATAAAATACAACTAGATAACTTTTTCTAGAACAAAAATTGAAGTAAAACTTTCCTAATCAGCAGCTTGCTATTAAATCTAGAATAAAATCACCTTAAGAAAAGATTGAGTAAGAGTCTTTGTGAAGTCAGCTAAAAATCTGAGTAATAGGGGTGGGGCAGAGAAAACTCTCACAGCATTGTGATATGGTGGAAATGCCAGATGAGGTTGCAGGGTATTCTCTGAGGACTTCAGAATCATAAAAAATGCCAAACAGTATTTTTCAATATTGTTGCTTTTGAGCGCTGATGTTGCTGTGCCTAGGGATGCGAGAGAATTTGTACAGCTCCCAAGAAAGCTGGTGAAGACAAAGAACTATGGAACGGAACCAAGAAGCAATTTTCTAGGGTCAGCATCACACAGCAAAGGAGACTCTGACCCTGAAATCAACCTGTGGCCACATGAACACCCCAGACCACGCCCTAATCTAACTGTCCAACTTTTCCTCCTTAGTGCTCACCAAATATCAACCACTCTTTAATTGCTTATTTGGAAGATTTTTCTAAAAGTCTTCCTTTGTAGATCCCTAAATTTATTCACAATTCATAAATTTAAAAACACCTAGAAAAATATTTTTTAAAAAAATGTCCTGCATTCAGTCACCAAATATAATAGTAGCAAAAGCTACCATGAACTGATGTGAATATATTTGTGGCCATTATTTATTCAACATAGAGTGAATATTAACACATTTTCCTTTAGAAGCATAGCTGATGGAATACAGAGCAATGACTCAAGGGTTGTAGGGCCTTTTGAAGTATGAAACATTTTGAATTCCAAGAGTTTTAGATGAACAGTTGTAAAAATGTACAATCATTCTTTCAGTTTTTTGAAGCTCAGTATCAAAACAGTCTGCCATATGTGGTTTAATCTTTCACTATTCCTAATGTACTTTTGTACCAGGTTCAAAATGTAATTGCTGTATAACAAATGCCTGTTCAGTGCTAAAAATACTTCATCAGTGTACTTCATCTCTATAGTAGTTGTTAATAAGGTCTGTGGGCTTTTCCAGTTATTTTAAACAATGTATTTAATGTACTTGGAGGTTGCTCTGATTATGAATTGTCATATATTACATATAATAATCTTTGTGACCATATAAACTTTCAGAAAGATGTTAAAAAATAACAAAAATCATTCACAATACTAGGGATGAGAGATTATATAATCTCTGATTGACTCTTTTTAATTAGTCAGCATATATTTATAAACTAGGATGTTATTGTATATTCACATGTATATCTTATTTATTTACTTGTTATTATTTATTATTCTCTGTTAAATCATGAATTATGTTAGATTTTACTTCTTCTAGGAAGCTTTCCTTTGTCCTTTAAAATTGGCAGACTGCCATTCTTGTATCTGCTGTTTGTTGTATGTGCACTTCAACTTGTCATACTTTATTCAGTTAATTGATTTATTCTTCCCATCACCAGAGTGTAAATTCCTAGATAGTTGACCCAGTTTATGCTAAATTTAATCCTTAACACCTAATTCAGTTCTTATCAAATACCATTTTTTCACTGTGTAAATGTCTAATATTCGCCCTTGTCATTCTGACATGTTTTACTACACATAATTCCATTGAGTTTCTTCCATTTTACTGTAAATAGTGTCATTTCATTTTTATGGCTGAATTACATAGTGTGGATGTGCATTTTCCTCATCCAAACTTCTATCAAAGGACATTTCAGTTGTCTTGATGTCCTAGCTGCTATAAATAGTGCTGCAACAAACACGGTAGAATATATAGATTTTAGAGTTGATGGTTTCATGTTCTTTGAATAAATTCCCAGGAATGAATTGCTGGGTCATGTAGTATTTCTATTTATTTTAATTTTAATTTTAATTTTAATTTTAATTTTATTTTAATTTTAATTTTTAATTTTTAATTTTAATTTTAATTTTATTTTTAATTTTAATTTTTGAATAGTATGTGTAAGCCAGATTTTGGAGTACCTAGAAAAGCCTTGAAAAGTAAATTCTGGAAACACTGCTGAGAAAACTTATCCTCTGGAACAAACATCTACCACGATGAATTAAAATTTAAGAATGGATATTTGAAACCATGAGCAAGACCACTCCTGTCTCCCTGCTGCTCCCCTTAGCAGTTTATTTCAATTATTAAATTTCACCCACTCTGTCTCTGGTGAATCCTCTCACAGCCCCCCTGCACTTCTGGCCTACACTCCAGTTCTTATATGCATAAGTAAATAAAAATAAATCTTTTTTTCCTTCATTTTTGCACAATGCATTTTGTATTTTCATTTTGATTATATTCCCCATACAATTCCACCCCCCTTATTTTGACTCAAATCACTCCTCCCCCTGCCCCCAACTGTAGTATGTCTCTGGTTTATAGTTCCTTATTGATTTTGATTTTTTCTTTATTATAATTAGTCTTTTTCCTGGACCAGGAAAAAAAACCCAAATAAAAATAAATCTTAAAAAAAACTGAAATCCTTTGGTGATAGGGAGGCATTGTTATTTCTAAAACAAATACATTTCTTTTACTCCTCTTTCTCCCATCTAACTCTTTGGCAGAATCCAGTTTTCATATAGTTCTTCCAGTAATACTTTGCTGACACTATCCTGCTCCAAGTAGAATAAATTTATATCAGAAATATGTTAACTTTTACAGGAAATGCATTTGCCTTGGACAGAATAATGCCTCCCCTACGCAACCAATATTTCACCATCCTAATCCCAGAAGTTTGTGAATATTACTTTACAGGGAAAGCATAATTTGTAGATGCAGTTCAAGTATTGATTTCTACAACTTAATTCCAACAATCACTAGTCTTTGATTATTTAAAAGGTAGTTTGCCTCTTCCAAGTTGTAAATCTCAGGGATACTATGTCTAAATGTCTTGTTTTATATCCCTATTGCTTAAAGCACATGTGGACAAAGAAGGCCTCAGTAAATATTTATAGGTCAATTTGTGAATTCGTGAGTGACCTTCATGAAACAAAAATACTACTCATTTCCTAAGCTCTAAATCTTGAAAATCTGCTCTCACAGGTCTGTAATCCTGCTGTGTCGCTCACCTCATGTCAGAGCACACCCTCACTCTCTCAGCCAGCACATTTCCTGCTGCCACAATCGCGTCAAGCTCAAGGACAAGCTGCAGCATCCACCAGAAATTTACTATCTGCTTTGCTAAATACTGGAGTAATTACCTACCCTATTACTTCTCCCTGCTTACATTCATTCTTGTACTACTGTTGCTTATTTTACATATCGCTGGGAATGTCCTGCCTTTAAGCCTTTTCATATCCCACTCCATCACACCTTTCAGAATGTTGCTCCGCCCCTGTGTTGTTCTCTACCCTGCCTTGACCAGCTAGGGAGCAACAGCAACAAAACAATCAATCCTTCAAATAGTTTCCTAAACATGCTGTCCCCTCTCACCTCTGCCTCAGCTTTGCACATGCTGCTCCTTTAGACTATAGCACAGTTTTTCCTCTTTTCTCTTATAATCTTTGATGGCTTATTCCTGTATGTCCCTCAAAGCTGGCTACTGTGTCAACTCAGAGATACCTGTCTTGATACTCTTTTCCCCAGCTGAAGGAGGATATCTCTTTTTTGCCCCTTCATCAACATTTGGTTTCTTTGAGCAACACAGTTAACATGTGATTGTATAATAAACCATACCAAAGTTCAGTATCTTAAAAACATTTATTTTGCTTACAAATCTATAATTTAGGTTCCATGCAGAGTAGGATCGTTTCACTGGAAAGCAGTGGGAGAGCATGGAAGGAAGAGGGCTGTAATAATTCAGACTTGTTCACTCATTTTCTGTGGTTCTAGTTAAGATTGAGACTTTCGCTGGACCCACCGGCTGGGGCACCTACATGCAGTCTCTCCACATGGTCTGGTTTCCCCTCAGTGTGGTGGCTGGGTTTAAAGAGTATGCATTGAGTGGAGTGGATTGTGGTATAGATGGATATAGATACAGACATAGAAAAAAGGGAGAGACAAAGAATAAGCAGCAGGACACCAATGAAAATTTATCAGCTTTTCTGACCTAGTCTTGGATGTCTTACACATTCAGACATTGTTGAATGTTGTTGAATGTCCACAACATTGAAATCATTGAAGCAACTACAAAGTCTTATCCAGTTACAAGGGGAGAAGAAATAGACTTCACTCTTGATGGAGCAAAGGCAAATTTCTCCTCCATCAAGAGGAATAAGAGTGAAAAAATTTGTGGGATTTGAAATATTTCTCTGACCATTTTTGGAAAATATGATTTGCTACATCACATTCCCTAACACCAGAGTGAGAATCCTATGAAATCTGTGACTTTCTGCTCAACCCGCATGTATTTGTTGAATATATAAGCAACATTCTTCTCCACATCATGTATATTTGATATTATAGAAGATAGAGGTGTGAGGGTACACTTAATAAAATAGCGCCTTAAAAACTAGACCAACTAACAACAGAAAGCACGGGTCACTCGATCCCGGATCTGTTTGGTCTTGACACTATAGACAATGGGGTTCATCAGAGGAGGCACGAGAAGATACACAAAGCCCATGATCACCTGGACAAGATGAGGTGCGTGCTTCCCAAAGCGGTGGATCACGGACAAGCCAATCATGGGGGTGTAGAAGAGGATGACGGCGCAGATGTGGGAGACACAGGTGTTAAGAGCTTTGAGTCTCTCGGTCCTGGATGCAATGGAGAGCACCGCATGCAGGATCATCACATAGGAGAAAAGAATGAGCAGTGAGTCTAAACCCACCGTGGAAATAATGACAAACATGCCATAGATGCTGTTGGCTTTGATGTCTGCACAGGCTAATTTCATTACTTCCTGGTGGAGACAATAGGAATGAGAAAGCACTGGGGAACGACAGTAGGGGAATCTTTTGAGCATGAAGGGCAGTGGGAAAATGAGTGCTACGCTACGGCCCAGAGAAGCCAGGCCCATCCTGCCAACGACAGTGTTGGTGAGAATGGACGCATAGTGCAAAGGGCGACAAATGGCCACAAAGCGGTCAAAAGCCATTGACAGTAGCACAGAGGACTCCAGAAAGGATAAACAATGAATGAAAAAGAGTTGTGTAAAACAGGCATCATGACCAATATCTCGTGCCCCAATCCAAAAGATGCCCAGCACTGTAGGGAGGGTACAAAGAGACAGCCCCAGGTCAGTCAGCGCCAGCATGGACAGGAAGAGGTACATAGGCTCATGGAGAGAGGGCTCCGTTTTAATGATAAAGAGAATTGTGCAGTTGCCCACAATGGACACCAGGTACATAAGGCACAAGGGGATGGAAATCCAGATGTGCAAGTGCTCCAGCCCGGGAATGCCACTCAGCAGGAAGCTGGAGGAAATTCTGCTGCTATTTTCTGGAAATTCCAATTTCATTGTGAGCCGAGAGAAAGGGGAGTTGGATTCCCTCCAAATTTCTGAAATGAATCAAGGAAACCTGATGGTAGTACCTGGAAAGAAATTAAAAATAAAAAGGTTAGAATCAGCTAAACCTAAAATGTGTAGCTCCAGCAGAGATCATTTTATTTTCCTAGTTCCTGATTTCTTCTCCATATTTTTTAGAGATTGTTTTTGTCTTATAGTTTTGAAAAGAAAATGAAGATGTGGAATTGTGAAGGGACTTGCTCAGGCTATGTGACTTCCAAGAGCGAAAATGTGTGAGTTGGATATTGTATGTAAACGCCTCTGCCTTTTTCAGTCTGCACTGAACTCTTTGGAACTATAGCAACCAGCTCTCTCACCCTATGGAGATTTTGTTAGGTTCAGTCAGTGAGAAACAGCTAAGAGATGTAAGGGCATGGGAGACTGAAGAGTTGAGGCTCATGCCGGGTGGCTCTGTGAGCTGACACTGCTTGTGTTCTATGACTGAAGACCACAGCTTTTATTGGGAATCTTTCTACTAGAACAACATTTCTTGGTACCTGTAATTGCTCTCCTTGCTCTTCAGGCTAATTGGTGATACATCTTCCATAGTTCTATTAGTTATACTTAACTTCTCCTGTCCTAATTAATCAAACATTCTCATGGTTCTTTTCTGCCAGGACCTTTACTGACATTCCAAACTTTCTTTTGGCTTATTTTCCCTCTCTTACTTTATTTTCTTTGCTATTTCTTTTACTTTCTTCCACCTCCGTTTCTTTCTCTCTCTCTCTCTCTCTCAATCTCTTTCTCTCTCTCTTTTTAATGTCACTAACAACATGTAAACCCTATTCTTAATATACAGACTAATCCTCCATTCTCCTTTTCCTCTTATCTTCTTGCTATAGACACCTAGTCTGATGCTGGTAACTTGTAATTACTCTTCAGCTCATATAACTTCAGAGAGAACAGGAGTCTGCATAAAGGGATGTCTATAAAGTTATTCTTGACCACCAGTGTAAGATATCAAAGTCCTGATTCTCAAATACATCAAAAACTATTCCCCAGAAATGCAGGAATTCAACTGCTTTGAACTGAGGTGGCAGGAAGCACCCTCAACCATAGGCACCACCACAGGCATATTCATGTGCCCCACCACAGGCACATTCATGAGAGCCTACAAACAAAAAACTATGATATAGTCCTCCATCTTGTATAGAGGGAGAAATAAAGGCTCAGGAGGGGACATGGGCAGAGGCCATGTGTTGATGTAGGTCTCCTGATTCTAAGTCAGTGATCTCCTACTCCCAGTTAATAATCTGAGCAGAGGGCCTCCCCGGTGGCGCAGCGGTTGAGCACTGGGTTGCGAAGCTGCCCGCAGCCTTTGCGGCGCCGGTTCAATCCCCGGCTGCTCCCCGGCCACCAGAGGAGGGTCTCGCATGGCGCGCAGACCTCTCCTGCCGCCTGCTGCTCCCCTCAGCAGTGTACTTCGGTCCTTCTGCCTGCTCTGCTCCCCGCTCTGGCTCTGGTGAATTCTCTCACCCTCCCGCGCTTCTGACTGTACCCAGTGCTTATATAAATAAATAAAAATAAATCTTTAAAAAAAATTAAAAAAATAATAATCTGAGCAGAATGGGGTTTGCTTTGTTTACTTCTGTGAGGGAGAGCTTACAGTGCAAACTGGCATGCAGTAGGCACTCAGTATCTTTTTATGCATGAACAAGAATTTTTATTTACTTAGCTAGTTTTCATTTGGTACATAGCTTATCTCCTTTAAAAATCCTTTGACTAAAGATCTATGAATAGCAACATGTTATTGATGAAGAAACAGGTATGGAGAAATTTAACATTTCTAAATGTTAAATGTCAAAGTGTTAGTAAATGGTAAAAATTAAAAGCAAGCTATGATTTTGCTCTAGATTCCAGGCTCTAAACAACCATTTCACTTAATGATCCCAATAGATGATAATCCACTGTCAGCTAGCAACAGTTAACATAAAATTATAAGCTTAATAAGCCTTCAAAAGAAGTGCAGACTCTAGCTGGACTGATAGATTTCCTGGAGAAATACACACAACGATATGCATAGACATTTTCTTTCTTACTCCAAATATCAGTAAAATTCAGAGCTGGTATCACTAACTCACACCTACGTGAAGGTGGGATGGACTTTCATGCTATGTCCCTTAGCCTCTGCTTTGGCCATTATCAGTGGTCACCACATGTTCATCAAAGCAAACTCTGGTAGAAAATATTTTTGAAATGACACAGAAATAGAGTGGTGAAGAAGAACTATAATTCCTGATGGACTTCTACTATTTGCCAGGAACTGTACCAGGAACATTGTAAATGTAATAGCATTTAGACCTTAGAAAAGTCTTGTAAGGTAGTCTTATTATCTCAATTTGCCAAACAGAAGATTGGAGAATTTGCCTACGGTTATAAAACCAGTCAGTGGCAGAACCTACAATGCAAACTTAGGTCTTTGGAGCTCCAAAAGCATATTCTGTAAATTTGGAAATATTTAGGTTAACAGACAGTTTTTAAAGTTGAGACAGTGTGAAATGGATTTGCTTTTCGGAAATAAGTTCTGATTCTGCTAACCATGTGTCTGAGGCCAAGGTTTAGATACTGAACCATTCTAACTGAGCACATCTCATTTCCTGCACCTTAACTTACTTGCCTAACTTTCCTCTCTCCTTGGGACTAAGCAGTATCTTACTGTTGCTGTCATACTTGAGACAGCTGTCTGGACAGGAAGCCAAGGAAGTAAACAGATGTTAGAAAATTGTTGTCTCTTTTCTTTGTGCTAAAAGTAGGTTGGTCATCCCAACCTAACAAGATCTGCCCAAGCAGACTCCACTTTCAGCGGGCACCTTTTACTGTCCTTCCTTTGTCTCAAAATACCTTTTCTCTGTTCAGAACTCAGCTTGCACCTTATGCAACTTCCCGTTACCATCACAATTCAGCCCCAAACACCTGCCCCCTAGATCCACTCTTCACACACCAACGTTAAGATGCAGAAGGTCCAGGGAAGAAGGAAGGTGAAAACTAGAGGCTTTGAATGGAGAGACTGGAGGGAGGATGGTAAACGCCCTGATTTTTATGCAACGGACTGAGGTCCCCTCTGAGATGTTTTTAAGACTCTTTAATCAATTCTCTACCAGGACCGCCTCCCTGGGGATAAGGAAAAGCAAACAGAGTGCTCATATGAGAAGTCTAGATGGGATCCCAGAGGCTGCCATGAACTAGTAGCTACAGTGAAGAATCTGGCGAAGGTTTTGGAAATCCCATAACTCCAAGATAGCAGAGTACATGTTGATAATGTCTGTATGATGCATCCTATTGTATAGTTTATGTACATTGGATGTGACCATGTAGTCTATATAACCATATGTAACACTAAAAAGTACTTTTTAAGCATTGTAGATGTTCCCCAAATGATTAAAAATGGATCTGCCACATGACACAGCAATTCTACCCCAGGTATCCTCCCAAAGGACACAAAACCATGAATTTGAATGGAAACCTGCTCTCCTATATTTATTGCAACACACAATTTGAAGAATTTTCTCTTGGTCCTCTTGTTCTGAGAATAACCCAGTCATAAAGGAATCAGATGTGCCATGGTAAGGCAGTTCCTAGAGTCAGAAGGACTAGACAAGTAGCGTCATCTCATGTGGGGGCCACCTAGTAACTTATCTTCTTAATGAAGGAACGTAGATTTGGTATCTGGGAATGGAATCTACAAACTCACTAGTTTCAGTTCTGCTGAAAGGACTCCTGTGTATTTCATGGAGAGGTGAAGGTGGGAAGAAATAAAGGATATCAGTCTCCCTAGGAACAGAGAGACTGTGGTATTTCTCCCTTTTACAGTGCTTAGATTCAATGAAAGTTTACATACAAGTGGAGATGTAACTGTAGCACAGGAGACGGGAAGTGTGTTTAAGAAAGAGCCTGCTCCCGAGGGCTTTAAGAAGTGCAGAAGATCTATCTGGAGTTAAAATTCACAATCTATGCATCACAATGCTTTTATTTTTTGTCATTAACATTGGATTCAGGGAAACTGAATTATCATATTTTGTTGGCAGGAATATAACATAGCATATATACCTGGAAAAGAGTTTGGTTACTTTCTTACAAAAGTAATTCCCTGGGTAATAATTTCACTCTTGGGCATTTACCTCAGATAATTAAGACTTATGTTCACACAAAAACTTAAATGAATGTTCATGTAATAACCTCAAACTGGAATTAGTTAAGGTGTACTTCATAAGGTGAAGGGTTAAATAAACAACACTATGTACATAACATGGAATATTACTCAACAATAAAAAAGAACAATCTACTGAATACAACAACAGCTTGGGTGAATTCAAGGGAATTATACTGAATGAGAAATCCAATTATATACTATATAATTCCACTGATAAAACATTCTACTTATAATAAAACATCCCACTTATAAAACACCTTTTAAGAGGCAAACTTTTAGAAATGGAGGGCAAATTAGTGGTTACCATTGTTTAGGTACCAAGGATGCAAGAGGTTGGAGAGTGGTAGATTATAAAAGGACAGTAAAATGTATAGTTTTGGTGTTGGAATTATGCTTCAGTATTTTGGATAAAACAAGTCTGCACAGGTTAAAAATTGTATGAGACCTACAGACAAATAAACAAATGCAAACAAATGAGTGTAAATGAAAGTGGAGAAACTGAATGAGATTTGTGGATTATATCAATTTTTTAAAAATATTTATTTATTTTTGTGCAAGAGCTGAAGTACAGGCCAGAGGCGAGGGAGGGTGAGAGGATTCACTAGAGACAGAGCAGGGAGCAGAACAGGCAGGCAACCGAAACACATTGCTGAGAGGTCTGCCGCACAATGTGGGAGTCTCCCTGGCTGGCGGGGAATCGAACCCAACTGCAGAGGCTGCGGACAGCTTCACAGTGCTGTGCTCAACCTGCTAAGCCACTGGGAGTCCCTGGATTATATCATTTTGGTTGTGATAGTATACCATTTTTTTATTATCATTCAGGCAAACTGGAAAAAATATGCATGTTAATCTATAATTACCTCATGTGAGTTTAAATTTAAATGTATTTTTATAGAGACTACTGACACAATTAGTCTTTCTTTATAAATTTTTTCTAAGGGCCTCCCTGGTTGCCTAGGGTTTAAGTCTCAATGCTTATTCATCAGTTTGTCATTGACTTATTCTACCATATTACATTTTTTTCAATTCTTGATGTAATCATGTGCGTTTGTATGTAGGTTGTTTGATATGGCTGGACACAGCTATGAGGGAAACATATTACAAAATCAAAATGTGGATGCCTTTCTCCCACCCTTTCATCCCAGCAATGAAGAGAATAACTACAGGAAGACCCTTGACTAGTTACTCAGATAGTGAGTGACTACCCATAGCATCATTATCTCTTTTGAGAAGTGAAAATTGTTTTTGTTGTTGTCCAATTGTCCATTTGGATATCTTCTCTAAAACTCCCTGAGCATCAAAAAAATAAAAAATTACCGAAATGATTTCATAAACTCAAACTTCTTAATGATCCGCTGGCGAATTTGCTTGGTCTTGATGCTGTAGACAATAGGGTTCATGAGCGGTGGCACCAGCAGATACACATAAGACATGAGGAGGTGTACAATGCGAGGCAGGTGCTCACCAAAGCGATGCACAAGAGACAGGCCGATCATGGGGATGTAGAAAAGGAGCACAGCACAGATGTGGGAGACACAGGTGTTGAGGGCCCGAAGTCGCTCCTGGCGGGATGCAATGCTTAACACAGTGCGGAGGATGAGAGCATAGGAGAGGAAGATGAGCAGCGAGTCCACGCCGACGGTGCAAGCCACAACGAAGAGTCCATAGATGTGGTTGACAATGATGCTAGAGCAGGCCAGCTTCATGATCTCGAGGTGCAGGCAGTAGGCATGGGCCAGCACGTGGGTGCGGCAGTAATGAAAGCGCTTAAGGAGGAAGGGCAGTGGAAGGATGAGCAGGGCGCTTCTGAGCACCGAGCCCACACCCATCTTGACAATACGTGCAGGTGTCAAGACCGTGGAGTAACGCAGCGGGTTGCAGATGGCCACATAGCGGTCAATAGACATGGACAAGAGGATGGAAGACTCCACTAGAGACAGAGTATGGATGAAGAAGAGTTGAGTGAAGCAGGCAGGGATGCCTATCTCTCTGGCATCAAACCAGAAGATGCCCAATACAGTGGGCAGTGTTGAAAGGCAAAGACCCAAGTCTGTGAGGGCCAACATGGCTAAGAAATAGTACATGGGCTCGTGGAGGGTGGCATCAGTACGGATGACATGGAGGATGGTAACATTTCCTACAATGACTGTCAAGTAGATGGAGCAGAAGGGGATAGAGATCCAGCCGTGGATATCTTCCAGACCCCGAAAGCCCGTCAGGAAGAAAGTGGCTTTATCCAGGCTGCTATTGTAAAATATGGTCATGGCTTTATAAGCTTGGCTTCAGCAACCTGCAATATAGAATGGGATTCCTAGAGTACCAGGCTAAGTTCTCACTCACTTGGGTGCCCTGGGGACCAGTGAGTCAGGAAGGATCTGCAGAAAAAATGGGAGAGAATTGAGGTACCTGATCTTTTAGCATCTCTTGAAGGATCTAGAAAAGGAACTTTTATAAGGAATTTCTAGAGACCATGGATATCATATAACTTATCCATTTGGTGACATTTCCTCCATTGTTGGACTCTTAGAGGTTTACTGAGATCACCTCAGAGGGTACCTCTTTCATTTCTTCCTCTCTAAAAAACAATCTCCAGTTCAATCACGAAAACATTTAAAATTTGTATCATATTCATGGGGAAAGTATCCTTTGGAGCTTAGTTCTAAGAGACAGCAGGAGAGACGTGTGTTTCTGACAACAGGGAGGTTAAGAGATAGTGAGGAGCAGGCATCAGAGATGAAGTGGAAATAGCAAAGAGAAAGCTGAAATGGCTCAGAAAGGTCTCTAATATTTAGCTTATAAATCTATTTTTTTCTATGACCTTTTATTTTAAAAATAAGTATGGCACTCTTTAAAGACATCAATTTCTGAAGTAAACTACAACTGAAACAGAGTTGTCATAATTTCTTTTCATTTTAAAAATATAAGTAACAATAATGAATAAGAGGAAGTTCCTCAATGGAGGTGTTGTTGCATTTGAGAGTAACCTCAGTGGAGATTTTTCTATATTATAGGGAGTGAAATGCTGAAAATTATTTCTCAATTTTAACTGGATTCCGTTATATTTTATTTATTTATTTATTTTGATTTTGATTTTGATTTTTTTATTTTTTACATCACTATTCATTTTTAAACAATATTTGCTCCCCTCGCCCTTATTTAGCTTATAAATCTTAAGACACTTAGAGTGAAATATGCCTCAGGACAGACTGACATCATTCTGAAAAGCTTAGCATACTTAATAGTTATTGAATGTTATGTTCCTATCACCTTTCTAAGTGTTCAATATATTTACATCATTTAGCTCTTAGGCAGTCCTATGAAAGAAATTCTATTCTAAGGAACACATTGCAGGTGAGACAACTGTGACACAAAGAAGTGAAGTGAACTGGGTAAGTTTTTAAAGCAAGTAGGGTTTGAGTATGGAATTCAAACCCTCACAGTATCCTACAGCGTCTACACTGCTCTCAGCCTTCACGCCTCCTCACAGGATTGTAACTTTTACAAAAGTCAGATAATCTGAAAATTAATTAATTAATTAAAAACTCAATTGTGATTTTTCTACGTAGCGTGGTGCATCTGTAGCTAGCCATTCCTATTATAAACATCATTAGATGAGCCAAGATATGTAACAATAGTTGGAAAATATGCTGGAGGAACTGAGCTCTGTCTGGGACATGCTGAGTGCAAACTTTAAAGGGAATTCTTGGAGACAGTTGTCTACAGGATTTTGTATGTAGTGATCTTTGGTTTGAGTGAGGCCTTGCATTATAGAGTGTCTTCCACGAACATGGAGAAAAATGCCAGCACTTATAGCATGAAAAGGAAAGAAAGGGACTTCCAATGGTAGTTTCAGTTCAGACCACTGAGAACTATTTTAAGTGAGGGTAGCATATAACATTAGAGCTAGAAGAGAGAGACAAAAAATGGAGAGTGAGACAAACAGGGTGAAAGCAGTAGTGTATAATAGCACCAATGTTACAAAACACTGTCTACTACAAAAAAGAAAAAGAGGTAGAAAGTGTGTTTTAAAATGGCCAAAGGACACAAAAACATTAATTCTAAAGGACACCTGCACCCCTATGTTTATTGCAGCACTATTTATAATAGGTAAGGCTTGGAAACAACCCAAGCCCAAAAAGAGACGACTAGATCAAAAAGATGTGGTACATATACACAATAGAATAATATTCAGCAAAAAAAGGAAGATATTGTTGCCATTCACAGCAACATGGATGGAGCTAGAAGGGATTATGCTCAGTGAAATAAGCCAGAAGGAAAGAGAAAAATATCAGATGGTTTCACTTATAGGAGGAATATAGGGAACAAAATAAAGGATCAGGGAAAAAATAACAACAATCTAAAAAAACACAACGAAACTAAGCAAAAATAATCAGACAACTATAAATCAGAGACACTGCAGGGGAGGAGGATGGAGAGGGATCAAAATGAGGGTGGAAAGAGCACAAGGGACTAAGGTGATGGTGCACTTGTGAATTGCTGGTGGAAATTTTATGGGGAATACACCTGATGTAAAATATATACAAATGAAGAAATTAATTATAAGAACAAAATGGCATTGTACTCATAATGATGAGATCGACACTGATTTTCCAGAGAACAGGGGCTTAAATTACCAGTGGGTAGGGAGGGATAAATAAAAAGTCTACATTATTTGTAATTTTCCTCTAAGATAGATACATAGGATGTGTGAAAAAGAGACCTTAAGGAAGACAAATGAGACTTGAGACTATTATTTTAAAAGTCTTTTTCTTCTTCATTAAGGTAGAGGGACATTGAAGATCTGAGGGAGGATAAAGACAGAAGAAAAGTTCATTCCAGATTTGTCATTCACACTTCAAAAAAAGCAAAAATAAGACAATGCAGTACTTAATATAACAATATAGCCTTGTGGTTTTATGAGTGTAACTGAGAAACAAGGAAAAGATATAAAAAGGGACAGCTGGGAAGAAAAAAATTAAAGGGGGAAGCAGAGACTTGGAGATAAAATGAGCTATGAAGAAAAAAAGTGAATAGAATTTGGACAGCAGGCTGTGGGGGGCATAGACAGCAAAGCAATCTCCCTCTGACACTGAGAACTGTGATTGAGAGGGAAAATGGTAACATAAGTTTTTTTTTTTTAAAAAACAATAAAGAAGGAAAAAGTTCTTATTGGTTAAGTGGAGAAGCAAACAAGAGTTTAAACATATGTGTTACTTTTCAGACAGCAGACTCAACGGTCATGTCAGTTTTCATCCAGCTCACGCTGATTCATTTCAGAGTTTGTGAAAGGGAGGACACATTTAGCAGTCATCTATTTCACTCTTGTGTCTCCAGACAGAGAAGAGAAGGACCATGCTGCCTGCTTAGTAAGAAGTTGCATCTATGCTATGCCATCTCAGTTATTATTGCCCCTTTCAAATGAAGTCCTTGCATATTATATTTTGGGTATAGGAAAGAGGCAAGTGTGTGCTAGGCAACAAAGATCACAATGAATTATAACTAGCGCTGGAGAGATGGAGTTACTGTATCTCTAGAACATTGCAACCCTGGCACAGATTAGGAAACTAATACAATTTGTTGAATGAATGCATGAACGAATAGATAAGGGGAGAGGTGAAATGTATTACGTATTAAATAGAACAATGTTTCGTGCAGTCATTTTACATTTTGTTCTCAAAGGCGCTTATATCCAGATTAATAGCTCAGAGAAGTATCAGCTGAACCCTCCACTAGACTCCAGTCTCACACTCTTGATCCTCCCTTCAAAGGGCTCTAACTTACTGGGAAAAAGGGATATCCTATATGGTCGATGGCAGAAATAAAGGAGAGATGGGTGGAGCAGTGATTTCAATGACAGCCTGACTGCCTCTGACTTTATTCCTCATGTAGTTGGCCACAAAGGTGTTTAAGATGAGCAATATGGATTGGTGACACTCTACAAAATTACTCTCAAGGACAATAAATAACCTTTTATTAGTATAAAGTTTGATTGTTACAATGCACTGTCAAACCCATTTTAATATTTCTTATAATACAATCTTAAGGTAAGGAAGTTAAAGACTATAATTTCAATTTGAAAGATGAAGAAATGAATCTCTAAATGATGAGAAAAGAAATGAGATCCAGCAAGGATTCTGCTGAGTGATTAAATGACTTACAAAATCACCCCTAGTGACACAGTTATGACCATCTATATTAGACCATCTATCTCTAATGCATCTGCCACTCAAAACTTTCTCAAATAATTTCATGTGGGGATTTAGCAAGTAATGAAGACTGGGAAACTGTGTGGCCCAGTTACCTCTGCGTCCCTGGCTAGTCCCTGTGATTCTTTTGTAATACATACCTGAGAACCAGTGGCTAGAATGGAAAGGTCTTGGAAGACATATTTTCTGTATAAGCTCAGAAAGGACGGTAGCTCAGCTAAAGAATATTCCCTGCCTTAGACACCGGGTCTTTTTGAAGAGCCCAGAAGCTTCTCTCTAGGGGCCTCTATTGAGATCGAGATTCCCCACAGAGTTCTCCAGGCTCTTGGCTGAAGATAGAGGTCATGGCGGACGGTGGAATCCCTGAGCATTGAGAAAAAAACAAGCGTAAAGGAGGGAAAATCCGTCCTGCATGTCGGCTGGATGTTAGGTTGTTTCTAGTTATGGATTTTGTTTTCTGAATTGGGATAAATAAGATCTAGTTAGACCTGGAGAATGATCTGGCAGGAGAGAAAATTTTGACAGATTCCGATCACAGGTCAATTGATTCTAACATCTGATACTTACTTTTGGCTATGTAACCTAAGTCAAATTACTTAGTCTCTCATAAATAGTTGTTCTTTTTATCTTAAAAAGGGTACCTCTCCTCTCTCGCGCACCTTTTTAAAATTTTTTTAAACACACACTCTGGTACTATCATGCATTCTCCTGTTGTAGAGTCAATTGCTAGTGTATTTTGGTTTGAGTTTAGGAAGAAAGAAGGTCTCTTTGACCTCAGTCTTAAATTATAGGTATCTTTATATTGAGTATTCTTTGTGTTTTCTCTCCAGTACACTAATGGCATAGGTCATAATTCAGAAACTTGCACTCCAATGCCTGTGGAATACCTTTAAGTAGTTCACCAACCCACTGAGGGCTCCAGGACTCTCCTTTATCCATCTGTCCTAATTGAAAGAGAAACTTCAGAATTGAGTGTGGATTCATAATGTTAATTCGTATTAGAAGTAGTTTTAAATTCAGAGAACTTTCAGTGTGGGTCTACTTAGAGCTTATGTATCCATCAACTTAATTCATTTTTATTTATTTATTTAAAGATTTTTATTTATTTATACAAGAACCGGAGTACAGGCCAGATGCACAGGAGGGTGAGAGGATTCACCAGAGACAGAGAGGGGAACAGAACAGGCAGACTGACGAAATACACTGCTGAGAGGAGCAGTGGGCAAGACAGGAGAGGTCTGCCCCACCATGTGGGCTTCTCGCGGGCCTGCGGAAATCCAACCCGTGCTACAGAGGCTGCGGACTGCTTCACAGTGCAGTGCTCAACCGCCTGCGCCACCAGGGAGGCCCTTAATTCATTTTTAAATGACTTCTAAGTACTCTTTTCACTTGCTTGTATTTTATTTTCTGTTCCAAATAGTATGTAGGGTAAATGAGCTCTACATTAATAAGATTTCCCAGATGTAGTTCAATTGATTCTTTGGTCTTACTATCATATATTTTATTTCATATCTTTAAAACGGACTAAAATCATGCAGTTTTCAAAAAAACATATAATGAGCAACTAGAATGGTCTAAGTATTTTGCTAGGTACTGACAAAGACAGTAGTTAATATATGATTGTTAAATCACTTGCACATTGATTTAGGATGGAGGCAATACAAAGTAATACTGTATAAGATTGTAACAGTAGTAAATAGAGTGAACTGAACATTTTGAGTAAAAACAGTTTACCCAATACACATTAAAAAGAGATAATTTATGGACTCTATAGTAAATGAAAATATAAATGATTTATAATTTTTGAATTTAATTTTAATTGTTATAGAACAATTGTTTTTGAGGTGAACTTTTTATCTCTACACATTACTTGCAATACTTTATGATAGGGGAATTTTAATACTCTATGTGAATTGCAGATGACTGATATGTCCAATATGCATAGTAGGTTTTAATATGTTCAGTCTGTGTGTGGAAGAAAGTGCATGCTTAATCTTTCAGCACAATTCAGTCACTACTGATCACTCAAGTTAATTTGAGGCATGATGTTTTTTCCTAATTGAGCATGTTATTTTACTTTTTTCTATTTTTAACATTTAAAAAAATCTTTGGTTATTTTTTCAAAATATAGAACTTCTCCCCTCAGGTGCTATTAACATAGTTTTTCTACTATCAAAGTGCCCACCATCCTCCACCGCCTTCCATTGTACTCTCCTCCCCCCATATCCCAGACTATCCCTTTCTTTCATCGGTTCCCTCTTCCCTTCTGAGTGAAAAAAACTGGAAATTTCTTTTATGTAATTAGGACTATACTATAATGACTGAGAGAGTTAATCTCTTTGACTGGGATGGAAGAAAAGAGTATAGTAGAATGGAGAACTCTAGCAGAGATCGGCAAGGAACTTTTGAATTACCCAAATGGTAAGGAAAAATAAAATTAGGAATAGGCAATTTGTATGTTGTACCACATGGGTAAAGTTTGAGCAATGTTATTTATGCCACATTGAAAATTGCAGCTATGGACAGTTGTGAAGATGGTGGCATAACTACTTATTAGCTTTGAGACTTGTGGAAAGTTAGTTAACCTCCTTATGACTCAGGTTGACATTCGTTAAATAATTAGAATAACTTTACTGGCTTACTGTTAAATGATACAGTGAATATAAACCTCTTTAATCAGTGCATAGTACCAATATTTTTAGATGTATTAATATTGCTGTTGATGCATTAGATACACATTTCCTTTCTTATTTTTTAAAAAGATTTATTTATTTTATTCATACAAGAACTGGGGTACAGGCCAGAGGTGCGGGGGGTGAGAGGATTCACCAGAGACAAGGTGGGGAGCAGTACAGGCAGATTCACTAAAAACACTGCTGAGGGGAGCAGCGGGCGAGACAGGAGAGGTCTGTTGCGCCATATGGGTCACCTCCCTGGCTGGGGATCAAACTAATGCTGCAGTGGCTCTGGGTAGCTTCACAATGCTGCATCTTAACCCCTTGAGCCACCAGTGAGGCCCCTAGATACACATTTCTACTGCAAAGTTTGCATCTCACTATCTGTATTTAAGGGAGAAATTCTGAATGGAGAATGTGGGATGGATAGAGCACCAGCAAGTAATGAGATACATAGAAGTCCATACAAATTGTTAGACTGAAGTATTATCCCCCTACCTGGCAACACATAAGCATGTATCTTATTTTAGAATCAAGACATTGGAGAATCTTCTGACACAAGAGATTGTTCTGTCTCATGTAATATTCCTTGGTAATGAAAAGCCTGATATGAGAAAATTGAGATTTGGGCAGTAAGCTGAAGCAAAGGTATTTGTCCAGGGTATTTAAGATAGTATATTACATATATTATTTCAAAACTGGATCAGGAAAGATTTTAAAGGCGGTTGTAAAAAAGGGAGGAAAGGAAATCTTATAAAAGGAGATTTCATAAAAGAATCATTTTAACAAATTACATCTACCACAAATAGTTTCAAAACTGACAAAGGAAAACATCTGAATTGTTCTTATATTATTATAAAGGTGTAACTACCCCTGGATAACTTTTTTTAACTTTAAATATCACATTTATTTTGAGAAAACAAAAACGCAACATCTCAAAGGATGAGATTTTACATCTCAAGATATTTCCCAGGTAGTAAGCCTACAGATAACAAATAATTTTTGTAGAAGATAATTTTGTACAAATTTTACTTGTATTGAGGAACAGAACATAAATCACTGGTTTTTTTTTGAAAAGGTAGGATAGGGAAAACCACATTTTTTGGGATACAATTATCTGGAAGTAGGCAAAAAGAAGGCAAACCCTACCTTGTCAACATCTACAGAAATGGTTAAACTGCACCCCCCACCCCACGCCCAAAAAACCCCCTTCAATCTTGGGCATCCCTAAAAGCCACTTCCTAGCTACTAGCAAATTCAAGCCAATTACTTGAAGTTAATTCAATTGGTGTATTTTTCATGCCCTGAAAATCTGGCTAAATGACCCCTTATGTTCACTGTGGTAGCACTCAAAACAACACCCCTGTGTTGCTGGACAGGGTCTGGCCAAGAATTTATGGGAAAAAGGATTGCACATAATAAATCAAGAGATCATTTCTCTGCAGGTACCAATTAATATTGCTTACAAGGTACCATCTACTGGCTATTACAAAGGTACACATAAAAGCAGGTAAGTTGAGGTATTTTATTTCAGAGGAACTAGCAACATATTAAGTATGCTTTCTATTGTCATTTGCTCTCTCAAAGGAGGCTAAACAAACAAAAATAAGACATTGGTCTAGACCACATTATAAATCTAAACATTGGTGTAGGATTTCAATGGTGAGAAGCAAACATTTAAAAAAAAAAAAACCCAAAAAACTAATTGAATGCAATCAAGGTAAATTTCATAAATTTTGATGGAAACAGAAAATAATTTTATGAGATTTACTTCTGTTCTTGATAAGACATTTTTAAAGAAAACAATAGAAATAAGCATATTCTCTGATTAAGGTTAGTTACAAAAAAATTCTATCAAGTATGCTATAAAGGTGAAATGTTGAGAATATTGCCTGTGACATCTACAAAGAGAAACAACATAACTCTCATCACTTCCTCCAAAAATTGCATCAAATATCTCAAGTAGTGCAATAACTCAATACACATAATATAAATATAAGAATTGGAAATAAGGGAGAAAGAAGCTGACCTCCACAGTACGTGGAGGTAAGACTGGTACAAAATAAGGTCTAAAGATTTCTTATTAAAAATAAAAAAATCTTTTTTTTTTTTTAGGAAAAATGCCAAATATAAATTGATTTTATTTTAATATATTAGTACCAAGGATTTGGAAAAAGAAAATTTATGAGTGCTGTTCACATTACATAAATTAGTATCAAATCCCTAAAAATAATTTTGATTTATAATATATTATCTCTCGACATAAAAGTTTAACACAATATCGATTAAAAATTAAGACCTTATTCAATTGAGATCCATGTTTCCAAGAATGTGGATCCCAAGAAAGTTGATATCCTAAATATTTGAGTTATTTCTAAATTCATGTGTAGATTCAATACATTCTCAATAAAACTCACAATATTGAATATGTCTTGATAGAAATTAATAAACTATTTCTGAAAGTTATATATAAATGCAAAAAGATAGATATATAAGCTATAAGCCAAGACATAATCAAGATATAAGAAGAAGACTATATTGAGAAGTTGAGCTCCATCTTAAGTACTATGGAAGTAATGGTGAACCAGATAATGACTTCTGTCATTACAGAGTTTAATGTGGAGTCTTGAATTCTGTTGCTGCTTAATAAATGATTATTAAACATAGGACTAATGAGAAATGTTGAACACCTTATAACAGTGATGCGCATTATTACTGCACTTAATAACCATGGTTCTAGATGGATGCCTCTAAGGAAGCTGAAATTTCAATGCTCCTCTCGATTAGGGTAGTTATCACAAATTCACTCTCATGAGTCATTTGAGAAAATTACTACATTGAAAGAAAGACCTGGGAGTGGGAGGTAGAGCTGAGACACATTTCTATAATTCTAGTATCTATAATCATATGCTTTTGGCACAACTGTGATTGTAAAGTGTTTATATTAATTTAATCTCCAGAGATCCAGCAGACTCTGACACCAGTGCCTAATTTTCAGCCCCAGGAGAGAGCAGGAACATTTATAGGGGTGGTGAAAGCATTCAAGTCTCACTACTCAGAGAAACAGGTTTATAAGACTTGAAGTCCATAAGAATCAAAGTTGTAGCCTCTGTAAGCAATACAAGTGTGATTTTCAATTAGAGATGGGAACTCTTTCAGGTGAGGTATAAATCAAACAAAGGAGTTGTGAAAGCACAGAAATCAAAAGAGAAATTAGAAGAAAGAATAGAGGCAATAAAAGGAATAGAAACAAATAGAAATAAAAGTATTAAAAAGACATAAATTTAAGGAAGGCAAAATAGAAGGAAATGGAAGCAGAAAATAGAATAGGAAAGATAAAGATGTTTAAGAAAGCAAATTAAATGACAGAGAGACAGAGAAAGCAGGAACAGAAAGAGAATACGCTTTTCCTACAATGGAGAAAAGCTTAGGCAGAGAAAGACAAAATGAAACAGCATCATTTAGGAAATTGGGCGATTGGTTGCATGCCTCTCATTCAAACTGATGTCACTGCCTTATGTGTAAATTTCAGGTATGTTAATTTTTAAATTACAAATAAATAGCAGGTAGATTTTTTTAGTACAGGCTGTGTTAAATTTGTGTTAAGATACTAGAGCTGAACAGAGTAACACCATTAGAATATACAGTTTATGCAGAAGGGGAAACTAGGTACTGTCATGTTTGTGAATGATTTTGAAATTTATGACATTGTAATGTACTACTGTAATCTGTTTCAACCATTTTAAGATAGGCTGGAAGGTAGTTTTTGAGGACTGAAGCTTAGGTGCTGCAGAGACTAATAAAATGTTCTAATTTTATCTTCAGAGGTTCTGCCTTAGTTCCATGGAATGGATGAATGTGTGATGAGAGTCAATTCAAGCCTTTGCCCTTTGAAATAAATGCTGTTACTAGTCATAGACTCTATCTACTCTTCATTTCTCATAGCACTATAACTAAGTTTTAAAGTAGCAAAGAAGCCCCAAGGAATCATTGTTAATTACATAGAAATAGAGTCAGAAGTGGGCCTCCCCTGGTGGCGCAGTGGTTGAGCGCTGGGTTGCGAGGCTGCCCACAGCCTCTGCAGCACCAGTTCGATCCCCAGCCACCGGCGAGGGTCCCACAAAAAAAAAAAAGAAATAGAGTCAGAAGAAAATGAATAGAATGGACAATAAAGGACCTTAGAAAAAGTGAAAGACATAACAGTTGGGTCAATGAGAAAAGAAAAAGAGAACATAAATAGGGATATTGCTGCCTATACTGACTTTAAGTTAATGGACAGGATTGCAATGGAAATTTTCTAAATATTATCATCTGTATTTAGAGTGCTTAAAGCAAGGGGAAAGACATTCCCAAAGAATAGTGATCTAGTTTACTTCCTACAACTTATTTGTTAATTGAAGAAAATGTGATTTCTAGCAAGGTTGGAAGAACTAAAGGAAAAAAACATAAAATAATTTCTTTGCCTGGGGTAAAATAAGTTAATTTTGTTTGTGGCCACACTGTGATCTCTGTACGTGTGTGTGTGTGTGTGCGCGCACATATTCTATATACTTCAGTGTTACCATCTAAAGTGTTTTGACAATTTGAGCTATAGAATGGAAATTAGAACTAAGTTTCTAAGTGAGGAAGAAGGAGAACTCAACTAGAAACTTAAGAAAATTTTGAAGAATAAAAAGAAAAAAGACTGCTTAGAGATAAAGAAAAAGAAAAGTGCTGAGCAGGTATTCTGTAGCTGACAGCCTTGTCTAACTCAAGGACTCCATGAAAACTCCACTTAAACCACTTATGCTGGAGAAGAGAACCAGGAGGTACCAGACTCAGGGGACAGGGGATACATAGGCTGGGAAATAGGGAGAAAGGGAGAAATCTTTACTTCATAGAGAGGATGGGACTGCTTTCTGTTCCTAATATATAGATTCTAAGTCAAAATCCTTTTTGGAAATATAGGTTGTCTAGTCTGAGAACGATCCGTATTTACATAATGAAATAAGAATGAGCCAGAAGGGGGAAGTTTGAAAAACAAACAACCAGAACAATACCAACAGCGTTTCTATGAAATAAAATAGTAACAGCTGGACAGATGAAGCCTGTGATGAATCTCTGACGCTACGTTTGGAAAGGTCTTCAGGCCAGAGCTGAAATTTATCTTAGACTTTTAAGAGGGCAGAGATTAGGGTATATAAAGACAGATGAGGGAGATGCTGACACATTGCGGTGGAGAAGCCTGAAGTCCCTGAGGTCTGGAAATCTAAACTCTAAAGGCTGAGGTAGATGAAGAATTTTCCCAAGGTCAATGAGGTTAGGGCTAAAGTAAGAAACCAAAGGACTAAAGGGACAGAGAATCCCATAGAACTTACTTGCTATGTCCAGCTCCATCCAACCCGAGTGGGAACAAGGGCAGCATCACCAAAGGCAATCACAATGACGACTGCTCAGGAAGAGGAAAACGGATATTAGAATTCTATTTTGAAAAAGGAAAAATAGCCTGAGTGTTTCTAGTAGTCACTGATAGTGAGTGTTTAGAGCTCTATTTCTGAACTTACTATGTGTTCATAGAGGTAAGTACAAATGGGTCATAAAACTGAAAAACATGGTATTTGAGTCAGTATTTTAAAAATCTGTTCAGGCATCATTTTGAGAGAAAAAGAAGGAAGAAGTTATAAACACAAATAAAGTGAATTTCCCATTATTATTAATTTAAGACACATAAATATATCACAGACATCTAAACTAACTATGTTGTTCTGATTTTTTCTGTGAGAAGGCATAAAATAATGGTGGGGGATGGGAGAAAACAGGGAGATGACAGCACAGTGGACTGTGGTGGGGGACTATGGGCACTTTGGCGGTGGGAAAACTGTCGACCACACCTGAGGGAGAAATTCTATATTGTGAAAAAATAAATGAGGAGGTAAAATAATGGTACATCATTAATAAAAAATGTGGAGTCGTTAAAAAAATAGTAACATTGTGACCTTATGCCATATATATATATTTTTCTATTGTGAATTTAGATTAAGAAGGTTATTACACATACAGCTAAAAAATATGTAAGTATGCTGGAGTATGGAGTTTTTTCTTTTTTCATATAATGGTATTTTTTGTTACTCAGATATTTTCAATTTTCAGATATTATAAATTGTTAAATAAAGTAAGTATGAAGGGAAATTTATATTGACTTATTGGAAACTGTTGTTATGGATGAAAATGTAGCCTAGAAGCAATAAATGATTAACCCAAGCACATTGGTGCAGAATCCTTACACAAATTCATGAAAATTTGCTCTGACTTTTATTTCCATTGTTATAATACACAGTAAAGATTTCTTTCTCTTCTCTCTTGCAGCTTCATTTTTTTCAGTGACCGCTAAGCAAACCCATCAGAATACTTATCAGAGTTGACTGGATTTGTGTGGTGCACATTTTCTTTCAGAGTTCAAAGCTCTTGATTACCAGGGAATGTTTCTTACCTGTGAACCGTAAGAGTCATCTCCTTCCTTTGCAAAGTCAGGGGAAAGAGGTGTATCCTGATTGCACAGCTTTTGTTCACAACATAAAAAAGAATAACAGAAAATATTCCCTCTGCCAAGCATCGTCATGGTGGTCTGGAACAACAGTGATACTATGGAGCCTTTATTTATCCTGAAGGGATTTCCTGGACTGGAGTATGTTCACTCTTGGCTCTCAATCCCATTCTGTTTTGCATACTTGGTAGCATTTGTTGGTAACGTTACTATTCTCTCTGTCGTTTGGGTAGAGTCCTCACTCCACCAGCCCATGTATTACTTCCTTTCCATCTTGGCACTCACTGACCTCGGTATGTCCCTGTCCACACTTCCTACCATGCTTGCTGTGTTATGGTTGGATGTTCGGGAAATCCAGGCAAGTGCTTGCTATGCTCAGCTCTTCTTCATACACACATTCACGTTTTTGGAGTCCTCAGTGCTGTTGGCCATGGCCTTTGACCGTTTTGTTGCTATCTGCCGTCCACTGCACTATACCACCATCCTCACCAATAGTATAATAGTCAAGATTGGCTTGGCCTGCTTGTTCAGAAGCATGGGAGTGGTACTCCCTACACCATTGCTACTGAGGCGCTATCACTACTGCCATGTCAATGCTCTCTCTCATGCCTTCTGCCTGCATCAGGATGTTCTGAAATTATCCTGTTCAGATGCCAGGGTCAACAGTGTTTATGGGCTGTGTGTTGTTATCGCCACACTGGGTGTGGATTCTCTCTTCATTCTTCTTTCTTATGTCCTGATTCTGAATGCTGTGCTGGGCATTGCATCTCGTGAAGAGCGGCTAAAGGCACTCAACACATGTGTATCCCATATCAGTGTGGTGCTTATCTTTTTTGTGCCTGTTATTGGGGTATCAATGGTCCATCGCTTTGGGAAGCACCTGTCTCCCATAGTCCACACCCTTATGGCTGACATTTACTTGCTTCTTCCCCCAGTGCTTAACCCTATTGTCTACAGTGTCAGGACAAAGCAGATTCGTCTAGGAATTCTCCGTAAGTTTAGATTTGGGAGAAGGCTTTAAATATCTTCTACCCTCCAGTTTTCCCAATGAAACAATAATTTAGTATATGAGAAGTAAAATATTTGGGGTGTGATCATTGGGTTAAATTTCTAATTATTTCACTTTCTAGATATATAATTTCAGTTAATCATCGGCACTGAAAATTTGGAGTTTTCTTGGCCATGTTGTGCTAATAAGTATGGCCTTTTCTATTCCTAAGATCATTATGAGATGTACACTAGATAATATATGGAAAAAATAATTTTATTATAACTATAAATTTTAATATTATTAAATCATTCTTATTAATGAGAATAATAGTAGTTACTGTTCTTAGGGAATATAATTATATATATATATAAACTTGTCTATGTTTATGTTCTCTATAGTATGTTCTATATTTATGATCTGAAACTCAAGAAATCTCCATCTTTCTCATTTTCTAATAGACTTGCCCATATTTTGTTTATCATGTTAAAATGTCATACTGTTAATGAAAATAGCCTTGATTTCATAGGGTAAGTTTGCAACTTTAGTTTCTGGCAAGACTTTGAAATACTTCTGTGACTGTTGGATATGAACTAAGTCCTCATCTCGTCTAGTGGTCAGTGATTTGTCCTTATTCCCACTGTTGCTGAAGGTCTGTCAGCTCCTTCAACTTACCAACAAATACTGACAACACACAACCTGGAATAGCTCAAGAAAGCCTAACAGTGCATTTCTAAAAATCTAGGCAAATGTGTAGATTTTCTGTTCTCTGGATTTCAGATCTTGATCTGTGAACGGACTGGGAATTGTGCACAATTATCAACCTTCATCATCTAATATGTATTCCTCTTGTTCTACATGTCTGTATGGATCATTAATATTATTGGCTCTTTCTCAGTTTCCTTATTGTTCATAATCCATTACTTTTTTCTTTGTCACTAAGATGAATCACACAAATACTTTCATTTGGTGATATTTTATTAGTTAACATATGTTCACTTTTTCTTTGTGATATTGCACAGTTTGTCAGCACTGTGTAATGACTGCCATACCAAATTGTCACAATGGGACAGTTCTCTGCCAGCCTCATGAGTACTTACAAAATAATTATAATTGTAAATGTCATGGCTTATTCATTCATTCAAGAAAAAATAGAGAGAAACATTAAATAAGGATTGTGGCAGTTATTGCTTTCAATATTGTGGCTATATAATCAAAAGAACACATGCATTTAACATTAATGATTCAATTTTAATACTAGAGATGTACATGTAAAGAGTTTAGTAAAAATAAGTTAACAGATGCTTCATTGAAACAGATAAACAGTATAATATTGTTATTAAAGAATGGTCAATTTTAGTTGAGGATTTAAGAACTAGGAATTGGAGTAGTTGGCACTTCAGGTGTGCCTTGTGGGTCCATTTGTTCTCATCAATTGGACAAAGTGGGGAAGAAAGTAGCGAGCTGAGACTGGCTTCTATTGACTTACTTAAGTCACTGTGTGTAAGTTGGTCCAACTCCATGCTCTAGTATGTCACATTGATAATTTGAAGTTGGTCGTGATGGGGGTATTTACACAGCAGAAATTGGCAAATATGACATGCCAGGGTTTTTTTCTTTTTCTTTTTTCTGTTTGCAGCAAAAGACCAATTTTATTGAATGAACAGATTATTTTAGCACTAATCACCTCTCTGTTACAGAACTTATTTCAGGTTCCCACCACCAGAATGTCATTACCACTGGGTTTCCCCAATAAACAGGGCTTGACAATCAAGGCTAAGGCCTCTAAGGGCATGGGGCAGGTACTTAACTTTTCTTCCTTGATAAGTTCTTGTTGCAATTGTTAGTAGAATATAGCCTGTTTCTTAGAAGTTGAGCTGTGAGGGCAGCCTGCAGGTATACCCATGGTCTCGAGTCCTAGACTGCTTCCCCACCTGTCCTGCCCAGCCTCACACATCTCTTCTACCAGGGGTGGGCAAGCTGAAGAGTGGTATCAACATAAGACATGCCAGGGTTTTAAAAAAATTCCTCAAGAGTTGATTGTTAAGCACTTATCAGCACAGCACACACTACATAAGACATTATGGTAAGAGGAGGTAGCTTGAGGAAAAACAAAGAATGTAGAAAGATCATGTATACTAGTAATACTCTCACATGTCCAGGAGAAACTTAAGTCTTGCCCAAACTATCTCATGTAAAGGACTGAAAGGACTCTGAAATGGGTTGTGACACATGGAGGGGCATTGCCTAGCACCCCCCTCAGTAAAGAGCTTAGAGTCAGAACTGCTGGAAGAGCTGTTGGAAAGACTAATACATTAAGCTCCTTCAGGAATTGCTTCAACTTCAGAAATGTACTTTGTCCATGGCCGTGATCCTCAATCAGCCATTGAGGTGCAAAAGCTTTTTGGAGTCAGCTCAGAATAATTTTGTTGAACAATTTAAACTTCCAGACTCTGTGAAGTGTTGACCAAAGCTGCCACCCAAGCCATAAAATTCAGAGCTTGACTTCTCACAATTTTAGTTCCATTCATTTTCTTTTGAAGTACTTATGTGGATAACTCTCCTTATTAAACATATTTCACCTAAATTTTATCTCACTCTCTGCTTTCCAGAGCATCCGAAGGAGAGAGATTTCCAGAAAAACTTTGATATAAGTGGAAGATGAAATAAAATTCTCAGAGACATTCTTTTGTAGGCAGATGGAATGAAAAGAATATAAGAAGACAGACTCATGATTTTTGACTCTCTAAATCTAAAGTATGAGTTAAAGCCCAGTATAGACCTGGGAGAATGGAAGTAATTCAGTACACTGATTCCTATACTCTAGGTCATTAATGAAAGGACAGAAAAGAGTCTTATAGGATCTCACTTGCCTTAGTTGAGAACAGGACAGTTCATATATACATGGAACCAAATACTTCTTACTTATTATGCTGTCTGTGTCAAAATTTCAAATGGCATTATTAAATAAAACTGTAATTTCTAAAATAATTCACTTTTTCCCAACCTCTGTGATTTGGATTTAAAATAACTTTTAGGTTTAGACTTCAAGATTTAGGAACACCTAATATACACTGGAGGAACAAATGAAGTTTATTCATTATAAACATTGAGCCAGAAAATCTCTGCACTAAGGAACATAGAAAAAACTCACTAAGAGAGAAATATTTTCTTTTTCCATAGTGTTACTTTTAGGAATTAGTCACATTCTTTGAATATAATTCTTTGGTAAATATATGTACTACAACATCATATACATTTATATATACTCTTTCAATGGTATATTTTGATGTGCAGAAATGTTCTTAATTTTAATTAAGTCTAAATTAAAAGTTTAGTTTCTTAGTGTTTTTTCAGTTTGAGAAATTCTTGCCTATTACATAATTTAGGGTCTAGTCAAGAGACAGAAATCACACACCAATCTGAACAGGATTAGGTAATGCACATACTTTTTAACTTTACCAAGGAATGCACTTTGAAAGGGGTAGAGAGAACTGTAAATAATCCCCCAAAGTTAAGGCAGAACATTCAAGAGGAATCATTCTGAAGTTGCGGGACTCCTCCTCAAGTCATAGTTTAGATTCATTGGCAAATATTGGTTGTGGCCCCAAAATGCCAGAGACCTTTACTCAGTTTCCATGGCAAGCAAGAAATATACCTATATGTTGTAGGTGGGTCAAGGCAGGAATGAAGAGACTGCCTTACAAGGCTTGGAAGAAGGAGCACTGCTCTGAGGTTCAGGTGGGCTGAGTCTGGCAGGGAGAGAACTATACTATAGTACAGTTTCTACTGTTTCATTGTTTTATATAGGAAAGTGATTGTTGGTATATAGGAAAAGTTGAAGAAGTTACGCAAAGCAAGAATATTATCTTCTTTTTCTAAGTTAATATGTTTTATTAAGTATAGGTAGTAAACTAATCATATATTTTTCTTCCTCTATGTGCATTAGCAAATGATTTCCTTTTCAGTTACTAGCACTGTGTTACTTATAATGAATTACATTGTGTGATTTTTGCATGTAAAACAACTTTGATGCTTGAATTAAATGCACAAAAAGGGTATAAGTTTTGATAATCTAAATTTAACAAGAAAAACTATTTGACTAAATTTGTTAGTGATCATATAATCCAATATGATTACACTCTGTGTGTGTGTAAATAACTGGGTTAGGTTTGTTAATATTTTGTTTTTGATTTTGTAATCAATTTTATAGAGTCTTTTGGCTCTTAATATTCATAATCTGTGTATTTTATGGTTTCAGGTCTTATGTCTAGTTCTTTAATCCATTTTGAGTTGATTTTTGTGTATGGTGTGAGGTAGTGGTCAAGCTTCATTCTTTTGCATGTAGCGACCCAGTTTTCCCAGCACCATTTATTGAACAAACTTTCTTTGCTCCAATGCATAGTCTTTGCTCCTTGTCAAAGATTAGTTGACCATAAATCTGTGGGTTTATTTCTGGATTTTCTATTCGATTCCATTGGTCTGTATGTCTGTTCTTGTTCCAATACCATGCAGTTTTGATGATTATGGCTTTGTAGTAGAGTTTGAAGTCTGGGAGTGTGATGCCTCCATTCCCTTCTTTTTTTTTCAGGAGAGCTTTGGCTATTCGGGGTTTTTTGTGATTCCATATGAATTTCATCAATAATTGTTCTATTTCTTTGAAGAATGCCATTGAGATTTTGATTGGAATAGCATTGTATCTGTATATTGCTTTTGGTAGGATGGCCATTTTAATAATGTTTATTCTCCCAATCCATGAGCAGGGGATGTCTTTCCATTTCTTTGTGTCTTCTTCTATTTCTTTTAACAGTGTTTTATAGTTTTCTTTGTATAGGTCCTTTACCTCTTTTGTTAGATTTATTCCCATAGGCGAAACACTACGGGATTTGCACATCAAAGACATCTTTACAGACACATCACCCAAAGCAGTGATAGTGAAGGCAAAGATAAACAGCTGGGACTACATCAAATTAAAGAGCTTCTGCACAGCAAAAGAGACAATAACAAAAACAAAGAGAAACCCCACCAACTGGGAGAACATTTTTGCACCCAACACTAATGATAAAGGACTGATCACAAAAATCTGCAAAGAGCTGATGAGACTCAGCAACAACAAAGAAAATAATCCAGTCAAAAAATGGGCAGAAGAGCTAAAAAGAAACTTCTCTGAAGAGGAAATGCAAATGGCCAACAGACATATGAAAAAATGTTCAACATCACTTGTCATCAGGGAAATGCAAATCAAAACTACCATGAGATACCATCTCACACCAGTGAGAATGGCACATATTAAAAAAACTAGCAACAACAAATGTTGGCGAGGGTGTGGAGAAAAAGGAACTCTTCTGCACTGTTGGTGGGAGTGCAAACTGGTCCAACCGCTATGGAGAGCTGTGTGGAGATTTCTGGACCTACTAAACATAGAGCTTCCATATGATCCAGCAATTCCACTCCTAGGTATTTACCCAAAGGACACAGAAACATCAATTCCAAAGAACACCTGCACCCCTATGTTTATAGCAGCACTGTTTACAATAGCTAAGCTTTGGAAACAACCCAAATGCCCAAAATAGATGACTGGATCAAGAAGATGTGGTACATATATACCATGGAATATTACTCAGCATTCAAAAAAGATAAACACATGCAATTTGCAGCAACATGGATGGCGCTGGAAGGGATCATGCTCAGTGAAATAAGCGAGAAAGAAAAGAAAAATACCGGATGGTCTCACTCATAGCAGGAATCTAGAAAACTTAAATAAGGGACCAGGAAAATGAATATAAGAAAGTGAAAATCAAAATCAACAAAAAACTATGAACCAGAGACACTTTTTGGGGGTGGGGGCGGGAAGGGAAGGATTGGGGTCATAATGGGGCTTTTGCAATTGTATGGGGGAATATAAAAATAAAATTTATTATTTAAAAAAATATTCATAATCTGTGATTCCATATTCTGCTATGAAATACAGGTTATGCTTTGCCTGTGAAAACTTTGTAAGAAGTGATTCCCTCATTTTGTTTTCTCTAGAAACACGCTAAGGTGTCAGTTATTCCTTAGGTATTTTACATGATTCACTAAAAATAATATCTGGACTCATGTTTTTCTCTCTGCAAAACTTTTAAATAAGGATTTCAAAAAAGACATAAAATTTCTGATAATTTCCAAAACATATATTCCAGATGAAATTTGTGGGCCATTGTCTCTTAAGTATTTGTTCTATGTCATTTTCTTCTCTCTTTAATCTCTTCCATATGTTAGAACTTTTGAATATACCTCAAGTAGCAATTATTCTCTGTTCTAGTTGTTTTTGTTTTTTCCTCTTTTCTTTGTGCTTATCTTAGATACTAGTATAAGTTTTATTTGAGTGAAGTTTTGCTTTAGCCTGAAGAAGTATCTTGAGGGAAGTAGCTTTGTTTTCTATTTCCCACTGCACCAAATCCTGTGCCTATAAAAATAAATAAATAAATAAATAAATAGAAATTAACAAACTGGTTCAGCAAAAAGATGTATTTGAACAGCTAATCAAGCAAATTAAGAATTACCCTATATTAGGATATAAAATTCAGATATTTTTCCATCTAATTGCAGGGTTTTCCTGTTTTAAAAAACAGCTTAGCATTGCTCAGCTGTTTATCAGTGTATATTATTAGCTGTTTATCAGTGTATATTATTAGTGTATATTAGGTGTTCCTAAAAAGCATTGAATATTATGGGCCAAATGTATGTGAATTTCATAGTTTTTCATTTATAATTCTTATAATAAGCGTTACCTTTGAGCAGTGAATTTACACTCCATAAATGTAGCGTTCCTCACAACACCTCAACATAGTGGGTATATTGCTGCATAGCTGAAAAGAGAAAAGTATAGTTTAGAAATTCTGATTAGTTTACCAGCATATGACAGCTAGTAACTGCTATTTGTCATTATTCTAAGCACAGTTTGTGATTTTGGGTACACTATTTTGACTAAGTCTCTTTTATTTCTCCATATGATGATCTGAGAGACATTTCTCACGGTCACCAAGTCTGGAATCTGAGAGTGGAAATTGACCACCATCATCCCCTTTCAGTAGGAGAAAAGAGCTCTCTGGCAGTGACTTCATTTATCCTCCCTGGAGGCTGAATTAAGAAATAAAAACCCACAGAGAATTGGTTAATCCAGAGGGGAAGACAGCTGAGAGTGCTTAAGGCACAGGATGTGCTCTGATAAAGAGCCTGGCTAGATCTGCAGTTGAAAAGAGAAACAGGTGCCTCACTCGGGATATCTATGCTTCCTTGAAGAATTGTCAGACTTTGCTTCCACTGCGCCTTTTATTCTGCTCTTATGCCCATCTGCAGTGGCTACCTTCAAGACATCTCTACTTCTGGTCACCGAAACTCAAGCCAACCTGTAGCAGCATGAATGGTTATCTACATCTGAATGCTTAGTTATGCCTCAAGGAGGGCTTCTGAGGTGAGAATAGTGGGTAAGAGATTGGTATCTGGTATGTTTGAAGAATGCAGGGAGTGGTAGAGAAAGCCAAGAGGAGAGACCATTCATTGCTCATGTGAAATCAATGTTACAGAATAGGTCATAGGTTCAAATTGTCATTCTCCCAAAGGAGCCAGACCATCATCCTCAAAGACTGCTCAGAAGAGCTCTGGGAGGAGATGCCAGTGTAGACACGCTCCAGGTATGCATAGTATGTCTGATGGGAATCCATGTACTGAAATCTCTGATCCTCAAAACTTTGTTAAGTAATAGTTGTATTGCTGAATAATTATGGCAGTAATGTTAATGATGATTTGACTGTCTCCCCTATCTCACTCAATTATATCATACACACTTAGTGAAATTATGATCCAAAAAAGGAGGAGGCAAACTAATTCTCAAGAGAAGCCCTAAAGGGCCACAGTTTTACAAGGGATTCCTTGGGCACTGCAGGTCATACCTGCTTTTTGGATCTCTGTTTCTTGGTCTGGTGATGCGCTTAAGATTGTGACCACTTCAGCAACTTGATCAACACTTTGTCTTACTTAAGTGCAAAGAATCTTCTAGGTTGCAGAAACTCTGCCAAGCATTTTAGATATATTTCTTTATTCTCTTACAGATTATACAATGTAATACAATTCCTAGTTTTTTATAATCAAAGTTTAGAGCTGTCTAAAGCAGCAGAGTAGTGAATGACAGTTGTCATCAGATTTTCTGTGACTCTAGAATAGGAGCCACTGACAGCAGAGCACTTTGTGCCCATAGCTAATAGTTTTTGATGATGTGTTGTAGTAAGAGAGAATGATCGGAGAGGGAAGAACTGGCATATATAGGCAGGATGGAGACTCTGAAAACTATTGAAACATTTGAGGGAGATTATCAAGAAGGAAAAAAGTAATCATGTGCAAGTGTCAAATTGAGGGCAGTTATTGTTAATGATACAATAAACACCCGAAGAGCCACTCTACCTTATAACTTTGATTAATTCTATTTACTTATATTTGTAATACTAAAACCTCTCTGCAGTCATAGCACATAATACTCATTACAGGTTTTTGTTGCCCTCTTATGATATAGTGGCAATTTAACTTGAGAACTACCTGCAGTGAGGTAGTTCTAACCTCCTTGGTTCAGATTAGCTATCTCTTTCTGCGTTTTTTATAACTATGTATTAAATACTTTAATTTAGCTCTCTCTACCCACTACATTGTATTTGAAGGCATTTTAAAATTTTACTCTATATTTTAGGACCACTATATTTCCTTTTGTAAAACATGTTCTCTATAAATGTGCAATTAAGAAAGGGATATGCTACTTGGTAAAATCATAAATACAAGACTAGTTATGTAAAATGAGCAGAGGGAAGACTGAAAACAGTAAACAAAGAACAATTTATGAAACAACATTGCTTTCTCTTGTGATATTGACTGTTATCCTAACTGTTCCATGTTTTTGTCTCCTGGCCTAGACTGAAGGTGCTTCCATCAGTACAATGTCCGTCTTCAATAGCTCTTCCCTGTACCCTCGCTTCCTCTTGACAGGTTTCTCTGGCCTTGAGAGCAGATATGGCTTGATTTCCCTCCCCATCTTCTTGATTTATGTCACCTCAATTGCAGGAAACATTACTATTCTCTTTATCATCAAATCTGAGCCTTCCCTTCACCAACCAATGTATTATTTTTTATCAATGCTGGCACTTACTGACCTGGGCCTATCCACTACAACCTTGCCTACCATGTTCAGCGTCTTCTGGTTCCATGCCCGGGAGATCTCCTTCAATACTTGCCTCATTCAGATGTACTTCATTCATGTTTTCTCAATTATTGAGTCGGCTGTGCTGTTGGCTATGGCCTTTGACCGCTTTGTAGCAATCCGAGAGCCCCTGCGCTATGCAGCCATTTTAACCAATGGTGTAATCATTGGGATTGGCTTGGCTATTGCTGGAAGAGCTTTGGCTCTAGTCTTTCCAGCTTCCTTCCTCCTAAAGAGACTTCAATATCGTGCTATCAATATTCTCTCCTACCCTTTCTGCTTGCATCAGGATCTCATAAAGACTACTGTATCCAGCCGTCGGGTCAGCAGCATCTATGGCCTCATGGTGGTTATCTTCTCTATGGGACTTGACTCAGTGCTCCTCCTTCTCTCATATATCCTCATCCTTGTCACAGTGTTGAGTATAGCCTCTAAGACAGAGAGGGTGAGAGCACTCAATACCTGTATTTCCCACATCTGTGCAGTGCTCACATTCTATACACCCATGATTGGGCTCTCTATGATCCGTCGTTATGGGCAAAATGCATCCCCCATTGTCCACGTGCTCATGGCCAATGTTTACTTGCTGGTTCCACCCTTCATGAACCCCATTGTCTACAGTGTCAAGACCAAGCAGATTCATGACAGAATCCTTAAGAAATTCAAGCAACAGAAAATTTAGATAAGGGAGATGGTAAAATATATATTTATGATAGTATTTCATATTGCTACAGATTATTGAATTTAAATATTACAATAATATTTTACCTTTAAGATACTAGATATAAATATCAATTATAATATAGAGGACCTTATCTTTTGACTATATAGAAAAATTATGCTTCTATTTTGTATTCATATTGACATATGAGTAAATAGGGTCACTAAACCCATGTTAGGCAAATTTTAACATAACTGTGACTTTTCTTCTAATAATCAGTAGTAAATTGTCATGAAATTGAAAGCTTCATTTAATCAATAATCTAGTGACGTTATTCATTATATCATGTCAAGTTCTCAGTTTCTGAAGATTTAGATTTCAATACGAACTAGTCTAGTGTGAAAGATACTGTAGTCTACATCAATAATATTTCCGCATGCTCTTGACTTTCTTATGAAAATATTTAAATGCATGTTTTGATATTCTCTTTGGGAGAGAAAAATATTCCCAGCAAAAAGACTTCTATCAAGAGAAAATGATAAATAAATGAATCTCAGAACATTTTCAGAGGTATAAAAGGAAGCAAATTTGAGTCAAAATAATTGAACAGATTTGGAGAGTTCACAAATAATCAAGAAATATCCTGGTTCTGTATCTAGAATCCTACAGAGACCCTCATAATCTGCGTAGTCTAGCTACTTCTGAGACCTAGGCTTCTGTTCGTCTTTTGCTTTTGATCTGTCAGTTACTGAAATAGAGATGTGAGAGGCTTCAGCTGCCATAATGAATTTGTCTACTTCTTGATGTTCTATTAGGCTTATTGCAGTTACTTATTTGTTACTCTGTTGCTAGGTACATAGATATTAAGATCTGCATATCTCCTTGTCTAAACAATCACTTAATCAACATATAATACCTTTCTTTAACTTTGATATTTTTTCATTTTAAAGTATGCTAATTTAAATTAATATAGAGTCCCTAAATTCCTCTTGATTAATGTTAGACATAGTATATCTTTCCTCTATTCCTTTATTCTGAGAAACAATATTCAGGAATCTAGTTTGCTAAGTATTGTTATATTTGTTTGAAAATTTAACACCTTTCTGAGATATTATTTAGGTACTATAAAATGCACCATTTAAAGTATACAGTTAAATATATTAATAGATATATACAACCATCAAAATAGTCAATTTATTATCTCAAGAAGTAATCTCATACTCTTTAACTGTTACCTTCCTCCATATTCTCTACCTAGTTTGAAGCAACCACTAATCTGCTTTCAGGCTCAATAGATTTACCTGTTCTCTTTCTTTTCACAAAAATTCCCTATGAAGGTAATAATCTATGTGGTAAATTGTGACTTAATTTTACACTCAGCATACTGATGTAGCATATATTAGTTATTCATTCTTTTATGGTGGAATAACATTTCATTTTATGGTGCAATATAAGTGGTTAAGAGGGCTTCTACATATTGACCCATATAGCATTTATTTTCCATAGTAGGACCTTGAACTCACAACAAAAGGCACCAAATTTAAATTCTTATGCATTAAATTGTTTTAAATATATCCCAAATAAATATAATATAATTATACAATTACTTGCATGCTTAATAAAATGCACCCAAGTTCTGCTAGCTACAGACTCTGGAGACATAAAAGACTCTAAACCAGTGCTGTTCTTCCAGACTCCCTGGTCCAGCAATTATCTCCCATTCTGGAGAAAAATGGTTGCTCTGATGTTCAAATTATAGATGTCATCAATCAATTAAATTAAGATAGATATATCTGAATTAACAATATTTTTATGTTTGATCTTGTCAATACCTTTGTATTAGTTAAGTTTCACCAATAAAACAAAATCAATAATATATTAAGAGAGAGTGATTATAAGAATTGGCTCATGCAACTGTGGAAGCTGAGAAGGTCCCTAATCTGTCATCTACAAGCAGGAGACCCATGAACGCTGGTGGTGTAATTCAGTGCAAATCTAAAGACCTGAGTACCAAGGGAGGTAATGGTGCAGATTTCAGTCAAGTCCAAAGGCCTAAGAACCAGGATGTCAATGGCAAATAAAGACATGCTAACTCAAATAATCTGACTCAAATAATCTTCTGGAAGAACAGAAGTCTTAAATCCTTTACTCTTTTGTTCTATTCAGACCCCCAACTGATTAGCTGATACCTACCCATATTAGGGACGGCAAATGGTTTATTAAAACATGGATTCAAATGTTAATTTCATTTGGAATCACAGTTGTTAGACACACCTAAAAATCATGTTTAACAAAATGTCATGGGAACCTTGACTGATGATTGCCTCTTGATTTAAATATCCTTCTTCAACACACAATGTTGACCTATATAAGATATACATCCCAGAAACTAAAATAGAGATAGATGTTTAGTGGCACCTACAAATGTGTACCCCCACATAAACACACTCTGTGCTCATACACAGTTTACAAAAAAATCAAGTGTTTCATTCATTTGTTATATGCATTGAAGTATCATTTTTTAAGTTTTTCAGGGTATCCAGCTTCCTATCTTGGAGGTTTCTAGGGAAACTCTATTTAGTGCCTTATCTGTGCACATAGTCTGTCTCTTTGGTGCAATAATATAAGCCATGATAAAGATTAATGTTCATAAAAAGGTTAAAATCATGTCTTTCACACAGATATGAGATGAGCATGCACTAAATATCTCATTTAACTTCGTTTTAATGAAGGAAGTAGGCAAATGTAGGATACATTCAAAGGCAAACCCACAAAAGGGAAATGTTCATCTTTCACCTCATATCAGGATTGGAATGTTTGCAACTGATACAAATATGGTTCTTCTACAATGTGGGATGGGTGTCAATTGAAATTTCACCTGATAGAAGTTATTTACATGTCTACAACATGAATGGCTTTAATTTCTATTTGTACATGCAGTATACAGAGTGGAAACTATCTCGGGCAACCTAATACTTAGTCTGCACATAATTAAAATCAGGTAACCTATAAGGATAGACTACACATAAAGAAGTTTTCCTTTGGAGAACAATTTTTTCCCTTACAATGTGACTACAATTTTAATAAAATAGTTCAGTGAAAAAATCTTGGTCACAAAATAAGGTTCTCCAATTTTGCTTTGTTATCTTCACACATGTAATAAGAATGTTAATTACCATAAGGGCCTTCTTTAATTTCAGTGTTGGCAGTTTCCATTTGGAATCTCAATTTAAGGTCTCTAAAGGCATTTAAAGCCTTCATACGCTCTACCTATGCTAAGAAGTTCATATCAGATACTCTGTTCATCAATAGCTCCTCTATGTACATGTACATTAAGACAATATTTTTTTTCTTAAAGTTTGTAAAGCATTCTAGGATTCTCCCTTGTCAGGAGGCAACCTTCCTTATTACCGCTATACCAGAAACCAGGACAATTTTCCTTAGAGGGCTTTGTTGGCGTTAGTTCCATAATAGTCTTCAATCACCAAATGTGGCTGGGAATATCTGATTAAATGAGCAATGTTCTCCAACAAAGCATTCAAGGAAAATCCTTGGTTGCATAACCAATTTTATCAATTTTCTTGGTTAAAATAAGGTCAGATTCCTAATACATGTATGCAAATAATACATTGTCATAAAAACCAATGGCTACTCAATAAAGTTTGTGAAGTCTGAGAATTCAATCAAAATCAAGTTAATTTTAATACACTTAATTTTAGTTTACAAAAGCATAGTCTATTAGATTGCAATAGACTTCTCCATAGTTTACTGGAGAAGAAAGAGAAAGACCCTCTGCTATTTATAAATTCAGAAAATAAAACATAAAGAGCCATTGGCAATACTCCAAGTAAACACAGTAAGATGTTCCTCTTCAGTTCATCACTGAGTAGTTACTTCTAGTTCTGTGAACAACGGCTGAGCAATCTTGTGAAGCCAACTACTGTGAAATTAAAAACTGTCCTGAGGATCCTGACTCAGCCTGATAGTTATCTGAGTTTATCCTTCCAAGTTTATCCTTACATTCCTTTGACTCTGATGGCATTTTTGTCTGTCGAGGACCAAACTCTGGCCTGCTGATGATATCAGAAACTTTGCAAATGCATTAGAGTCAATAACAGGAAAAGAGTGAAGCTAATTTAGCCAAATCTATCTTTAAATGGTCATGGCTAATTTATTACTGATAACTGTCAAATGTAAAATTTTTGATGAGTTGATAACATAAATAATGCCATTAACTAAAATTGCCTATTCTGTGGCATCACCAACAAGACAATAAAGTCATTACTACAATCTTTTTGACAAAATATCTCTCAGGATAATGATAAAGTCCATTTTCTTTTTTTTTTTTTTAAGATTTATTTATTTATACAAGGACTGGGTATAGTCAGAAGCACGGGAGGGTGAGAGAATTCACCAGAGCCAGAGCGGGGAGCAGAACAGGCAGAAGGACCGAAGTACACTGCTGAGGGGAGCAGTGGACAGCAGGAGAGGTCTGCGTGCCATGTGGTACCCTCTCCTGGTGGCTGGGGATCGAACTGGCGCTGCAGAGGCTGCGGGCAGCTTCGCAGCCCAGCACTCAACCGCTGCACCACCAGGGTAGGCCCAAAGTCCATTTTCAAGGAAAGTGAATTTTACTTCTGCTGTACCAGAGTGGATAAGCATAATTTTTAAATAGGAAAAAACTTAAGATTTAATATAATGATCATGGACAATAGTATAAATAATATACTGAAAATTATTAAGACTATACCAAGAATATCAAGTATGAGATACTATGAGTGATCCTGGAAGAGACTTACATCTTTTTTTTTTAATACAAAACTTGAAAACTGAAATCAAAAGTGCATCTCTAGTTGAAAAACACTACTTTGAAAGATGTTAGGTGAAAATTAAATTTTCAAGTGCTTTTCAATAAATAGAAAGAAGCACCTATAAATTTAAGGGAATATAATCTAGTGGAGGGGGCAGATGCCTAGAGGCATAGACTTTGTACACTGTGATTTCATCTAAGATTATCCACCTAGTGTTCTCTATCACAAAAGAGAGGATCATAATTCCACCAGTGGAAGTAGACGATGCCTAAGGGTATTGACCACAAATTATTCTTTCCTTGATAGGAGGTTTACCACTCATGCTCTTCAATTCCCTTTGAGTGTTCACTTGCAGGGAGTTTTATTTTCCTCTGAGTACAGGCTGCTGAACTGGAATTCCCAGAGGTTTTCTTTCTTTCTTTTTCTTTTTTTTTTTTTTAATCACTGGGAAAGCTTCAGGGAGACATGAATAGATTCCCTAGATTGGGATAAAAAACTGTTGTTAAGCAGCGGTGAAAATCTGATGGGTCTGTGCCACCTGTGCCACCTCTATTTCCTCCTCACTCCAACAAGTGGCCCCATGATCTACCTACCCACATACTGGTAAGTTTCCTAATATTCATCACCAATACTTGCCTTTGCATCAGCTCAAGCAAGATTTTTCACATTGTCTATCTGATGGTGATCTTCAGGTAATTAGGATGTATTCTCTAGCCAGATCTACAAGAAGCCCAAAAATGCGTATAAAAAGATGGGTGGGACTTAATCATCCTGCTAACTTATGGGGATGAAGTAGGTTCTAAGCTAGTGTTAGTGGGTGAGCACAGAAAAACATACAAAGCAGGTACCTGGGCAGCTCTCCTCCCCTCTATGACTATGCAGATATTTCTTTTCTCAAACCTTTTCCCTTTGCAAAGCAGCAGAGGCAACTCTCTGTTGCCTGCATCTGTACAAGCATCTCTCTTTCCTTTTTCTCTTTTCCTTTATAAACTTGCTGTGTACTGATGAATAAAAACAACCAGGCACCTAGACCTGTCCCTGGGTGGTATATTAGCTGAGCATAAAGTTATTGTTTTTGTAAGATGTTTCTGGGTGCATTTATGTCAGACCACTGAATTTGCAATGGACATCAGCCAGAGAGCAGTAATGTGCACTCAAAGTTTCTGTCTCCTTAGTATTTCCTAATTCAGTATTCTAACTAGGTTTAAATCTTTGCTGTACATTTTCTTCTTTTAATAAACAAGAAACTAATTCAATGTTATAACAAAAATGATGTATGGGTTTTTTAAAGTCATGCAGGGAAGGGTTTTGTACAAATTCCATTTAATGCTTTAATTTTAAGGTAGAGGCCTCCAAGTTGAGGATATGATTTCTCATTTGCTCAGCATACATCAATGGACACAGAGATGATACATGATTGCATGCGATAACATAGCTAGAAGGAGAAAAGACAACAATATTCCCAACAAGTGCACCATGTGGACTGAGTTTCTATTATTCTCATTACCGAGCTAACCCTTGACTAAGAGTTTGTGGGTTACTTTGTGTTCACTAGGTAGACAGGGTTAAAACAAATTAGAAAACAAATTGATAGCGACGAAAACAATATCAACTCTTATTCAAAGCAGGAGAGAAAAATAGGTGTTGCTTAAGTTTTGTAATATTGAAAAATACCAAATTCTGTCTTACTTTCTCCTATTTATAAAAAAAGAATTTTGCTGTTGTATTCCAATATGCCAATATGTATATTTGCCTAATGATTGCTTTCAATAGATCTTTGTATCTTTCCTTTCAGATGATCTTCTAAAGCAATAACATAGAAGCAAGGAGCATTGTGATATATGTGTTTAGGAGCTAATCAACCCAACAAGTAGTAACATAGAGCAAAAATGGGGGGAGGGGACAGATAAGGATGTTTAAGAGGCTCAATCTGTGTCACAGTCTGACAGGGAAGAGGGAGGGTTTTACAAGTCAGTGAAGCCATTTAACTTTGGCTTCATTTTGACTTTTGTTAAGAAGAGATAGAATAACTAAACTATCTTACAGGAAGACAAAGCTGACACCCTAACACAAAGGCCTTTGGTAGGAACTGTGTGCACATATGGTCTTTGATACTGTGGTGAGTGTCTTCCAGACATGAATGTAATTAATCATTCAATCAATTGTTTATAAGGGTTTTATTTTTTCTTGTATGCTAGTTGCATTTAAAATTCTCATCATTATCTAACCTATTCTTCCATGCCATTTTGCTTAAAAAATTGTCTGTGATATATTTATCACGAAATTGCTAGCAGGCAACTTAGAGATAGAAGTGAAACTAAGCAAGGTGTTCAATCTAGAGAGATGGAATTAAACCCAGGAAAAGAAATTCTAAAGCTCAAGAGAAGTACTCACAGGAGTAAAAGGTCAGAAACACAAAAGGTATATGCAACAGTTGATGGACTGTGAGTCTAGAGGTAAGAAATGATATATGTGAGGTAAGAAATGATATATGCACAGATATATGTGCTGATTCCAGGGAAATATTTTTCAAATATTTTAATCCATCTATTGATGAATATGCATGGGGCAAACAGATGTTCATTTTTCTCTTGGTATCATACTCATATGTGCCATGATATTTCTCCTGTCCATATTTTACACAATGCTTTGTTTTAGTCCTAGAATTTTATAAAACAGCTGGATTCTCAAAGTTTCTACTCACCAAGAACAACACAAATGACTAAACAGATGCACACTTAAGCAAATTAATTTATGCCATTGCAGAAAAATTTTTCTTAGGACCATATCCTGATTCCCTCACATTTTTGCAATGTCAGTCTTCAACACATCTGAAGAGGAAATCTCTACTTTCTTCCTCACTGGGATCCCAGGGACGGAACACGCTCACATGTGGGTCTCCATCCCAATTTGCCTCATGTACCTCATTGCCATGCTGGGGAACTGCATCATCATCTTTCTTATAAAAACAGAGACCACTCTGCATGAGCCTATGTATTATTTTCTCCTCATGCTGGCCTTTTCTGACCTGGGGCTGTCCATCTCCTCCCTTCCAACTATGTTGAGAATCTTCTTGTTCAATGCCACTGGAATTTCCCCAGATGCCTGCTTTGCCCAAGAGTTTTTCATTCATGGATTCTCAGCTATGGAGTCATCAGTTCTTCTTATCATGTCCATGGATCGCTTTATAGCCATCTGCAACCCTCTGAGATACACATCCATCCTCACCAGTGACAGGGTAGTTAAAATTTGCCTTGCATTGGCAATCAGAAGTATCTTATATGTTTTCCCTTTTCCTTTTATCTTAAAGAGGCTGAAATTTTGTAAGAAAAGCCTTCTATCCCACTCCTACTGCCTCCACCAGGATGTCATGAAGCTGGCCTGTTCTGACAACAGCGTCAATATCATCTATGGAATGTTTGTGGCTCTAACAGCTATGTTAGATTTGTTGTGCATTTCTGTGTCTTACATGCTGATCCTGAGAACTGTCCTGGGCATTGCCTCACACAAGGGTCGCTTCAAGGTCCTCAACACTTGCATCTCCCATCTCTGTGCTGTGCTCATCTTCTATGTGCCTATTGTCACCTTGGCTATCATTCACCGCTTTGCCAAAAATGCTTCTCCAGTTATTAAGGTCTTAATAGCTGACATCTTCCTTCTTATCCCCCCTCTGATGAATCCCATTGTGTACTGTGTGAAGAGTCAGCAGATTCGAAATCTAATCTTGGCAAAATTATGTGAAAAACAGGATTGATGGGAAAATTCAACTCTAATAAAAGTCCAACTCACTTGGGATCATGAATGACAGTGAAGTAATAGAGATTGCATTCAATGATACATGGCATATCAGTAAACCTGTCACGGTTTGCTGGAATAATTTGATTAAGAAATGACATTCTAGGTTAGATGAGTCAGGCTTGGCAGTTAAATTATAACTTTGATTCCCCACTGCCTTTCCCACTGTTTACCTCTTTATACAATCTGTCCACCAGTAGTATGAACATATCAATACTAGTTTTAGCAGAGAATCCTAATTATAATTAAAGAAAATTTTAATGTATGCCATTTTTTAAATGTTCATCTTGGAGTGAAAAGTCATGGCCCCAATTACCCAGGAAAGATGAGGAGGGACTGAGGTGTGCTCAGAGATTAAATGCACTTCCACAGCCACACCTAGAGTCAGCATTCTTTGAAGACTGGTTGTGTGTTGATGCATTTGTGCATCCGCTGATGTATCAGCAACTCAAACTACTAAAAATGTCTCTGTCTTCCAGTGTTTTGTTTTTGTTTTATATCCAAAAGGTAGATTTATTATGAAAAGGGAGAGAAAAATCAAGGACACTTAAATAGACACAAGTGGCAGAAAGAGCAGCCCCTGAAAGGGACAGGTTTGCTAGGAGAGAGGCCTGCATGGTCATAGGCAGGCAGAAGGGCCACTGCTGTCCTCCAGTATTTTGAAGACTATTTGAATATATTGAATGTACAAGACAACTGAAGTTAAATGCAAAAATAACTAAAAATGTAACATTTTATTCATTTGTATTTTTAACTGTCTACAATAAATTTCAGAAATTCCATCTACTGGTATGCATATTGAGTTCTCTGTCCCTCACTGAAGCTCGTCTGGCATCCTTTATTTGCCAGTGTTTAACCCTTACCAACAGGGTTACTTCTGTATTATTTGTATCTTAAATTATTATGTAAGTAACTTTAAAGGTAAATTTTATTTTCAATTTTTGTTAGTGCCTAATCTAAGTGGCTATAATATACTAATTGTTTATTGTATGTTTGTAAAAAGTAGACTAGTCTTAATGAATTCTGTAGCTATGAATAAAATATATGCTTGAAAGCAAAGAATCAATTAGCTTATGTCTGGAAAATCTACTGATACAGAGATCATCTGTTTTAGCAATTAATCACTTAGGAAAAATATGAAAGTAAAAGTTTGCCAAAATAGTATTCAGAAAATACTAAATGTATTTTTTTAAAAAAAGAAATCTCATGTATATAAGAGATCTATTCAGGTTGTCATTAATGGTTCCCTGACTAAGATTTGCTTTACATAAGCACCAATTTCACTAATTAATATTCTACTCTGCAAATAAAAAGTTCCTGCAAGATACACCCTCCATAACCTGTGATTTTAAAACTAAAAGTTATTATTTTAGCAAAGCAATAGCAATTTGGGGCAAGGTTCACACATCAGGGTTCACATATTTGAAATGAAAGTTGCAAGAGCATGGGGGCCTATAGCACTCTAAATGCTTGAAAGAGATCCTTAGCATCAACAGCTCTTAATCTCTTTATCTCTTGTCCCCACTGCTTTCAGTATTTTGAATGAAGCTAACCCACATGGTGACAAAAATGATTGCCAGATGGAGAAATTAGAAACTGGAAGTGAGAGTGGGGATCACTGTTTAAAGCTTGCTTTGAGAAAAGAGAAAAGAAAATTTCCATTATAGGTTTCACTTAGAGATCTAGGGAAAGGATTTCACAGTTCACATTACCTAATGTCATTAAACCAGAACTGATCATGATACTCAGAGATATTAATTTCATGTAATTGGCAAAAATGGGTCATGTGCCAGTCCACATGGTACTCCAAGAATCATTATGAATAAAATAAACAGAAGGGAATGTTTCCCTTCCTTTAAGTTTTGAAGAAATGTCATTTGGCAGGAATAAACAAAGTAAAATTAAAATAAATGTAAAATAAAACCAAAACAACATTTGTCTTTTAAAACCCCAATGTGGCAGAATGACATCAATGAGAAGAAATGATTCAGAAGACCCAGATACTTGGTATCTTTGTAAATAATACCTAACTATAAGCCATGTTTAGCTCTCTACTATTTGAGTGGTTCACTCTTTGCCGGGCATTAGAAACACCTAGTAAATGATTAAAATGTTAGTGCTCAGATGACAATGAATGAAATAAGAATGCTATATTTACTCTTCCGTTTATGAATAATGAAACTGTTTTTAATGTAACACTGTTATGAATAAAGTTTACTTACTTGTGTTTGATTGTTTGAAAATAAAATTATTTCTCCTGAAGTGGAATCTTGAGGTCATAATAAAGGTACATATTTAGTTTGGTAGATGATATCATACAGGTTTCTAACACAGTAGTAGTTCATTCATATTCTATCAACAAGCGTGAGGGTTTCAGTTCCTTTCCAGTGTCAAGAAGACTAAGCCTTATTTAAATTTTAGCCATTCTTGAAGAAGAAAATGTTAAAGAATATCATGTTTTATTTTAAAACAATATTAAGCAATGTAATATTGTTTATCCATGAAAAGATGGGTAATGTTAACATTCTATGTTTCTTATACATATAAACAAAGCACTACAATGTTACTGGAATATAGATTGTGATACATTAAAATTGTATGCTAAAAATTCTACAGCTACTACCAAACATATACTTATCATACATCTGACAAGGGGCTGATATCCAAGATCTGTAACGAACTCATACAGCTCAACCACAAAAAAGCGACTAACCTGATCAAAAATTGGGCAGAAGACATAAATAGGCAATATCCAAAGAAGCCATACAATGCAGATTTAAAAATAATGAAAAATAAACAACCAAAATAAAAACAAAAATATTACCCCATCTTATTTTCAGAACAATTGGAATACTTAAGAAACTATCATTATTATTATGATAGTTTTCAAAGAACAAGGTCAGGATGACATGCAATATAAATATTTGAGAATAGTAAGTCATTATAAAAATGAAGAAATTATTCAGGAAACAATTTGTATTTTTTAAATATTCCCCATTAGAGGTATTTTTACTGAAATATTCTGTATCCAATCACCCCTTTCTTTCCACGTGGAGGAAGATATTTTTATTGGTTTTGATGACTTATAAAATAGTTGATTCTTCTGACTGCAGTCTCCTTTTGTGTTTATTATAGAAACCAATAGCCTAGAAGGAATATAAATTATCCTTCTTGCTGTGTTTTATAGCACTAGACTTCACGTTTAGATTCCTCTTCTCATACAGCCTATGATGGGATTAGCAGACTTATTTCTGTAGATCAGTTTAGAAATTCCATTGTAGAGTATATCTAAACAGAATGCATCTCAGTCTTCAGCTTATCAATAATAAAGTTGGTTATTTGTCTTCATTTGTTTGTCAACATACCTCCTTTTGAAGAGACAGTAAAAAAGGAAGAATGATAGTTTTAGTGCAAGTTAAAATATTTGAAATTAACAAGTTTTATCTATTTGTAGGTTAGTAAGTCATAGAATTGGGCCACTTAATCACTTCAAATAGAGATACAACATATTTGTTTTATATGTGTCAAGTATAAATGACATTAACTTTATATTACATGCCCACTTTTTAAACTTTTATTTACATACATATAAGTTTGCTTCTATATTCCTTGGACATCTTTGTTGTTGTAGAATCTAGAAGTTTGTAAGCAGTCTCTGAGGACTGAGTCCCACAGCTATTTATAAAGTTGGGATTAAAGTGGAATGTAAGCTCAGAAATATCCCTTAAGCCTAGTACAAATAAGACTTCATGCACTGTTCAGGAAGAGGAATAAGGACGTGCTGCTTGATGCTGTGTCTAATCCCTGATTTGTACGGAAAGAAGAGGTGAATGAGTTGGTGATTTCTGCTGAATACATGTAGCAATAAATGGGGAGACAAGTATGCAAAGCACGCTGGGACCTGGACCATGCAGCAAACCTGAACCAGGCAGGAAAAAGACGGCTTTTATTTTATTTTTTTAAAGTTTTAAAATGATAAGATTATCTTTAAAATCTCTCACAAAGATCCAAGACATTTAATATTACCATGTCAATCACATTGGGTGAAATATATTTCTATAGCAGCAGAAAGAAATAAGGCAAGTGGAGAAGTACTGTTGACAATGGGATCTCATATTGCTCTAAAATAAACAAGGATGCTGCAGTTTGGTCTCAGTCATCATCTTTCTACAAGGCAGTGATATTTAATTGACCAGGGTGTCTATGTTTTTGTATAACAAAAAGCCAGTTCCCACTGCAGCATTTTCTCTCTGTGTTGAATTACATACACAGAAGATAGTTTATTTTTTCACCTTGGTGTGGTTTTTATATGAGATTAAAAAAAGAATTAAATATGGTAAGATAATGAAGCTATGGCAAGGACAAAAGCCAAGATTTCTATGATTCATTTTTAATTACAACTACTGTATCACATTTGCCAGGGTAAGTCTCTTTACATCACTATGAGCGGCTTGATTCGTATGGTAGCATTTTGAAGGCCTGACTTAAGTATCTCCAATTCCTTTATATCATTGCAGGAGTAGATTCTTCTCTGCTGAGACACTGCTCTCCCCAAGAACAATAAAAAATCAGTCTGGTAACAAAACCATCTACCCAAATTTCCAGTGTCTTGAACTGGTAGGGGAGTGACCACGTAAGTATTCGCTGTATAGCAGCAGTAAAATTAGCCACAGCTCTGTGAGTACTGTTATGTTGTGGATAGTGAATAAGTATTAAAATGACATTAGACAGATATTTTTCTTTCCTTTCCCAAAGGATACTCTATGCAATCTTTAAATCATGCAATGGCTGATTCTGTTCCTGGCCAGAAATCTGAAGGGGCCAGCACTTGTCTGAGAACATGCGACTATTTTGAATCTGAGTTTGTGCATGTGTGTTTCTGTGCCAATGACTAAGGAGGAATCAGAACTAATGTTTTGATTGTGTGAGTACCCTACAACAGCATGTGGTGGTTTTTTTTTTATTTTTGACTGCATAAAGCCTTTTTATTACCTTTGTATATATTATCTTGACCACATATATAGCATTGATGTTTTCAGTGTCACTCACCAGAAAGTGGATTTCCCAGTTTTGAATAATATCCTATACACTTTCAAATGATGACAAGCTCTAGTTATTAGAAATCTGCATTGAGCTTGCTGCAAGCCTCCGTGTTTGGAAACAGAACTCAATCAGCAGGCAGAATAGAAACTCAAAACATGACCCTGGCCTGACCTATCAAATGGCTATGGGGATAGTTCAATTGTCATTTACTAATCTGTGTGCTCATACAGTAAATAGGGCCTCAACTCTGTGCTGAAAATGATTGACCTTATCTTCTCCTTTGGATATCTTTTCTGATCTCTCTCTCTCTCTCTCTCTCTCTCTCTCTCTCTCTCTCTCTCTCTCTCTCTCTCCTTTCTCTCCCCTCCCTCTTTCCTCTCCCGTCAGACCTCCCTGCTCCATCTCTCTCATTTTCCTCCTTACAGGAGAACTGGCTTCCCCTCCTTTGCACTGACAGGATGACACACAACAGTAGCATTTTCCACCCAACCACATTTTTCCTCGTTGGAATCCCAGGTCTGGAAGAGGTCCACGCTTGGATCTCGCTGCCTTTCTGCTCTGTTTACCTTGTGGCTTTACTGGGCAATGCCACAATTCTGATGGTCATCAAGACAGAGCAGAGTCTCCGGGAGCCCATGTTCTATTTTCTGGCCATCCTGTCGACAATAGATCTAGCGCTTTCTACCACTTCCATGCCCCGCATGCTAGGCATCTTCTGGTTTGATGCTCATGAGATTAACTTTGGAGCTTGTGTGGCCCAGATGTTTCTAATCCATACTTTCACTGGCATGGAAGCTGAGGTTTTATTGGCCATGGCCTTTGACCGCTATGTGGCTATCTGCTCTCCTCTCCACTACACGACCATCTTGACATCCCGGGTCCTGATGGGCATCAGCATATGCATTGTGATTCGCCCAGTCCTGTGTATGCTCCCCATGGTCTATCTCGTCTATCGCCTACCCTTTTGTCAGAGTCATATAATACCTCATACCTACTGTGAGCACATGGGCATTGCAAAACTATCCTGTGGAAATATCAGCATCAACGTTATCTATGGGCTCTTTGTGGTGGCTCTCTTTCTCTTGAACCTGACTCTTATTGGAATCTCCTATATTTACATTCTCCGTGCTGTCTTCCGCCTCCCATCCCAGGAGGCACGGCTCAAATCCCTGAGCACATGTGGCTCCCATGTTGCAGTCCTTGGTGTTTTCTATATCCCTTCCGTCTTCTCCTTCCTCACTCACCGATTTGGACACAACATACCCCACTATATCCACATTCTTGTTGCCAATATCTATTTGGTGATCCCGCCTTCACTCAACCCCATCATTTATGGTGTAAGGACCAAACAGATAAGAGAGAGAGTGCTCCATGTCTTTACTAAAATGTAAGACTTCTACCATGCTATTTGATTAAGGAGTTTGAGGTATCTTGGAAGACCTGTGTTCTTGCTAACAAGTGTCTCCTGGCTTTAACGAATGCTGCAGGTTGCAATAGAAGTGGATTTGTTCTTAGCTATGGGTTAATGGACTCTAATACTTGTGAAATTTCATTGAATCTCAAGTTCAAAGACTAACGGGTTAACCTGGAAGAGAGATGAGTGACCACTGAGTGCTTGTCTTGGCATAGAGTCCTTGATGGCATGAGGCTGCTTCTTTTCTGAGGAAAGAACATACATACAATGAGGTGTCTTTTGTGTTGAATTAATTTGACAAATATGGTGCTGGAAATTTGACTTCATTCACGCTTTTGTTCACACATTCACTTATTCATTTTATTAGTCACTTGATTTGTATTCATTTTGTGTCTATTGTATGTCTTCAATCATTCTCATTGCTAAGGATAAATCAATGAGCCAAACGGCCACCAGTGTCTGGCCTTCTGACTTGTGTTTTGTTATGTTCTTAAAAAGAAAAAAGCCAAGTTTGTAAGTTAAGAAAAATTATTGCCAAATCTATAACTTGGAGTGGAATGTCTGCCAAACATATAAGACTCAGTGGGGTGTAATAACCAGAACAAACATATTTTCAAAACTATTTCTCACTGATACCTTTGCCATTATAATTCTTTTCCCAGTTGAAGTTAAAATGGTAACTATCCCATTTTCCATGGCTTTGTAGAACTTAAAGAATTTCAAATCAGTCAGCAATTCAACTTATGATCGTTATTCTTCTTTCTTTCAGTTTTTTACTATCTTGGTAATTAAGTTTATCTCCATTTAAGTTATCAAAGAAGTTCAATACAACAACCTGACAATTTTAATATTTTAAATACACTAATTTCATACACATTTAACACAAATATTGCCATTTTTCTACTTCTTTGCTGTTTTGTATTTAGTCTTTTTTACTTTAACCTGAGCTATGGCGCATAACAAATATTTTCTTTTGATTTATTGTTATGTTGTTTTTATTTTGATAATTTTATAGTTACTTTAATCATTGTCCTACATGATGACCATGCAACTTATAAATTCTAATAAAAATTAGCAGTTTTACTGCTTTCTGTTAATAAAGGATATTTAAAAAAAATCATTGCCCATTTCTCTACTTTATGATTTACCTACTATTTTTTTTTAAAGATTTACTTATTTATTATTTATACAAGCACTGGGTACAGTCAGAAGCGCGGGAGGGTGAGAGAATTCACCAGAGCCAGAGCGGGGAGCAGAGCAGGCAGAAGGACCGAAGTACTCTGCTGAAGGGAGCAGCGGGCGGCAGGAGAGGTCTGCGCACCATGCGGGACCCTCCTCCAGTGGCCGGAGAGCAGCCGGGGATTGAACCAGTGCTGCAGAAGCTGCAGGCAGCTTCGCAACCCAGCGCTCAACTGCTGCGCCACCGGGGAGGCCCTGAATTTATTTCTTATAAAAACTCTAAAGATTGTTAAAAATCACATCTGAGGAAATAGTGTTCAAATTCATCATTTTTGAATCATCATTCTCAGAGGTTCTAATGTGTGGGTCTCCAAAATAAGTAAATGTAAATCAGACAATATACAATGTTTTCCTAATTAATGCATGTGAATGGCTAGTGGTTCAAAAATACTAATCAATCAACCAAGATATTAAAGAGGAAACCAAATAAAGAAAATGTAAATTGCATTAGACTAGGAAGAAAAATTTGTCTCATAATAGTCAGTCCATTTGGAATTAGTAAAGGGACACAAGTCTTAAGGAAATCTTTACAGTTTCCCTCTTAATAATGGGAAAGGAGGGCTATATCAGAACAAAACTATCTTAAGGGGAATTTTTAACAAGAGAGGTAAAAAAAATTCATTTATCAAAAAACTAACATAGGGCCTCCCTGGTGGCACAAGCGGTTGAGCACCGCATAGTGAAGCTGTCCGCAGCCTCTGCAGTGTGGGTTCCATTCTGGCGGACCAGTGAGAATCCCACATGGCGAAGCAGACCTCTCCTGTCTTGCCCGCTGCTCCCCTCAGCAGTGTATTTCGTCAGTCTGCCTGTTCTGTTCCCCGCTCTGTCTCAGGTGAATCCTCTCACCCTCCTGCGCATCTGGCCTGGACCCCGGTTCTTGTATAAAAATAAATAAATCTTTAAAAAAAAAAAAAACCAAAAACCAAAAAAAAAAAAAAAAAAAACTAACATATTTGGAAGAGATACTTTTTGTGAGCAAAAAATGGTCTCTAGATTAATGTAAAATATAAAAACTTTTCTAATTGAGTATATTAAACACAAACATAACAAATCGTTAAAAGAGAAAAGGGACAGTACCTAAACATAGGCACACTAACAGAAAGATACACAAATAACTGAATATGTAGAAAGACAGATACAAAAGCCATACACATATACTGATACCTGATATCCCCTAAATATCCAAAATAATTCTGAGAAAAAAAGAACAAAAATGGAGATATCTGCAAAAACAACCAAAACAGCATGATATTGAACTAAAAACAGAATTTTGCTCAATGGAATGTAACCGAAAGCACAGAGATAAGCTCACTTCACTCATATATGGAAAAGTAATCTGTGACAAAGGAGATAAGAACATTAAAGAAAATCTCTTCAATAAATGATGCTTGTTTAAAAGCTGGACAGTCTGTGTAAAGAATGTAACTGAACTACTCTCTTGCACCTACACAAAAGTTAATTCGAAATAATGAGTTGAATGTAAGGTATGAAATCTTAAAATACATTGATGAAACTATAGGCAATAAGCTCATTTGTGTGGACCTTAAAGATGTCTTTGGGGGTTCAATTCCAATGGCAAGGGAAACAAAAGTAAAATTTTTTTGAAAAATAGAACCATTTCAAACTAAAAAGCTTCTGTACAGAAAAAGAAGCTATCATCAAAATGGAAAGGCAGCCTGCTGAATGGGAGAAAATATTTTCAAATTATACATCAAACAAAGGATATATAACAAAAATATATGAACAATTAATACAATTCAATAACATAAAAAAAAAATCTCATCTCAATGTGAACAGAGAATCTGAATGGACACCTCTCCAATGAAGACCTACAGATAGCCATCTCTTATTATATCCTGTTAATGGGAACTGCAAATCAATGCAATCATGTCATACATGTGAGAATGACTATTAAAAAAAGACAAGTAACAAGTGTTGGAGTAAGTGTGGGAAAAGGGAGCCCTCCTATTCTGTTGGCAGGATTGTAAATGGATGCAATCATTATGGAAATCTCAAAAAACTAAAAACAGAAATTTCATTTGCTCCAGTTATCTTACTTCTGGGCATTTGCCTGGTGGCTATGTAAACACTAATTGGAGCATATATGTAGACTTTCCTATAGTGACATTATACACAATAGCCAAGAGCTAGAATCAAACTGAGGGACTATCAGTGAATGAATGGATAAAGAACTTTGTGCTATATTCCTATAGCACAAAGGAGTACTGATCAGGCTATTTGCAACAAGTTGGATGGACCTAGAAGGTGTTACGCTAGGTGAAATAAATCAATCAGAAAGATAACCACCACATGGTTCACTCATGTGAAAGAAAAATAAACAAAACTTACTAACATGAAAAAAAAAGTAAACTTTTTTAAAAGATATTATTTATTTATGCATACAAGAGCTGGGGTACAGGCCAGAGGTATGGGGGGTGAGAGAATTCACCAAAGACAGAGTAGGGAACAGAACTGGCAGACTGATTGAAGTACACTGCTAAGGGGAGCAGTGGGAGAGTCAGGAGAGGTTTGCTGCAACATGTGGGTAGCTCCCTGGCTGGCCGGGGACTGAACTCGCACTGCAGAGGCTGCGAATTGCTTCACAGTGTGGGGCTTAACCCCTTGAGCCACCAGGGAGGCCCCCCCTCAAAGTAAACTCTTGACTATAAACACAAAATAGTTATTACCACTTGGGAAGAGAAACAGGAGTGGGAAAATTAGGTTAAAACTTAATTATATGTTGAAAGAAGGCAAACTAGACTTTTTGTGGGTACAAAATATAATAGATACAAATGTTTATTTATAATAATAATATGTACACCTAAAATTATATAATATTGTAAGCTAATGTCACCTAAATAAAAATATTTTTAAAACAAATTTACTAGTAGGCATCTGGATGTGAAATTTTCAAAAAAAATTGATTATAAATTTAAATTCTTTACATTTTAAATGTCTATTCATTTTATATTTCCTCTTGAGTTATCTATAAATATATTTTGATATAAACAAAAAACAACAGAATTCATTGCCTATTGAACTGTGCATCAAGAAACACAGAAGAATTTCTACCAGCTGTTTAAAAATAAGAGATATTAAATGGATCCAAATGAAGAAAAGAAGATCATTGAAAATGTGAAGTAATTATATTTTCTATTTCAAATGTGGAATGAGCTTTGAGCATAAATTTTTATTACATACTTTTAGTAATTTTTATTGAGGTGACATTGGCCTGAAAATGCATATAGATATATGAATTTAATAGCCAATGCATATAATGAAATGCATATAAATACATGAAATATATTAAAATTCATGTATATAAATACATAAATTTAATAGCCAATGCATGTTGTAACATAATTTTTATGAGATTGTATTTCTCTGACTTAATTTCCATATTGACACTGATTATTATTGATTGTCATTCTTTTTCCTTTCCTTGTTTCTGGAATAGTTTTTTAACACGGTCATATATTTGCTTGGTTCTGACTCCGTATATGACAGGGTTGAGCATTGGTGGCACCACAACATAGAGATTGGCCAGCAGTATGTGGATATAGCGGGGGACATTTCGGCCAAAACGATGTGTCATAAAGGAAAAGAGGGCTGGTGTATAGAAGGCAAGAATGACAAAAACATGAGAACCACATGTGCTGAGGGATTTGAGTCGGGCTGCATGGGAAGGAAGACGGAAAACAGCATGAAGTATTTGAACATAAGAAAGGGCAATGGTTATGATGTCAAACACTAGATTACCAATCGCACATAAACCATAAATAATATTGATTTTAATGCTGGCACAAGCAAGACGAGCAAGGCCCATGTGTTCACAATAGGTGTGGGGGATGATACTATTCCCACAGAAAGGCAATCGCAAAATGAGAAATACAAATGGAACTGTAAAAATAATTGCCCTCACTAATACACCTAGACCAATTACAGAAACAACCTTGTTGGTGAGGATAGTGCTATATCGGAGTGGGTTGCAGATGGCCACATAGCGGTCATAAGCCATTGCCAGGAGCACTGATGACTCCATAAGTGTGAAGTTGTGAATGAAAAACATCTGGGTGAGGCAGGCTTCAAAGATGATCTCTCTGAGGTTGAACCAGAAGATACCAAGCATCTTTGGGATGGTAGCTGTGGAGAGACCCAAGTCAATGATAGCCAACATGGCCAGGAAGTAGAACATTGGTTGGTGTAGGCTGCTTTCAGTCTTGATCACAAAAAGAATGATGAGATTCCCTATGAATGCAATCATGTACACAGCACAGAAGGGAAAGCCAATCCAGATGTGAAGTGTTTCCATCCCTGGGATTCCCAGCAACAAGAAGGAAAAGGGGTGAAACTGGGTGTCATTAGGAAGAAACATCTTACTTGGTAATGCATAAGTCTTCAGAAATATATGCTCATCCAGTCTACAAGGCACCAGATAGATTTCTGTAATGCTGGAGACCTAGGAATGAGATAATAACACTTAATTAAGTGCCTGATTTCATTTTTACTGTAATTATCAGAGAATATTCCTTATACTTTTTTGGAATTTTGATCAGTTTAGGATTTTGCTACTCTCTAAATATAGTGATGGCCATTAATTTCAGTTGATTGAATGACAACACATAGGATTAACATGGAGGATGGGTAATAACTAGTCAATAAACACATATATTCATTAAAATGCATGACAAAAATTACTCGAAAGGGTTAAAAATTGATCCAGCTTTAGCATGAGTCACTATTATTACAAAAATAAGATAGGGAATAATAGTAAAAGTAACATCAGCTACCATTACTGAGATGCTGCTGACTACCTATTTGTGAAGCTTTCATCAGACTCTGCAAAAATAATCTCCAATATTAAAAAACATACCTTTCAAAGAACATTCATTTTACATACTTTACAGGTGAGTAATCTAAATATCATCATTGAAGAGACTTTCCAGAAGGTTACAATGTGTTTAATGAAAGGTCTGGGAAATTTAGGCTAGGGAGGAGCTCAGCAAATGGAAATGGAAGGACAATGGACAGAAAGGAAAAGCTACTCTATGGTTTACCTTTATTATATATACAGGTAACACCTCCCCTCCACCCCATATATACACATATTACTCTGCACACATAGAAACACACAATCCAATTTAACCTTCACAACATCAAAAATTGTTAGCATTTCTTAATTATAGTAAGGCAGTTGTGACTTTAGGAGTTAAATAATCATGTCAAAATATAAATAAATCTTAGAGAGAGAAGCAAGTTTGGACTATTGGAAAATGAATAACAATTCAATCATTTTCAATGTCCCCTAAAACCTTGTTAGTTGTCTTCATTGGCTTACTTATAATATTTAATATGGGAGCATTTCCAAAGCACTTATTCATAGATATGTATAAATATTTTGCAGTAAGATGTCTCTTCTTATCTGAATATTCCACAGCAGCAATACAGAAGCAAAAAGAGTAAAAGCAGTATTCACTCAATGTGCAAGTTTTTCTGAATCCCATGGGTGGAAATCAGCAAAAGTGCCACGAAATGTTCCTTCTTCCAGTAAATACTTATGCAATAGTATTTCACTTTAATGGAAATTTATTTTAAATTATAAATTAAGTTGTAAATTTGATTGCAAAAGAGTACTCTGCCTTTACAAGAGGGAAGGAATGATACTATATTTTGTGACCACAAATAAATTAAGTAGAAATTAATATGTCACCCTGGTCATACAGTTTAATTTGACAATGATGCAGAGAGTAAACACTGGGTAAGTAGCCAAAAATCAGAATGAATAAATCACGTGAACAGTATATGTACCTGTACCCAGTTAAGGCAACTACTTTAACTTTTAAGATTTGGTGCAGACTATGAAGCTATCTGCAGCTTCTGTAGCACGAGTTTGATCCCCGGCTAGGGAGCCACCCACATGGCACAGCAGACCTCTCCTGTCTCATTGGCCGCACCCCTCAGCAGTGTATTTCAGTTAATCTGCCTGTTCTGTTCCCCATTCTGTCTCTGGTGAATCCTCTCCATCCTCCCCATGACTCTGTCCTGTACCCCAGTTCTTGAATGCATAAATAAACAAATCTTTAAAAAATTCATTTGGTGATCTACTCATCTTGTGGTCTCCCCAAAACATAATTTCCCTTGCTTATTAAACTTATCATATGTTTCATGAATCCGTTTCAAGGAACTATTTGGAGACAGAATGGGACTGTTTCTTGGGACTCAGGGTAGGAAGAGGAGTGACTGCAAATAAGGCCAAAGATATTTTTGGTGTGATGGAAATGCCCTAATATTAGTCGCCAGTAATGGTTGCCCAACTCTGTACATGTACTAGAAATCCTTGCATTATAATCATTTATCATTAAATGGGGTGAATTTTATTATATGAAAATTATACTTTGATAAAACTGTTTTTAAGAACAACAACAAAACCCCTGCCACCAGTTAACAGGTGTGGTGTGCCTACCGTCTTCAGTTTCCCATTGGCCTACATACACAGGAGCCGGTATACAAACCAACAATAATTACCTTCACAAGTTCTTTGCAAAAACATTACAAGTAAAATATTTTTAAAACTTAATGCTCAATGATGCCTACTACATCCAACTAATTTAGCCTTACTTTGTGTCTCTCTATCTCAGTAAATGTCATTACTACTTATTGATTTGCATAATTCAGAAATATGAGCTTTATCCTTTATCTTTTTCCACCTATCACTACAACACCACCGAGTGCATTACTAAAAATATCATTTAAATGAGTACATTGCCTTCATCATAACTGGGATGGTTCAACTCAACACCATGACTTGGGCTGATTTCTGTATAATGTTTTTCGGTGATGAAGAACAAGATTTTGTTAGTCAGACTAATGGTGTTGAAGCTTAATTTCATGATTGTTCACTCTAGAGATAAAGGAAAATAAATAAAGAGTATTACTATATAGCTGTGAGGGTTTGCACCAGAGCTTTAATACCTCTACCTCAGTTTCTTCATTGAGAAAATTAAAATAAGTGCAAATAAACTCTTAATTTTAGGACAGATAATTATTTTAAACACTGAACCATGTTCCAAACATATCCATCATTCATTAACTATCAAGCAAACTAATTTTTCTAAAATGCACATAGGATGGATTCAGACTGAAATCCAAATGTTTTTACTAGGATTATATGGTCCTTTCTAAGTGGGGATCTATCCTGTCCCTAAGCTTCACCATTAGTGTCCTTTGCCCTGAACATGTATATTCTGTATCTTCTCCCCATCTCTCTTCTCCATTGCCTGTCACTATGCAGTAAGGACGCACTGGAGGCCTGGAGATGGGGCAGACTCACCAGCCTAAGCACCAGGGGAGGATCTTGCTTTGTTCTGTCTCAACTTGATTAGTCCTTATGAGCTGCTTCTCTTTGCCTGGGAGGAGCTCTCAACAGAAAATTCTCAAGAGCCAGTTTTATCAAGGACCCAAGGTCTCTGAGGAGTCTAGTTTCTAACCTTTCTTGAGTCTTGACTTCTAAGAAAATAAAGGCCGGGAAAAGTAAGGTTTGTTAATTACCTTATGAGTCTTGATTAAATCTTTCTTAACTTTCAACAGTGAGTGATATATCTCCTTCTCTCATTAACCCAGGTCAAAATTTGGGGAGACAATATAATTTTGTGTCAAAAACCCAAAGGCTCTGAAATTCTAGCATTTTTTTTCTACTAAATCCATAAATGTTCTAACAAAAATCATTTGAACAGATAACTAAACCTTTTCATTGTTTTCCTTTTTTGCACTTTTCTCTGTTTTATTTAATCAACCCATTTGTCATTCAAAATTTATCTCAAATGTAATCATTTATACTTTCAAGTCTTTGTATTGATGTTTAATGTTGTTATTAAATTTCAAGTTTATTTAATAGGCAAAATTACCATGAAATTTTGTAATGGACCCAATAAACTTCCCAATAAATTTAAGTAGATAATAATGAATAATGTGTCTTAGATGTTTCAAATAAAAGCTTTATTGGTATAGATATGGTTCTATACCGCCCTTTTATTTTCTTCTTCCCTAGAAATGCTAAGTGTCTCAAAATTTGGACTTGTGGAGGATTAGTTAATGCTGACATTCTCTTTGTCTGCATAACCAATGCAATACTCAGGATTTTGATTTCCAAAGGGGGTTTTGTCAACACTTTGGTTTTAAAGCTGTCTTGAATATTTTTTTTAATATTTTATTTTATATAATTCTTACATCATTTTTCATTTTTGCATAATGTATGCATTTTCATTTTGGTTATAATCCCTATACAATTGCACCTCCCCCTTATTTTGACCCTAATCCTTTCTCTCCCTGTGTCTTGAATATTTTTAAACACTGTTGTTCTTGAATTTGTGTCATTCAATTGAAATCTGATATGAAAATGTGGAAAGTTAGATGGAGAATTTACCAGTGTAGCCATCTGGCCTGGAGCTATTTTGTGTGGTAGAAGGTTGCTAAATACAGATTAAACTTCTTCAATAGATGAAAGACTCAAGCCATCCACTACTTCTTGTTATTGTTTTGACTGTCCACAGTGAATATCTCATATGTGCATATTGCTCCTGATTTGCCTAGTTTTGGGGTGTGGGCTGAGGGCTCAGAGGGTTTTCCTTATGTCTACTCCTCTATTAGCTTGAGAGCTTCCCTTTGTCCCTGCGCTGCAGATAAGACCTCTCCATGTTATAGACAGTCACTCAGGGGTAGAAAAATGCTACTTGCTACCCAAAGCCTGTCAGTCTGCTGATGAGCACGAACTGGGGAATCTTACATTACTGACTGTGCACGATCAGCCTGTTTTAGGGAAGTTTCCTAAGTATTGCAAGCAAAGTCTGTTCAGTGATTCTGCCCTTCCCCTCGCACCGTAGGAGACTTAAGATGACCGTACTCATCCTAAGGTTACATAGTTTGTTTCTGTTCTTTTCCCTCAACAGTAATGGGTTTTAATTTGTGCTCTTTGTCCAGTGACTGAAGGCTTTGTACCTTCATAAAAGAGTAACTGAGAAAGGTGTTCTTCCATCTTCACTTCCATTACCCTCTACCAGGACTGATCATTTCAAGATGAAGTCTTCTCAGGCCCCTAGTCCTGCCATTAAACTTTTCATGACTACCTGGTTGCGATCTAGGGAGATAAATCTGAGAGGGGGTGATTTGTCTTTCTGTCATCCAACTCCCAGTCATTCTCAAATTCCCACAGAGATCAACATTCAATTGTGAAGAATTTGTTTCAAATCATGATAAACTATTTTTACTGACCACTATGGCATCTGACATCTATCCCTGGTCAACACAGTATTGTGTCTCATCTCTTTGAAGTTGTCTATCTTTCCTTATATTTTAGGTTAGGCGGTTGCTTTTGGATTTCAACTCCCTGACAGTTTCAATAAAATGATGAGTTTAATGGGGCATATTTTTTGTCATATCATTTCCAGTGACACCATTTCTAACTTCTTATATTCAACAGAAATTATAGGTCCTGGTAGAAATTTAAATCATGATGTGTCCTCTGACTGGAAGGACATCTGCATGTCTGTTCACAGCTTCCTACAGTTGTATATGTCAAAGCATGAACCATGGACCACTGGGACATAAATATCCAGAACAATTAATGAATCACAAATCATATTTGATTTATGGATAAGCCATAGAAGCTTCGAATTTAATAGTTTTAGAGCCAGTCTGAGCAATCTGTAGAATCATCATTATGAAAAGTTAAACTTTGGTTATTCAAGTTGATTGATTTTCTGATGAAGAATGTTGGATAGACTTTCAGAAAAGAGATACATGTTTGAATGGAGTCTTGGCTTAGTCAAAACTGTATATCCACCTACCCCAAACACACACACACACACACACACACACACACACACACACACACACACACTTTTGACCTAATCCACAGGGAGCTTTGTTTAAATATGTACCTGATGTTTGTGATTTCCTATCTTCTGTAATTGTCTTTTTTTATAAAAGATTTATTTTTATTTTTTATGTAAGAGCTGGGGTATAGGCCAGATGCATGGGAGGGTGGGAGGATTCACCAGAGATAGAGCGGAGAGCAGAACAGGCAGAAGGACTGAGGTACACTGCTGAGGGGAGCAGTAGGCGAGACAGGAGAAGTCTGCTGTGCCATGTGGGACTCTCGCCTGCCGGCTGTGATCGAACTGGAGCTGCAGAGGCTGCGGACAGCTTCACAGCGTGGCGCCTAACTGCCTGCACCACTAGGGAGGCCCTGTAACTGTCTTTTGACTCTTTAAATTCCTTAATGATGATTGGTTTTCTACTTTTCTCACATTTGTCAAATTGTTATAGTGTATCACAATGTAAAATAACATAGTATAGTGGGTAAGAATGTAAACCTGGTGCCAGGCATCGCAGGCTCAAATCTTGGCTTCACTTTTAATCATATCTGTGACTATGAGAACGTCAACTAATATGCTCATTCTCCAATTTTCTTATTTATAAACTGAGGACATTAAAGCTACAAGTCTAATCCAGTTTTCATGAAAATTTATTTATTTAATTTAATCATTGCACAATATAGATTTCTCTCTTCAGGTGTGGTCACAGTTGCTCTTCCACCACCAAAGCACTCATATTCCCATATTCCCTTGTGCTCTTCCCTACTGTTTTCACTCCTCCCCAACCCTTCCCCTGCCCCTTAGGGATACATCATATCTCTGGGCAGCTTTCAACGTTTATCTTTGTTTGACCCTTTGCTTTTTCTATATTCTACATATAACTGAAAACATCTTTTTCTTCTGACTTATTTTGCTTAGCATCAACCCCTCCAGCTCTAGCCATGCTGTCACAAATGGCATGGATTTATCTTTTTGATGAGTTAGTAGTATTCCGTTGTCTATATATACCACATCTTCTTGATCAATTCATGGTTTTGGAATTGAACCATTTAATATAGATAACAAACTCAAGAGGGACTGTGTGAATGTAAATACTATATGAGTGTTAAATAAAATTATTCTGAAAAATAATATTTATATCTCTGAACCAGCTTTATCAAACTAGTGGAGTAAATATTTTCACCCTACACTTTATTCCACACCTTATTCACTACGTACTGGAGAGAAACCATAGGTTTAAAATTGGTAAGCATAAACTGGTTAAGTTTAATTTTACCCCAAATGCATACATACACACACATTTGCTAAACACTTAGGTGTACATTGATGTTCCTCCATGTAGTAAGTCTTCTTGTTCGATTAGAAATATAGGCCTGGCTATGAGGTTTAAATTGAGTATTCACTGACTCTAACCAAACTAGGTTCTCCAAAATAGTCTTCATCATTAAGAAAGGTGATACTTTGAACTCATGTCTTTCACAACCTTTTAATTCAAAAGGGGAGGTGCTTAAGCAACTGAAATTTATATCTCAGAGTCCTGGAGACTAGCTGTTTTAGATCAGGGTATCATCATTTTGGATCTGACGAGAGGTCTCTTTCTTTCTTGCAGACAAACTCTCTTCTCATATGTCCCAACATGGCAGAGAGACAAGATAGTCACAGCTTTAAAAAAAAAATCTTAATATTTTCAGGAAATATGTGGAAAACACCATGATATATTTATTGTTTGAAACTCTGAAGCTTATTGCAACCATATCCCTATATCCCCAGTGAATTCTTTGAATTTTCTGGCTAAGTGTATATAAACTGAGGCTGGTTATGAAGGATGGAAAAAGTACCAGCAATAATTTTGCTACCTAAGCATTTAAAACTGTGTTACTGTGAGTCCCATTTAGTGATTTGACTGTACATTGAATCATTGTGATGATACAGAAAATTAGCTTTTAAGCTAAACAATTCAAATTCTAGCTCTTTTACTCACTGACTGTTGGAATATAGACTTGTTGAGCTATTTGTTATATGGGTATTTGTAATAACTATCTCTAAAATTACTGTTTTTTTTAATAATAAATTTTATTTTTATATTCCCCATACAATTGCAGCCGCCCCCATTCTGACCCCAATCCCTCCCCTCCCGCCCCCGCCCCCCTAAAAGTGTCTCTGGTTCATAGTTTTTTGTTGATTTTGATTTTCACTTTCTTATAGTTATTCATTTTCCTGGTCCCTTATTTAAGTTTTCTAGATTCCTGCTATGAGTGAGACCATCCGGTATTTTTCTTTTTCTTTCTGGCTTATTTCGCTGAGCATGATCCCTTCCAGCGCCATCCATGTTGCTGCAAATTGCATGTGTTTATCTTTTTTGAATGCTGAGTAATCACATCAAAGACATCTTTACAGACACATCACCCAAAGCAGTGATAGTGAAGGCAAAGATAAACAGCTGGGACTACATCAAATTAAAATTACTGTTAAGTGATTATACATATAAAGTACACAATGAATAATTTCAAACCAAGAAAATGCTTAGTAAATGTGGATTATCTTCACATTTTTGCCTTGAGGGGTAAAGCATTTGAATAAAATAAAATATTGGTTAACAATATTTTAAAATTTAACAGTCATACCTGATAATCTGCTTCTATGTACTAATTATTACAATACAGCAAATATCTTTGGATGAGTTGTTTCCCATAGAAAAACCTTAGCCCTTGAATAATTAAAATATATTCTTGGTGGAAAAACACAGTTTGTAAGATAGATACTATAAAATTTGTTCATACATTACTCACCAACAAAACCCACTTAGTTTGGAATCTTTGAAAAACTGAAAAATTTAAGGAACCTCTCCCGTATCTTTTTGGTCCTTACCCCATAAATAATAGGGTTCACCATGGGTGGGACCAGAAGGTAAATGTTGGCCACAAATATGTGGACATGAGGAGCCACATGCTGCCCAAACCTGTGGGTAAGAAAAGAAAAGAAGGCTGGAGTATAGGACACTAAGATTACACAGACATGAGAGCCACAGGTGCCCAAGGTCTTGAGTCGGGCATCCTTGGATGGCAGTTGAAAGACAGTGTGGAGTATGAAGATGTAAGAACAAATGATCAGTATGAAATCGACTCCTCCAGTAAGGAAGGCAACAATGAGGCTGTAGGCTCTGCGAATTCTTGTCTCTGCACAGGCAATCTTGATGAGGGCCATGAATTCACAGTAGGTGTGGGAAATGATATTGGTCCTGCAGTAGGGAAGCCAACGGAGCATGAAAGGGTGAGGACTGAGAAGGACTGTGCCCCGGATCACAATAGCTAGACCCATCCCCCCAATTACAGAGTGAGTCAGAATAGATGAGTGTCTTAACGGATTGCAAATGGCTATATAACGATCAAAAGCCATGGCCAAGAAGAAGCCAGATTCCATGGTGGAACAAGAGTGAATCAGGAACACTTGAGTTAGGCAAGCTTCAAGGCGAATCTCTCCATCATGGAACCAAAAGAGGCTGAGAACTTTAGGCACAGCTGTCGTACACACAATGAGGTCAGCCACAGCCAGCATACAGAGGAAAAGGTACATTGGCTCATGGAGGCTGGTGTCTGTCTTGATGATAAAGAGAAGAGAACAGTTTCCGAGAAGGGCCAAAATGTAGACCACACAAAAAGGTATGGAGATCCAGATGTGGGCGGCCTCCAGGCCAGGAATGCCAATGAGAATGAAGGTTGCTGGATGAACATCAGTCTTATTGTGTGCTGACATAACAAGTGCCGGTTATTTTAACTTTCTCTTCTTGGATATTCCTCTAAATCAAAAAAATAATATAAACTTGGTATCCTCTGATGAGTTAAGTAAGCCAAAATGTAGGTTATGTTATACGTACAATGTTGGTAAATATTTAGAGAGAAATGTTTTCACCATCTGATTATAGATATTATTTCCGAGTGTAATTTGCAATTTGACTGACGTATATATCCCAAAAGAAGAGTGATATTTATGTATCAAAAAATCAAGTTAAATACATGAAAATTCAAAATCTCTTATTGAAAAGAAAGTGATACCAATTAAAAGTTGAAGAAGTATTTAGCCTTTGATTTGATGATTTAGTGAGAAAAATACAATTGAACACAGATTAGAGCGAAACAAATAAGGTGATAGGTGGTTTTGAATTAAAAATATGTAATTTAATATTTTAGTTATAATATTTTGGGGACATGCCAAGCTATAAGCTGTAACTTTGAGATGAAATATCAAAATTTGGTAGAATACGTCCATTGTTGTGGACTGTCCAGAAGGAGGTTCATTCATATCAACTTGGGACTCATTCAAGATAATGGTGAGTGGTCCAGGAATAAACAGCTTGTGTCAGGAATAAACAGTTTGTTGCATTTCTCATGACTTTCCACTGATGCCAGGATTTATGTTTACTCCTAACCTTAACAGGCAAAAATTCAAGTAATATGATTCAATAACCTGTACTGTGAAACATTTCACTTTTTCACATATATCTAGTTAGGAAGTATACTCCTTCCAAGATTTCCTTTCTAACCTACCCTTTCCTTGCATAGTTCTGGATTGGCTGATATCCACCCCAATCCATACTGCAATTTGCTGCTGCTAAAAATTAAAATGAACATAATATAATTCATGCAGTTTATTTTTAATCAACAGAATATTAAGATAACAAGTGGTAGTGTAGTTTGTGCTAATGGTTGATTCTTAGTTCACAGGGGGAAAATTGATCCTACATTTAAAGAAAAAGTTTATAATAACCATTATCATTAAAAGCAAAAATTTTGGTAGAGGAATTTGCTTTTCATTCTAGGAAAAAATGTCCACATATACCTTGAAAATATATATGTGCTTCTCATTATAAAATTCTGTAATAGAGTAAAAATTAGAGCATTTAATTTGTTCATCAATAAGGTAACATTAAGTTTAAAAAAACTATGACATTTATATTATGGAGTGCTCAGAAGCACTTAGAATAAATAGGTTATTTCTATAAACTAAGATAGAATACACCTAAATGAGAGATGAAGAAAATTATTTTTTTCCTTTAACATTGAAACATACACAGTCATGAAATATATATGCATGCATATGTGTAGTGTGGATGTAGAAAGATGATAAAAAACTATAGACATATATACATTTGTACCGAGAATTTTCTACACACAGAAAATATCCTAAGAAGATGCACAGCTCACAAACACAGGAGAGGTCTAAGATATGGGATTATATGGAAGGGAGTTTAGAGAAAGTATAATTTACCTGTATCACTATGGTTTGACTTTTTTTAACATTGCCAGTGTAATCTACATATTCATAAGTTACCTGTATAGTTGAAGGTAAGTACATACATAATCCAAAGTCATAGTTGCATTCATCAGGAAAGAAATAAATCATGAAATTACAAAGTATATGTCACCTTCTATATTGTATAAAATATTAGGAATTTTTCTAAGCTCTTGAACTCCCTTTCCCTTATCTCTCTATATAGGGAACTGGTCATCCACTCAATTCATGAAGGGGTTGCCCCTGTATCTTTGTTCTTCATGGTACTTTTTCACATATAAAACCCTCAGTAAGGGCCTCTCTAGTGGCCTAGGGGTTAAATATCAATGCGATCACTTCTATAGCCTGAGTTTAATCCCCGGCCAAAGAGCTAACCCACTTAAAGCACAGCAGACCTCTCCTATCTCACCTGCTGCTCTTGTCAGGAGTGTATTTCAGCCAACCTGCCTGTTCTGTTCTCCACTCTGTCTCTGGTGAATTCTTTCAGCCCCCATGTCTCTGGCTTACATCCCCATTCTTCTACACACACACAAAAAACCCAAAACAAAAACGCTCGGTGATTTAGATATCATTGAAGTCTCCACTCACATATCAACGCCTCCGAAATGATTTATCTACCTGCTTGGAACCATCACTGATATCACTCCTCAGTGCCCTTATATATGTGCACTCACCTGTCTTCTATATTTTGTCATATTGTATTTTATGTTTCTGTATATCTTCCTCTTTTGTTTTATTGCAAATTCTTATTTGGCAGAGGGTATGCATTTTCATATATTTTCTTTTTGTTCCAGTGAATGAATAAAAAAAAAACAAAGGTGAAAAGAGTGTTAGTTTTCTAGAAAATAGTTTTGATATAAACTGAATAAACCAGGGAATCACTAAAGATTTATTAGAGTCTACACTATCCCTCCACACTCTGGGGCATTAACAGTTTTCTGATGGTGATATTAAACCTTTACTATATATCAAGACCAGTCCTCAAAAAAACTGAATTTTGTCAGAATTGTGTACCCTGTCTGACTACAGCATTGAAAAAAACATGGAATAGAGGGAAAGAAACTCACATCAGTTCTTGGGAGGAATAAAATAAATAGCCTGTAATGTCTTCTGGCTAAATTCTCAATTCTAAATTCTGGCTAAATCCTTATCCATTTCTTTACAAAAGAATTTTTTATTTAAAAAATTCTTTATTTCACTAAATAACATGAATTAATTATTATTAGGTACTATATTATTAGGTACTATAGTACCTATACTATAGTACCTATACCTAATAGTATAGTACCTATACTATTAGGTACTATATTATTACATTGCAGGTAATACCCTACTTAATTCTTTGCAATTTGACTGACACATAATTCTTACGGGAGTTTTTGGATATAATTGTACTTATAACACAGATAAAAACACCACCACCTAGGATTCATTTATGTTCCCCAAAGCAATTCTATTAAGAGTCAAAGAGTTGGAATTTAAACCTAAGTAAATTATGAAGGTTTTAATTTTTACATTTACCCTTAGAATATATGTGCTTCTCAGGGTTTTGTAAATGTAAGACAATATACAATATTTAAGATGGCTTTGCGCAACATGAAGCATTGCTCAAATATCACTTGCTTAGAACACAGGACAAATACATCTACACTCCCTGTCTTCATTAGCTTTCCACTGATGGGCTAAGCAGAGAAGCCCATGTCCAAGTTTATCCAAAGAAAAGCTGCAGTAAAACAAAGACAGTCAATTCATGGGCCAAAATAATTCAGTTTCCCAAGAAATAACAGCTGCACAATTTTTCAGAGCCTGTTTGCTCTGATTAGAACCTCAAATCTCTCTCTCTGGCTCTTGTCCAGATACGCCATAAATGAGAGTGACTACAGACTCCTTTCCTCACTGGCTCTTCTGTGGGAATCAGAACCAACACCTACCTGTTCTGAGACAGCCTTGGGTTCTCTGTAACTTAAAGCTTTTCCTAATGAGCTCAATTATAGACATTTCCTGATTTCAGAGGCTCCCATGGGCATGAAATAGGAATGGTTCCCCATGGGTTTGGGAAGAGTAACATTTGGGAGTTGAACATTTTTTTTTAGTTTAGTTAATTTTTTTTTAAAGACTTATTTATGCATACAAGAACAGGGGTACAGGCCAGAGGTGTGGGGGTGGAGGTTAGTGTGAGGATTCACCAGAGACAGAGTGGGGAACATAACAGGCAGATTGACTGAAATACACTGCTGAGGCGAGTCAGGAGAGGTCTGCTGCGCCTTGTGGGTAGCTCCCTGGCTGGGGATTGAACTTGTGCTGCAGTGGCTGCGATATCTTCATAGGTTGCGTCTTAACCCCTTGCACCACCAGGGAGGTCCTGGGGAGTTGAAGTTTGGAGTACAGAACTCAGATTCTAAATCTTGAGCACGAACAATCTTGCAACTGTCTCTGAACCCTACCAGTAGGGTTTGTTCTTAAAAAAATCATATGGATGTTTCAAAAGAGGAAAAAATAATGTCTATTCATTTCAATTTAAGTAATGCCTTTCATTTTTAGTATGGGTCTTTTGGAAAAGTTAACAATCATAATGCCACCTTAATATTTGGGCTAATTTTATCCCATAGTCATTTTATTTTTATGATTTAAAATTTTATATCATAATCTACTTTCATGTTGTGATACTCCTTGATCTTTTTAATCAAATGAGTTTCACAGAAAATGTATTTACTTACATAATCTTAGTATTCCCTAAGATAGTTGAAAAAACTTTAAATCATATTTGTGTCAACATCACCAATTTTTTAAATTGTAGAATGGGAAATTTATTTATTTTTTACATTTAATCGAATCATGATATCATATGACAATGTCAATAAATGCAGACAAAACATTTTATAAATTAATTTGTGATGAGAGCTCCCTACTTCAACATAATAAAGTCCACATACCACACACAATATTTCATAATGAGAAAATGAAAGATTTATTTTTAAGATGAGTAACAAGATAGGGATACCCACTGTCATCAGATAAGAGAAAGGCAATTAGAACTTTCAGAAATAAATTATGAAATTTGGTGTTGAGAGATTATGAGGCTTGAGTAAACTTATTCTGTCATCTCAAAATTACAACATTATGATGCCTTGGGAAGATGGTATCCTATGTGGAGATTCATAGTCATTTTAGAAAAATTAGAGAAAGGAAACAGTAGTCAATATTTAATATTCATATAGATCCAACTATCAATACATGCCACAAATTTCAATAATTATTTGGTAAATTAAAAGCATTTCCATGAAAAAGCACGTGAAGTTAATAAAAATTAACTGGTTTGACAATAATATAAAAAATGGATACATATTATGAACCAGACAGAGCTTTCATAACTTTGTGAGTATTGGCTCTTTAAATTCTTATAACTGCAATTAGAAGTAGCTACTACTGGGCCTCCCTGGCAGCACAAGGGGTTAAGATGCAACCTATGAACCTATTCGCAGCCACTGCAGCACGAGTTCGATCCCTGGCCAGGGAGATACCCACAAGGCGCAGCAGACCTCTCCTGTCTTGCCTGCTGCTCCCTCAGCCATGTATTTCAGTCAGTCTGCCTGTTCTGCTCCCCACTCTGTCTCTGGTGAATCCTTTCACCCTCCACACCTCTGTCCTGTATCCCAGTTCTTGTATGCATAAATAAATAATTCTTAAAAAAAAGTAGCTATTACTTAATATCCCTTTATATAGTTGAAGAAATAGAGGTAAAAATAATGTTATATATTAATACTATTACATTGAGGTAAGTAGTATTTTCAAAATTTGTCATCAAACTATATTATTTATCAGCTGAGTATGTAAAATTATGTAACTTGAGCATATTCAAAGTCCAAAGAACAAAAATGAGTACGCACAGTTTACATGTATCTAGAAACAAGACACTACCATTGAGAAAACTGACTCCTGTATGGGAAAAAGCACCACACAAATCCATATAATTTAAGAATCATATAAACACTACGAAACAAGAGGAAATATGATGGCTTATGATGTCTAACATTTCTTGGCCCCTTACAATGCTCTAGAAACTACATTTGGTTATTTTTATTTCACATTTTATAGTGAGTAGAGATTCAGAGGTAAAGTAACTTACACATCATCACACAATTATTATGTAACAGAATTTTACTTTTTATATTATTAAGACAACATTGGCTTACAGCACTGTATATGATTCAGAAATATTGGAATACTAAATGAATTGCTTAGCTTCAGGGCCACTTCCTTCATCTTGTTTCATATGATTCAGTATGGAAACAGTCTATGAAACAGCCAGGCAAAGTCTCAAAAAACATTTAGGTGTCAGCATGTTTGTTATACATCCTATAATGGGGTTATATATAATAATAAGAATGAGCAAAATATGAAAGGGATTCCTATATTCCTAGATGTGGTTTTGAAAAAAAAGGCTTTAAGAATACTTGACTCAAGCACTCAGACACTGTCAGTCCCTAGACACTGACTGACCCAGAATGTCTTTCTCCTGGGAGCCACAGCTTCTGCATAAAGTATTCCTCTTGAGGAAGCCCGGGCAGGAAGGCCAACCTAGCACAGCAAGAGGAGGCAGACCGTATTTGAGAAGGTAACCTGGATCATACTTTTTACTTGTGGGAACCTCTCAAGAAATGGTTCAGACAGAAGGACATTAAGGAAAAGTCCATAACCAAGAAAGAGGACATCAAGAAGAGTTTCTGGAAGCCACAAGCTGTAGGATCAGCTACATTTATATCACAGGGGAAAGTGCCAGGCTTTCTTTATTTCAATTATGTCTACAGAGAGGGAGCAGCCAGGTACTAGTGGTGCACTATGCTGTGACTGTGAGCTGGGGTGATTGAGTGGAGTCCAGAGCCATGGAAATCAAGGTGGTATTCAGGAGAGCACTCTGAAATAGTTGCTGTAGCTTATTAATTGTAAGGCTTTGAGAATGGCTTTTGTACTCCAAACTACAAAGCAGGGATGTCAGTACTTGTTCTAGTTGTGCATTAACCTGTGTTTAAAGACCAGACTCTCTCAAGATGACAGTATTTTTCAGAGTATGAATGATAAAAAATAGCAGTCTGGCTAGTGTTCAACTCTTTTCTGATTGAGGCAAATCTATCCTACATATTCCCTTTCAGAATGAAATTCAAGTAATTTGCATTATTTATTCCAGGAAGACAGCTTTTCATTAATGAGTGCCAATAAAGGACTCCTAAAATTTTCACCATTTACAATTTGTTCCCTAACTAAATATACGATATGTGACTAGAATATGAAGATGTTTTAGAACATAAGTCCTGAACTAATTAGATTACAATCTTAACTTTCAATTAAGGCTGAATGGCAGGGAATCAGTTTCTATGGTCCCTCTGGGAAGATGTTGATACTATTAATAAGCTCTATTTTTTTTTTTTTAGAAAACCATACATTAGCAGTGAACCATAGCATGGGTAATGAGACAAATTATTATAATTACTAAAGACCCAGTGCATTTTATTAGGCACCGTCTTATTTTATTACTGCTAGAGTTGTATGAAGTTGATACTGTGATTAGCTCTATGCGTCTATAAATAAGACTCAGGTAAATATGGTTTTCCTAAGGTCATTATTAAGTTGGAGAGTGAAAACATAAAGCTACATTTGCCTGGTGTGAAAGGGAGCATCACTGAGCACCCAATTAACTGATTGTTAATGTCATGATAGGCAAGTGGGTTTTGATATGGACAGAAAGATTTCATGAGTGAACTTGGTATTGAGTAAACATCAGTTTACAAACAGAGTCTAGTAAGATCTAATCTACCATGTAAATGATAATGCAATCAAAGAAATCCATACCATCACCACTTTTGAGAAAGAATAGGGTTGGGGGGACTGGTTCATCTCTAAGATGAACATCTATCACTAGATATTGAATATAAAGTATATTCAACAAAAATTAATATAATGGTGTATTATGGTATCTTCTTTAAAGAGCAGATGTAGGGTGTTCTTATTGCTATTTATGCCAAATATTTATAAGTTTAAGTTAGAGTTCCTGTAATGAAATATACTGAAACAAGTCACTAATAGCAGAATCACGGTACAAAGAAGAGGTTGAATTTTCCTCTGGATGCTATGACAGAAAAATTGACAAAGCAGATTCAAAAGTCTAAACTTGCCCACATTTGTGATACTCTTTGATTAAACTGTAAGGCATTGAAATTTCATTTTACGTACATATAACCAGCCTGTGAGTTTTACTGGAGATGTGCTCATGAGTTGATATCAGCAGCACAACAGGAAATGGAGTTGAGATGTGGCCTTAGGGGATTTCATGTTTTATTTTCTAGGATTTGATTCTAATACCCCTCCTTAGCCAAAACTTACCCCTAAAATTCCCTTGCCTTTCTTATGTGTGCTCTCCAAATCGTTAGCATCCTTTCATTGTTCTAGATGCAAGATACCCTCAAATATTTCATTCTCTCTGTTTTACCTCTTCCCAGCCCTGGGGCCATTCTTAGACCCCCTCCAATTCTAGATCACATAAATTATGGTCTAAATTGTAAATTCTTTCCTTTTCATTCTTGAAGAACACCACACATCTTTTTTATTTTAGGATTTGATTCCTGAACACCATAGGACATCACACAAGAAGAAATTTAAAAGCACAAATATTTTACTAATGGTATAAAAATATTTCCATATTTTTCCTGCCTCTATAAACTTTAAATAACTACAATTTTAATAGACTTTTTCTTTTCAACTTATGATTATTCCCTACTTCCATATTTAATTTAGCAAAAGCACTGCTGCCCAAGGAAATTTGGTAACAGGGAGAAAGACACATGCTTAAATTCTAATTGCATAAGCTATGCATTGTTGAAAACACATTCTTTAGATTCATTTATCCTTAGCTTTGTTTTCCTATGTATCTGGTATGGCACTAACATCTACTTCATAGAGTTGCTTTGAAATATGAGTGAAGATATTTGGAAAGCTTTTAGTACAGTGTTTGATAAATATTTTCTTTTATTATAATAGTCAAATACAGTAGAAAAATAGCTATGTACATATCTGAATCAGGGAAAACAGACATCCTAAAGGCTCTTTGAATTCATACATTCTTAGTAGTTAGGCCTCTGTCTTCCTGAAATAAAATTTGAATTTTAATCATTCACTAATAATAAATTTGGTTGAATGTGTTGAGAGATACATTTGAAACATTTCAGTAGGGCAAAGTAATATACTATTACAGGTAAATAAGTGATAAATCTAAGAAATTTCAGAGAGAATGGCAGAACACTTCCTAAGATACAGCCAGCAGGCTATGAGACTTTGTTCTTTCTGGTGAATTAGTCATTACTCAGAGTAATTCTGATGATCAGTGAACTTGTTGCAAGCAACCAAAAAGAATATACCATGCTTGGCATTTGACTTAAAAGCTGATGAGTATGAATCAGAAGGAAAATATCAGAAATAATAGCTAAATCCCACTCAAGACACAAGTCATTAAGAATATTTATGCTTACCATAGGTAATTTGTTTTAAGCTCTTTGAGTATGGTTGTGAAATATTGTAGTTAGATTTTAGGATTTTTAATTTTCTGTACTGAAGTTAATGTTTCTATATTTAAAATAAGCTCCACACTGAATTTTTATTAAAGCAAATGGCATTATAGTTTAAGTTATAAAATAATGAAGATTGATTTTGACTAGATTCATATTTTTTACCATTAATTTTAGGGCATCTTAAAACTGCACAAACTGAACTGTGTTTACAGTTTCTACAACTATAAACATTCTAATTTCTACAGGTTCAGATCTGATTTTTTTTAAAGTAAAATGTGCATATGCTTAAATGTATAAATCTTATCTCTACATTTTGGACAAATTCTTGTATGCTATATTTTCTATCTTCTCAAAAACTCTTCTTAAGTCACTTCCCTGAGCAGTGAATAGATATTTTCTGTATCTAGGTTCTTATATGATCTAAAACTTCTATAAATATAATATATCATGCTGTGTAATTTTGAGATGTTACTGAGATTCTGAACATAATGTGCATTTTTTTCTGTACAGAAGAAATGGGAGAATTTAATAAAGAGTTTGCAGGTTTTTACTTGTTAAAAAAATAATAATATCTATAAAGGATATTAAGTAGTTAGTAGTCCCGCATAACTAGAGCAATCAGTAGTTCTACATAATGATTTTAGATTCATCTATGTTGTTGAGAGGAATTTCATTATGCAAACATTCCAAAATTGATTTATCTATTCACTTGTTGATAAGTATTTGGGTTGTTAGGGTATTTATGTATAAAACTGTTATGAGCATTCTTGTACAAGCCTTTGTGTGAAAGAATGCTTTCATTTGTCTTAAGTAAGTACTCAGGAGTTCAACTGGATATTTTAGGAGAATCTGTTGCTCCACATCTTTACCAGCATTTGATCTTGTCATGCATTATCATCTTGGTCTTCCTAGTGGACTGTGTAATATGTTGTTGTGGTTTTAATGTACAGCTCCTGATGCCTAGTGATTTTGAGAATAATGTCATTTGTATGTTTCCCTTTATCATTTGTCACTTTAAGTCTCTTCCTTTTCTACTGCTTGCTTTTACTATCTTTTAGTTGTAAACATTTTACATGTTCTTGACAGAAATTCCTTTTCAGAAACAAGGAATTGTGATTATATCTTGAGACTTTAGGTATTTACAAAATATTGTCCTTTATTAAAGCAAATAAAGGGAAGGTAACACCAAGAGAGCGGGGATTATGGCAGTTAGATGTTCAAAATTGGTATTTCCTCACCATCAAAGACATAGTGTCTCCCTACCCCAATTTCTCACTCTTTTTTTCATGACATTTTAGGGAGTTTTCACTTATCTATCTTTTCAACTCAATAACAAAAGTAATGTGTGAATGTTATAAAAGTTCTGGTTACTGAAAGGCTATTCAGTTTACATTAGCATATGCAGATGAGCCTTTTGCAAACAATGAGGTAAAGATGATCTTGGCTCACTATACCACAGAATCATCAGAAAAGATTGGTTCCTAACTTCTGTAACCACCATGGAATTTTAAAGGATAGAGGTAATAATTTGAATAGCTAATTGTACTTTAATTCCCTTCATTATAAGATTTTAGTTGGTATGCTATCATATACAGTGATTTCCAACCACCATGTACTCTATTATGTCTCCCCAGAAATAACTGAAGACAGTCTTTTCCGAGTCCTCGGCAGGATGTCCTCTGTCAATGACACTGCCTCATATCCCTCTGCCTTTCTTCTGCTGGGTATACCTGGTCTGGAAGCTTTCCATATCTGGATTGCCTTTCCTTTCTTTGTAGTTTATCTAATAGCATTTGTAGGGAATGTCACAATCCTGTTTGTGATTCACACTGAGCAGAGTCTTCATCAACCCATGTTCTATTTTCTGGCTCTCCTATCCTTTATTGACCTTGGCCTCTCCACTTCTACAATTCCCAAGATGCTGGGCATCTTCTGGTTCAACCTTAGGGAGATAAGTTTCGAAGGTTGCCTCATCCAAATGTTCTTTATCCACACCTACACTGGTATGGAATCTGTTGTACTCTTGGCTATGGCAATTGACAGATTTGTTGCTATCTGTTACCCATTAAGATATACAACTATTCTCACCAACAAAGTGGTAGCCATCATGGCCTCTATTGTAGTGGGGAGACCGGTCCTCCTTGTCATCCCCTTCTGCCCTCTTCTCAAAAGACTGCCCTTCTGTGGACACTACATTATCCCTCACACCTACTGTGAACATATGGGAATCGCCCGTCTTGCCTGTGCTAACATAAAAGTCAACATCATCTATGGCTTATTTACCATTGCTGCCCTCATCCTCGACTTGGTCCTTATTGCTGTCTCCTATGTTCAAATCCTACGAGCTGTTTTCCGCCTTCCTTCCAGGGATGCCAGACTCAAGGCACTTAGCACATGTGGTTCACATGTTTGTGTCATCTTAGCCTTTTACACACCAGCATTTTTCTCTTTTATGACTCACAGGTTTGGTAGAAATGTTCCTCGCTACATTCACATCCTCCTGGCCAATCTGTATGTGGTTGTTCCTCCTAGTTTAAATCCAGTAATTTATGGGGTCAGGACAAAGCAAATTCGGGACCGAGTTGTGAAAATATTTGTAAAGAAAGAGTGACCCAAAAGCGTACAGAACTTAATATATTCTTCCACACTAAACTTCTGCTTGTACATCTCTCAGTAAAAATAGATTGTGTAAATGTCACTCAGACATTCCTTCAGCCTTTATTAATCCATTAAACTCACATTCAATTGTTCATTTATGTAATTTCTACCTTGACTTCAATAGACTATGCTGGTTTTTCTCACTGAAGATGAGAAGAGATTATGGGGCCATGTAAAATATGTAATGAAATTATGAATGTTTGAGTACACCAATGTCTCCATGACAATAGGAAAATTTATGTACAGATTTGAAAAAAAGGAAGATTCTGGTGGCATGAAATTCTTTAGGATTTGACTCTGTCTTTCAATTACCTATTTGTCTGCCAATAACAATACTTTCATCTGGATAACATTTCTTTTTTTTTAAAGATTTATTAATTTATTTATACAAGCACTGGGTACAATCAGAAGTGTGGGAGGGTGAGAGAATTCATCAGAGTGGGGAACAGAACAGGCAGACCAATGAAATACACTGCTGAGGGGAGCAGAGGGAGGCAGGAAAGGTCTGCGCGCCATGTGAGACCCTCGCCAGCTGCCAGGGATTGAACGGGTGCTGCAGAGGCTGCAGACAGCTTTGCAGCCAGCGCTCAACTGCTGCGCCACCAGGGGAGGCCCAGGATAATATTTCTTTTTATTTATTTATTTATTTATTTATTTATTTATTTATTTATTTTTTAAAATATTAAATTTTATTTTTATATTCCCCCATACAATTGCAAACGCCCCATTCTGACCCCAATCCTTCCCCTCCCGCCCCCCCCCCCCAAAAAGTGTCTCTGGTTCATAGTTTTTTGTTGATTTTGATTTTCACTTTCTTATATTCATTTTCCTGGTCCCTTATTTAAGTTTTCTAGATTCCTGCTATGAGTGAGACCATCCGGTATTTTTCTTTTTCTTTCTGGCTTATTTCGCTGAGCATGATCCCTTCCAGCGCCATCCATGTTGCTGCAAATTGCATGTGTTTATCTTTTTTGAATGCTGAGTAATATTCCATGGTATATATGCACCACATCTTCTTGATTCACTCATCTATTTTTGGGCATTTGGGTTGTTTCCAAAGCTTAGCTATTGTAAACAGTGCTGCTATAAACATAGGGGTGCAGGTGCTCTTTGGAATTGATGTTTCTGTGTCCTTTGGGTAAATACTTAGGAGTGGAATTGCTGGATCATATGGAAGCTCTATGTTTAGTAGGTCCAGAAATCTCCACACAGCTCTCCATAGTGGTTGGACCAGTTTGCACTCCCACCAACAGTGCAGAAGAGTTCCTTTTTCTCCACACCCTCGCCAACATTTGTTGTTGCTAGTTTTTTTAATATGTGCCATTCTCACTAGTGTGAGATGGTATCTCATGGTAGTTTTGATTTGCATTTCCCTGATTACAAGTGATGTTGAACATTTTTTCATATGTCTGTTGGCCATTTGCATTTCCTCTTCAGAGAAGTTTCTTTTTAGCTCTTCTGCCCATTTTTTGACTGGATTATTTTCTTTGTTGTTGCTGAGTCTCATCAGCTCTTTGCAGATTTTTGTGATCAGTCCTTTATCATTAGTGTTGGGTGCAAAAATGTTCTCCCAGTTGGTGGGGTTTCTCTTTGTTTTTGTTATTGTCTCTTTTGCTGTGCAGAAGCTCTTTAATTTGATGTAGTCCCAGCTGTTTATCTTTGTCTTCACTATCACTGCTTTGGGTGATGTGTCTGTAAAGATGTCTTTGATGTGCAAATCCGGATAATATTTCTTACTATCAGTCAGAGGATTATTTCTACCTGCAGATTATTTATCCCTCAATTCTTTCTCTAAAAAAATGAAACTCATTCTATGTTGCCAGGTCCACATTATGAAACAAAACCAGTAAAAGGCATTCATGAAAATAAATTTATTTATCAAATTGCACAAAAAATGAGTTGAAAAATTATTGACAAAGACTACGCAAATTAAATTCTGTGATAACTAATAGAATGATATATCATGAACAAGTAGCACATCCCACAAATACCAGGGTAATTTGGCATTTAAAAAGCAATCAATATATTTTTCCCATACTTCCCAACAAAATTAACATATTATCAGATTAACATACATAGAAAAAAACATTTGGCATACATCAGGAATTAACAAATATAGAAATTAACAGTATAAATATTGTTAATCTGCAGTTCTCCGCAAAAGGATGGTATAAATTTATTCTTTTCTCAGGAATGAATGAATGTACATAGTTCACCTCATGTTTGCCAACATTTCACTCTGTATTTCAAGGGTGTAGATGCAAATTTTGCATTAGAACCAAGTACACAAAAGAGTTTTATTCTAAGAAATACCTAACTATTTTAGACCCTCAAAAACTAGCTCAGTAGTATTAATAAATGAAGAAATTAAAATGCTCCTGAATTTTAGGAGGTAAGATAGAAGAGTAAAGGAAGAAAACTGTAGCAGAATAACCAGATCTTTGGATCACAACGAGATTACATTCACTGGTCTCTGTTGCCATTTATGTTTGCAACGTTGTGTTCTGCTTGTTGGTAAATGCATCCATCTAAATGAGAAAGGTAATTATATTTGAAGAAAGGCACCTAAATCTATTCCTTCACAGTGTGTATTGAATGATAGACATAGAAAGGAGAGAAGGTGAAGAGAAGACTTGGAGGAGGCACATGGAGCAGAGACATGTCAAGATGTTGCACTTGCTTCTTGGCCTTGGACTTGTAACAGGGACTTGGGGGACATGGAAGGAGACCCCTAAAAGAGACAGAGATGTGGGTGAGAGACCCATGGGGAGCTTGACAACAGCAGACTTTATTTTCTAAGAAAACAACCAAGCCAGTGATATTATACCCAAAAAGTAATTTTTGATACATATATATTTAATGTTAATTATATATTTTGTTGAACATTAAATAATATAATATGTAAATATATTGTAAATGAACTGTATTACTTATTTTAATGTATATGTTAATGTATAATATGTCATATTTCACATATATGCAGAGTTTTACATAAACCACATAATATGTATTTGTGTATGTTATATATATCCCCAAAGGACTATCCATTAAAGCCTTTTATTCTGAAATTAATATTAAGGTGATAACTGGAGTAACTTAGTTTCTTACCATATCTAAGAATTTAGAATACATACGCGAAAGTAGGATTGGTGAGCTCTAAATTAATGAACAAATTTGAAAATAATAACAGTTGCTACATTGCTGTCTTTATTTACCAAATAAAATTCTAAGAGTTATTAACAAGTGTCTAATTGCTGATTTGTATAAAATCTGATGATGTCACTATTATTATTCTAAATATACAAAAGAATAAATGTAACACTTTACATAACCTAAGTATTCCTCCAAACTCACAAGCAGCATTTGCCAGAAGAAAAAGATACCTTGGCTCCACTCCAAACTTCGCTTTTGTTCCACTACAATACACAATCAAATAAAGGGAAAGCTCATGTTGAAAGATTTTTCATACCACTTATCACAAATGATTGCCACAGGAACAATAAGGAGAGAATTTCTAATTTACTTCTGCTTTATAAATGTAGTTTGATGGGTTGATTAACATGGTTTATAACACAATAAAATAATCCTAAATTTTCTATTCCAGTATCTCAGTTGATAACAAGATGTTCATTTTGGAAGTAGTAGTATGTTATTTCTTACTAAGTTTTCTTAAGGCCAGAGATTTAAGGATGTTTGTATCAGTTGACTGGTGGACTAAAACTTCTCATGGATGGTTGAGGAAAACTTCAAGAGCATCTTGATCTAACCTTACTAGTGTCTGGTTACATGTTTTGGAACTGATGTACCTGTCAACAATGAGGCTGTAACTTATCTTCTTCTAATGCATGTCTGTTTTCAACACAGCAAAGTCTCAGGAATCCACAATAATTTTGTATATTCATTTCTTAGCTCTAGGAGGCTCTGCCTCATAGCAGCATGCTGCAGTGTCCTCATCATCCCCTTGCTTCTTGGACTTGAGCAAACATAGATAAATGACTTATCTGTCCCTCCTTTTTAACTGTGTTGTGTTGAATTAAAGGCAGGGACTCAGTTTTGAATAATTCCCTGCATGGAAGACTGACTGCAGTGTTTACAGTCCCTCTTAGAGGAGTCCCAGGAGTTCCAGACTGTGCAGCAGATCTTTCCTTACCTTCTAGAAAATATATATGATACCTGAGAAAGTGTACATTTGTCTGTTACACAATGACAGTTGGCGTGAAATTTGATTTGAGTGAGACTGAGGGAGATTTTTAAAACTATAATTTATTTGCTCAAGTTCTATATCTCTGACCTCATTAGTTCATTTGACATTAAGAATGTGGTCACATGTCTGAGAGGGTAATGCAGAAATAAAGTTGAAAACTGAATGTCTATTATAGTCAGATGTAACATACATGGCATTGTGCTGTTTTGCTCTCTCTCTCTCTCTGCATTTATATTTACAAACATTATATATCTATTCTTATATACATACACACATACACAGATTCACTTCTATCTATACATACATATGCAGGTACATTCATATGTATCTATAAAAAGTACTGTACCTATAAAAAGGATAGTGATATATATATTCCAAACAAAATGCAGATATACACAGGCATATATTTGTATATGTGTGTCATTATAACAATTTCATATTCAACAATTATTTATTCAATGCATACTATGTACCTGAATCTATGTTAGATATTTTGGAGAACAACATTTGAACACACAGACAACTTCCCTCCTTCCTTTCAAGAATCTAGCCCACTAGTGAGGGGACCATATATCACTATTATTTTAAATGATGAACTACAGAGAAATTACATAGGATTGCATTTTAACAAATCATTGGAGCGTCTGTTTTAAGTTTATTAGTCATTGAAATCCCTGTAGAAGAGGTGACTTTCGATAGAGACCTAAATAAAGAGAAGTGTGTAAAGAAATGATGTAAAGATAGATAATGAAAAGAGTCTGACACATTTCAAAGAGAAAATAAATATATCTTGAAATTGGAGTACATTTAACAGGTTTGAGGAACAGCAAAGACCATTGTCTGTTTGGAACCACTTAAGAGATTTTATATCAAAGACTTTTACTCAGAGGTCTTTATAGAGTAGTTTAGGATTTGAATTTAGTTTTAAACAAATGACAAGTCAAAGGAAGATTTTGAGAGTGGAAATGATTTGAATGTCCATATGTAATAGAATATAGAGAAGTAATTTTTCAAATCAGTAATTTTTGTTGAGATGACAACCTTGTTTACATTGTTGTTTGTATTTTAGGAGTGTACGGCCTCCCCACTCAGTTGTTGTTGCTATAGCACAATAATTTTTTATTGTCACATATTTGATTGAACCATCAGAGCTAATCTAAAAAAGTGTGGGTAAGCTTCTACATGCCTCAAACAAAATGAGGGAGTATCAGCTGATATCTTTCTCTCAGGTTAGGTGACCAGAGTCTGAGGTAACTGAAGTCTGTGAGCATGATGTAAACTTTAGGCTAGTATTCAGGCTTTATCTCATTATTTAAATGAACACTCCAAACCAACAGTATTTATCTGTTCCGAGTCCATTTAAAAAATTCCCGATTCCCCTATGAATCACTAAAACACCCTAAAACAATCATGCAAACTTATAACAATTATTCCCATTTCATATAGATATATCAACAAAGATTACCTAATTATTTATGCTTGTAAGATATAGTATACATGCAAGAACAAAATCAGATAGGAATTATTTATGTTTTTCTTTATATTGTTCATAAATATTCTACCCGTCTGTGTTAAAAATAACACATACTGTTTCATAAATTATGAAAAAAATACAGCATATTTATATTCATTTCAGTAGCAAATTAAAATGTAATAAACAGGGCAAATTAAAATGGTTAAGTACTTAATGAGATTGAATAATTTTTAATGTCAGTAAGAGAGAAATCAATTGTTGAGTGGTAGGTAAAGTCAAAATCTACAAGCAACTATAAACCAGAGACACACTACAGAGTAGGGAGGAGGGAGTAGGATCAAAACAAGGAGGGGTGGAAATTGTATGGGGACTATAACCAAGATGAAAATGTATACATTGTGCAAAAATGAAAAATGATGTAAAACTTGTATAAAATTAAAAATAATAATAAATAAATAAATAAAAGAAAAAATAACACAACAAAAGTAAAAGAATGAGCATCTAATGTGTGGGCACTTCTCAGTCTCTTAGGCTGATATATACTCTTTATAGTCTTTTCTACTCCCTTAGAAGATGTTTTCACTAAAAATGCAAGGGAACTGACCATGATAAAACAAAATAATTTAAAGAATATAAGGAAAAGATAGCACCTTAAAGAGTGAAGGCTATAGCTTTCCCTACCTCCATTTGGGTAGACTTAGCTCAACTTAAATATTTTATGGCAGTCTTTGCGTATACAGTGTGTGTGTGTGTGTGTGTGTGTGTGTGTGTTTTCATTCAACTAGTGAACATTTAGAAAATGTTTGCAAGTTGTATAGTGAATATTCAGATATAAGATTTCATATAATTAAGGATTTCTAAAATCTAACATCAGAAAAACTAGTAAGAGCATTTATTTCTGGAAGTGGGAGTAGCAAGGATCTGCATGAAACAACTAAAATACCATAAAATATAGGAAGCAAAGGCACTGAATCTAATGGACATCAGGCATGAAGATAATGAATCTGAGAGATGGGAAGCCCATGAATTTTGTTTGTTTGGTTTTCTTTTTGGTAATTGTCCAAGCTTAGTTCAAAGGGAAATTTACCAAAATATACTAGAGAAAGATAGAATCTAGGCAGAGTGCAGTTTGTTTCCTAACTTCAAGATCTGGAGCTGGGATTCTTGGGATAATAAAACAATTAGACTTAGTAGATCAGAACCCAGAGATACATAATCTGCATAGAAAGAAAATTCTGTTGAACTTTAGAAGGTCTGCTATTGAGTACTCACTTCCATACTGATTATTTCTCATAAGAGTTTCTCATAATTGATGGTGATGCAGATTATTAAAGAAGGCTAGAATGAGGCAAAAAGGGCACAAGATGAAAGGTTGCTCTGGTTTCATATAGAACAGCTTAAAAACAAAACCTGAAGAAATGAATCCATTTTTAAATAACCTAGTCAAGTTACAGAATAAAGCTTAAAAATGCTTGTAGGAATAAGAATAAATAACATCAAACAAGGTAAAATTCACAATGTCTGGCATCCAATTTAATGATGCATACTTCATGAAAAGATGTAGGAACACTAAGCTCATAATAAGTGAGGAATAAAAATAAAAATAATCAAAATTGACTCAGAAATATCACTGATACAGGAATTGATATTAATATTAAAGCAATTATTATAAAAACATTTGATATCTTTGAAAACCAACATTTAACATCCAAGTGAAGGGGAAAATTGGGTTAGAAATTCAAATTTTGGAGCCTCCACAGGGTAAAGTCTCAGTGCTATCTTGGCTGCGGCCTGAGTTTGATCCCGGCCAGGTTGCTAATCCACATGGTGCAGCAGACCTTTCCTATCTCGCCAGCTGCTCCCCTGAGCAGTGTATTTCAGTAAATCTGCTTGTTCTGCTCCCCGTTTTGTCTCTGATGAATTCTCTCAACCCCTGCACCTCTGGCCCATACCCCAATTCTTCTATACATAAATAAATCTTTAAAAAAATTCAAATTTCACCATCAAAGTAAACTGCTATTGCCTGACATCTGGAAGCTCACGAAAATGTTCTATTCCTCCTTGTTTTCATTCATTCTGACTCAGAAGTCACTTGATGAGAATAAAGCATTTGTGGTGGCAATTGTTTAACATTAAAGCATTTGGACGTAAAATTACTGATTATATTGACTAGATCAGCAAACTTAAGAAGAAAAAGCTAGGGAGTGAGATGGTCATAGGAACATTTGAAAAGTTCCAGCACATTCCTGGGAATCTGGAAAACCACATGGCCATGTATAAGCCCATGCACAGGATTAAAAATTAAAAAAAAAAAACTATCAAAATAGAAACATAGCTTACTAGACAAAGAGTTGCTTATAAACTCTTTTAAATGCTCTAAGAACTTAAAAAGACCATGTATAAAAAACAAGATGAAAGTTTGAGAATTATGTGAAACCAATTTGAGAATAAAGAGATAGGAATATTAAAAGAACCAAATAGGAGCTCTGGAGTAGAAAAGAATCATAAATGTAAAGTAAAATTCAGTACTGGTACTCAAAAGCAGATTTGAACTAGCAGAAAAAATAATGAATGATAAGACTTTAAGGTAGATCAGATGATGCTACCCAACCAACCAGAAAATCAGGGGAAAAAATGTGGAATAATGAACAGTCTCAGAGACCTTCAGGATTCAAAAACAAACTAATAATAAAACACCAACCTCCCCAAAACAAAAAGAAAATGGGAGAAGGGACAAAAATAACATTTGAAGATTTAACAATCACCAATTTTTAAAATTTAGTGAAAATCTTCACTCTTCACATCCAGGAAGCTCAGCAAATTCCAGGTAGAATTAAGAAAAAGATAGTCTTACCTAGGGAATCATAGTCTAACTTTTGAAAGCAAAACATAAAGGGAAAATCTCAAAAGTGCAATTATGCTTTCAAATACATTTCAATATCAAGACTTTAAGGAACCCCCTCCTGATTCCTTTGGTTTTAAACACATTTCAATGTTAAGAATTTAAGCAAGCCCTCCCTGATTCTTTTGGTTTTAACACCATAAATAATAGGATTCATCATGGGTGGAATAAGAAGGTATATATTTGCTATAATAATGTGGACATGTGGAGCAATATGGTGGCCAAACCTGTGAGTGAGGAACGAGAAAAAGGCTGGTGTATAAAACATCAAGATGACCCATACATGGGAGACACAAGTACTTAAAGTCTTGAGACGGGCAGCTTTGGATGGGAGTTTAAAGACTGTAAGAAGAATAAGGGCATAAGAACAGATAATCAATAGGAAATCCAGTCCCCCAGTCAGGAAGGCCACAATTAGACTGTAGGCTCTACGAATCTTGATCTCAGTACAAACAAGCTTTGCTAGGGCCATAAACTCACAGTAAGTGTGGGAGATGACATTAGTCCTGCAATAGGAGAGCCACCTCAGTAAGAAGGGGTGTGGACTGAGGAGTATAGCTCCTCTGAAGACAACAACCAAGCCCAAACTGACAATCACTGCAGGTGTTAGGATAGTGGAATGTCTTAGTGGATGGCAAATGGCTATGTAGCGGTCAAAAGCCATAGCTAAGATAAATCCAGATTCCATAGTAGACAGAGAATGGACAAGATACATTTGAGTGAGACAAGCTTCAAAGTAGATCTCTCTGTCATTGAACCAGAAAAGGCTGAGTATCTTGGGTAGTGTAGAAGAAGTTAGCATCATATCAACCACAGAGAGCATACATAAGAAGAGGTACATAGGTTCGTGCAGTTGGTGGTCTGTCTTGATAATTAATAAAAGGGCAATATTTCCCATCACTGACAATAGGTAGACCAGGCAGAAAGGGATAGAAATCCATATGTGGGCTGCCTCCAATCCCGGAATTCCAATCAGTAGGAAGATGGCAGGCTGAAGATTAGTCCTGTTGTAAGTTAACATTATGTGAGCTATGTTATTCCATCATCCTGTCCAAATTAAAAAACACATATAATGATGCATAACTGAAACTTATATAACAATGCAATTTACTTCAATAAAGAATTAAAAACAAAAAGATTATAAAAATACAAATACCAAATTTTTTCATTATTACAAGCTGGGAGAAATGTCAACTTCAAATCATATACAACTAGTTATTGAATGATTTTTTTCAGCAGTGCAATTTTACAATTACATCAAATATATGGGACTGGACTTTTTTTTTTTTTTTGGTAAGAACACTTAGAAAATTTTCTATTTATCTATGTGCCCATCTATCATCTATCTTTATCACCTATCTACTTACCTATGATCCATTCATTTAGTTCTTACCTTGCCTTTATTTTTTCAGGAAGTGATCCAGTTACCAGGTACGTTTTAGCATATTATAGTATTAGTGTAAAGGTAGTAGTTCATATATTGCTGAATATCAAGATATACTTTTCTACCAGCTGAGAGTAAAAATAGTGACAGTGTTGGATGAACAACCATTTGTATATTTAACTCCTTTTCCCCTCTTCCCAATGATAGGACTTACAAGAAAGGAGACTTGGGAAATGCTAAAGAATTATTGGGGCAAATTAGCTAAAGAAGCATAATAATGAGGTCTGAACAAAAGTGGTCTTATAAGAAAGGTGAGTTATTGAATTAATAAAGGAAAGACCTTGTCTTTATAAAAGCAGCTAAATTTAATGGCACTAAATCATTTTATAAAGGACTACCAAATAGATAAAATGACTAAGTCTGGAAAATATGGATGTTTAGGTTACTAAATATCTGCGCTCCTTTGTAATTACCAATCAGACTCCTCCATAAGGTAGATAGCACATTCATCAATCACACAATACACTTGACACTTGTCCAGCAAACTTTTGAATTCAACATTGGCATCCAGGTATTAGCTTACCAGAAAATGTGACTTGGTATGTGTGAACAATTATTTTGGACAGACATTCTAACAATACAAAATTTTAAATTAATAAATCATTATTTTAGTTCAAATATGAAACATCCTTTTAGTCTGAATAAAACTAGGCATAATAATAAGAAAAAATAACAGCTTTGACCAGTATAGTTCAGGAATCAATACTAGGGCTAGGTTAGTAAATGTTATGATCAATGTGTGTATCTCAGATTCAATACTGAGTTAATCACCTTCTTCTATATTACTGTTTTCAAGCCAAGAAGTTGAATCCTCTTTCAGACAACCATAACCACTGATCTTCACTTCTTAAGAGTGGACACAGAACCTCCAACCTAAGCTTCACCAGTCCCTTCTCAGAGAAGTACTAAATTTCCCCTTCCCACGTCAATTACAACTCTCCTGCTTTTTTCCAGGTTATCTTACCTCTGTGATGTGCTGGATTAATTGTTTACCCTGATACTCAGCTTAATATTGACTATAGCTATACCAGGTGCCATTATACATTTTATCCTGGGGGACCAGGGGTCTGCAAGGAATATCCTTATATGGCCTCTCAGGAGAATGCTATCTTTTGTAAGTCTCTCCAGGCATGTTTGGGATTTTTGGAGGGAATCAGTCTTGGGGCATCCACACCACCTGAGCCCTGAGCTTAGAAAACAATCTCTGGATTCCAAGTTTCTTAAGATATTTGATTTATTTTACCCCTTGGACTTAAGCATGCATAGATGCTATCAATTAATACTTTCTTATACCATGCGTGATGAGAACAGGAAGGAGTAGACCATACCATGTAACCATGTTTGTAAATTAATCAGGGTGACCGCATTAATATTCCAACCTGCCTCCAAATGTTCTTAAGTAAAATACCCAAATCACAATTCATTCTGATAAAAAAATAAAAGCTCCAGGACATTTGTTATTCACGTTACTCCCTGAACTTGTTTGATTAAGTACAGAGTCTGTGTCATTTCTTGTGCAAGAATATCACTATTTGTGTTTTGGGTGAAATGCCACATAAAGTTTGGGTATCTTTTCCTACAGAGGTGTTCCACCTCACCTTCCTTTCTTGCTGAGTATTTCAGGAGGGACAGGCTTGACAGGCTGTTTTCCAGGACCATAGATTACCTGTATTTATGCTGGGCTTGTTCAGTGGGGTTGCTGCCAGGAAAATATTAGAGAAGGGAAAAATTGCCAGGATATTTCCCCTTGTTTCTTGCTCTCTTCAACTGCATTTACTCCATGGCTCCGGATCGTGCCAGAGTTGACTTCCATGATCTCCACTTCTATTTAGAGACCCATATTCTTGAGATATGATTAAACTACTGGTGCCGCTCTCTGGTTTGCAGACTTACAGTTGGTGTGGTTGTCTGTATTTTATCATAATTGGCTTCTTGGAAGTTGTATAATTTGTGTAAATAATTATCAGTATTAAAGATTTCGTGTACTAAATATTAAAGTGTTTTCTTTTTCCTGGTTAGATTCTGACTATTCTAGATGCTTTCCACCATAACGTAAGGGCTAGTGACTTTGATAATTGGTTGATTTGAAAGAACAACAGATTGATTATTGTCCTTTTTTGTTAGAAAAGGGACAATAAAAAGCTACCAGCAAATTCAATATAATAAAGGCAATATGGAAATACACACAGCTAATAGTGTGTTTGATGAAGTACTGAACGCCTTCCCTCTATAATCAGAGACAAGGTAAGAATGCCCATTTTCACCAATTGTATTCAACACGGCAGTAGAAAGTACTAGAAGCAATTAGACAAGACAAATACATAACAGGTATCCAAATTGGGAAAGACTATGTAAAATCACCTGTTTATAGCTGATGTTGTTTTGTAAGTAGAAAAGCATAAAGAGCACATGCACACTCACACACACACACACACACACACACACACACACACACACATGCTTCCCAACTAAAACTAATAAGTGAATTCAGCAAAACTGCAGGACACAAAACCAACACAGAAAAATCAGTTGCATTTCTAAATGTTAACAATGAACAACCTTAAAAAATAAATTATTAATTATGAACTGAGTATTGATAAATCCAGAGAGATTTCTCTGTGTGTTTAACTATGAGTGCCATCATCTTTTCTACTTCCATTTATTCTTGAACGATATATTTTATTGATTCAACTTAAATCAAGCCACTTTGACCATTAATGTTCTAACAACATGCTCCCGTATTTTCTTGGTCCTTACTCCATACACAATGGGATTGAGGAAAGGAGGTACCAACAGGTACATATTTGCAATAAAAATATGGATATGTGCAGGTATATTTTTCCCAAAACGGTGAGTGAAAATGGAAAAGCCAGCTGTGGAATAGAAGACAAGAATAACACAGACATGAGATCCACATGTGCCCAAAGCCTTGAAGCAAGCCTCCCGGGAGGGCAGGCGGAACACTGATCGGAGAATGAAGGCATAGGACACAGCAATGAGAATGGCATCGCATGAGCCGATGATGGACGCCATACTGAGACTGTAACTCTTGGTGGCCCCTATGTCCTTACACGCTAGCTTCACTACAGCCATGAACTCACAGTAGGTGTGGGCGATAATTCGAGTCCTGCAGTAGGGCAGCTGTTTGAGCAGGATGGGGTGTGGAGTAAAGAAGGCCACTCCCCGGATCACCACTAAAATACCCATTACACAAATGCGAGCGTGAGTGAGAATGGTGGTGTGGCGCAGTGGGTGGCAGATGGCCACGTAACGGTCAATGGCCATGGCCAGGAAAAAACCCGATTCCATGGCAGTGAAGCTGTGAATGAAGAACATCTGGGTCAGGCAGGCCTCAAAGGCGATGTCGCGGGCTCCGAACCAGAAGAGGCAGAGCATGCGGGGCAGCGTGGACGTGGAGAGCACCAGGTCCGTGACGGACAGCATGCACAGAAAGAGGAACATGGGCTCGTGGAGGCTGCGCTCTGCTCTCACCACCGCCAGGATGGTCACGTTTCCTACCACGGCCACCACGTACATGGAGCAGAAGGGAATCCCGATCCAGACATGCAGGTGCTCCAGTCCTGGGATTCCCACCAGCAGGAAGGTGACAGGAGAGGGTCGAGAAGTGTTCAGAGGAGGCATGATGGTTTATTCTTTGCTTTTTATCAGCACATCTGAAGATGAAGTTCTATGCCAGGACTACAACCAGATGCTGAAAAATATGGAGATTTTGATTGGAGGATTATTAATGATGTATTGTTTCATTTGTTTGTTTTTAAGATTTATTTATTTATGCATACAAGAGCTGGGTGCAGGCCAGAGATGCAGGGAGTGAGAGGATTCACCAGAGACAGAGTGGGGAGCAGAACAGGCAGACTGACTGAAATACACTGCTGAGGGGAGCAGCTGTCCAGAGGAGAGGTCTGCTGTGCCATGTGGGTAGCTCCCAGGCAGGGCATGGAACTCCATGCTGCAGTGGCAGCAGATTGCTTCATAGTGCTGTGTCTTAACCACTTGCGCCACTAGGGAGCCTCCTTAATGATGTATAGTTAAAAAAAAGGATTCAAATTCATAATATGGGGGTTTTAATTCACTGAAACCAGATTAATAACATTAGTGATAAGGTACAAATTATTTTGCTTCTGTCTATCCCTGTCTTGCCATGATATTGAAGTCTCTGGCAGAGCTTCCGAAGTAGGATTATTATCAGTCTTTCGTTTGCTGCTCCGTACAAGTGACTCATCTGGGACAGTATTCTAATATTGCTTTTCTTACTATTATTGTGTTCTTCTATCACATACTCTTTAAGTAGGCACACATTATGTTCTTTTGAACCAAGAAACAACATATCAATGCTAATGTATTTCTTAATAGAACAGAATCACTATCTTCATCTTTGTCCACACTGACATCATTTCACTATACAGATGGATCCTCATAGTGCTCCTTCATTTGTTATCTAAAAACCCAGATTCTAAAACATGCAAAGCAGTTTATTTTTTGGATGGGCATAATGATACAAGAATATCAATTACTGAATAAAGCATAATTTTTTATACGTCTGTCTATAGTTCTAATGGACATTCAAATCTCCATAGCAGAGAAGTCTTGGGATAAAATAGTTGAGTGTGAGACAGAGGTTGGGAGTTTTAAAGAAGAAAAGAAACCTTAAGTCATTGAAAATTTTGCAGTGAAAGCAAACCTTGGTTTCCTGTTTTTCCTGTTCTGCAAACAAAGTTGTACTTGGCACTTGTGTAGTGGTACCATCAGTTCTTAAGGAGAATATGCCTTTCTTTTGTCTCAAAAAAATTCTTATAAATGAAATAAGTACTAATAGGAACTTACACAGAGTTACTTCTACTTCTGCTTTCCAGAACCATGCTAAAACATGTTCCATTCTCCATATAACTTTACTTGAGGAATATTTATAAGGTCCTGCTCTTTATAATAATAATAAAAAAACTTGAAGAATGCATAGATAATATTTTTCAGGATTTGAATTTAAAACATAATTATATTTCAACTTTAAATAAGTAATTTATATGGAAAAATTATAGACAGTGGAGAAAAAGATGAGTTATACAGAAATGATAGCAAGGGGTCAAATTAAGTTTAGTGAAGCAAGGAAAGCCTTCTTGAGCAAATGGCACTAAGGTTGAAATGCAAATATATGACTTTGATTCATGGATTTAAGTATAGACAGATGGATAGATAGATGATACAGGTTAATGATAGATGACAGGTAGATAGATAATGATAGATATCTCTCTCTCTGCAAATACACATACACACACACAAAGATAAATGAAAGTGTTTCTAAACACTTTTCTATACAAGCACATATAATATAATCTCTGTGAGATCATCTCCCTGAAATTGCCAACCTGTAGTTCAGAATGAAGATCAAGAGGTATCCATATTTTTCTTCCTTCAATAGATCACAAAATATAAAATGTGGTCAAAATAAGAGATAATCCTCACTTCTATGATATCCTTAAAAAAGATCTTTGCTTCCTAAAATGGAACTTTTTATTCATTTCCACCATAGAGAATGAGAGGTGTGTGTTCTCCCGGTTTCAAATGATTCTATCTCCTCCCTTGAATCCAGGTTATTTGGAAAGTCAGATGTTACTTAAGGGAGTGCCATGTCTTTAAAAATTTTCTTTGAATTGCTCAGACTATCTCTCTCCATCCCTCTCTAATAATTATCTAAATTAGCTCAGTCAGAGCCAAAAAACGGCCTAAATGTGTAGCTTCTATATGTAGCAGTTTAAACATAGTAATCTCAGAGGATAAGCAGGAGTAACATCAGACACAAGCAGGTCCTTGTGGACCTGGGATCACTGGGAGAAGGGGAGGGGGTGGCTTGCATTGTTTGTAAAGATTGATAATCTTTCTAATTTCAGGGATAATAATTTCAGTGCATTCCCTAAGGTTTGCAGCTACAGATGTAGCTATCTCCTCAGTATTCTGATATAATCCATCAACCACTTAATAGTACTGCCCTTGTAATTCTTTTTAATGTTATCCATTACTTACAGACAATGTATGCTGGGAGGGATGCTACTCATGTAGTCTGACAAGGGTCCGTGCATCGGGAAGATTCCTGAAAAGTCAGGAATCTCATTAGCTGACTCCTGCTAGATTCTTCTTATTTGTTTATGGCTAGTTTCTACCATTGTTAAAATACACATTTAAAAGTAAAACTGCAAATCTGTTTGATCAATTACTGAATAACCAATTTGATGGCAAATGGCACTGCATGATACAAATATTACATTTTTTATAAAATTATTAATTCTCTGCCAAAAGGCAGTAATTCAACATTCAGCCTTATATTAACAAGTAAAAAAACTTCTGAGAACAAAAGACTGTAAACATCCCTTGGCCAAGTCTTTAATATGGATATGTGGTCTTTTGAGGCAAGGGTTAAATGGAGAAGGGAATTCTAAGAGTATGTGTTTTCTTGGGGCCTCCCTGGTGGTGAAAGGGGTTAAGCACCGCACTATGAAGCCATCTGCAGCCTCTGCAGCATGAGTTCAATCCCCGGGCAGGGAGCAACCCACATGGCATGGCAGACCTCTCCTGTCTTGTCCCCTGCTCCCTCAGCAGTGTGTTTCAATGGGTCTGCCTGTTCTGTTTCCCACTCTGTCTCTGGTGAATCCTCTCACCCCTCACATCTCTGGCCTGTACCCCAGCTCTTGTATGCATAAATAAAGAAATCTTAAAAAAAAATAGTAGGCTTTTTCTTTATGCTGCAGGTGGCAGAACTCATTCAGAGTGTGCAGGTTTGGAAGTTCTGGGGTGCTCCTTATTCTTTTCACCCACTAACATTTCAAGTGTATCAGGCAAGCCTTCATTAGAGGGTCATAAGGGGAGACAGTGTCAGGAAGGAAAATTTGTACCAGGCTCTGAGGAAAAACGGATGTGGCAAAAAAGCCGTGGCCATGCTTTTTCCAGTAATCTGCAAAAACAGCTATGCCCATTCCAGAATAAAGTGACTCAAACCCTATTAGTTTTACACCACTAGTTGTAAAACTTCTGTTCTATTTAACCAATAGGATTATAGGGCCCAGTGGTCCTGTTGAACAGAACTGGTCAGAACACATAGGAATCCCATCTATGAGCACCGGCCCCCTCAAATTAAGCAAGTATTTATATCAGCAACCTAAGGCCCAGGCTTGAATCTCCTATGAATCTGCCTGCCCTCATTCTTGAGTGTGTACTGCACCTACAATAATGCTTCATTTCTAACTCTCCTGTATTGACTTCCTCGTTGTAAGGGCCGGACTGGCCACAGTGCAGGTTTTCTGATCCCATGCAGACTGGGTAAAGGAAGAGTCAGAGTCCTCACTAGTTTTGCAGGTTTTTTATTTGGGGTTCACCAGGCATATGGCAGGCAGGGGTGCTGGCTGGGGGGCTGGGGGCTGGGAGGCCTGCCAGCAAGTCTTCACTCTATCTGGGCTCTCTAGCGTTCGTTCTGCTGCTTCTCGGCTTCTCTTTCGGCTTCTGCTTTGGCTTCTACTGCTGCTGCTGGTGCTGCTGGCGTCCCCCCGTGACGCCGCCCTTAAAAACACAGTCCTAGCTCAGCTGAATCCCATCTCCTATGCCCACACCCTACTCCAGGTGCCCGCCATCAGGCATGCATTCAGGACAAGGATCCATCATCTATCCTGATGGCGGAAGGGCAGAAAAGCCTGACATTCTCTTTACCCTACACTCGTGAAAACTTTCCTGCGTGGATGTCAAGAAACTTCAGGTTCCCTTGGTACTCTAGGTTCCATCAGCTCCCTACAGGACTCAGGAGGAGCAGTGAATGGGGCAGGTCCATGGGGCAGGGTGGAGGAAAGCAGCCTTATAGTTTGTTTTGGGTTGGGCTATGCTGTAGCGTGGGCACACTCGCTGCGTTCCAACTGCACATGTGGGGTTCTCTGCCTTTCCCCTGCAGGAAACTGTAGGACCATCATTAATTAAAATTTAGTAATTTTTAAAATTGTTTTATTATTGAGGTAATATTGGCTTACAACACTGTTTATGTTTTAGAGGTTGTAGGGTAAAGAAAATGTCAGGCTTTTCTGCCCTTCCGCCATCAGGATAGATGATGGATCCTTGTCCTGAATGCATGCCTGATGGCGGGCACCTGGAGTAGGGTGTGGGCATAGGAGATGGGATTCAGCTGAGCTAAGACTGTGCTTTTAAGGGCGGCATCACGGGGACGCGAGCAGCAGCAGTAGCAAAGAAGAAGAAGCAGAAGCAGAGAAGGCCAGAGAGCCCAGATAGAGTGAAGACTTGCTGGGGGCTGGGAGGACTGCCAGCCTCCCGGCCCCCCAGCACCCCTGCCTGCCATATGCCTGGTGAACCCCAATAAAAGACCTGCAAAAAACCACTGAGGACTCTGACTCCTCCTTTACCCGGTCTGCATGGGATCAGAAAACCTGCTCTGTGGTCATTCCTGCCCCTACAGAGGTATAGGATCCCCCTTCAGGTATTATTATCAGATTTTTTCAGTACAACTTCAAAGGGAAATAGGATGGCCTGGGTTTGAGTCCCTACCCATGTGCTTAAAAACAAACAAACAAAACAAACAAACAGCAAACTCAGAACAAGATTCCAGAGCAGGCACACATAGAAAGGTTAAGAAAAGTTTTGTTTACAAGCAAAAATGAAAAGGGGGACACAGAAAGTGAGAGAGACATAGAGGTATAAATTGGTCAAGAAATTTAATAGGATTAGTGTTCACAGGGAGGAAAGAGAAAAGAGGACATTTTTCCCCAATAAATAACCCCAAGTTACCCATTTTCTAGTGGGCCCATGCCAAGCCAAACTGGGTTACCCCAAAGTGGGACCACTGAGGCCCAAAATTTTGCCACAAATCTAAGGCAACGAATAGTGGGGAACTGTAGGAAAGTGGAAAAAGGGGTCAGGCAAGTCTGGGGCAAAAGGGGCAAAATCAAAGTACAAATTAAGATAAGAGGCATCATTGTCAGCCCCCCCAGGGGTCTCTAACTCACGTGTCTCCTCTAAGTATTTCTTGTGTCTGCATGGCTTTCCTCCACTGTCGCCTCAAGTCTCCTTAGCAGTACTGGGATGCAAGTCAGAGCTGGAAAAGCAAGAGAGAAGGCCCACCTGCCTTCGACATGAGATAGGTCCACCTGGCTCTCACTTCCACCCCTAGTTCCCAGTTGCTCTCCCACTACTGGGCATGCTCAGTTTTGGTCTCCTGGAACAGGAGTGAGTCTCCTCTTAAGAGTGGATTGCTAGTTCGCATGCTAGTTCTACTTTTAACTTTTTGAGGAAACTCCATATTGTTTTTAATAATGACTAGGACAGTTTACATTCCCACAAACAGTGCACAAGTGTTCCATTTTCCCCACATTCTAGCCAACACTTGTTACCATTTGACTTTTTTGAAAATAGATTCTAACAGGTATAAGTTGATAACACATTGTGGTTTTGATTTGTGTTTCCCAATGATTAGTGGTGTTGAGTATCTCTTCATAAACCTGCACACTTTTGTAAGTCTTCACTGGAAAAATGTCCTTTCAAATTTTGCCCCATTTTAAAAAACTTTCCTTTGCTCTTGAGTTGTATGCATTTTTAATTGTATTATTGTTTATTGGGATAATGTTGGTATACAATACTGTATATTATTCAGAGACATAGGTTCAGATCTATGTTACCATACCATGCCAACCACCTAGGCACCCACTGACTTCCACCACAGTCCAAATGACCCCCTCCACAATTTTGTTTATGTTTTCTGAAACTACAAAGTACTATATGGCTTCAAATGATTTTTATGTGGTGGTAGATTAGTAGAAATTCTTATAGCAATGAGTTTCATCTGCAGTAGTATATTCATTACAAGTCAGGCCATAGACCATAAAGAAAAATAAATTAGTATTCTCCATCTTTTCAGTCTACAGATGCTCTGTTTATCAAATTTTCTTTCTCATACTCCTAATGATCTCAGATTTACCATGTTCTGAAATTGACCCATATTTTGAAATTTTCTGGTTGTTATTTTCTGGAAATACTTTCTCAGCAGGTAACTGAGTTCTTTGGCTGTGTTCCCACATGCAAATCTAATTCAAAATGGCCAAATTTCAGAAGTGTAATGATCTCTCTGGGGCCAGGTCTGAAAATTGCCCTGGGATCTCAAGTAGTAATAGAATCTCAGGTCAAGGAAAGCAGTAGCTAAGGCAGGTGATGAAAGACTCTGCTATTAATACCTGTCCAAATCTAAATCTTGGCAGAAAAGAGTGGTTCTGTTCACTGATCTTACATTCTAGACAGTTATCTGTTTTTCCAGGTGAGTTTCTTCCTCATTAACTGGGGCCTGTGCTTGGCTAGGTGTTACTAATTATAGCAAATTTTAAGAGGAAGTGGGAAGGATAGTGAATCAGTTTATTTCAGTAACAAATGCTTATCTGGTGTGCTTCCTTTTATTTTCCCTACTCACATTTATTTATCAGTGAGAGATGGGCTAGATTCATTTTTCTTAGAGGTGAAAGAGATGTGGAAATTACTTTCTTAATTATATGTGGAGAAAGCTCTACTGACACATCTTAGTTTATTAGTGGCAGGATCAGATGAAAATCAGGTTTTCAAGTTCTTCTTTTGATATTTACCTGTAAAGTAATTCTAATATTGCCTGGTTTGTTAAAACTAAGAAGAGAAGATGTGGTTTGTAAAGGTATGTGTGTGGGAATGCGAGTGTGGGGGTGTAGGGTAAGGTAAAAAGCATCAGGCTTTTCTGCCCTCCCGCCATCAGGATAGATGATGGATCCTTGCAGTCCTGAATGCATGCCTGATGGCGGGCACCTGAAATAGGGTGTGGGCATAGGTAGATGGATTCACCTGGGCTGAGACTGGGCTTTTAAGGGCGGCATCACGGGGATGCCAGCAGAAGCCGAAAGAGAAGTCGAGAAGCCGAGAGAACGCCAGAGAGCCCTGATAGAGTGAGGATTTGCTGGGGGCTGGGAGGCCTGCCAGCCTCCCGGCCCCCCAGTACCCCTGCCTGCCATATGCCTGGTGAACCCCAATAAAAGCCTGCAAAAGCCACTGAGGACTCTGACTCCTCCTTTACCCGGTCTGTTGGATCAGAAAACCTGCTCAGTGGTCTTCCTGTCCCTACAGGGGGGTGTCTGGACTGGGGAATTTGTAAGATGTCAAGAGAAGGTCTAAGATAGAAGCATCTTGTTTTCTTGCATAGCTTTGGTATCTAGTCTTATTGCTACAGTAACTATAAATCATACCCTACCCCCTGAAATACTGTTTCCTTTTTTTTTTTTTAATTTATACAAGCACTGGGTACAGTCAGAAGCGCCGGAGGGTGAGAGAATTCACAGAGCCAGAGCAGGAAACAGAACAGAGAGACGGACGAAAAGCACTGCTGAGGGGAGCAGCGGGCGTGGTAGGAGAGGTCTGCGTGCCATGTGGGACGCTCCCCGGGAGCTGGGGATCGAACCTGTGCTACAGAGGCTGTGGGCAGTTTCGCAGCCCAGAATTCAACCGCTGCGCCACCACGGGAGGCCCAATACAGTTTTCTTTATCTGGGATATTCATTCTTGCCTTTTTTCTGTTGTTATTCACTCTACCCTACTTCCAGTTGAGATATCTTCTTATTCCCTTTTCCTTCACTTTTACTCAGAGACACAGAATAAACATTTTTTTGATCTGATTATCATAAAAAGACAATTTGTATCAAACACATGCCTTTGCTTTCTTAGAAGATATTTTTAATCTGAGGTGTTTTAAGTGCTATTTTCCTATTTTTCCCCACTTACCTGTTAAGACTTTAAAGGAAGATCTCTTTCTCAGGTGACATGACCAAATCCATTATATAAGTGAGATTTATTATTTTATATATTATTTATTAAAGTCATTTTTCTATTGTGACATGACCACTTCATCTTTTTACATGAATTTCCAATATTGTGGATCAAGTTAAGGAAGGTTATTTGACTTCTGAAGATTTATTGTCACATGCAATTTTGGTTCGTTATGACATGTGGTGGCGGGATGAAAAAGGATAACTCAGAGTCCAAGTGCAGAACAACGAGAAGCGTAGAGGGACGACAACACGAAGGTGCAGCCCAGATCCAAGGGCAGTCTAGTTTTTATTTAGAATAAGATGGAAAATAAAAATGATCAAAGAAGCAAGCAGGCAAATGGGGAATGCACAAATGTGCCGGGGATGCAAAATCAGCTGGCCCCAGCCAAGATTGGGAAATAAGGAGAAAGTCAAGGAAAGTCTGTGTTTATGCTACTCTAGCCGTAACACCTATTGCTGTTTCTGCACATGCTGTTTTCAGCATGTGTAGATCCTCACACCAGGACTTTTGCCCTGAGAGTTTCCTTATCAACTTTCCCTGTTTCTGCACACTGAGAGGCACAGACTAGTCAAAGCGAAGAATGATCAAGGCAAAGACACAGAATAGTTGAGGCACATGATAAGCCAAGCTCCCACATAATTTAAATCAATTATTTCTTCAGAAATTTTCTTCATTTCTTTATTTTAGCTTATTTACACTTTTTTAAGAAGGCAGCAATGGATTTCTGTTTTCATAGACATTTCTACAGTTTCTGACAAGCACTACCTACCAAACATGGAGTGTTTAATTTCATCTATATTGTGTACTAAATTTTCCCTCTATAAACTTACTTAACCCTCTTAATAATTCAATAAGTTTAGTGACATTAGTCCCATTTATCTGATGGAACTTAGACAAGATTCCATTTGAGATAAATAGTAGAACCATGTGTTTCTACTATTGACATGTGTTTCTAAATTCCTAGCCTACAATTCTAGGTACTGTTTTTTATTTTTTTATGAGGTCTCAGGTGCAGCCACAGGAGGACACCAAAGAGAGGTCAGGAAATAAAGTTTATTATAATAAGAGGCCTTAGTGATAGGAAGCACAGTAGACCTTATAGAGCCAAATGGACACACCAGAGCGTATCTGGAGGCAGAAGACAGAAGGCGGTGGAGGGGTAAGGATTAGTGGGCATCTGTGCTTAAACTAAGGTTTTGACGCATTTTCTTGGAAAGGCAAAGCTAGGAAGGTTGAATAGTTTAAGCTTGAATAGTTGGATTAATTTTGGTTGACTATGTGCTGGAGAGCAGATTTCTAGTTGTCTAGCATCTGGCCTTGGAATGATTAAAGCAGACGGATATTGTCTGGAGTGCACGGAGCAAAGGTATGACTCTGTATTCATTAATTTAAATATCAAAAACATGCTATTAGCTGGAGCTATCTCTAAGAATTGGTTAACTGAGCCAGAAAAGAGCAATCTCTCCCCATCCAGAAAGGTTTTTTAACATGTGAAAATACCATATATACAGAAAATGATACAGCTATAGATTTAGTATATAGGTATATAATATATTATAACAATAATATATAATGCAATGAAATTACATATGTATATAGTATTCATGGTATGCTAACACTATATAGAAGAAAAGTTGTGATAACTAATCATTATCACCTATAATGGTGAGATGAAAGCTAAATTTTACTTTTATCTTTATATTATCAGGCAAATTATAAATACTTACCTAGGTCATTTTGTGTTATTTTATACCCATTTTATTTTTTTTAATTTTAATTTTTTTAAAGATTTATTTATTTATATAAGAATCAGGGTACAGTCCAGATGCATGGGAGGGTAAGAGGATCCACCAGAGACAGAGTGGGGAACAGAATAGGCAGACTGATGAAATACACTGCTGAGGGGAGCAGCGGACGAGACAGGGGAGTTCTGCTGCACCATGTTGGTTCATCAAAACATTTACTTACGCTACAGAAGTTATATAGTAGGTCAGTTTTTGTTTTTTACTTTCTTATCTTAATTTGTGGTGCCTTTATATTCATTGACATTCTATTTTCTCAACTCTGTCTCCTCTAAGATCTGTGATACTTATATCTCTTCCTATCCCCCTTCTGCTTACACATCCACTTTGAGAGCTATTGCTTGAGAATTATATCAGTGAGTGGAATGTGCTCTACAACTGCTAATGAATATAACCTCCACATCACTTCCAAGAATCTGCAAAATGGCCAGCTCACAGACAAGTCAACCAATATTTTTTGAAAGAACAAACATCCTCACAACTTCTTTTGAGAATCAATTCCTAAGATATGCGTGGAGGTGTTTTGCTTCCTGAACCAGAGAAAATGAGAAGACAGGGAAAAGACAACACTATTGGAAAATCTGATCTTTGAACAAATTAACAAGGTCATAGGATCGAAGCTCTAGACTCTAATTTCAAGTGTCACAGAGGAATTTCACCTAACCTGAAATGTGTCTGAAGTTTGGAATTGGATATAGACAAATATATAATCATATCATCTGTGACACCATTTCAGAACATTCTAAAGATTAGCAAGATCAATGAACTTAGATCATAATTTCCATAGCCACAATTCCTAGTTGATAAACACTGGATCATTTTCCTAATACACAAACACCTGCAGTGGCTTTGGGAAAAGATATCCAAGGATTCTACTCAGATGCTTACTTAAATTGATTCCAAAAGATTCAAAGACACTTGACACATTTTCCATCAAGGATTCTTATGCTCTAGAATTCACTTCTTCCTTCCTATTCATATATATATATATATATATATATATATATATATATATATATATATATATATCAAGAGGTATCAGAATCAGTGGTGAGAAAAGATTTACCAGTCTGATGGAATCCACCAACATGTCATATCTGAACCCCAAAACAGTGATCTTGATTGGAATCCCTGGACTAGAGCATGTGCAGTTTTGGATTGGGTTTCCATTCTGTGCTGTGTGCTTGGTGGCGCTAATGGGAAACATCTTCTTGCTAATCATCATCCCTACAGAGCGCAGTCTTCACCAACCCATGTACATATTCCTGGCTGTCTTGGCTGTGACTGACCTAGGTCTCTGCCTGGCCATTGCTCCCAAAATGTTGGCCATCTTCTGGTTTGACTCCTGTTCCATGGCATTTGATGCTTGCTTAGCACAACTCTTCTTCATCCACGCGCTGCAGGGTATGGAATCTGGCATCCTGCTGGCCATGGCCTACGATCGCTACATTGCCATCTGTAATCCTTTGCGACACACATCCATCCTCACATCTTTCTTTCTAGTTCAGATGATACTGATGGTGGCAATCCGGGCAACAGTGCTTGTTGGGATTTTACCCATTCTACTCAAACGATTGCATCTTTTCCACTCTGTGGTTATTGTTCATTCTTATTGTGAACACATGGCTGTGGTCAAGCTGGTTGCAGAAGATGTCCGTGTTAACAAATCATTTGGGCTCTTTGTGGCCTTTGCTATTCTAGGTTTTGACATGATCTTTATCTTCATCTCCTACTTTCTGATTTTTCAGACTGTTTTCCGTCTTCCCCAGAAGGAGGCTCGACTCAAAGCATTCAACACGTGCACTGCCCACATTGTTGTCTTCATGGAGTTTTATATCCTTGCCTTTTTTTCCTTCTTCAGCCACCGCTTTGGTCACGTGTCACCTTATACCCATATCCTCTTGTCTACCATCTACCTGCTGGTACCCCCTGCCCTTAACCCAATAGTCTATGGTGTGAAGACAAAAGAGATCCGTAGGAGGGTTGCTCAAATTTGTGTTCTGCAGCCTGAAACCCAGGAGTGACCCCAAAATAATGCCATATAGGAAAATATATATATATATATTTGCATGTTTAAAGAGGAAATATTTTATCCTCTATTTTGGTGAGATTTTGATATTATGATTTCCCTAAAAATTATATTTCCAAAATATGAGCAATCGAACATGAGCTAAACATGGGTCAAAAGTGTATGTGGGGGCCTCCCCTGGTGGCGCAGGTGGTTGAGTGCTGCACTGTGAAGCTGTCCACAGCCTCTGCAGCGCCGGTTCAATCCCAGCTGGCCAGCGAGGGTCCCACATGGCGCGGCAGACCTCTCCTATCTCGCCAGCTGCGCCCCTCAGCAGTGTATTTCATCAGTCATCCTGTTCTGTTCCCCGTTTTGTCTCTGGTGAATCCTCTCACCCTCCCCCACGTCGGACCTGTACCCTGGTTCTTGTATAAATAAATAAATCTTTAAAAATAAGTATATGTGGGTGTGTCTGTGTGTATTATATATATATTATACACACATATACACATACAATAAATTATTATCATTGCTCCATCTCTCTTTTCCTTTCTTCTATTATCTTTTATTTTTGCATCCTTTCTGCAATCATCTTTTCTGCTTTTTCCTTTCCTCTTTGTTTATGTACTTATAGTGTCTTTCCACATACCTGGAGGCAGTTTATCCTTTGAATATGTAACAGTGAGAAGATGTATTCTGTGGTTTCAAAAGTTCATGGTATATTGTTGAAATAAAAATATTGAGCAAGTGTAATTTAACGTATTTTAGTCCATGTTGAGGTAAAAAAAAAAAACTCCAAGAAACTAGTGTATATTTTAGAAGTGATCGAGAAGACCACATATTCAAACTCAGGGCAAATATAAGTAATAGAGTTTACTTAAGAAATGAAATCATATTCACCTTGACTGCAAGTTTTTAAAGCATTATCACTAGAACTCATGTAGATGTGAGAAAGTATAGGCTGGGTATGTGAATTTAAATTCCTTGAACAGGGCCTCCCTTGGTGGCGCTGGCGGCTGAGCACCGTGCTGTGAAGCTGTCCGCAGACTCTGCAGCGCTGGTTCGATTCCCGGCCAGCCGACAAGGGTCCCACATGGTGCAGAAGACCTCTCCTGTCTTGCCGCTGCTCCCCTCAGCAGTGTATTTCCTCAGTTTGCCTGTTCTGTTCCCCACTCTCTCTCAGGTGAATCCTCTCACCATCTCGCGCATCTGGCCTGTACCCCGGTTCTTGTATGCATGAATAAATAAATCTTAAAAAAAAATAAATTCCTTGAACACTTGTTTTATTAAAAACTTGCTTATCTTTGCCTTTATCAACGATAAAAATACACAAATGATTCTTCAGTAGGAAATTATGTATTAATATCACAGTTATCTGATACATATCTGATACACAGTCACAATTTTATTTAAATGAACAGAAATTGTCCTTTTATTAGGTAAGTGAATTTTAAACTTTTCATAGTTGCCATTGACTAGCATTGCTATTTTCTTTTTATAAATTTAATTTATTTTTAAATGGAGATAACATTAGACAATGAAAGGAAAAAATCCAAAATATTGTACTCAGCAAAATATTGTACTGATACTGTGCATTGTCAGAACTAGGGGTGCTTGGATGAAATGTAATTTCTGCTAAGGGTACTTGGGAAAAAAATGTAAGAAACACATCTCCAAATTGCTTTAATGAAGAGTTAGAAATATGAGTGTTTATCCAGGTATATTCATTTCTTATTGTTAGATAGTAACTCACCTTCCCAATACGTCTTACATGTTCTTCTCATGGATGGACTATGCCCCGAGTTATGGAAGTGTTTTAATAGAGTCATGGGAATCCATTAGCATGAACAGGGACTATCTACAGATAACTTATTGATCAAACTGTGTTCATGTGGACAGATTTTAAAGAAATATAGCTAAAAAGAAAAAAAATCAGACATATGTAAAAAATAGGTAGGTTAGAGTAGTCACATTATTTCATGTTCCTTTATAATCTCACAATGAAACACAGTAGGGTGAACCATAGACTGTTTTCCAGGGAAAGATACCCAACACTCTAGGAAATAAACCTTTTACAAGAAACAAGACATTGGCACCAGGTGCCAACTAGTATAAGCTTTGTAAGAATTCTAAATTAAAGTGCATAGAAGAACAACTGGAAAACCAGCTTTCCAGTATATGGAGAATTTGTAGGTTACCTGGTCCACTTGAAAGTTGAATTTTGCTGCTGTCTTTTCTACTACAGGTGGTAGGAAACCATTCTTGGTTTCCCAGGCAGGCAACATAGTGCTACAAATCATTTTCTTTTTTATAATCCTGCTTGTCTTCACCAGAAATACTAAGACTTATTGGATGCAGTTCCTTTCTCAGACTACAATAATTTAACTAATAAGAATATTTTGTAGGATTAGAATTTTATTTAGATCATTTTATTTATTTTATTTTTAAAAAGATTTTATTTATTTATACGAGAGCTGGGGTACAGGCCAGAGCTGCAGGAGGGTGAGAGGATTCACCAGAGACAAAATGGAAAACAGAACAGGCAGACAGACTGAAAGCACTGCTGAGGGGAGTAGCGGGCGAGACAGGAGAGGTCTGCCGCACCATGTGGGTATTTCCCTGGCTGGCCGGTAATTGAACCTGTGCTACAGACGCTGCTGACAGCTTCACAACACTGTGCTCAACCCACTGCACCACTGGGGAGGCCCTAGATCATTTTAGTAGAAAGTTACACAAAGAATAAACCAAAGGCATTAGATTTCCAAAGAATAAAATGTAGCTGTGCCCTAGTGGACTATCCCACTCTTCAAACAAGAGTAGAAGCCCTTGGAAGAAGGTATGTTCAATTCTCCTGCAACTATCTGACCTAAACACAAAGAGGACACAAGATTGCTTCATGTGTTCAACCATTTAGAAATGTATTTATTTTATTTTAACTCAATACCTATATGGTACATGTAGTATGAAAGACTCTGAAATATGAAAATAATGTGTCTTCAATAAATTTTATCAAGGAAAAGTTTTGAATGAAGATAAAAAAACACGGCTATTGTCATCCAGAGCTGACTTTAAAAAAGTATTTTATTATTATATCTTTGTTAATTTTGGGGCTGTATTCGATTTCTCCCCTCCCAGGTAATCCCTGTAGTTCTGCCACCACCATAGCATAGTGATCCATCACCATAGTCGCTGTGCTCTTCCCTCCCCTGTTCTAACCCTTCTCCCTCCTCTTCCCCTGCCATGTGCCTTAGATCTATGGGAAGCTTGCAAGTTTTGTCTTCTTTCCTGACATTTTGTTTGGTTTCTCTATGTTCTGCTTATAACCGAAACCAAGCCCTGACTTTTGACTCTACTATCAGTTGTCCATGTAAAAAACAAGCAAAAATATCTTAATTATCTAAACTAATTGTCCTCATCATATTAATTGGGATAGTAATACATCTTAGCAGAATGTTGTATGAACATAAGAGTTTAAAATGCATAGAACAAAATAACAAAGCTTAAAAGAAAGTTGTTACCGCTGTTAAAATTATTTGCAATAACAATGAGGACAGGTGTTTGCTTCGGCAGCACATATAATAATAACAATGAGGACAGCCATAAAAATGTGTAATACAAAATGCAATTATTGTTTTGATAGCTACTTCAAATGGGATTTTCTAATTGATCTTACTTGGGCATTTGGTATGTGAACAGTTATGAACACATAAAATGGTTGTCAAGCATGGGTTTCAAAATGTCACATATTGTATCTCTCTAATGAATCCCCCACATTATTATATGTTTATTTGCTGCCACCAGCTCATGCCAGTCCCAGCCTGAGCTGGTGCTGACTGCTGACTCCCAGAAATTCAAAGAAGAGTCAGCTCTGGCAGGAGCTGAACATTACCTATGGGTAGCCAGACCACATTCCTCTCTACTGGCAGGATCCCCTTCTCTGAGGCAATGTCAGGTGAAAGAAAAGATGTCCAGGTTAAGAGTAGTTGTCACTCCTTATACTCTAGGATGTTGTCATATGCATCCCAAGAATATATGTCTAAAATCATTACCATACTTAAAAAAAAATTACCTCCAATTTATACTATGTGATGCTTTCAGATAAATAAAATTAATAAAATTTTACTATTTCATTACTTGTATAATAAGCATTTGGGGGAGGTTGTGGTCATGAGGGTTTCATAACAAATCCTGACAGATAGAACATGCTCTAGTTATATCCCCAGGCTGAATGATACATTCTCTTTCCTTGGTTATTTCTTTCCCCCAAAAGCCTCTAATCTGACAAGACTTAGCTCCACCTCCAACCTGACATGATTTCTAACTCTATATTGGTATGTGTCCTGTCCACCTCAGACAGCTACCTTAGCATATACGACAGTGGAGGAGCCGAAACACCCACTCCCGCATTTGCTTGGTCCGTGCTGCATAAATCAAGGGGTTGACCATGGGAGGCACCAGGAAGTAGAGATTATCAATGATGATCTGCAAATGGGGAGCCAGCTGGTAGCCTAAGATCTGTGCCAGGACAGAGAAGACAACAGGAGAATAAAAGAGAGCAATGACACAAATATGAGAGCCACACGTGCTGAGAGCTTTGGCTCGTGCCTCCCAAGAGGGTATCCGAAAGACAGCGTGAAGGATCAGCCCATAGGACAAAATGATAAAAAACAAATCAAAGCCCACAGACAATACAATAACTATGAGACCATAGATAATGTGCTCAGAGATGTCGCCACAGGCTATCTGCACCACTGCCATGAAGGCGCAGTAGGAGTAAGCAATGACTTGAGTTCGGAAACTTTCCAGGCTTCTTGTCAGGATGGGAGCTGGGGTCAGGATTGCCACTGCCCTCACCAGGATAGCCAGTCCCATCTTCACCAGCATGTTGTTAGCGAGGATGGTTGTGTATCTCAGAGGGTACCAGATAGCTACAAATCTATCAAAAGCCATGGCCAGAAGGATTCCAGACTCCATGACATAAAAGGAAGGGATGAAAAACATCTGTGTGAGGCAGGCATTAAAGCTGATCTCTTTGGCATTCATCCAGAAGATAGCCAGCATGCGGGGCACTGTGACACTGACCAGGGACAGGTCAACAACAGATAACATGGCCAGGAGAAGAAACATAGGTTCATGAAGACTTTTTTCCACACGGATGATACATAAGATGGTGACATTGCCAATGATTGTAATGACAAATGCCAAGAAAAAAGGCAAAGAAAACCAGCCATGGAAAGATTCCAAGCCAGGAATTCCAGCCAGAACAAATATCAAAGGCTGAGGAATGGATCTGTTGCAAGAGGACATCCCTAAACTGAGCTCCTTGAGATCTGATTCCTAGGGAGAAAAAAAAAAAACAAGAGACATTTTAAAATCTCTGCATCCTCTGCATCTAAAATGCTGGGCATTATAGTGGTTTATGGGCATGATCAGGATGATCATAATTATAAAATCAAATGAATACTTCAGCTATTTGAGGTAAGGAGGGAGATAAGCCCAGATTTTTATGTCTGCAAGAGGGAGAAGCAGTTTCAGGGATAAAATCTACTGTATTTGGTAAAAAGTCATAGCTGAATGACAAGACAGGTCTCCTGAAGGTAACCTGATATAGTGAAAAGAGCAAGGTCTTTGAGATAGCACATGTCTGGTATGCAGCTTCAACCCTGCCACATACTTGATTTGATTTGACTAAGTTGTTAAAGACTGAGCCTCATTTCCTCATTTCAAAGTGTGACGAAACTTACTTTGCAAAACCTGCAGTTCAGATTATTAAATTCCAACGTTGTATAAAATAGGCAATACTCCTGAATCCTTTGGTGCCCTACAAGTGCAAATTTTCTTCTATTTCTATGGAGTTCAAAGTTTAAGTGAGTCATGCAAATAATTATGTGATTTTTTTTTTTGCCTTATTTGTTTCTTGTACAGAACTGTTAATGGGATAATGAATAGTCTTGAGTTGATACCATACAAATGGCTATTTGATGGCATTGATAATATTTTCTCCACAAAGATTCATTATGTGCTCGAGGGGAAAAAAAGAGATTTCATGTTGTTAGATACAGCCAAACGCATGATGCTGAAATATTTGAAAGTTACAATTAGTTCAGTAGGGGAAAGGAACCTTTCACAAACACAAACAGAGAAGACAGACCCATGAAACCAGGAGCCCACTGTTACTGGTTCAGTTTCTGAGAGAAACTGAGTGATTGTCAACAGAACTCTGGAGAAAAATTCTCCATGCAGTCATAACATTAGACCATTATTAGAGATCTAAGCAACATGATAATGTTTTGACTGAGGCATCAGGAACAAATGTTAGGAACAACTATATCAACATTAATTATAAGTAAAGACACCACCAATTTAAGTATAAAGATTGGAAAGATACTTATTACTCTTATGGAATGTCACTGAGCATTCTAAAGAGTGTAGATTTTATCCATAGCCTTACAAGCACTGGTGGCAGTGGTGTTTATAGGAAAAGAGTTGAGAATCTTTTTCTTACATAATTTTTTTATCCCAGGATTTTCTACTCTTTACCTCTCCCTCCTTTTCTTCTTTTTCATAGAGAAATACCTGCAGATGGTTTTGAGTGCAGTCACAGTGGTCTGGGACCACTTGAGTAGGAAGATTTGCTGATGTCCAGAATAGATGGTGTGTGTAAGCTGGAGGCAGATTTGTGCCACTTTATCCTGGATCTCCTGGGTCCCTAGAGGCTCTCTGGCAAAGTGTTTTGTATAGCTTGTATATTCTGGGGAACAAATCCTATAGCCAATCACTGGTCATTGAGGATGGTATCTATGGACGAGAGCTGGTGTTTAGGAGGACTTCAATTTTTCTTTGTTGAGGAAACATTGTTTTATAACATTGTACATGATTTAGGAGAATAGGTTCACACATAGTTTTCTCAGATGTATGTTACCACACCACCCTCAACATCCAAACACCCATAGTCCTTTGCCCTAGACCATTGTTCCCCCTCACCATTTTGTCCCCACCTCAGACCTCCCTGCCCCCAGCAGTCTTATTTGTAGGATTTATTTTGGTTTATTTTTGTCAATGCATTTCTGGTACTGAATTTTATGAGTTCTTTCCTCTATATACCACATATGAGTGAAATCATTTGTATTGGTTCTTCCTTCTCCTGACTTATTTCACTTGGCATAATCCCCTCTGTCTCTGTCCATATTGTTGCAAATAGCAAGAATTCATCTTTTCTTTAATAAGTGAAGACTAAGTGTGCCATTGTGTATATATACCACATTTTCTTTGTCAAGTCATCTGCTGATGAATATTTAGGTTGTTCTCATAACTTAATTATTGCAAATAAGACTGCAATGTACATAGGAATGCATATTTCCCTTCAAATTAGTGTTTTTGTATTCTTTGGGTAAATACCTGGGAATGAAATCGGTAGATGAAATAGAAGATTTACTTTTAATATTTTGAGGAACCTCCATACTGTTTTCCATAGGGGCTGGACCTGTCTACTCTCCCATCAGCAGTATGAGGGTTCTTTTTTCTCCACACCCTCAACATTTGTTGTTTCTGTTGGTTTTTTTTTTTTTTTTTTTTTTTTTTTTTTTTTTTTTTTTGGATATGGCCTGTTCTCTCTGGGATGAAGTGATATCTCATTGGGGTTTTTAACTTGCATTTCCCTTATAATAAGTAGTGTTGAGCATTTTTCATGTACTGTTTGCCATCTGCATGTCTGCTTTGGAGATGTGTCTATTTAGTTCTTCCATCCATTTTTTTGATTGGGTTCTTTGTTTTGTTGAATTGTGTGAGTTCTTTGTAGATATAGAATATCAGTTCCTTGTCGGATGCAATATGTGAAAAATGTTCCCCATTCAGTAGGGTATGTTTTTGTTTTAGTGATAGTTTCCTTCAATGTGCAGAAGTGTGTTAACTTAACATAGTCCCACTCACTTTTTTTTTTATTATTTTCCATTTCTTTTGAGTTTAGCCTGTTATTTTTTAAATTGAAGTAACCTTGCATTATATCATTATATAAATTTCAGGTATGCATGAATGTTTTTTTAAATAAATTTTATTTTCATATTCCCCATACAATTGCAACACCCTTATTTTGACTCCAATTCCTCCCCTCCCTGCACCCCACCCTCCATAGAGTGTCTCTGGTTCATAGTTTTTTGTTGATTTTGATTTTCACTTTCTTATAGTTATTCATTTTCCTGGTCCCTTATTTAAGTTTTCTAGATTCCTGCTATGAGTGAGATCATCCGGGATTTTTCTTTTTCTTTCTGGCTTATTTTGCTGAGCATGAGCCCTTCCAGCGCCAACTGTGTTGCTGCAAATTGCATGTGTTTATCTTTTTTGAATGCTGAGTAATATTCCATGGTATATATGTACCACATCTTCTTGATCCAGTCATCTATTTTTGGGCATTTGGGCTGTTTCCAAAGCTTAGCTATTGTAAATAGAGCTGCTATAAACATAGGGGTGCAGGTGCTCTTTGGAATTGATGTTTCTGTGTCCTTTGGGTAAATACCGAGGAGTGGAATTGCTGGATCATATGGAAGCTCTATGTTCCACTCACTTATTTTTGCTTTGTTTTTCTTGCCATTAAAGTCAAGTCCTCAAATACATCTTGAAGCCAGTGTTGTGGAGTGTTTTGCTTATGTTTTCTTCTATGTTATTTATGGTTTCTGACTTTGCAATCAACTTATACATTTTGAGTTAATTTTTGTGTATGGCATGAGAAAGTGGTCTAGTGTCATTTTTCTGTATGTGACTGTCCAGTCACACCACCTTTTGTTGAAGTGACTTTCCTTTCCCTGTTGTATACTCTTGGCTCCTTTGTCATAGATTAACTGACCATATAAATGTGAGCTTTTTTTCAGGTTTTCATCTGTTCCATTGGTCTGTGTATCTATGTTTATTCCAATATCATACTGCCTTTATTACTATAGGCATATAGCAATTCCATTACTTGGTATTTACCCAAACAATACCAAATCACTAATTCAAAGGGATGCATGCACTCCTATGTTCATTGAAGCCCTATTTACAATAACTAACTTATGGAAACAATCTAAATATTCATTGACAGATGAGTTGATAAAGAATATGAGGTATATATAGATAATGGAATACTTACTATTCAGTTATTAAAAATATATATAAAATCTCGTCACTTGCAGCAACATGGAAAGAACTGGAGGGGATTATGCCAACATTTCAGAAAAAAATAATCAGAAGTTAAAACAGAAGCTAAACTTCCAAGTAAATGCAAAAGAGTTTTTTGAAAAGAAAAATACCGGATGGTCTCACTCATAGCAGGAATCTAGAAAACTTAAATAAGGGACCAGAAAAATGAATAACTATAAGAAAGCGAAAATCAAAATCAACAAAAAACTATGAACCAGAGACACTTTTTGGGGGGTGAGGGGTGGGAGGGGAGGGATTAGGGTCAGAATGGGGGGTTGCAATTGTATGGGGAATATAAAAATAAAATTTATTATTTAAAAAAAAAAAAGAGTTTTTTGAATCTGTGACACACTTTCCTATCTTAAAATCCACACAGGCTCATACAACCTTTTCTTTCTCTCTCTGTAAAATCCACATCCCCATTCATGACATTACTTTCTTCTCTTAGCTATTTGGCACTATTAATAAATATCACTTTTAATAAAGCTTTTGTTGCTTCTCCTAACACAATGCTATGAATCCTTATAGAAATCTGTGTTTCTTCTCACCAGTGTTTAAGATCCAGTGTTACTTTTCCATGCACTGAACATAGTAGTTAAGAGCAAATGCTTTGAAAATGTTAGTGGAAACAGCTAAGTAGCCCTCCTGTAACATGATAAAAACTTGAACTATGGTATATGAGCCTAAGAAATAGGAATGGTACAGATTCACCTTTAAGATGGTTCTAGACTAAATAGAAGGACAGTAGTAAGAAAAGAAGGAAGGTACAAATAATATTTCTCAAGGTCTAAATCACTAAAAAGAAAACACTAATTTGATGAATCAGCATGTATTTATTAATTGCCTCTGAAATAATTTCTATTCATTTAAGCCAAGATCATGTTCAGGAGGACATGTTCAGGTTTTTTCCAGTGGAAATTTTTATATTCTTTTTTATAATTTAATTTTCAATATCATTATACCAGTGGCATAATTACTACAAACTTTAAGTTATTTATAATAGCCTCCTTTAATAAGGACATATAACATCTAAAGACCAGCATATTTGAATCTAACTCAGTGGGCTTGCCTAAGTATGTAACATCAAGTATAAAATTATATTTATTTTTCAGGCTACTCCATGATGAGGTTATAAAGAGATCTCATGTTAGTTCAGGTAACAAAATAATAGCAGATACAAGTTATTCTTTGTGGGCAGGAAATAGTCTGAGCAATACAGGTTTAAAAATCAATGGACTTGATTATTGCGATGCTGACTTCTCCATGTTTCTGACTGGCAACTTGTCCTATGTCAATTCTTATGAGTAAACATATAGTTATTTGATATATTCAGAGCATATCGACCCTATTATATTGCCTCTTTTGTATAATATTGATAATTTTATCAATATAATTGATATTTTTTAATTGCAGATACTTCATATCAAAGTTATTTTAGTTTTTCATGGGTTTCTTCCCTTTTTAAATCATTGTCTATTTGAAAATAAACTACTACTTCCAAGCTACACCATAGAACATCAGTAGCAGCACAGAACAGAAGGGGCTTCCTTTCCCATTCATCAAATTCTAAGTAAACTTCCTAAATTCCAAATGCACATAAATGATATGCCCATCAATTTCATTAAAACTGGGAAATTTCATCTATGTGGGGGTCATTCTTTTCCATTAAAATGTGATAAAATATTCATTTCAGTGGTAGAAAAATTAGTTTCTTCATGAAGAAAGGGGTCAAATATTTATTCTTTCCCTTTTTTATTCTGATACCATGCCTGCAAATAAATTCATTATAATCAGGCAGCCTTTATCCTTAGAAACCTAAGGACATATTCTCGAATTTTCTTGGTCCTAATACCATAAACAATTGGGTTAAGAAAGGGTGGTACCAGAAGGTACATATTGGCAATGAAGATATGAATTTGGGGGGCAACATTGTGGCCAAAGCGGTGAGTAAGGAAGGTAAAAACAGCTGTGGAATAGAAAACTAGGATGACACACACATGGGAGCCACATGTGCCTAGAGCTTTAAAGCTTGCTTCCCGCGAAGGAAGACGAAAGACTGCTCTGAGGATTAGGACATAGGACACAGCAATGAGAAAACCATCACAGGAACCAATGACAGAGGCCACGCTGAGACTGTAGCGCTTGGTGGCACCTGTGTCCACACACGCCAGCTTAACCACAGCCATGAACTCACAGTAGGTGTGGGCGATAATTCGAGTCCTGCAGTAGGGCAACTGTTTGAGCAAGATGGGATGGGGAGAAAAGAAGGCCACACCCCGGAATACCACAGAAGCTCCCATTTTAGCAATGCGAGCGTGAGTGAGAATGGTGGTGTGGCGCAGTGGGTGGCAGATGGCCACGTAACGGTCAATGGCCATGGCCAGGAAAAAACCCGATTCCATGGCAGTGAAGCTGTGAATGAAGAACATCTGGGTCAGGCAGGCCTCAAAGGCGATGTCGCGGGCTCCGAACCAGAAGAGGCAGAGCATGCGGGGTAGCGTGGACGTGGAGAGCACCAGGTCCGTGACGGACAGCATGCACAGAAAGAGGAACATGGGCTCGTGGAGGCTGCGCTCTGCTCTCACCACCGCCAGGATGGTCACGTTTCCTACCACGGCCACCACGTACATGGAGCAGAAGGGAATCCCGATCCAGACATGCAGGTGCTCCAGTCCTGGGATTCCCACCAGCAAGAAGGTGTTTGGTGATGTCTGAGATTTATTCTCTTGTTCCATTGTGATGTCCTCTGTCTTTTGTTGATGAAATCCTCCTTTTTAAGACCAAGGTTTTCCGCCAAGACCATCACAAATAAATCTGGAAACAAATGAAAGAAATCTGGAAGACCCCGAAATAGCCCATCAGAAAATATCCAAGGTTGTATTTTTAGAGTGAAAGCAAACTTAGCAACATTAGCCCAAAACTACACAAGGAGACTTAAACAACTGATTGTAAACCAAGTCACGAATCTCATGGATTTCTTAACAAAACAAAGGAGAAACCCCAACTTTGTAAACCTCCGTGGACAATAAAATTCAGTATCACTGTTTGAATTCGCAATTTGTTTTAATCTTAAGGCCAAGTTAGGTTTTTATGTAAATAGCAGATAGTATAAGTGAAAAGGATATCAGAATTCATCTAGCCTAAATTTGTTTTTTTTGAAAAATATTTATTTTTATTTATTTATGCAGACAAGAACTGGGGTGTAGGCCAGAGGTGTGAGGGGTGAGAGGATGCACCAGGAACAGAGTGGGGAACAGAACAGGCAGATCTACTGAAATGCACTGCTGAGGGGAGCAGTGGGTGAGACAGGAGAAGTCTGCTACAGAAATTCGTTTTTAATGTCATTCCCAAAATAATTTACTAGCTGATGTCTGACTATTTTCTGGTCTGGGTACTCATGTCTTAGCCAGTCTCTTACATGTTTTTCTAGTCCTGTTACAGAATCAGCCATCAGGAGCTGTGAGAAAACACCATCTTTCCTGCAGAGTTCTACAGGCCCACCCATCTTCTGCATGGAGGTCTTCATAAAATCTGAAATTGAACAGTCACACCTCCACTAAGTTCTCTTTTGCAGTGAAACATTCCCAGCTTATATACCCACTTATTATAACAGCAGTTTTCAAAAATCCTAGCCCTTACCACTTAACACTTCTGTACATTTCCCAGTGGGGCCTCTTCTTATCTTTTATTACTTATATCTGAGTATACTAGTCACTGCAGAGAGCTACACACTTGTTAGCTCTTTTGATTTATACACTATTAATGTGATTTCAGTTCATATAATTTATATATGGAGGAAAGTGATATTGATCTTAAGACAAAAAAGACATTGTCCTGGTGTCATTGCATATGTTCACTTTTAAATAGAAAAATAATGCAAACTAAATATTGTTTGTCCAGTTTTACAGGTAAGGATATAGAAGCTCAGAGTGTTACAGGTAATATAAAGGCATCACAAAAAGGGTAGCTAAGATACCAAAATTCTAACATAATTCTGCAAGATTAAAAAGTCCACACAATTTTTCTTTATGCCAAACTCTGTATCTCCTGTTACAAATGATAAATTCATAGTGAAATATAGCCTACTTATATTTTTCATAATTTTAAAGTCAGATTTCTCCCCTACCATGGAAGTAAGCTCAGGGCGGGAGGGAGGCTCTCATCTAGGTGTTCTGACTCTCTTTGACAGAAGAAGAAACACTCAAGGCAACTCAATTTTGCAAGAAAAGTTTAGACCTTATAATTAAGCACTATCTTGGCAAGAAAAAAAGTTACTTTTCTCAAAACAAAATTTTAAGCAAATGCTTTAAAAATTATCCTTTTCATTTATACTTGATAATTTGTATTGTTTTATATTAGATAATACTTTAAAATAATCATTATCTAATTTCTTTCATCTTATTTTTTCTCTTTTTTTTATTACTAAGCACTAATCAATGTTCACTCCCTGAATTTAATCAGTGTTGTCTGGATACTTTCCATACCTACATTGAAACAATTGAAATATAATTTTGAAATCAGTATAGACCAATAACAGGGTTCTTTTTATCATTGTTTTTGATCCTTTAACAGTATGTATACTGTTCATTAATTAGAAGGGGATCTGTTGAATTTAATTATAATAAGATTACAAATACTGTCTACTCTGTCGTAACTTATAAAGTCTGGTATACTGTCTCACTAATCTGGAATTAGACCTATATCACCTAGTATTTTGGGGAGAGTATAGGTCAGCTTAAACTAGCTATACATTACTAGTAGTATCCCTGGAGTTATTTGAAAATTTTATCAGTTGAACGTGGAGTTTTTTGATCATTTACATGATACTTACAAGTATTATGATATTTGGTGCACAAGAAATAAACTTCAATAAACTTTGAAATTTATTAACTATCATTAGTAATGCTGTAACTTGCTTCTTTCTTTCCATCTGATTATTTTTATTCCCATCATGGACTCTCCTTATACCCTTTTATTAAATGCATTTATCTTCATAACAAGATTGATTGTTTATGCATACCATCATTATTTTTCTCATTTCCTCACCTGTAAAGTGGGTCAAACAAAAGTTGTTGTTTAGTTTTTGGGAAGCTTAAGTTGATTAATACATGTTCATAATTTAGATTAATTTATTCAGAGTAAGAATTTAAGTAATTAAACCTAGACTTTGGTACATATTCCATAGATGAGATGGTTCTAATAAATCATTTAAGTCTCCATAGTCAAAATTGCATTTTAGATAAAAAAAAGAACCATTCTTTCCAGACTTTTCACCAAGTACCTTTGCTATGTCCTGGGTGAGGTAACACCAGACTTTTAAACATTCCCAAATTATGACATCCTGCTTTGTAAAATCGGCACTTTTTCACATACTTCTCTAAATTCAATTTTCCTCTTTCTTCCTTTTATTCATTTCCTTTTGCTAGCTATTTTTCTTCTTGCAGTATCTATGTCAAAACTTATCTCCTGCATGAGGCTTTGCTGAATTACTTCAAACAGAAGTCTGCAGGTGATCTTTCTGTGTTCTCATTGTGTCTTTATATGTATTTTTTACATTTGTTTGTGACAGAAAACTTATCAAACAGTGGAATATTAATCCATATATTTATTGTTATGGCTCATGTCTCCCTTAAGAGATTAAATTATCTTGAGTCTAGAAACTATAGTATCGCTAGGTATTACCAGGTCCCAGTTCATAGACTGGAATCAGAAAATACTTACTAATAGACTATTACAAATAGCTGCACTATCTGTTCGGCTCTAAAGTCATGTTCTTAACTATAGTTCTATGCTGCTTTCATATGCAAGAGCATTATAATAATTATTAAAATTTGTGCACAATATCTAGATATTGGAGTTAAGAGAATTGTTCCTGCCATCTTTGCCCAAAGGAGAATAAAAGGGTTTATGCTCTTTGGCAGGTCTTTATTACTACTTTGCTTTACTATTTGTTTTAAAATTAAGCTAAGGCACCAAGCATAGGGCCATAGAATAATTAAGTGAAATTTAGATTTCAATTCAACCCCTGCTTTATCTGAGGTCTTGAAGATACTGATTACCTAGATTCCCTAGTGAATTTCCACATTTCTTTGTTGAATGCCAAAATATTTAAAATTTAATATATTCATTCAGAAAAGACCTAGATATTTGTGTTCACATATGCTTCAAGAGATAATAGACCAAATTTCTGTAAATCTGAAGTCCAAGAACATTGGGATTCTTTAATTTTTTTTTTTTTTTTTTAAAGATTTATTTATTTATTTATACAAGCACTGGGTACAGTCAGAAGCGCGGGAGGGTGAGAGAATTCACCAGAGCCAGAGCGGGGAGCAGAGCAGGCAGAAGGACCGAGGTACACTGCTGAGGGGAGCAGCGGGCGGCAGGAGAGGTCTGCGCGCCATGTGGGACCCTCCTCTGGTGGCCGGGGAGCAGCCGGGGATCGAACCGGCACTGCAGAGGCTGCGGGCAGCTTCGCAACCCAGCGCTCAACCGCTGCGCCACCGGGTAGGCCCGGGATTCTTTAATTTTTTAAATACTGTGTAAAGTCTCCTTCTAGCATAACATATCAATGCTCAAATAATTGCATTAAAATATGTATGGGTATATTTAAATAATCATATTTAAAGCCATGAGCAAAATACTCTATTAACATACACTCTGAATTTTTTTTTTTTTTCAGAATTATTGGTCTTTTTACACTTAAGCCCAGAAATTAAGTTCTGACTATGGAAGTGGTAGACCAAGATATGTCAGCATTCTGCTCCAGTAAATCCATTAAGGAGAAATTTTTTATGTCCCAGACAGTTGTAGTCTGGAAGTCTTTCTATTCTATCTTCTTTCTTATATGTACATATTGATTCACTGGAAGATTAACTACATCAGAAATAACAAAGATTAATGTGATCAAGAGAATACAGTGGTCTGGAGTGTTTTGACAGTATGGAACTAGAGAGAAAAGCTTGGTTATGTCTTGTCCTTGCTCAGTAGATCAATAGACAGATGTATTTTCATACCTTACTCCTAGATATTCATCCTCCCACAAGAGTTGACATGATTGATCCGTGTCTACTATTGAATGGGAGGAAACTGACTATTCCTTGTTCACAGTTGTGTCTCACTTCAAAGGCTCTCCAGTTTTTGAAAAGCTTTATTCTTATTTGGAGAATCTATAACCTTATGCTCCCTATACTTTAGCAAATTAACAGATAATTACGTTTACTTAAGTTATAGGAAGGAGTCCATTTCACCTTCTGTGCAAGTATAGGTCTATGACTGTCATGCTTAGGTTTTTTTTTTTCTTTTTTCCTTCCCCCCCGCCTCCCCATGCTTAGTTTTATTAAGAGAATTTGAAGAGATGGACATTACCTTTCTATGAATCTTGTAATTCTATAAATGCAGCTGTTTGAATGAAGCCCTCTCCTCTCTTATCCTGTATCTCTCTACCCTAACTCACCCAAAATAAAAGCTGAGAAGCACCTAGAGAGCCAGATTCTTTACAGAGCAGATGCTAGGAGGTGTTCTTAGTGAACAGGATCTGGAATTTCACCTAACTCCAAATCTCACTGGATTGTATAGACCTGAGGGAATTCAGTGGCCCTCTGGGATAAGGGGCCTTTTTCCTAACCACAGGACCTAAATCACTTTAAGTTAGTGTAATTATGATTAACTGTTTCTTAAGATAATAAATAAGGGGATTACTATTTCCAAAAGGCCTGATGAATCCTTTAATATGGAATATATTTGTTGAATACGTCAGGAAAAATATTATGAAACCATAGATCTCAGGAGAAAGGATTATGCTTTTGTATTAAAAGGCCATCATTTGCTAAACCTAGACTTAGTACTTAAATTTTACTCACTGATCTTCAAAACATTTTTTAGAAACAGAAATCACTCAACAGACTGAGAAACAGAGATCTGTAGGTTAAATAACAACATCAGATTCTGATTATAGGTGACATCAGAATCTGAGCCCACAGACCTCTGGCTTCATCATTCTCTTACTTAATCACTATAACATCAATATTTTCAAAAATGAAGTATGCCTGGATTAAAGTCTATTTTATTTCTTAAACAAGTAGTAAATTCAATGAATTTTAATGGACAATGTCCAAAATGACCAGCAAGTGCTTTCATAACCTGACTTTTGCTATTCTTCTGAAAAACTTTCTGCTACAGAGTTTACCTCTGAGTTTGCTTGATTTAGACACTTTCTTCTTTCTCTTTTAAGATTCTATTTTATGTTTTTCCTTCTGACTCTAATGTACTCCCCATTCCCCCTGCCCATGCCTTCTCATTTCCTACTCATTTATCATTACAGATGAAATGTCAACTCCTTAAGGGGAACTCTTTTCTAATGTTGCTATATTCAGGTGTTACGTTTCTCCTGTACCTATTATTCTTCTATTTTACTGTTTATCATATTGATAAATATTTATTACTTGAGTAAAACACCAGGCCAGGTGTTTAGAATGTAGTCTCACAAGTTATAAGCTGTGCAATCCAGGGACATCAATCTCATAGACCATATATTAACGGTTTCATCTGGACTTACTGCATGGAGACTTGTTTGCCATGAACCATGGATATTTCACATCATGCCTTAAATTAAGCAGTTACTTATCAAAAATTTTAAATTAATATCATTTTTATAGAGATAATATTTGTTGCCAACACTCTATATAACTTGAAGGTATAGAATCACATGTCTTCAGATGTATATTAACACACTACACTCACAACCAATCACCCATAATCTTTCACCATAGTCCATTAGCTTCCCCCACTCCAACTGCTCCCCAAACCCTACTGTCCACCTCTGGTTGTCTGAATTCTACAGTTATATTTCTATAGTATGTTATGGCTTGGTTTGGTGTGTTCCGATACTTTTCTATACTTCACATACAAATGAAATAATCTGGTAAAAACTTTTTCCCCTCTGGCTTATTTAGTTAAGCATGATCACTTCCATTTTTATCCATGTTGTTATAAATAAAAAAGTGTCATCCTTTTCTATAGCTGAATAGTATTCCATTGTGTATATATGCCACAGCTATAATTCTATAGCTGAATAGTATTCCATTGTGTGTATATATATCTCCTTTGAATTAGGTGTTTTGTATTCCTTGAGTATATACTTAGGAGTGGAATTGAAGGAATTTAAATTATTCATTTATTTAAAAAATGTATTTATTATTTATGTATTGCTTAGAAGAACTGGGGTGTAGGCCAGAGGTACAGGGGTGTCTGTGAGTGGATTCACTGGAGTTAGAGTGGGGAGCACAGCAGGTATATCTATTGAAGTACACTGCTAAGAGGAGCTGTGGGTGAGACAGGAGAGGTCTGCTGTGCCATATGTGGGTGAGCTCAATGGTCGGGGATCAAACTCAGGCCTTAGCAGTGACAACACTGAGACTTAACCCCTAGGTCACCAGGGAGACCTGAACTGAAGAATTCTGTAGATATATTACTTATGTTTTGAGAAAGCTCTCTACTATTTTCCATAGGGCTATACCAGTCTATATTCCCACCAAAAGCATACAACTGTTCCTTTTTCCCACACCCTTGCCATCACTTGTCCTTTTTGGTATTTTGATATGGACTATCATCACTGGCATGAGGTGATATCTCATTTGCATTTCCCTGATGGTAAGCAGTGATGGGCATTTTTTTTTTTCATGTGCCTGTTGGCTATATGCATGTTTTCTTTGTAAAGTACCTATTTTGATCTGCCCAATTTTTTGATTAGGTACTTTGTTTTCATTTTGTTGAGTTGTACGAGTTCTTTGTAGATCTTGAATATATTTTCTCTATATTATTGAGTTGTGTTTAGTACTTTAACTTACAAATATATTTTTTCTTTATGTGCATTTAAATCTATTATTTCTAAGCATAATTTTTCTATATTCCTTATGTTTCTTTTTTTCTTCATTTCATGAGTAAATAAGTAATGTTATTCTCATTTACAAAGCATTTGGAACTCTTTCAAATAAAAGTTTTTTATTTTTAATTTACTTTCTTTTTTTTAATATTGGATATAGAAGTGGGATTTACCATAAATCTCAGCTTCTCAGTTCTAATTTCATTGATCTATGCAAGGTCCCTGTCTTTCACTATTTAATTGATTTATTTGTTTCACTATATCCAAGTCCATTTTTCTCCCCTGTAGATAGTAAAATCCTACATCTAGATTGTTTGAGTCATTACTGGTTTATGTCTATTGTACCCTTTCACATCCAAAAGTGTTCTGCTATGGAAGGTAAACTATGTGACTCTGTATGCTTAAAACAATAATCTGTAATGCATTTATTTGTATGGGTTTTTGCCAAAGATATATTTTATTTTATTTTTTCAATGCATACATATTTTATTTATCTATGCATAACAAGAATTGGCATATAGGCCAGAGGTGCGGGGGTGAGAGGATTCACCAGAGACAGTGTGCGAAGCAGAGCAGGTGGATCTACTGAAATACACCGCTGAGGGGAGCAGCAGATGAGACTGGAAAGGTCTGCTGCACCATCCAAATGTGCCTTAGCTGCCTGGCCAGGGATCGAACTCCTGCTGCAGTGACTGGTGATAACTTGATAGTGCTGAGACTTTAACCCCTGTGCCACCTAGGAGGCCCTAAAAGTATATTTTATATGCTTGCATTTTAACATATAAATGGTGGTGCTAGATTATGTATATCAGCACACTTTTTGTAATAATCTTGGCTGTTACAGATACATACATAATTGTTTATTTCATTACTTAGGAATGTTCTGATCTGAAAAGGAGCAGCTCTTATTACAATATATAAGCATAAATTTTCCACCTGGGAAATGTATTCTAGATTGTTACTTGCAACATAGGATTGGGAATCTCAATTATATAAATCATAGTTAATTTGGCATGAATCCTTTGTGACATCTTGGTCTTAGGAGATTCTGCCAGGTGAGATTTCAGTTTGTTGAGTACATAAGGCATTGACTCTCTTTCTCACAGTCATATACACTCCTCACTAACGTATGCTAACACACAGCCTTTGTCACTCAAGTATTACTGAAAAAAAAGATTTGGGAATGAACTCTTTGAACTATCTTTGTCCTTTCTGTCATCTTTCAAACAGGAATGGGAAATCACAGCACTTAAGGTATTTTCAATATTCTTTATTTTTTTAAAGATTTATTTATTATGCATACGAGAACTGGGTTACAGGCCAGAGGTGTGGGGGTGAGAGGATTCACCAGAGACAGAGTGGGGAACAGAACAGGCAGACTGACTGAAATACACTGCTGTGGGGAGCAGTGGGCGAGACAGGAGAGGACTGCCTCGCCATGTGGGTTTCTTTCTGGAGGGCCGGGTATAGAACTCATGCTGCAGAGGCTCTGGATTGCTTCATAGTGCGGTGCTTAACCCCTTGTCCATTTTCAATATTCTTTAAAAAGTCATTGTAAAGTAGCTGGAATGACAAAATTTACAATTTAGTGTTATTTTCAGTGCTAGTTTCTATTGGTGAAGTATACCCTTCGAATTTATGTTTATGATTGTCATGGCCAAAAATGATATGTTCTTTGTGTTTTGTTATTATTAGTGAAGAAAATTCTTGTGACTGCTTGATTGCTCATTTTTTTTCTTCTATTGTAGGAACTGTGCTTTTTCTTTTTTTTTTTTTATCTTTTTTTTTTAATGGTTAATATTTATTTATTTATTATTTTTTTTATTAGATAATAAATTTTATTGTTATATTCCCCATACAATTGCAGCCCCCCCATTCTGACCCCAATCCCTCCCCTCCCGCCCCTGCCCCCCTAAAAGTGTCTCTGGTTCATAGTTTTTTGTTGATTTTGATTTTCACTTTCTTATAGTTATTCATTTTCCTGGTCCCTTATTTAAGTTTTCTAGATTCCTGCTATGAGTGAGACCATCCGGTATTTTTCTTTTTCTTTTTGGCTTATTTCACTGAGCATGATCCCTTCCAGCGCCATCCATGTTGCTGCAAATTGCATGTGTTTATCTTTTTTGAATGCTGAGTAATATTCCATGGTATATATGTACCACATCTTCTTGATCCAGTCATCTATTTTTGGGCATTTGGGTTGTTTCCAAAGCTTAGCTATTGTAAACAGTGCTGCTATAAACATAGGGGTGCAGGTGTTCTTTGGAATTGATGTTTCTGTGTCCTTTGGGTAAATACCTAGGAGTGGAATTGCTGGATCATATGGAAGCTCTATGTTTAGTAGGTCCAGAAATCTCCACACAGCTTTCCACAGTGGTTGGACCAGTTTGCACTCCCACCAACAGTGCAGAAGAGTTCCTTTTTCTCCACACCCTCACCAACATTTGTTGTTGCTAGTTTTTTTAATATGTGCCATTCTCACTGGTGTAAGATGGTATCTCATGGTAGTTTTGATTTGCATTTCCCTGATGACAAGTGATGTTGAACATTTTTTCATATGCCTGTTGGCCATTTGCATTTCCTCTTCAGAGAAGTTTCTTTTTAGCTCTTCTGCCCATTTTTTGACTGGATTATTTTCTTTGTTGTTGTTGAGTCTCATCAGCTCTTTGCAGATTTTTGTGATCAGTCCTTTATCATTAGTGTTGGGTGCAAAAATGTTCTCCCAGTTGGTGGGGTTTCTCTTTGTTTTTGTTATTGTCTCTTTTGCTGTGCAGAAGCTCTTTAATTTGATGTAGTCCCAGCTGTTTATCTTCGCCTTCACTATCACTGCTTTGGGTGATGTGTCTGTAAAGATGTCTTTGATGTGCAAATCACGTAGTGTTTCGCCTATATTTCCTTCTATATATTTTATGGTTTCAGGTCTTATGTCTAATTCTTTAATCCATTTTGAGTTGATTTTTGTGTATGGTGTGAGGTAGTGGTCAAGCTTCATTCTTTTGCATGTAGCGACCCAGTTTTCCCAGCACCATTTATTGAACAAACTTTCTTTGCTCCAATGCATAGTCTTTGCTCCTTTGTCAAAGATTAGTTGACCATAAATCTGTGGGTTTATTTCTGGATTTTCTATTCGATTCCATTGGTCTGTATGTCTGTTCTTGTTCCAATACCATAGTATAGTTTGAAGTCTGGGAGTGTGATGCCTCCATTCCCTTCTTTTTTTTTCAGGAGAGCTTTGGCTATTCGGGGTTTTTTGTGATTCCATATGAATTTCATCAATAATTGTTCTATTTCTTTGAAGAATGACATTGAAATTTTGATTGGAATAGCATTGAATCTGTATATTGCTTTTGGAAGGATGGCCATTTTAATAATGTTTATTCTTCCAATCCATGAGCAGGGGATATCTCTCCATTTCTTTGTGTCTTCTTCTATTTCTTTTTTTTTTTAATTTTTTTTTTTTTTTAATAGAGGCATGCTTATTTATTTATTTGTTTGCTTGTTTGTTTGTTTGTTTATACAAGCACTGGGTACAGTCAGAAGCGCGGGAGGGTGAGAGAATTCACCAGAGCCAGAGCGGGGAGCAGAGCAGGCAGAAGGACCGAAGTACACTGCTGAGGGGAGCAGCGGGCAGCAGGAGAGGTCTGCGCGCCATGTGGGACCCTCCTCCGGTGGCCGGGAAGCAGCTGGGGATCGAACCGGCGCCGCAGAGGCCGCGGGCAGCTTCGCAACCCAGCGCTCAACCGCTGCGCCACCGGGGAGGCCCTTCTTCTATTTCTTTTAACAGTGTTTTATAGTTTTCTTTGTATAGGTCCTTTACCTCTTTTGTTAGATTTATTCCCAAATATTTGATTTTTTTTGTTTCAATAACGAAAGGGATGGTTTTTTTGATTTCTTCTTCTTCAGATTTATTGTTTGTGTATAGGAAGGCTAATGACTTTTGCGTGTTGATTTTGTATCCTGCCACTTTACTGAACTGATTGATGAGTTGAATTAGCTTTTCTGTGGAGTTTTTGGGGTTCTCTATGTATAATATCATATCGTCTGCAAATAGTGATAGTTTGACTTCTTCTTTTCCTATTTGGATTCCTTGGATGTCTTTCTCTTGTCTTATTGCCCTGGCTAGGACTTCCAGTATTATATTGAAAAGCAGTGGTGAGAGTGGACATCTTTGTCTTGTTCCAGATCTTAATGGAATTGCTTTCAGCTTTTCACCATTGAGAATGATACTGGCTGTTGGCTTGTCATAGATGGCCTTTATGATGTTAAGGTATGTTCCTTGTATCCCAAGAATTTCAAGGGCTTTTATCATGAATGGGTGTTGCACTTTGTCGAAAGCTTTCTCAGCATCTATTGATATTATCATATGGTTTTTATATTTCTTTTTGTTGATGTGTTGGATAACGTTGATTGATTTTCGGATGTTAAACCATCCTTGTGTCCCTGGAATGAATCCTACTTGGTCGTGGTGAATTATCTTATGGATGCATTGTTGGATTCTGATGGCTAAAATTTTATTGAGGATTTTTGCATCAGTGTTCATTAGGGAGATTGGCCTGTAGTTTTCCTTTTTTGTGTTGTCCTTGTACGGTTTTGGTATTAGTGTAATGTTGGCTTCATAGAACGTGTTTGGTATTGTCCCTTCCTTCTCAATTTTTTGGAAGAGTTTGTGAAGGATAGGCACTAATTCGTCTCTGAATGTTTGGTAGAATTCATTTGTAAATCCATCAGGTCCTGGGCTTTTGTTTTTGGGGAGGTTTTTGATTACCATTTCAATTTCGCTAATTGTAATTGGTCTGTTTAGGTGTTCTATTTCTTCTTTATCTAGCTTTGGGTGTTTGTAGAGTTGTAGGAATTTGTCCATCTCCTCTAGATTGTTAAACTTGTTTCCATATAACTGTTCATAGTAGTTACTTATTATTCTTTTGATTTCTGCTGTGTCCATTGTGATTTCTCCTCTTTCATTGATGATCCTGTGTATTTGTGCTTTCTCCCTTTTTTCCTTTGTGAGCCTGGCTAGGGGTTTGTCTATTTTATTGATTTTTTCAAAGAACCAGCTCTTGGTTTCATTGATCTTTTGGATTGTTTTTTTAGTTTCTATTTCATTTATTTCTGCTTTGGTTTTTATTATTTCTTTTCTTCTACTGGTTTTGGGGGTTTTTTGTTGTTCTTTTTCTAGATCTTTGAGCTTCGAGATTAGGTTGTTTCTTTGAGTTCTTTCTTGTTTCTTGATGTGAGCTTCTATTGCTATATATTTTCCTCTTATTACTGCTTTTGCTGCATCCCATACATTTAGGATATTGGTGTCCTCCTTGTCGTTCAATTCAAAAAATTTTTTAATTTCTTCTTTCATCTCCTCATTAGTCCAGTGGTCTTCCAGCAGTGTGGTTTTTAATCTCCATGAGGTAGGAAAGTTCCTTACCTTCTTTTTATGGTTTATTTCTAGTTTGATGCCTTCATGGTCAGAAAAGATGGTTGATATGATTTCAATCTTGGTGTATCTGTTGATGTTTGTCTTGTGCCCCAGTATGTGATCGATCCTGGAGAATGATCCGTGTGCGCTTGAGAAAAATGTGTACTCCGTTTTTTTGGGGTTTAGTGTTCTATAGATGTCTGTTAAGCCCAATTGCTCTAAGTCCTTATTTAGAGCTTTGGTTTCTTTACTTATTTTTTGTCTTGTTGATCTATCCATTGTTGATAGTGGTGTGTTGAAGTCTCCCACTACGTATGTGTTTTCTCTGATGTCTGTTTTCAGAGAGGACAACAGTTGTCTGATATATTTTGGTGCTCCTTCGTTTGGTGAGTATATGTTAATGAGTGTTATTTCTTCTTGAAGTATTGTCCCCTTGATCATAATGTAGTGACCATTGGGGTCTCTTTTTATCTTTTTGAGTTTGAAATCTGTTTTATCTGATATAAGTATAGCTGTTCCTGCTTTCTTTTTTGGCCCATTTGCTTGTAGGATTGTTTTCCATCCTTTAACTTTGAGCCTATTTTTATCTTTTGTAGGTAAATGTGTTTCCTGGAGACAGCAAAAGGTTGGGTTTTGTTTCTTAATCCAGGCTGCAACTCTGTGTCTTTTTATTGAAGAGTTTAGTCCATTTACATTTAGAGTTAATATTGATATGTTAACATCTGTATTTGCCATTGTGTTTGTCTTTCCTTTGATTTTATTTATTTATTCTTTTAATAACTTTTTTTTTTTGGCCTTCTTTCATTGTTATTCGTCCCTCTGAGGTTCTGGCTTTAGGACTCCTTGTAGTATTTTTTGGAGTGGGGGTTAGTTGCAATGAAATTCCGGAGTTTCTGTTTGTCTGGGAAAGTCCATATTCTTTCTTCAAAGAGGAAGGAGAGCTTTGCGGGATAGAGTATTCTTGGTTGGCATCTGTTTTCTTGGAGTCTGTTGACTATGTCCCTCCACTCTCTCCTTGCCCGTAATGTTTCTTCGGAGAAGTCTGATGTCAGCCTGATTGGCTTTCCTTTGAATGTTATCTGTTTCTTCCCTCTTGCCAGCTTCATTATTTTTTCCTTGTCCTGGATTCTTGGGAGCTTTACTATTATGTGTCTTGCTGTATTTTTCCTTTCGTCGTGGAAGTTTGGTGTTCTTCTTGCTTCTTGTATATCAATTTTCAGCTCCTCCTTCACATTTGGGAAGTTCTCTTCAATTATCTCTTTGAATATTTTCTCTGTTCCTACTTCTCTCTCCTCTCCTTCTGGTATTCCCATAACTCTTATATTTCCTTTCCTCATGGAGTCAGATAGTTCCCAAGTCTTTCTTCATTCTTTTTCCTTCGTACTTCTCTTTCCTTTTCTGTTTTGGTTCTTTTTATTTCCGTGTCTTCAAGAGTACTTATTCGTTCTTCCATTTCATCAATTCTGCTTTCATTGCTTTTCCCAGAATTCTTTAGTTCTTCCATTAATTCTTTGATCTCCTGCATTTCTTTTACTTCCCTCTTTAGGGACTCAATTTCATTCTTCTGATCGTTGATTATTTTTCCCTTATCATTGTTTTCCTTTATGACTTCTGTCAGTTTTTTTAATCACGGCAATTTTAAATTCTCTTTCTGGAAGGCTCAGAAGTTCTTCCAAGTTACTGTCGTTGCAATCTGGGGGCTGGTTTTCTTTTTGTGGTGTGCTTTTTCTCTGGAGAGTTGCTAGGTTGCGTGTGGTTCTTCTCCTCCCTACTGTCTGTTTTCTAATTTGCCATATGCGTTGGGACACTGTGTTGTTGGGACTGGCCGGCATCTTGGGTGGGCTTCTCTGCTCCCCTCTGGTTCCTTCAGGAGTCATCTGTCAGTTTCAAGCAGTCTTTACTGGAGAAAGGTCCCTGTTCTAAAATGCCGATGTGGGGACACACTCCCCTGTGCGCCTGGTCTGCCCCGGCGGTGGGTTCCTGCTCCCCCTCTGGGCTTGGACTGCAGGCCAGAGGGGGTCTGGCGTGGGCGAACTTCCCCCGCTCACCTCTGGCTCCTGAGGAAGCCTTCTGCAGGTAGTCTTTACTGAAGAAATGTCCCTATTCTATAATGGTGATGTGGGACACACTCCCTGCGCGTCCGGTCTCAGGCACACTCTTCTGCGTGCTTGGTCTGCCCCGGCTGTGGGTGCTCGCTCTCCCTGTGGGCTCAGACTACTTGTTCGGAAGGGGCCCGGCGTGGGCTAACTCCCCAGCTGGCCACTAGCTCCTTCAGGAGCCTGTGCTGGCTTCAAGTCGCTAGGTGGCGCCAGAGATCTCTCCTAGAGCCCTTGGGGAGCTGATTTTCCACCCCGTGGGACAGGGAGCAGAGCGGGGATGGTAGGGTACACCTCAACGGCTTTGGGGTGCTGTGTCTGCCTTGTGCCCCACCGTCGTGGGGAACCCACGCCCCTAATTTCGTGCCCCGGGTCTCAGTTCCAAAGCCCTCAGTTCCAGGACGCGGGCTGTAGCCCAGATGAGTGGCGCGGGAATGGCGCCTTTTGAATCCCGCTCCCCTGCCTGGGTGCCTGGTTCCTGCTCACTCAGGGAGGGCCTCCGCGCGTCTCCCCGCAAGCCTAGGTCGCAGGCGCGGGGACCTGGGCAGCTGCGATCCGATCTGGATCCGCGTTTGCTTTTCAACCGCACTGCTTTTCAGCGTGATCCGCGCCACTTTTCCGCGCAATCCCGATCCGCGCCTGCTTTTCCAGCGCGCAGCTTTCCGCGCAGGCTTACCGGGCGGCCGGGGCTGTGTGCTGGTGCTGGCCTCCTCCTGGGCGGGGTCTCTCTTTAATGGCGCCTGGAGCTCACCTCCGCGGCGGATCCTGCAGGGTTCTCCACAGCTCCCGTTCACGGGGTGTGGTGGCTGCAATAGTTCCTTTCCACTCACAGTCCCGCTTGCTGCGTCCTTTGTTCTTGTTGGCAGTTTTAGTTTGTTGTTTTCCTCCTCTCTGCCGGTCGGAGAGTGCCGCCTCTGTGGGCGGGGGAGGGGAGCAGGGTTCTGCGCTTCCCTCCCTTCTGGTCCTCTTTTATGGCCACTTTCTTCTTCGGGCAGTTTGCTGGCGTCACCCGTTTATCTTCCGTGTCCCAGTTCTCACTGGGACCTGCCGCTTTTCCTCCCTATTAACTTTTTTTAATGGGAGATCTTACTCGCAGCGTCTCCTCACCGCCATGTTGCTCCGCCCCCTCTAGAATCTTTTTTTTTTCTCTTTTTTTCTTTTGTTTTTATATGTTAAATTATGAGTTGAGTAGAGGTAATTATGACATGACTCTTTGTTTTCCATCTTAATATGGAAGCACCATCAATACAATTTCTGTGAGTACATTCTTTGTTTTCAACATTAGCTACATTTGCATCATTTTTTATGCATTTCTCATTGTTAATATATTTCAATTTTTTAACTCTTGGCACTTGATATTTAATTTACCTCTTATTTAAAATTCATTTGGCCAATAGTGTAAACTGAGAATTGGAAAGGATTTTTGTTTCAAATATTAGGTAACTTTTCCACTATAAGTTATTCGTTACATCATTTGGCTGTAATATTCTCTGTGTTATATATAAAGGAATCATAATTTCCAACTGCAAATGAATTACTTAAATTTCGAATTGAAATTTAATTCAGAAATAATTAGCTACATCTACTTTGTAAACTGCTGGTCTACTATTTTATTATTTTATTAATCAAATATCATAATATGAAGAGATGTTGAAAGGAACAGTTTTTCTACATTATACAATTTTTTCAAAATTATGTAGGCATGTACTATCTTTTAAAGATTATAAATAAAGTTTTTTGTATTTTGTTTATTGAGGTAAATTGATTTATTATGAAGGATCACATACACAAATCTGAAACATTTTTTGATTTGTGTTTACATTTTCTCAGTGTTTCTAAAACCAATGTTTATTTCTAGAGTCATGTGACTCATTGATGACAGACCATATGGGTGTGATTATAAATTCATTATATGTAATGAGAATAAGGCTGTTAGAACAAATGGGGGAAAAGAAGACTAAGAATTTTATGATAATCATGATGATAGCTAACAACTTCCTCTTTGTCATTTTAAGGATAAAGACTTAGTACTCGAGCACATTTATAATGAGACTTTTCAACAGCAGTGATTTCCCATCTTTGCTGCTTACTGGTTTCTCTGGCTTGGAAGCTTATCATCTTCAGATTTCTGTCCTCTTCTGTTTCTTATATCTATTTGCCATTATGGGCAATAGCACTGTATCGATGGTAATCTGGATGGAACAATCACTTCATGAACCCATGTACTTCTTTCTTTTCACGCTCACAGTCAGTGACCTGGGACTCTGTGCCACCACTTTACTTACAATACTTAAGCTTTTCTGGTTCAATGCTCGTGAAATTCACTTTGATGCCTGCCTTGCCCAGATGTACTTTATCCATGTCTTCTCCATGATGGAGTCAGGAATCCTAGTGTCCATGGCTTTTGACCGCTATGTTGCCATCTCCAATCCTCTCAGATATACTGCCATTCTGAATAATTCTACCATTCTGAAAATTTTTGTAGGGTTTGCATTAAGGGCCATCATTATTATCATTCCATTTCCTTTCCTCATTAAGCGACTGAAATTTTGTGAGGCCAATGTACTTTCCCATTCCTACTGTCTACACCCAGATATCATTAAGCTTTCTTGCTCTGATCATCGCATTAACAGCTTCTTAGGACTCATTGGCATTGTCCTAACATTTGGATTGGATTCTGTGCTCATCCTGCTTTCTTATGTGAAGATCCTTGCGGCAGTTCTGGGCATTGCCTCCCAGGAAGAAAGAGTCAAGGCCCTTAACACCTGTGTTTCCCACATCTGTGCTGTGCTGCTGGTCTATGTCCCAATGTTGGGAGTGTCCGTCATTCACCGCTTTGGGAAGCACGTCCCACCGTGGTTCATGTCATCATGGCCTATGTCTACTTGTTAGTGCCTCCTGTACTCAACCCAGTTGTCTATTGCATCAAGACCCACGAGATTCGCGTTCGCCTTCTGCGTATTTTCAAGAAAATAAATACAAATCGATGATTATTAAGATTCAGATTTATCTACAATTGATTTCTTAAAGTCATTTCTAATTTACAATAGCAAAGAGATATCCAGATCAAAATAACCTGTTAAATCTGTGCACAAATGACCCAAAAACAAGAAAAAGGAAAAAAGGATAAAAAGGATAAGATCTAACACTATAACTCTGTGCTATAAAATTAGTAATTCAAAAGTCAACATTCAAACAGAACTCCTCCAGTATTAACAGTGTGATTCGAAATAAGACTGCACAACTGATCAAATTTTACTCTAATTTTCTGTTATCAATGGTTAAAATCCATCTTTATTTTCATTAAATTTGAACTTATGTCGTATTTGTGTCTATTTAGATGTGAGATGTTTTCTGAACTTGACTGCAAGATCTCCATAGGAAGAAGAAACTAAATCATTTTCCAGTAAAATTAACATTACTGAATATTAATAATTCATTCAAACTAACATTTGCTCAACTCTAGCTATTGGACACAATAGAAACATATGGATAGAGCAATGTGAATAAAATAGGGAAATCACTAGTTTATTAATGTTTCATTAATTTAGGAAAATATTTTAAAATTTGCAATAGCAAAAGAATCTTGACTTTTCACCTTGACATTAACAGTGAGATTTTAAAATTCTAGTCAAGTGCTGGGAGGAAGAGTTCTATAATTATGATAGCTGGGTCAGCTCAGAACCAACAAATATCTCTGAGTTGGTTTGTGGTCAGGGCCAAATTATGCATGGTTACCAGGGACTAGTAGCTGAAGTCTGAGGTCTTCAAGCAACTTGACAAAGATCTCTTTCCATAATTGGACTATTGCTTTACCTTTTATAGATGACATTAGATTCCTTAGCCTTAAAGGCAGAGAAACATGCTTGCTAGGATATAAAGGTGCTAAGTGCTTACCATGCAGTAGCACATTTTGCTAAGTGCATTGCATTTGTCATCTTGTTTAAATATGGCCACCAAGTAAATATGGTTTATTATGACCAATTTAGAGAAGGGGAAATTAAATCTCAGAAGACTATTAATTCTTGAACATAATGTTATGATTATTATACCTGTTTCTTTATTAAAAAGTTCATTTTTTTTAAAGATTTTTATTTATTTACACCAGAACAGAGGTACAGGCCAGATGCGCGGGAGAATGAGAGGATTCATCAGAGCCAGAGCGGGGAATAGAACTGGCAGACTGACTGAAATACACCGCTGAGGGGAGCAGTGGGTGTGACAGGAAAGGTCTGCCACACCATGTGGGACTCTCGCTGGCCGGTCGGGATCTAACTGGTGCTGCAGAGGCTGTGACAGCTTCACAGTGCTGTGCTCAACTGCCTGCGCCACCAGGGGAGGTCCAAAAAAGGTTCATTCTTTTTTACACAGAAACATGCTGAAAGTAATAATTAAATTTCAGTTACATTGGATTGGTTTAAAACTGCCCAAACCAGACATGTTTTTTTTCCTATATGTCCACTTACAAATAAAATTCTTCTCATATAATTTATTAAAATATTTGGAAAACTAAGGTTCAATTAATATTTAATGAAACTTAACTACATCCATGAAATTATATGGCTCTCTAAGGGGCTAGCAATTGTATGGGGAATATAAAAATAAAATTTATTTTAAAAAAATTAAAAAAAATAAAAGTAACCAAGTATGTAAAAAAATAAATTAATTAAAAAAATTTAAAAAAAGAAATTATATGGCTCTCAATTAGAACATGGTCTTAAGTACCTTAAGACATTTTTTAAAAGAGGTAAAAATACAATGATCAAAGCTTCAAGGGGTTACAAGTTAGAACAGGAATACAAAAAAACAGATAAACATATATGAAAGGAAATAATAAAAATAATTTTAGAAAATAATTAATTAGAAGCTTTATAATGGAGAATTAATAAATAAACCCAAAGGATGGTCTGGATATCATTAGTACAATAGTCATATCAACACATAGCTAATAATGCAAACATTTTGAAACTCTTAAAATGAAAATTCACAAGGGCAGACCTAGGAATGGAAATGCTGGATCACATGGAAGAACTACTTTTAATATTTTTAGCAAAGTCCATACTGTTTTCCATAGGAGCTGGACCAGTCTACACTCCCACCAACAGTGTAAGGAAGTACCTTTATCTCCACATTTATTGTGTCTGTTTATGTGATATGTGCAGTTCTCATAGGAGTGAGGTTGTATCTCACTGCGATTTTGATTTGCATTTCTCTGATGATAAGTGATGTTGAACATGAAATTTCTACATGGGGAGGGAAAATGAGGGTGGGAACTCATCAAGGAGAGGCCCAAGGGTCTCAGGTTAATGATTGTGGGTGCTTTGTGGTGGTCATAGTGTGGTAACCTGCATGTAAGAAGGTGCAAATCTATTCACTCAAATCATAAGAAGGTTATAACCAATGTTATCTCAATTAAAAAAAAACAAAAAATAAAAATAGACAAATGATTTTAATAAATGTTTCTCTATAGAGTATATAGAGAAAGCAAGCACATGAAAAGATGCTTAATAACATTATGTTTTAGGGAAATGCAAGCACAAAGTCATAATTAGAAACACCTCATACTCATTAGGAGGATTATTAAACAAATGGAATATAATAAGGTTAAAGAAGATATGGCAAATTGGAAACTTTGCTCATTGCTTGTTCATTAAGAATGTAAAATAGTGCCTTTTCTGAGGAAAAGAAATGGCTCTCCTTCAAAAATTTAAAAATATAATTAATATATGATCCAGCAATTTTGCTTCTGAGTATATACTCAGTGGAACTGGGAATGGATTGGAGAGATACTCACATCTGTTTTAGTTTTATCCATAGTAGTTAAAATGTGGGCACAAATTTAGTGTCCATCAACTGATAAAGAAAATGTGATGCATATATATGGATACATATAATGGAATTATTTTATATGTACATATATATAATGGAATTATTTCATATGGTTAAATAACCATATGGAATTACTGAATTCTAATAATTACCACAACATATGAATCTATGAAGACATTATGTTAAGTAAAATAATATAGACAGAAGGACAGATATTGTATGATTCAATTTATATGAAGCATCAAGAATAGACAAGTTCATGGAGACAGAAAGTAGAGCACAGGTTATGAGGTGGGTAGGGGAAAGGCAATAGGGACTTTTAAAAATTACTATTAACAAATCCATATTTTACTCAAATGTTCTCTTTCTAGGCCTCCCCTGGTGGCACAGTGGTTGGGCGCTGGGCTGCAAGGCTGCCCGCAGCCTCTGCAGCACCAGTTCAATCTCCGGCCCCAGGTGAGGGTCCCACATGGTGCTCGGACCTCTCCTGCCGTGTCCACTGCTCCCCTCAGCAGTGTACTTCGTCAGTCTGCCTGTTCTGTTCTCCGCTCTGGCTCTGGTGAATTCTCTCACCCTCCCGTGCTTCTGACTGTACCCAGTGCTTGTATAAATAAATAAATAAATCTTAAAAAAAAAAATGTTCTCTTTCTACCCAATGTACTTAGTCTGTTCCAGGATCCAGTCCAGGATACCATATAATTAGTCATAATGTCTTTAGAATCTTCTTGATTATAACAATTTCTCAAAATTTTATTGCTTTTGATTACCTTGTCACTTTGAAATATCTTCATATTTTTTTACAAAACACTCTTCAATTGCTGCATTTCTTTCTTAGAAAGACCATAACAGATTACCACAAACTTGGTAATTAAAACAAAGGAATTAATTTTTTCACAGTTCCAGAAGCTAGAAGTTTGAAGTCAAGGTGTCAGCAGGACCCACGGACTTCTGAAAGGTCTAGGGAAGAATGCTGCCTTCAGTGTCTCCTTAATATGTCTGGTTGTGACCAGAAATCCATGGAACTCCTCAGCGTGTAGACTAATCAATGCAATCTCTGAGGCTGACTTCTTAAGACATTCTCCTTTGTGTGTCTGTGACTTCACATAGTCTTATAAAGACACCAGTCATAGAAATTGGAGCTCATTTTGATCCTGTATGCCACATATTAACCTCTACAAAGACCATATTCCAAAGTAAATTTACATTCACAGTCATCAACAGGTCTCTTGGGGGTGGGGCGAGATACAATTCAACCTATAATAATTAAAATTTGTCTGATATTTTGTTTGATTTTTCCCATTAGTATTTCATAGTTTTCTGCATATAGATTCTGTACATATTTTGTTAAATTCATACTTAAATATTTCATTTTTTGATACTATTGGAAATGTCTTAATATATTTATTTTAATTGTTCATTATTGGTTTATAGGAAGTCAATTAATTTTGCTGAGCTATTTTCCCCAGCTATGGGGAAGTTGAGGCAGAGTCTCAATAGCATTAGAACATTAGTGGTGGAAGATAGCATGTAGAATTTACAGTTAACTATAAGAAAAGAATCACATTGTAGACCTCTAGAGTTCTAGATCAAAGCCATAATACATTTATACTCCATTTATACACCATTAAAGGGCCTCCCAGGCGGCGCAGCGGTTGAGCGCTGGGTTGCGTAGCTGCCCGCGGCTGCGGCGCCGGTTCGATCCCCGGCTGCTCCCCGGCCACCAGAGGAGGGTCCCACATGGCGCGCAGACCTCTCCTGCCGCCTGCTGCTCCCCTCAGCAGTGTATTTCGGTCCTTCTGCCTGCTCTGCTCCCCGCTCTGACTCTGGTGAATTCTCTCACCCTCCCGCGCTTCTGACTGTACCCAGTGCATGTATAAACAAAACAAACAAACAAACTAAATAAATAAAAAACATGCCTCTATTAAAAAAAAAAAAAAAAAAAAAACCTAAAAAAAAAAAACCCTATACACCATTAAAACCAACAAATGCAGGGAGCCTGCAGTGGTACTTGTGATTAGTACTCAATATTGAGTACTAAAGTCTAGTATGTCTTCTCTACCTACACTGACAGACTTTCCTAAGGTGGGAGTGGTCAGGCAAAAGGGAGACTGGGAGGTGGAATAGGGAGGAAAGGGGAACTGAGAGGTGAAGGGTGCAGACTTGTAACTATTAGATAAATAAGTCTTGGCAATCTAATGCCATAGACATTAGGTCATTATAGATATCAGTGCCATGTTATAAACTTCAAAATTGCTAACACACTAGATCTTAGTTGTTCCACCACTAAAAAAGATAGGTGTATATGTAATATACATGATACATATGTAAATGTATCACTACATACACAGTAACTGTATACAATGTTACATATCAATTATATTTCTTTTTTTAAAATAATAAATTTTATTTTTATATTCCCCATACAATTGCAACCCCCCCATTCTGACCCCAATCCCTCCCCTCCCGCCCCCCACCCCCCAAAAAGTGTCTCTGGTTCATAGTTTTTTTGTTGATTTTGATTTTCACTTTCTTATAGTTATTCATTTTCCTGGTCCCTTATTTAAGTTTTCTAGATTCCTGCTATGAGTGAGACCATCCGGTATTTTTCTTTTTCTTTTTGGCTTATTTCACTGAGCATGATCCCTTCCAGCGCCATCCATGTTGCTGCAAATTGCATGTGTTTATCTTTTTTGAATGCTGAGTAATATTCTATGGTATATATGTACCACATCTTCTTGATCCAAGAGGGAAGAAACAGATAACATTCAAAGGAAAACCAATCAGGCTGACATCAGACTTCTCCGAAGAAACATTACGGGCAAGGAGAGAGTGGAGGGACATAGTCAACAGACTCCAAGAAAACAGATGCCAACCAAGAATACTCTATCCCGCAAAGCTCTCCTTCCTCTATGAAGAAAGAATAAGGACCTTCCCAGACAAACAGAAACTCTGGAATTTCATTACGACTAAACCCCACTCCAAAAAATACTACAAGGAACCCTAAAACCAGAACCTCAGAGGGATGAATAACAACGAAAAAAGGCAAAAAAAAGTTATTAAAAGAATAAATAAATAAAATCAAAGGAAAGACAAACACAATGGCAAATACAGATACTAACATATCAATATTAACTCTAAATGTAAATGGACTAAACTCTTCAATAAAAAGACACAGAGTTGCAGCCTGGATTAAGAAACAAAACCCAACCTTTTGCTGTCTCCAGGAAACACATTTACCTACAAAAGATAAAAATAGGCTCAAAGTTAAAGGATGGAAAACAATCCTACAAGCAAATGGACCAAAAAAGAAAGCAGGAACAGCTATACTTATATCAGATAAAACAGACTTCAAACTCAAAAAAATAAAAAGACACCCCAACGGTCACTACGTTATGATCAAGGGGACAATACTTCAAGAAGAAATAACACTCATTAACATATACTCACCAAACGAAGGAGCACCAAAATATATCAGACAACTGTTGTCCTCTCTGAAAACAGACATCAGAGAAAACACATACGTAGTGGGAGACTTCAACACACCACTATCAACAATGCATAGATCAACAAGACAAAAAATAAGTAAAGAAACTAAAGCTCTAAATAAGGACCTAGAGCATTTGGGCTTAACAGACATCTATAGAACACTAAACCCCAAAAAAAGGAGTACACATTTTTCTCAAGCGCACATGGATGATTCTCCAGGATCGATCACATACTGGGGCACAAGACAAACATCAACAGATACACCAAGATTGAAATCATACCAACCATCTTTTCTGACCATGAAGGCATCAAACTAGAAATAAACCATAAAAAGAAGGCAAGGAACTTTCCTACCTCATGGAGATTAAAAACCACACTGCTGGAAGACCACTGGACTAATGAGGAGATCAAAGAAGAAATTAAAAAATTCTTTGAATTGAACGACAAGGAGAACACCAATATCCTAAATGTATGGGACGCAGCAAAAGCAGTAATAAGAGGAAAATATATAGCAATAGAAGCTCACATCAAGAAACAAGAAAGAACTCAAAGAAACAACCTAATCTCGAAGCTCAAAGATCTAGAAAAAGAACAACAAAAAACCCCCAAAACCAGTAGAAGAAAAGAAATATCAATTATATTTCAATAAAAATGTTTTAAGTAAAAAGTTAAAAATAAACACAAAAGTTAGGGTAAGTGGTTGGTCTTCTTCACCAATAAGGAGGGAAAATTGTCCTCTCCACCAACAATGAAGGGTGACACATGGTGTCAGTGTGTTTGGTTTCTCTATATTCCACATGTAAGTGACAACATCTGGTATTTATCTTTATAAATTCTTTCAAATTTATAACCACATTTTATTCACATTTGATTTTTGACTTGGATAAGTATGCATAATTCCTATTTTCCTATGAAAAAAAATGTAGTACAATAAAGACCTTTCTCCCAAGGCTGCTGCAGTTTTTTGATTATAATTTTAATAACCACAGATCATTAATTTTATATGCTTTCATTCACTTAGCCATTCTCTTTATATGTGTTGTTTTTATGGTTGCACTGACTAGGAAATAAATGAAGATCAGTTCTTTATGGAAATATGATAGAAGCATAATAGAAACAAAGAAAATAATCTCACCAAACCACACTGCATCTATAGCTCCAGACATTATGTAGCAAAGGAGTTATGATCTGCTGTGGAGCCACCATGCACAGGTTATTGTTTCCCCTTTCTCCATTTATTCACTAAATAAACATACATATTGAATCTCTTACATATTCTAGGTAACAGATAATATTCTAGGGAGTAGGGATATAATAAACAACACATGAGTTCCATAATATTAGACATATTTGTTGTAGTGGGAGACACCCACAACAAACAAATAAAAATCATAGTATTTTAGGAAATGAAAAGGTTCTTTGATGGGAGCTAAAAGGTTAATGTTATGGAGACTGAATAGAGGTGGGAAGAACATGGGAAGATCTCTTAAAGAAATATCATGTGAGGGCTTTCCCGAGTGGCGCAAGGGGTTAAGCACTGCACTATGAAGCAATCCACAGCCTCTGCAGCATGAGTTCGATCCCCGGCCAGCCAGGGAGCAACCCATACGGTGCAGCAGACCTCTCCTGTCTCGCCCCTCAGCAGTGTATTTCAGTCAGTCTTCCTGTTCTGTCCCCACTCTGTCTCTGGTGAGTGCTCTCACCCCCCTACATCTCTGGCCTGTACCCCAGTTGTTGTATGCATAAATAAATAAATCTTTTTTAAAAAAAGAAATATCATTTGAATTGATGCTTAATTGAGAAAGCTAAACCAGTCATTTAATGAATTGAATAGTGTGTGTGTGTATAATTTTTTTTTCAACCAGTCATCAGGACGAATCAAATCAGGGTTTCCTTGATCCTGTCCCTTGACTCTCCCATAGGTATTCCCTTTTCTGTGGAAATTCCCACTCTCATTCTGAGCAACATTCATTCTTTAGTCCCGAAGGTCCCTTCCATTGCCCGAGTGGCTTTGTTTCCCTTGGGCTTCTAGTGTCCCTATATAAACAGAAAATGTGAAAAGCTTTTTTATGCTTTTATACAGTATATGTATATATACTGGTAACCTTCTATAACTCCTGGAAGCTCTATCTCCTGCTTGAGTGAGTAATCTAACTTTGAGTGATTAAGCAAACTATGACAGTTAATTAAATACAGGGGAAACTAAAGTCATCTACACACTTGAGTAAGTCTGTTATTGAAAAAAGCAAAGTTGGGAGGTGAAACAATTGTCAATGTAATTTGGTGAACAAAGGTAATAATGATATGTTTTGAGGTCAGATCTAACAATGATGTCTGAGAGAGCAATCTAGGGGATTTTAACATGAGAACACAAAGCTGAGGAGGAAGGTGAGAAGTGACAAAACCACACGGAAAAATCCACATCTCTTTTTTCATACATGAAGAAGGATCTTGTAAGTATTAACCATGAATTTCCTTTCATTCCGAGATCAATAATCACAATTAAACATTTTTAACATGAGATGACTCGACTTATCTACATTTTTAAGAATTTATTACCTGCTATAAGGAAAATATATTTGTTCGGAATGACATGGGAGTGAAAAGGAGATAAATTAAAAGGCTAACAAAATTGTTTAAAAGAGAAATCCTATCAATGGTAAAGGCAGAAGTGAAAGAATTAAAAACTTTGGACATAGAAACAATAAGACTGTTGATGGACTGGAAAGGAGTAAAAGAATTTGAGTAAAGGAGGACAATACTTAGTTTTTACATTTGATCAACTATAGCAGCACAAGTCACATTTGCTAAGATGGAAATATTAAGGTAATTATCAAGCATACTTTCAGGGCTGTGTGATGTTTGTGGTGACTTTTAAACACACAAGCAGAGCTATTCAGTAGACATACTGGTCTGGAGCTCAGTGGAGAGGTGAAGGATGAAGATGGATGGTGAGTTACCGACACACAGATGGTACAGTCACTGAGTTGATAGAGTTTCTTAGGAAATGAATATAATTATATAAGAGAACAAAGCAGAAGTAAAACCTGGGTGTTCATGAAGCATTTAAAAATCTGGCTGCGGAGGAAGACCCAACGAAGATTTTAAAACAGCACATCTTTTACAAGGTGGGAAAAGCAAAATAAATCATGGTTTCAAAAGTCAATATATATGGGAAAATTATTTTCTAATGAAAACAAGATCAACCATTTCACATACTGCTGAGGTTGTATGACCATAAGGTTTGGGGGGAAGTTGCTTGTGTCGAGTGACTTGAGGTCACTGATTAACTTGACTAGAACTATGTCAGCTTTAATAGGGTTTTGGGAAAGATGCCAGATTAAGGATAGATAAAATGAGGTACAGAAACACAGATTATATACCCCATTGTGTTCTCACAATCCTTTTATTTATTTATTAAAGATTTTATTTATTTATACAAGAGCTGGGGTATAGGCCAGAGGCATGGGAGGGTGAGAGGATTCACCAGAGACAGAGCAGGGAGCAGAACAGGCAGATCTACTGAGTACCCTGCTGAGGGGAGCAGCGGACATGTCAGGAGAGGTCTGCTGCACCATGTGGGAATCTCCCTGGCCAGCCGGGAATCGAACCCACGCTGCAGAGGCTGCAGACAGCATCACAGTACCGCGCTCAACCCACTGTGCCACTGGGGAGGCCCTTTTTATTTATCTATATTTAAATAATTTTCTTTTTTTTTAAAGGTTTATTTTTATACAAGAACCGGGGTATAGGCCAGATGTGCAGGAGGGTGAAAGGATTCACCAGAGACAGAGCAGGAAACAAAACAGGCAGACCGATAGAAATACGCTGCTGAGGGCAGAAGAGGGCGAGACAAGAGAGGTCTGCCCTGCTTGTGGTTATCTCTGCAGCTGGCGGGGATCAAACAGGCACTGCAGAGGCTGCGGACAGCTTCACAGCACCGCGCTCAATGGCCTGTGCCACCAGGGAGGCCCCTCACAATCTTTTTAAACATGTTCTGTAATTCCAATTGATCATAGTCCTTGAAGAATGTTACTCATTCACTTCTTTTTAGCCCTTGTCACCAGCAATATATACACACTCCTATTTGTAAATTCTAGGCTCTCAACTCTCATCATGGAACATTCCCCTTTTTTTCAGTCTTATTAGGCCCTGGGGTAAGTGTTAGCCTGGTAAATTTCTGCTATTTTACTCTTTATTGGTGCCTACTTCTACACCTCAAATATGAGGGATAAATTACAAATCATTGAATAACAAGGACTTTAGTAACTTGTAACAGGAGGAAAGTATGGCAGTAAAGAAAAAAAAAAAAACTAGTAAAAAGCAGAGGTAGTTAAGAATTTGAATGATCCAAGTTAGTTATTTGTTGTTAACATATGATGGTAAGCATAAGACTGAAGCTTCCTTTGTTTTGAGGAATATGGAGAAGAAAACAAGAGAACAGACAAAACAAAACAAAACCAATTCTAGAAATCTGTGGACTTGAGTCTACCAGAGTGGGAAGATAGGAGTTGGAGGAAAGTGATGAGAAGGTACAGTGATCTTGGTGGAGGACTGTGGTGGTGAATGCTTTGTGGTAACATATGTTTGAAGTCGCGTGAATCTCTATCTCTGAATCATATGTATTAAACAGTAATCTCAACATTTAACACATCAGTCTTTTTTTCTTTTAACATATGATGTTATTTTTTTAAAAAGACTAGTGCTTCAAATACTAACCAAGCTAGCCCCAGAGCTGCAGCAGCCTGTGAGGGCAAACAAGTTCTGCTTTGGAACATCTCAATGTACATGAGCAGAGTCCCAAAATTGAGATTTCCTAAAGATACTTTTATACCTATGTGATTTTAGGCAACCCACCTGTCTTTAGTCTTCAGTCTACTTATGTACCATTCTTTTCTGATGATATCATTTAGATTTGTCATGGTAAAAATATAAGAATTAAAATGTAGGGGCCTCCCTGGTGGCGCAAGGGGTTAAGACGCAACCTATGAATCTATCCACAACCTCTGCAGCACAAGTTCGATCCCCAGCCAGCCAGGGAGCTACCCATATGGTGCAGCAGACCTCTCCTGACATGCCCACTGCTCCCCTCAGCAGTGTATCTCAGTCAGTCCACCTGTTCTGTTTCCCACTCTGGTGAATCATCTCACCCCCCACTCCTCTGGCCTGTACTCCAGTTCTTTTATGCATAATAAAATAAATCTTTAAACAAAAAGAATTAAAATGTAAAAAACGTTCATATTTTAAAAGACCATGTCCACAGGGAGGTTCCAGGATTAACAAGACTGATATCACTCACAAAACAAGTATCCATGGAACAGATAATAACAACTCACTTAATGAGAACTCTGGACTCGTTGCAGTGTAGGTACACACAAAGGAACCACAGTGGAGGATATGGAAGTGATACCAAACTTCAAATACCCAAGATTGAGTAAATGAAGTAAGTGCTCTTTACCTTTGGATGCTTGTGGACTTCTCTTTCTGATTTCAGCCACTTTGAGGGTAGATTTATTTACCTCTCTAGTTGGTATAACCACATACACTGTATATACAATGTTTTTGAAGCATCCATGTTTATCCTATGATATTGCTTGATTAACCTTGTGGGTTTTCTCCACTGGTGACAGCTAACTGAATTTATTGCCTAAGATTTTAATGCCATTCACTCTAAAATATTTCCATCAAGTGCTCTTGTGAGAGAAAATGGAATACTTAACCCAGAGAGAACAAGGTCTTACAAAATATCCTTAAACTGAATCATATACAAAAATTAATGTCAAGTAAATGATGGATCCGTAAGTTTAAACTGAAGCAGGCAGAGGGGAGGGGTTGGGGAAGGGATAAGAACAAGAGGGAAGGAAGCACAACGGGCCATGGGGGTGGACTATGTGTGATTTGGTGGTGGGTGCACTGCAGTGGCAATATCTGATTACCTCAATTAAAAATATATAAATACAAAAGAAAAAAACCCAAAAGTAAAATAAAAATCTAACCAACCTATTAAAATAGAGATTCGTTGGTGAGTGAGTGAGTCATGGAGATGTGAAGTTGTACTTCCCAAATTATAAAACTATGTAAATGAATGTCAAATAAAATTTGACAGGAAAAAAAAGAAAATATGAGACATATTGTTAGTATAAGGGACAAACATCCTATCAGTGACTCAAAATCCAGAATCAATAGGGTAAAATGATTGACAAAACTACATAATAACTATAAACCAATTAAAGGATTAAACACTGATATGTTAACAGAGGGAGGTGAATTTAGATACTTCTTCATCTAAACTGGATAGATAATATGCCTACAAAGCAAAAAAATTTAAGAGGGCCTTCCCGGTGGTGCAGCAGTTTGAGCACAGTGCTGTGAAGCTGTCAGCAGCCTCTGCAGTGTGGGTTAAATTCCCGGCCAGCCAGGGAGATACCCACATGGCACGGCAGACCTCTCCTGTCTGGCCCGCTGCTCCCCTCAGCAGTGTATTTTGGTCCTTCTGCCTGTTCTGCTCCCCACTCTGTCTCTGGTGAATCCTCTCACCCTCCCAAGCCTCTGGCCTGTAGCCTACCCCAGCTCTTGTATAAAAATAAATAAATCTTTAAAAAATGATTTTAAAAGAAATATGGGTTTCAATATTCTTAATATTGTGTGTTTTTCTTCCTTCTAGGAGTCCACATGCTTATGGTAAGATAATGGCTCCATGGGGCAACCTGGTCACAGGTTCTAATTCTAGTTTTGGACAGTCTGTTTCACTCTACCTCACTGGAATTCCTGGCTATGAGAATTTTCATCACGTTATTTCCATCCCCTTTTGTGTGTTATACACAATTGGAATAGTGGGCAACTGTACAATTCTTCATGTCATTCGCACTGATAAGAGTCTCCACGAGCCCATGTACTATTTCCTGACCATGCTGTCCCTCACCGACATGGGCATGTCCATCTCCACCCTACCCACAGTGCTGCAAGTCTTCTGGTTTGATGCTCGGGAGATTGAAGTGAATGCTTGTGTAGTCCAGATGTATTTCATTCATACTTTTTCTCTGATGGAGTCAGCTGTGCTCCTAGCCATGGCTTTTGACCGGTATGTTGCCATATGTGATCCTTTGAGGTATTCTAGCAAACTGACCGCACAACGCATTGTCTACATAGGGATCGCCATTGTCATCAGATGCGCAATTGTCCTCCCTGTTATTGTTGTTCGGATTCCTAAATTTACCTTCTGTCGCTCCCATGTTCTCTCGCACTCTTTTTGCTTGCATCAAGATGTCATCCGGTTGGCCTGTGATGACATATCTTTCAACATTTTGTATGGCTTGTTTGTTGTTGCTTGTTATTGGGGTGTAGATTCTCTAGGAATCTTCATATCTTATGCTTTCATCCTCCGCTCTGTGCTAAGTATTGCATCCAAGGGAGGGAAGCTAAAAGCCCTTAATACATGTGCCTCCCACATTTGTGCTGTACTCATTTTGTATGTGCCAATGATAGGGCTATCTATGGTGCATCGTTATGCAAAACATTCCTCCCCTATTATCCACATAACTATGGCCAATATTTACCTCTTAGTCCCACCGGTACTCAACCCAATTATTTATAGCGTCAAGACAAAGCAGATTCGCCAAGGCTTCCTAAAGATATTTTTAGCCAGAAGGTTTGGGCTTAATTAAACATAGAAAGCACATGATTTCCTTTTATCTTGACCTTAACATCTATTTTCTTCATCCTGAAGATAACCTATTTAGAGCTTCTGGAAACATTTGGTGTATAATCTTTCCATGATAATTAATTTTACAAGTCCTTTCAAGGAAATTATTGTAATTATTTTTGGGTCGTTACTTCCTAACTTGAGCATATCAGAATCCTGGTCCAAAGAGAGTAAGTAAAAGGAAATTTACTTCATTCAAATAATTTATGGAGATGGTTTCTATTTAGATTTAAAAGAAGAGTTCAATTTTCTGTTAAAACTAAGGCATAGAGAAACTAACGTTTCAAAGACAGCAGGGGTATTATATGTAGTACCACTGGCATTGGGAACTAGGTAAATTTCTTTCCCATGAGGAGAAAATGGGTCTCGTTTTTTTTCACATTTTAAGCTAAATTATAACAGATGCATGTTTGAGTTTAAAGATGGGATAAACAAAAACCCTGCATTTCTTTGTTTCATTTACTTCTCTTGAAATTATTGTTAGAAAAAAAGTAACTTGGATAATAAATGCATGGAGTTAGTTTTCCCAATGGAGAAAACCCAAAGACAGATTTCACACCACAATGGCTGCACACTCGTCAAATGGCAAGATGAAAAAATATGAAGCTCCTTTGGTTAGTGTGTACTCCTATTAGGCAAAATATCTTATGTACAGGAGTTTAAAAAAAAATACAGCAAAAGAAATGCTGAAAACCACCATAAACAATAACTTCCTAAATCTCCTGCTATCACACTCAATTCCCAGGAAGTGACAGGAAAAGAACAAACAAGGTAATTTTCAATATTAAATGTGCATATCCTAATGGGAGAAGGAAAGTGGGGCTTAGGTAATTAGAAAGTTCAAGGAAAACCTAAAAAAATTATTTTTGTGCAAATATTATTTTAAATCACAGTGACAGCCATACATAAATATACCTATACAACATCAAGTTGGTATAACTTCAAAAGTAGAAAGGATATGGAAAATAATGAAAGCAGTTAAGGAAGTGAATTTATGTCCAGGAACAGAAAAAATTAGACAACACACTTTATAGTTAAAAATGAATTTAAGACAGCAAAAAATCAGTGTAATGTAGTTTAAAGACTTGAAATAGACAACCAGATTTTGGAATAAAGGGGGCAAATGGATACTCTTAGAGAATACTGAAAAGAATGAATAAGTACACTGAAATAGCTGGCATGTCTTAATCAGCATAAATAAAATAGAGGCTTACATAAAAGGAATAGAAGGGAAACATTAAAAAAGTGAACTTATTACTAAGATAATAATTGATATGTAAGACAGACCTTGTGGACTCATAATCTGATTAATGGGTGTCAATATAGTAGAGAATAGCACAGATGAAAGAGGAAAGAGAGATATTTTTCCAATATGGAAGAGAATTCTCACCCAGGCATATCCTGGTGAAGTTATTAAAGGTTACAAATAAAGAAATAATACTATATATGTAGCAAAAATATCAAGTTTACTAAAAAATAAGAGTTTTAGAATCTGAGAATTCTTCAAAAAATATATTTAATATAATATATAGGGATTTCTGAGCAGAAAACATATGACTGGAATCTTCTACATTAAGTATACTGAAGAATTTGTGCATTAAATAATATGTGGAATGTTTCCAAAAACAAATATAGGAAAAATAGAAATAGTATTGGTATAAATACAAAACCAAATAAAACTGTTCATCATTTAATAATTGTTGAAGCTGGTTGATGTTTAGTTGGGGATGTATTATAATCTCTCTACTTTGATATACACTGGTATTTTCCATAAGATGATAAAAATAATAAATTAAAATTAAAGTTGCAACTAACAAAGATAATCTAATATTTTATTTCCTGAAGAAACAATTTATCCTATATAGATCCTAAAGTTTATTTTTTCTTATTTTAAGAGCATTATTTATTGGGGTAACATCAATCAGCCTCTAACTGTGGAAGCCTCTCCATCATTAGCTGTAAATGTGGATATTTGGCTATCACAGTTTACTCATCATAGTGCTTTGTTCAGGATTCAGATTGTGAAATAATGTCAAAGAACTTGGTGGGGTCGGGAATGTAATTTTTTTTTATTTCTTTAACTGTATACCAGAGTAATAAGTTAATGGAGTATAACTGCGTGACTGAACATAATCCTCTACATTTCAAATCCTTGGTCATACACTGTTTAGGTGATGTCAAAGTGACTTAAGTTCATATTAAAGAATTAAAAATATAAGGAGAATTCTGAGGTCATTCATACCAATAAAGTAGTAAGACCAACCTTTTTTTCTGGTAATTTCACAGGGAGAGCTGGGAAGATGGAGTTCTGAGGTGCTTTTTAGTGGTAAGGCATACACAGTCAATCATTTTCAGAGCCTGTCAGTCGGAATAAATTTCTTTTTGAGGAAAGAAATCAACTGAGTACCTGAGTAAATCTTCTCTATAAGAATTATTACTTCTGGGCTCCCTGGGGGAGCACGGGGTTAAGATGCAACCTATTAAGCTCTCCACAGCCACTGCAGCATGAATTTGATTTCCAGGCAGGGAGCCACCCACATGGTGCAGCAGACCTCTCCTGACTCTCCTGCTGCTCCCCTCAGCAGTGTATTTCAGTACATCTGCCTGTTCTGCTCCCCACTCTGTCTCTGGTGAATCCTCTTACCCCCACACCTCTGGCCTGTACCCCAGTTCTTGTGTGCAAATAAATAAATCTTAAAAAAAAGAACTATTAACTTTTGTTGAAGTCATCAATTCCTTAATGTGAATTCACAATAGACTGTGTTAAATATAACAACACCTGAGGATGAATAATCTCATGAAATAAATACTAAGTAAATAAATGGTAGTGTTGTTCAGTTATAATCAAACCAATTTTGACAATATCAATTCCAGAGTTGGAAAGATTAATAATAGTAGGTCCTGTTTATTTTTAAATTAGTTCCTGTACTAAGTGGGATTGGCAACACAGTCCCACTTAATAGACCATATGCCAACTGGGATACAGGACTCAACAAAAAAGACATTTAAGTCAATATTGTAGGCAAACATTTGGAGAATTTTGTTCATTAAGCAAAAGCTTCCATTTAAATTTAATCAAATTTATCTGATCTGTTTCCTCAGGAAACTTTATGGCACAGTGAAGAAAGTACCACATTAGAAAAGAGTTTGCAGTTACATGGATGGAGCTGAAAGGGATAATGCTAAGTGAAATAAGTTAGAGGGAAAAAAATAAATACCAGATGGTGTCTCTAACATAAAATAACTAAATTAATAGATAAAACAGGCTTAAAAACTAACCCTTGAAAGCTGACTATAGAACTGAAGCACTAGAAAGTGGGTGTAGGGGAGGGATAAGAACAAAGAAGGAAGAAGCGACAATGGACTATGGGGTGGAATATGAGTGATTTGGTGGTGGGTACTCTATGGTGGTAATAACTGATGGGGGTATCCAAATATTACCTCAATTAAAAAGAAAGAAGATGTGGTACATATACACACTGGAATATTACTCAGCAATCAAAAAGGATAAACTCATGCAATTTGCAGCAACATGGATGGAGCTGGAAGGGATTATGTTCAGTGAAATAAGCCATAAAGAAAAAGAAAAATATCAGATGGTCTCACTCATAGCAGGTATTTAGAAAACCTAAATAAGAGATCAGGAAAAAGACTAATTATAATAAAGTAAAAATCAAAATCAACAAGCAGCTATAAACCAGAGACACACTACAGAGGGGGGAGGAGGGAGTAGGATCAAAACAAGGGGAGATGGGAATTGTATGGGGACTATAATAACCACAATGAAAATGTATACATTGTGCAAAAATGAAAAATAATGTAAAATATATATAAAATTAAAAAATAAAAATTAATTAATTAAAATTATAACTTAAAAAATAAACATAAAAAAGAAATAAATAAAAAAGTTTGTGATGACATTATTTTAAACCTTAGTAGATGTTTTTAAAATACATTTTACTTTTACAGCAATTTTATGTTTTTAACAAAATTGAATGGAAGGTACCCATACCTCCCATATTCTTCCTATTCTTTTACTTTTAAAGGTTTTACTTTTATTTATTTATGCATACAAGAATAGGGTTGTAGGACAGAGGTGCAGGCCTACAGGGAGACCCTCCCATAGTCCTCGTGTTTCTGATTTTGAAGGAGGCAACCAAGTCTTGTTTTTATTCAGTTTATGAAAATAGAACTGTAGTTACTTCTAGCAATTGGGCTAAAGGATCTATGTGTCTTCATAGTTTAATTCCTTTGAGTCTGTTTCCTATGCAATTTATGCACATATATATGTAAGTTCTATATATTCTCAATATAAAGAGCTACCTCATCTCAATGTATTCTATCATTTACCTAGATGTTGAAGCTATGCTGATTTGAGGCTCTGTGTAGCATTTCCCCATCTCCCAAATGGCAATGCCTTGCTATAATCTGAATGGTGGTGGAAGGAGATTAGGGAGAACCATACACTGAAGTGGTGGCACAGACAGGGTTACAGGCATTGTCCAGCTTGTGTCCTGGGGACTCAGATCTCTAAGGACAAAGGAAGACTTATTAACTCATCCTTCTTGCTGAGAACTAGGACAGTCTCTCTCGACAAGAGGAACTATTCTACCAAGTATGTAAGGACTGGGGAAAATGAAAGTGGCAGGACATCGGAAAATAGTGAGGGAGATGTTTGAAGCAAAAGAGACGGGGGCAGACACCCACAGTGTGGGGAGGGGAACAGGAGACTAGGCCAAGAAGACAGAGGCTCTCAGTCCATCACAGGACACAGTATCAGAAGCGCTTTATTGTTCATGTCCATTTCCATAGCATTCAAGTCAGATCAGTATTTTCAGGCAGGGCTTGCCTAGATAACCCAGACTTTCATAGTAAGGGTTTCCTCTCTGTGCATGGTGTGATGCTTACCCAGGGTAAAGGGCTGTGTTTAGGTAAAACAGAGAATGAATTCTATACTAAGGTTGGGATTACATCAGATAACCTTCAAGTTTCCTTTCAATAACAATTATCAGTGGTTTTTAATATGACATTAATTATGTCTCAGAGACCCAAACTCCATTTTATAAGTCTTTTTGATTTTCGAGTCTATAAATCTACAAAGTCTCTCCTCCTTCCCTGAGGAATGGTGGAACATATCAGAAAACCATGGAGATACGTTTGAAATTATGGAATCAGAAGCAATAGGAACCGACTGTCAGAATGAGCCTGCACTATAATGAACATGATTATAGCATAACAAGTGGGAATGTGTGTATTGCAGTGAACACTTATGTTGTGATCATGTAGAATAGCAACGAGACTGCTCAAATGTCTAGCTCAGTGAAATACCAAATAATCTCTTTTCTTTTCTTGATCAGATTTCCTATTCCCCTAGATCCTGTATGTTGTTTTTCTCCAAGTTTGCAATGTACATAAAGAAAAGAATATAATTAGGGTCGTCATCATTGTTAGAGAAGTTTTAGTGTATAGAAAAAGAGTAAGAAAAATTTCATCTCTCTGGCTATACTGAATGTTCGCTGGATAAAAGGGAGATATCACTGATCGATTGATAATTTATTTCCCTCTTCTCAGGCTACCTAGATTGCTTTTGTCACATGTCTACTCATAGTGCTCTCTTCTGTGGGTAGATGCTCCATATTCCCACATATTCTTCCCTCTAATAATATTTTCAAAATATGTTGTCATTATTGTTGTGAATATTGTCCACATTACTCCTTCATCTTCAGCACTATAACATCATCATCATTACCACCATTATTTTATGGTCACTATATATAAGAGTTTATGCTAAATATTTAAATCAAAATATCTCTTTTAGTCTTCAGCATCTATCAAATTGTTACTGTCTTCAGATTTCAGAGGGGACAGTTTGGAACAATGAGATAAAAGTAATTTGTGCAAAGTTATAAATGTGGGAGCAATAATATACCTCTGTCAAAGTGCTAGCAGATCCAGAAAACAGAGTCTGCATGTGGTATATGGTGGGAAGTTGTCTCCTTAAAATCTCAATAAGAAGTCAATGTAGGAGTGATTTGGACATTTAATAGTGAACTTAAATGTATTCATATACACACATTTTCAGTGATGAACATCTGACACATATCTCATGTTTTAATGGAGTTTTACTTCAATAAAAATAAAAAGTCACTGAGATGTTCCTTCAGGTCATAAATTTTCCAATTTTTAATTAACTTTACTTTTACTTCTTTTTTGGAGGTAGGAGAGAGGGATCATAAAATTAGAGAAGTCACAGTAAAAGAAAAAGAAGTCAGATTTCTAAGATTGGATGAAGGATAAGAAATTGGAAAAGGAGAAGGGATAACACTGGAAAATGTGGGCAATGAAGGTAATAATGAGTGGAAGTGTAGAAAGGAGGAGGAGGAAGATACGTGAAATGTGGAGAAACAGGAGTTTGCATGCTAATAAGCCAGTGTTGTTGTGACATCAGTGACCATGGTTGAGATGTGGGATGTTCCCTACATAAATTGTGAAGATAAAAATTTAATGTAGAAGACATTCTGTGAGTGCAGTTATAGGTAATGTTTTTATAAGAAAATCATTCATATTTAGGTAGAAATGATGGGTCTGATCTGGGAAGACAAGAAATGCTTTGTTAACTAACAACAACTCAACAGTGAAATGGAGAAAAAGAAAGCAAGGCTGTGGACATGATTTAGAGACAACTGTAAGCAAGCAAAAGTTTTGAATTGTTTTTTTATTTTTAATTTCCCTACACAGATGCTGATCTTCTCATTGCCTTCTCCACTGGAGTGTGATTGTGAGATTGGATTGAGGCGTAACAGCAAGCACTATGGCACCCTTAAACTCCAGCAATACCTTTTCCTCCATGTTCTATCTCACAGGTATCCCAGGCTATGAGGAATATCACCACTGGATTTCCATCCCATTCTGTGTCCTCTACTTTGTTGGAATCATGGGCAACTGCACCATCCTGCATATTGTCCGGACAGATTCCAGACTCCATGAGCCCATGTACTACTTCCTGGCCATGCTTTCCCTCACGGACATGGGCATGTCCATGCCCACAATGATCACACTCTTCAGGGTGCTGTGGTCCATTTCCAGGGAGATCCAGTTCAATATTTGTGTGGTCCAAATGTTTTTCATTCACACTTTCTCCTTCACTGAATCATGTGTACTCTTGGCCATGGCCCTTGACAGGTATGTGGCCATCTGCAACCCCCTAAGATATGCTACCATTCTCACTCCAAGACTTATCATCAAAATTGGAATTGCATCCCTGCTCAGGAGTGCCATTGCTATGATTCCACTTCTGGCCCGGCTGGCTTTCTTTCCCTTCTGCCGCTCCCATGTCCTTTCTCATTCTTACTGTCTGCACCAGGACATGATCCGCCTTGCCTGTGCTGATGTGAAGTTTAATGTTATATATGGATTGGTTCTGATCACTGTGCTGTGGGGCATGGATTCGCTGGGCATTTTTGTGTCTTATGTGTTCATTCTTCACTCAGTATTAAAAATATCATCTAGGGAGGGAAGGCTTAAGGCCCTTAACACATGTGGATCCCACATCTGTGCTGTGCTCATCCTGTATGTGCCTATGATTGGACTATCTATCGTCCATCGTTTTGCCAAACACTCCTCCCCACTCATCCACATCTTCATGGCTCATATTTACTTATTAATTCCGCCTGTGCTTAACCCAATTATCTACAGTGTGAAGACTAAGCAGATCCGTCAAGGAATCCTCAACCTGTTTCTCCCCAAGAAAATCGGTTCTAGTATGATGTAGTCATGTCCTCAAGATAATGATGGCACATGTCTTAGTGATGTAATTACATAACAATTTGTCTGATATAGGTGTGTGGGCACCAGTGTTACTAACGGGAGAGTTCTGAAGAACCATTAATAGAGCAAGGAAGCATCATGAAAGGGTCCTAAGGAAAGAGCTGGTGTCCACTGGAACTAAAGGGATGGACTTAACATGTCTCTCATAAATATGCTTTAACTATAAATGTGTTACTATAGAGTGTGTTGGGAATAATTTACCTCCTTTTTCTCTCATTTCTTATATCAACTCTTATTCAAGGTCACCTCTCCATGAAGTTTTCCTTGAATATACTGAATCCACATTTCCTGGTTTTTAATTTTGAATATTTTTCAGGGCATTTTATATTGTAATCCTTATTATATAAATGTGTTTTTAATCTGTTTTTTCTCTATTTTCATGAAGATAGAAAAAATATTATCTTAATTTAAAATCATTTTTGTACCCAAATCACAAGATATAAATCCTCATGTTGCACGAGGGTCATCTTTCAATGTTTATGTATTTTATGCCCTTTTGAGATTTGTTTTTCTCAGGGATACAAAGTGGCAACCTCTTTATTCATTTATTTTTACTTAATTTTTAGAAACAATATTAATTTTGTAGAAAGCTGGCCCATAGGATAAAAAAGCCCTCAGTTATTTTTATATAAAAACAGCAATTGAAATCTATTGGTTTTAAAAAATCTGGATAATAATTTAGGATCTAATAGTTTCTAAATGTAAAATTGATGTAATTCTGAATTATACCTACTTATAAGTTCTTGGTAGCAGGAAAATGAAAATATAGGTTTTTAAATTTTAATCTAGAATGCTTTTACAAACCTATCTTTTCTTATTACTCTGAAATTATCTAATGTGACAAAGCATAGACTTATATGAACCTACCCAATTTAATTTGTTTAGCTTGTATATTTACAGATGAAGACAAAAATAACTGAAAGTGAAAAAAAGAAGTTTGTAAGTAAACATGTGTTACAGCTCCCAATATTGTTTTGTTCTTAATAATATGTAATGTATTTTCACATATCTTAAGCCAGTTACATAGGACTTATTCTTCAACCAGTGTCTGTCCAATTCTATACTATAGTTATAAAAGGGAATCAATAGTTATTGAATAAATAATGTTTTAAAATAGTTTGTTACAGAACAAATAAATGATTAAGAAATTATTCAATCATTGTTAAAAAATAGTTTGGTACAGCAATAAATCTTTGTGGCAAACATAGGCCTGTCAAGAGTTACATTTTGTAAAATAAAAGAGATATTAGTAGCTAAAAAATAAGATTTCAAATTTCAGGCACATGGAGTACATCTACAATTTCCAAGACTGTGGCAGTAGTCTCCTCTCTGCATGGACTCTGGATGTGATGTTTACACAAGGTGAAGACTGTTTTCAAATTATTTCTGGTGTCTGGATTTAATACAGCTATATGTGTGCCCCTACATAATTATGCTATTTCTTATCGTGATTTCTAATTTTCCAACTCCTGCAGACATTATTAGCACTGACCCAAATAATAACTAAAAATAAAATCCTGATGTATAAACAAGAAATTAGATCATGTTCTTGGTATCATATGAAAAAAAAGCAAAAATGATAGTGTTAAGGAAAGATGTGAAGACAATGTGAATATTGCCACGAGGGTCCACATAGCCCTCATCCCCTGTATTCCCATAAGTCAATATCCTGCCACAGTCTAGATGGTGAGGAGAGGATCTTACAAATGCCATAAATTGAAGTGGTGGCACCTACAGGGTTACAGCCATTGTCCAATCTGTGTTCTAGAGACTTACATCTCGAGGGAACAAAAAAGACTTATTAACTCATCCTTGCTGTGAACTGGAAAGGTGTCTCATGGCAAGAGGAGCTATTCTACCGAGTACGTGAGGCCTGGGAAAATAAAAGTGGGAGGAAATAGGAAATAGCAAGGGGGATATTTGAGGCAAAAGAAGGGAATACAAACCCCCAAAGTGTGGGAAGGGGAACAGGAGCCTGGGCCAAGAAGGCAGAGGTTCTCATTCTATCTCAGGGCATAATCTCCTCCAGAACAGCGTTATTGTTCATGTCCATTTCCATAGCATTCAAATCAGATCAGAATATCCATGCAGGTTAGCCTTGGTGACCCAGACTGTGACAGTAAGAGGTTTCCTTTCTGTGCATGGGTGTGATGCTTACACAAGGTGAAGACTTTTCAAATAACCAGAAGAATTTTATACTATGGTTGTGATTACATGAGATAATCTTCAAGGTCCATTTCAGTACCCAGTTGCAGTAATTTTTATGTGACATTAATTGCAGGTCAAATCTCTAAACCTCACTTCATAAGTCCTTTTGATTTTTGAGCTAATAAACTAATTCCAGTCTCCACTGTGGATAGGTGGAAAATATTCCAAAGTCATGAAAGCATTTGAAATTATAGAATCAGAATCAAAAGAATTTGGAAGTATCAACATTCCTGTACTACAATGTATAGGGTTTTAGAATAATAGATGGATGAAAAGGTGGAACAAATGAATATATGTGACTTAATGAATATCTATAGTGGTAAATTGGAACGTTAATATGGTTGCTCAGATTCCATTCTTAGTGAAATCCCAGAAATCTCATTTCTTTTCTAGGTCTTTTCTAGGTCTAGATTTCCCATTCTATCCAGGAATCTGTATATTTTCCCCCAAATCAGAGTTATTAATATAATGAAAAATATGTAATTAAGGTATTCATAATTTAAGGATGTCTTAAGTTACACAAAAAGATTATGAAAAACTTCATGTTTTTGTCTATACTAATTCTTAACTGGGTAAAAGGGAGGTGAAACTTTTATGATTCATTTCCCTCTCCTCAACCTACATGCTTCGTTTTTCTGTTATATGTCCCCTCATTGTTCTCACTACGGGAGCGTACTTCATACTGTCATTATTCCTCCAATAATATGTCAAAAATATTGTTGTTATTGATGTTATTACTGTCCTCCTACCAATCTATACTATCATCATCACCATTATTTTGTGGTCACCTCAGTATTTATTCAAATATCACCTTTAATCCTTAGCACAATCCTCTGGAAATACTATTATCATCAGATTTCAGTGGGGCCAACTTTGGAATAGAGAGTGAAAAGTCATTTGTTCAAAATTAATGTATAAGCAAGTGTTGAACTGTATACCAGAAGATTATATCAGAATGTAACTGTTTAAATATTAGCAGAACCAAGAAACAGTGTATAAACTTGTTCCCAGGTAAAAACATGGTGGGCAATTGTCTCATTATATGCTCAGTAAGACATCATGGTGGTGACTGGAGTTTCTTCAGATGGGCCTCCAGTCAGATTAAGCTTCATGTTTACTGCTTCTTGGTAGTGAGAGACGCCATAAAATGAGAGAAATCATCTGAAATGTAAGCTATGAGATGAAAAGAAGTAGGACTGCTAAATTGAATTATGGCTGAGAAATTGGAAAATAATCCACAAGAAATATGAGATAATATTGGACAATCTGGGCATTGGATATATATTGAGTGTAAGTGTGTAAAAACAAGGAAAGGCAGATAAGCCCAGCTTGGGGAACCAGAAATATGTGTGTCATAATAAATCAGATAGAAGAAGGGAAAAGGTAGGGCCATAAGTACTGATTTGTGCAATAGGTTGGTAGAATTTAATAGCTATGTGATCATTCTGGAAGACTAAACTTAGCTCTGTAATTGACATGTTTGATTTCTTGATTATAGGTTTTCTATTTTAAAGAAATTGGTATTGTTAAGCATCCCTGGCAAATCTCAATTGCATTCAAGTTTTATCGGCATGGAATTGGATGAGACTGTGGTGGATTTGAGTATACTAAGGGACAAAGCAGCCTTTACAAGACAGCAAGATAATTAATTTAGTAATGTTCAGTAGCAAGTAATCTGTCTTACAGTCTGTAAAATCACAAACAGCATTTTGGTGAGGATGGTGGTTTACAAGTGATAAAAAAAAAAGTGGAATTTTAAGAGGTTTTTATTTTTTTTTTTACTTCAGAGAATTTCATTACAATAAAAGGAGTACTGGTTAAGTTAAGGAATATATTTGTGCTCACATTTGATCAGAGTAGAACAGATTTAGTGCAAGGTCAGATCCCAATAGGCTTTTATTGAGCATTTTATGTATTTTTGTTATTTAGTGTTCACTACTACTTTTTTCTTTTCTGAGTTAGGAGTTTCTCTCAATCCCTCTCCAAGACCTATCTATGTGTCATTTTCCACTTGTGTTATTGAGGAAAGAAAATTAAATGAAAATTAAGAACATTTCATTAAATGAAAATTTAGAACAAAGAAAAAATTAATTGACAAGTGCTGAAACACAATAGAAAGGAAGGAAGTTACTACACATTTAAATCAGTCAATTATATTTTCTTGAGTTGTAGAGACGATTATAACAAGATCACTACTGCAAAATTAAATATTTTATAATGATTATTTCTTGAATTATCCTTCCTTGATATGCTTTTCTTTTAACCTGTATTTAACTCCTGGGAAAGTTGTTAAGCCCAAATTGATAGTAGTAATGACCATGAGTCACGAACAAACCACTTGCCAATTTTAGAACCAGAGATTAGTAAAAACACGAACAATATTTGCTTGAATAGTATAAAGATCACCTTGAAAGTTGTTTCACTCTTACAGTATTTCATACTGAAAAGGCGTTTTTGTATAAATCACAGAGAGGTTATAAAAATGCAAATGTAGACCAGTAACCCGGACTGAGAATGTTCCTGAACATAAATGTAAAAGTTAAAAGCAGTCTTGAAAATGCTGTGTGGGTTCTGTTCTGGGTGCTGTTTTTAGAAGAAGCGCCTTTGTATTTTGGTAAAATATTGATGGGTCTGCATCTGGAAACAGAAAGAATGTGCTATAGCAAAGATGGTGGTATATTAATTAAATGACAACACTCAGCAACATAATGAAGAAAGGCAAAGCAAAATTGAATACATAGATTTAGACCAATTACAAAAAGGCACTGAAGTTTTGTTCTGTTTTTGTTTTTTTCATTTCCTGATACAGATGTTGACCTTCTCATTGCCTTCCCCACTGGAGTGTGATTGTGAGATTAGATTGAGGCTTAACACTAAGCACTATGGCATTCTTAAACTCCAGCAATACCTGGTCGTCCACATTTTATCTCACAGGTATCCCAGGCTATGAGGAATATCACCACTGGATTTCCATCCCATTCTGTCTCCTTTGTCTTATTGGAGTAATGGGCAACTGCACCATCTTGCATATTGTCCGGACAGATTCCAGACTCCACGAGCCCATGTACTACTTCCTGGCCATGCTTTCCCTCACAGACATGTGCATGTCCATACCCACAATGATCACACTCTTCAGGGTGTTATGGTCCATTTCCAGGGAGATCAATTTCAGTGCCTGTGTGGTTCAAATGTTTTTCATTCACACCTTCTCCTTCACTGAATCATCAGTGCTCTTGGCTATGGCTGTTGACAGGTATGTGGCCATCTGCCACCCTCTAAGATATGCTACCATTCTCACTCCAAGACTTATCATTAAAATTGGAATTGCAGCCTTTCTTAGAAGTGCCTTTCCTGTCATTCCACCTCTAATCAGGCTGGCCTTATTACCCTACTGCCGCTCCCACCTTCTTTCTCAGTCTTACTGTCTGCACCAGGACATGATGCGCCTTGCCTGTGCTGATGTGAAGTTTAATGTTATATTTGGGTTGTTTCTGATGACTGCACTGTGGGGTGTGGACTCTCTAGGTATTTTTGTGTCTTATGTGTTCATTCTTCACTCAGTATTAAAAATATCATCTAGGGAGGGAAGGCTTAAGGCCCTCAGCACATGTGCATCCCACATCTGTGCTGTGCTCATTCTGTATGTGCCCATGATTGGATTATCTATTGTCCATCGTTATTTCAAACACTCTTCCCCCCTTATCCATATCTTCATGGCTAATATCTACTTATTAGTCCCACCTGTGCTCAACCCAATCATCTACAGTGTGAAGACCAAGCAGATTCGCCAAGGAATCCTCCACATGCTGTTCCCAAAAAAATCAATTCCAATGTGACATAGCCATGTTTCAAGTTAATGTTGGCATCATTCTTTGTGATGTAAATACATAGGAATTTGAAGTTGGTATGTTGGCAGCAGTGTCACCAACAATAGATGCTTAAGGAGCAGAGACAGAGTCTAATAGCATTGTGAAAGTGTTCAAGGGAAAGATGTTGACCAGTAGAATTATATAGCTTGAGTTAACATGTGCCTCATAATCTTTTTTTAAATATGAATATGTTAGTGTGGGGTATGTTAAAAATAATTTCCATCTATTCTCATTTCTAATCCCAGTCTTTATTCAATGCTACTTATCCACGAAGTTCCTTGACTATATTGCATATTATAGTTCCCATTTCCAAAAATCTTAGTAATAAGTTCTATTTTCTAAGATCTTTTTATAGCTACTTTGGTAGCTATAAATCAGCACTTTGCCTAATATAAAGAGACACCCAGTAATTCTTAAATGTATAAATTATAAAGAAATGGATACATTTTTGAATAAAGAATAACTAGTTTAGAGATTTCAAAGAAGAAAAACTTGGAGGAAGATACCCAACCTGTCAATGAGTCTACATTTCAAATGATGAAAGAGATCTGACTAAAATAAAACATATGAATTCACATTTCAGCATGTGTTGTACAACCAGATTTTCCATGAACCAATGTTTTCAGTCTGATTTTGATTTAAATGTCTTTTCCTCACCTCTTTATCCTATTTCTTAGAACCATCTCTAGCTCCAATAATCCATGTCCTTCAACACATTCACCTTTACCAAAGGAATAACAATCAAAAGTTAGTCAAGATACATGAATATCAAAAGTAGATAAAACTTTTGGCTTGAAGCATAAGCAAAATGAAATTGAGAGGAATAAGGATAATTTTGAGAGTGTGAGCATTGACATCTACTATTCTTTTGTAGGTAGCATTTAATTACAAACAAGCACCTTTAAAGTAAGAAAATGAAATACAACATGCTGTCTAATTTGTAGATATGGAACATTCCTTTTATACTATGTGCATTCCAAAAAAATAAAAGATATTAGCCCTTTTTTTTTTGCTCACAGAACTGCATTTTATTTATCACAACCTAGAATATAATTTTACATTCTGCTGAAAATATTTTAAGTGGAAGCTACTTAGAAACCCAATTTATTAACAGTTATATTCATAATATGCATGTAGTAAAACATGTAGAAAACACATTTTCTCAAAATGAAGATAATTCTTCACTATAAAATATAGTTGGTGGGAACCATAATAAAGACTGTTAAACATTTCTTGTTCTTAAAATAAAGAAGCTCTAATGTTCCTGCCTAGAATCTCAATATGACTGCAGATCTATTTCTCATTTGTATATGGACTTATAAGTTAACTGATACTTTTACTTATATTATCTTGTGTGATCAAGTTGTGTATGTATAGACACAAATATCTCCTCCAGATATTGACACTATACACTCTAGAGAGTCCCTATAGCCCTTAACCCTGTATTCCCATAAGACAATATCCTGCCACATTCTGGATGGTTAAGGGAGGATCTTGCAAATGCCATAAATTGAAGTGGTGGCATCTATAGGGTTACAGCCATTGTCCAACCTCTGTCCTGGGGATTTACATCTCGAGGGAATAAAGAAGACTTATTAACTCATCCTTGCTGAGAACTGGAAAGGTGTCTCATGGCAAGAGGAGCTATTCTACCAAGTACGTGAGACCTGGGAAAATAAAAGTGGGAGGAAATAGGAAATAGCCAGGGGGATGTTTGAGGCAAAACAAGGGAATACAAACCCCCAGAGTGTGGGAAGGGGAATAGGAGCCTGAGTCAAGAAGGCAGAGGTTTTCAGCCCATCACAGGACATAATCACCTCCAGAACAACCTTTATTGTTCGTGTTCATTTCCGTAGTATTCAAGTCAGATCAGAATTTTCTTGCAGGCTAGCGTAGGTGAACTGTCATAGTAAGTAGTCTCTCTGTGTGTGGTATGATGCTTACAAGATAAAGACTGTTTTCAAATAAACCTATAATCAGGTTTTGATTAGATCAAATAACCGTCAAAGTCACTCTCAGTACCAAATTGCAATAGTTTTTGTGTGACATTAATTATGACTTGGATGCCTAAACTCCACTTTATAAGTCCTTTTGATTTTTATGTTTATAAACTAGCTCTTAACTCCATTCTCCTCTGGGAATTGGTGGAAGTTACCATAAAAACTAGGAAAGGATCAGAAGCATTGAGATTAGGATTGCCCCAAATTTCTGGACTAAAATGGATGGGATGGTGCAATAACAGGCATACCACATGGGGCATAGTTAATATATATAGTGTAAACTCAGAATGCTAATAGGGTTTCTTAGATTCCTATCTTAATGAAATCTCAGAAATTTCCTTTTCTTGATCAGATTTCCCAATTGCTCCAGGAATCTGCACTTTCCCTCTCCCAAGTCCAAAATTGGAATTAAAATATTTATAACATAGATAATGTCACTATAATTCATATTTCTGGCTGAATGGAAACTTCTCTGATGAAAGTGATGGAGTGACTTTCAGTTCCTCAGCCTGCTTGGTTGCTTTTGGACATGTTAATTTATAGTGTTGTCCTTTATGGGATGATATTATAGACTCTTTCCATATTCTCCTCCTACTCTTCATCCTTCAAAGAATTATTATTGCTTTTTCAAAATCAACAAGCAACTATAAACCAGAGACACACTACAGGGGAGGGGGAGGAGAGGAAGGATTAGGATCAAAATAAGAAGGGTGGAATTGTATGGGGACTATAACCAAAATGAAAATGCATACATTGTGCAAAAATGAAAAATGATGTAAGAATTATATAAAGAAAAATATATTAAACATTAAAAAAAGAATTATTGTTGCTTTTTTGTTGTAATTATTGTCAGGTAAGTCTTCAGCATCATCATCATTATGCCATGGACACTATAAGAAAGACCTATGCTACTATTCTTCCTACAATATTGCCTTTAATCCATAGCAAAATCTTGTCAAATTGTGAGTATCTTTGGTTTACATAGAGGAGGCACTTTGAAATGGCACAAAATTTCATCTTTTCTAAAATTAAACACAAAGAAGTGTTGGGTTTCCCTGGTGGCCTAAGGTTTAAGTCTCAGTGCTACCACTGAGACTGCCCTCTGTGGCAGCCTGAGTTAGGGAGTAACCCACATGGCACAGCCGACCTCTCCTGATTCTCCCAGTGCTCCCCTCAGCAGTGTACTTTAGTCAATCTGCCTGTTCTGCTCCCCATTCTGTCCCTGGTGAATCCTCTCACCCCCCCACACCTCTGGCCTGTATCCCAGATTTTGTATGCATAAATAAATCTTTGAAAAAAAACCAAAGGCTCAAACTGTCCACCTAATGGATCTGACTCTTTTAGCACCACACATAAATTTATTCATATGTTCTTCCGATAACCTAGCTCCATCACCTGCACACTATGTTGTAAAGATTGAAGTACATATCTCTGTAGTCCAGGTTGCACAAAATGTGAACAGAATTTAATTATAATATGATCTCAGAATGATTGAATTTAACTCTGGAATTTAGTTGTCTACTTTTTTTTATTATGGGGCTTTTATTTCCTAGAAAATTGGCATTATTAAATATCCATTGCATTCAGGATTTGTCTGCATAAAAAGATGAGATTATGTGAGATTTGAGTGACCCAAAGGGTGCGATAGACTTTACAAGACAAAAAGTATGTCAAATTATTAATTTATCATGGAAGTTAATCTATGTCAATGCTTATAAATTCTCAAAACAGTGCTTTGGTGTATGGATGCTTGCAAGTGACGAAAAAGTGAAATTTTGAGATGTCATTCATCTTTCTTCCTTCAGAAATTTTACATTACCAGCAAAGAAGTACTGGACTAAGTTAGGCAAATTATTTTGTTTGCATTTGGTCTGAGTAGATCAAATTTATTGTTAAGGTTATGCTAATAAGTCTTTACTAAGCATCATATTTTTGCAATTATTTTCTTTGTGTCATGAATTTATCCTTTGACTTTTCACAAGCCCGAGCTAGCCTTTTGCATTTTTGTTGGAAAGAAGCATTCTTTAAATGATTGATCACTTCTGAAACACAGTAGGAAGAAGTTTCTGAACAGCTTAAAATCAGGGTTAATCAATTCTACATTGTTTAAATTGTATAGATTAGTGTAATAAGAATATACTTGAAAATACATTTTATCATTATTTTAAGATTCACAAATTTTCCATTTAAAGTTATTTTAACCTGTATTTAGTTTTGGGAATGTTAAGACAAGACAAAATTAATATTAGATAGAGGACTATCTTTATAGAGGAGGCTTGTGTGTAAACTCATTGTAAAATGGAGTTATGTTAATAAGAATAAAGGCATGCTGACAAACAATTGCCTGAGTTCTATAAAGTGCTGGAAAGGAGTTCTAGCATTTTGAAAAAACTATCAAGCTTAGACAGAAAAGCCATGTTGTGTTGATTACCGCAGAAATCAATAGGAGAATAAAGAGGCAACTAATTTAAGACTAGTGAACCCTGCCAAGAAAGTTATAAACTGAAAACTATCAACAAGAGGTGTGTGAACTCCATTAGTGTGTCGTAGAAGATATCACCCATATTTAGGGAATGGTGATTGAATTAAATCAGAAAAGCAGAAGGTAAGGTACTTGGGTTATTATGTGGATATATTATATAACTCACAACAGTCAAATAAGAAATGAAAAGCAGAAGTAAATATGGGAAAAGATTTGGGGTTATTATAGGTAAACAATGACTATATACTTTCTTCCACAGATGCTGAACTTTCATCATTCCCATTTGGATTGTAATTGTGAGACTGGATTGAGGCTTAACACTAAGCACTATGGCACCCTTAAACTCCAGCAATGCCTTGTCCTCTACATTCTATCTCACAGGTATCCCAGGCTATGAGGAATATCACCACTGGATTTCCATCCCACTCTGTTTCCTATGCTGTGTTGGAATCATGGGCAACTGCACCATCCTGCATATTGTCCGGACAGATTCCAGACTCCACGAGCCCATGTACTACTTCCTGGCCATGCTTTCCCTCACAGACATGTGCATGTCCACGCCCACAATGATCACACTCTTCAGGGTGTTATGGTCCATTTCCAGGGAGATCAATTTCAGCGCCTGTGTGGTCCAAATGTTTTTAATTCATGCCTTCTCCTTCACTGAGTCATCGGTGCTCGTGGCCATGGCTGTTGACAGGTATGTGGCCATCTGCCACCCTCTAAGATATGCTACCATTCTCACTCCAAGACTTATCATTAAAATTGGAATTGTAGCCGTGCTTAGGAGTTCCTGTCCCCTCATTCCACTTCTGATCCGGCTGGCCTTCATTCCTTTCTGTCGCTCCCACCTCCTTTCTCATTCTTACTGTCTGCACCAGGACATTATTCGCCTTGCCTGTGCTGACATCAAATTTAATGTAATATATGGGTTGACTGTGGTCATTATGCTGTGGGGTGTGGATGCTCTGGGCATTTTTGTGTCTTATGTGTTCATCCTTCATTCAGTGTTAAAAATGTCCTCCCGTGAAGGAAGGTTTAAGGCCCTCAGCACATGTGCATCCCACATCTGTGCTGTACTCATTCTGTATGTGCCCATGATTGGACTATCCATTATCCACCGTTTTGCCAAGCACTCGACCCCTCTCATCCACATCTTCATGGCTAATATCTACTTATTAGTCCCACCTGTACTCAACCCAATTATCTACAGTGTGAAGACCAAGCAGATCCGTCAAGGAATCCTCAACCTGTTCCTCCCCCAAAAATCAGTTCTAGCTTGACTTAGCCATGTCCTCAAGATAATGATGGCATCAGTCTTAATGCAAATACATAAGCAATTTATCTGATGTAGGTCTGTTGGCAGCTGTGTTACCAGCAATAGAATACTTAAGAAGAAATAGACCCAGAGAGCATCACGAAAGGGTCTAAGGAGGGAATTGGTGTCCACTGAACTATAGAGGCTGACTTAACCTGTGCCTCATAATTCTGCTTTAACTATGAGTGTGTTTCTGCAGAGTGCATTGGAAATAATTTCCATCTGTTCTCTGCCATTGCTAATCCTAAGCCTTATTCAAGGTCACTTTTCCATGAAGTTTTCTTTGAATATGCAGAACCCATATTTCTTTGCTTCTTGATTTTTCTATATTTGTCAGGGAATCTTATATTATCTTCCTCATATTATAAATGTATTTGTAATTTTATTTTTTTTTTAATGTCAGAGAAGTTCCTACCCTGGTATAAATAAGATCATATTACAGCTCAGATAGAAGTCTCAAGTTCTCATGGTGCATCAATATCATCTTCTAAATGGAAATTTTTCTGTCCATTCTGAGGAGATTTGATTTTTTAGTAATAATAGTTAACCTCCATATTTTTATTTTATTTGATTTTTAGAAATAATTTTAATCTCATATAAAGTTGAGATTCAGTAATTTTTTAAAATCCCACATATTGTCATGTGAAGACAATGATTGTAATTAATTGATTTAAGTGTATATACATAATAATTTAAGGTAAACTATATAAATATAAAAATGTATTTAATCTTATAATAGTTCCTTGTAATTTGCTAATAGCAGAAATCAGATAACAGATTTCTCTGAATTTTCATGTGGAATTCCTTTCTATATACAAAACTTCTTAAAAGCATGAACATTTAATTGAATAGTTTTAGTTCATGTGTCTTCATTTTAATGTAAAAATAAATGAAGGGCAAGCAGAAGACTTTAAATATGACTTTTATGTACCAATATTTTATTATTTTTAGTAACGAATATGCTTTTACATATCTTATTCTAGCTGCCATTGGAATCATGCATCAAAAAGCTTTTACCTGTTTGTAGCAGCACTGTGCTTAGTGGAAAAAAGACACTAAATAATTTTGAATGTATAATGTTAATGACATGAGTCAATCATTGAATAAAGAATGAATACTTTGCATATTAAAGAGTATGGGGGAGAGTACTAAATCAGTCATGAATCTACATTTTATATAATAAAAGACTCTTCCTATTTTATAAAGTTAGGATTTCAAATTTTAGGACAAGGAATGTATTTTGAATGTGCATGAAATTACATCTGTTCTCACCCCTTCCTAACTTATTTTTTGATTCAATGCTTAGTTACCCCTCTACTTCAGAGTATTCTTCTTGATCAAAGGATAATCAACTACCAGTAATGCAAGATCTATAACCATGAAAATTACAGAATACTCTTGGTGTAATAAAGAATGTAAAATTGATGGGGAAAAGGAAATATAAAAATTACTAATGGCTGTGCATTTTATAAGTGGTATTTAACTATGTTCAATCATCTTTTAAAATAGGCACTTAAAATATAAACTATATTTTTATTTTTCCTAATGCTGTGCTCCAAAACATGAAGTTTTGACAATTTCTTTATTCTCAGAAATATATTTACACTTTCACATACTAGATTTTCAATTTCATTTACCATACATAGCTCAACTTCTGGCTTGCAAATTATTATCAATTATACAAGGTCTTGAAATTCATTGTTAAAATTATATTCATAAAATATTTTAACCAAAACATTTAGAAGACATTCTCAAAATGAAGTTAATTCTTCCCTATAGAATATGGTTGCTGAGTAACTGAATATGTGAATGAATGCATAGCAATTATTTTTTAGAAATTGAGAATGACAGTATTATGTTTTGGGGGAATCTTAATGAAGCCTGATAAGGACCTAATGCTCCTTAGAAAGAAGCTCTCTTGTCCTTCCTATGATTACAATATGATTAAAACATCTATTTCGTTAGAACATAGATGTATAAATTGATCAGTTCTGAAACACAAAACTGAGAAGTTTCTGTTACCTTAAAATCACAGTGGGACAATTGCATTGCATAAAGTTTAAGTCAATTATCATAATAACATTGGATTATTTTATTATATTACTACATATTTTACTGAAGTATCGCTGCATTATAGCATTATGTAAGTTGCAGGTGTTCATCATTAAGAATCACTATGAAGAGATACACTATTAAGTTCACACTAAAAGTCAAAATCTGTCTTTCACATCTAATTTTTCCTCATATACACACCCTTCCTTTCTCCTATCTCTCCTGGTAACCACTGAATTGGTCTTATAGTCAAAAAATTATTTTTATTTTCCTAAGTTTATTTATTTGTTTTCTCTACCACCTATGAGTGAAATCATAAGGTGTTTGTCTTTTTCCATTTGACTTGTTTCACTAAGCACAATACCCTTTAGTTTCCTTCATGTTACTGCAAATGACAGGAGTCCATCTTTATAGCTGAATCCTATTATATTACACAGATACACACACACACACACACACAAACTTCTTGATTTTGTGTATTTCTCTGGGAATCTTATGTTGCCTTCCTCATTATAGAAATGGCTTGTAGTCCTTATTCTATATTTATAAAGATGGAAAAGTCTTAATAAAAGAACAAGTGGTCAGTTCTCATGGTGCATCAACATCATCTTTTAACACTTGTAGACTTTCTGCCCTTTTTTTTAAAGATTTATTTATTTATACAAGAACCAGGGTACTGGCCAGAATCACAGGAGGGTGAGAGGATTCACCAGAAACAAAGTGGGGAACAGAACAGGCAGACTGACTGAAACACACTGCTGAGGGGAGCAGTGGGCAAGACAGGAGAGGTCTCTACACCATGTGGGTTTCTCCTTGGCCGGCAGGAATCAAACCCACGCTGCAGAGGCTGCGGAAAGCTTCACAGTGCGGGGCTCAACCACCTGCACCACCAGGAAAGACCCCTTTCTGCTCTTTTTGAGATTTAGTTTCCTCAGGAAAAAAAGCAATTTCCATGTTTTTTTCTTTTGCTTAATTTATAGAAATAATTTTAATCTTACAGAAAGTTGAAACTCAGTAAATTTTTAAAGCCCCCAGACACTTTCAAATGAAGCCAGTGAGGATAATACATTGACTTAAATTTATCTTTCTGATACTTTAAAGTGCACTTTATTTAAATTTAAAAGTTGCTTTTGCACAAAGTACCAGCGAAACCTGTGCATGAAGCCATCCTGTACATTCCAGGGCAGATACCCTCTCACTGAAAGCAACCCCACAACTCAGGAGAACCACCCAGTCAATGCTCAGAGTTATAAAAACAATAAAGTCATTGTTATTTCAAAACAGAGACTCAGAAACTGTGTGTCACATGCTTCTCTACAACATTCAAGTTAAAAATGAAAGTTAAATTTCTAAGTGCTTGAAAGAAATCGATCAAAAAATATTTTCTCATTATACCTGAGAACAATCTAAAACCCAAATTTCAGTGCCCATGAATAAAGTGCTATTGGAACACACTCAAGAAATTAAAAATCAAAGGAATGTGAATTGTAACTACCTATAAGTCTGTGGTAGCAGACAAATAATATATGTCTCTTAATTTCTGTATAAAACTCTTTTCAATTTACAAAACTATGTTTTAGTGTAGAATGCATTGTTATATAAAAAAACTGGCAAATTGAATAAATTTTCTTAATTCACATATCTATATTTGTTCAAATAGAAAAAATAAAATAAGGGTAAAAGAGTATGATTCTTAGTTCCCAATAAGTAATATGTACACGTATGTTTTTCTTGCACCCTCGTATCTGTGCCTCAAGCCGTTGTTACTGCTTATTAACCAAGTGGTACATGTTTTCTGTTGGAGAAAAGGGATTGCGTTGCAAGTGTTACGATGTTTTCTAGTTCATAAAATATACCATAGGTACTATAGGAAGCAGTTAGCAAAAATGCTTGGCACAGGGAGAGCTAAACTAGGAATACTGAATGTACTCATGCCAAAGAGCCAAATGAATCCAATGAACATAATTCTGACCATTTGCGATCATATTCTTTTTTTTTTTTTTTTTGGAATTTCCCTGACACAATTCTATCACCATTAAAGGAGCATATGAAGGGACTTAGCAGATTGGTCCAGGTCTAACAATATCAGTATGGAACATTTATATTCCTTGTCTATAGTCATTTCAACTCAGGTAGAATAATGTCAGGCAACCCAGTAAAGAAGCTCATGCTCCCCTGCTGTCAAGTTCCTAGAGTGGTCTGCCTTTTGTCCTTCCCAAATTATAGGTATTCAAAATACCCTTGAATTTACGACAAAGCTTGTAAGCCCACCTTGCTAATAAGAAATTCTTATTTGTTTGTATACTGAATCTAACCAAAAGTAAATTTTTATTGTGCATAACCAAAAAGATCTTGATTACACTAAAGTACTAACTCATATATGAAATAGATATTTTCTGTAAGCTAAGGGAATGTTTTTTGAAAGGAAATGAAAGGGAAGGAAAGGAAAGGAAAAGAAGAATTTTAATGATTAATTCTTTGAATTTGTTACATAAAATCCATTAGTATTTATTTAAGTCATGCATCTATTCAAAACATTGTTTATTAAATTATTTATACATTCTGAATCCTGTGATGTTCTGATTAGGTTGGGTGAGAACTAATGCTTGACCTCATAATAAAGTTTACATTTTTGTCCCATTCATAAAAATTGGCATAGTTCATTGTCAAAGGAATTTTAATTTCCTATGCCATTGTAGAGACATTCCACTGATTATTTCCTTGCCATGCTGTCATACTCCTTCATGGGGCCTGACCAGTTACCTGCTAGCTTCTTGTTTACCTGATGAGAGGAAGAGCGGACATAAGAAAATATGAATATTTTAAGATGTACCCAGAGGTTAAATGTTCTGGGGATTGCCAGCCCAGATTGATTTAGACTTGACATTTAAGACTGGTCCTCCATCCTGGCCTCCCCACTCCTTGTTGCTTCATAACCGCCATATCATTTTGGTTGGTTACAGAGCCCTAGTACTCGCACCCTAATCTCCTTTGTCTTCACTCCATAAACAATGGGGTTCATGGTAGGTGGCACCAGTAAGTAGAGGTTTGCCAGGAGGATAAGGGTGTGCCTGGGCACTTGCTTTCCAAAGCGATGGGTAAAGAAGGAAAAGAAGGCCAGTGTGTAGAATATCAAGATGACACAAATATGAGGCCACAGTTTCCAAAGGCCTTTCTCCGGGCCTCTTTAGAAGGTAGTTGGAAGACTGTTCTCAGGATTAGCCAGTAGGACAGGGAGATGAGGACAAAGTCCAGCCCTGTGGTGAGGAAGGCAGCGGTGAGTCCATAAATGCTATTAGGGGCAATGCTATTACAGGCCAACTTGGCTATGGCCATGTTCTCACAGTAGGTATGATGGATGACGGTGCTCCTGCAGAAGTTCAGGCGAAGAATGAGGAGGACTCCAGGGGTGACTACAATCACACTTCGGGCCACCAGAGTCAGTCCCACCTTGCTAATCAAAGAGCCTGTAAGTAGGGTTGTATAATGGAGAGGTGCACAGATGGCCACATAGCGATCGAAAGCCATGGCCAGCAGAACTGCCGATTCAGAGAGGAACAGAGCGTGGACAAAAAACATCTGTGTGAGACAGGCAGGAAATGATGACAAAGAAGGACCCTGCCAGAAGATGAGAAGCATTTTGGGCACTGTGACAGTACAAAGAATGACATCATTGAGTGCCAACATGGCCAGGAAGAGATACATGGGCTCATGGAGGCTTCTGTCCCAAGCTACCACAGCCAAAACCAACCCATTGCCTATTACAGCCAAAAGATACATGAAGCCGAAAGGGATTGAGATCCAGATTTGCACGTCTTCTAATCCTGGGACTCCAGTTAGCAGAAAGGCAGTGAAGTGAGTGGATGTAGAATTGGATGTTGTTACAGAGAGGTGGCCAAAGTCTGTTACATGAAAAACAGATAAAATAGCTACAATGAATAATAGTAGAAAATGTATATTTATTCCTTCATTCTAGTCAGTCCTAACCATGAATTTTGGCATGATGTAGTAGAAGAATAAAATGGTTTAAGAAAAATTACCAAAGAGCTGAAGGATTATAGGCAAACCACTTCTCTTTTATGAAATACCTTGATCTCTGAAAAAAAAGCTGAATCAGAAAAATTAAGAGTTGGATTATATTTTTTGTAATGCCAATTATTATAACCACATAATTTTTGTATATGTCTTTTGAACTTTAAATTATTTTATGTATTTTTTTTACGTTTCTAACTTGATTATAAGCTTTCAAATTTAAAAAAAATGTAATTTTTCTCTGTTTTTATTTTCTCTGAGTAGAAGACTGGAGAAAATTAGAATTTTATCTTTGATATGCAAATTGAATGGGAGGGGAGGGATTAGGTGGTGGACTATAGTGGAAAAAGAATGAGCTTTGTTTCTAAAGGTGTGAGATATGTTCACTTGGCCTAATTTTTCTACAGTAAAGAAAAAACAGTTCCACTCAACTGCCTCTCATCTGAAACCTAGAAAAAATTTTTGAATTAACATAAGATTTAAACATATATGCAAAAGAAGTAATATTATTCTTACCCTATTAGTTACTACCTATCAAGGATCATGAAATGAAGTGAAAAAAGACTAATAAAAATTCAGAGTACAAAATATTTTCTCAGAATAAGAAGTCACTAAAGAATGTCAAGATCCATAGTTATTCAAAATCTGCCTCAATTGCTGAGCAGAACAACTATAAAAAAATTCCAAGTTTAGCATATAGTAAAGCAGCAGTGGTTCTTGATTTTAATATATATATAAAAATAACAGTAGCTTCTAAAAAATACCTCAAATATAAAATCACTAATTTTCCATGGCTAGGAGACTTTATTCAATTAGTCAAGTTTGTAATCAAATGCAGTAGTCTTAGCAAAGTCACCTTGTATGTTTAGAGACACTTTCTGAGTGCAACTCTTAGGAAATTTCAGTTATGGGTAATAAATAAATGCTGTTTCATCTGAGAAAAATCTTCAAAATCTGCTATTTACACAGGCTCCACTTTTCATGAGGGGCTGTCACATCCTTATGTAGATGGAAAACTCCCCTTCAATTTCAAGAATGGTCCCTTGAGTTAATGGAAATTCACTTCAGATAATTTCAACCCTTAACAAGGAAATAGGGCATGTCAACACATCATTAACAAATATTGATCCTATTCTCCCTCACATTCATTCTCTCGCTCTCTCTCTCAAAATTCAGAAAAGGCAGCCATGCTTTAATGGTGCCTGTCACTACACCAGAAGGATCTTATACTTCCAAAACTGTAACAGGTATGTAAAACCAGTAAACTTCAATAAAAAATAAATAAATACATTTCTTTTGGAACAGAATTAAGGCACAGCATTTTCAAAAGCAACTAACACAATGAAGAGGAAACTAAATGAAATAACAATAATATTAAAAATAGCATAAAGTCAAATTCCCAAAGTCCAAGTTTCTGAATCAAAAATCTCCAAATAAAAGCAACTAACATGTTTCCTTGGAAAAAAGATATCCAGAAAAGGAAAAATAATCATAAATTTTTATGACAAACTTTAATGGATGTTAATTTTTTTTGTCATTGAAAGTATGGAAGTGTAACCACCATATTACTCGCCTTTTTTTTTGTAAGATTTATTTATGCATACAAGAGTTAGGGCACAGGCCAGAGATGTGGGGGTGAGAGGATTCACCAGAGACAGAGTGAGGAACAGAACAGGCAGACTGACTGAAACACACTGTTGAGGGTAGCAACAGGTGAGACAGGAGAGGTCTGCTGTGCCATGTGGTTTCTCCCTGGCCATCTGGGGATCGAACTCGTGCTGCAGAGGCTGCAGACTGCTTCATAGAGCGATACTTAACCTCTTGTGTCACCAGGGAGGCCCTGTTACTAGCCGTTTAAGACTGATGCTTTTCATTTATGTGTCTGTCTCTCAGCAAGGTCTGACTTTGCTATACAGAAACTACACAGAATAAACCAGCATTGGGAAATTGAATACATCACATAGATGAGCACAGGAAGAGTGATATAGTAGTAAAGGTGAAAATAATAATTGCTATTATTTATCACTGCTTACCATGTGCCACACATTTTCCTTAAAGCTATTCAAAGAATTTCATATGGATTATTCTACTAAATTGTCACAGCTACTATATTTAATAGCTAGGATTAGTATTGTAATTTTATAAAGGCATTGAAAGAAATTCCCAAAGTCACACCACTAATATTTATGTGAGGACTGTCTTCAAATCCAGGGAATTAAATTGTAGAATCCACAACTTTAACCACTAACAGATTATAATTTACCTTTTAGATGCATGACTTTTCTAAACCATCGGAAACATAAAAAGGCAGATCTTGAACTTCCTTAGTACCTCCTATAGCAGTGTTCTTAGGTCTAAGGGTAAAAACTCATGAGAAGTTTAAAAGGACTCAGAGAAGATATTCATCTGTAGTGTACATTCATATTTATAAAAATAACCCAGGGAATAATCTCTGGGCTGAGAAGTCTTTTGGGTATTTTGCATTTTGTTTACACCTGAGACCCACAGTCAGTATTTGATTTACCCAACTAACCTTCTCTCTCATACTTGTGAAATGATATTTTCTGGTTTGTACTGCATTTGATCATTCCCCACCCAGAATAAATCTGGGGGCAATATTTTCTCATTTTTTCCTAATAAGTATGTGGTCCTTAGAGAATAGTATAAAACTGATTAGGTTTCTTATTTCATGGCTTTTCTGGAACATGAACAACTTACTGTTGCAGCTTTTTTAACACATGTCAGTGCATTACCAGGTGTCCTTTAGTGAGACAATTTGAGGTTTTGCTAAGGAAGAGTGTGGCAGAATATTGGGAGAACTTCCTCTTTTCAAATGAAGCTTTTCAAAAATAAATATATGTTACTTGTATAGCAGTTTTAGGTTCACAGAAAAATCAATGGAAAGTATAGAATTCACATACATCCCTTTAACCTCACCTATGCAGTTTCCCCTATTATAAACATCCTGCATTAGTGGAATACAGTTGTTTAATTGATAAGCCAGTATTTACAGTTTTACTAGCTTACAAGTTCATAGCTAACATTAGGCTTCACTCTTCCAGTTGTATATTCCAAGGGTTTGATAACTATATAATGACATACATCTACCATTGTAGTATTATGAATAATAGCTTCACTGCTCTATATACCCCTGTGTTCTATTTATTTCTCCCTCCCTCTAATTCCCTGACAACTGCTGATATTTTATTTTATGACATTTTTCCACAATGTCATAAAGTTGGAATCATATAGTATCTAGTCTTTGCAAGTTGTTTTCTTTCATTTAACAATAAACATTAAAAAATCCTTCATGCGTTTTTGTCACTTGACAGCTCAATTATTTTTTAAACTGAATAATATTACATTGTATGGATGTACCACTGTCCAAGATATCTTGGTTTCTCTAGCATATATTAGAGTTCAACTATTCAGATATTTGTCCCAATTTTGTTTGATTTTATTGTTGTATTTAGTCCCACTAAGTCTTGACTTCCTTCTGAATTTATATCTCAAGGCAGCCTGGGTGCTAGACCCCTACAGGGAAAGCTTCCTTTTAATATCAACAAACCCAAACATTTGAAACCCACTTTGCACTTTTATTAACCATGAATAGCTGAGGGGACATGAGTCTTCTGGGACTTCTTCATCCATTATTTAATTTGAAATTATTAACTTTTGACTATTTGATAAGAACATTCTAGGAATAATCCAGATTAATTTATAGAATGTATATAGTAGATACTCATTAAATTTGAATTTGAACTCAACTTCAAAGGTCATATAAACATAGTTTATGTATAAGTTAAAATCTCTCATGTAATACTTTCTATAATATATTTCGAAAACCCTCTTATTTACTTGCCACAAATGCTCACCAAGCTGATTTATTTTTAGCTAGAAATGTTTGTAGTGCAGATGTGAAACATGATTGGAAGTATATGGGATTATCTGAGAATCTACAGTGATAGAAGTATTTCTGTTTTGTAGCATCGGCTGCCTTCCTTTGCCCTGTAACATAGTGTTCAGTCAGGGCACAACTGGATTTATGGTGTGGCAGAAACACAGAGTCAGGAACCCTTGCGTTTCCAGATGCAAGGACCAACACTGAGACATGGAGACATTCTATGAAGTGGTAGAAATAGAATGGAATCATCCAGTGACTATAATCCATTAAATAGGTTTTATTTATATTTTTTCTTGTGTAAATATCAGACTTCAGGAATTCCTATTTTATGTATTTTCAGTCAATGTAAGGAAGTCTGCATCTCTCTCTGGATGTGACAATAAGTATATTAAGTGTATTATTAGTAGAGAAATGTTTTTTGGCTATAGACAATAGACTATACAACTGCAATTTGCCTTGAAAAAGGTGAATTTGCTCCTGTAATTATAAAATCAAGAGAGGTTTATTTTACAATGGTGTAAGGATGCGTAGTTTGAACACAGCCATGATTCAATCTCTTTCTTTTCTTGCAGTTCTCAGTTTGCTTCTTTACTGTTGATTTTGCTCTTAGCAGGCATTCCGTTCATGGTTTCCAGATGGCAATTCCTGCGGGGTATACTTCCTCATTTACATGCAGCAAGAAATAGAATCGGTACAGTATTTTCAAAATAATATCTAGAATTAATCCTATTCTCAATTGATGCTGAGTGGCCTGTATTGAGTTATATTTCTTGATCTAATAATAGTGACAAGGTGAACTGTTTGTTGGTATTAAAGACTATCAGATTAAATCTAATAAGAACCAGAAACTGGATAGGTGAAATGTGTACCCTGGCATTAAGACAGTAAGAAACTGCCTTGAAGATGTGGTGAATCCTATTCAAATTTCATAACTGAGAAATTTGGAATAGGGTTAAGAATAGGAATGGGTAATGACTGCTGAGGTGGCGACTAATAAATTTAGAAGCATCTAGATTTATTAGTATTATTATTAAAATCATAAATCATTTATTTATGATTTTAGAAGCATCTAGAGTAGTCCTTCCTAAGAAATAACTTTCAGAATGAGTAACCAAGAATGTCTTAAATAATTTGGTATGTCCTGCTCTTTCTACCCTGAAAATAGGTGTAGTCAAGCTGGCAAAGCAAAATAAAACAAAACAAAAACCTGTAATCTTGTGGGGATTTCAGTATTAGGTTTGAATTGAAATAGCTGCATTTCAGGGTTTCTTTACTCCCTAGATTCAAGGCCATTATTATTGCCTAGTATTTTCTAAAATTCATATTGCATTTATGGAGGTTCAAAGAAATAAAAAAGATTTCTTCAATGGAGATAAGTAGTGTGATGCTACTTAGTGGTTGGAGATATAAAGCAAATCAGTACAAGCTGTCTTCATATGTGATTTTATGTTCTAACATTTAGGGCTTTCTGACTACATAGGTTATTGAGAATCCAACATTTATTTGTATAAATATTGTCATCTATGATGATTGAGTTACTTGAGAGAAATGAAAGGCTGTGAGAAATTGTTGCTATCTTCAAAAACTTCCAGAACAGTGAGAAAAATAAACATGTGATGAGGTTTATAATCAGAGGCATATTTCTCAGTGATACACATTTCCTTTGCCCAAGGTAGAAAATAATGTCAAAGGATCATGACCCTAATTTCCTCTCCACTATACTTTTAGTAGATTACCCAGAATACGGGTGCGTATCTCCCGGGTCTTAATGCAGTACACAACAGGGTTAAGAACAGGAGGAATCAGTAAGTATACATAGCCCATGATAATATGCACCACGGGTGGAGCATGTTTTGCAAAACGATGGATAATGGATACCCCCAGCATAGGGATATAGACTAACAACACAGCACAGATGTGGGAGACACAAGTGTTAAGAGCCTTGAATTGTTCTGCCCGGGAGGCAATACCTAGCACAGTGATCAGAATCTTGACATAAGAGAGGAGAATGAGCACAGAGTCCACTCCAAAGGTGATAAGGATGATGATAAGACCATAGATGCTACTGATGCGGTGGTCTGAACAGGCAAGCTTGATGATATCAGGGTGCAGGCAATATGAGTGGGAGAGTACATTGGCCTTGCAAAACTTCAGCTGTTTAATGAGAAAGGGTCCTGGGAAAATGACAGCCACAGCTCGTAGCAAAAGTCCTACACCTATTTTGGCAATGGTGGAATTGGTCAAAATATTAGTGTATCTGAGTGGGTTGGAAATGGCGACATAGCGATCAAAAGCCATGGTGAGCAGGATACCTGATTCCATTAGGGAGAACACATGGATGAAGAACATCTGGGTGAGGCAACCATCAAAGTCTATTTCACGGATGTTGAACCAGAAAAGCATGAGTAGCGTGGGCAGGGTGGCAGCGCAGAGTCCAAGGTCGCTAGCAGCCAGCATGGAGAGAAAAATGTACATGGGTGCATGAAGTGACTGCTCCACCCGAATCACCACCAAGATGGTGATGTTACCCATGAGGGCAATTAGGTAAAGGACACAGAACAAAATGGATATCAGTGGATGTGAGTCCTCCAAGCCAGGGAAGCCTGTCAGAAGAAAGGGTCTGTAGTTACTCTCATTGGAAAAGACCATGATGGCTGGCAGATTACAGGATCCAAGGTTTTTGTCTGTAGAATGAGGAAGTATGGATTAGCTCAAGATCCTGTTTCATAAAGTCTACATTATGCACTTGTGTTGGTTACTACAGTGGCTGAATTTCCCCTTCTCTTTGAACTAATTTTATTAAGCATTTTAATGATGTGGTTTAAGTAAAGATCTTCTAACGTCTCTTATGATGAGTATTTGGTTGGTCAAATTTACAAATTTTTTAGCAAATATCTTTTTTTAAATGGGTATGTTCTATAAAAGTACTTATTATAAACACTGTCCTTTGTAATAAAATATAAACTGGACTAAGTTGCTGATAAATACTGTGGAAGAACATGTATGACAGATCAAGGAATGCTCCTTGGGAGGTAACAATTAAGCTGAGATTCTACAGTTATGTGGTAGAAAAGAATATCTCAGACAGGGAGAAAAGTTAGAGGCAAAGGAGGGATGAAAAGTTTTGAAATCTATAATGCTTTGTAGAATTTATTTTAGATGTGGATAAAATTTGGCTTGAGTTGTAAAATAAGCTGGACTGGAAGGTAATTTTGGTAAGTTCATACAGAATCCCCAAATAAATAAATGTAAGGGTAGTAGTTTGTGTGTGTGTGTATGTGTTTTGATACAGTCGATGCCGTGCTCATATTCATATATTTAAAAGATGACTACAGTTGCTTTTTAGTCAAATAATTGCATGGGTCATATTCTTAGGTTATTTTCCTATTTCAAGGAAACTGTCATTTACAATAATAGCCTATTTTTACTGAAAGGAATAATACTATGATCATGAGACAATAAAATTTTTAAGTTTGACTCCATCAAATATACCAAACCCCTATGTAAAAATTTCTAGCTTACACTTATTTTTCAGATGAGATATCAGACTCATAAATAGCAATTTAGCAGTCAGATAGTTGAACTCAGTGGAGAGCAGAAAACTGTGCGGCCTATGAATTTTCCCTCATTGGGTATTTATTTCTTAAATTGACCGTATCATTCCACAAAAATATTTTTTTAAAAAGTAGGTACTACTTGGGTTCAATAGCTGCATAGCCTTGGACAATTCATTTGACCTCTTAAAGTTTAGAGTTTTCAACTATAAATCATAGACAATAACAGAATAATATCTATAACATAGGAGTTCTATGTGGATTAAATTATATAATTTACATTGATAATTTAAAACCTAGCCTTGTGCATAGAACTTTCTCAGAAATAATAGTTATTAAAATATTTCTCAGCAGTTTGTAATGTTTCTTTGCTATAATATATTTAAAAAGCTAATAGGTTGCCTGAATCTATGTTGCTGACTATGGAAACGATTAGAAATTTGAGCATCATTAATAAGATCCCAAGAATTCTTCTTGTAATGATGACATAGCATTTCATGCCTATTTACTGACAATCAGTTCCTTGTGTTTACCATCTGTTACTCATTTTGGAAATCTGGTGAATCAGAGAGAAGTTTACATCTTTAGAAAGACTGTAGTGAAACAAAAATCATGAAAAATACCATCTCCCACAGGAATTGGTCTAATTATACAAATGAAATGGAAGAGGAAATAAAATCTAGAAATAAGAATTACCTTCTAAAATTTCTTCTTTCCTGGAATTTTAGTTAGAACCAAAGAGATCTCTGGTTTTCCACTGTCATTAGAAGATCCTTGCATTGGGGCCATAAGCATAAAGAAAATGCTCCTAAAATTATGTCTAGAACAAGTAGCTATTTATCTGTGTGTCTGTGTGTGTGTGTGTGAATTTGTTTGAGGCTTCCCCTTAGAATATGTCCTCTGTGTCAAAGTTACCAGGAGTGGCTCCCCAGAGTCCACAAGACTCATCTGGCTATTTTATCACTTTGCAAGGCATAATTAAATCCTTCTTTTGTATTATCATAGTGTTTTCAACTAGGATATAATCCACATTACATATGAGAAATTTTATGCAATTGGTCTCCCAATTTTGTGGCTAGTATCACGTTAGCTGTAAAGACTATTTATATCATACTACATATTTTGTTAATGGCAGAATATATGAGCAAGGTTTTTTTCCTTGTTTTTTAACATGTTGATCTATAGAAAGAAAAAAATTAAAGAAAGAAGTCACAAAGATACGATTAAGTGATGATTAATGATGTCAGGCATTGCCACTGCTGACTAGAATATGTTATAACATAAATACTATGGAGATGGCCAAAAGACTTTGAAAAATGATTTGATAACGTTGAAAAAATAGTGACAGTGTTGATGATGAAAAAAATCACAGTGCAAGTATTATGTTCAAATAAGAATGAGGAATGTTTAACAAGAGCTTAAGTTTCCTTCTATCTGTGCTTATACATAAGGCCATTAGACGTATTATTGCAAATCAGTGTGTTGATTTTAGCCCTCAAGAAGGAATGAAGAAATCAATCAATGTTGCAATGGTTGATGTGATATGAATTTGAGAGGAAAGAAGTAAGAAGAAAATTACCTAAAAATAATACCCTGAAAAGTGGCCCTAGTTAAATGAAGACATACTCAAAATGGGTATTAGTACATGCACTGTGAAAAAAATAGGTATTAGCTGCACTTAGGAACTTAGAATGGTTCTGAGGAACATAAGGACTAAAGATGGTGTGGGGTGATATCAATGTACTCAAACAGAAGGCAACAGGAAAATATCCTGCCGTGAATGAGGTATCAAGTACAATGGGTCATTTTAATAAAATTAGACAAATGAACCTGTTTCTAAAATGTCTCAACTATCACTTGATTGGAAAAATGCAGCAATCATCCTCACATGAATCCCTGACTTAGAGATGCGAGATACAACTTTCATTAACTTATGTAGAGGATACTTTGTATGTAGTGGGTTATTTTCCTCTTGCTGCTTTCAAAATTCTCTATGCATTTGTGTGTGTGTGTGTGTGTGTGTGTGTGACTGTTGACTATGATATGCTTAGGTGTATTTCTCCGAATTTACTTTCTTAATTTTTAAAAAAATTTCTTATGTCATTGTTTATTTTTGTACGATATTTAAATTCTCCCCTCAGGTGTACTCCCATATTTCTTCCACTACCTCGGCATCCATAACCACTCCTCTCTTTCTTCCTCTCCTGCAGCATGTCTCAGTTCTATGGTTTGCCTGCAAGTTTGTCTTTTTCCTGATCCTTTCTTTGGTTTCCCTGTAATTCCCCTATAAGTGAGATCATCCAATATTTTTCTTTTTCCTTCTGACTTATTTTGCATAGCTTAATACCTTCTAGCTCCATCCATGTTGCTAAAATGACATGAGTTTATCTTTTTTGATCACTGAGTAGTGTTCCATTGTGTATACATACCATGTCTTCTTGACCCCAAACAGACAAGTTTGGGGGGCATTTGGGTTATTTCCATATCTTAGCTATAGTAAATATTGCTGCATTCAAAATAGGAGTGCAGTTTTCCCTTCAAATTAGTGTTTTATATGCCTTTTGGGTTATTTCCAGGAGTGGAATCACAAGATCATATGGTAGATTCATTTTTAGATTTTTTTCTTTCTTTTTTTTTTTTTTGTGGGACCCTCTCCGGCGGCGAGGAACAAACCGGCGCTGCAGCGGCTGCAGGCAGCCTCGCAGCCCAGTGCTCAACCGCTGCGCCACCAGGGGAGGCCCTCATTTTTAGAGTTTTAAGTTTCCACAGTGGCTGGAATAGTTTCCATTCCTATCAGCAGAGTAAGAGTGTTCCTTTTTCTCCACATCATCACCAACATTTGCTATTGTCATTTTTTTTTTCCTATGGGCCATTCTCAACAGTATGAGGTGGTATCTCATTGAGGTTTGACTTGCTTTTCCCTGATTATAAATGACGTTTGGACATTTCTTCATTTACCTATTGGCCATTCACATTTCTTTTTTAGAAAAGTGTCTGTATAGATCATCTGCTATTTTTTGATGGGTTGTTTGCTTTGTTTTTGTTGAGTTGTGTAAGTTCTTTGTAGATCTTTGATATAAGTCCCTTATCAGTTTTGTGGAGTGCAAATATTTTCTACCATTCTATGCAGTGTCTCTTTGTTTTGGTTACTCTCTCTTTTGCTGTGCAGAAGCTTTTTAGTTTGACATAGTTCCAGCTGTTTACCTTTCCTTCATTTTCTTTGCATCTGGGGATGAGTCCTCAAAGATGTTTCTGAGGTGTATGTCAGGAGTGTTGCCTATGTTTTCTTCTACAGACTTTATGGCTTCAGGTCTTACATTCAAATCTTTTATCCATTTTGAGTTATTTTTTTGTGTATGGTGTGAGGTGGTAGTCTAGTTTCAGTCTTTTGCATGTGAAGGTCCAGTTTTCCCACCACCATTTATTGAAGAGACTATCTTTTGCCAGTGTATTTTATATGCTCCTTTGTTATAGATTAGTTGACCATAAATATATGGCTGTATTTCTATATTTTCAATTTGATTCCATTGGTCTGTGTGTCTGCTTTTGTTCTATTTCTATGCTGCTTTTATTATTATGGCTTTGTAGTATAGTTCAAGGCTTGAGTGTGTAATATCTCCATTTTATTTCCTTTTAGTTATTTTTCTTACTGGAATTTGTTGTGCTTCTTGGGTATGTTCATTATGATTTCTATCAAAATTAGGAAGTCTTCAGCTATTATTTTTTAAATATTCTTTCCTTTTTAATTTTCTCTCATTATTCTTGGACTGTCATTTTCTGTGTGTTGGTACACATGGTGATGTACCTCAAGATAATCTGTTTAATTTTCTTTCTTCTTCTTTCTCCACAATCCTCAGACTGAACAATCTTTATATTTTATCTTCATGTCCTTTGATTTTTTTTCCTTCCTACTCAAATATCCTATGGAATACCCATAATGTTGTTTTTTATTTTTAATTATTACACATTTTAACTTGAAAGTTTATATTTGATGCTTTAAAATTTTTCTCTTCATTGATATTCTCAATGTGAATAGATGTCATTATAATACTTCAATCTTTATGGATGCTTTATTTCTTTGAAATATATATAAAATAAATGATTTAATCTTACATCAATCTACAAGATTCTTCAAGGAAAGTTTCTGTTTACTTGTTTTCTTTCTGTGAATAGTCTATAATTTCTTATTTCCTTCCAGTCTTCCATAATATATGTTGATACTGGGCAATCTAAATAATATGCTGTGGCATGTCTGGAAATCAGACAGACTTACAGGACTTATTGTTGTTGCTTTGGTTTTTCTTTGCTTATTTGTTTTATGAATAATTCTGTAAAGTTTATATTCTTTGTCAAGTGTAGTCTCTGAAGTCTACTCACTTAAGTTAGTGGCTAGCTAATGATTATAACAATATTAGATGTCTGGAACCAGTAGGTCTCCTAATTTTTGCTGTGATGCTTTGTGTGTATACTAGAGCATTCCTTCAACATTCAGACAGGCACTTTACACCTCCATGTTAGCTGTCACTTTCTGTTTCCAAAGACCCTCTCAGTTAACAAGAAAATAGGTTTCCAGTGCCTACAACTGATGGGGGAAAGGGTTACTCAAAGCAACATGGGAATTTTGGAGTGATTAAGATATGTATATTTGGGTCGTATTGATGTTTATACAAATGCACACATATTTGTTAAATATTTGTGCACTTAAAATAGTAAAAATTACTATATTTGTTATGCCTCATAAACCTGCCCTCCAAATGAACAGATAGATAGATTGATCTATAGATAGATACATAGATGCATGCATTTACACATACATAATTATGAGCTTTACCATGTTGTATCCACCAGAAACATTTTAGGTGCAAACATTTTGTCCCAGAGGACCATAAGGATATATAGATATGAAATGGTTTTGAGAGCTACTATGAATGGTGCCTTGGTTGAAAAGTTTGGATTTAATATGTTCCCCATGTAGGTTGTGCCTACATGGACTCATAATTTATGACTTGCATTTTACAATATAATTTATGACTTGCATTTTACGATATAAGGTGGACCTAAGCTGAGCCTGTTTGTAAACGTAGCTATTGGACTATGTTTTGAAATGCCTGCTTAGGCAGTTTGCTAAAGAATTTGTGGAGAATTTGCTAAGCAATTTATACAAATAGAAAATTTCTTACTTTGACTAATAATCAGTATGACAAGATAAATTAAAGAGACAACAATGCATTTTTTTGGTCTAGCATGTTACAAAATTATTTGACATATTTCACAGAAATTGAATATTAAAGTGGAAATTCTTGGGTGGAGCAATTTCACTTGAACATCTCTCCTGTAGAAATACAAGTGCATACAGTGTTGTATACTGAATAGTAGTGTATTTACTAATATTTGTGAAGTATAAACAATCTAAAAATATAGGAAAATAGTTAATGTATTTTATCAGGTCTTATCATACAATGTTAAGTATTTTTTTAGAACTCACAGAAAATCTTTTTTTGTACTGTCATGGATACATATCATTGATAAACTTTTGAGAAAAAAAACACATGGTCTAAAAGATACAATCCAGTGTTATGAAATAAGTTTATTTACTATTTTCTATTCAAAAAGATAAATTCAGACAGTTTTGTTTTGTTACCAGTGGAGAAAATGATGGATGTTTTGCCTAAAAATACATTAAAAATTCTGTATATTTCAAGTTTTGACAACCTGCATGTACAAATTTGCACTACATAGTTTTGTGTAGTTATTATATTACTTGCTAAAATTCCTAACATTTTCTAAACAGTCTTATGTAAACATTGTTCCAATTTATGTTTTCACTCCAGTTTGTTTTTTATAAAATAAAGGAAGAAATTGTTTAGATCTACTGTGTTCATAAACAATAAGAAATTTTAATTTCTTTAGTACAAAAGCATTCTCCGAGATGTATAATATCTAAGTTGTGTTCCCTCCTTCCTCAGATCCCTTGTGAAAGCAAACTAAAGTTGTGATGACTGCAATCTCCCAGGAATTTTTGAATCTCAGCAGAGATTTCAAGGGACCTGTGAGACCCTCTCTTGTTGGTTTTTAAACCACTATTAAGCCACCAAGCCCTTGAAGAAAGGCTTCCCTCTCATCACACTAAGCTGTGAAGTTCTGTGTCTTTCAAGGGAAAACAATCTTGCCAAGGAATATATTTGAAAGTGAAAAGTCATTCATTGTGCAGTAAGTGAAGTATTTCAGAGATAAGTAATGTCAGCTACCACTGTAAATCTGAGAATGTCTATTCAAGCAAGTTGGTATAATAATAACCAGTTTTCCAGGGTAGATGAACCAGCAAATCTTGAGTTGATAAGTAATACATGTTGAAGTTGAACAATTGGTTTACTCTTATCTGTGTTGTCTTATAATAACTGTTGTCATGATCAATTTAAAGAATTTTGTTAATGCTATATTTGCATATTGTGTTTACACCGCTAGAATTTAGATTCCCATGTTTCAAGGATAGTGTTTCCTGTTTGAAAGTTTTTCCTTTAGTCCTGAAACCAATCTCATGAATATAAATTGCAAATATGCATTAGACTTGATTAAGTGAGCATGTTCTCTTTTTAGGTGCAGAACCCTGGAGAACATTAAATGTTTTGGCAAACCTTGGAGACCCCCACTCTCAACATGAGACAAAAAAAAGCTTATATCAATCGAGTTATTGAGCTTTTCTCTACTAGTGACATTTTTATCTTTACAACTTTCATGATATTCAAATGGGAATTTGTGTTTTGGAAAAAGGACCACACAAAACCAAATTTAAGTTTTCAGCTTAGAAAAATGGAATTGATGTAGATAAAGAACTATTTTGCTAGTATTTTGGGACTTGATATGCAATCCCACCATTGGTATATGAAAATGGACTTGGAAATAATGTTCTTTATTCAATTTTTCTAAATTTTTCCTTCCTACCTTCCCTTTTCCTTCTCCCCTCCATTCTTTTCTTCCCCTCCATATTACTGTCTTTTTCTACATCATTTGCTACCTCTCCACTGTCCCCTGCCTTTATCCAACACATATTTAAGCTGTTTTTATTGACCTGGAATATTGACTTGATAAGTTATACCCTGACATTTTTTACAATTCACCCAAAAATATAAATAATACACAAGATGTTTGAAAGATATAGATAAATACATACATAGGCAAACTCTTTCATACCACATATAATCTCATATGTATGTATGTATATATAGAAAGAGAGAGTGAGCGAGCGAGAGAGAAATCTGTTCATAGTATGATAGTTAATAAAATCTATTTGTGGTTTTAATATAAAATCTTATATTTACGTTGTGAAATTTTATCACTTTTTAAAAATGTATTGGTGTTTCTTAATGATTAGTATGTTTTCTGTGAAGAGATTTTATTTTATAATATCTGAATTTCACTGACACATGTATTTTGTAATAAATTAAATATTCTGAAAGTTTGTAAACAGATGCAAATTGATTAAATTTTAGAAAATTTTAGGTAGTGTGTTATGTAATTTTTTTATCTCATAGAATTAATACTCTCATCAAAATTCGAATATACTATCATTTTTTTTAAGGTGGGGTTTAGGTAAATCAAGTTACTCAATTATTCTTAAGTCAATTACTCAAAATCATTTATCATAATACATAAAATTCCCAGAAAAAAATCTCATTTAGAGAAACAAAAAAGCTTATGATGTCAAGTACTTGCAGACTTATTAATAGGCAGAAAAAATTAAAAATAATAAAAAAGGAAAAAGACAAAATTTTATGGGTGCAATGGTAGACAAATTCAAATTTTCCAAAGAAAATATGTTTAGTTTTATTTGATAGGATTAAGGAATACTCTCTAAAAGAGATACTATCTGAGATTAACTTTTAAAACTGAAGAGAAATTCACTAGGTATGTAAGAGAGTATAAAACTATAAAGATGTAGAGTGATAATATGTGAGGGTAGAGTTCCAAATATCTTTAGTATTACTGTCACAAAATACAGAGCAGAGGAACATCACATAGCCTTAGTGATGAAATGAGAGGAGTATAGAGTTTTCAGATTTAAAAGTCTTATGCTGCATAAAAAAGTAAGAGATGGGCCTCCCTGGTGGCGCAAGGGATTAAGACGCAATCTATGAAGGATTGGGGTCAGAATGGGGTGTTTGCAATTGTATGGGGGAATATAAAAATAAAATTTATTATTTAAAAAAAAAAAAGACGCAATCTATGAAGCTATCCATAGCCACTGCAGCACGAGTTTGATCCCCAGCCACCAGGAAGCTGCCCACATGGCACAGCAGACCTCTCCTGACTTGCCTGCTGCTCCCCTCAGCAGTGTGGTTCAATCAGTCTGCCTGTTCTGTTCCCCACTCTGTCTCTGGTGAATCCTCTCACCCCCCACACCTCTGGCCTGTACCCCAGTTCTTGTATGCATAAATAAATCTTTAAAAAAAAAGCAAGAGAAGTTAAATATATGTTGGAACTTATGGGGAAATATTGAAAGGACTTTAAAGTAGTAATATTCAAATTTTAGAACATGACTATGAAAAATGTATGAACAATGGATTAATGGAGAAATACTTGAGATAGAGTTCAAATAAGAAACTACTAGTTTGTTTTAAAGCAACACTGATTAAAATGAAGAACAATGGTGAGATTTAATAATAATAGTTTCTAGTTAGACAACATTTTACTATGGTGAGGCATTTTTCTTATTTGTCATTCAAACTCCAAGGAAAGAAGAAACTAATGCTCTCATTTTCCCAACAGGGAAATTGGCACAGAAAGATAACTTAATTAGCCAAAGACAATGTCTACTAGAGATTGAGCCATATTCTAGGGTGAACCTAGAAAGTCTGGCTATGATCCTGTTGTCTTTATAACTGCAACCTCACCAATAAAATTAACTGGCATTAAATATACAATTGGCTCATCTATAACATTTCTGAAGAAAAAATTGTAAAGATTGATAAGGATAATATTAGTGATTACATTTGGATGTATATTTGAATTTCCTGTGAAGTAATTTGGGTAGTGGTATCTATGAGTCAGTTGAATATATATCCAGGAAAAGTTATCTCAGTGAGTACAAACATTTGGAAGTTAACTGAATCCTCAAGAGTGCTAAATTTACCCAGAAATTTTCTATGAATCCTTCTAAGGAGAAGGATACGTGTATGGAGTTAAGAGTTCATTGAATTGGAGAAAAAAATCAAAAGGACACTGAGGACAAAATTGTTGGAACTTACCTTTTTTTTCAATGTAGTATGTGTGGGGTATTTAGATCATAGTAAAATGAATATGTAAAATTATATAGTCTGGTGTTCATTCAAGACATAATGAATTTTTGGTAATGGAATTCAAGTTATATCACCAGTGACAGTGACATTTCTATTATGAATGAGCTGACGAGAAGGAATTAGGATAATGTCCTAAAGAGATACATTTTGATTAGCTACTTTTTTAGAATGATGAAGAAGCCATTCCTCAGACAAAAATCTTATTTTTTGTTTAGCTTTATTGAGGTGTAATGTATATAATGGCCATTTTTTATAGTACAATTTGATGTCTTAAAAATATATTAATTCATGTAATAAGTACATCCACCATGAGATGAAACATTTTAATCTCACAAAAATCAGCCCTTGCCTGTTTGTAACCAGACTCTTCACAGTCCTGGTTCATCTCTAGAAACCTCTCATCAACAAACATTAAGTCCTTGTCTTTTCTAGACCTTATCTTTTGTGTTTGCCTTCTTTCACATGGCATATGTGCTCATCGATCAGTCATTTCTTCCTTTATAATGTCAATCATATGGATCCTCCACAGTTTGTTTATGTATTAAGTAGTGGATGTATATTTGGTTTCTTTCCAGTTTTTTTTTTTTTGCTGTCAAGTAAAATGTCTATGAACAAACGTGTACAAGTTTTTGTGAGGATATATATACATGCTTTTATACAAAAGTACACATGCAACTTTATTTTAAAAATGCCAGACTGTTATTTAAGGGGCTCTACCATTTCATCCCATCAAAAATGTATGAGACTTCTAGTTCCACATTCACACCAACACACACATTTTAAATTTAACTATTCTAGTGCTCTCTTATTGTATTTCTCATTTACATTTATCTCATAAATAAAGCTGTTTGAATGTCTTTTTAAAAAATATTTATTTATGTGTTCAAGAACTGGGGTGTGTGGGGCCTCCCTGGTGGCGCAGCGTTGAGTGCTGGGTTGCGAAGCTGCCTGCGGCCTCTGCGGCGCCGGTTCGATCCCGGCTGCTCAGGAGGAGGGTCCACATGGCGCGCAGACCTCTCCTGCCGCCCGCTGCCCTCAGCAGTGTACTTCGGTCCTTCTGCCTGCTCTGCTCCCCGCTCTGGCTCTGGTGATTCTCTCACCCTCACCGCGCTTCTGACTGTACCAGTGCATGTATAAACAAAACAAACAAAGAAGCAAACAATAAATAAAAACATGCCTCTATTAAAAAAAAAAAAAAAAAGAACTGGGGTGTAAGCCAGAGGTGCAGAGTGAGAGGGTTCAGAGAGTGTGGGGAGGCAGAACAGGCAGATATACTGAATACCTGCTGAGGGAGCAGCGGGGAGGCAAGAGCAGTCTGCTGTGCCATGGATTCTCCCTGGCCAGTAGGGGATTGAACTCATGCTGCAGTGGCTGGCAATAGCTTGATAGCACTGTCTTTAAGCCCTGTATCATGAGGCCTAAGTTGAGTGTCTTTTTATGCACTTAGTTGGTATCCATGTATCAAAAGAAAAAAACATGAAGTTAACAAAAGTTTAAGTTCTTCATCTCTTCATTTTAAAACTCTGTATATTAACAATACATTAAATTTGGTTTTCAATATTCCTGTCACATGATTTCTCTTATAGGTCCTCACACACCCCAGACTGCGGTCCTATCCTTATGCTAGCATGCCGGCTTTTAATAACACGGTCTCCAGCAGGCCCACCTTCTCCTTCATTGGCATTCCTGGTCTAGAGGCTGCACACATGTGGATCTCCATTCCCTTCTGTCTCCTGTACCTCATAGCCCTTGCGGGGAATGCTCTTCTGCTCATCCTAGTTAGAGCAGAGCAGAATTTGCATGAACCTCAATTCTACTTTTTGGCCATGCTCGCCGTTACTGACTTAGGCCTTTCTTTGTCTACCATGCCGAGTGTCTTGGCTATCTTCTGGTTTGATATCCGCCACATTGGCCTGGATGCCTGCCTAACCCAAATGTTCTTCATCCATACCTTTTCTTCAGTAGAATCAGGAGTCCTGGTTGCCATGGCTTTTGATCGCTTGGTAGCTATCTGCGCGCCTCTAAACTACAACAGGATCCTGAACCACTACACTGTTGCCTGCTTAAGTGGAGCGGCCCTTATACGAGGAGCTGCTCTGCTGGCCCCTCTCCCTTTTTTCCTCAGGACCTTTCCTTTCTGTGGATCCAATATCCTCTCACACTCTTACTGCTACTACCCAGATATGCTGAACCTGGCCTGTGGGGATGTTACTTTCAGCAGTGCCTATGGACTGATTTTTGTACTCTGTACATTTGCAGTGGATGCTGTCTTCATCCTAGCTTCATACATGAAGATCTTGGCCACTATTATGAAGTTAGAGACTCAAGACAGAAATTGGAGATCACTGCACACCTGTGCCTGTCACTTATGTACAGTTCTTGTGTTTTACCTGCCCCTCATCAGCCTGTCAGTGTTGCATCGTTACACCCAGGATACTTCCCAGTTTTGTACACCACCATGAGCAACGCCTACCTTCTCATGACGCCCCTGCTCAACCCTCTCGTTTACAGTCTTAAATCCCGGCAGATTCAGGCTGCCCTGCGCAAGAGATTTTGGGTGCAACGTGTCATTGCAGGGGAATGATATTTTCTCTCTATCAGAGGTGACAACCCAATTAAAAGTGCTTTACAGGATCTACTATGTGCCAACAGTATACTAGGCACCATGAATTGAGTAAAAAAATGAAAAATACTCAGGTCTTCCTTCAAGAAGTACTACATCTAAAGAGGGAAAAAAAGACAAATAAATGATCACAACTATGATCTTGAATGATCATTGTTGGTAGTGGGAAGGAGAAATGGCAATCGGAACCTAAGCTCAGTGTTTTTGGTGGATAAGTTGGATGTAAACCTCAGTTCAACAGCTAAGTTTATATCTGGACTTTATATCTGGACTGAGGAGTTTATATCTGGACTTTAAAGATCAATGAGGGGGAAATTTTATAATGAAAGCCTGATGTCATCTGATTCTTGATTGCCAGCCTTCTTATATTGAGGCATTACAATTCAACATTGGTGATAAATTTATGTCTAAGTGTTTAATATTTCTGACCATTTCTTGTAGTTGTATACTGGTTTATATCTGAACATTCTGACTTTTGGCAAAAGATAAAAGAGTTGTCTGAAAAGAAATAATGCATAAGGATCTGATCAATTGTTATTCATCTTGTTTACTTCATTCAAAATTCACACTGAATTTAGATTTTGTTTTGTTTCCCATTCTAAATAGAGAGTAGATATGATTATATCCTGCAACAAGGATACATTTATTTTTTAGCTCTCCAAGTGAAAAAATGAATTAATTTATTATCTTCCGGGTCAGAAGAGTGATAAGAAAATGAAGAATTGTCTTATTGAAAACAGCATAAAAATCAAGTGAAAGGAAGAGATGTCACTGCCCATGGCAATAAATAAAAACACATAGTGGCATCATCAAGAATTGCAAACTACTTTCCAGAAGTTTTAAATGAATTTCTAAATGATTGCCTAAGTAATCAATCAGAAAATATTTTAAGTATTTGCCTGACATAGTGGGTTTCAGAGTCATATAGAACATCTAAATATGGTAGTTTATAGCTTACATTCTACTAATGGAAATCTTGAAACAGCCCCAAACCCAGTAACAAAATATAATTAGTGAAGATGTGACTTGGTTTGAATTGTAATAGGAATTCTGAACAAAGTAAATCAGTGAGTGCTAGGTTTATTTAGAATGCCTGCCTGAAAGACTGAGAAGATCACAGAAGCTTGAAATCTATCTCAACTTGAAATGCATTCACTTAGCTGTGATCAGTTAGACATTAACAAGATAGAGGGAGCAATAATAACAAAGACATTGGTTTTGATTTTACTGACAGATTAATGGAGAAGTATAACGCGTACCTTCAAAACTGAAATAAATTTTTGATTTTAAACCATTTCTCTACTTTTAAGTTTCAGTCTGATAATTTTCTTTATTGTAAGTTTTTCCCCTGAACAAAGACTCTTAACTCTGGCTTCTCTAAACATAAGTATAGCAAATTTGGGATCATTTTCCAGTAACTGTTCCATTATTTTAAAACAGAAGAAATTTTTCTTTGAGGATGTCCTTACTTCTCTCTATAGTTTGGGTGAAACATTACTTAGTATTATTTTCTCAAAATTCTAATGAATTTCTTTCCTCATGTTTCAGCAGAGTTTAAAAATTACTGAAAAAAAAACATTCTTTTCCTTTCTGGTTTATGCTAGAACTAGTGTCAAAAATTCTCCCTTTTCTATTTGGCAACTCATCTGTGATAATCATCTTCCTTAGTTATGTGGAACAAATGCCTGTCTATATTAGAAGAAAATGAATACAAAAAAAATAAAAACAGACCTGAGAAAATCCTTCAGAAAAGAAAACATAGGAGTGCAGGTGCTCTTGGGAATTGATGTTTCTGTGTCCTTTGGGTAAATACCTAGGAGTGGAATTGCTGGATCATATGGAAGCTCTATGTTTAGTAGGTCCAGAAATCTCCACACAGCTCTCCATATGGGTTGGACCAGTTTGCACTCCCACCAACAGTGCAACAAGCCGCACTGTTTACAATAGCTAAGCTTTGAAACAACCCAAAATGCCAAAAATAGAGACTGGATCAAGAAGATGTGGTACATATATACATGGAATATTACTCAGCATTCAAAACAAAATAAACACATGCAACTTGCAGCAACATGGATGGCACTGGAAGGGATCATGCTCAGTGAAATAAGCCAAAAGAAAAAGAAAAATACCGGATGGTCTCACTCATAGCAGGAATCTAGAAAACTTAAATAAGGACCAGGAAAATAAATATAAGAAAGTGAAAATCAAAATCAACAAAAACTATGAACCAGAGGACATTGTTGGGGGGCGGGGGGAAAAGGATTGGGGTCAGAATTGGGCGTTTGCAATTGTATGGGGGAATATAAAAATAAAATTTATATTAAAAAAAAAAAAAGACACAAAAAAAAAAAAAAAAAGAAAAGAAAACAGACGTGAGATTGTGAGTCCTTTAGCTTGTGCTGAGGTAGAAAATTATTCAGTGGTTCTTCCCTTCTCCCTTCTCAATAAACAGATTTAGTGAAGTTCGAGAAAGCAACCAAATTATTTACTGGTTAAGAGTCTTATTTGGATGAGTCACCAATATCTGAAACCATTAGCAAGTCATGGAAATATAGCCAACCTTAGTTCTTACTCCTTATAATTGATCTATGAGTCTGCAGGCAGTTCCAGGGATTAAGAATCACTACAGATTAGCTTGTCAGAGAAGGTTGATCTCCATTTTTTGCCTCTTAATTTCTTGATGATGAATAGAGATCAAACAGCAGCCACATAACAATAACACAAACTCAGCCAAAGAGAAAGAAAGCAAGGAGAGAAGAAGGGAAGGAAGAGTGAGACTGAAATTTTAAAAAATGTCCACCCAAAACATCTGGAACCATCAACCAAGCATAAATATTCAGGAACTGGAAATAAAGTGCCAGCATCAGT